>NC_060124.1:317364663-318630365 GCF_021461395.2 Schistocerca americana
TTAGCTGTCCCTTTTGCGGTATAGAGTCGATAAGGTCCTAATTTTTGAATCATCTGACGATATCTGCCACACTACTCTTACTTACGCTGAGCGTAGCAGCAATTTGTCTATATCATTTACCATTCGCTTTGTGAATAATCACAAGCTGTCGTATCTCAAAACTAGTATTAGCTTCGCGTGGCATCTTACCGTCTGGACAGTCGAACGCACTTGTAAACAGATGCTTGCCTTTATACTTGAAGTATTTACCCCGGTGTGAACGGTGGAAACAAGTGCAGCACTGCCGTCTGTCCGGATATTAAAGTAATGTGGCCATCGAAGAGTGCTTTATTTCAGTCGTATTATTTAACAAGTGGTATACGTTGTGTAAACATCATTCATACTATTATTTACTAGACATCTACTTTCATATAATACGTGGATATATTACATTTTTCTATTATTCAGAATACAGTTATGATGCAGCAAAGTAAATATCTCTTAGTGTCGAAATATTAAGGTTATTCACTGTACATACAAGAGAAAATCTGTTTTTCTTGTTGCCTGTTACTGGTTTGATGTAGTTCTCTGCACGTCAGTCTATCCCGTTATAAGTCTATTCGTGTGTGAATAGCTACTACAGGCTCCATCCATTTGAACAACTTACTGCAGCCGAGTTTGGGTCTCAATCTACAATTTTTACTTGCACTGTTTACTGCGTCCCCCCAACGCGCTTAATGCACCATCTGCTAGTTACCTGCCGCCTGTGAGTGGTTATTGCACGTTGACGTCCAACACTGGTGGTGGACAAACGTATGTGACTGGACCGTGTATGAAATGTTTTGGTTTAAATGGCTCTAAGCACTATGGGATTTAACTTCTGAGGTCATCAGTCCCCTAGAACAGAACTACTTAAACGTAACTAACCTAAGGACATCACACACATCCATGCAAGAAGCAGGATTCGAACCTGCGACCGTAGCGGTCGCGCGGTTCGACTGTAGCGCCTAGAACCGCTCGGCCACCATGGCCGGCATGAAATGTTTTATTCGAGTTCCTATACAGGGCTATTACAAATGATTGAAGCGATTTCATAGATTCACTGTAGCTCCATTCATTGACATATGGCCACGACACACTACAGATATGTAGAAAAACTCATAAAGTTTTGTTCGGCTGAAGCCGCACTTCAGGTTTCTGCCGCCAGAGCGCTCGAGAGCGCAGTGAGACAAAATGGCGACAGGAGCCGCGAAAGCGTATGTCGTGCTTGAAATGCACTCACATCAGTCAGTCGTAACAGTGCAACGACACTTCAGGACGAAGTTCAACAAAGATCCACCAACTGCTAACTCCATTCGGCGATGGATGCGCAGTTTAAAGCTTCTGGATGCCTCTGTAAGGGGAAATCAACGGTCGGCCTGCAGTGAGCGAAGAAACGGTTGAACGCGTGCGGGCAAGTTTCACGCGTAGCCCGCGGAAGTCGACGAATAAAGCAAGCAGGGAGCTAAACGTACCACAGCCCACGGTTTGGAAAATCTTACGGAAAAGGCTAAAGCAGAAGCCTTACCGTTTACAATTGCTACAAGCCCTGACACCCGATGACAAAGTCAATCGCTTTGCATTTTCGGCGCGGTTGCAACAGCTCATGGAAGAGGGTGCGTTCAGTGCGAAACTTGTTTTCAGTGATGAAGCAACATTTTTTCTTAATGGTGAAGTGAACAGACACAATGTGCGAATCTGGGCGGTAGAGAATCCTCACGCATTCGTGCAGCAAATTCGCAATTCACCAAAAGTTAACGTGTTTTGTGCAATCTCACGGTTTAAAGTTTACGGCCCCTTTTTCTTCTGCGAAAAAAACGTTACAGGACACGTGTATCTGGACATGCTGGAAAACTGGCTCATGCCACAACTGGAGACCGACAGCGCCGACTTCATCTTTCAACAGGATGGTGCTCCACCGCACTTCAAAAATGGTTCAAAAGGCTCTGAGCACTATGGGACTTAACGACTGTGGTCATCAGTCCCCTAGAACTTAGAACTACTTAAACCTAACTAACCTAAGGACATCACACACATCCATGCCCGAGGCAGGATTCGAACCTGCGACCATAGCAATCGCGCGGTTCCGGACTGCGCGCCTAGAACCGCTAGACCACCGCGGCCGGTCCACCGCACATCCATCAAGATGTTCGGCATTTCTTGAACAGGAGATTGGAAAACCGATGGATCGGTCGTGGTGGAGATCATGATCAGCAATTCATGTCATGGCCTCCACGCTCTCCCGACTTAACCCCATTAGATTTCTTTCTGTGGGGTTATGTGAAAGATTCAGTGTTTAAACCTCCTCTACCAAGAAACGTGTCAGAACTGCGACCTCGCACCAACGATGCTTTCGAACTCATTAATGGGGACATGCTGCGCCGAGTGTGGGAGGAACTTGATTATCGGCTTGATGTCTGCCGAATCACTAAAGGGGCACATATCGAACATTTGTGAATGCCTAAAAAAACTTTTTGAGTTTTTGTATGTGTGTGCAAAGCATTGTGAAAATATCTCAAATAATAAAGTTATTGTAGAGCTGTGAAATCGCTTCAATCATTTGTAATAACCCTGTATACTACCACCTCTTATTATTTCTCCTGGAATATCCTATATTCGTCGTGGGTCCTCGGTAAGCAGTATAGGTCTTTACAGCCACGTCATCGGGACAGAATGTGAAACCTTCCAGTCAGCGGCGCATCACTGGTGACGCATGCGAGGTGGCGAGTGGACTGTTACGAACGACCGCAGCCAGCGGGAGGCGCTCGCGGTTCCGGGTTCTGTGACGACACCACTCGGACTTGAGCGCCGTGTGGCACCTGCCACGGCGTCCGTGACTAACTGCTGTCTTCTGGCCGTCCGTGCCGCATGCCACAACACGTACACTCCGGCTAAGGAACAGGGACATTAGCTGGATAGGAACAATCACAGGCAATGATGAATGACATGAAACACAGTTCATATGTAATAGCGGTGGAAATTATGTTTATATCGAGAACTGGTAGAGGTTTCATCATTTGGGAAAGCAGGACAACAGACATAAGCAACGTTCATGTTTGACAAAGGTCAGACTCCAAACATAAAGGTCGATATTGGGCTCCCAGTAATGCCTTCCTCCGGCATTAATGTACATTTTTTCACCAGTTATTCACGCTGCCTACCAAACTGTTGAGGTGTCGTTGGGGTACAGTGTCCTACTCCACTCTAGAGACCGTTTCCAGTTCTCGCACAGTTCGGAGAGGTGATGTTCGTTGAGAAAAACGTCTGCGAAGAGTATCACAGGTGTAATCTATAACGTTTAGGTCCGGCAGTGCGCAGCACATTCCATACTTTCAATACCTCCACTCTCCAGCGAGACCTCAGCGGTCCTGCGTAGGCGAGCATTGTCAACCAGAAGTAAACATTCGAGACCTACTGCACAGCTAAAACGCACGTGCGTGACCCAGAACAATCTCTCTGCCCTATGTTGTGCTGTAACGGTACCTCGGGCACAGATATGCAGCGGTGTTCGACCATGAACACCCAAACCATAACGCTTAGGTCATACTGATGACGTTCACGAACATTCTGTGGTGTGTAACATGTTTCCCTCTCTCTACGCACTAACTCGTGGCCAGAATCACTCGCTACAGTGAAGCGGGATTCGTCGAACTTCACTCTGGACCACCGCTGCTGGCCTGACCCAACGAAGTCTCTCTCTTGACGCTGGTGTGAAATGGGATGCATTTGTTAGGCTTCTGAGCATATAAATCAGCCTAATTTACGTACCTCAAAGTGGTACTGGCAGACTCAAGTGTACCGGTAGCGGTTGCAAGGTTGGCAGCGACCTGCCTAGTAGTGAAGTGTCTGCCCCTTGTCGCCACTACGGCTACGTATCGATTCTCTTGCGGTGCTGTGGTTCATCTACGACCAACGGCATGATTCCGCACAGCATTTCCACCTCCAGCGGACTTCTTTCATTGCGATACGACACCTTCAGTCACACACGTTACTGTGGCCACAGCAGTGACACTTTGATCGGCTTCGAGCTGTCAGATTGCTAGTCCACGACAGTAAGCACTCAAATGTGTCCTGCGGATGTGCTGGCATACCACGCACAATGTCACACTAATCGGTTCCACAACAACCTTCGTCAAACACCGTAATGCACGAACTGTCGAAGGCATACACAGCGTTCGTGCACAGTCTTCGCTGCAGTTAATTCGTCGCGCCTTCCACATTTCGTTTTACCATCACTGGTCGGGTGTTCTGTAGTAATTGTAGGTTGTTCCGTAGCAATTAGCAGTTGTTCCTTAGCAAGTGTCAGTTGTACCTCAGCAGATGTCAAGCAGTGTGTTATCCATTTTTATGACTGACTGAGTGATTGATTTTGGAGTAGGAGGGCAACAAAGAGCGAGGTCATCGGTCCCATCGGATTAGGGAAGGAAGCCGGCCGTGCCCTTTCAAAGGAACCATCCCGGTATTTGCCTGAAGCGATATAGGGAAATCACGGAAAACCAAAATCAGGGTGACTGGACGCCGGTTTGAACCGTCGTCCCGCGAGTCCAGTGTGCTGATCACTGCGCCACCCCGCTCGGTCACTTTCATGATGTGAGGTAATGGTTATTACACTTTTAAGAAATAATTATTTACATTCAATAACTTTAATGCCACTTCACGCAATAGAGCTACGTATATCACGAGACAAAGTTCTCATCAACAGTAGTTACAATACAAACGTCATTAAATCATGTTTTCCTGCATCGATAATACGCGGAGTGCCAGGAGGAATGGACAATATTCAGGAACGATAGTTCGAAGCAGGAGAAGTCTAGTAAATATGCGCTCTGAAATGCTAACCTTAAGAGATATGAACACTTCTTCAGTAGACGAGATGCGTTTCACACTACCAAGATGAATAAGTGCTGACAGAAGGTATGTATTTTAGAACCCATATTTACTAGACTTTTGCTTCAAATGATCGTTTCTGTCAGAACCTCCGAATACTAAAGACTCCTCCTGGGGCACCCCGTATATACAAAATTTACAGAACGAATTTAAACATCGTCAAGAGAGAGGTCAACTCATCCGAGTGGTGCAGAATATAGGCAGGAGTACGACAAGGATGTGGCCTTTCACCACTCATGTTTATTATTTATATGAATAAAATCATCCAAAAATGGAGACAAATGTCAAACGGGTTCATTCAAATCAACAGAAACACAAAGCGGGGTGCTTCACATTCAGTAGATGATTTAGCTCTTGTACCATCTTCAGAGGATGACCTACAGCGTTCTGTACACAATTTACAGATTATGTCTGATAAATACAGCATTGACATCAACACCGAAAAAAACAAGAACTATGGCCTTTGTGCAAAATACATTTGGAGTACAGCATTTTATGGTAGTTAATCATGAACTGTGGGAAAACCGGGGAAGAAGAGAATTGAAGCGTTTGAAGTCTGGTGCTACAGAAGGATACCGAAAATTAGTTGGAGTGAAAAGCTAAGGAATGAAGAGGCTCTTTGCAGAATCAGTTAGGATCACAGGGAAAACACCTACAAGAAGAATGAGAAGGATGATAGGGCATGTGTTAAGACATCAAGAGCTTCCAAGGTACTTGAGAGAACTGAGAGGGTAGAAACTGCAGGGGAAGATGGAGACTGGAATACATTCAACAAATAATGGAGTACGTTGAGTGCGAGTGGTAGCTTGAGATGAAGACATTGGTACAAGAGACGAATTCGTGACAACCGCAGTCAAACTAGTCAGAAGAGTAATAAGAAAATGTGAAACAGGTTAGATTTGGCATTCTCTTATATTTATCCACAATGACAGGAGATGTCACTCATTATACAAAGTGTAAAACCTGTCCAGCCTGTCAGTGCGTACTTGGTGCTGACCAAGTTTTATAATTAGATGGAACGTAATTTTTGTTTGCTTCTGTCCTGCAATGTATTTCGTCACGAATGAGAACGAGTTAGGAATGGATGTCTTCGAGAGTAATAAAAATGATTCTAAAGTGGAAAGGAAATAAAAATATAAAGGGCGATCAAACAGTTCCCGTCTGAGGGCGTTGCTGCAGCGTATATGCAACATAGCGCGACTACGATGAGGGTATATAAGCACAGGCATTTACGAAAGCGATAAGTGTAGCGTTCGTGTCTTTGCGACGTGCGTGCGGCAAATGCGTGAACTACGACGACATTATTACGAAATGCGTCCAAACAGGACCAACGTGCTGTTATTCTTTTCTTGGCTGCAGAAGGATAAACACCGGCAGACACACATCGGAGAATGAAGAATGCGTATGGGGGCGGCATGTCTGTCAAAAACCACCGCTGAGGAATGGTGCGCCAAGTTCCGTGCTACTGCTTCATGATAACACGCACGTCCCCATATCGCGAATGTCGTAACGCAGAAGTTGCGTCAGCTCAGGTGCGACACACTCAAGCGCCCGCCCTATAGTCCTGATCCCTCCTCATTCGATTATCATGCCTTCGGTCCCTTTTTTATAAAAAAAAAGAAAAAAAACGTGAAGGGTCGACAATGCTTGTTGGGCGAGGCTGAGCAGCAGGCAGTTCCGGAATACTTCTCACAGCTGGACACGGTACTTTATCAGGCTGGTATCTCCAACCTGGTGCGTTGGTGGGATGGTTGCCTGAATTTATCTGGTTGGCATACCGATTCTGCACTGCACGGCCTTGGATCGGAAAAATTTTAATCGTCCCTGATAAAAAAGAAAGGGATCATAGTTATTAATTACGACAAATATATAAGAATGTTGGTTACTATTTCTCTCGCAAATTTAACGCAGTAAAGTTTTGGCTGTGAAGAATATTTCACGTGCTCGATTACACTGCATGTTTGTGATCGAAAGTACGAAGAAATGTTACAGTAAATATAACAACCTCATTATCAAGATCTACTATGTTAAAACCATGCTTTTAATTATTGATGGGCCTGCAGTGCTTGAACTGTAACATTCAGCTTAAGTATTACAGTGTTGACAACTGAGTCACAGCAGGCTATCATCTCACGGAACGTCTGTTTCGAGGGCTTTTCTTTTCACATTTATCACTACAGCAGACCAATATACACATGACACGCGATAATAGGGACTGTGATGCCATGGTTTATACGTCTAGCGACGAATGTCGCCGGGTTCTTTTAACACTGTTTCCTTTCCGCTGACTGTTGGCTACACTATTAGGTTGTGCACTTTACCACGTTTCAGTAGAGAAGCTATAAGCTGCTGCTGCATTTCCTTACGATCGTTCAACGACAATGACTTATAGTGAACAAGGTATAACAAATTCATGTGGTTCAACAACCGGGTGAAATACTTTCAATTGGACGTCGCTACGAAAACTTGTGTGTCCCTGCCGGTTATCCAACCGAGGAAAGAGTACCTACAGTTAAACGTAGAATCAGAACTACGTGTCGTTCCTGGTGACTTCTCATACTGTTGAGAGATGAGGCAGACGAGTACGGGCAGACTGAAAATTTCCAAGTACCGACCAGGATTCGATCCCGCGACGTTCGGTTTCGAGGCACGCGCTTTACCGCTAGACTAGGAGACCCGACAAGGAACGAGGTGAGGACAAGACACGGAACGTGATCCTGGTGCGATCCGGCTGAGGCCAGCTACTGATGAAGTCAGGGGCCGGCCTCGTGAATCACGACGTTTGAGTTAGAGGCACGCTGCACTGACTCACTCACACGTCAGCAGATGCAGCGTCACCGCACCGGAGTCACGGGCACTGCTCCGGGCCGCCGCACGGAGAGGCAACACGTTCCTTCCACCAGCACCCGCCAGCCTACACTCTGCGGCTTCATTTAAGAGTCCTACTATGTGTGTGTGGACCCGAAACTATAACACGGGGCGGGTAATACGATATCCATGTTTTCGAATGAGCAATACATTGCAAAAGGCAATGATCTTCATGGCTCAGCTATTCAGGTGTCTTCCCGGGTTTAACGGCATGGACGTGTGTGTGTGTGTGTGTGTGTGTGTGTCGTGTACGTACAAAGTAAACCACGTTATGCCTATTTCAGAACTATGCGTTCCCTCAGCAATACATTCTGAACAGATGAAACTATATAGTTCTACAGAGTTTTCGAGTCTCAAACATGTATGCCGGCCGCTGCGACCGAGCGGTTATAGGCACTTCAGTCCGGAACCGCGCTGCAGCTACGGTCGCAGGTTCGAATCCTGCCTCGGGCATGGATGTGTGTGATGTCCTTAGGTTAGTTAGGTTTAATTAGCTCTAAGCCTAGGGAACTGATGACCTCGGATGTTAAGTCCCATAATACTCAGAGCCATCTGAACCATTTTCAAAACATTTATGATGTTTATATGCTGGCTGAAGTGATGAATTGAAATTTGTATCAAAACGAAGATTCGAACCCAGGTCTCCTGCTCAGTGGGCAGATGCACTAACTACTACGCCAGCCTGAAACAGTGGATTTGCACAACTACACGGACAATCCAAGCACACCGACCACCTCAACCCAAATTTCCATTCACGCCTCGGGCCCCTTACAATTCCTCACAAACTCTAACAGAAGTTCTCCAACTTTACTGGTGCAGCACCTCAGCATCGGACGAAATGAGGGATCCTGCCTGGAACTCGTGCAAAGGGGCTTTAATCAAATGAAACTGTATGGTTCCAGACACCTTCTCGACTGTCAAACATCTATGATGTACATACGCAGAATGAGGCGATGAATGATGAAGGCACCTATGCCTGGGTTTCAAGCAGGGTCCCTAGGATGCTCAGGGACTATTCCAATACAATCAGGGAGCCTCTGCAATGCAGTTCGAGTTTAGTGGGAACAATAAGTGGGTTGAGGTGTGAATAGGAATTTGGACTGAGAAGCGAGGCGTGCTGGGCTATTCCGTGTAGTTGTGTAAATCCACTGCGCAAGAGCGGCGTAGTGGCTAGCACATCGGCCTACTGAGGAGCTCCGGTCTTGGAACAAATTTTCATTCATCGCTACAGGCAGCATATATATAACATTCTTCTGAATAGTTGTGACACCAGTCTGGATGATATCGGATGACTAAAAATAAATCTCTCTTCATAAATGACTTTTTTATGCTGACTGATTTCAAGATTTGTCAGTGTTCTTCTATCACATAAAAATTTTAATAACGCAATGAAATTTATTCTACTTCTAGTTATATCCATTTTATTAGGACAGTAAAGGGGGTGCGCCGGCCGCTGTGGTAGAGTGGTTCTAGGCGCTTCAGTCCGGAACCACGCGGCTGCTACGGTCGCAGGTTCGAATCCTGCCTCGGGCATGGATGTGTGTGATGTCCTTAGGTTAGTTAGGTTTAAGTAGCTCTAAGTCTAGTGGACTGATGACCTCAGATTTTAAGTCCCATAGTGCTTGGAGCCATTTTTAGAGCAAAGGGGTAGTGTAAAAGTTTGGTCAAATCGGAGACATTCTATGCCTGAGACTAAAAAATCTTGCATCGATAGCTTGTAGACCACAAAATAAGCTGTTTCCACCACTACACACTAAATTGCGCTGGCTAAAGGAGTTTGTAAGAGCTCTAGCAAAAGATGCATCATGAGTTTAGTATTTTTATATGTTTTCATTCGTCAACAAACACAATAAAACGAAATTTTTGTTGGTCCTCAAATTGATATAAAGTGAAGAAGAATCGCGAATTTGACAATACAATGAATGCCAGAGAAAAAGACGCGCATGGAATGCCTTCAGGTACGCCACTGAAAAGTTTTTAGGGAATAAAAACTTCCAGTTTATGTGAACATTGTCAAAACTAAGTTGGAAAAATTCACGAAGTTCGTTTGTAACACGAGTTTAAATGTACAGTTCCTACCCTCATATGTTGACTATTTCCTTGAAAATTTGGGACAGTAAAGCTATAGAGAAGCGGTATCAAGGAAGATGATTCGAGGGAGATTATAATGGCCGATTATTGTCGCACTTTGAAGAGAGAAGTAAGGATGACAGTTCTGCGAGAAATCAAGAAAGAGCAACTTTGAAAATTAAATACCGCTAAGAGAACTCCTTATAGTATTTTTAGTATATGACTAAAAAATAAAACAGTAGTTACAAATATATAGGCTTTGATCGAAACTTCATTTTAAAACTTGCGCGTCAGTCACTTATGTCTTTAAAATGTCAGGTATTTTGCTAAAATTCGGGTATGATGGAACGAGCTGCAAGTAACTTTTAGACTCACCATTACAAACTGAATGATCAACATATGTTTCTGAGAAATTATATGACAAAAATTTTAAAAATTCAGCCTTTTTTAATGAATGGATGACATTACGAGATTTCGTCGTGATCGCTACAGACTGTAACATATTAATTACACAATCTTGGTTACAGTTGTTATAAATGGTTTCGATTATTCAATAGTAAGTTTCAGATCTTAATTGTGGTCAAATTATGAACAGGCAAAAATGTTAAAAACAGACACGAATTGCGCAGGAGTGAAAGCTTCCAGCTGAATTCTTTTCTTTGAAGGACATTTTAATGGTCTTGATTTGTGAATGGCATCTGAATATGAGGACTGAATGACTGAAGATAATAATGTTTTATAACAGATGCAACTAGGACTGTGAAAGTAACATTTTTTCCTCTTTGCAAAGATCTTACAAAAATGGGAGGCAGGTACTATCATCATCGCTGTCGGTATGTTAGTGTGTGAAGTGGTTATACACAACACGATTACTTTTTTAAGCAGAATACTGTCAGTGCGCAATATTCAAGCAGTGCTTTCGTCCTGTAGCATCGAATGCTGCGTCAGCAGAGGCAACGGCACTGAAATTTTACGAAATTCAAAGCGTTGTCACATTTCCTTTCTTCATCGATAACCGTCTTCAGACTTTCCCAGACGATTTTGATACTGTATTAGCAATACACAGAACGATTCTCAATATATTTTTTTTTACATTCGTACTTCTTCGTGAAGACACTGGGTTAACACGACATGAGTTACGATGTTCTCTACTTGAGATCCACATTGACACAATGTTTTTGAGCCATCAGTCTTCCGACTGGTTTGATGCGACCCGCCGCGAATTCCTCTCCTGCGCCAACCTCTTCATCTCACAGTAGCAGTAACAACCTACGTCTCCAAATAGTTGCCGGATGTATTCAAATCTCCTCTACAGTTTTGCCCTCTACAGCTCCCCCTAGTAGCATGGAAGTCATGGCTTAACCGATGTCCTTTCATTCTGTCCCGTCTTCTTGTTAGTGTTTTCCACATATTCCTTTCCTCTAGGATTCCGCACAGACTCTCCTCATTCCTTGCCTTGTCAGTCCACCTAATTTTCAACATTCGTCTCTAGCACCACATCTCAAATGCTTCGATTCTCTTCTGTTTCGATTTTCCCACAGTCCATGTTCCACTACCATACAATGCTGTCCATTGACACAAGAATACGTAAATACGCCTCCAATTTGAACTTATGATATTCCAGTAACACAGTGGATTTTAAACTTGTCATTTACGAGGTATTTCCCTATATTTTAGGTAAACGCTAGAAAATGGCTGTTCGCGTCCGTAGCTGAATCGTTTGCGCGGCTGACTGGCGTGCGGAGGACCCAGGTTCGATTCTCTGTACTGCCAAAGCTTTTCTTTGTTGAGAGGACTGAACCAGGGTGAACTCACCCTCTTGAAGCGAACTCAAGAGCTACGTGACCGAGCAGTAGCGACTACAGGTCACGAAAACTGACAATGGCCGGGAGAGTGGTGTGTTGACCCTATGCTCCTCCATACCGCATCGAACGATGCCACAGAAATAGGATGACATGGCGGTCGGTCGGTGCAGTTGGGCACGCCAGGGCCTGTGGACGGAGTTCACCTATTCTAGACGTTTACGAATCGTGTAACTGAGGCGGGGTGTGGGTACCAGACTCGGATTCACCTAGTCAGATGAGTAAAAGAGCCTAAAAGCCACTCCATGCCCAGTCTTGCCGGCACATCGGCCCTCATCGGTTATCAGCCGGGAGGATTCGATCCCGGGCTGCCGTGACTTCCCGAATCCAGGAAGTAGCGTGCTAACGTGCGCGGCTATTCGTGTGGGTCTGGCAGGATAATACACCGATAAAGACTTTAATTTCATGAACAAAGCAGCTTTTTTTTTTACTGTAGTGACCTGTTTCGACCGAATTGCCCATCTTCAAGTTTTAACGACGCGTAGGAGCTGATCCCCGTGATAACCATACCACCCTCTCCATATTTCACATCTGAATGCTGCTTAGTTCGGTCGAAACAAGCCACTGCAATAAAGGTATTTGCTCCAGAGTGTTCTTTGTTCACAACAAAAATACGATGTCGTTGATTCAACAAGACCCACAGCGGCTATGATTTTCTTTGAAGTTCGAATTCTCCTTTGTTAATAGAACTCAGTAACGGCAATTTTACCGTGCAGTCCGTAAATAGCTTCAAGGAATCGACGTGACGAGGACATACAAGAATTACCAAGAGTAGGGTGGAGGGGTTTCAGGTAGTCATACGGAACACGATTTAATTTGTTCTACGAAGGCGTAATCTGTCTCGCAGCCAGTCCGAGAAGTGGTGTCACCACCTAGCAGCGCAGAACGACGCCAAAAGAGGCGAACATCAATATGCAGATGGTGAGGTGTCACTCAGTTACCTCGAAATGCGCCAGCAGTGCGCGAGGTCTTCGTAAGGACGACTTTCTCGAATATTATGACGCGCTGCTTCCTCTGTGAAGAGCAATGGATCTCGCTGTGCACTATCACACGGTCTGCAGTCAGCGCGGCGCTGACACACCACACACCTCTGAGATTACATGACGTGACTCCGCTTCCTCGACCGCACGACCTTAATCTCTGGCTGTCCCCGTTTGCCGTACTCTGAAGTCAGCGGGCGGTGTCCAAGCAGTGTATATCACACTCCTCTGACTAGCTCGGCACGTCATCGAAGTAACCACTGACTCAACAGTTCATTATTTTTCTGCACAGGTGGGTTTTCCACCTTGCACCGAGGTTGGAAATTATGATAAAATGTTAAATAATGATTCAATTAGTAACCTCGATCTGACTTTACGTAAAGTCATACATAAGGAGCAAATGCACGTGTATGCGTGCCTTTTTATTATTTTTTTCTTCCGTAGAAGATGATGATAGGTATCGATTATTCTGCCTTTGCAGAGAAGCGCACGCAAATGGTCTATAATCGCCATTGTATCACTCTCCAGAATTAAACTGAACTAACTAATGTCAATTAAGACTGAATCACATTACTGCAGACTCACCATCCATATCTGGAAATGTGTTGCAACGAATTTTTTTCATTCTTTTCCAACCAGGAAATCCGACTTTGAAAGTACTTTGCGCAGCAAAATCAAAGGATCACCTTTCAGAAGCCCCATAAATGTCTACCTTTGCAGCGCATAAGATCGAAATTTGTTGCTAAAGGCTACAACCTTCGTCTGCAGTGGTGCAAAAGCGTGGCGCTCTGCGACATCATGATCGGGTTAGGCGACGCTTGGAGCCGCAAGGCGTCGACACAAGTGAAGAAAGGGCACTGCGGAAGTTCGTGTAACGTATAAGTTGGCTTAATGACATCTCATTGGTACCAAATTTCACCACAATTCTGCCCAGCGCCACCTTCGACGTGTCACAACTCCTCTTATCGACATTTCATCCCTTTTTTTGACATCTCTGCGGTGTAGATCAGAACCGCGATACCCAGCGTTGAAATCATACGGTTTTCTTAAGGGTGGCCGAGGAAGACTTCAGACACACCGACGCTCATAATCGACACGAAAAAGCCTCAGGGCGAGAAACGAAGAGCGTTAATGAAACCACCCCATCCCTTGGTGCGTTGGTTCCCACACATTTTGCGGTCAATAACGACAGTTCGCAGTGCGATGAGCAGCAGAAAGATGTTCTTGGCAATCTTTGACAGTGCTGACACACACAATTGGACGTTTCATCCCTTCTCTAAGGTCACCGCTGAAAGTAGGCAAACCGCACCAAACTGGTGTCGAAGGGGTCGCTTAACTCTCAGGCGTCAGAGCAGCCGTCACGCTGATTTGCTGTCGAAATTTCTGAAGGTACATTTCTAACGTGCTCAACGAAGTTGCGTCGGTGGCACCGAAGATGTTGCAGAACCCTTTTCAGTTTTATTCTCGCACATGTTAACGTTGCAGTCACGCCACAGGAGCGGGAAACAGAAGGGTTGAAAAGGGATTAGTACCCTTTGATGCTTCGGATTACGTTCGCATTTCGTCGAATGGTTTTGAACGGTCCTTGTGGTTCCAGGCTGTACACCTGTACACGAGAGCAAAAACTACGACCGCGACGCAGTCCAAAGGGATGCGATCACGTTGAATGGGAAGCAGTCGCACAATATCCTTAGACGAAGCAGCCCCACAATATCCTAGGAGAATGGTTGAAACGTCCGAGGGTGTCAATAGTGTCAAAAGTTGTCAAGAACATCTTCGTGTTATTCATCGCACTGCGAGTTGTCGTTCCCGACAGCGAAATGGATGAATGGGGTGAAATGTCGTAACGGCGACTGTGACGACCTTACCATCGCGTGGCAGGTCCATGGTGGCGTTCGGCAGAATTGAGGTGAACTTTGAATGCGACGTCCTTAAACTACATTACAACTCACATGAACTTGTGAGCTCTAGCCACACGTTGCTGTTTGAAGTTCGTTGATCCCAATGGTGAGCCGGCCGTTCTAGGCACTTCAGTCCGAAACCGCGCTGCTGCTACGGTCGCAGGTTCGAATGCTGCCTCGGGCATGGATGTGTGTGGTGTCCTTAGGTTAGTTAGGTTTAAGCAGTTCTAAGTCTAGGGGACTGATGACCTCAGATGTTAAGTCCCATAGTGCTCAGAGCCATTTGAACCATTTGCACCTGTCGGATGGAGACGCGCAACAGGCAGTTACGGAATCCTTCACGCAGCAGTATACGTTACTTTACATCATCGGTATCTACAACCAGGTGCGTCGGTGGGATGCCTCCTCAGTGCTTAAGGCGATTTTGCCCGACTATCCTGCCGACTCTGGACTTAGAATGAAACCTTTTTGATCGTCCCTTAAGGATAGCGTACTGAAATACTAGAAATAAATCATCACGGTCAGTACCGGTGATCCGTCACAACCTGAGGGTGAGGCATTAACTTTCGTCACACCATGGAATGAAGAAGACACCAGAAACAAGGGTCGATGTCACATGAATTTCGAAGTCAACTACCTGGAGTTAAAAGTGCGCAAAAGCTAGTTGATTATCACATGTCCCTACCAGAAGTAGCATATCTGCCTACCTCCTCACCCCCTTTCCCCCAAACCCCAACCGTGGATCTGCGTCTGCTGGTGCCGAGCCCAAGACGCGACAATTTGCGTCGTTAACTACTCGTCGCAACTGGTGTAGGCCAGCAGACGGGTAGATAGATAGATAGATCGATCTACATCTACATCATTACTTTGCAATTCACATTTAAGTGCTTGGCAGAGGGTTCATCGAACCACAATCATACTATCTCTCTACCATTCCACTCCCGAATGGCGCGCGGGAAAAACGAACACCTAAACCTTTCTGTTCGAGCTCTGATTTCTCTTATTTTATTTTGATGATCATTCCTCACTTCAGTTTTACTCGATGATTTGCCGTCTATTACTACGAACTACGGCCTTACTAACAGAAAATCACGAATCCAGTCGCACAACTGAGACGATACCTCATAGGCCCGCAGCTTGGTTAGAAGTCGCTTGTGAGGAACGGTGTCAAAAGCTTTCCGGAAATCTAGAAATACGGAATCAACTTGAGATCCCCTGTCGATAGCGGCCATTACTTCGAGCGAATAAAGAGCTAGAGAGAGAGAGAGAGAGAGAGAGAGAGAGCGGTGTCTGGGAGGCAGCGGCTGCGTCGGCTCGGCAAGAATGGCACCGCCAGCGGCAGTGTTCCGCAGGGAGTATTGATCTGGAGGCGTCTAGCCCGCCTGGCCACACACGGGCGGCGGGCGGTGGGTGTGCGCGCTCCGGCTACATGCAAGATGAACCTCTCTTCTCCTCTCCTCTCCGACGCCACACATCGATCGCTCTTTCTCTCTCGCCCGCTCGCTCGTTACTCGCGCCGTTCTCGAGGCTCGAGTGCGTGACGGGACGTGATGGCAGCGACCAGAGAGCAGAGTCGCGTCTGGTCCAGAGACCAGAGAATGAGACTCCGCTAAGGGGCCGCGGCTGCGTCCGCCGAACGGGCCCGTCGGCAGCCGAGAGCCGCCGCCGCGAAACCCCTTAATTGCTGCTCTATTAGTACCGCCACCAGACTCTGTGGGCGACGTCGCGGCTCCAGCTTCGGTTGTTCCTGCTAGAGGAAGAGACTACAGTACCCCAGTACGACGCGCGTTCAATAAGTAATGCAACAATTTCGGTTAAAAAATGCGGAACTTGTTGTGGCACATCGTGCGATATTCCCTCTTCAGCCCCTATAGCTTCATGAAGTTCCGATGGGTTGCAGCACCTTCAAAATGATGTCTGTCACGGAGGTGCGTTCCAGAGAGCTTACGGCGGAAATCTAGAGCTTCGCAGATATTCACCTTGCAGTGAACAAAAGCACGAAGAGTCGTCGGGCAAGGCGTCTATCATCATCGCAACAAGATCGCGCAAACTTGTCCGATTTTCAACGTGCCGGCCGGCCGCACACAGTTGTGATTACTTCAATGTTGGACCGTGCGGACACTCTCATTCCAGGTGATCGATGGATCACAAACGCCTTGCTGCACAGCTGGACGTCTCTGTTGGTAGTGTTGATACACTAGTCCACCAGTTGGCCTACTCAAAGGTGTGTCATGGCTCGGTAAGTCGCCGCCGAACGGAAGACCATAAAGACCAACGAAGGTCCATTTGTGCGGAACTCCTTGCGCTTTACGAGGCTGATCGTGGCAATTTTTTGCAGAATAACGTCACAGACGATGAAACATGGGTTCATCATATAAAACCGAAAACAAAACAACAGTAATCAGATGACCAAACCGACTTGCAAAATGATGTAGATAAGATATCTGTATGGTGCGAAAAGTGGCAATTGACACTGAATAAAGAAAAGTGTGAAGTTATTCACATAAGTACTAAAAGAAATCAGCTAAATTTCGATTACGCGATAAGTCCCACAAATCTGAAGGCTGTAAATTCAACTAAATACTTAGGGATTACAATTACAAATAACCTAAATTGGGTAGAGCAAACCAACGACTGCGATTCATTGGCAGAACACTTAGAAGGTGCAACAGGTCTACTGAAGAGACTGCTTACACCACGCTTGTCCGCCCTATTCTGGAGTAATACTGTGCCGTGTGGGATCCGCATCAGGTGGGACTGACGGATGACATCGAAAGAGTACAAAGAAGGGCAGCTCCTTTTGTATTATCGCGAAATAGGGGACATAGTGTCACAGACATGATACGTGAATTGGAGTGGCAATCATTAAAACAAAGGCGTCTTTTGTTGCGACGGGATCTTCTCACGAAATTTCATTCATCAGTTTTCTCCTCCAATTGCTAAAACATTCTGTTGGCACCCAGCTACATAGGGAGAAATGATCATTACGATAAAATAAGAAAAATCAGGGCTCGCACAGAAAAATTTAAGTGCTCGTTTTTCCTGCGTGCCGTTCGAGACTGGAGCGATAGAGAGACAGCTTGAAGGTGGTTCATTGAACCCTCTGCAAGGCAGTTTATTGTGAATAGCAGAGTAATCACGTAGATGTAGATGTACATGGAGTGGCGCCACACCACCTCTCCTACAAAGAAAAAGTTCAAATATGCCTCCTTAGCCGCTGAAATCATGGCGACGGTCTTTTGGGACTCTGTAGGCGACAATCTGTTTGTTGCCTTCCCTCCTCGTGCAACTATCAACTCTGTAGTGTATTGTGTTACCATCAGGAAATTGAAGAACGGCTTCAGCGTGTTAGTCGCCAAAATTTCCATCGAACTTGTCTTTCTCCATGACAACGCAAGGTATCGCGCAAGTCTGCGCACCCGAGGGGAGCTCGCAAAACTTCATTGGACTGTTCTTCCTCATCCACCCTGCAGCCAGGCTCTCGAACTTCCCGTCTTCCATGTGTCTGGCCAGACGCGGGAACCAGTACGTGGATGACTGGGAGGTTGCTGATGCAGCAAGACGTTGGCTCCGACGTGGACTGTTACCAAGCGGGCATACAGGCCTTTGCATTACGGTAGCGTAAGAGTGCCTCACTGAACGGAGATTATGTTGAAAAATAGGGGTTTGTAACCAAAAGAGTGGAGATTATTATGATGTATTGGTATCCTGGATAAAACCAGCTTGCTTTCAGAAAAAAAAAACCATGAGTCGCGTTACTTACTGAACGCTCCTCGTACAAATCGTCTGATCTATACTCACACCGACGTCGTGTACTGTCACACAATTAGATGTGGTGGTTATACACGATCTGATGAAACGTGTCCGGACATCAATTAGTGGACACAAATGTGGAGTGCGCCTACTCTTCGCGTTTATAATGACTTTAACTCTGCTGGGGACACTTTCAGTGAGGTATCCGAATGTCTGTGGAGGTATGGCGCCCCATTCTTACTGAAGAACCGTCACCAGGCAAGGCTTTGATGGTCGACGCTGGGGTGTGTAGCGAAATCGACGTCACTGTGGCTCTGGACGCGCCAGCCCATTCCTGCAATGTTATTGTTCACAAACCATTGCCTCATATATGCTGTTTCACGACAGGGTGAATTTAGGTGTCATGCTAAATAAAGAAAAAAAAAGGAAAGACAAAATAATCAGTCTCCCAACAGTTTCTCTACACTACGCAATATACCATTATGTAAAATGTATTCATATCCTTCCATATTTAGCGCTTTCTTAAGCGCAATACAGATCATGGCAGATAAGGTTCTCCAGGCATTCGTCAAAACCTTACCCCCTGGTCATCAAACTTTTTTCCTCAATAGCCAATACTGGCATTGCGCGGAAGCACCTCGTACCGCTTGGTAACTTACATAAACTAGTATGTTATGAGGCGCCAATGAGTGTGTATCAACAACATTATCACTTGTATATATCAGTTTTATTTCATTGGAACCGGTTTCGAGGATACAGTGCATCATCTCCAGACCCCTCTGCAACATAGGCTGGTCAAGCTTTCAGCGGGCATCATCGCTGCGTCTCAGATAAAAGAAGCAGAAACCAACGGCGTCACTTTTGTTTATGGTTCGTCTGGTTGTATAAACGGGAATTTCCGCGGACGCCAGTGGCTTCTCCCCCTTTTATTAGTGATATAGTTCTCATGCCCCGCTGAAAGCTTCGTCACTCCATGCTGCAGAGGTGCCTGAAGACGGTGGACCGTAACTCCGACAAGGGTTGTAAATAAATAAAACAGCTGCTATCCATTAGAAGATGGATGTAGGGAAATTAGCTACAGTAAAGGCGTGGTAAGCTGGCGGCCAGCTCGTAAGTAGCCTACTGATCGTTAAAAGCCGGCACCATTGGGAACACACAGAGTCGACTGAGGTCTGTATCAGATTGCTGCCAACCTCAGCGACCTAACAATCGTGACACTACAGTTGCGTGGTGAAGTGTTATCTGTTCAAGTGTGTGCCAAAATAATTTTGTTTACAATAGTATTTGAACTTATAAAAATGGTTCAAATGGCTCTGAGCACTATGGGACTTAACATCTGTGGTCATCAGCCCCCTAGAACTTAGAACTACTTGAACCGAACTAACCTAAGGACATCACACACATCCATGCCCGAGGCAGGATTCGAACCTGCGACCGTAGCAGTCGCGCGGTTCCGGACTGGGCGCCTAGAACCGCTAGACCACCGCGGCCGGCTTGAACTTATATTTAAATGTACTACTGAATATGCGACACCATCACAAAAGTTTGATAAATGTACTAAATGCCGATTGCTCACTGCATTGCATTACAACAGACTTTAATTAATTCAATATTCTTGCCGACAAACAAGTACCGCATTTGAAGATTTCCATAACGCGCATTCACCAGTCCACGTTACTCCCGTGTCAAAATTAATACCATAGGAGCTGACAGACATTAGTAGGGCGCGCCCGTCAGATGTCAGTACAGGGAGACAAACAAGAAACACATCCTATAAAATCACAGTGACCGTGCTACTTACCACTCTGCCCCTGAGGTACGCGGCTAAATTTCTGTAAGATCACGGCCGAATTCACCACCGTCAATTTGATTAGGACTGCCACAGGAGACAGCGTGATTCGTCACTCCAAAAGACTCATTTCCAGTCATCCACTGAGCTTGTGACGAGCTGCTCGGCCATTTTATACCATTCCTTTTGACTCCTTCCACACAGTCATTGTACTACTTGGACTGTTGGCAGTACTTTTGAATTCATGAGTAATTCTTTCCGCTGATTCCATGTGATTTTTTGTAGCCACCGTCCGCAATACAGGACGGTCCCTGTCAGTCTGTGCGTGTGTTCTCTCTGCTCTTTGTGCAGCTGTAGTTGTGTTAATTCGCGTTTCCACATCACAAACACACTACTAACAGTCGACTTTGGCAGTTTTAATTGGGTTGAAATGTCCGTGATGGATTTGTTACTCAGGTGACCTCCAATGGCTGCCCCACGTTTCAAGTTCAAAAATGGTTCAAATGGCTCTGAGCACTATGGGAATTAACATCTGAGGCCATCAGTCCCCTAGACATAGAACTACTTAAACCTAACTAACCTAAGGACAGCACACAGATCCGTGCCCGAGGCAGAATTCTAACCTGTGACTGTAGCAGCAGCGCGGTCCCGGACTGAAGCCCCTAGAACCGCTCGGCCACAACGGCCGGCCACGTTCCAAGTCACGGAGCTCTCATTCCGCTGCTACTGCTTGTCTACTGACAGCACTATGCTCTCGCCTCGTTCTCTAGAGCCGGATCCATCACTCGTGACATCCGGTGGTCAAATCCGCATTACATAGGGGTGTCTGGATGCTTTTGTTCATACGGTGTATGATGCTGCAAACCGCCGGACACTGTGCTTGCGTCGTATATGAAACACCTGTCATTTGCTTGACAGTTTAAGTAAATGTAAATCTTTGATGCACAATACATTTCTACTATCGAGGCTATGGTAGTCTTTTCCATGTTACGACTGTGGTAATATCATTCCGAATCAGCCGCATCTTTATAACTGACGTTGAACGAAGGCAGAGAGGGAAGGAGGACGTCGCGCATCTTACGAAGCTTTATACTGCACCCTGATGTCACAAATGAATGGGAACCGTCCAGTCGACCTGTCCACGTCGTAACTGCACACAGCAGACATCGAGAACTGTCAGATGCAGAGAAAGCAGAAGCCGATGACGTGCTTCGTATATTCAGTTAAAGAGCTTTTCATGGGCCGACAGCCGTAGGGCAGTAGGAGACTTTTGAGAAAAATATTTGGGCTTGAGGAAAGTATTTGAGCAAGTTGAAGTAGACTGATACACGGACCCGTTAGCAGCTCTAACTGCTAAAACCGAATAAAATTATTTCAAAAAACGAAGATGTTTCTGGTATGTCATCGATTAAAATCATTTCTAAAACTTGACAGCTAAGTCCAGTCGATGTTTGAAAATAAACCAATGTAACCAAAAGTCTCCGAAAAAACAATACCATATAATTCCTAATCATAACAAACTGATTTGTCAAGATTAGTAAATGAGGTATAATATGGCTAAAGGCTACACATTTTCTTGAAATAGTACGTATTGTAATACATGCAGTACTTACACGGTCGTTTCCGAGAATAGAAGTTGTCGTCTGTTCTTCCCTCATTCGTCATTCAAGTCCAAATGTGGAGTTTCAATGAAGCGATTAAAACACAGCGGAATGGTACAGTACGTATATTTGAGAAGGAGGACATCTACACACGTTACCTTCAACATTCGTCAGTGTGTTGCAAATGAACTTCAGACATCAACGTCTGGCATAAACTGGTTTCGATTTGAAGGGTCATTTCTCATAATTTGAACTATTTACGTGAAGCAGTGAGAGTAAAAGTTTGACACGGCTTGCGTCACTTGGGCTGGCGGTTAAGAAATTTATTACTGTGATATATTTACCTTGGGAGTAAAGCTATCCATCAATGCTGTCACAAGAGTCCGATGCCTAACTAATACAACAGCAAACTAAAGAAGCAATATCCAGAACCAACATTTAATACAAGAGACGGTGGCCGTACAACTGTCAGTTACACGGAATTGTTTCTTAGCGACTTGAGCTTCTGTAGAACCTTGGGTGTGTTAACCTTCAAACACAGATTGCACACAAATACTGCGATGTACAGACAAACGATTTCGACTGGTGGTAGTACAGATACGTCTCTGTACTTTAAAATCATATTTATTCACTTTTAGCCGCTCGAGCTGCGGAACTTCCGTTGTATGCTCGCAAGGTACCACCAGGACCCCGGTACAAATAAATACGACGTACTTTCCTTGTCAGTAATTGGCTTTCTACCTACACCGTGAAAACCGAAACCTCGTTCAGAATTGAACTGCGTAATGAAACTAGTTCATAGCAGTAGCAGCAGCTGACCTCGACCACCGGTGGAATGTACGCCGACTAGACCCAGACAGGTTTCAAGGCTGACTTAGTGCGTACAAGTAATTTCACGCCGACTACCTTTCGTGTTTAGTGCTGCAGGATTTTTATCTGCGAGGCAAGTAAAATGACTAGCAGAAAAGTAATGCCCCCGAAGTTTTCTTAAAACTCTCAAAGCTTTTTAAATAAAACAAACGTTATTAACATTCTATATTTTTATTCTTCATGTCTACATATTTACTTCTCGACATAGTCACATTGGGAACGAATACGTTTTTCCCAACGAGAGACGAGTTTGTTGATAACGTCACTCTAGAATGTTTGACTTTGTTGACGGAGCCACAACCTCGCCCGTGCTTTCACCACTTCATATTATCAAAGCGAAATCTTTGAAGGTTTTCTCTGAGCTGTGCAAATAGAGAAACCGGATGGCGCCAAGTCGAGACGTACGCAGGATGATGGACGACAGAGAATCCGAGACGTCGGATTGTTTCAGATGTCGCAGCGCTCGTGTGTGGTCCGGTATTGTCATGCTGAAGGAGAGAGTGCTCCATGTGTGGACGAAGTGCTCGAATTCGAAACTCAATTACAGCACGCTGCTTTTCAGGCATCGACATAGTTACGTTACACACGCGCGACTGCTACGGTCGCAGGTTCGAATCCTGATGTGATGTCCTTAGGTTAGTTAGGTTTATGTAGTTCTAAGTTCTAGGGGACTGATGAGCTCAGCTATTAAGTCCCATAGTGCTCAGAGCCATTTTTTATTATACTCTAAAATCCGGAGCCCTCTAGCGACGGAGGGCTGCAAATATGTAGACATGTCGAAAAAACACGTACATTGTTAATAACGTCTGTTTTGTTTAAAAATCTTTCAGAGTTTTCACACAAAAAATTTTGAGGTATTACTTTTAAGCACGCCCACATAATTCAGTCCAGAATTGTGATTGTGATTACGCGAATTTCACTCAAGGCCAGAGGCATGGGTGCGTAAAGCTGCATCGATACGACTCGAACGCACATCTTGGCTGTACGGATCGTAGGTTGAACGAAGCATCCGCAGCTAGATTATGATGCGAACATCTCGTTACCTCGGTCTCGTGCTATGCTATTGGGCCGTCTGGAGATGGCTGTGTACCAACAGAAATGTTTAATGGAGGTGGAAAAGTAATATTACAGGAACAAGTAAAACTAATTGGAGAAAGAGTGTAGAGCAAAGCGAACTTGAAAAATGCTGCAAGATGCTAATTCTCAAGAAAAGAGATAAGTCTATATCTGCATGATTCCTCTACAATTCACACTAAATATTTGCCAAAGGGTCCTCTTCTCATTCCAAAAGGTTATTTATGGCTCAGAAACGAGCGGTTCTGATATTCCTTACCGACATTTCTTGTTAACAATATTCACTTATCCCAAAGAATAAGCAGCTTTCACTCAGTTAATACTCGGCAGAAATCAAACCTGCTTTTGGATCGGACTTCCTTAATTCTTGTGCAGAAAGGTGTGCAGTATACTGCTGCATTAATTTTCAATAAGCTATCCCAAGAATTCAAAATCTTAGCACTAACCGAAGCGCTTTCAAATAAAAACTGAAGAGTTTCCTCATTGGTCACTCCTTCTCTTCTGTCGAGGAGTTCCCTGAAAAATTAAGCTGATTCTTGTACTATTGTTGATTGCGTTTAGTCAAACTTATGGCTTGACTTTTTTCGGACTCATTAACATTTTATTTTTATCACTTTTATGTTGTAATTTCATGTACTGACACGTTCCATGACCTTGGAGATTTGCTCCTCAATTTCGTCCCACGGAACTTGACGTGTAAATAAGTAAACAACCACTTTCAGGCTATTTCATGACCGTCCAACTCTCGAATAGCGCGTCGGAAAAAGAACAACCAAAAACTTTCCTGCGAGCTCTTATTTCTCTTATTTCATTACCATGGTCATTTCTCCCTATGAGGCTGCTCGTCGCAACGAAAAATGCCTTTACTTTCCTGATTGCTGCCCCAACTCACGTATCATACCAGTGACACCCTCTCACCTATTACGCGACAATACAAAATCAGCCAACCTTCTTCTAACCTTTTTGTGTCCTCCATCAATCCTATCTGGTAAGGATCCCATACCATGGAACAATGTCCAGAAAAGTGAGGACAAGCGTGGTGTAGGCAGTCTTTTTAGTAGATCTATTGAGTCTTCTGATGATTCTCCCAACAAACGCAGACTAAGTTTCCTTTCCCCACAACGCTTCCTATGTGATGGGTCCAGCGTAAGTTGTTTATACTCGAAATAGGTAAATATAGTTTTAAATATGTGTTTCTTGTCGCGTGGCGGAAATTTAACAGATTTTCTTAGCACTCATGTGGCCGACGTCATGTTTTTTTATTGTTTTCTGTCCACTGCCACTTTTCGTACCACGCTAAATCATTTTGCAATTGGTTTTGATGTTCTGATGAGTTTCCTAGATGTTGAACAACAGCATCAATGCAACGATTTAAGAAGTCTGCTCATATTGTGTCTTATATCGTTTATATAGATTACGAACAGCTGACGGCTTATTAACGCTTTTTGGGGAGTGCCAGATATCACGAATCCAGTTGCACAACTCAGACGTTACTGCACTGGCATGCAATATGATCAGAACTCATTTATGAGATTCGGAGTGAAAAGCCTTCTGTAAATGTAGAAATATGGAATCAACTTGAAATCCCCTGTCGATAGTATTCATTATTTCGTGTTAATAAAGATCCAGTTGTGTTTCACAGCTAGATGCTTGTTATGTGTCGACAGATCGATTTCTTTGAGATATTTCATAATTTAGGAACACAGTATATCCATGTCAGTGATACAGATCCATAATACATAAACTATCGCTCTACTAACCTCCTCTTCGTAATGTAAAAAATACTGACCACAGCTAGCCCCAATACTATAGGAGAACAATGCATTTTAATCTTTCAATCAGGCAAAGAGCAAGCTGGATTCATAACACAAGGGATCCTTTACAAGACTGGAGCAAGGAGCATGAGTCCCATATACTGAGAAAGCTGTTGACTCGATTTCCATAAACTCTTGAGTAGCTGCCCTTCATAAAAAAGCCACTGATGTTAAGAGTACAAGTATATTGAACAGTATATACAGGTAGTTAAAACTTATGAAATAAGCATGGCAACATATATTGCACGAATTCACAGATGGAATACTAGGACCGTGATTCAAAATGGAGTTGTGGTAACTGAGACCAGTACCTAACTGATGTTAATTAATCGCCTTTCAAAATAATTAGAAATTAAATGACTAGTACTTGAAAAAAAATCACACTTAATTAGATTTATTCCGTTAAAGACCTCATTTGAGGATCAATAATAATCTTTTTCAGTAAATTCTTGGCACATCTGATAAAGGGTCTGGGGTAAGATTCTAATAATCCCTTAAATGAAACAACTGCAACAACAAAGTTGTACTGCGATTGTCCTGATGTTAACAGGAAAGACACTTAGTACTTCGGGAGGGAATGCATTGTACCTGTAGACAGTTGAACGCAAGCTCGTCATTGAACATGTATGCACGTCCTCAAAGTGAAGCTTGAAGTTATGAAATCCTATAAAAAAGCTTTAATGTCCCTACACACCGTGTTGCGGTTGCAGGTCGATTTCACCGTAGTAAATTACAGATGGAGACAAGTGGCTGCATGATAGTACACCATCGCGCCTCGCCAACGGCTAAGTGCAAGTAAGCCTAAGAAGATGTAAGAAGTAGTAAAGTTGGGCGTTCACAAGAAGGAAACTAGCATTTCTGCGTTTTCGCTATTTGCCTTATCCGAATTAGCTCGGCTTCGGATCTTCCGAGTACCAACCAACAAAAATGTTCCTGCTCCCCTTCCCTGGGCTATTCTGTCGGCGGTTAACGTGCAACATTTTCCCTACCATTTGAAAAATGGCATCTCAGCATCTTTCTATCGCTCTCTCTGTGATCACTGCAGTGAGTCTCTGTCGGCATAGCTGAGATTCTCTGTCTAACCTATAATTCAATCACGTTAGCCAATCCTGGCGGTTCTTATGTTGCGCAAACATTTGGTTTTTGTCTCGTCAACGTCCAGCAGCGTCTCACGCCTTCAAAGTGTACCAAAACAATGGGTTCGCACTCCAGTTTCGAGATAGAATCAATAGCGTTCGGCGCCTCCGGAGAAAACACAGCATTCTACGTTTTGTGCACAATACTGCCTTCTTACACTTAGTTAAAAACTTAGTTGATAGCAATTCTGTGTTGTAAAAGCGGTAGCGGCTGGGTTGCTCATCTGTGTTTGCCAACGGCGGCACTACAGAAGACAGCCCGGTGGCCTGCGAGCCACTGACCTGCGCGCCTCTCAGCACTCTCTTCCGAGAAGAGCTCCAAGGATGTTGGCCTACATAACTTTACTCGGCCCTGTCACCTCGTCCCAATCTGCTTTCAGCGTACTCTTCTTTATATCAGGCACGCAAATTCGAATAAAAGAGTCAATGAAGCGTAAATTACTTTAGTCAGCTGCCGACGATCAACGTCATTCGCCCAAAAGTTTACTGGGTTCAAATTATAGCTCTGAGCACTATGGGACTTAACATCTGAGGTCATCAGTCCCCTAGAATTTAGAACTATTTAAACCTAACCAACCTAAGGACATCACACACATACATGCCCAAGACAGGATTCGAACCTGCGACCGTAGCGGCTTATTATGGTTTTGCGAAGAAAACAGTGATATTCTGAGTAAATAAAGGAATGTTGAGAGGAGTACAGCGATAAAACAGTTATTGAAAACAACAGACCAATTATTTCGGATTATCAAATGTTAGTCGTTGACATCAATTTAGTGTATCTGCGAGTTGTGGTATGTCCCCAACATTTTTTTTTTTTTTCTCCTCTCGCTCTCCCAAGAGACCTGACGATAAACTTGTTTTATTGGAAAATTCCATTTATGGAGGAACAAATCATAATGAGTTGACAGTAGAAAGTACGCACTTCTGTCACGTTGAACGATTCTCTTCAGTCATCTCTTCAGTCGTCCGTTGGTCCGTTTCGTGAAGGATCTTCTTCCGGCCGCACCGACGTCGGTGATTTCATGTTTTACCGGATTCCCGATATTCACAGTACACTTCCGCAAATTGCTGAAGATTTCAATGCTGGGAGATCAGCAAGTGCCAGCGTGCGAACCATTCGACCAAACATCATCGATATCGGCTTTCGAAGCGGAAGGCCCACTCGTGTACACTCGATGACTGCACGACACGCTTTGCGTCTCGCCTGGGACCGTCAACACTGACACTGGGCTGTTGATGACTGGAAACATATTGCCTAGTCGGACGAGGATCGTTTTATTAAATTGTATCGAGCGGATGGAGTTGTGCGAGCATGGAGACAACCTCATGAATCCATGGACCCTGCACGTCCGCAGGGGACTGTTCAAGCTGGTGGGGGCTCTGTAATGAGGTGGGGCGTGTGCAGTAGGAGTAACCCCTCGTACGTCTAGATATGACTGACAGGTGACACGTACGTAAGCATCATGTCTGATCACCTGCATCCATTCGTGGCCACTGTGCATTCGACAGACTCGGGGAATTGCAGCAGGACAAGGAAACACCCCATACGTCCAGAATTGCTACAGGAGCTGAGTTTAGACACTTCCGCTGGCCACCACTCTCGCCAGACATGGACATTACTGAGCATATGTGGGATGCCCTGCAACGTTCTGTTCAAAAGAGATCTTCACCCCACAGGATTCATGGTGTCAGTTCCCTCCAGTACTATTTCAGAGATTAGTCGAGTCAATTTGTCTCTTTAATTGTTGAATGCCCCTATGCAAAATGAACAGAAAGGGTGTCGAGAAACTTCCTTGGGGCACACGTGAAGTAACTCTGTGTTGCACTAGGAGATTCCTCCGGGGCTGGACTTGGGGTCCGCGCTTCCCGACTCGTGGGCACGGGGTGGGACCAACACCGACTCAAAGGAAGGCCTCGGCGAACGCCAGGTCTGTTGCAGGCAGAAACGCCTGGGTGTGCTTATCACGATAAATCTCTTATTTTTGGACAAAATGTTTCGTATTGTTTTGGATTCTGCAATTTTATTTAGATGAAAGATTTTCTTACTATCGTAAAGCTACAAATGAAGATCATAGTTCTGTATTACTGAATCCTGTCGAAACAAACGTAGATCAATATGAGAAGATGCTTTGCCCCATTGCAAGCTTCGGAAATTTTACATTCAAGAAACTATATTTACTTGATCCATTTTGTTATCGAAACTTACCCCAACCCCCTTACAATGAACTCGTTTCTTTTATTTATTTATTTTCGTTTGACATCGTCACAGGAAATGTGAACTAATTTACATGTGTTAATGTTCAACTGTTGCCAGTCATTAGATTACAGTCGTTTTCAACGAAAGGAATTCTAAACAGGAAACAAAATAGCTTCATACATCGAAAATACTGCTGAGCTTAAACATTTTTAAACATGCGCATTAGAATAGATAAACATTCCCCTCTTGCAACTGAAAGGAGAAACTGTATAATATAAAAAATTTTACTTGATAAAACAAGTATCTCTCTTTTGCCTCTTCTTCTGTCCCCCATCCCCTCCCCCAACGTGTAAAATTGCAAGATATTTCATTGACATTCAGTGCTCCTCACCCCATAGTCAACCAAGATACCTAAAGAAGAGTACCAATATGTTCAGTTTCTTGTAAAAGTAACCCGGTACAAACTTCCTCAGATTTACAAATAAGGTAAAGAAGCACGAATTCTATTGCTGCTGGACGATGAAGTTGTTTTTCCATGTCAATCCTTAAAACAGGTGGCAGTTTAAGTTCAGGAGTACACTATTTGTTAAGAAGTGTAATGAATTGCACAATTAACTGATTGCAGAAATCTCTCAGAACAATGTGTGTTGGTAAACTACCGCCAAGAGTTCACATTTTCCTGTGTCAGAGAGGGAGACACCACCATTATGAGTATGCCTGCAACAGACCTGGCGTTCGCCGTGTCTAGCTGACGTGACGTCACGAACAAGCGCTAGGCCTTCCTTTGAGTCGGTGTTGGGTGGGTGTAGGTGTGGGGACTGAGGTGCCAGCGGCGGCGGCGGAGCGAGAGCGACAGCCTTCACGGCGGGCGGCGTATTTTTAGGACGGCGAGGCGGCGCGGAGGTCTGGGCCGCCCAGACGAGACGCTACGGTACGGCGCGGCGCGGGACGGGCGAGCAGCGGCGCAGAGGGCGTTGCCCGCCGCCCGGTCGATACGGCGCGCCGGCCGCCACGTCAATGGCGTGACGTCACGCGACGCCCACGCCCAGGCGCGCAGCCGCCGCCGCCGCCGCCGCCGCCACCCGCGCCGCGGCGCGACAATTACACACGGCCAGGTCTGCGCACACCCGGAACAGGCGCCATTGCTGGCCCCCAGCTGCTTCACGACCGTCGTCTTCCCGGTGACGGATGCTTCCAATTCTCCGTTCGCGAAATCTCTGGCGCCTTCCGAATAATCTGGCGCTCTTTCCTGTGTAGCTTGCAATAAGTTCCTTTTGATCGTGCTACACTTATTTTCAAGGAAACATCCCCAATCTGATCTCGTATTTTAAGGGAGGACGTTCGTGAAATTGACTGAAAATGTTAACTTTCAATCTATTTTTTTATTTACGAGGGCTGTTCAGCAAAGAATGATCATAATTTTTTTTGACAACATACCTTTATTCATCCTCATAATTTTGATGGTCCTGGTTTTCCATATCCCGCTAGGTGAATACCGGGCTGGTCCCCACGTCCGCCTCAGTTACACAGCTCGCAGACATCTGAACACATTCACACTATTTCATGGATTCCACTAGACACAGACAGTTGGGGTACACTAATTCCGTTCTAGGGAGTACGGGGTGAAAGCAGGAAGGGCATCCGGCCACCCCTTACAATTAACATGCCAAATCCGATTAACCATGGCCGACCCTGCGTAACCGCGGGACAAGGCGCAAGCGATAGAATAATTTTCATTGTCCTTCCAAAAGTAGTCTCCCATGAACGTGATGCACTTGTCCCAGCGTTTCTGCCAGTCTTCACATACATGCTGGAAACCATTTTTTGAGAGGTCCTTCAAAATCGCCTGCGCAGCCTTCACCACTGCTTGTGATGACTGGTAATGCCTTCCACGAAGGCGTTTCTTCATGTTAGGGAATAGAAAAAAGTCACACGGGACTAAATCCGGACTATAGGGAAGGTGAGGGATGCGTTTCACGTTGAGTTTTGCAAGATATTCAGCAACAACATTGGAAATACGCGGCCGTGCATTATCGTGCTGCAGCATCCAGCCTGCTTCACGGAAGTGTGGTCTTCTGAGCCTGATATGGACTCGCTATGTTTTCAGAACATCCCTGTAGTATTGTCCAGTTACTGATGCTTGTGCAGGTACAACATGCTGATAAACCATTCCATGAATATCACAGAATGAGATGACCATAACTTTCCCAGCAGAAGCAACCACTTTTGCTTCTTGGGGGGTTGGTGATGAAGGAGATTTCCACACTCAGCTTTGCTGTTTGCTCTCAGGATCAAAATGATGTAGCCAAGTTTCATCAGCAGTGATTACATTTGAAAGAAACTCCGGATTTTCCTCTGACATCAACTTTAACTGCATGCAGACCTGCACGTGAATGTCCTTCTGTTGGGGAATCAACAGTCTTGGAACCCATCGCGCACAAACACGTGTCATGTGTAATTTTTCTGTCATCAACGTGAGGGTGGCACCCAATGAAATGTTCAGTTTCAGAAAGTGATCTTAAGGTAATTCGTCGACTCTCTCTCACAATGGCAGCAGCAGTAAAGCAGTAATTGGAGCGCCGGGTCCGCCTTCCTTTGAAATTGATTGTCTCCCCTCTTTAAACGTTTTAAACCACCTTCGAGCTGTGCTCCATAGGCCTCCTGTAACATTCTATAGGTCTCAGCTGACGATTGGTTGAGACGAAAGCTGAATTTGAAAGCCGCATATTGTTTCTCGCGTGTTACCTACATTGCAGCGGTAGGCGATACTGAACATGTCCGACCTTGCCTGCCCCTCACAGGCGGGAACCAGGAGTCTCAACAATGAAACTACTACGACGTGTTTGTTAACATTAAGTTAACAGAATAAGATTAAATACACTCCTGGAAATTGAAATAAGAACACCGTGAATTCGTTGTCCCAGGAAGGGGAAACTTTATTGACACAATCCTGGGGTCAGATACATCACATGATCACACTGACAGAACCACAGGCACATAGACACAGGCAACAGAGCATGCACAATGTCGGCACTAGTTCAGTGTATATCCACCTTTCGCAGCAATGCAGGCTGCTATTCTCCCATGGAGACGATCGTAGAGATGCTGGATGTAGTCCTGTGGAACGACTTGCCATGCCATTTCCACCTGGCGCCTCAGTTGGACCAGCGTTCGTGCTGGACGTGCAGACCGCGTGAGACGACGCTTCATCCAGTCCCAAACATGCTCAATGGGGGACAGATTCGGAGATCTTGCTGGCCAGAATAGTTGACTTACACCTTCTAGAGCACGTTTTGTGGCACGGGATACACGCGGACGTGCATTGTCCTGTTGGAACAGCAAGTTCCCTTGCCGGTCTAGGAATGGTAGAACGATGGGTTCGATGACGGTTTGGATGTACCGTGCACTATTCAGTGTCCCCTCGACGATCACCAGTGGTGTACGGCCAGTGTAGGAGATCGCTCCCCACACCATGATGCCGGGTGTTGGCCCTGTGTGCCTCGGTCGTATGCAGTCCTGATTGTGGCGCTCACCTGCACGGCGCCAAACACGTATACGACCATCATTGGCACCAAGGCAGAAGCGACTCTCATCGCTGAAGACGACACGTCTCCATTCGTCCCTCCATTCACGCCTGTCGCGACACCACTGGAGGCGGGCTGCACGATGTTGGGACGTGAGTGGAAGACGGCCTAACGGTGTGCGGGACCGTAGCCCAGCTTCATGGAGACGGTTGCGAATGGTCCTCGCCGATACCCCAGGAGCAACAGTGTCCCTAATTTGCTGGGAAGTGGCGATGCGGTCCCCTACTGCACTGCGTAGGATCCTACGGTTTTGGCGTGCATCCGTGCGTCGCTGCGGTCCGGTCCCAGGTCGACGGGCACGTGCACCTTCCGCCGACCACTGGCGACAACATCGATGTACTGTGGAGGCCTCACGCCCCACGTGTTGAGCAATTCGGCGGTACGTCCACCCGGCCTCCCGCATGCCCACAATACGCCCTCGCTCAAAGTCCGTCAACTGCACATACGGTTCACGTCCACGCTGTCGCGGCATGCTACCAGTGTTAAAGACTGCGATGGAGCTCCGTATGCCACGGCAAACTGGCTGACACTGACGGCGGCGGTGCACAAATGCTGCGCAGCTAGCGCCATTCGACGGCCAACACTGCGGTTCCTGGTGTGTCCGCTGTGCCGTGCGTGTGATCATTGCTTGTACAGCCTTCTCGCAGTGTCCGGAGCAAGTATGGTGGGTCTGACACACCGGTGTCAATGTGTTCTTTTTTCCATTTCCAGGAGTGTAATAGCGCGAGAAATTACGACCATTAAATAGTGAGATCATTCTTCAGTGAACAGCCCTCGTATTAGAAGAACTCATGGGCAATAACTTTCCAAAATTTCAATCATGAAGCAGCGTCCATAGTACCTGAAAAATAAATGTGTGACGTCCACTTTTCTAAGCAACGCTTCTATACTACGATATTGCAGTGCGTGTGCTATTCTGATCACGACGCAAAGTTCCTTTGGACATGAATGCTTGCATGTATGCACGTTCGAAGGAACTTTGCATGGTAATCAGAATAACACACGCACTGCAAAATCGTATTTACCTGCCGATACCGGGCAATCGACCTTCAAGTACAATGTCTGACATGTACGGGAATATACATAATGTATGTACGAGTACAGTTCGTAGAGGCATAGTTGACGACATATGAAAGTTTGGGTCCGATCGTGAGTCGTGCACGAATAGGCAAATGGTAAGGCGACCGCACGCGATAGGCGGGAAATACGGGTTCGCGTACCGGTCCGGCACAAACTATCATTGTCGTCAATCCATTCTACAGCTGATGGTTGTCCTTATTCGCAACTGCTAGTTCAACATTGTTCGGCAACGCTACATTTCAAAGGATCCTATTCTCTTATTGTTCGTCGCTGTCCTGCGTGTGCATTACGTCCTTCTTCCGCCTGATTATTGGTATCGGAGCATCGAAATCGATGACTTCAAAATGTTGTTTATTAATAAACGACTAAGAAGCGTGTACCCTGCAACTGTGCTCAATTTAGCTAACTGGTTAATGCGCTAGAAATGGAAGCCACTACATCGATATCGATACTTGCCTTTAATAAAACAGTCCTCCGCCCGCGGCAGGACAACTCATATTTTTATAGCTGGTAAACAAGACTTTTTCTCATTGAAATAGGGCACCAAAGCGGTTGCGCGTGTGCGCCGAGCTCAATTTACGATGTCTTTCCGTGACACTCACTGTCAGCCAGGCAAAAAGAGGTTCTGTTTGCTCGGTGCGTTGCGCGTGGGTGCGTCACCTTGGTTGGGTGGCGAGTAAATATTCGTGCGCCAAGGCCCGGGACGGCCCCCCGCGTCGAGTTAACGCAGATCGGCTAGCTAACAGGTCACGCCGCGGCGCGCGTACGCACCACCTTTTGACGCCACCACGTCACGGGGCTCACTGAGCCTTAACCCTAGCAAAACGAACGCGTCTGATACCGGTAAGGGGAGGGGGGGGGGAGAAGCACTTCATATCCACCAAAAGAAAACTAAAAAAAAAAAGCAATTTCGTTAACTGTTATTAAATTTTATTAACAACATACTTTTTAAACAGGTACTGATGTATACATAAGGTGCAAAACCTGAAATTATTTTTAGCACAATCGTAGCATTGCCAACGCATTTTCCGCGCTGTGTACATTTTAGAAAATATGAATTTCGTTAGGCGTCGTTGACTTGCACTCACAATTATTTTTTAAAAATACACGTATGTGTGCAATAAGGATCCTGAAACTAAAAATACGAGTACAACATTTGTTGCGAAAAGTCAAATATTTAAATTCTTAGGTTAAGTTCAACTGAAAAATTTGAAACAATTACGGAATATGGTATAAGAAATGACTAAAAAGAAATAAATACACTTTTTATTTTAAAATATGATGACAACATTTTGCAAAAGGTCGGCATAGAGAGGCCCGCGTCTCTCCTTGGTAAAGCGAGGGTCAAGCTGTCGGCGCTCAGGACGAGGGAGGTAATGTTAACGTGCACGCAGACTGCATATAGGCCAAGAGAGACAGCGCCGGCGGCACTAGGGATGGCCTGGTTGACGTGGGTTTGCGCTCTCAGCGCTCTCCAGCGGCAGTTGTCGGCTTTATTTGGCTCACAAACCATAAGGTATGTTCACGAAAGTATACGTGCGCAAAATTCCTATATTAGCTTTATTAAAATGTATGTTTCCTCCCTTGTCCACATGCTAGTGCGGCTGGGGTTGATGTGGGGGGAGGAGACTAAACTGCGACGTCATGGGTCCCATCGGATTAGGGAGGGAAGTCGGCCGTGCCCTTTCAAAGGAACCATCCCAGCATTTGCCTGAAGCGATTTAGGGAAATTACGGGAAAACTAAAGCCGGATGGCCGGGCGCGGGATTGAACCGTCGTCCTCCCGAATGCGAGTCCAGTGTGCTAACCAGTGCGCCACCTCGCTCAGTCACATGCTAGTTATGTTGTTTTATCTGTGGTACCCACAAATAAAAGCTGCAATATTTGCTGAACACGTAATAAGACATAAAGGACAGATACATGTCCACTCATTAAGGACATCAGCTTGTAAAAGTTCACCACATCGAACACACTCACTCCTGACAGTGCACTTATATTTACATAAAATAGAATCTTACAGATATTACTTCTGTTAATTCCATAAGTATAATTCCATAAGTATGGCACATAGCCTTTTAGAAAACGCGGAAGTGAAAAAAATAAAATACAAAAATGCGAACCCTCTACCTCTTATTCTGTAACGTGGCATCTCTACTAGCTACGCTATCCCGAAACTCAACAATGGCTGACACTGTATGATTTGTTAGCTCTTCCAAGCGCTTTAATCGCCGAAATATTAAATGAGATTTAATTATAGCAAATCCTAATGAGAACGACAAGTTTTTCATGACTCTTCAATGTGTCATTGCCTTAAAACGGCTTACTTTTCGTAATAAGCAAGTTATAACGCGAAAATAACTAAACTGGAAAATTCTTTAACTACCAAAATGACGTTTCCCGTCATTTTGTTACAACAAATTGTACTAGTAACGATTCGTTTTGACACATGCACTGTTGTGTTCCTTACAAACAGCATATATTCATAGGGCGTAAGGTGTAACATAAAGCCCACCGAACATGTACTTTACTGAACATGGCAATTACGATATGGCGTCTCGTTTCCTGCTAGTGACGCAGTGAGTGTTCTAGCTTCCTGTTTCCTACTATACGTGGCACGTTGTCGAAATCTCGCAGAACTTATTTTGTGTTTCACGTGATGAAATTGCTCCTTCATTTGAAATAGCAGTGGGGCCCACGAGAAATACGGGCCCCGCAACGAACTTGTGACGTCACACTTGGAGGCTTATGCGCCACACTTCGTGTACGCTTGGCTCTGTGCAAGATCTACGGGAAATCAGTACGTCAATGAAAACGTATCTAATAAAGGAGCTTGCATGCCATTAAAAGTGCAATTAAGAATTATTAAACTCGACTGAAATACGTGCTCGCTTCCCATCGGAGACGGCTTTTGGCACTCGTAAGACCTACAGTGCCACGTGCTGTGACGTGTCTTTCTAGCGGCCCTCGAATAAAAGCGAGGCCTACGAGATAAATAGGCCGCGACGCGCAAGTCACGAAGATAGGCCGAGCTAACTCGCTCGCTCGCTCAACTCAGCAGAAATGCTGCGTTTCCAGACCTGTTAATTCGCAACTGGGTGTGTATGTACATGCGAGGATTGCATCTTTTACTGGAATCCACTATTATGGAATCTTACTGTTATTAGTCTTCCAATGATAGAAAGTGCACAGGTCTAGTAATAATTTGTTACGGATGTACTGGAGTACAATAAAATTAAAATCATCTCAAAATGATTATCATTTGCATAAGGCACCACATCTTGTATGAAATGAGAACTGCTGCGCAGAAGAGACTAAATGCTACAAATAAGCCATTATATCATTTATGTCGAGAACTGATTTTAAATTTTGTTGTACGAGCGGTAATCAGCGAGATCTTATAATACCAGATTCCAGTAGAAGATGCAGTTCTCGTAGGTATGTGCTCACCCAGTTGCAATTAACAGGTTTAGAAACGAATTTTGTCTGCTGAGTTAAGCGAGCGATCGAGCTCAGGCCTACACTTCGTGACGTTCGCGCCGCGGCCTGCCTTTCTCGTAGGCCTCGAATAGCAGCAAGTGACGTCACAAAACTTGTAGAGCTCACGTCAACGTTAGCTAACTCGCCTCATGTGACAACTTTATGAAAGGGCGTAGAGAAAACTTGTGAGTGAGCGAGCGAGCTCGCACGTAAACGGCTGTCGGCAAAGCCAACAGTTTACGCCGTGTTGGCAAAAGCGTCACCAGAATAATCACCTCAGGCAAAGATTATACGTATCCAGAATGAGATTTTCACTCTGCAGCGGAGTGTGCACTGATATGAAACTTCCTGGCAGATTAAAACTGTGTGCCCGACCTAGACTCGAACTCGGGACCTTTGCCTTTCGCGGGCAAGTGCTCTACCATCTGAGCTACCGAAGCACGACTCACGCCCGGTCCTCACAGCTTTCCTTCTGCCAGCATCTCGTCTCCTACCTTCCAAACTTTACAGGAGCGCTCCTGCGAACCTTGCAGAACTAGCTCTCCCGAGAGAAAGGATACTGCGGAGAAATGGCTTAGCCACAGCCTGGGGGATGTTTCCAGAATGATATTTTCACTCTGTACGAGAGCTTCTGTAAAGTTTGGAAGGTAGGAGACGAGATACTGGCAGGAGTAAAGCTGTGAGAACCGGGCGTGAGTCGTGCTTCGGTAGCTCAGATGGTAGAGCACTTGCCCGCGAAAGGCAAAGGTCCCGAGTTATGCGTATGGCGGTAGCCATAAAGAGTCAACTATCACACTGAAAAAAAGTTAAGTAATTAATACTTGTCTGTTTGTTTGCAGGTACATGTCTGGCACACACTGAATTTCCCGCGTCGCAGACCCACAGTACTGCCAAAACAAAACAGCGCAGCGCATCGATGAGTTGGACTGTCGTGCTATAACTAGTTTTCGCCAGCAGCGGGAATGTAACAGCTGTGTCAAGCCAATCTAGATGACTTCTTTACCACCTGACACAGCTGTCGCATTCCCGCTGCAGGGGAAAGCTAATTACAGCACGACACTCCAACTCATGAACAGCCAGCACTTTTCCCCCCCTCTCTGCAGGCATGCTGCTGTACTGTTGGTGCGGGGAATTTAGAGTGTACCAGACATAAACTTGCTAACAAACGAAAAAATAATTACTTAAATTTATTTTTCTCATGTAACGGTTAAATCACTATCATTACCATCAAACTAAAAAATGCCAAGACAATAACGTAACTTAAATTTACAGTCACACTCTCCCGTTTCCTCTCGCAATACCTCATCCACTCAGGACGAACGAAAAATCTGTAATTTTGTTATTGTTAAAACTTACAGGGTGGTTGTAATTAGAATTTCGCTACTTGAGAAGCGTCCCATGAAAAGCGACTGATCGTAGGGCAGGCCCCTTGTCTTATTGTCCGCGAAGTAGTTATATAATTTTATTGTAATGAAAAATGAAACATACAAGAACATCATTTTTCGACACAGTCTCCTTGCGTTTCAACGCACTTGGTTCCATCGTTGTACAAGCTTTCTGATGCCCTCATAAAAGAAGGTTCTCGGTTCATCTACATCTACATCTACATACATACTCCGCAATCCACCATACGGTGCGTGGAGGAGGGTACCTCATACCACAACTAGCATCTTCTCTCCCTGTTCCACTCCCAAACAGAACTAGGGAATAATGACTGCCTATATCCCTCTGTACGAGCCCTAATCTCTCTTATCTTTGTGATCTTTCAGCGAAATGTAAGTTGGCGGCAATAAAATTGTACTGCAGTCAGCCTCAAATGCTGGTTCTCTATATTTCCTCAGTAGCGATTCACGAAAATAACGCCTCCTTTTCTCTACAGACTCCCACCCGAGTTCCTGAAGCATTTCCGTAACACTCGCGTGATGATCAAACCTACCACTAACAAATCTAGCAGCCCGCCTCTGAATTGCTTCGATGTCCTCCCTCAATCCGACCTGATAGGGATCCCAAACGCTCGAGCAGTACTCAATAATAGGTCGTATTAGTGTTTTATAAGCGGTCTCCTTTACAGAAGAACCACATCTTCCCAAGATTCTACCAATGAACCGAAGACGACTATCCGCCTTCCCCACAACTGCCATTACATGCTTGTCCCACTTCATATCGCTCTGCAATGTTACGCTCAAATATTCAATCGACGTGACTGTGTCAAGCGCTACACTACTAATGGAGTATTCAAACATTACAGGATTCTTTTTCCTATTCATCTGCATTAATTTACATTTATCTATATTTAGAGTTAGCTGCCATTCTTTACACCAATCACAAATCCTGTCCAAGTAATCTTGTATCCTCCTACAGTCACTCAACGACGACACCTTCCCGTACACCACAGCATCATCAGCAAAGAGCCCCACATTGCTATTCACCCTATCCAAAAGATCATTTATGTAGATAGAAAACAACAGCGGACCTACCACACTTCCCTGGGGCACTTCAGATGATATCCTCACCTCCGATGAGCACTCACCATCGAGGACAACGTACTGGGTTCTGTTACTTTAGAAGTCTTCGAGCCACTCACATACTTGGGAACCAATCCCATATGCTTGTACCTTAGTTAGGAGTCTGCAGTGGGGCACCGAGTCAAACGCTTTCCGGAAGTCAAGGAATATGGCATCCGCCTGATACCCTTCATCCATGTTCGCAAGATATCATGTGAAAAAAGGTCGAGTTGCGTTTCGCAGGACCGATGCTTTCTAAATCCGTAGTGATGCATGGGCAGCAACCTCTCTGTCTCAAGGGAATTCATTGTATTCGAACTGAGAATATGTTCGAGAATCCCGCAACAAAGTGATGTTAAGGATATTTGTCTGTAATTTTGAGGATCCGTCCTATCCTTCTTATATACAGGCGTCACCTGCGCTTTTTTCCAGTCGCTCGGGATTTTACGTTGTGCAAGAGATTCGCGATAAATGAAAGCTAAGTAAGAAGCCAATGCAGTAGAGTACTCTCTGTAAAACCGAATTGGAATCCCATCAGGACAAGGCGATTTATTTATTTTCAACCCATTCAGCTGCTTCACAACCCCAGGGATGTCAATCACTATGTCGTCCATACGGGAATCTGTACGAGACTCAAACGGCGGTATGTTTGTACGATCCTCCTGCGTGAAAGATTTCTCAAATGCTAAATTTAAAATTTCAGCTTTCGTTTTGCTGTCTTCCGTTGCCAGGCCAGACTGATCAGTGAGTGACTGGATGGAAGCCTTCGACCCGCTTACCGATTTTACGTAAGAACAGAATTTCCTTGGGTTTTCAGCAAGATCTTTTGCTAAGGTATGACGGTGGTAGTGGTTGAATGCTTCGCGCATCGCTTTTTTTACAGCAGCACGAATCTCTACGAACTTTTGCCTGTCCTCATTCTCCCGATCTTTTTTTGTACCGCGAGTGCAACTGCCTTTGCTTCCTGAGCATTCTCCGAATTACGCTGTTAAGCCACGATGGGTCTTTTCCGTCCGTAACCCACTTTTTCGGCTCATACTTGTCCAATGCGTGATTTACAATGTGTTCAAAATTTGCCCATAGTTCTTCCACGTCCATCGTACCGGAAGTAAATGAAGTCGATCTATTTATTAAGTGGGATGCTAACAACTGCTTATCTGCTCTATCTAGTAAGAATACTCTCCTAGCCTTCTTGACCAACTTTTTAACTTCGTAAACCATAGTCGTAATGACAACATCATGATCACTAATCCCTGTCTCAACAATGACACCGTCGATGAGGTCTGGTCTGTACGTGGCTACCAGATCTAAAATATTTCAACTACGCGTTGGCTGTCGATTTAGGTGCGAGCCAGGAACGCATCGCTTCTTTCACTGCTTCGTCCGAGGCAACTTGCATTACAGTTGCAGGCAGTCAGCATGCGTCTGGACAATGTGAGCAGGGCTTTACTCATGAAGCTATTTTATCAAAACAACAGCTCTTCGCGAATATCGACGCATTAAGCGGGTACAGAGAGGACCTCTTTTCGAACCGGCGTTGAAGACTGTGATTCGGAAGTTCGAATTAACGGACAGTATTAGCAATACACCCTGAGGAAGGCGTCTTGCAATAGTCGCAGAAACGTCGGAATATTATAGTTGACAGTGCGGTCCCAAACCAGAAGAATTTTAATGACTGTGTCAACGGCCCGCGGAAGCCTACGTTTACATTACACATGTCACAGGACAGTTGAACATTCCATGGTCCACCGTTGTTTCGGGCAGCAGTACCGGCATCTCTAGTGCGGTTCCACGACGTTGTCGATGCAGACAGTCTTGACACTGAGCAACGACTGTAACCTGGAATTTAATAAATGTTACCCTCGAGTATAGATTTAAGTGTCAGGAAGTCGTTTCTGAAAGTATTTGTATGGAGTGTAGCCTTGTATGGCAGTGAACCGTGGACGATAAATAGTACGGACAAGAAGAGAATAGAAGCTTTCGAAATGTGGTGCTACAGAAGAATGCTGAAGATTAGATGGATAGATCACGTAACTAATGGTGAAGTATTGAATAGAATTGTGGAGGAGTTTGTGGCACAAATTGACGAAAAGAAGGGACCGGTTAGTAGGACATGTTCTGAGGCATCAAGGTATCACAAATCTAGCATTGGAGGGCAGCGTGGAGGGTAAAAATCGTGGAGGGAGACCAAATGTCAATACACTAAGCAGATTCAGAAGGATGTAGGTTGCAGTAAGTACTGGGAGATGATGAAGCTTGCACAGGATAGGGTAGCATGGAGAGCTGCATCAAACCAGTCTCAGGACTGAAGACCACAACAACAACAACAACAACCCTCTCACGCGAAAATTAAAATGTGTTCATTTCCGTGTTTATTCGGTCTTTCTCTTCCGCATGTCCTTAGAAATGTTTCCGCAAAGTTTCACTGTCCTGCCATCTCTCGTTTTTTATCGGGCCTCTCAAGCAGCAGAAGTTTAATTATATTTGACACTGACAACATTTTTCATTGTTCCTAACAAGAGAACCTCCCCATCGCACCCCCCCTCCGATTTAGTTATAAGTTGGCACAGTGGATAGGCCTCGGAAAACTGAACACAGATCAATCGAGAAAACAGGAAGAAGTTGTGTGGAACTATGAAAAAAATAAGCAAAATATACAAACTGAGTAGTCCATGTGCAAGATAGGCAATATCAAGGATAGTGTAAACTCCGGAACGCCGTGGTCCCGTGGCTAGCGTCAGCAACTGCGGAACGAGAGGTCCTCGGTTCATGTCTCCCTTCGAGTAAAACATTTATTGTCTTTATTTTCGCAAAGTTATGATCTGTCCGGTCGTTCATTGACGTCACTGTTCACTGTAGTAAGTTTAGTGTCTGTGTTTTGCGACCGCACCGCAAAGCCGTGTGATTAGTAGACGAAAGGACGTGCCTCCTCAATGGGAACCGAAAACATTTGATCGCAAGGTCATAGGTCAACCAATTCCTCCACGTCTGATATATTCTATACGACACTGGTGACGGCATCTGCGTCACATGACAGGAATATGTTGTCGACCCACCTCACTTGTACACTTAGCGAATGGGTAAAAAGATTCTTCTACCTTGCCCGATCTAGGTTTTCTTGTGGATGTGATAATCACTCCCAAAAAAGTGATGAAAACCTAAGAGTTTGTCACATAAACTGAAAATAAAAAAGTTAAACTTTTCACTGGAGGGAAGGCTTGAACCAAGGACCTCTCGCTCTACAGCTGCTGACGCTAACCACGGGACCACGACACTCCTGAGCCCATATTTTCCTTGATGTTGCCTATCTTGCGCATGAACTACTTGTTTGTATATTTTGCTTATTTTTTTCGTAGTTCCACACAACTTCTTCCTGTTTTCTCGATTGATCTGTGTTCAGTTTTTCAAGGCCTATCCACTGTGCCAACATATAACTAAATCTGAGGGGGGTGCGATGGGGAGGTTCCCTTTTGAGTGGGTATGTGGGTAGGCGAATGTAAGTGAAAGCATTTTTATGAGTTGGTGCACAAGTTCGTACCTTTGTTCTGTAAATTTAGTAATCACTCATAACAGAGACTTTAGTCATCAATTATATATTTTGCTTCACTATTTACAACAGTCTGCCAAATCTGGGTTAACTTTTCGATTCCGCGACCGCAGAAATCATGAGGTTTTGAGGGGAAGAATTCATCTAGCCATGTTCGGATCTGTTTCATCCATAAAGGAAGTTCCTTGAAGGTTGTTCGATAGACAGCGCAAATTGTGAAAATCCGAAGGCGCAAGATCAGGTGAATAAGGCGGGTGCGGAGGGACATCCCAATCCAACCCCAGTACAGTGTTTGTCAGTACAGGAGAAAGCGAGCGGGCGTTATCGTGAGGTAGCACCTCTTTATGCTGTATTCCTGATCGATGTTCTCGGTCCGAGTCTGCAAGACGTCTCACAAGTTAGTCGTAAATGTCAGCATTGATAGTTACACATCGGGGAAGAAATTCATAGTACCCAAACAGTCGCTGTCCCAACAGATGCATAACATTGTCTTTTGAGGATGGGCGCAGGTCTTTCTGCGAGGAGTTGCTGCGTTGTTTGGATTGAACCATTCCTTTCTTTTCCTTGTATTAGCATAAATATATAATTTCTCGTCACCAGTAACGATATAGGTTGGGAATGGTCGGTGTTCTTCACAAGCCAACTGATGACAACAAGCAGAAATACACATATGACCACCCGATTTTTGAATCTTCTCCATAGCATGTAAATTTTACACGATAGCGGAATGACCACATTTCATCACATTTGCCAGTTCTCGAGTTACATTGACGTGGATGACTGTGGACTGATGCTTTTAAACGATCTTCATCAAAAGTGAACAGTTACTAATGTCAAAGCAATTCTACTTAAAACGAGAAAACCATTTTCTTGCCGTGTTCTGTCAACTGACATTATAACCAAACAAGACGCGAATGCCGTCACCCCTCTATTTAACTCAAACACAACAATATGTCGGAAATGTTCCTATTTCTGCACTTGGTACTCCGTCTCTAGCGTTCACAGCTCCTCTATCCCCAGCTGACAAAATTACAGTGTGAATTTTGTTAAAAACTTTCTAAAGCCAAGATCGCATAAATATTTCTTCATTTAAAACGGCCTGTTTCGACAGACTTTGCTGTCATCTCCTGGTTTTAAAAAGTATTTTTTTTACGAAATTTATTAAAAAAATGTTCAGATGTGTGTGAAATCTTATAGGACTTAACTGCTAAGGTCATCAGTCCCTAAGCTTACGCACTACTTAACCTAAATTATCCTAAGGACAAACACACACACCCATGCCCGAGGGAGGACTCGAACCTCCGCTGGGACCAGCCGCACAGGCCATGACTGCAGCGCCAAAGACCGCTCGGCTAATCCCGAAACGTGTTCATTTATGTACATGACAACTTAGCGTGGGGTGCAACTTAAAATGAGCCCCTTTCGTAAGAAAGAGATTTTTTAAGACCTGAAGATGACAGCAAAGTCCGTCGAAACCGGTTGTTTAAAATAAATATTTACGTGATCTTGGCTTTAGAAAGTTTCTAGCAAAAATAATACTTCTTCTTCTTTCGCTTACGCCATAGTCCTGCGGCGATCGCAGGGTCGGCCTGCTTACAACGGATTTGGCGATGTTAGTGTTAGGGATGGCCGGATGCTCTTCCTGCCTCCACCCCGTACCCCCCAGGACGGAATCAGTGCACCCCAACTGTCTGCGTCTAGTGTAAATCTTGAAATAGTGTGGACGTGTTTCAAATGTCTGCGACGCGTGTAACTGAGGCGGAACGTGGGTACGAGCCCGGTATTCACCTAGCGGGATGTGGAAAACCGCCTAAAAACCACATTCAGGCTGACCGGCACACCTGCCCTCGTCGTTAATCCGCCGGGCGGATTCGATCCGGGGCCGGCGCGCCTACCCGAGTCCAGGAAGCAGCACGTTAGCGCTCTCGGCTACCCTGGCGGGTTTCTAGCAAAAATAAGACTATCTAAACTCAAATAGCAACAGAGAGCTACAAATAAAAGATGACCATCGATAAATAAACCCACAGGAACCGGAATACCAACTTGTGAAACAAAAACGCTTTGAACTTACGCACCAGCTTTTGCTTCAACCACATTAGTCGCGAACTATTTTAGCAAGGGCGCCCGCTAGTAAGCGCCCAAAATCCCCCCCCCACACACACACACACCTCGCCCGCTCCGTACGAAAGGACCCATCAGCTCCGTAAATCGGTGCTGAGGGCGCACTTTACAGCGACACACAGCGTGCTACTGGGCGTCAGATGTGCCAGCAACACTGTCGCGTGTTCGCCGCTGTGGCAGCTAATTCCGGTTCGCTACGTGCTTGGCACGCGTCCACGGGGCGCGGCGTCGCTCGCAGCCCGGATGAATGAGCCAGAGAGCCCGCCTGCCTGTGCACAGTTATCGAAGCCGTTTCCGCTAGCGCACACGCCTGCCGCGGCTACGCCGAACGCTCTCTCCAGTAACGGGCCGCGCTGCCATCCGGCGCACACAAAAGGCCTTTACAGTCTCTCTGCGACAACGGCGTTGCGGTGTGCCTCGCATTTCTTACGCGATATGACGGCGATATCTGCTGGGTACTGTGCTGACGTCTGATTCGAGGAACCTTACGTACACGGAAACCTGTCGTCCGTCGCCCGCTAACTTTACATTATCTGAAGGAAACGGGGAGCGTGTTATCTCCCAATACCGATAATCTGTACCCCAGAGAAATATATCGGGGGCATTACTGTAGCTACACGAGGTGTGATCAAAAAAGTAACGGGAACTCTTTAATTGCATGGACTTTATACATCCGATTTTCAAATTTTTTTTATCTTGTTGGTGCAAATATTTATGATGTATGTTTGCATTTACAGCTGTTTTGAATATTTAATTGTGGCCGTGCGGTTGTAGGCGCTTCAGTCTGGAACCGCGTGACCGCTACGGTTGCAGGTTCGAATCCTGCCTAGGGCATGGATGTGTGTGATGTGCTTAGGTTAGTTAGGTTTAAGTAGTTCTAAGTTCTAGGGGACTGATGACCTCAGATGTTAAGTCCCGTAGTGCTCAGAACCATTTGAACCAATATTTAATTTATTGTTGACAGCCGAAAATGTTACACTTCTTTTCGGCTGCTCGGCTAATTTTTACTTTCAACAGGATGTTTGAGAAAATGGTATCAAGTAAAGAAAATGATTGCGGAAAATCGCCGAATCACCGTCACAGAGGTTGCTGGTTGATGATAACGTTGGTATATCCTTTGGCTTATGCCAAACAATTTTTTCTGGATGTTTTGGGCATGACACGTGTAATAGCACAGTTTGTTTCGAAATCGTTGAATTTCAATCAAAAATGACGACGTGTAGACATCGTTCAGGAATTGCTCAATGGATTCGACAACGATCCAGAACTTTTAGACAAATTTTACAACAGGTGACGGAACATTGGTATACGGGTATGGCTTTGCAACCACGGCCCAGTCGTCCCAATGGAAACTGCCTGAAGGGCCAAGGCCGAAAACAAGACGACAAGTTCGGTCATTTGTGAAGGTTCCCCTGTTTTCTTCTATTACAATGGAATTGCGCCTATGAGTTCCAGCCTTACGATTGTACAATCAATAAGGAGTACTACTTGAAAGTTATACGCCGTTTGCCTGAAGCAATTGGAAGAAAATGGCCACAACTGTGGCAAAACCGCTCGTGGAAAGTGCATCACCATAATGCTCCTACTTTCACCTCAATGCTGGGACGTAAAAAAGTTACGTTGCCTCCGTCACCGTACGAGCCGGACATGGCCCCTGAGGATGAAGAGCACCATCAAAGGACATAGTTTCGCTACAACTGACGAGGCAAAAAAAAAATCGCTGAATGCACTGAACGAAAAGGGAGTTCCAGAAGTGCTTCAAAGATTGCAAAAACCTCTGGCACGTGTGTCCTATATCTGAGGGGGATTACTCTGAATGGTACAAATTTGATGTTGGCGACTAAATAAATATTCTTCATGAAAAAGTTTCCCGTTCTTTTTGATCAGACCTCGTACATGTAACACATCAATCGCTTAGGATTTACTATTTCGTCTAGATTTGAGACCTCGTACATGTAACACATTAATCGCTTAGCAAATACTATTTCGTCTAGATTTGAGCTATCCTGTAACTCTGTAAAAGTGTTTCACAGACCGCTGCCAGTCAGAAACTGTGTTGACTTACGTAAATTATTTAATGAAGCAAGTTGTATCGAGTTTAAACCCAACCTTCAGGCTATAATGGCACTACAACAATATTTAGCAAAGGGACCCAGAGATAATAAAGTTTTGCGGTGCGAGGCATGTGCTGTAGCCATCCCCAAGAGATGTGAAGGAAACTTCATTCGTTAGTTTGCTGTTCACATAAGGGATTTTACACGGTCCAGTCACATTAACGTGACCACCGCCTACGTCCGATGATGACGTGTAAAAATCACACACACATACCGACGACGGGTGGCAACACTAACAGTGGAGGGTATAGAAAACTTGTCGGTTGGGGGGAGGGGGGGAGGAGTAGGGAAGAGAGAACGGAGATCCGAAGCAATTTATCTGACGACAAATAGGGTATGATCACTGGCTATCGGGCCAAGTGTGGAAGCATTCATGAAATGACCAAGACTATAAACTGTTCGCGTGCTGTTGTGGTTGAAGTACGCCTCGCATAGCGAAACGCGCTATCCAAAACCGGCGCCGAGGCAACTGTGATTCACCACGGGTCATAAATGACGGGGTGAATGACGGCTGCGGAGATGAGTGAACCGTGAATTTATTTTCAAAGAATTTTCTTGAGAATTTATTCTACTTACTAGCGATTCCTCAAGAACATTAACACATTTAATCACACTATGTGAGCGTGGAAGTAACTGATGAAATCATAAACAAATGTAATTTATTCACTTTAATGGTGACTAAAACATTTTTTAAAAGAAACAGATTCAAAATTATAAGCAGAAAGCACCCTCTAAATATCAAGTTACAATTTATTCAGAGGCAGAAAGAAACAAACTTTTGAGTGTATGAGCTTTCGGGCTGAGAACCTTGTCGCTCCCTTTTGACACGGCCGTAGTTACGACCGCTCACAACAACCTCTGAAAGACTACACTGGTGCAAATCTGCAACACACCAGATTACCTTAAACTAAAAGTTTTAACAATTCACACAAGCACACAAACTATGCACCCCGTAGGAGGGATGGAAATGGTACAAAACACTAATATTAAAAAATTAACCTTGCCACCGAAGGTGCAGCTTGATTTTAATTTCTAAGAAATGTCTTACGGTGGAAGGGTGGCAACTTTATGTACTAAAATGACCATTTAAATAAAAGCGCATGAAATGCAATCGTATATAAAATTCTACAAAGTTGGCCAAACAAGTTAAGATGCTCTACAGTACACAGATACCGCCTCTCAAGATGATAGGCAAGATCAAACATATTTCAGGAATTAGGCCATTACACTCCAAGCAATAAATTCGTTAACATACCGAATCCGACAAACATGACATAGGCAGCTCCGAACGACAGACAGACTAGCAAGCTGTGGACGAGAGACTGACCCACACTGACCGACTGGCGAGCTCATAGCGCCACTTAAATGCACGTGAACGGGCAACCTTTCCCCTTTCCCACCAGAGGGAGACACCAAAGCTGCGATTGCCACAGCGGCGCCACCGCCAGAACGGAGGGCGACTGCTTCACACTACGCGCTTCGAAACAGCAAATTTTTACCACGGCTCAATGAGTATGGGCGAACAGACGCGCAACTGTTGAGTAGGCGCCTGGACCACGCTCCCATGGTGACGGCTATTCACCAGCGACGGAGGCTCGTATTTGCACGACAGAACCGCAGCTGAACGTCCACTGGGTTGCGACAGGTGGCCTTAGTCACGCTTTACAATCCATCGGACAATGGATTTTGGAAGTACGGCACGATACGTCTCAAAGCAAACACCCTGCAACAATCAAGGTACGCCGAAGAAGAGAGAGTTATGGTCTGGGAATGTTTTCGTGCCATTCCCTACGTGATCTTGTCTTTCCGGAAGGCAACACAAGCTGCATCTCGCCTTTAGAACCATGTCCACTCCTCCATGCTGTTAGTATTCCCTCGGCACGATGGTATCTACCAGCAGCACAATGCAACGAGTCACACAATTCGGAGTGTACGTGCGTGGTTCAGAGCACCAGGATGAGTTTACCGTACTCCCCTGGCCATCAAACTCCCCAGATTTAAACCCAATCGAGACTCTGTGGGACTATCTCGATTGCGCTGCTGCCGCCATGTGTCCTCAAACTGAGGAACCTGGTGCATCTGCCGGCGGCACTGGAGTCGACATGGCTCCACATTTCTGTCGGCACCTCCCACATCCTGACTAACTTCCTGCACGTCTCTCAACGGTCCACACCGCAAATGGTGGCCACATTAATATGACTGGAAGGTGCGAACAGCATCTCACTTTGTTCATTTAACATGACTGTCTCCTTGGGGTGTGTTCTGTTGCCTCCACTGCTATGGCTTCTTGGATCTTCTTAGTTAGTTCAAATGGTTCAAATGGCTCTGAGCACTATGGGACTCAACTGCTGTGGTCATCAGTCCCCTAGAACTTAGAACTACTTAAACCTAACTAACCTAAGGACATCACACACACCCATGCCCGAAGCAGGATTCGAACCTGCGACCGTAGCAGTCGCACAGTTCCTGACTGCGCGCCTAGAACCGCGAGACCACCGCGGCCGGCTCTTAGTTAGTATTCGTAAACTTGCGAGGTACACATAAAACATCACAACCATCTACAATGTTCAGCAGAAACAAGATGACGATCAGAACAAACCACGTTTCGGTATACGTTAAGTCTTTAACTTAAAATTTTAATTTAAAAAGAAGCCATTTTGTTTTTGACCCCACCTTGTACCTACTGCACAGCAGAGTTGATTGTGATGTCGCGTTTTAAATGCCCTTTGGAACTTCACGAACATTGGTTAATAAGTTACAAGAAACAATAGCACAGACACTACTGAACACACCACAAGATCCGATCACTGTGGCCGAGCGGTTCTAGGTGCTTCAGTCCGGAACCACGCTGCTGCTACGGTCGCAGGTTCGAATCCTGCCTCGGGCATGGATGTGTGTGACAACCTTAGGATAGTTAGGTTTATGTAGTTCTAAGTCTAGGGGACTGATGACCTCAGATATTAAGTCCCATAGTGCTCAGAGCCATCTGAACCAGCCACACCACAAAAGACAGCAATTTCATGTGAAGAAAGTGTGTTTTTCTTGATGAGAACGGCAGGCCAATAACGAAGCGAACGTTCCTTCATATTGAATTTCCTTCTGATTCGCTTTTAGTACAGTGCTTGCCAAGATTGTTCCGAACAACGTTAATATCTATGTGTACTTTTGTTAAATCTTTTAATATCGTCGTTATGGCCCGAAAATGTTCATACTTTGAAACATGTTGTTTCCTTAAATAATTCAAGTATGGCAACACATTTTGTGGCTGGTAGCGATCTCTGAATAACTTTTTCACAATGCAAATTATTGCTTAATTGTTATTCGTCGATCACCTCGATTAAGAAAGCTCGCACAGTGAAACATAGCAGGCGTCAGAGCTGTGTGCGCCAGCCATGCGCGTTGATCAAACAGATTTCCTTTTCCTTGTTCTGTTGACGTCAGACACTTTTCTCAACGACTTAGAGCGCGCGTTTATTCTCTGCGCGGAGTCCGTAGACATTCTGTAAACGCCTGTGAATATTTGTGATGGTCTGGTTTTCCTCTAAAAGAAATTCAGTAACTGCTCCTTGCTTTGAAGGCACGTCATTTGCAGACGCCACTTTGAAGACAGGTTGTAGCGCTGCCGTCTACAGTGAGCTACTGGGAATGTGTGAAATGACCCGATGATATTTAAGGATGTCTAAACCAAAACTAAAATTTTTTCGAGAGAAAATGTGTGTTCTTTTGTGGATGTTTGGCTGTTAAAAGTGCCACTGGAAAGTTGTTGCAAGTCGTTATACGTAAGTGACATGCCAGAAACTGTATCCAGGAAGTCCTGTTATGCAGATGATACTGCCACTGTATTTCAAAGAAAACACCTAGAGGTTGAAGGATAAGTGCTGCCACAAGACCTGAGAGTGCTCGGTGAATATTGCAGAAATTCGATATTGTTCCCTAACCCAGCCAAAACAAAGTAACAGCTTTTCGTCTCAACAGCCGCTAAAAGTCACCTTCTGTAACAAAACGATTAAGGACAACCATCACGCAAAGTATTTCGGAAACACACTGGATAGTTCATTATCATTCAGGACTCACCTCATGTCACTCGTAGAAAAGTTAAAGGCTGGGAACATTATGTGGAACTTCGTGGGGGGGGGGGGGGGGGGGGGGGGGGGGGGGCACAAGCTGACATTCTCGGTACAGCGGCACTGTCTTTTGTATTTTCTGTGACTGAATATTGCGCACCAGTATGGTACAAGAGTGTACATGTCATTAAGGTCGATGGTCGTTTGAACAATACCGTGAGGATGACAACGGGCACCTTGAAACCAGCACACTTCACACGACAAGAAGCAGTGACCTCTCAATGGGAAAAGGATTAGTAACTTACAGTTTTCCCGAAGGCTACCTGCCCAAGAATTATGACCAGTCCCCCCAGCATGCGTCTCAAGTCAAGGAAACCATTCTGGGCAGCTCCTGAGAGCTGAAGATGTGTGGAAGGAGACATGAAAAAACACCACGATCATTCGTCGTCATGGCCACAAAGATCCCACACGTATACCAGGTTTGCAACGGCTTAGAATAACCTTATGTTAACTGAACAGAATTCGGTGTTGTCACGGAAGAACCAACTCCTTCATGAACAAATGGGATCTCTCAGACTCCCCCTTGTGAGACTGTGAAGCTGCAGAGCAGACCATTGACCACATTGTAGAGGAATGTCCCAAGATATGTTTCAGCGAAGACTGGAAGGATATCATCAATGCTTCTCCAAAAACTCTGCAATGGATAGACTCTCCCGATATCATTGAGAGCAGAGCTCTTGCATATTCCTTTTGTATTTTATTTTGTGTGAATTGTATATGTATATCCATGCGACAAATAAATAATATTAAAATGTGTCCTACTCTCTGACGTCAGCTGTATTCTGTAATTAGCGTTGTATTCTCTGTGGTAACGAATTTCTCACATGCACTTATCTGTTGATACGCCTTAGATAACATGTTGGATAATTTAGTTTAAAGCCATACTAGGTAACTCAAAAATGTGAAAAGTGCTGCACTACTGTCGAACAACCCTCGTACATCTATAAGTAACAACATAAGGAACTGGCTCAAACAAAATTGCTAAAAAAATTGTGATATGACAGGCAACTTGATTATATCCATATATAATAACATTGAAAAGGGGCGCTTATACATCACATAAGAAATGTCTAAAATGGTTCAAATGGCTCTGAGCACTATGGGACTTAACATCTGTGGTCATCAGTCCCCTAGAGCTTAGAACTACTTAAACCTAACTAACCTAAGGACATCACACACATCCATGCCCGAGGCAGGATTCGAACCTGCAACCGTAGCGGTCACTCGGTTCCAGACTGAAGCTCCTAGAACCGCACGGACACACCGGCCGGCAAGAAATGTCTAGATCGAACCTTCTTTTCCATAGTAACTGTTATAAAGGGCCCAGACAGACTAAAATAATCAGATTCTAGAATGTGAAAATAATGAATACAAGATATCTCACCAAAATCTGTACTACACGGTATCATAAATAGTGCTAACTGAATCAGGCAACTTTTGAATACTAGAGTGCGGGTGGTACTGGAGAGAAGCAATTAGAACTCTACCGCAAACAACGTGGCCATATGCCCTAACGGTCGCCAGGATCGCTTTTAAACCTGCCGTCAGCGTGCGACCAACAAGATGATCGGGCTACCGACGCATAATTCGCAATATCACATGTGCGTCTTCTTTAATGGTAGAAACAATATAACAATATTCGTATCCAAACGCTACTATATGCGATGGCACCGCAAGAATCCCGGCTGTCAGATAAAGAGTCCGAGCAATTCCCAGGAAAACACTGAGCGCCCAAGACTGGACAGAGCGCTCGTAACTCCGGCAGGAGAAGCCTGCTGCACCTAGCGGAACGCAGTTGCACTCGTTGCTAGGTTGCGGCGCTCAAAGACAGCACAGAGGGAACACCTCTAAATCGTTCCACGAGCTCAAAAACGGTAAGTCTATCTGGATGATCCTCGCGGGAATTATCCGAAGGGAATGGAAATCGGTAGCTAGATGTACCTGCACAGACAAACAAATGATTAAAATTTGATGATTTATTCAAGAGAAAGAGCTTCACAAATTGAGCAAGTGAATAACGTGTTGGTCCATTTCTGGCCCTTAGGCAAGCAGTTATTCGGCTTTGCATTGACTGATATCGTTGTTGGACATAATCCTGAGGGATATCGTGCCAAATTCTATCCAAATGACAAGTTGGATAGTCAAAGTCCCCATCTGGTTGGAGGGCCCTGCCATAATGCTCCAAACGTTCTCGATTGGGGGGGGGAACCGGCGACCTTGCTGGCCAAGGTAGGGTTTGCCAAGCATAAAGACAAGCAGAAGCAATTCTCGCCGCGTGCGGGCGGCCGTTACCTTGCTGAAATGTAAGCTGATGATGTCTTGAAATGAAGGGCAACAAAACTGGAAGTGGAATATCGACGACGTACCGCGGTGATGTAAGGGTGCCGCGGATGACAACCAAAGAGTCTTGGGATGAAAAGAAATCGCACCCGAGAACTTACTCCTGCTTGTTAGGCCTTATGGCTGGCGATAGGTTGGTATCCCACCGCTGTCCGGGGCGCCTCCAAACACGTATTTGGCCTGGAATCCCACTGACTGGAGCAGAATTGTCTCCAGTGATGAGCCCCGCTTCGAACTGAGCCCCGACGCACGAAACCGTTCGTACATGATACCATATAATTAAACTGGTTGGTAGCATCCTTGAATGACGTTTCCAGGCGTCGGTTACTGCCCTCAATTTGTTCTTGCAAGAGGAGGAGGAGGAGGAGATTAGTGTTTAACGTCCAGTAGGCAAAGAGGTCATGAGAGACGGAGCAGACACTCGGAATAAGGAAGGAGGGGGGGAGGGGGGGAAATCGGCCGTCTCCTTTCTAATCGATTTAGAAAAATCACGGAAAAACGAAATCAGGATGGCCGGACGCAAGTTGTTCTTCAAAACACGCTCTACAATTTCTCGTTTTTTCCCATCCTAGTGCATCAAACATCAGTCGTGCTTGGATAGCCTACGTCACTTCAAATGTGTATTAATGTGGTCACTGTGGCACGTAAACGTATTCATGTAAATATTTAGATTTGGAGTTTCCTATTTATGCATTATTCAGGGTAGCGACTGGCTCCGTTAATCGAGGTGGCAGGATGGAGTTGTCACTCTTCAACAATACTAGGTAGAGAAAAAATAGGAAGAGGACGTTACTACAGAGAAATACGAGGAGGAGGAGGGGGAAACGTCGGATAAGGAGGACCGGTATTACAGATTAGTGTTTGCAGTGGCCTAGTAGTCGAGCCACGGACGAGGTAGGGCCCCACAGGGAGGCGACCTGGGTGAGCAACAGGCGGCGGCCTGGCATGACTCAGGAGGTGTAGGGACGGGGTGAGTAAGCGCCTGCTGTCACGGCCACTGCTCCAGGATTTTCCCCGAAAGCCGACCGCCGAGAAATCACTGGCCCTCCTCCCGGCCATCTGCTGGCCGATTCTCGCTGTACTCCACCACGCTAGCCAACTGCTCCACAGGGCTCTGCATCGTGGCACAGCAAGTTTCAAATATATAATGATGCTGATGAAGATGTCTTGTTGGGCTATAAATCCCCGCACGGCAATAAAATGAGTTTGATTGCCGGACGCCTTTCCCTTCGTCGAGCATCCCGAGTGGTCTACAATACAGATTTTGTTTCTTTCTACAATAACTCTGTGCGTTCCAAGAAGAGTCTCGCGACATATCACAAGTGTTGGAACTTAAATAGTGGCAATTACACTACTGGCCATTAACATTGCTACACCATGAAGATGACTTGCTGCAGGCGCAAAATTTAACCGACAGGAAGAAGATGCTGTGATATGCATATGATTAGCTTTTCAGAACATTCACATAAGGTTGGCGTCGGTGGCGAAACCTACAACGTGCTGACATGAGGAAAGTTTCCAACCGATTTCTCGTACACAAACAGCAGTTGACCGGCGTTGCCTGGGAAAACGTTGTTGTGATGCCTCGTGTAAGGAGGAGAAATGCGTACCATAACGTTTCCGACTTTGATAAATTTCGGATGGTAGCAAAAAATGGCTCTGAGCACTATGGGACTTAACTTCTGAGGTCATCAGTCCCCTAGAACTTAGAACTACTTAAACCTAACCAACCTAAGCACAGCACACACATCTATGCCCGAGACAGGATTCGAACCTGCAACCGTAGCGGTCGGATTCTAGCCTATCCCGATTACGGTTTATCGTATCGCCACATTGCTGCTCGCGTTCGTCGAGATCCAATGATTGTTAGCAGAATATGGAATCGGTGGCTTCAGGAGGGTAATACAGAACGCCGTGCTGGATCCCAAAGGTCTCGTACCACTAGCAGTCGAGATGACAGGCATCTTATCCGCATGGATGTAACGGATCGTGCAGCCACGTCTCGAGCCCTGAGTCAACAGATGGGGACGTTTGCAAGACAACAACCATCTGCACGAACAGTTCGACGACGTTTGCAGCAGCATGGACTATCAGCTCAGAGACCGTGGCTGCGGTTACCCTTGGTGCTGCATCACAGACAGGAGCGCCTGCGATGGTGTACTCAACGACGAACCTGGGTGCACGAATGGAAAAACGTCATTTTTTCGGACGAATCCAGGTACTGTTTACAGCATCATGATGGTCGCATCCGTGTTTAGCGACATCGCGGTGAACGCACATTGGAAGCGTTTATTCGTCATCGCCATACCGGCGTATCACACGTCTCGGTCACCTCTTGTTCCTATTGACGGCACTTTGAACAGTGGACGTTACATTTTAGATGTGTTACGACCCGTGGCTCTACCCTTCATTCGATCCCTGCGAAACCCTACATTTCAGCAGGATAATGCACGACCGCATGTTGCAGGCCCTGTACGGGCCTTTCTGGATACAGAAAATGTTCTACTGCTGCCCTGGCCAGAACATTCTCCAGATCTCTCACCAGTTGAAAACGTCTGGTCAATGGTGGCCGAGCAAATGGCTCGTCACAATACGCGTCACTACTATTGATGAACTCTGGTATCGTGTTGAAGCTGCATGGGCAGCTGTACCTGTACACGCCATCCAAGCACTGTTTGACCCAATGCCCAGGCGCATCAAGGCCGTTATTACGGCCAGAGGTGGTTGTTCTGGGTACTGATTTCTCAGGATCTGTGCACCCAAATTGCGTGAAAATGTAATCATATGTCAGTTGTAGTATAATATATTTGTCCAATGAATACCCGTTTATAATCTGCATTTCTTCTTGGTGTACCAATTTTAATGGCCAGTAGTGTATCTATTCACAACCGATACAAAAGAGTTACACGTTTGCACCTGTTACTGTCCTTCAAAGTAGTCACCAGCGTTGTGTAGAACCCGGTGCTAGCGATGTGGAAGGCGTAGTATACCGTTAGCAGAGCCTGTTCTGCTGATGGTGCGAATGGGGCCGTCTACTGCCTGTCGAATCTCTGGATTAGTTCTGAAGTGAATGCCACGAAATGGTTCTTTCATCTTCGGAATCAAATCAAAGTCACGAGGACTTAAGTCCGTTGAGTATGGTGGATAGTACAGTACTTCCCAGTCCCAACGATCGAACAGAGCAGCCATAGCTTGCGCTGTACGCGTCCGCGCATTGTCGTGCAAAATGATGGGTGGATTGCGCAGGAAGTGTCGCCGCTTCTTTCGCAAAGCAGTATGGGTCGCCGCGAAAGTCGAAAGTGCGTCAGTGCCCCAGTACGGTGAAAGTTATGGTGATTCTTGTGCACAACTGTGATGGTGTTATCCTAATGCATTACGTTCCTGCACGGCAGACCCTCAATGCACAGTATTACTGTTCGTTTTTGGAGCATCACCTGCGACCGGCTTTGCGAAAGAAGCGGCGACAATATTATCATGCAGGTGTGTGTGTTTAATGAAATACAGTCGGCTGGAAATGTAACAAATTACGAAATTATAAGTGTGGGATTGATTCATATACTGACACACACACACACACACACACACACACACACACACACAATTCTGGGAGGATGGGCTGCAGGAGCGTGCTGGACAATACCAAAAAATTTGTCTATGTACAGGAAAACGGGTAATGAAGAATATGATAGTAATGGAGGAGGTTAATGTGGAACCCGCAAAATTTGTTTCAAGCTAAGAAAAACGAAAGTCTTAAGCCGTCGGCACACGGACCGTGCATCCGAACGTTGAGCGTGCCGAGTTTCTGACGTCACAGCATGGAATAGCATGCTCGGGAGTCTTTCCGAACGTGCAGAGCAATATCTGGCATGTCAGATATTCTGAGCGTGCATCTGAGCGTTGACCAATGAGATGGCACAACGCCACCTACGTCACAAGCACGTTGTCTCTCTTCAGTACAGAGTTGTGAGGCGCCATATTGGCATTCATTTCAAGCCTACATGTATATATGCCGTTCCGAGCACCAGAAAATTGAGAATTGTTAATTGTGTGATTCTTTCCAATAAAATAATGAGAAACAACATATTCGCGGCAAAAGAATTATTGTATCTTGCGTATAACGAGAGTAGCCTATTTGAAGGCAGCGACACACTGAAGATTCACACAAAACGCATTGTTCTTGGTACAATTTGTTATAATTAAATTTCAGTTAGCAACATATCTACGATTAAGGTTTTTAGTAAGCGGTAAGATACTATGATTATATACGAAACGCTTGATGTTGGTTTAGCGTAATGAATAGCGTTACTGTCGTATGCCGAGTTTTTTTGTTGGGGCTGTGGTTCGCGTCCTGACACAACCAATGTTTTTTTCTCCTAACATTCGCGTTTTTATTAGGTTCTGATACTTTATTATTAATTTAATATAAGTATAGACTATAATATTTGATGTTATGTAAATACAAGTTCACCTTTCTTTGAGGGGTGGCTTTGTCCGATTGGCTTCATGTAAAGGACAGCTTGCGCTACTTGTATAAAGATATTTTGCTCCTTCTTCTTTTACGCTTCGTAATTTACATGTCGCAAAGAATCTGCTACTGAGTAGGAACAGTGATCAAGTAAGACCGACCTTGGGGGTTTTACTAAAATGTGGGAATGATGAAATAATGTTTATCTTATGCGGAGAAGTATTCCAAATTTGTAACGCACTACTTGTAATGGAACTTTTATAAGCCTGTGTCCTTGTTGATTGGACATGGTACTTTCCTTTTCGTGGACGATGGAAGAAATGTGCGTTTTAATAGAGCAAACGTAGGAATTTTACGCGCGCCCGTTGAGTAAACAGTGTGATTTACGTACTAGAAACATCCCTCAATTGTCGCTGGAGTGCGTTGCGATCGCGTATACCACGTTGGGGCCTACGTACCGTATGCACAAGTCGCATCGTTCCTGAGAGTTCAGCAGCACGTTGAACTTGGCACGCTCAACGTTAACGTTCGACAGCACGGTCCTTGTGCCGACGGCTTTAGGTAGCACTGGCAGTCGCACGGAACTGAGTGACGAAAACTCAGCGGAAAAGTCTGCCACCGTGGAATGTTTAGTCAGTTTTCACTGTCAATAAATTTCTCTACTGAGCAGTAACGGCAAAGTTTACTCCAGGTAGGCATTGACGTAGCCTTTTTTTACTGGGGCTCATTCTCGGTAGCAACTATTATAGCTGGAGCGCTATTGACGTCATTGCGGGGAAGTACCGGCGCGGCTGCAGCCATTGACAATAGAGTGGCTTGCTGTGCTGGTTGGGTGAAGGAGGGGAAGGGCGGAGGGGAGGGGGCGGGTCGCTTCCTGGCAGATAACGGGCGCACAGATAGCGCCCTGAGGTACGGCCGGAAGCGCACCTCCCCCTTCCCCCCCCCCCCCCCCCCCCCCCTACCACAACTGGCAGGGCCGCCAGCGACACCCCAAACCCCGCCAGCGTACCAACGCCGCGCTGCACACTTTTCCGGCGTGGCGGCGCAGTTAACTGGCTGCGAGATAACCGAGCTACGGGTACAGCGGGAGAAACCAAAAACTCGCACAGGCTCATGATACAGGCTGACTTCTTTGCAGACCATTGCAAATTACAATGTGGTCTCATCTTCTGCTTGCCTGTATAATTTTAGAACATGTTTTTTTGCTCGCGTATTATGACATTTCTGGGAACCCACAATCTACTCAGTAGGAATCAACATGGATTCCGGAAACAGCGATCGTGTGAGACCCAACTCGCTTTATTTGTTCATGAGACCCAGAAAATATTAGATATAGACTCGCAGGTAGATGCCATTTTCTTTGACTTCCGGAAGGCGGTCGATACAGTTCCGCAACAAAGTAAGAGCCTACGGAATATCAGACCAGCTGTGTTGCTGGATTGAAGAGTTTTTAGCAACCAGAACACAGCATGTTGTTCTCAATGGAGAGACGTATATATATATATATATATATATATATATATATATATATATATATATATAATGACCAAGTAGATAGTGTCGGAAGTTCCATGCGGCTTTTAAATTTCAGCGAAATGTAGGAAGATCTGCAGCCGATAGGCACTTGGTGCAGGGAGTGGCAACTGACCCTTAACATAGACAAATGTAATGTATTGCGAATACATAGAAAGAAGGGTCCTTTATTGTATGATTATATGATAGCGGAACAAACACTGGTAGCAGTTACTTCTGTAAAATATCTGGGAGTGTGCGTACGGAACGATTTGAAGTGGAATGATCGTATAAAATTGAATGTTTGTAAGGCGGGCGCCAGGTTGAGATTCATTGGGAGAGTCCTCAGAAAATGCAGTTCATCAACAAAGGAGGTGGCTTACAAAATACTCGTTCGACTTATACTTGAGTATTGCTCATCAGTGTGAGATCCGTACCAGGTCGGGTTGTCGGAGGAGATAGAGAAGATCCAAAGAAGAGCGGCGCGTTTAAAAAAAATGGCTCTGAGCACTATGGGACTCAACTGCCGTGGTCATCAGTCCCCTAGAACTTAGAACTAATGAAACCTAACTAACCTAAGGACATCACACACATCCATGCCCGAGGCAGGATTCGAACCTGCGACCGTAGCAGCAGCACGGCTCTGGACTGGAGCGGCTAGAACCGCACGACCACCTCGGCCGGCGTGCGGCGCGTTTCGTCACAGGGTTTTTTGGTAATCGTGATAGCGTTACGGAGATGTTTAGCAAACTCAAGTGGCAGACTCTGCAAGAGAGGCGCTCTGCATCGCGGTGTAGCTTGCTGTCCAGGTTTCGAGAGGGTGCGTTTCTGGATGAGGTATCGAACATATTGCTTCCCCCTACTTATACCTCCCGAGGAGATCACGAATGTAAAATTAGAGAGATTCGAGCGCGCGCGGAGGGTTTCCGGCAGTCGTTCTTCCCGCGAACCATACGCAACTGGAACAGGAAAGGGAGGTAATGACAGTGGCAAGTAAAGTGCCCTCCGCCACACACTGTTGGGTGGCTTGCGGAGTATAAATGTAGATGTACATATATAAATACAGACTACGTCTTTTAATTTGTATCGGTTACTAGGGAAAAAATCTGTTGAAGTCTTCAATATGAAGTTATGACTCCAAAATGTAAAGCAACGAATAAGATGTGCTGTTGTAATGTATCTGTTCTAACATGTTATTTAATCTTCCATCCGACCGGTCCTGAAGTGTGCTTGGTGATTTTAGTCCCTCATATTAGTTGTAAGTTGGGAAACTCACGCGTATCTGATTTAATTTAAAACACTTAAGTTTCAAAACTCCATTTGAAATTGCGCCTTTTACAAAACGCGTTTACCGTCTTTTATAAGTTACCCACACCTGTTTTGGCACCAGGCATTTTCAGTATATCACATTGTATATATGTCAAACATTGTACAAAACGTTTGATTGGTGGCCGGCTGGTGTGGCCGCGCGGTTCTAAGCGCTTCAGTCTGGAACTGCGCGACCGCTACGGTCGCAGGTTCGAATCCTGCCTCAGGCATGGATGTGTGTGATGTCGTTAGGTTAGTTAGCTTTAACTAGTTCTAAGTTCTAGGGGACTGATGACCTCAGATGTTAAGTCTCATAGTGTTCAGAGCCATTCGAACCATTCGTTTGATAGGTTTCCTGTTTTAGGCCTAAAAACTACGGCATATGCATATTGATATTGTTGTGACTGTCCACCTGAAACTGCAATCACTTTAAACATGGCATTGCACAGGTTGGCAACGTCTCATCTGCAAAGCAGTCCAAATAATATTTTTCTTTGTTCAAAGAGTCAAATAACTGCTCGATTGTCCCGCTATATCACCAGATTGTAATATCAAATAGACAGTCTGGGACTATTGGAAATAAAAGGGGGAAAGTGGTATCTAATCATCAAGCAGTGGATTTAGCAGAATATGGCACACCTGAAGAAACTTCTGCACAATCTCACTCACCGAAATGATGCAATTACGCATATTTATGTTACTAGCCTTTTCCCTACAGCTACGTCCACTATGCATTCGACACATATTATACTGAACATTGCCCCCCAAATCTGCGTCCGCCTCTTCGTCCCTCTGTCCGTCATCTCATCTTCAAACCTCAATCTATCTCCTCCTCTCCACTTTCTATCACTTCACCTCCTCCTTCCTCTCTCTTTGTCCGTTTTCTCCACCCCTCTCCCACCATAACTTCCTCCCCCTCCTTCTGACCATATCTTCCTTCCCCTCTCTCTTTCCATCTCGGCCTCCCACTCTTTCTTTTCCACCTACCCACCGGCCCTCTACACTTTCCACACACTAGGGTGTTGTAAGTCCCGCAGAGCGAATCACCGTTAGGTCTGCTGTTTTGGTGCCTAATTTGGCTGTAATTGATCCATGAGTATGGGAGAACATACTGGACATACAAATACTGATACTGTGTTCATTAGTCAAATATTCACTGAGTGAATCATAGAAGAACAGAGACATTCTGTGGTGTCACCGCCAGACACCACACTTGCTAGGTGGTAGCTTAAATCGGCCGCGGTCCATTTAGTACATGTCGGACCCGCGTGTCGCCACTGTGTGATCGCAGACCGAGCGCCACCACAAGGCAGGTCTCGAGATACGATAGAGCACTCGCCCAGTTGTACGACGACTTTGCTAGCGACTACACTGACGAAGCCTTTCTCTCATTTGCCGAGAGACAGTTAGAATAGCCTTCAGCTAAGTCCATGGCTACGACCCAGCAAGGCGCCATTAGCCTTACATAGTTTGATAGTTATCGTATGAAATGTCTCATCCAGAATGCTGTACTCACATGGAGGAATTAAAAGATAACTATTCAAGGAGCTGCATACTTTTCTTATTAGAATTCACTACTTATCCTGTTCCAGAATTCACGCCCGTCTGCGTTAGATAGCGTGCATTTCGGCCTCCTCTATCTACAAGGTGTTGGCACATTTGCCAACACATCACATTCAGTATACATAAACATCTCGACCAAAAGCTGCTATACATGAAGAATGGTGTGCGTACACCATGCCTGGTGGGTGTTTCTAACATTGCTGGAACTTTACAGATGGTCATGGTAGCACAGCATTCTCAAATGACGTGCACTTGCAGGTTATCAACATCTCTTGGAATTTGAGAAAGATCAAAACAATTGGCAAAAGGTTGGAACATCATTTGACAGATCAGACAGACAGCTGACTTTAGTGTAATGACTGCAGAGAGAGTGGTGACGAGGAGGCCTCAGGGGAACAGTGTACCACCAAGAGTGGGCACGGACGCGTCCTTCCAGAAGAACTGCACCATGAGAAGCTCATAGGATTGTTCGACTGGTTCTGACAAAGCAGATATTTTGATGAGGTTACATGCACGGATTCACCCTCAAACTGCCAGGAACAGATTACTGGAAGATGGATTCAGATATCGAGTTGCCAAACGTCACTTACCACTGACACCAAACCACAGAAAACACAGACTTACCAGAGTCGACTGGGACATGGCATTTCTGGTGTTCCAAGGACATGACACTCTTCTGTTTCCAGAAGTCCGATCAACGTCTAATTGTACATGGGCAATCTGATGAAATGTCATCGGGCGCTGCAGTCATTCTTGAGACCCATATCATTAATGGAAATTATGGTGATAGAGGCTACTGGATAGGGCAACACGACTGATTCAGTAATTGTTGAAAGGATGCTGAATGCTCGGCAGTATGTGGCAAGAATTGTAATCCCCGCTGTTATAACTTTCATAAACAATTTACCAAATTGGATATTCGAGCACGGTAACGCAAGATCCCACACTGCAGTTTACATCATAAACATGACTTAATTCCTTTGGCCCTATGGGGGTATAGGGCATCCAGGAGAACGCGCCATCCGTCTCTGTCTTTGGCCATTTGCCTCAATTCTGCCCAGGTCTTGCCAATTCAGTGTACAAGTACGGAACATACCCCTTCAGCTGCTGCCACTGTTTGCAACGTGTGGTGTGGGAATAGAGAAGCTGGTGTAAACCGAATCCGAGCTGATTCTTTGACTGTATCTTCTTGCGGATGTATCCGTGCCTCTGAATATTAACTAAGCAAGGCGTTTGAGGAGGAACAGTAAATATTTTTGGAAGTGATTATATAGGCTATAGACTAATTAGAGTACAAGATTCCACATAACGTGTATCCAGATTTTACTGGACAAGAAGATACAGCTCATAACAGAGATAAGTTTTCAATTCGCGTGTTGGTCCTCCAGTTGCCACGTGATTATTTATCAATTGTCATTCTCGCTTTTAAGTTCAGGTTGAGATGTTGTATTCAAGTTTGCGTAACATTGTCATTTGGTGGCCAATCGCAATGTATCGTTTAGGCATGACGCACATTTTTACAAATACTGAGTATGCCAAAACGGTATTTGTGCACACGGTTCTGTAATGGAAACGCTGTTGGTGGTTGTCGAGAATACGGTAAAAAGAATTTCTAACAGCACGGTGTCAGATCGAAGAGTGTTTTCTCGTGTTCTGACAAAGCTGGGAGAGACTGGTGGAGTGCCCAGCACTCGTCTCACATATAAACGTGCAAATAAAGATTGTGGATGAAGCATAACACATCAGTCATAACGTAGTCCTTCCACAAGCACAAGTGCAGTTGCTACTCGTATCGATGTTACACATACAAGAGTATGGCAGACATTACGTGCACACAGCCTCTATCCATATAATTTATTGCGAATTCAACGTCTTAGAGGGAGGGGGGGGGGGGGGAGGGGGAGGAGGAGCAGATTAGTGTTTCACGTGAAGCCCTTTACACTCGTGACGGTGTCAATGAAAGTCGTAACTAGAAGTCGGTGGCTCCCAGGAAACCCACATGCCTTAGTGGAGAAAGATTTTCAGGAAAGTTTCTTTCGCAACTGTGGCGTGGCGTGATGTGATAGATAACCTGTTGACTGGGCGTGTTGTGTTACCGCGCCGTCTTATACGACCCCCCCCCCCCCCCATTCACCCCTTTCCACGTTATGGAGACCTACCAGCGTTACTGGCTACAAGAATGGGTATGCTCTTCTAGCATGACAGGCTACAACACGTTCCAGTTGTCAGGTGACACGTCATATAAACCTAACATTCCCCGCAGATGGATCGGCAGAATCGGGCACGTTTCTTGGCCACCAACGTCCCTGTTTAGATCTTTCGTCTATATCTACAGCACTACTCTGCTGTTTACACATAAGTACTTGGCAAAACGTTCATCGAATCATTTTCACGCTATTTCTCCATCACTGTTCTCTCGAATAGCACTCCGGAAGCAATGAACACTTATATCTTTCCGTGTGATTTCCTATATCTATTATTTTACTAAGATGGTCATTTATCCCTACGTAAGTGAGAGACAAAGCATTGGCGCATTCTTAGGAGAAAGTCTGTGTTCGAAATTTCTTCAGAACAACTCGCTGCAACGAGAAACGCTTTTGTTCGACTGCCACCCGAGTTCGCATGTTATAGTCATGATACTACTTCCCCTCTTTCGTCATAACACAAAACGAGCTGCCCTTCTTTGAACTTTTTCCACGTCGTCATCAATCCGATCTGGTAAGGATCTCATACTGCACAGCAATATTCCAAAAGAGGACGGACACGCGTGGTGTCAGTCTCTTTAGACTTGTTGTATTTTATAAGTGTTCTGCCATAAAATATAGTCTTTGGTTCTTCTTCCACACACATTTTCTATGTTAACGTTCCAATTCTTGTTGTTCGTTACTGTAATCCATCGGTATTTAGTTGAATCGATAACACTTAAATTTCTGCAGTTTATTGTGTAACCGACATTTAAAGATTCTCAATACTCATGTTGCGGACGACGGACTTTTTATTGTTGAGAATCATTATTTTCTTCTGGGTAGGTCCCACAGCCACATTAAATTTGAAAAATTTGATGATTCCACCAGACTGCGTTTCAAATTACTTCATTTGCGGTACTAGTTTCAGACACTGTCCATTTTCAAGTGTATCATTTTAATCTTGGTGCGCAGAGATGTCAGTACTTTGTCCGCTGCCTGGCACTGGGCAAAGCCTGAAATATCAGCGCACCAAGATTAAAATGATGCCCTAGGAAATGGACACTGTATCGAACTAGTAGTGCACATAAAGTAATTTAAAACACAACCTGGTGGAATTATGCCATGTTTAGAGTCAACTGTCTCTCTTCGCACCATACAGATATCTTTTCTGAATCATATTACAAGTGTGATTCTTGAGTTTCTCCCGGCGTATTTAATAATGCCCGTTGGACACTATAGACCGGCAGCACACCCGTGGATATTTTTTTTGATCATCATATTACAAGTGGTTGCGATCTTTTGATGACTTTACTAGTATTTAAACGGCATCATCATCTGCAAGCAATCTAATAGGGCTGCTCAGATTTTCTCCTAAATCGTTGATTAGGAACAGTGGAGAGTCTGTAACACTGCCTTGGGGAACACCAGATATGACTACTATTTCACGCGAGACTTCTGGTTACTTAGTAGGAACTGTAACTTTGTGTACTTGTGATGATGACTGAAAGACGATATCTAAAAAAGGAAAAAAGGAAACTGAGGAGGCGAATAGAATAGACAGTTTGGACTATGACTGGTGATGAAAGAACGCCAACATGTAGTGTTATGAAGAGAATTATTTACTGAAGTTGAGGGTGGAATCTATGAAAATCAACTTTGAAACTTCCTGGTCCCCTCCCCCCCCCCCCCCCCCCCCCCCCCCGGGGGCAGTCGCCTTGGGCACACGTCGAATGGGATGTTTTATTCGAATTAGTCCATACTGTCATCTGCTAAAATACACTGCGCAACAAAATTAAAGGATAACTTTTTGGAAACGCCGCAATTGTCTCCTATTGCGACATTTAAGTCTGCTGTTTGGCTCAAAGGCGCCTACAACCTTCCTCTGTGCTGGTGCAAAATCTTGGCGCCATGCGTCGTCACCCTCGGGGTCGGCGACGCTTCGAACAGCAAGATGTCGACACGTGCGAAAAAGCGCCATGGCTCAGAAATTCAGGTGAGGTGTACGGTGGGTTAACGATGTGACATTAGCACCAAATAGACGTGTTATACGATGGGAAGGTCGCCACACCCTCTCTCACCCATATTTCGCCTCTTCTTTTGACGTCTTTGGATGGAGGTCGGAACCGCGATACCCAACATTTTCTTGTGGGTGGCCGAGCAAAATATTTAAGATACACTACCACTTAACTTGCAGACAGAAAGACCACTGTGCTCCGCATAAAGGGTGTCAATGAAACCACCCCTCTCCCTGGAGGCGAGAAATCCCACATATTTCGCTGTCGAAAATGAAAATTTGCAGTGCAGTGAGCTACAACACGATGTTTTTGACAACCTTCGATACCGCTGATACCCCATGCGTTTCAGACCTACTCTAAGGACATCGTGAGGCTGCAACCCCATTAAACATGGTCTCTCCCATTTTGGTGTATATCGTAACAGGCATTTTTTACTGTGGCCTGCAGGTGGGACCATTATAGACCGTTCAAAACCATTCGACAAAATTTGAACGTGATCGGAAGGAGAAAAGAGGTTTTCTGCTTTTTCATTCCTTGATTTTCACGTCCTCCTGTGGTGTGATCATCATGGGTTGCGACGTTGGCAGATATGGGAATAAAATGGCAAATGGTTCCTGTAATTACACCCAATTCGGCAACACCCTCAGTGCGACCTGCTCATCTTTGTTGAGCACTTTATCAGTGTGCCTGTACGGAGATAACTTGTAACGGAGTCCTAACCACCTGCAGGCAGGATATGCTATTGCTCTGGTGTCACGGGGTTGCCAGCCTACAGGCGCTTAGGACTTCATCACAAGTTATCTCTGCACAGGCACACTGATAAAGTGCTCAACAAAGATGAAAAGGTTGCACTTAGGGTGTTGCAGTGGGTGGTATTACATGGACCCTTTGCTGTTTTATTTCTGCATCTGCCAATGTCGCAAATCGCCACTGTCAGGCCAATGCATGGTGCGAAAAAGGGGGACTGAAAAGCATAAAAACGCGTTTCTCCTTCCGACCATGGTTTTGAACGATTCCTAGTGGACCCAGATTGTATACCACAGCAAAAACTGTAGTAATCCGTTTCAGTGGGGTTGCAGGAACACAATGTCCTTAGAGTAGTGTTAAATCGTCCGTGGGGTTCCAACCATAAGAAAACCGCTTTATTTCAACGCTGGGCGTCGCGGTTATGTCCTCCATCTCAGAGGTATCAAAAGAAGAGCTGAATGTGGGTAAGAGTGGGTGTGAGGACCTTTCCATCGTGTGACACGTCCATTGTGGCGTTAGGCAGAAATGTGGTGAAATTTGGCGCCAATGTGACACCAACTCACCTTACAGCTCACATGAACTTGTTCTGGCTGGCCTCTTTTATGCACGTCCCGACACTTTCTACATCCATACTCCGCAAGCCACCTGACGGTGTGTGGCGAAGGGTACCTTGAATACCTCTATCGGTTCTCCCTTCTATTCCAGTCTTATATTGTTCGTGGAAGGAAAGATTGTCGGTATGCCTATGTGTGGGCTCTAATCTCTCTGATTTTATCCAATGGCCTCTTCGCGAGATATACGTAGGAGGGAGAAATATACTGCTTGACTCCTCGGTGTAGGTATGTTCTGGAAACTTCAACAAAAGTCCGTACCGAGCTACTGAGCGTCTCTCCTGCAGAGTCTTCCACTGGAGTTTATCTATCATCTCCGTAATGCTTTCGCGATTACTAAATGATCCTACAACGAAGCGCGCTGCTCTCCGTTGGATCTTCCCTATCTCTTCTATCAACCCTATCTAGTATGGATCCCACGCCGGTGAGCAGTATTCAAGCAATGGGCGAACAAGAGTACTGTAACCTACTTCCTTTGTTTTCGGACTGCATTTCCTAAGGATTCTTCCAATTAATCTCAGTCTGGCATCTGCTTTACCGACGATTAATGCCTACTCCTAATGCCTACTCCTAGGTAATTTATGGAATTAACTGCTTCCAGTTGCTGACCTGCTATATTGTAGCTAAATGATAAAGGACCTTTCTTTCTATGTATTCGCAGCACATTACACTTGTCTCCATTGAGATTCAATTGCCATTCCCTCCACCATATATCAACTCGTTGCAGATCCTCCCGCATTTCAGTACAATTTTCCATTGTTACAACCTTTCTATGTACTAAAGCATCATCTGAAAAAAGCATCAGTGAACTTCCGATGTTATCCACAAAGTCATTCATTTATATTGTGTATAGCAACGGTCCTGCGACACTCCCCTGTGGCACACCTGAAATCACTCGTAAAAAATGGTTCAAATGGCTCTGAGCACTATGAGACTTAACATCTGTGGTCATCAGTCCCCTAGAACTTAGAACTACCTAACTAACCTAAGGACATCACACACATCCATGCCCGAGGCAGGATTCGAACCTGCGACCGTAGCGGTCGCGCGGTTCCATACTGAAGCGTCTAGAACCGCACGGCCACACCGGCCGGCGAAATCACTCTTACTTCGGAAGACTTCTTTCCATTGAGAATGACATGCTTCGTTCTGTTATCTAGCAACTCTTTGCTGTTTGAAGCGTTGCCAAACCCAAAGGTAACGTCGCAGGGCGCCATGATTTTGCACGTAGAGAGGAAGGTTGTAGGTACCTTTGAGCCAAACATTAGACTTATACGTCGTAACGACAATCATTGGGTTTCAAACGTGTTGCGCAGTGTATTCGATATTCCTCATGAAACAGGCTGTGTACCGGACACGCTCGAGTCTGCCGGTGACGAGCAAAGCACTGCAGTTGAGTCCCGCCAGCGAGACGCAGCTGCAGTGACCGGCGGCAGCAGCTGAGACAGCCTGGTTGGTAGGAGGGACGCGCCGCGACCTTCCGGCGCAGGCGCAGTGGAGGCGGCGGCGGCGGCGGCGACATTCCAGCCAGCGCCGTCCCGAACCGCCGGCCTGGGTCGCTGAACCGTGGCCGCCGCCGCCGCCCCGGCCGCACACGGCGGACGCTGCGCTGCGCTGGAATCCGCTGACGCGGCCGGAGGCGGCGGGATGCGCGGTTGCCAGCCGCTGCAAGCGCCCTGCCAGACATCCTCACTTCTCACCGCCAGCCGCCGTCACGCCTTCCTAAGGGGCAACGACGGAGAAGGGAACATCTCCATCTTCCTAGCCAATGCGCAAGTCCGGGCGCCATAAAGTCAAAGACGGGGCAGGTAGGATCAGGCGTCCCCCAGGGCTCGGTATTACGTCTTACACTCTTTTGACTGTATGGCAATGGTGTGTCATCAGTTTTGTCCCGCTGCATATACCACACATACGCTGATAACCTCCAGTATTATCTAAGTGCAAAACTAAGAAACCTGAAGGCAGCTTTCGAGAATCTCAGTCTGACCTGTGTGCACTATCAAAATGGGCACAGAACGTCGTATGTAAGACCGTTGCAGCATCCCTGAATATGGAAGTAAATAGAAATATAAAAAAAGGGAGGTAAGTCTATCTGTTTAGCAAGAGTAACAGTAGGCAGATTCAGACTACCTAACAGATCAAAACGAAAATTTTTGTTCCAACACTGACAATGTTGAGTGTTTATGGAAAAAGTTCAAGGCAATCGTAAAATGCGTTTTAGACAGGTACGTGCTGAGTAAAACTGTGAGGGACGGGAAAAACCTACCGTGGTTCAACAACAAAGTTAGGAAACTACTGCGAAAGGAAAGAGAGCTTCACTGCAAATTTAAACTCAGCCAAAACCTCTCAGACAAACAGAAGCTAAATGATGTCAAAGTTAGCGTAAGGAGGGCTATGCGTGAAGCGTTCAGTGAATTCGAAAGTAAAATTCTATGTACCGACTCGACAGAAAATCCTAGGAAGTTCTGGTCTTACGTTAAATCAGTAAGTGGATCGAAACAGCATATCCAGACACTCTGGGATGATAATGGCATTGAAACAGAGGATGACACGCCTAAAGCTGAAATACTAAACACCCCTTTCCAAAGCTGTTTCGCAGAGGAAGATCGCACTGCAGTTCCTTCTCTAAATCCTCGCACGAACGAAAAAATGGGTAACATCGAAATAAGTGTCCAAGGAATAGAAAAGCAACTGAAATCACTCAACAGAGGAACGTCCACTGCACCCGACGGAATACCAGTTCCTGACGGAATACCAATTTGATTCTACACAGAGTACGCGAAAGAACTTGCCCCTTTCTAACAGCCGTGTACCGCAAGTCTCTAGAGGAACGGAAGGTTCCAAATGATTGGAAAAGAGCACACGTTGTTCCAGTTTTCAAGAAGGATCGTCGAGCAGATGCGCAAAACTATAGGGCTATATCTCTGACATCGATCTGTTGTAAAATTTTAGAACGTGTTTTTTGCTCGCGTATCATGTCATTTCTGGAAACCCAGAATCTACTCTGTACGAATCAACATGGATTCCGGAAACAGCGATCGTGTGAGACCCAACTCGCTTTATTTGTTCCTGAGGCCCAGAAAATATTAGATACAGGCTCCCGCGTAGACTTCCGGAAGGCGTTCGATACAGTTCCGCACTGTCGCCTGATAAACAAAGTAAGAGCCTACGGAATATCAGACCAGCTGTGTTGCTGGACTGAAGAGTTTTTAGCAAACAGAGCACAGCATGTTGTTATCAATGCAGAGACGTCTACAGACATTAAAGTAACCTCTGGCGTGCCACAAGGAGTGTTATGGGACCATTGCTTTTCACAATATATATAAATGACCTGGTAGATAGTGTCGGAAGTTCCATGTGGCTTTTCGCGGATGATGCTGTAGTATACAGAGAAGTTGCAGCATTAGAAAATTTCAGCGAAATGCAGGAAGATCTGCAGCCGATAGGCACTTGGTGCAGGGAGTGGCAACTGACCCTTAACATAGACAAATGTAATGTATAGCGAATACATAGAAAGAAGGATCCTTTATTGTATGATTATATGATAGCGGAACAAACACTGGTAGCAGTTACTTCTGTAAAATATCTGGGAGTATGCGTACGGAACGATTTGAAGTGGAATGATCATATAAAATTAATTGTTGGTAAGGCGGGTGCCAGGTTGAGATTCATTGGGAGAGTCCTTAGAAAATGTAGTCCATCAACAAAGGAGGTGGCTTACAAAACACTCGTTCGACCTATACCTGAGTATTGCTCATCAGTGTGGGATCTGTACGAGGTCGGATTGACAGAGGAGATAGAGAAGATCCAAAGAAGAGCGGCGCGTTTCGTCACAGGGTTATTTGGTAAGCGTGATCGCGTTACGGAGATGTTTAGCACACTCAAATGGCAGACTCTGCAAGAGAGGCGCTCTGCATCGCGATGTAGCATGCTGTCCAGATTTCGAGAGGCTGCGTTTCTGGATGAGGTATTGAATAATTTGCTTCCACATACCTATACCTCCCGAGGAGATCACGAATGTAAAATTACAGAGATTCGAGGGTGCACGGAGGCTTTCCGGCAGTCGTTCTTCCCGCGAACCATACGCGACTGGAACAGGAAAGGGAGGTAATGACAGTGGCACGTAAAGTGCCCTCCGCCAAACACCGTTGGGTGGCTTGCGGAGTATAAATGTAGATGTAGATGAACCTCCCACAAAACGCAAACAGTGCTGGTTGGTCATTAGCCTGAAATATAGGGAATCCCTACCACCTTTAATCTTAACTCGGGCGATATCAACTTCTCTTCCTCAGCAAAGAGTATTGGGCGTAGTAATGGATGGCAATATGAATTGGACTGAGCGCGTAACTGCAGCGTGCAAGACGGCATCAGGATGTCTCCATCCCACACAAAAAATAAAAAAGCTATTTCTCCTTATTGCGAAATAGACACTAGTATACACACATATATTTCCAATATTGATTACAGCGATGTTATCCTGCAAGGTCTTTCTCACGAAAGCTTACGGCGCCTGAACTGGTTATGAATGGCTGTGTTCGTTACATCTGTGATGTTCGTCTCTTTGATCATATTTCAGCATCATACGCAAAGCTATCCTTATAAAATCTGTGACAGTTTGTTTTTATTAAAATGACCCGTTTCGGCCTAGTCTTAGGCCATCTTTAGACAGCACCATCAGCTGAAGCTGACGATGGGCATAACAGCCAGTTGACATCAGTCGCTGAAACTGCTATCCTTCCTGCGTGCAGACAAGTGCAGAGATTTGCATAAATCCTTTCTTTTCCACTCCGTTGTTCAGCCACTTTCACGATGTCCTTCCCAGTAGCAGTAACGCGACTCTGGAATAACCTCCCGTATTATATTAGAGAACTGAAACATCTACAGCTATAGGTGTTAGTGACATATCTACTGATCAACAATGACGACTACCACGTTATCCTTGTACATCCTCCTTTCCAACCAAATCTTCATTTCCAGGTATACTTAGCTGGTGCAATCTCCTTACATTTCCTTTCCCCCACAAACATATATTTTATACACCTATAAATTCTTTTTATTTCTGCCACTATCATTATTTTTATTCTCTTTTCTCTGTGAGGTACTGGATCGGTTAAACAAAATGTTTCGAACGCTAGGCATATTGTTTTATTTAACTAAGGTGTTTGAGCGTGTTGATCACAAAATATTGCTCCAGAAGTTGGACATTACGGAATACGGGGAGTAGCTCACAATTGGTTCACCTTTTATTTCAACAACAGACAGCAAAAGGTCACTATTCACAGGGTTGAGAACGTCTGTGATGTGGGGTCTAAGGGGGGTACGGTCGAATGGGGGGTGCCCCAGGGTTCAGTGGTGGGGCCACTCCTGTTCCTTATGTATATAAATGATATGCCCTCTAGTATTACGGGTAGCTCTAAAATATTTATGTTTGCTGATAACACTAGCTTGGTAGTAAAGGATGTTGTGTGCAACATTGGCTCGGTTTCAAATAGTCCAGTTCATGATATAAGTCATGGCTTGTAGAAAATAAACTAACGCTAAATCACAGTAAGAGTCAGTTTTTGCGGATTTAACACACAATTCAACGAAACCCCGACGCCTTAATTTCACAGAATGGGCATATGATTAGTGAAACTGAACAGTTCAAATTTCTACATATTCAGATCGTCGTGGAAAGCCCAAGTTCAGGATCTTGTTCAGAAACTTAATGCTGCGCTTTTTACTATTCGAACGGTATCTGAAGTAAGTGATCGACCGATGAATACGTATGGTATTATATTTTGAGGTAACTCTTCCCACTCTAAAAGGATATTTTTGACTCGGAAACGGGTGGTTCGGGCAATAAGTGGAGTAAGTTCGCGAACCTCTTGTCGACACCTGTTCACTAGTCTGGGTATTTCGACATTAGCCTGTCAATATATATATATTCTTTACTGTCGTTCCCTGTCAACAGTATCAGGTTATTCATAAGAATAAGCAGCTTTCACTCAGTTAAGCCGCGCGGGATTAGCCGAGCGGTCTAGGGGCGCTGCAGTCATGGACTGTGCGGGTGGTCCCGGCGGAGGTTCGAGTCCTCCCTCGGGCATGGGTGTGTGTGTATGTCCTTAGGATAATTTAGGTTAAGTAGTGTGTAAGCTTACGGACTGATGACCTTAGCAGTTAAGTCCCATAAGATTTCACACACATTTGAACATTTTTTCACTGGTTAATACTCGGCAGAAATCCAACCTGCATTTGGATCGGACATCCGTAACTCTTGCACAGAAAGGTCTGCATTATACGGCTGCATCCATTTTCAATAAGCTACTAAAGCATTCAAAGATCTTAGCAATAGTCCACGCGCTTTCAAATCGAAACTTATTCTGTCAAGGAGTTCCCTGAGAAATTAAGCTGATTCTTGTTGTATTGTTGATTGCGTTTACTTAAACTTATGGCCTGACTCTTTTCAGATTCATAAACATTTTATTTTTATCACTTTTATGTCGTAATTTCATGCACTGACACTTCCATGACCTGGGAGATTTGCTTCTCAATTTGGTCCTACGGAACTTGACGTGTAAGTACATAAACAAAATTTATTGACTTTTTGTTAGTGGCAGGAACAGTAGTAGACGTACTGCCAGTACGTACAATTGATGGCTCTGCTTTTGTTGGTAATGTCACGAATCTCTCCTCTCCCCCACGAGGAGGTGCGCGAGGGATAGCATTTCGCCTTCACTTCGGGCTCCTGCTCTCGAGTTGGGCACGTTTTCAGTATTCACGAGCTCAATATTTAGCCCTTGCTCGTCCGTGCTCGAACGTTCGGGTACTTTTTGGAGACATCTTATGGGTTACCATACTTCTCTCCTACTACGCCGCTACGCGGAGATACAAACTTCCACGTTATGTCGTGTTGTGCTAGATATTCGTGGGTCTGTATAAGCAGAGACGAAGTGCCCGCAGTTCCGCTGTCTCTTCGTTGGTTGCGTGGAATAGTTGGGCGTTATCACTGTTGACCAGTGGTTAAAAAAAAATGTTCAAATGTGTGTGAAATCTTATGTGACTTAACTGCTAATGTCATCAATCCCTAAGCACACTACTTAACCTAAATTATCCTAAGGACAAACATCCACATCCACGCCCACGCCCGAGGGAGGACTCGAACCTCCGCCGGGACCAGCCTCACAGTCCAAGACTTTAGCGCCTTAGAAAGCTCGGCTAATTCCGCGCGGCACCAGTGGTTCCCAAAGTTTCTGAGAAACCCCTCCTCCATCATCAGCGTTCGAGCATAACTAAACTTAAGAATGAAAAAGAATTTTGTGTCATGTGCAATCAAAATAAAGGAAGCTGACAAACCTCATGGGAACAGGTATCCACATGGGACACTCCCGACGCACACCATGTACCTGTTTGTGAGTCTGCTCAAATGGGTCAACTGGTACCACAATACAAGGACCTGTACTGACTGACTACGTGGAAGAAGCAGCGCTTGCCTGCGTACAACACAACTTCACGTAAAATGTTTCGCGCGCAGTCCCGTCTACGAAGTAACAGCGAAACGCTCCCAATATTTGCAGAAAGTGCAAGCTTTAATACTTGTTGATTTCGGACCTCGCGCCGTGTTGGGGCAATGATTACATTAGCGCAGTGCAACTGACCCGTAGTTTTCTGAGATGAAGCCTGTTGCACCCGATACGAATGTTCAGCAGCTGCAAGAGCTATGTACGGTCTGTTTAAAATATCGATGCTAGTGTACAGATTACACTCACATTCTTCCATTAGTGTTAAATAATGAAAACTGACACTATGCATGTTGGACAGCATGCGCCATTATCTTTTTGTAGTTTTTCATTTACTTTTTTTTATTTACACAGTCTGAATATCGTTTTATCAACTCAAAAATGATAATACGATTATGTTACAGATTAATAACGTAGACTCAGCACTGAAGAGCCTGGTTATGGTTTTTGTAACTTCGCCTTCTGGGAAGCGCGAAATGTGTTTTTTTTTTTTTTTCCTTTTCTTTACCCGTACATTTTCGATAACTACGTGCTATCTTCGGAGAATCTCTTAATATTTTTGGTATAATCTTCATAGCATGACGTCATGTAATGTTACAGCATGTCATGTTTTACGTGATGAGCTTCGTTGGTGTTTTCTGTTTGATGTTTTCACACCTGTCTTTCCCCTGCGTAGGAAAACAGTACAGATACAAATAAGATAGATCTATGTCTGGTGGCACAGTCAGATCAACTGCGATTCAGTGGCAATCTGTTCTCTCCTACACTGCGACTCCAAATCTTAGAAGAAAAACTGGCAAAGTGCAAATTCTGAAAAAGCTATATTCTCACAAGAACTCAAGAGTACTTTTCAGAATTCACTACGTCTACGACTGAAGTCAAGCAAGCCACCTTGCATCACAGACGTTTTCGATGTCATCAAAAAGTGAAAAGAACGCTGGAATAAACATCCACACCAGAACGCCCCCCTTCGTGAACAGTCGGGACTCCACCGCATCCGAATTCAACAAGGGACAAGTGGTCACACACTGAAGACGTGGGGTGGTTGTGCAAGTCCTGCGAGTGACTGTGGAACGGCGGAACAACTTGTGAAGTGCCCGCTCCACTCTTTTAAAAGCCGACTCAAAAGATCTGCACGAATACCCAACTGTGCTGCGATATGATTGTCGAATCTAAATATTAATCTGTAAATAGACTGGATGTATAACGTCAACATAAGCCTGTAAACAGACAGTGTAAGTATAATGTATGCGTGTCTGTTCTGCAATACTGTAGAGTAACAACTATACAACACTCATGTAACCACTAACTGTTGGCTATTTAAGTTGTCTGCAACAATGAAACGAACCTACCGACTACTTTCGCATTTTTCTAAATACATTTCCTGCTCTCACTCAACAGCAACATAATTTTCCTTTCCCCTGCTGTCTTCTCAGTTATCGTTTGTCCCATTTCTGTTCCTCTGTAAACAAATCCACAAACCTACGTATGCTATGAACGTCGAATAGGTCTGTGCGCAAATCAACTAACTAGTACCTCGTAACGCGTCGCACGTAAGAATACTCGTACACGTGGTTGGAGGAAGTAATAGCTTTCAAACACCGCAGTCTGAATTCCGCGTACACCGCACAAAGCAAGCAGTTCGAACCATTGTGTTGCAAGTTTATGAAACGCGTTATTCACTGAGGCTCAGTAAACTGCACGCTAAGGATTTTTCGTATGAATACGGCTCTTTCATCCACGCGTCTACATACGATTTCAACGAACCGTTAAGCTAATCTTTTCCACTACAATAAGTAATTAACTAAGCACTTCGTTTGAGCGCCAAATAACTGCGTACGGCGGCAATATCAGTTGCCAGTACTATTTTCTGCGACGAGCCGCAATGAGCTACGCCATCGAGTGGATTTGGTAGCGTGCTGCGTCCCTTGTGAGTGCTCCAACAAATTAAAAAAACTCTCACCCGCAAAAAATGGCCCACCTCTTTTCCACTCAATTTTTAATCGCCGGCGCCACAGCAGTAGCTTCAACACACTGCTAAAAAAGGATCGCGTACATACTATATGTGAATGTTTGGAGAGAATCCATTACTTTAATTAATAAGCTGCGAGTAGAGCGCGCGTAAAAGCGCCAGCAGCTGACTGAGAATGTTACATGCAGCATAAAGTTGACCTCATCTGTTTTGCATCACCAACACAAAAAATTTAAAAAAATACTGGCTTTTCGCCACTCACATAAGAGTACTTCCTGAAATGCAATGAAATTCCTTGCGCATCATGACAGTGCAAACGGGAAGCTGCTCTTACTGCGCACGGTTCATCGCTGACTAATGAACAATACGTCCATCGGAAGTCTCACAGCAGACACTTACTACAAAATTTTATCAGAATCATAAAATTGTCTACAAAAGGCCATCGTGGGCACCTTTTGACATCTCGGTATCTTCGGCAGATGTTCGTTTAGTGATTTTTCGTCAGCTAGCATTGTCAAACGTTTACCCTCCACGCTGTTCTCCATCTACAATGGAGGGAAATCTTAACAACGCGAACCACTCGTGCTAGCGAAACGTAAGAAAAATCACTAAACGAACATCGGCCGAAGGTCCCAACAAAAAATCCAACAGGCAATACGTCTTAAAATCCTCTGCCTGTAGTACCCGTTATTTCGGATCCTTTCCACAGCCGCTTCTCACGCAATGCGCATTATAATTAGTTGAAATCTTGACAGGTTCCAGTGCGTAGCTGTCATTTCTAATGTCAAGTCCTCTGGAATATGAAAACATTTACACTACTTTCAGGTCTCGGTTATCGGAAGGTTTCTTGTAACAGTAGTTGGCAAATGAATTTGTGTTTCTATGGTTTTACGGTGTAAAATAAGTGCGAAAACTATCGCACACAAACCATAACATCATGTGCATCCGAGCTGCTGACAAGAATAATATACAAAAGGCTGGAAAAGAAAATCGAGGATCTGTTAGATGACGATCAGTTTGCTTTAGGAAACGTAAAGGCACCAGGGAGGCAGTTCTCACGTTGAGCTTGATAAGCAAGGTTGATGAGCAACCGAGACACGCTCATAGCATTCAACGTCCTATAAATGGCATTCGACATTGTAAAACAGTGCAAGATGTTCGAAATTCTGAGAAAAATAGGAGTAAGCTATAGACGGGTAATATACAACTTGTGCAAGAACCAACAGGTAACAGTAGGATTGGAATATAAAGAGCAAGGAGCTCGGATGAAAAAGGTGTGAGGCAGGGCTGCAGTCTTTCGCCCCTGCTGTTCAATCTATTCATCGAAGCAGCAGTGACGGAAATAAAAGAATGGTTCAAGAGTAGCGTTAAAATTCAAGGTGAAATGATAACAACAATAAGATTCGCTGATGACATTGCTATCTTCAGTGAAAGTAAAGAAGAATTACAGGACCTGTAGAATGAAGTGGACACGCTAACGAGTGAGCTGCAGAATATGGATTGAGAGTGAATGAAACGACGACGAAAGAAATGAGAAGTGGCATAAATAAGAACAGCGAGAAATTTAACATCAAAGTTGGTGATCACAAAGAAGACGAAGATAAGAAATTCTACCACCTTGGAAGCAAAATTACTCATGACTGATGAAACAAGAATGTAATAAAAAGCGTACTATCATAGGCAAAGAAGGCTTTCCTGTCCACGAGAAATCTAATGGTATCGAACATTGGCCTTAGTTTGAGGAATGAATTTCTGAGAATGTACGTTTGGAGCACAGCACTATGCTTGTGAATTAGGGACAGTGATAAATACGGGACAGAAGAGAATCGAAGCGTTTGAGACATGGTGCTACAGAAAGATGCTGAAAATCAGATGGACTGCTAAGATAAGGAATGTCGAAGTTCTCCGCAGAATCGGCGAAGGAAGGAATATGTGGAAAACACTAAGAAGAACAAAGAACAAGATAACAGGATATCTCTTAAGATATCAGGGAATAACTCCTATGGTACTACAGGGAGCTGTAGAGGGTAACAACTGTAGAGGACAGAAATTGGAATAAATCCAGCAAATAATTGAGGACGTGAGCCGCATGAAACCAGTCAGAAGGGTAAGGACTCAGACAAAACAAAAAAAGTACCACGAGGTCCTAAAAGGTTTTAAATTTCCTTGCCCAGCGCTATCGCGTCGAATATAAGCCCTGAAAATGACAGACTGCGCACCTGTCGGAATATCAACGGATGTACGAGGGTCACTCAATAATTGAGGAGACAAATTGGTCTGGAGACAAAAGCGTTATTTGTTTTTAAACAATACATTTTCTACTTTTCCAAATAACCCACTTGAACATTTTTGCACTTGTTCCAAGGGGCTGCAAGCTTTTCTATTCCTGCTGCAAAGGACTCTTTATCTTGATGTTTGAACCAATTTCCCACAACCTTTTTCATGTCCTCGTTGTCCTGGTACGTCTTCCCACGTAATGCCTCATTCAGTGTACCAAACAAATGGAAATCGCTAGGTGCTAAATCAGGACTTTAAGGGGATGAGGCAGTACTTCCCAGCCCATTTTGTCGATGGTTTCACGGGTTAGTCGAGCAATATGAGGGCTTGCGTTGTCTTGCTGGAGAATCACACTTCACCCCTGAGATCCACGAGACCTCTCTCTCTCATGGCTGGCTTCACCTTGTTTAAAAGCAAATCTGAGTAGTGTTGGCTGTTCAGTGTACCCTGCTCTTCGAGATAATCACAAAAAACTGGAGCTTCAGCATTCCAAAACATCGTCAATATGGCTTTTACTGGTGATGCTTGGGTTTCGAATTTTTTCTTGACTGGGGAGTTGGTGTGCTTCCACTCCATGCTTTGTCTGTTTGATTCTGGCTCATAATAGTGAATTCAAATTTCATCACAAGTTAAAATTTTGTTGAGGAAGTGCTCACCTTCTCTTTCATAACGTTCCTTTAGCTCTGTGCACACACTAAGCCTTCTTCCCTTGTGTAGCCGCGTCAACTCCTTTGGGACACATGTTGCACATGTTTTGCGGTACTTCAGCTTGTTACAGATAATATTATGAACTGTACCAGTACTAACTCGAAGCTTATCAACTATCATTTGCACATTCACGGCACGAATAATGTCATCAATTCGACTTCTAAGTGGGGGAGTTGAAATTGCAACTGGTCGGCCAGAATGGTGTTCGCGTCACTGAGTCGCGACCATTTTTTAACTGCTCTATCCACTTGTAGAAATTTGCACGATTCATACAGCCTTCACCATAAGCTTTAGATTTTTTGCAGTATATATTCATTGGTTTATCGCCTTCGGCAAGTAAAAAACGAATAACAGAACGTTGTTCAACTGTTATTTTAAAAAAAAAAAGCAATGTTCATACATGAACTGATCAGGGCTCATCCCAGTGATGCCAACTTAAAGCCATAAAAATACCAAACTTGCCCTACTAACATTTTTTTCCCCAGGCCAATTCGTCTCTCTAATTATTGTATGACCCTCGCAGAAGACGTCACACGGCTGCATTCACACATGTTACTCGGCGGCAGAAACTCTAGTTGCATTGCGCCCTTTGACGGTAACGTCGTCTGCCGCCCGGTTCCGCTGACGTTCGGTGTGAGTCGGCTTTCACTGGTGTCGTGGAACGGCGTGTGTCGCACATGGCCGTGCCAAGGCACCGATGTCATCCGTCGGGCTCTATCGACGAAGCGGAGGTGAGCAGCATTTTCGAGGAACAGCAATTCCGTCGCCTAGGTAGGATCTGTCGTTCTGGGAATGAGCGTCCTCGAGTTTTCTCCGTATTCGTATCTTCTGGCGATTGTGGAGTGGCGTCGGGCGCCGGGTTTTATCTGTGGCGGCGCCAGTCGGCAGATGGACGTTGCACAACAGCCAGCGGGGAGCAGATACAGAGAGTTTCAGCTGAGCGTCCCGGACCCCGGAGGGCGGCGCGGTGGCCCGCCGCTGCCGCCGCCGCCGCTGCTGCTGCTGCTGCCGTCTATATTTAGTCAGAGCAAGCTCCCAGAAAAGAAGAAAAAGGGAGTGCCCTCGGCCAGCGCCGGTGACGTAGCCGCTACTTGTCGAAGGTCAGTTCCCGCGGCGCGCACCGTCTGCGCGGCCTTCGCCGCGACTCCTCCGCCCGCCTTGCACTTCTTGTCGCAGCCTCGCTGCAGCTACAGGCCGGCACAGCCGCCCACGTGTGCTACAGCCAGCGCCCCAAGCACTTTCCTCGCCCCTTGCAATATGGCTGTTAGCCGCTCTTTTAACATACCGCAACTGCATCTACTACAGGGTGTCTCAAAAATGACCGGTATATTTGAAACGGCAATAAAAACTAAACGAGCAGCGATAGAAATACACCGTTTGTTGCAATATGCTTGGGACAACAGTACATTTTCAGGCAGACAAACTTTCGAAATTACAGTAGTTACAATTTTCAACAACAGATGGCGCTGCGGTCTGGGAAACTCTATAGTACGATATTTTCCACATATCCACCATGCGTAGCAATAATATGGCGTAGTCTCTGAATGAAATTACCCGAAACCTTTGACAACGTGTCTGGCGGAATGGCTTCACATGCAGATGAGATGTACTGCTTCAGCTGTTCAATTGTTTCTGGATTCTGGCGGTACACCTGGTCTTTCAAGTGTCCCCACAGAAAGAAGTCACAGGGGTTCATGTCTGGCGAATAGGGGGGCCAATCCACGCCGCCTCCTGTATGTTTCGGATAGCCCAAACCAATCACACGATCATCGAAATATTCATTCAGGAAATTAAAGACGTCGGCCGTGCGATGTGGCTGGGCACCATCTTGCATAAACCACGAGGTGTTCGCAGTGTCGTCTAAGGCAGTTTGTACCGCCACAAATTCACGAAGAATGTCCAGATAGCGTGATGCAGTAATCGTTTCGGATCTGAAAAATGGGCCAATGATTCCTTTGGAAGAAATGGCGGCCCAGACCAGTACTTTTTGAGGATGCAGGGACGATGGGACTGCAACATGGGGCTTTTCGGTTCCCCATATGCGCCAGTTCTGTTTATTGACGAAGCCGTCCAGGTAAAAATAAGCTTCGTCAGTAAACCAAATGCTGCCCACATGCTTATCGCCGTCATCAATCCTGTGCACTATATCGTTAGCGAATGCCTCTCGTGCAGCAATGGTAGCGGCGCTGAGGGGTTGCCGCGTTTGAATTTTGTATGGATAGAGGTGTAAACTCTGGCGCATGAGACGATACGTGGACGTTGGCGTCATTTGGACCGCAGCTGCAACACGGCGAACGGAAACCCGAGGCCGCTGTTGGATCACCTGCTGCACTAGCTGCGCGTTGCCCTCTGTGGTTGCCGTACGCGGTCGCCCTACCTTTCCAGCACGTTCATCCGTCACGATCCCAGTCCGTTGAAATTTTTCAAACAGATCCTTTATTGTATCGCTTTTAGGTCCTTTGGTTACATTAAACCTCTGTTGAAAACTTCGTCTTGTTGCAACAACACTGTGTTCTAGGCGGTGGAATTCCAACACCAGAAAAATCCTCTGTTCTAAGGAATAAACCATGTTGTCTACAGCACACTTGCACGTTGTGAACAGCACACGCTTACAGCAGAAAGACGACGTACAGAATGGCGCACCCACAGACTGCGTTGTCTTCTATCTCTTTCACATCACTTGCAGCGCCATCTGTTGTTGGAAAGTGTAACTACTGTAATTTCGAAAGTTTGTCTGCCTGAAAATGTACTGTTGTCCCAAGCATATTGCATCAAACAGTGTATTTCTATCGCTGCTCGTTTAGTTTTTATTGCCGTTTCAAATATACCGGTCATTTTTTAAACACCCTGTACATACCAGAGGGAATGCTCTAGCACCACGGAAGTTTTTACAAGACGGCGAAAAACCACCGCTCTGCCGGTAGACAGCTTTCTATTAAAACTACGATCGGTTTCACATCCTCACCTGATCTAAATATAGATTATAAAAGAAGTATATTACGATTTTTCCCTTTTACACTAGCCTAGTACATATTATTATATGCAGTAGAATAGTGCTGTACATTAGGTACTTACATAAATTGTCTACGCCTACAAGATTATTTCACGCTGTCCTGAAGCCTTTCCCCGTCTTTCAAGCCACCGGTCAGTTAAAATCTGCAAGACGCGTTTGTCAGATTGATAAAAAGGAACCTCCCTAAAACAAAATGAATAGCGTATTTGGTACATAGTGAATAAAGTTGGCCCTGCGGGGCGCGTGAAAATGTGTATAGCCACCAATTACGAAAAAAAAAAGATATTGTCTGCTGGAGGCGATACGGGCACAGCCATAAGGAACACTGAACTAGGCGGAGCCCTATGCAAGCAGCCATGAGGAAAACTGCGTTGGCCGTGGTATCCGAAAACCCAGCGAGATGGTGCCAGAGAAGATGGGGCTAGAGCACCGGACGACCAAGCAAGTAGGCAGAAAACAAACACGGTGAACCCTGAATGTTGCAGGCTACTAAGATTTATAATGGATATTTTCAAGTCAGTCTGAAAACCAATGGAGAATTTGTGCATAGTTACAAGTTTTTACAAGCAGCAAAATACGTTGTTGGAAAATAAGAATGGGCTCTAAAGTTAGGCAGTCACAATTTTCTAAAATATTTGTTCGTCTTAGTTCTGTCTTCTGGGTGATTAAGGTGAGCTCAGGAGACATCCGTACTGCTCGGAAAATCGCTCTCTCTTCTGAAATGTTAACGTTCTTACCACTATTCTCCAAATATATGATCTCCATTTTATGGCGTACGCTCGTGATCTCATGTCCTGCGTCGCGTAAACGCGCATTCAGTGCTGATCCCGAATTCGCTCAATTGGTATGCTCTTTAAATCTAGTCGAAAAACGTCTGCTTGTGTGGCCTGTATATTTGGCGTAACAGTACTGACATGAGATGTGTTTACCCGATACCTGAAATCTATGTATGCTTCGTTCTCCGAAAATTGTGAACCTTTGGCTGCGGTTGCCCGCAACTCAAAATCAGGGAAGTTATTGCCTTATGTCCTAAAGAATATCTTACCATCCTGTGCATGGTTGTAATTTAACCCGATCCAGAAAAACATGCGTTATTTTTTTAAAACCGCCAAAATATCCAATGAAATAAAACTATATTTAATTATGACTACTTGGCCTTTCACAAATTAAACGGAGCCATCATATTTATTGAAGGGTACTATTTATTCTTACAAGAATTTATTTTGTTATTATTATGCTTTTAACATTTCTTGCAGTATAATTAATTTTGACCAAACAATCCCGTCCGTGGAGAAGATTCTCTCAAGCGATGCAGTGCTGACAACGCAAGAAAAGAGGCAGTAATAAAACAGTTGTAAGAATGGGTTAGTGTTTTGAATAAATTAATCAAATGTTCAAATGTGTGTGAAATCTTATGGGACTTTAACTGCTAATGTCATCAGTCCCTAAGCTTACACACTACTTAACGTAAATTATCCTAAGGACAAACACACACACCCATGCCCGACGGAGGACTCGAACCTCCGCCGGGACCAAATAAATTAATCATTGGAGTTTAAATTCAACTATTTAACAGTCAATACGAAAAAATTAGAAAACAATAAAACTCATAAAACCCAATTTTACCGACTTTTCTTTTTAAGGGGAGGTGCCGAAGAGAGCAGTTAAATAACATCTGCACTTCCAGAAAAGAAACTAATTTGATGTACAACAGTAATGACTGTAAAGCACAATTTACTACTTTTTGGAAGCATGCAAAAGCTTACAGATCTTCAATAATTTCTCGGGACTTGTCTCTCCTAAAGTATTTCTCAATTTTGACCAAACAAGCCCGTCGGTGGAGAAGATTCTCTCAATGGATACAGTGCTGGCAACCCAAGAAAAGAGGTAGTAATAAAAGAGTGTAAGAAAGGATTAGTGTTTCGAATAAATTAATCATAGGAGTTTAAACTGAACTATTGAACAGTCAATACAAAAAATTTGACAACAATAAAACTCACAAAACCCAATTTTACCAACTTTTCTTTTTAAGGGGAGGTGTCGATGAGATTTAATCATGATCATAAAAAAATCGCAGGTGGCTGAAAATTTGTTTTGTAGCTTGTCTTGGCATGTTGAATTCAGTGGACAAATTCAAGTTGCTACATAAATTGTCTGTTATCATTTTTGAGTTTTTGAATTTTGGAAAAAATAATTATTTATTCAAACCCGTAAGTGGAGTTGTTGCTTATCAAGCAATGTATTGACAAAAAAATTTGAACCAAAAATGTTTAAAACTGAGGGAGGGGTTGGAATTTTTTATTGTGGCCATTTGGACTTTTTTAAAAAATGGTGAAGTATAGTTAGTCTTCCATCACTAGTGCAGAAATTTAATTGAAACACTAATTTTACATAAGTATGTCTGTATATGTGTATAATATCAGTAATCGTGTGTGTATATGCGGCTAAGTTATATGTACATCCGAAATAAACGTAAATAAATAAGTAACTATAGTTAATTTTTTTATCAGTTTCCAGACATGCGGATTTACGTTCGCGCCGGAGTCAGTTGTGAACTGCAAAGCAATTATATATAAAGGTTTCTGGTCCACGACGATGGTGATGTTCCGAGGTTGAGGAGCAGATCAACGTTCGAACACAGTCTAGTTAGTTTATATAATTTCATTCATACCACGATACATGCACACACTCTAGCCGTAATGCCCCTGCAGTCTACAGACTCTAACGCGACACGGACGCACGGGGATTAATGACAGTGGGCCTGCCGGTGTGGCCGAGCGGTTCTAGGCGCTCCAGTCTGGAACCGCGCGACCGCTACGGTCGCAGTTGCGAATCCTGCCTTGGGCATGGATGTGTGTGATGTCCTTAGGTTAATTAGGTTTAAGTAGTTCTAAGTTCTAGGGGACTGATGGCCTCAGATGTTAAGTCCCATAGTGCTGAGAGCCATTTGAACCATCTGATTGATGACAGCACGACGCGTGGCGGCCAGAAACGACCCATTTTCATTCTACGTGGCCAGCTATATCCGGGGCCGACCGACGTCGCGCCCATGCGGAAGCAGCGGAGGCGGGAATGCGTAATGTAAGATGTAAACTGAAAGTAAAGAATACAATTCTGAAACTTATCGAGCGGTCTTTTATTTATTCTTTCTTCATACTAGGTCAAACATTGTACAATGTCGTAGTAATCCTATTCCACGCTAAATTCTTGTCAAATATTATGAATACAATTTTTTTTAATTGATTTACACTTTTCGTATAAATGTGTCTAATGTTCAAAAGGTAACTATACTTCAATTCCTCTGAAAAAATCAAAATGGTCGAAAAGAAAAAATGCTACTCGTCTGTCAATTTAAAACATTTTTCGCTCAAAACATTTTTGTGAATACATTTCATGAAACCAACTATTCCACATGTGGATTTGAAAAAAATAATGATTTTTTTTAACTAAAAAATTCAATAGTGATGAAATAAATTTTCAGCACCCCGCGATTTTTTTTTTTTTTTTTTGCAATGGGGATGAAATATCACCGGTATCTCCCCATAATACCCGTGTTTTTCTCAACCCTGCTCTCTGATCTTGTCCCTAATCCCTGTCAGAGCCTTCCACGTATTTCATCCTCGGAACTTCTGCGGAGAACCTGCTCAGTTTCCGATCAGTCCACCTAAGTTTCAACATCATTCTGTACCGCCACGTCCCAAACGCTTCGCTTCTTCTCCTCTCATCCCCCCCCCCCCCTCCCCCGCCCTCCCCCTTCCGATTCATTTCAGCTCCATACAACGCTGTGCTCCACAGGAACATTCCCAGAAATATTTTGCTAAAATCGATGCCAATGTTTCATACTACTAAGACTATTTACGGCCAGGAACGCTCCCTATTCCCTAGCCTGTTTTTATGTCCTCCTTCCTACGTACGTTGTACTTTATTTGATTCCAAGGGAGCGGAATTCCTTCACTTCATGGTCCCCAACTTCGATATTAATTTCTGCTATTTTCTTCGGTTTACTCCCAGTCCACATTCTGTGCTCAGAAGATAGCTCATTCCGTGCAGTAAGGCCTGTAGTTCTTTGTCGCTTCTACTGAGGATAGCAATGTCGTCAGCGAATCTTCTCATTCATATTCTTTCACCCTGAACCTTAATCCGATCCCTACACCTAGCTTTTATGTCCGTTATTGCTTCTTCTATGTACAGACCGAACAGCAGGAGATAAGGATTCCATCCCTGCTTTACACTCTCTTTTAATGTGGCCACTAATCGTCCTGGGTCTTACATTCTTACTGTTCCTTCTTAGTTCAATTAAATACTGTGTTCAATAATTCAAAATGACAGTCACAATCGCATTATTTATTTAGCCGCCAACCGGTTTCAACCTATGATGGGGTCATTTTTACACCATTTGGTAGCTCGCTGGAGTCGTCACTCTGCCTGTGCGCGGTTATTACCAATGTGACAATGTTCGACCTCATACTGCTAGTGCAACACTTGCAGCCATCACTGACCTTCACTTTTATAGGTACTCTTCCACGTCCGCCGTAGTGTCCAGACATCGTTCCCAAGGGATTATCACGCGTTTGGACCACTCAATGAGGCAACGAGAAAAACAAATTTCGTTCCGATGAAGAGGTGCGCCAGACGGTTTGTGAGTGGCTGCACACGCTGCCACACTAGCTTATTTTTCCCCAAAGGAATCCGTGCAATTATTGTGTATGGCAGGAAGCATGTTGAACGTCAAGGTTATGTCGAAAAATGATACACTTGTATTCATTTTTTTACTGAATAAGCCATTTGTAAAAAAAATTAAGTTCTTCATTTGACTCGCTCTCCTGTAAACTATGTTAGCCACTGTACTGTACATGGCGGAGGGTTCATCGTAACAATATTAACGATTTTCTGTCTTCCTACACTCGCATCCTGAGTGAGAAGAAAATGACGGTCTGTATGTTTCTCCTACACTCTGTTATCCTAATCTCCCTACTCGTAGCAATACCCAGAGACAACATGACCAACTCGTCCAGTACATCGAATTACAGCTGAGCCTCCGCGATGCTAGCACCTAATCGTCTGCACAGACAGAGAGTCGCTCCTAACAGTTGTAAGGCGCATTTTCTCAGGTGTTTCGGCAGGAATTTATAATCTGGACACAAAGGAATTACGACACATCGCTGCTAGTGGGAACTGATTTACATCAACGGGGAAAGTTGAAAAATCTGTGCCGGGCCAGGATCCGAACCCGGGTCTCCTGCTCACGAGGCAGATATTCTGACCACTGAACCATACGGACAAAGTGCTCATTGTAACTGCATGAAATACCCGAGCAAGCCCACCGTCACACGCAGGTTCTCAACTTACCCGCACACTACTGAGGTAGTGCCCCTGTTCATCGTAATTCCTTGGTGTCTTGATTGATTATGGCTGTAGTATCAATATGGTGTCTGTTCTATCGAACGCAGGGTGTAGACGGAAAGCTCCATTTGTTTCCCGTTACGGACAAACTGATTTTTAAAGCGAGATTTTACGCGCCCACTCGAAAGAGTGCTCCCGGATTAGTTAAGTGCAACATTCGTTTTACAGATATCTATAAGCAGGGACAGCAAAAGAAGAAGAATAACCAGTGCAGCTCGCGCTGACTGCTACCGCCGAACAGCGGCGCCGCTCAGTCGCTGCTGTAGTACAGGTTATTCTTCGTGTTTTACTGTCTCTGTTAATACATATTGATAAAACAAATGTCACACTAGACTAATTTGGGACCGCTCTAGCCAATGTACACGTACAATTCCGCTTAAAAGATCATTTCGTTTGTAATGGGAAACAAACCGACGCTTTCCGTCGATAGAGGGCGTCGCAGGAAAGACGTGATGAGCACTATAGGCAGCATAGAATCAGTACTAGTTAGGCGTCAAGTAATTCCCACGATTAATTCACACTACTGACTGAAATGAGAGCGTTCAGAGAACCTCAGAAATCAACTGGGTGCTTGAAGTTAACGAATACCAAAGTGACAACATACTGCGAAATGGCTTTAGGTTCAAAAATGTCAGGTAAACGACGCAATTATCAGACATCGTCCTCTTAGTGCTGGAGGTGAAACAGTCATTTTTTCCAGGTGGACAGACTTGCATGACTGTTGCGCTCAAGACATGTAATGTGATTTTGTTCGCGAGTATACATGGCGTAAAGAGTCTACCACTGTTCAGGCAGCTGCACTTCGAGAATCTACGAACATTTCTTCACTACTTATATTATCTCTGAGTAGCGAAATACGGGTCTACAGCCCGGAAGATACTCTAATTAACATTGTGTAAGATTGTTGTCGCACACACCACGTCGACTAACGGGTAGGCCGAAGACGTCACCAAACGTGTACAACGGGAGCAATACCGTTACAAATCCGCTATGCGATGATGTACCTCCAAACTCCACAACGCTAAGTTGCACCAACATTGCCAAAGTGTCTTAGATCTTCGACTTATGACCGCGTTTATACTTTCGAAGCGCGACGGTAATGGCGACAGCTGCCGCAGGGACAGTGAGGACACGATTAGACTACGTAAAAGTTTTCTGGGTACGGTACCGCGTCATACTGTATAAAAATTTACCAGCAGACCAGGAAAAAGGCCGCTGCAACCGTGGGCGAAACGTTGGTTTTCTCCAGTAGTAGTTTTATACAATATGACGCGTTACCCTACCAACAGAACTTTTATGTCGACTGACTGGTCGCGGAAGCCTACGCAATTACGATTAGCTTAATTACAACACGCACAAAGGAATTAAGCAGTCATTCTTCCTTAGTTCCAACCACGTTTGGTGCAGCAAGAAACCCTAAAATACGGTACGCACTGAATACCATCTGCCATACACTTCTACAGAGTGTGTGTGTAAGTGTATATACACTACTGGCCACAAAAATAGCTACAGCACGAAGATGACGTGCTACAGACGCGAAATTTAACCGACAGCAAGAAGATGCTGTCATATGCAAATGATTAACTTTTCAGAGCATTCACACAGGGTTGCCACCGGTGGCGACACCTACAATGTGTTGACATGAGGAAAGTTTCCAACCGATTTCTCATACACAAACAGCAGTTGACCGGCATTGCCTGGTGAAACGTTGTTGTGATCCCTCGTGTAATGAGGAGAAATGCGAACCATCACGTTTCCGACTTTTATAAAGGTCGGATTGTAGCCTATCGCGATTGCGGTTTATCGTATCGAGACATTGATGCTCCCGTTGGTCGTGATCCAATGACTGTTAGCAGAATATGGAATCGATGGGTTCAGGAGGGTAATGCGGAACGCCGTGCTGGATCCCAACGGCGTCGTATCACTAGCAGTCGAGATGACAGGCATCTTATCCAAATAGCTCTAACGGGTCGTGCAGCCACGTCTCGATCCCTGAGTCAACAGATGGGGACGTTTGCAAGACAACAACCATCTGCACGAACAGTTCGATGACGTTTGCAGCAGCACGGACTATGAGCTCGGAGACCAAAGTTGCGGTTACCCTTGACGCTGCATCACAGACAAGAGCGCCTGCGACGGTGTACTCGACGACGAACCTGGGTGCACGAATGGCAAAACGTCATTTTTTCGGATGAATCCAGGTTCTGTTTACAGCATCATGATGGTCGCATCCGTGTTTGGCGACATTGCGGTGAACGCACATTGGAAGCGTGTATTCGTCATCCCCATACTGGCGTATCACCCGGCGTGATGGTATGGGTTGCCATTAGTTACACGTCTCCGGCACCTCTTGTTCGCATTGACGGCACTTTAAACAGTGGACGTTACATTTCAGATGTGTTACGACCCGTGGCTCTATCCTTCATTCGATCCCTGCGAAACCCTACATTTCAACAGGATAATGCACGAACGCATGTTTCAGGTCCTGTACGGGCCTTTCAGGATACAGAAAATGTTAGACTGCTGCCCTGGCCAGCACACTCTCCACATCTCTCACCAATTGAACACATCTGGTAAATGGTGGCCGAGGAACTGGCTCGTCACAATACGCCAGTCACTACTCTTGATGAATTGTGGTATCGTGTTGAAGCTGCATGGGCAGCTGTAAGCTGTACCTGTACACGCCATCCAAGCTCTGTTTGACTCAATGCCCAGCGTATCAAGGCCGTTATTACGGCCGGAGCTGGTTGTTCTGGGTACTGATTTCCCAGGATCTATGCACCCAAATTGCGTGAAAATGTAATCACATGTCATTTCTAGTATAATATATTTGTCCAATGAATACCCGTTTATCAATCTGCGTTCCTTCTTGGTGTTGCAATTTTAATGGCCAGTAGTGTATAATATGTCACTAGGTTCAGAAAGCATTATTTTCCAACTGATGCAACGATACCATTTTCTTGCAACAGGAAGCGCATAATAAACTACTTCTGTTGGTTTTGAAAACTATAAATACGTGGTATTTTACACCCGTATCAATCTCTCTCTATCTCTCTCTCTCACCCCCCGCCCCCCCTCCTCCCAACAGACCACGTATGTAGCTGGTTCGCTGATTCTTTCAACCTCTGCCAGTTTACAGTCTTACAGCTAGGGAATTCAGAGCCACGTTTAAGAATTATCAGTTAGGTAGTTGTGGGTGAGGAGCAGGAGACGGCGGCGAACTGCAGCGCTAGCAGCCGCTGTCGGGCTTCGCGAAACGCCCAACAAGGCCGCGCAGGGCAGCCAGGGGGCAGGGCAGGGGCTGACGTCCGCGCACTTCCCAGAAGCGGCCGCCCGCCGCCGGCGCCTCACCTTGGCCAGCCGCCGCCGCGCCGCGCTGTGCTGTGCTGTGCGCCTTGCGCCTGCTACGGCGACAGCTGCAGCTGCACACACCTGCTCCCGCTGCTGCTCCAGCCAGCCGCACATCCCCTTCTTCGGCACCGACGCGTCGCTGCCTAGCCCTCAGCGAACACAAGACGTAGCGGGTGCTAAGAGCACAACTTCATATGCATGTACACTGAGTCCAAAACGTATTCGTGGAGCCGTATATTTTCAAAAAAAACGAAGTCTGTGGCATGTTAAAAGAAGCCTATACAACATGTGAAGAGCCAATCCTGTGAAAAATACTTCAGTAAATCATTTTTATTGAAAAACAAGAAAAAACATTCACAGCGATAACAGGATTAACAAAATCGAAACTTTCGTAAAAAACGACTTCATAAGGTATACGTGGTCCACCACCTAAATATGCCTAAAATTCGCTTCAAGGGACGAAACTTTAATGCTGACCCACCCACATTGTAGCGTCAACCGTTCGCAACCAGTCAACCATCTGTTCTTTTGATGGGCGCACTCTGCATGATGGGCCGTAACGGCAATGAGAGGACGCTTTCTGAGACACCTTATTCTACGCTTCCATAGTCAGTCGAGATCCTATTACTAAAGTGGTCGGCACAGCTACATCGACAATTCAGTCGATTGCGTAACCAAAGCATTGAAAAACCAGATGCCCTCCGTCCGTTCATTGATGATTCAGACATGCTGGTTTTCGTGAAGGAAATCAAGAAAAATACTAAAATCAGCGCTATCTAAGTTGGGTGGTGTAGACGAGTCGAGGGGAGAGAAGATATGTGCCAACACAGAAATACGTATAAGAAGTATGGATGCAATGGCCGGATGCCTCGCAAGAAATCTGGGGTCATTGGAAGACACGTTTTGATTCTGCCAAAGAACGTAGATTCAAGACGGAACACTTCTGGAATAGAATTCTATTTTCTGATGAAAGTACATGTAACATATTCGGGTCGGATGGCAGGCGAAAAGCGTGCTGCGGAACCTTCCGCACACGGAGAAACACGACTTGTGTCTCCCGATAGTGTGGCGGTGCGTGAGTGCTGTTGGTGTTGGAAAACTATATTTAACAGAGAGTACGACAGATCAAACAATGAGTATCAACATCTTCAGGGAAAATTTAAATGCTAATGCTGAAAAATTAGATCTCCAAGGAAATTACATCTCTCAGCTGGGGAAGGACGCGAAGGATTCAGTTAAAAAAAAAAAAAAGCTCAGTGCCCTCCTCAGAACCCAGATATCAATCCCATTGGACATCTTCGGAAAGTGGTGGAAGATTACATCAGAAGAAGGCAAATTTCGAACAAGAATGATTTAAAACACGTTCTTGAGAAGAATGGGACAAAATTCCGTCCTCTGTGACAGTAAACGTATCTCTATGCCCGGACGACTGGTGGAAGTAATAACTGCAAAGGGAAACACCCCTCTAGGAGTGTAGAGAATATACGATGTGTCGCGGGGGGGGGGGGGGGGGGGGAGAGGAAAACAGTGCAGTCGTGCTGCGGAAACGGAACGTTTTATCTCACGTGCGAAAGGACATGATCAGTGGCTTTCGAGTCAAGGCCGGAAGCATTTCTAAAACAGCCAAGTTGGTAAACCTCGTGTCCCACCGTGCTGAAAATGCAGTGTATTGCAAAACAGAGCTGTCAAGGAGGAGGAGGAGGAGATTAGTATTTAACGTCCCGTCGACAACGAGGGCATTAGAGACGGGGCACAGGCTCGGATTAGGGAAGGAAATCGGCAGTGCCCTTTCAAAGGAACCATTCCGGCATTTGCCTCAAACGATTTAGGGAAATGACAGAAAACCTAAATCAGGATGGCCGGAGGCGGGTCTGAACCGTCGTCCTCCCGAATGCGAGTCCAGTGTGCTAACCACTGCGCCACCTTGCTCGGTGAGAGCTTTCAAAAACCGGCGCCATGGCAACTGTGGTTCAACACGGGACATAGGTAGCAGGGGTGAACGACAGCTGCGGAGGTGTGTACCCGAACAGACGTGCAATTGTTGAGTAACTGAACGCCCAGATGAACCGAGGGGCGACCAACATTGTCTTCTCAACGACCGTTCAGCGAATGCTGCTGCAATAAGGGCCTCCGCAGCAGGTGCCTAATTCACGCAGCCACGCTGTTCATCCGCGACGAAGTCTGGAATTTGCACTCCAGTACCGCAAGTGGACGTCCAATGAGTGCCGACAGGTAGTCTTTCCAGATGAATCACGTTTCATATTCCATCGGACGGATGGCAGTTGGCGCGTAAGCGTGAAACATCTCAAAGCAAACACCCTACAACAATCGCCGGAAGGGGCCAGGTCGGAGGAGGGAGTATTTTGGTCTGGGAAGGTGTTTTCGTGGCATTCCCTGGATGATGTCGTCACTCTGGAAGGTACAATTTATCAACACAAGTATGCATCTATCGTTGGGGACCATGTCCACCCCTACATGCTGTTTGTTTCTTTTGGTACAAAAGCATCTATGGCAGCTCAATTCAACGTTCCACGCAGTTAGCACTGTGTGCGCCTGGTTCGAAGAGCACCAGGATGAGTTTACCGTACTCTCCTGGCCACCAAACACCCAATCGAGAATTGTGACCACCTCGACCCAGCCGTTCGCCATGGATCCTCCACTGAGAAACCTAGCGCAGCTGGTCACGACATTGGAGTCAGCATAGCTCCTCATCCCTGTCGGTACCTGACAGAAGCTCAGTGACATTCTTCCGGCACGTCTCGCAGAAAAAGGTGGTTATGCAGGCTTTTACAGTTGGTCGCATTGATGTGAATGGGCAATATTTTTGAATACCACACTACTGATTTATTTTTCCATCCTCTTCCAACTTCTGTAACAACCTCGTCGCCGAGGTGACACTAAACTGCGATTTTCTTTGCCAGATGAGAATGAACTGAAGGTGAACTATGTGCTAACAGACGCCGCGAAGTGAGTGGTCCTTTGGTGACGCTACTGCGTATCCCATGTGGACGTGGCATGTCCTCGCTCTTGTGTACCCCTTCCCTGAGCCATCACACACGTGACGGCGCCCTGTCGGCCAGTGCTGGCGCATGCGCGGTGCGTGACTTCCGTACACACACTGCTCGGTTCCGCACGAGGCGCGCTTTTTAGGTCCGCGCGGCGCTGCGCCGCGTCAGAGTGGCCATGAATTTTTATGAGAGCGTACATGTGTTGTGCGCGGCTCTGACACGCGGACGACAGCGCCGACACGTGCGGCCCGTTCTTTACGGTCGCAATTAAACGCGACGTTTACGAGTGCGCATACGCCACCAGCCAGTGACGGCGGCCGCGGCGGGCGCACTACACCTGTTTCGCTGGACATCGGCAACCTCGCAGCACGCTGCAACATTCAGAACACAGTGGCAAGCAAATCGGGACCTCGTTACTGCGGTTGCGATGATGTGGCCACTGAAAATGAAATTACAAATCAGTCTGTAAAACCTAGTTTACACGAGGACACGTTATGAAAGTAATTCTACGTTTCGAAAGCGTGCTGCTAGCCACTGCGCAATGCCGGACAGCAGCGACGAAAGTAGTTGACAAAATACACTCCTGGAAATGGAAAAAAGAACACATTGACACCGGTGTGTCAGACCCACCATACTTGCTCCGGACACTGCGAGAGGGCTGTACAAACAATGATCACACGCACGGCACAGCGGACACACCAGGAACCGCGGTGTTGGCCGTCGAATGGCGCTAGCTGCGCAGCATTTGTGCACCGCTGCCGTCAGTGTCAGCCAGTTTGCCGTGGCATACGGAGCTCCATCGCAGTCTTTAACACTGGTAGCATGCCGCGACAGCATGGACGTGAACCGTATGTGCAGTTGACGGACTTTGAGCGAGGGCGTATAGTGGGCATGCGGGAGGCCGGGTGGACGTACCGCCGAATTGCTCAACACGTGGGGCGTGAGGTCTCCACAGTACATCGATGTTGTCGCCAGTGGTCGGCGGAAGGTGCACGTGCCCGTCGACCTGGGACCGGACCGCAGCGACGCACGGATGCACGCCAAGACCGTAGGATCCTACGCAGTGCCGTAGGGGACCGCACCGCCACTTCCCAGCAAATTAGGGACACTGTTGCTCCTGGGGTATCGGCGAGGACCATTCGCAACCGTCTCCATGAAGCTGGGCTACGGTCCCGCACACCGTTAGGCCGTCTTCCGCTCACGCCCCAACATCGTGCAGCCCGCCTCCAGTGGTGTCGCGACAGGCGTGAATGGAGGGACGAATGGAGACGTGTCGTCTTCAGCGATGAGAGTCGCTTCTGCCTTGGTGCCAATGATGGTCGTATGCGTGTTTGGCGCCGTGCAGGTGAGCGCCACAATCAGGACTGCATACGACCGAGGCACACAGGGCCAACACCCGGCATCATGGTGCGGGGAGCGATCTCCTACACTGGCCGTACACCACTGGTGATCGTCGAGGGGACACTGAATAGTGCACGGTACATCCAAACCGTCATCGAACCCATCGTTCTACCATTCCTAGACCGGCAAGGGAACTTGCTGCGCCAACAGGACAATGCACGTCCGCATGTATCCTGTGCCACCCAACGTGCTCTAGAAGGTTTAAGTCAACTACCCTGGCCAGCAAGATCTCCGGATCTGTCCCCCATTGAGCATGTTTGGGACTGGATGAAGCGTCGTCTCACGCGGTCTGCACGTCCAGCACGAACGCTGGTCCAACTGAGGCGCCAGGTGGAAATGGGATGGCAAGCCGTTCCACAGGACTACATCCAGCATCTCTACGATCGTCTCCATGGGAGAATAGCAGCCTGCATTGCTGCGAAAGGTGGCTATACACTGTACTAGTGCCGACATTGTGCATGCTCTGTTGCCTGTGTCAATGTGCCTGTGGTTCTGTCAGTGTGATCATGTGATGTATCTGACCCCAGGAATGTGTCAATAAAGTTTCCCCTTCCTGGGACAATGAATTCACGGTGTTCTTATTTCAATTTCCAGGAGTGTAATTCAGTTTCGGAGCGTTCTACCTTCTACGGTTCGGAACTACAGTTGCAGGTAGTTTTAGGTTATGTGGTGTTCAGGGACAGTTTCGCTAATCACAATGAGTTCTCTTCTTGTGCTCTTCAGTCCTGAGAGTGGTTTGATGCAGCTCTCCATGCTACTCTATCCTGTGCAAGCTTCTTCATCTCCCAGTACCTACTGCAATTTACATCCTTCTGAATCTGCTTAGTGTATTCATTTCTTGGTCTCCCTCTAAGATTTTTACCCTCCACGCTGCCCTCTAGTACTAAATTGGTGATCCCTTGATGCCTCAGAATATGTCATACCAACCTATTCCTCGTTCTAGTCAAGTTGTGTCAGAAACTTCTCTTCTCCCCAATTCTATTCAATACCTCCTCATTAGTTATGTGATCTACCCATCTAATTTTCAGCATCCTTTTGTAGCACCACATCTCGAAAGCTTCTATTCTCTTTTTGTCTAAACTATTTATCGTCCACGTTTCACTTCCACACATGGCTACACTCCATACAAATACTTCCAGAAACGACTTCCTGACAAATTTATACTCGATGTTAACAAATTTCTCTTCTTCAGAAACGCTTTCCTGTACATTTTATATCCTCTCTACTTCGACCATCATTAGTTATTTTGCTCTCCCAATAGCAAAACTCATTTACTACTTTAAGCGTCTCATTTCCTATTCTAATACCCTCAGCATCACCCGATTTAATTCGACTACATTCCATTCCTCGTTTTGCTTTTGTTGATGTTCATCTTATATCCTCCTTTCAAGACACTGTCCATTCCGTTCAGCTGCTCTTCCAGGTCCTTTGGTGTCTCTGACAGAATTACAATGTCGTCGGCAACCTCAAAGTTTTAATTTCTTCTCCATGGATTTTAATTCCTACTCCGAATTTTCCTTTTGTTTCCTTTACTGCTTGCTCAATATACATATTGAATAACATCGGGGATAGGCTACATCCCTGTTTCACTCCCTTCCCAACCACCGCTTCCCTTTCATGCCCCTCGACTCTTATAACTGCCATCTGGTTTCTGTACAAATTGTAAATGGCCTTTCGCTCCCAGTATTTTACCGCTGCCACCTTCAGAACGCGTAGTGTTCCTAAAATAAATGTGACTGAAGCAGTGTACCTGTAACTGAATGAGGACGCACTGCCGGCCGCGGTGACCGTGCGGTTGTAGGCGCTGCAGTCCGGAACCGCGGGACTGCTACGGTCGCAGGTTAGAATCCTGCCTCGGGCATGGATGTGTGTGATGTCCTTAGGTTAGTTAGGTTTAAGTAGTTCTAAGTTCTAGGGGACTGATGACCTAAGATGTTAAGTCCCATAGTGCTCAGAGCCATTTTTGAGGACGCACTGAAAGTGTTATTGTGCTCTACACATTAATATCAAATCAGTTTGTGTGGATAACACGACTACAATGCCAGCTTGTACGTGTTCTCATCCAACATTAGCTCTTGTTTCGCAGCAATCATCATAGTAACATGTATGGGTAAAGAGAGAAGAAGGGAAACGAACTGCTTTCTCTCTGCATACAGCATTTACCGGGGATGGAATTTGACGCGTCCGAAACGACAGTGTCGTCCCTCGGGATACGCCAGCGGGGGTGTCACAGTGAAGTCCCGTTCGGCGAACGGCCGCCTCTGGGAATGCGGCGCGTAACTGTCGGCGGAACAGGCGACAAATAAGTGAAACGCGAAGGGCGGGTTGAGCAAGGCTCTTGGAAGTAGGTCTTCCAGGGACGGCGACCGGCCGCGGCTATTTCCGTGTCTGCAATCAGCGCGCAGGCGCCCGGCATCCGCGGGACGCGTCACCGTGGGCGTGCGCTCTGAGGCTCCTCCTGCCTACACCGTCACATTCCATCTCTCACCTCCTTCGCCGCCGCAACCGCCGAGTTGCCGCCCGGTCTGCAGTAATCGACCAACTGCAGCCCAAAATCACCGACCTGAATCTACAATGACGGAAAAAAATCGCAACAAAAAATTGTTCAAATAGCTTTAAGGCCGGTATTACACTATCAAATTTCTTTGTCAAATATCTTTCTCCAATAACTTTGTCAAAGATATCTGATGGTGTAATAGGGAACTTTGTGAAATGTCGTCCAATATTTGATCAAATCTAGGGCCTCGCTGTAGATTTGATCAAAGAAGTCGCTTATCTTCTGTTCACTGCAATGTGACATGTTACCACATGGAGCGCTAGCATCGTGCAGCATTCTGTCGCCTGTAGTGTTTTAATAAACGTTGCCGGTAAATACAATTGGTGTGTGCCGACAACTACAAAATTAATATAGATGTATGAAGCTGATGAGGCTCTCTACAACGTGAGGCACGGTGAATGCAAAAACAGATTAAGAAGATTGGAGACCTGACCTGACCTGACCTGACCTGACCTAACCTAACCTAACCCTCTCTCCGGTAGCAAGGAACCGGAACGTTACAGTGAGCCTGTCTTCTGCAGATGCAGCAGTTCTTTAGTGAATATTGTGCTTTGTGATATGAGGAGACACTTCATTGAGCACATACAGAAATGTATGCTCATCCATTCTTAAGTAATTGATCTACGACTTGACGTCCTCCACTATAAGCTAACGTAACAAGTTTTGTTGAATGGTTTTATCGTGTCGTCGTAAAACCAACGGCTTCACCCAGGTATGTTTACTTTTTTTCCCCCGCTTCTCTTCCGAATGTGCACACAGTGCAATTGTGGTACATGCAACTGCTGCGGTTAATAACAAGTTGCTGTTGTCAGCCATCTTGAACTTTGACGAAAAATATGATGACAGTGTAATACTCCTTCTAGCGCTACGTCAAAGATCTTTGTCAAATATATTTGACGGAATATTTGATCACATCTTTGATCAAATCTTTGACATAGAAATTTGGCAGTGCAATACCGGCCTAAGCACTAAGCACTAAGTAGGTGGTCATAATGTTTTGGCTCATCAGTGCACTCGTCCTCTTTATGAATGGCTGTAAGCGCTATGGGACTTAACATCTGAGGTCATCAGTCCCCTAGACTTCGAAATACTTACACCTAACTAACTTAAGGACAGCACACACATCCATGTCCGAGGCAGGATTCGAAGCTGCGACCGTAGCAGCAGCGCTGTTCCGGACTGAATCGCCTAGAACCGCTCGGCCACAGCGGCCGGCAAATTGCAACACGAAAAAATGATTAACGTAATAAAATTTTTCGAATGCATTTGCCTAAGTAACATATTAGCGATAAATATCGGACGATCACTGATTAATGTAAGCGCAAGATAAGCCACTGCAAATGTGAAAATGTTGGTATCATCAGACTGTTAAATGCAGGCACGTAACCCTGAAAGCATTATATTGTACAGAAGCCGGATGTCAGTTTATGGGATGGAATTCCATGCATCTTCCTCCTGGTCGGTCAATACAGGAAGGACGACGCTGGAGTTGGCGTCCGATGGTGTTCCACAGTGCTCGAGTGGATACAGATTTGGTGATGGAGCAGGCATGGGCGACATCTCGACATACTGTGGAACATATTGGGTTACAGCAGCAGTATGTAGGCGAGTGTTTGCTGCTGGAAAACACTTACCGGAACTCTGTTCATGAAAGGCAGCACAACAGTTGTAATCACCAGCCTGACGTACAAATTTGCAGTCAGACTGTGTGGATAACCACAAGAGTTGGTCCAGTGTGTCTAGCACGCACAGAGGTTGGTTGTAGGCCCTCACCTGGCCTCGTGTCGCGCGGGGCAGCCGCAGGGTCTCGGACATGTTGTCACGGTCCGCGCGGCTCCCCCCCGACTAAGGTTTGAGTCCTCCCTCGCGCATGAGTGTGTGTGCGCGTGTGTCGTCCTTAGCGTAAGTTAGTTTAAATTAGATTAAAATAGTGTGTAACCTTAAGGACCGATGGCATCAGCAGTTTGGTCCCGTAACACCTTACCACAAATTTCCAGTTTCACCTGGTCTCCTCCTAACCAACACAGGGCCATCCCTGGCAGCGAGGCAGAACCATCTGCCATCAGAAAACACAGCATGCCTCACCCTGCCCTCAGTGGAATGCACGCTACCGGCCGTCTGGCTCGGAGCTGTCCCTGAAGTAACCGATTTGTAACACTTCGTTGTGTCACAGTGGTGCCAACTGCTGCTCGCATTGCTGTTGTAAGAGGGTCACTCCAAAAGAAATGCACAATATTTTTTTAAAAATCCATCTTTTATTCAACATGTTTGAAAGTTTTACAGTGTGTAGATACATCCTTTAGCAACAATATTTTCATTTCTCCACATAATTTCCATCCAACTGCCTTACGGCCTGTATACCCGCACGGTAAAATTCTGGACCAACCTGTTGGAGCCGCTCTTTGGCAGCGTGCACCAGGGAGTTTCATCTTCAAACCTTGTTCCACGAAGAGAGTCTTTCAGTTTCCCAAAAGTTCGCTGCATACAGTTTTTCTTGTTTCTTTGTGAGCCGCTGTCAACATCCTGGGAACCCACCTGGCACGAACCTTTTTTAACGCCAACACTTTCAGTATTCTGCAAACACTTCATTCCCCTATCCCAACGTAGCGTGACAATTCGTTCACTGTGATGCGTCTGTCAGCAGTCACCAATTCGTTAACTGGAGTGTGTGCAGTACGAGGCCTGCCGCTGCGAGGACAATCCTCAATATTGCCGTGCCCGCTTTCATCACGTAACCTGCTTGCCCACCAACTGTACTGCGATCGACAGCAGCATCTCCATACACCTTTTTCAAACACTTGTGGATGTTTCCCACTGTCTCGTTTTCACAGCGCAGGAATTCTATGACAGCACGTTGCTTCTGACGAACGTCAAGTGTAGCAGCTATCTTGAAGACATGCTGTGACGGTGCCACTCACGGGAACAGGTTGAACTGTTTGAAAACGAGCGGGAAGGATGTATCTACCCACTGTAAAACTTTCACACATGCACAATGAAAACTGTATTTTTACAAAAATAGTGTGCATTTCTTTTAGACCCTTTGACCCTCGTATAATCAGTACGATGCGCCAGAGCCATACGCCGAACACGATAGTTTTCCCCTCATGTGGCCGTCTGCAGCCCGGTCTTCTTGCGTCCGTACGTTCTCGTGACCACAGCAGCCAGCGATCACGTACAGTGGCTACATTCCAGCCAAATGTTTCTGCAGTATCGCAGAAGATACATCCGGCTTCCCGTAGCCCTACTACAGGACCTCGTTCAAACTCAGTGAGGTGCTAATAATGGCGTCTGTGTCGCCTTAATGGCATTCTTGACTATCATCAACTCACCACGTCCAACCACAAATGTAATTAACGCTCACGACCGTTAAACCGTATACTTAAAGCAAACCTGATTTGCATCCTCAAACTGGCGCTATCAGCGCGAAATATGAAGAGACATCTTTCAGCTGTAGAAATTCGACTACCAACATTCGTTTATTTCAGACCTTCTTGGTGTTGCGATTTTTTTTCCGCCAGTGTATAAATATAGGCTACGACCCGTCACAGAAGAACAGTGTCAGTGCTTTGGCCATCTGAAGACATTTCCGCTTCTTCCCCTGGATGTTTGTGCGGAGGTGTGGCTGATGTTCAGTTCTACTCCGAAATACCGGATGTTGGGAGCCCACGGAAGAAGCCTGCGCCCTGGTACTCGCACGGGTTCCACCGTCGGCTCGCAGAAGGAGACCATCTTTGTCTTGTCAGCGTTCAGGGAAAATCTATTAACACGACACCAAGACACCAACCATCCTGTCCACCTGTCGTTGCAGGCGCCTGAACTGCCGAAGTGCTGACGGCAGCACGTGAATAGCGCCGTGTCGGCGGCGAACTGTGTCAGGTGGACATCGTCTGCTCTGGGGAGATCGTTTAGGAATATGTTAAATAACGTCGGAGACAGAATCGACCCCTGTGGGATTCCGGTGGCAGTGGCATTTAGGCTGCACACCTGTCCTCCGAGTATGACCATGATTCGGCGATCTGTTAAATAGTCATCAATCTGCCGTACATAGCAGTTGACAGCTTATGAACCATTATCGCATGCCATACTCGGTCACATATGTCCAGTTCGAGGTCAGGAAGGCCGTAGAGGTGCCGTTAGACACAAGTGCCTGGTGATGTGCTCTGCAACTGTATTTCCCCCGACAGTTTCCGGTTGAATCCAAACTACTTGGTGGCGAATAGTACCTTTCTCCGTCGCCGGCTGTTGTATGCGTTTCAATACGACTCTTTCAAAGATCTTGCTGAAAGGCCTCAAATCGGCAGCAGTTTCCGTCGACCTGACGGCAGTTTACGATAATCGAGAGTACGGGTTGATGTGGTCGCCGCATTTCCATGTCAGAGTTATCACGTTTACTCGACAACCTGCTCGATTGACCGAAGGTCTTCAGTTTTTCTAAACGGAAAAGTCTGCAGATAGAGATTGCTTCAAGGATCAGTCGCGGCTCCTATTCTATTTAAACATATGTTGATGACATTCCAGCAACTAATTCCAAGAAAATCCAGTATGCCGATTATACGGCAGTAACGTGTGAGGACAAACACATCAAGCATTGTTGAAACTACACATTCCGGCGACCTCACCAAACTAATAGAGCACTTTTGACCATGGGGACTCTAACCAAACCCAAATAAAATAGAGGGCACAGCGTCCCATCTTCATAATAAAAACTCACAGATAATGTTGGATGTGTTATTTGATAGGATCGAAGCTTCCTGTAACTACATCCCTAAATATCTAGGTGTCACCCTGGATTGGGCACTATTATTTCAGTAGCACCTTTTGTTTCAGTCTGTTTATTGCTTATCTAAATACCTTCTACCTAGTATTTTAAAACAGTTTGAAGATTTTAGAATTTTCATCATGTAATAACATAAACTTTTCCATATTACAAGAAAATACTGTTTTTAATACTGGTAAGGAAGAATCGCGGTAATAATAATGAGTTACAAAGAAAATTCAGCAAAATAGGAAATGCAAGGAAGAAAAATATTAGCAAGTTTCAAGACAAAAAGAGAATGAGGAAAGAGTATATAAGACGTTTGCCCGCTACCGTCAACGACCGGGAGGGAAAGCCTCGAAACTGCATCCAGCCTTTTCGTACAGATTAGATATTACACGTTTTAATTATAATTTGACTGTATATTAACAGTTAGTCTCCTGAATTGATTATATTTATTAAGCGCCCTTACGCAACAACAGCCAGTCAATGTTCACAGACTATTACGAAAGAAACTTCAAGGAAAAAATATTTTAGCAGTTATTACTGTCAATGTCTTATGGCGCCTGTCAGGAACTCAGATGTCGGAATGGGGTCATCGAGTTAAGTATTATTTTCTTTATTTGAAAGTTTCGATGTAGCTGTATTTGTATTTATTTCTATCTCAAAATTTTTATGTATATTTATGTAGTTTTGTAGCTACTTTTGTGTTTTTGTCGCATCTTCTGATCCTGTATCAATGTATAACGTTTTAATTTCTCTATCGTCACTGCTGCCATTCTGTGTCCTGGTTAGGTCCACACGGTCCCTTTCTTGCAGCATAGTACAGACTTGTCAAAGAAGGTTGGCGCAAGAGAAAATCTACACAACATAATCGGAAACAGCTGGGGAGCAAGCGCAGATGCGCTATGTAATGCCGTATTTTCAGTTGTGTATTCAGCTGTTAAATACTGATCCCCTGCATGGGAAAACAGCTCACATGTATCTATGATCGATGTACGCCTGCGTGAGGCCACGAACACGTTCCTCTCCACGACACAAAAATCTAACAAGCCAGATTCTTCGTTTGACGCTCCGCAGTGTAGTGGAACGTGGAATTCCACGCGGTAAAGTCACCATTTTCTCGTCCACGTACGTCTGCACGTCCCGTGAGAGAACAGATTTACCGGTTTGGATTACTAGAAGAGATGATGGATGGGATGAATGGCAAGTTTTTTCCCGGGTTCGTTTAGTCGGTGCGAGTGAATTACGGCGATGTTCAACGAACGCAACAAGAGCGGCAAAGCTTATTGTCGAATCTCCGTGAGATTACGTTGCGGGTAGAGACGAGAAAACAAATTACTTCATCCAACATACATCTCGTGAAATTCGAGAAATTAGAGCTAGTACGTAGGTTCGCCGATAACTATTGTTCTCACACGCCAGTTGCAAATGCAACGTGGAAGGGGGGATCAGACGGTGGTGCCAGAAGTACCCTCCGCCACACACTGTGACGTGGCTTACGGAATATAGATGTATATGGCTACAGAGCGTGCTAAGAACTTCGTCGTTGAATGCTCTAAATCCGTACAAACACACACACACACACACACACACACACACACACACACACACACACAAGAGCTACAAGGTCTGTCGTGGTGGGCCTTCGTGACCACTAGAATGCGTACAGGCGATCAGTGTGTGTCAAATTCGTGGAAACGGCCTCCTCTCTGACCACCTGGCGTTTCCCAGAAGGCTTTCACATATGTTGGAGCGAATAGCTTGTCACTCAACATGACACCGCACGAAAAGCCAGTTTGCGGTAGACTAATTTGTAGCTTAACATTTTAAAATTACAGGTATCGGTTCACGCTATTGAATAAAAAACCTTTGTAAGAGAGAGTAAGCGAGCCGGTAGCTACTGCGTTCGTCCAATGCCGCGTGACATTTCGGCAACTGTCGAAAAAATTTCACAATTATATTTCGTCGGATAGGTGGTGTAATTAATGATCTGACAGATGTAAAAGACATGTTCGGAAACTAAATACCGTTTTGAAAAAAAAGAAAATTATAAAATTATTATTTTCAAACTCATGTTTACTTTTACAAAAAAAAAAATGGTTCAAATGGCTCTGAGCACTATGGGACTTATTATTATTTTCAAACCCATGTTTACTTTTACAAAAAAAAATGGTTCAAATGGCTCTGAGCACTATGGGACTTAACATCTATGGTCATCAGTCCCCTAGAACTTACAACTACTTAAACCTAACTAACCTAAGGACAGCACACAACACCCAGCCATCACGAGGCAGAGAAAATCCCTGACCCCGCCGGGAATCGAACCCGGGAACCCGGGCGTGGGAAGCGAGAACGCTACCGCACGACCACGAGATGCGGGCTTACTTTTACAACACGGAGCACCTGTTGAACCATTTTTCTACATAGTTGTCATCATTGTTCAGATATTTGTCACTAAAGGAAACCAATTTTTCTACACCCTCTTCACTGAAGGATGCCGTCATTGAAGACAGCCACGGCTGAACGATGTTCTTTTCGCGTCGTCATCGCTGTCAAAGAGCCTTTCTCCAAAATCACGCTTCTTGTTCAAGAACAAGTGATAGTTACAAGGTGCGACATCAAGGCTTTACGCGGCTGGTCGAGTTGCTCCCAACCGAACTGCAGAGTAAGGTTTTGTGTGACACCAGATGGATGGGGACATGCGTTGAAGCAACACAATACTCTCTTTGAGCATTCCACGACTTTTGTTTTGAATAGCGCGCCGAAGTTTTCTAAATGTTTCACAGTATCGTACCGCACTGACGGTTTCACCTCTGGGTCGGATCTCAATAAGCGAAACGCCCTGTCTGTCACAGAACGCAATGCACATGGTTTTTTTAATGCTGAGAACGTTCAATTTCCATTTTTCTGGGGGTTGTGAGTGCCTCCACTCCATCGACTCCACTGTCCGAACATGCCTTGAAAGCCCAAAGGTACCGACCGACCGCCGTGTCATCCTCAGACAGTAGGCATCCCCAGATGCCGATTCGGAGGGACATGTGGTCAGCACACCGTTCTCCCAATCGTTGTCAGTTTTCATGACTAGTCCCGCTACTTCTCAATCAATTGCCCTCAGAATTGCTGAATGCACCCCACTTACCAACAGCACTCGGCAAAGCCGGACGGTGACCCACCCAAGTGCTAGCCAAGCCCGACAGCGCGTAACTTCCGTCATCTGAAGGGAACCGGTGTTACCACTGTGGCAAGCCTGTTGGGACGAAGTTTCATCACCCATCACTGTACGCGCAAGAAAAGTCAAAGCACTGCCAAGTCGCTCAGTTTTGTGGACATCCGTAAGTACTTTCCGAACCAAATGGAAACACAGTTTGCGAAAATTTAAGCGATGTTTGACAATCTCAGGCACTGAAGTGTTTGAAGTTTGTGGAAAGTCATCGCAAACCATTCTTACTCTGAACCACCTGTGTTTACGAATTTTCTCATTCACTATCTCAACCAAACCATCATTGACAAAAGAGGGCTGTGCACTGCACGCTTCATCATGAACACTGGTTCGTCTATCATTGAATTGTCTGACCCGCTCTCTCACCATTTCGTCAGTCATTACATTTTCACCATAAACCTCCACAAGTTGACTATCAGTTTCAACTGGCTTAACATCCTTGCGTTCAAAAACCGTATTAGAACGCACTTCACAGTCGGCGAGTCCAATTATTGTCTTAAACATTTTAATGACCACTAACAAATGTAAACACTTCGCAATTCGGCTGTAATGGCGTCAGTGGAAAGACAATGAACCAGAGAGACGAGTGCGAATGTGTGGAACTGCGACACTAGGCGCTACTGTGGCAGCAGAACGAAATGGTACTTACTCTCCGGACATGTCTCGTGCTTCCATGGTTATCAGACACCTCGTGTCACGCATGGGGAAAACGGTCCACTTTCTTCCTGCTTAGATTTTAGTTCCAAACCTATATAAGAGGCTGCTGGCGTATTTTATGGTTCTATTCGCTTAAGAAATAACTATCGAAATTTTTCATATATGTTATAACCAGTATATAATTTAACAGTAACCATCGTAAATGTTGTGGCAAGTCTACAATTATATAATACGGATTTCTAAAGAACGGACCAGTTACGAAAGAAGGTTTTGGTTTAACGCCTAACACAGCGCCAGGATAGGAGACGCAGCAAAGGATACAGGAAGGAAATCAGCTACATAAGTGCACCGAATCCACTCAACTGAAATGAAATGAAAAGATCGTTGGGGATGTAACAACTAACAGGCAATTGTATGGAATCATACCAGACACTAGACATTCCGAGTATGTAGTGACAACTCCGAAGTCGTACCAGATCGGAACACGAACCCTGTGCGCCACAAATTTTTCATACATTTGTTTTCGTAGTTTGGTTTTGCAAAATTTTTTTTAGCAACTTGTTGCCAGGAGTGGGGGGAGGGGGAGGGGGAGGGGGGGAGGAGGAGGAGGAGGAGGAGGCGGAGGAGGAGCGGGTTCATGAAGGTCATGACGACTTCCCAACCCCACAAAGAATATTTGTTTTTCTCTTAATTGCAATTTCAGTTATGTTTAATCGGTGTACTAGACACTAACGTAAACCAATAATAATAATAATAACAATAACAATAATAGGCATCTGTGGCACATTAAAAACGGACCTAACAGCAAGATATATTCGGGTGGAGGGGTTGGGGGTGAACAGTAACACTTTCACCAACCCCAAACGAACTCTTGATCGGCGCCTGCTTACCTTACAAGATAGGTTGACGAAAGACAAAGCTACGTTTATAGCATTTATGGAGTTAGAAGAAGCTTTTACAACTTTGACTGATACACACTTTTCGTAATTCTGAAGGAAGTGGATATGACGTATGGTATCGACATGTGATTTACAACTTGGACAGAAAGCAGTGTGCGGTTGCAGGGAGTCGGAAGTAAGTGAAAGGGAACCAATAACTGGGAATGGAGTACGGGTTGTAAATTCTTCCCGATATTATTCAGTGTGTACATTAATAAAACTGTGAAGGAAACCACGCAGATATATCGGAAGGGTAATAAGCGAAAGGAAATTAAAAGTCTGAGGTCTGCCGATAACATTATAGTTCTGTCAGAGACGGCAGGATTTGTAAAAGCAGTTAAACGCAATGGACAATGTCTCAAAGACGTTATAAAATGAACATCAGCAGGAGTAAAACAATAGAGACGGAATGTAGTCGAAATAATCAGGCGATGCTGAGGGTATTAGGTTTGGAAATGAGGCACTAAAAGTGCGTAATAGATGTCCTATTTGGACAGCAAAAAAGGACGGCGGCCGAAGCAGAGAGAAGAAAATATGCAAACGAAAAGCGTAATTCCAAAATAGAAATTTTAGTAATTTACTAAAATCTAACGTGTTAGGACGCCTTTTCTAGAATTATTAGTCTGGAGGGAAAACTTGCACAGAAGTGAAACACGGATTGTGAACAGTTGAAATAAGAGGAAAATAGAACCATTTGAAATGTGATGCTGCAGAAGAACGCTGGAGAGTAACTAGTTACATGGAACAACTAATCTACATCCACATTACTGCTGTGGAATTGACAATTAGGTTGCTGCCAGAGGGTTGACAGTCCCAGATTCAGTCCGTTTTTCGACCGTTTCACTCTCAATCACCAAAAAATGAAATCTTCCTGTGACAGCTGTGATTTTTCTTCTTTTATTACGACATTCGTGTCTCTCTATACAGGTGGGAATTAACAAAATATGATGAGCAGTCAAAAATTGTCCGTTTGAGATCGTTGCTGCAGCATATATACAAATGCGCACGACTATGAGGCGGGTTAATGAGGACTCAGATGCACGTAAGCGATTTGTGTGGGATTCGCGTCATTCCGACGTGTGTGAGTTAAATGCGAAGAAGTCAACTATGACGACGTTATTACCAAGTTACGTCCAAAGAGGACCAACGCGCAGTTATTCTTTTCTTGGTTGCCGAAAGACACACAGGTAGTCATACATCGGAGAATGAAGAATGTGTATCGGCAACATGTCTGTGGAATGGTATGCGGCGATCCGTGCTGGTCGCTATTCGACACAAGACGCCGGTTGATCTGGGAGGCCACCGTCATCCACTGCTCACTGATTTCTAGGGACCCAGTGCTTCCTTCACTGGGGAAGGGTAGCGTGCAACGCTGAAGAAATTACGGAGTGCAGTTAAGGTGAAACGTCTGGGAAAACTGCAACAAGGGCTGCTGCTCCTTCATGACCATGCACGTTCCCATATGGCAAATATCCTAAAAACAGAAGTCGCGCCGCCCCAAATTGGAGACATTTGGGCATCCGACCTATAGTCCTGATCTCTCCCCATGCGATTATCACGCCTTCAGTCCCTTAAAAAAGGCAGTGAAGAGTTGACTTTTCACGTAGAACGAGGATGTGCAGCAGGCAGTTCCGGACTTCTTCGCGCAACAGGACACGGTATTTTACGAAACAGTTATGATAAACGTGGTGCTTCGGTGGGACGCCTGCCTCAATGCTCACATCGATGTTGCCTGACTGGCATAACGTTTCTGGACTGCACGGCCTCCGAACGGATACTTTTCGATCGCCCCTTATATTTTCCCATTCGGAGGAGAATGAAGAGATAGTGAATCCAATGGGGTAAAAATTTATGGCGTGATTCGAGTACATGAAGGAATCGATTGATAGAATACAGTCGGAGGATGAAGCAATCGCGAATCTAGTAACGGAAGAAAGTATGGGGGGGAGGGGGGGGGGGTAAAAATTGTAGACGGGACCAATGATTCAATGCATTAAGCAGGCTCGAATGGATGCAGGCTGCAGCGGTTAATGCTGAGGTGAACCGACTTCTACATGGTAGACTAGTTTGGACAGTTGTATGAAACCAATCTGAAGACAACAACACCACAACAGCAGATCTTAATCTACAGATATGAGTGGAGTCAGTTCTGTCGGACACGTCCGACATCAGAGATATCACTTATTTCTAAAATTCTACGGGCGTGATGGCCGTTTGGTGAAAAAGTTTGAGTGCGGACGCACAACCAAAGTCCAAACTCCTGCGGATAGCAGGTATCTGTCAGTACGAGGTTAATGGGCAGAGGCCGCTGCTGAGCGGCGAACGAGAAGTTGGGGATTTGGGTGCGACGCAAAGCGTGTCCGGATGGCCGAGGCGGTCAAGGCAACCATTCTAGAGAAGCAGAGAATCCTGGTTAGAGTCCCGACACGGCACAAATTGTCAACTCTCGCCGTTGCTTTGCCGCAATGCCCCGTGCGACTGGAAGTCATTATTTCCTTCCTCTCTCTTTCCCATCTCGTTTCACTTAGATTCCTTTCGCCCCCAAAATATTCATGTAGATCTTAATTTGCCATACGAAAAATAAGCCAGCGTACTGAAATATCAGAGTCGGAAGAGGTCGTGTGCAGTTTTGACAAACCGATCTTGTGTCTATTGTTCTGTACTTTTTGAGTTGCAAGTGTCCATGCGGGTGTTGCAACTTTGAAAGCCATTACTCTACGACGGCAGCAAGTTTCCAGACGCGAGTGAACCGTTTCGCGGCAGTTCGGTGACGTGGCGACGTTACGTCCCGAGCGGCGGCGCCGGCGAAACTCGCCTCCGGAGTACCGGGACGGCAGCGGCCGCGCGACGCGCAGCGTGTGCCAAAACGCCAGCTGGCTCCGCGAATAATGCCCTCTAATTGTTTCCTGGAAGCCGGCCGGAAGCCGGCGGCGCCAACCCGGTCAACCGCCCGTTTCGCACAATGCGCACCCCCTCCGTCTACTTTCGCGAAAGCTCACGCGCGGGAACCAGCTACATCCCACGCGCCAAATATCACAAACTAAATTGAGACAATTTCTCCTTCACACAAGACACTGTTTCACTAGTTCTGTTATGCCAAAACACATGTGAGCTATTTCTACGCTATCTTCAGTCAGTTTCATTCAGTACCTTTCTGAAAATTATCATGGCATGCGTTGTTTCAGTCTCATCATCTGCGGAGCTAGCTTATATACAGGGTACATCCAAACTTTCAGGAAACATTCCTCACACACAAAGAAAGAAAATATGTTATGTGGACATGTATCCGGAAACGCTTACTTTCCATGTTAGAGCTCATTTTATTACTTCTCTTCAAATCACATTAGTCATGGAATGGAAACACACAGCAACAGAACGTACCAGCGTGACTTAAAACACTTTGTTACAGGAAATGTTCAAAATGTCCTCCGTTAGCGAGGATACATTCATCCACCCTCCGTGGCATGGAATCCCTGATGCGCTGATGCAGCCCTGGAGAATGGCGTATTGTATCACAGCCGTCCACAATACGAGCACGAAGAGTCTCTACATTTGGTACCGGGGCTGCGTAGACAAGAGCTTTCAAATGCCCCTATAAATGAAAGTCAAGAGGGTTGAGGTCATGAGAGCGTGGAGGCCATGGAATTGGTCCGCTTCTACCAATCCATCGGTCACCGAATCTGTTGTTGAGAAGCGTACGAACACTTCGACTGAAATGTGCAGGAGCTCCATCGTGCATGAACCACACGTTGTGTCGTACTTGTAAAGGCACATGTTCTAGCAGCACAGGTAGAGTATGAAATCATGATAACGTGCTCCATTGAGCGTAGGTGGAAGAACATGGGGCCCAATCAAGACATCACCAACAATGCCTGTCCAAACGTTTACAGAAAATCTGTGTTGACGACGTGATTGCACAATTGCGTGCGGATTCTCGTCAGCCCACACAAGTTGATTGCGAAAATTTACAATTTGATCATGCTGGAATGAAGCCTCATCCGTAAAAATGGAAATGCCGTGTGGCTAGGGCCTCCCGTCGGGTAGACCGTTCGCCTGGTACAAGTCTTTCAAGTTGACGCCACTTCGGCGACTTGCGCGTCCATAGGGATGAAATGATGATGATTAGGACAACACAACACCCAGTCCCTGAGCGGAGAAAATCTCCGACCCATCCGGGAATCGAACCCGGGCCCTTAGGATTGACATTCTGTCGCGCTGACCACTCAGCTACCTGGAGCGGACGCCTCATCCGTAAAGAGAACATTTGCACTGAAATGAGGATTGACACATTGTTGGATGAACCATTCGCAGAAGTGTACCCGTGGAGGCCAACCAGCTGCTGATAGTGCCTGCACACGCTGTACATGGTACGGAAACAACTGGTTCTCCCGTAGCACTCTCCATACAGTGACGTGGTCAGAGTTACCTTGTACAGCAGCAACTTCTCTGACGCTGACATTAGGGTTATCGCCAACTGCACGAAGAACTGCCTCGTCCATTGCAGGTGCCCTCGTCGTTCTAGGTCTTCCCCAGTCGCGAGTCATAGGCTGGAATGTTCCGTGCTCCCTAAGTCGCCGATCAATTGCTTCGAACGTCTTCCTGTCGGGACACCTTCATTCTGGAAATCTGTCTCGATACAAACGTACCGCGCCACGGTTATTGCCCCGTGCTAATCCATACAGCAAATGGGCATCTGCCAACTCCGCATTTGTAAACATTGCACTGACTGCAAAACCACGCTCGTGATTAACACTAACCTGTTGATGCTACGTACTGATGTGCTTGATGCTAGTACTGTAGAGCAATGAGTCGCATGTTAACACAAGCACCGAAGTCAACATTACCTTCCTTCAATTGGGCCAACTGGCGGTGAATCGATGAAGTAGTACAGTACATACTGACGAAACTAAAATGAGCTCTAACATGAAAATTAAACGTTTCCGGACACATGTCCACATAACATCTTTTCTTTATTTGTGTGTGAGGAATGTTTTCTGAAAGTTTGGGCGTACCTTTTTATAACACCATGTATAGTCATGCAAAGAAGTATTCATATGCCACGGTTCATGCAGAATATTTATTAGAACTAAGGAGCACAACCAAAGATGTTATTTAGTAAATTAACAGTACGGGCTTTCCTCCCTAATGCGTACATGTAAAAAAAATTAACTCAATTAGCCTTCTGCAAAAAGTAAATAAAAATTGTGTGCCAGCTGGCCTCACACAGTAGGGAAAAAAAGTATTCATACACTATTAGATATGTAAACATAGGAACGACTAAGGAACAGCTTGCAGCGAGGAACGCCATCAGTGGCAGGCTGCACCTCGTGCAAATTGGTTCTGATATGCAGACAATATTTGAGTGCCCATCAATCATTATCGCCACTCTGAACTGGAGTGAATCGTTTACACCTGTGCATGCCCGCGATTCCCTGATTTGAAACGTGCCGTAGAAGTGACAGATTTAATTTGGGGAGTTCCCTGCCCTTTCGGTCGAAACCACTGCCTGACAGGCAGTGATTCAGTCGTGGTATTCTCGAATACATTTAAAGCCGATATTATGGTGTTCAATATGGTTTGCATCAAAACTTTTATACTTCGTGTGTTAAGCAGCATGCGGACAAGTCGAAACAAACGTGCCGACACTCGGCGATAAGTGTTCTCTTAGTAGAATGTAGTCGAATTAAATCGGGTGATGCTCAGGGAATTAGATTAGGAAATGAGACACTTAAAGTAGTAAAGGAGTTTTGCTATTTGGGGAGCAAAATAACTGATGATGGTCGAAGTAGAGAGGATATAAAATGTAGACTGGCAATGGCAAGGAAAGCGTTTCTGAAGAAGAGAAATTTGTTAACATCGAGTATTGATTTAAGTGTCAGGAAGTCGTTTCTGAAAGTATTTGTATGGAGTGTAGCCATGTGTGGAAGTGAAACGTGGACGACAAATAGTTTGGACAAGAAGAGAATAGAAGCTTTCGAAATGTGGTGCTACAGAAGAATGCTGAAGATTAGATGGGTAGATCACATAACAAATGAGGAGGTATTGAATAGAATTGGGGAGAAGAGGAGTTTGTGGCACAACTTGACTAGAAGAAGGGATCGGTTGGTTGGACATGTTCTGAGGCATCAAGGGATCACAAATTTAGTACTGGAGGTCAGCGTGGAGGGTAAAAATCGTAGACGGAGACCAAGAGATGGATACACTAAGCAGATTCAGAAGGATGTAGGCTGCAGTAGGTACTGGGAGATGATGAAGCTTGCACAAGATAGAGTAGCATGGAGAGCTGCGTCAAACCAGTCTCAGGACTGAAGACCACAACAACAACAGTGGTCATACGAGTATAAATCAAGAGACTGAAAGCTACATAATCATACCGTTCAAAGAAGGGCACAAACAATGTTTTCTTTCATCTACAAAGCATGTCAAGGTTCACTTGCAGTTAATGTAAATAATATATCAACAAAAGGTCAGTTTTTTCAGGGATCTGTCAAAACGTTAATATTATATAAATTGGCGGTGGAGGGGGGAGAAAGGAAAGGAAACGGAAGGAACTATTGACGTCCGCTGCATCAGGACTTTATGTGAAATCAAATGCAACGAGCGAAAACGTGTGACAGAACGCTACTTGAACCTGCGATCTTCTGCTTACTAGCCAACTGCGTTAACCATTGCGCCATCCGAACACAATGTTGATCGCAAACGCGCAGACTCCTTCGGTCCGCCTCTAGGCCGACCCACATTCCCACCTAGCGCCACCCAGCCACCCAGCGTCCCCGTCTATGCTCCCATGCTTGCTAATTTTAGGTTATATGCATGCGAGGCATCTGTTCTCATTCATATAAAACATTTAATATTATTTTTGCGAAACAATTTTGTCCGTCTGACTCTGTAGGCTATTCCCAAATGCCGTGTGATTATAACTGCCCATCTCTTTTGGTGAATAACCAATGATCTATGACAGACACTGCAAGTCATGAAGTATCTGCTTTGCTTAGTGTTTGAAGGCGGAGAAACACAGGTAGGCGCTGCATGGAACATCGTCGTGGTTTGACCGGAGCTTTCGGTCACCCCCTCGGACTGAGCAGCTGCTGTGCGCCTAGACTAGGATGGCTGCACGGAGAGCGTGAAATACATCTGGTGGCTGTCTTCCTTGTACAATACAATAGAGGAAACACGTGAGGCCCATGAGTGGTGATGATGATGATGATGATGATGTTGGATTTGCGGGGCGCTCAACTGCGCGGTCATCAGCGCCCGTACAAAGTCCCAATTTGTACACCGTCCATTTTGTTTTCACAATCCAATCTAGTCATTGCCATAAATGATAATGATGAGGAAATGATGAGAAAACACCCAGTCCCCGGGCAGAGAAAATCCCCAACCCGGCCAGGAATCGAACTCGGGATCCTGTGATCCAGAGGCAGCAAAGCTAGCCGCTAGACCACGAGCTGCGGACACTCATGAGTGAGTGAAGAATTTGGGAAGGTGGCGTCGCAGCCTATTTTATATTTGCTTATTTGCGAAAATTATCTGTAAAAACCACGATATGTAGAGAGCCGTTTGGCAGCATTCACGACAGTTAATCCAATTAAAATCATTACAGTGCCCCTTAAACGTAGTCACCATTTACACCTCGAGTTTCATGGTAACTTCGGGAGAATTGCAGCACTGTGTGAGTGGCGTATTTCACAAATGAGCCGCTATAGATCAGCTCCCACTACTTGCGAGGAAGCTCTTTGATGAACAAATATGTTGCAAACGTGCTGCTGCTGTTTTCGTCTCAGTTCTAGGCAAAACCGCATTCTCTGTTCTCGTAAGCCGAAAGATTTTATCGTGTAGTTACATAAACTTAGTATTAAGGCTTAGTTTGCACAATATTGATAAATTTGTAGATGTGAAACAAACCTAAAACGGCCTCCGAGTTCGCTACCTGCAAGTATAAGTCGGGGTAGTCCATCTCTCGCTGCCAATCGGGAGAGATGGATCAGTGTTATTTGGAAGAGATGGACCACATGTTTTAATGTGGGAGACAGGGACCACAACTAAATTTAGCTTCAAGGAAATTAGAATAATCCCACTCAACAAGGCCACAGCCCCAGACTATGCTTATTTGTTGGAAGATACGTCTCTGCCAACAAATGGAAGAACAGAATCTCACAACATGCCAACCAACCACATCAAAGCTCATAGAAAGACCCACTGATCCCAAGCACATCAATTGAGCAGAATTATCTGCACATGTCGAGTTCTTTCAGTGACACAACTTCGGATTTCACCGCTACTAGACCTAAGAGTTCCAAGATAGCCACTTCAAAACTGACTGCTCCCTAGCCAACAGACAAAAATTTTGGAAGAATATTACCTGTTGCTTCTATTGATGAAAACATGAATTGTAAGAGGAAAGCATCAACTGTATCCGAAGTGCTAAACACTGCTGAAATTAGTGAAACTGTGAACGAAAATAGGTACACGAAAGGAAATGAAATATACAAAACGCACAAAAAATATAAAATATAAGAAAGCTACAACACTGAAGTAACTTTCATGATTGGGATGAAGATGAATGTGTTGGGTGTGGTGAAATCTATCAAATCTACCACGAAAATAATAAAAAAGACAATTAGATTCATGTGTTTCCTGCTCGTGATGGTCACACGAAGGTCGTTCAACATTTGGTAATAAGGGTAACTCCTGCGGTTAGGGAAAGATAGGCTGAGGCTTGAACAAAATCTACAACTCCTTAGAAAAGCCAATGTTGAATCAAGATTTATAATAAACTAATAAATTTGTTTTGGACTAAAATATTTAATAGCTTAACTTTCCAATCATTACACCTGATTCCAAATAAAAGGATGTAATTTTAATTTACTCTTTTCAACATGTATAATCATTTTTATACGGTCCCTCTCTCCCAGTACACTGATCCATCTCACCCATACACCTACGGGTGAGGTGGATCACTCACGCATATTTTCATTTTAACATCTATCTTGTATTTTAAGTGGTAGTGCCTCAGTAATATAGCATATTTAAGTTTATAATATACTCTCTGCCAGAAGTCAAAGGAAGTTGAAAACTCAGAAATTTTATGGTGAAGGAAAAAAAGTGGTACAACTCTCCCGGACTTACGTTAATACATAGAAGATATGGTTTAGACATTTTAATGGTATAAAGCAAAAACATAAACATAACAAATAAAATTAATTATTTAAAAACTACAGTATAAATGTCACGTGAGGGGGAGAGTGTTCAAATGGTTCAAATGGCTCTGAGCACTATGGGACTCAACTGCTGAGGTCATTAGTCCCCTAGAACTTAGAACTAGTTAAACCTAACTAACCTAAGGACATCACAAACATCCATGCCCGAGGCAGGATTCGAACCTGCGACCGTAGCGGTCTTGCGGTTCCAGACTGCAGCGCCTTTAACCGCACGGCCACTTCGGCCGGCGGAGAGTGTTCCCATCACATTTCAGGAAATACCACGGAGCGGAGGGGGGCGGAGAAGTCATATAAATTTAAAATAATAATAATAATAAAAACCTCACGTAATTCCTAATAGCAGGAAGCGGACAGGAAAAGCAGGTTTAGCGACGTGTCAGTGGCACACAACACTGCCAAGCTACTTTTCATCGAGGGAGCAGGTTGCAATGAGTTTCTACTGACCTGGCTCGTACTGTGCACAATTGCCAGCCAGCACAACACAGCCTATGCCGCCCTGGGCGTAGGTCGCGTGGTCACGGTCGGCCGACGCCTCCCCCAGTTTAGTTTGAAACGACAGCCGCCTGAAAAATGCAGGGCTAACGAGCGTGGCAGGAATCTGCTTCCGCACTTGCTATCTTCGACAGGTATCAATGACCGCCCTTTGTTCCGGCGGCTGTTACAGCGCGGCGCGGCGCGGCGGTTAAACTTTTAGGGCCCCTAAACTGTTGGCGTCATTACACAGGAGACTCATTACGTCCGCCAGCTGACGAGGTACCACACGCAGGCGTGCGGAGCCCTTCCCGCGTCTCACAGTGTTCTCTAGCGGCCGCAACGCAATGCCCCGAGTGTGTTCACATGTGTCAACGGACTAATGCATATGTTTCAATAGCCACGTCCCGCCCCAGTAACCCTTGCGGAGCAAGGGGATCTAAAGTTTAAATGAGAACGTGTCGTTCATGATCAATCTTCACGTTTTTGAGAGATGGAGGCTAGGTCAAACGAAGAACGCAAAATATATTGGCTCGACTGGGATTCGATCCCGTGACCTCTCGGTTTCGTCATGCGGTTAGACCAAAATGGTAATCCGGGGCAGCTGCGCCACTGACATTCAAGTACGATATACAGGGTGTACCTCTCAGGCGCATTTTCTCTGGTGTTTCACCAGATTTTTGCAATGTTGTCTTTGGAATATGGAGTTGAAGTCTGCTCATCAAGTCTTACATGCGACACACAGTATCGACAGAAAGCGACGGCTTGTCTCTTGTTACAGGAAAAATGACTTTTAAAGGGGAATTTTACGTGCCCACTCAACAGAGCGGTCCCTAACTAGTCTAGCGCGATATTTGTTTTATCGATGCTTATAAATAGAACGCCGGCCGTGTGGCCGAGCGGTTCTAGGCGCTTCAGTCCGGAAACGCGCTGCTGCTACGGTCGCGGGTTCGAATCCTGCCTCGGGCATGGATGTGTGTGACGTCCTTAGGTTAGTTAGGTTTAAGTAGTTCTAAGTCTAGGGGACTGATGACCTCAGATGTTAACTCCCATAGTGCTCAGAGCCATTTGAACCATTTTTTAGAATTTATTTCATTTTATCATGTATGCTGTATGTACCGCTGTGGGATCACGGATGATGTCTATTCTTTCCGAAAGAACACACACTAAAGTATTGGTTGAAAACAGTCTTGGTTGCAATTTTTGTTTTTTTTATTTTTCAACGACGCGTTTCGCCTTATTTAGGTACCTTCAGGTTATCTTTTCTGTGAACGGGAACGCGTTATGCAGATCTTGGTGCCTCTCGCGTCCATCTAGAAAAGATGACCTGAAGATGTCTAAATAAGGCGAAACGCTTCGTTGAAAAATAAAAAAAATAAAATTGCAACCAAGATTGCTTTAACCAATACTGTTAAGCACTGGTTTGCAGTATGCCAGATATGGATTGGAAGAATATCTACAGACCTCCCACGAACGTCTCATGAAATGGGCACAACAAGAAATTCCGAGAAATTACACCTAATACGCAAATTTCCGACAATCGTTGCTTTCATGCACCATTCGCGAAGGGACCAGTGCAGGGGAACAAGTAGTGGCAAAAGAGGTACCCTCCGCCACACACCGCAAATTGGCTTGAGGAGTACAGACGTAGAGTAATGCGTAAGTAATGGTGTGGGCTTTCAAATGTGACTTGCACCATGCTTTGTCAACATAGCGAATAGGAGCTTCCGGTAAAAATACGTGTATTTTGCATCATCCATGCGTTTCGCTTATACGTGCAGTCTCGGGTCTGCTTTAACCTAGATAATCTGGAGCTTGCTGTATCAAAGTAGAGTTTGAGGAAACTAAAACGTGATAAAAAGTTTAGAAAAGGTTTGAAAATACACGTAAACTTCGTTGGAAATCGCTAAGTATTTTCATTACGAAACACTGGATAAATATAGTCCCGGTAAATTGTGCTCCATTAAATCAAAAGCAAGTTTTTCACGTATCTGAATGTTAATGACGTCATATCGCGTGAATTAAGTTTCGTACAGTAACATAATTATGCACGTGCATCAGAGGTATACATGGGTATTATACTCGTATGGAAACTGTATTACGAATACAATCGCTAGTAAATAAGTAATAAATTAAAACGTAACGTCTGATGCTGATGTTTTACTGTACGAACTGCGAAAAATAAAATAAGCTATCAACTTTTTTCCTTTCAAGATTTTCTGCAGATGTTACCGAGAAAATATTTGAAAGTAGGTGCATAGTTTGTTGGAAGTGGCTAAGTGCTCTCATTCTCAAATATTGGATGAATAAAGTCAGGGAATTTGAACGTCGTCAGTTACGGAGTGTAAGGCTAATGAACAGTTTTCCGCTATAGTATTTGTCTTATTGTGTCCATCTTTGAACGTAAGATTATACCTCTTAATGAGTAGATCATGACAGCATATTTAATTTTTTAATTCGATCAATAATTTTTAGGCGAAATATCGGAGCTCAGATTTTTGTTGTCACTGAGGACCGTTAGATAGGCAACCTGCAACTGTATCGGGTTCCGGGATAGTCACTTAGTAATATAGATGGCTTTACTAATCGTTCGAAATAGTGCTCGAATGACACGGCAGAAATCGGGCGCACCGGCCACTGCCAGGGCCACCAGATAATCTGACAGCCACTTGCCGCGCGCCCCTTTGGACTCGCCGCCCCGCCGGAGACGCAGGCTACAAAGAAACGGAAATGCTTTGAGCGGCGCGCCGCGGCCATTTTGGCGGCTGGGGCCGCGTGACGTCACGCCGCGCCAGACGGCCGCTTCCGGCAAGATGGTGGCGCGCGCGGCGCCCGGCCGGATGTGGCGCTATTCTGGGAATTCTGCCTCCGCGGGGCGATTATGTGCGCGCAGGCGCCGTGCCGCGAGGCCCGTATTTTTAAATGCGTCGCCCACGACAGTCGCTGCATCCCATGCGCCAGCCACCACTCCACGACGCCCACCAGCTGCCGTGTTTGATACTGCAGGTTATAGCTTGTCCGTACGACGACATTAGGTTGCGAAAGACTCTCGTGAAACCGCTTTCGAGAAAATCTTTTCGCATGTGACTGTAGACACAGCGACACAAGTGCACACTTCAGTTTCACCGTTTTGTTTCGGCAGCTCCGCGAGTGGTGACACGGTTAACGAGGGCCAGCATGAAAATGCCGCATAAGGGCTTGAATAAGAGACGTGTTTGTATTCGTGAATGGATAAGAAAAATTAGGAGCCGAGAGACCGCAGCCTATGATATTTCACATAAATTTCAAACTGATACGCTTACTGGTTCCTGAGAGAGAGAGGACTTGACAATCGGACTGACGGACGAACAGTAGTGTGATTCCCGCAACAAAAGTAAGGCAAACACCACCTAAGGGGTGTCGAAGGGGTTGCCTAACCCTTTACCGCTAGAGCAGCCGCGAGGCTGAACATGCGTTAAAATTTCTGACTAGTACATCTATAACGTGCTCAACAAAAGTGGCATCGAGGGGTGTTGGCGAACTGGAGGGGGGGTCCGACCGATCACTGGAGGTTCCACGGTGTATACTAGAGCAAAAATAGGGATCGCCCTGCATTCCAAAGCTGTCAACCATATTCAATGGCGTTGCAGCTCCACTAAGTCCTCGGACGGAAACGCCCGGCGGGTGTCTCGAAAGTTTTCAAATGGTTCAAATGGCTCTGAGCACTATCGGACTTAACATCTGAGGTCATCAGTCCCCTAGAACGTAGAACTACTTAAACCTAACTAACCTAAGGACATCACACACATCCATGCCCGAGGCAGGATTCGGACCTGCGACCGTAGCAGTCTCGCGGTTCCGGACTGAAGCGCCTAGAACCGCATGGCCACCGCGGCCGGCCCAAAGTTTTCAAGAACGTCGTCTTGTTGCTGTGAAATGTCGTTTTCGAGCGCGAAATTTGTGGGAATCAAAGTCTCAAGAGAAGGAGTAGTTTCAGTAACACCCTGTATGCCATCCTTAAGTCATTTGCGTGTCTATTCTGAGCGGCGAAGTGCCCGAAATGTTTTCCTCGGGCAACCATTAAGAGAAACCGCGTGATTACAACGCTCCGTGTCATGATTCTGACCCCCATTTCAGAAGCTTCAAAAGAAGGATTGAAATGTGGGTAACGGGGGTTCTGACGACCTTCCCATCATGCAATATCTCTGCGGTGAATTTGGGGACAACTGTAGTAAAATTTGGCGCAATGTAACATCATTAACCCGCCTTACACCTCACACGAACTTCTGAACTGTGAACTTTTTCTTCTTTTTTTTCCTTTCTTTCTTTTCATGTGTCGACATCTAGCTGTCTGAAGCGTCGCCGAACCCGAGGGTGACATTTCAGGGTGTCACGCTTTTTCACCGTTACAGAGGAGGGCTGTAGGAACCCTGAGTCAAATTTCAAACTTATGGATAGGAATGGGAGACAACTGTGGGTTTTCGGAAAACTGATCCTTTTATTTTGTAACACAGTGTATTAAACAAGCTTGCTTAAAGGTAACCTCTACGAGCAAACTCAAGACGAAAAAATTTTAGTTGTAGCTGTAAAAACAAACTGTAATTTCTCGTATTCATGGGTTACCTGAAATTATCCTCACACTGGGCACATGAGGTTCCACGTTATCAATCGATGAGCAGTCCTGGTTACAGGTTATAGACAACACACGTAGAATCCAAACGAAAAAAAGAATGACGGGAAGAAATAAACGATGATAAAAGTGACTCGGGAAACTGTTAGAAATAAAAAAAACTACATTTAAACAAACTTGCTAAATAAAAATATTAAAGTCCGACTGATAACTCTTGGAAATAAAAAAATTCGGAGCATGTGTCGAGATTCGGCCCCACGACCTTCTACACGCCAGGAATGTATATTAACCACAAAGCTACACCACCGCCCCGAGCTAGACGTTATATTTGACTTTCCAGTGCCAGTCGCAAAGATGATTTGCTGCCTTAAAAAAGTCAGGCTTCGCGTATGAGGCTTATCTAATGTAAGGCGATCTCTGTGATGATAAAAATGACGTGTGTGATGAAAGGAAAATACCGACGTCAGCCGGATGAGGGCATTTTAATAGTTCAATGGCAAAAAATGAGTGCTGGATCGGGATTGGAACTCTACTTTTCCGCTTTACACGAGCACTGACTTTAACCCTTTTCGTTTCGATTATCCGAGCACGCTTACCGTCCAACCCAAACTTGCCGCACGCTACATCCGTAGCGACACCCCCCGCCACTGTCCGCCATCCTTATTATCGCAGCCATGGTTCCCGCAAGAGATCGGACCTAGGGTGAATCCACACTGAAGATTTCATGAAATGCTTTATGCTTTTCAGGAGTACACTGATGGTCAAAACATGACCACTGCCCACCTTCCCACTGCGAAGTTGTACGCTGCCCGGTGGCGCTGAAGGCACGTGACGCAGTAGGAGAAATACATGAGTGGAGTGATAGTGAACTCACGTGTCTCAACCGTCAATTTCGGCTTCTCTGAATCCAATGGAACCCAACTGTGAAGGTACAGGCCCCAGCTCCGCGCCAACAAACCAACCATCAATAAATTTCGCGAAGTGTGTGACTTGCGCGTAGCATCTGGTGCCACAAACCTCTGGAAACCTATAAAGTACTTATAAATTATAGAGTGCAGCAATCAGTCGTCCTTTTTTTAGATTTTATTACCCAAATCCAGATTTCGGCTAGTAGCTAGCCATTCTCAATGCACTATTTTCTATTCTCAATGCATGTAAGTCCCTGTTGTTCGGGCGTCAGTCGAAGTTCTTTGAATACTCACTTTCCGAATGGAAGGTAACCTATCAGTACTTGTCGAATCTACAGCGCGCAGAATCACTGCTAAATTGCGTTCCAGAATTGGACCAACGCGCTTTTAAGTTGGTAGCCATAACGTTTTGGCTCGTCAGTGCATATATTACCACGAGGGTTGAATGAAAAGTAATGCCTCCACCTTCGTTAATTGGGTTAGGATGGGAATATTTTAATAAATCAAACGCGGAAATAATCCTTAGAATCTGATCTTTAATTACCGATATTCACTTTTTTCACGTAATCACCAGCCAACTGGATACATTTCGGCAAACGATGAGCAACTTTTCTGAAGCCGTCACGGAAGAAGTCGACACTGTTTCCGCAACCACAGTCTCACAGTTCTCTCAACGTCTCTGGGTCGTAATGGTGTACCCACGTTTCGTCTCCTGTCATAATTGAATGGAGAAAGGCGTCACCTTTATTCTCGTAATGCGAGAGGAGTTCCTGGTAAATTTCGTCTGTGCGCTTTCATTTCAGGAGTCAGCATCCGGGGTATCCATCGTGCACAGATCTTCCGATAGCCAAGCAAAGCAATATTGTGAGCCACACGCTCTTGTGAAATGCCGATTGTGCTTGCAGTTTTTCTCTGAATCAATCTGTCAAAATTTTGCTTGTGAAACTCGGTGGTTGCTGTCACAGGACGTCCAACTCTGTTTTTCACACAGGTCAGATGTTCCGCCTCAACATCTTTAAACTTACTCGCCGAACGACGCACAGTTCTCACAACAATATAGTCACCATAAACTGCTTTTATTCTCTGATTCATCTCCTGCTGTCAAGAATTCAATGACTATCATCATCATCATCATCATCATCATCATCATCAGTTATCTGCTATATTAGCAGGTCCTTTGCCTCTCCGTTTTCTGTGAGCCATTGCTTCCTTCTTAAGGCTGCTGTATGTTGTACCGTCCATCATGTCATCCAGTATCTGACTATACGTTTCTTAAATCGCATTGACCGACCCTCTGCGCAGGGTTCCATACTTTACACTGTAACAACACAACCGTTCATGGCTAAGACTTCCCGTCAGCTGGAGCTGTAGAGAAGAGGCTACGGAACAAGCCAGTACCTGCCGCATACGAACGCTACCAACTGTTGAAGAGTTACGAAAGCAGAGGCATTACTTTTCAGTCAACCCTAGTATTATATGTATAGTGCCTGTTCCGGTCATGTCCGAAAGAACAGACACCACATATTCATGATTCCACGGCCGTATATAGTACCGATGTCAGTCGCATGTGGGTACTGATAGTAGTTCAATAGTGGCAAGAGAAAATTTGTCCCGGCACCGGAATTAGAACTAAGCTTTCCCGTTTTAGACGAGCAGTGGCCGTAATCGCTTCCGTTTAGCTATCCGAACGCGCTTGCCTTCCAACCCAAATCGTCGCACATCGCTTCTGTAGCGCTCCCCTGTGAACCATTCTTGTGCGAAAAGATTCAGTAGTGCTTGGTTAGTGTTGTTGTTGATGATGATGATGTTTGATTTGTGGGGCGCTCAACTGCGCGGTTATCAGCGCCCGTACAAATTCCCAACCCTTGCTCAGCCCAATCAGGCCACTTTCAGGAATGATGATGAAATGATGACATCACAAACACCCAGTCATCTCGACGCAGGTGAAAATCCCTGACCCCACCGGGAATCGAACCAGGGACCCCGTGCTCGGGAAGCGAGAACGCGACCGGGTTAGTGTTGTGTATGAAAGCAACGTATTTCGTTAGCACTGCTATGTGTGTGTGTGTGTGTGTGTGTGTGTGTGTGTGTGATCGTGTCTGATGGAATGCGGAATAAAAGTGGAAGGCCCAGGAATCGGGATCGAAAATAAGAAAGTCGTCGAGAAAGAAAGCCGGGCGAATAACTGGAAGTGGATAGACCAGTGACCAGTTGTCGTGCATATTGGCAACGACGAAACAGTTCGGCCGCGAAGCTGAGCGCAGCGATTGGAGGAAACCAGGTCCAATGTGCGGAGCAACAAGCAGTTGTAACCGGACTACAGTTGCCGTCTATCCTCGTACCCGATGACCCATTCCAAGAGCAGACGAGGCATAAAACGCCGAGGTAGGGGGAGTGTGAGAAGTGCGAGGTGCGACGTGGTGGATACAGCGCGGCGTGGTGCCTGCCATCTGTCGCTCGTGGGCAGTGCGCAAGCGGCGGCGGCGTCCGCCCTACACCACACCACCTGCGCGCCGCCGCCGCCGGCCGAGGGTCGGGGCCAACCTGCTCCTCCTCGCCTATAGCTCCGCGGCCGCCAGCGCCGCCACCGCACTAACGGAAATCCCAGCGCGCTGCGAACAATGGCTAGCGGAACAGGTACCCGACGCCGCGCTGCTGCCAACCTCGAAAAACTGCAACCTCCTGCCCCGGACCACGCCGCAGATGTGAAAAATCTCGCCAAATTGCGCACCTACTTACACAGTTCTAAGCAAAGAAGGGAAAGCAGAAAGGTGGAAGGAGTATATAGAGGGTCTATACAAGGGCGATGTACTTGAGGGCAATGTTATAGAAAAGGAAGAGGATGTAGATGAAGATGAAATGTGAGATATCATACTGAGTGAAGAGTTTGATAGATCACTGAAAGACCTAAGTCGAAACAAGGCCCCGGGAGTAGACAACATTCCATTAGAACTACTGACAGCCTCAGGAGAGCCAGTCCTGACAAAACTCTACCATCTGGTGAATAAGATGTATGAGACAGGCGAAATACCCTCAGACTTCAAGAAGAATATAATAATTCCAATCCCAAAGAAAGCATGCATTGACACATGTGAAATTTACCGAACTATCAGTTTAATAAGTCACAGCTGCAAAATACTAACGCGAATTCTTTACAGACGAATGGAAAAACTGGTAGAAGCCGACCTCGGAGAAGATCAGTTTGGATACCGTAGAAATATTGGAACACGTGAGGCAATACTGACCTTACGACTTATCTTAGAAGCTAGATTAAGGAAAGGCAAACCTACATTTCTAGCATTTGTAGACCTAGAGAAAGCTTTTGACAATGTTGACTGGAATACTCTTTCCAATTCTAAAGGTGGTAGGGGTAAAATACAGGGAGCGAAAGGCTATTTACAATTTGTTCAGAAACCAGATGGCAGTTAGAGTCGAGGGACATGAAAGGGAAGCAGTGGTTGGGAAGGGAGTGAGACAGGGTTGTAGCCTATCCCCGATGTTATTCAATCTGTATATTGAGCAAGCAATAAAGGAAACAAAAGAAAAGTTCGGAGTAGGCATTAAAATCCATGGAGAAGAAATAAAAACTTTGAGGTTCGCCGATGACATTGTAATTCTGTCAGAGACAGCAAAGGACTTGGAAGAGCAGTTGAACGGAATGGACAGTGTCTTGAAAGGAGGGTATAAGATGAACATCCACAAAAGCAAAACGAGGATAATGGAATGTAGTCGAATTAAGTCGGGTCATGCTGAGGGTATTAGATTAGGAAATGATACGCTTAAAGTAGTAAAGGAGTTTTGCTATTTCGGGAGCACAATAACTGATGATGGTCGAAGTAGAGATGATATAAAATGTAGGATGGCAATGGCAAGGAAAGCGTTTCTGAAGAAGAGAGATTTGTTAACATAGAGTATAAATTTGTCAGGAAGTCGTTTCTGAAAGTATTTGTATGGAGAGTAGCCATGTATGGAAGTGAAACGTGACGATAAATAGCTTAGACAAGAAGAGAATAGAAGCTTTAGAAATGTGGTGCTACAGAAGAATGCTGAAGATTAGATGGGTAGATCACATAACTAATGAGGAGGTATTGAACAGAATTGGGGAGAGGAGGAGCTAGTGGCACAACTTGACTAGAAGAAGGGATCGGTTGGTAGGACATGTTTTGAGACATCGAGGGATCACCAATTTAGTATTGGAGGGCAGCGAGGAGGGTAAAAATCGTAGAGGGAGAGCAAGAGATGAATACACTAAGCAGATTCAGAAGGATGTAGGCTGCAGTAGGTACTGGGAGATGAAGAGGCTTTCACAGGATAGAGTAGCATGGAGAGCTGCATCAAACCAGTCTCAGGACTGAAGACCACAACAACAACAGCTTACATGACGTCAACATGTACACAATGAAAGGCATTTTACGGCTTGTGGTGGGATTTACTTCAGGTACTATGAGGTGCATTTAAATCACTGCGTTGTTTGAGATGTGAAAAACAAAATTTAAACTCCATTTTCATCGTTGTCCTTGAAATTTAACACTGGAAATCGCCTCGCAGAAGAGCACTGTTCTTTACGAAGATAACTCGAAAGGATCTGCCTCTAGACTGCGCTCTTGAGCTCACGACGCGACAAAGTGAGTTGCTCTGTGTACCATTGTCAGCCTAGCACACATGTCTCTCTCTTGTTGATAGCTGCAAGCAGGAACACGTGGACGTAAAATACGAGTACATCCAGGGCGTCCTATTGACCTTGGTGCAGTGAACAGCTCCTAAAAACCGGAATGATCAAATATTACAATGAAATGAATACTACTACCTGCTTACAGGCGTTGATATAAGTCAACGGGGGCAGCTGAAAATGTGTGCCCCGACCGGGACTCGAACCCGGGATCTCCTGCTTACATGGCAGACGCTCTATCCATCTCTTTTCTCCCTCGATACAGTTCGTTGCGTTTGGTCTGCGCGGACGTCGCGAGACATCCGTTCAAGTTGATCGTTGATTCCTTGACTCAGTTCCTTTTATTACAAAGAGCAAGCACCCCTCTGACCGAACACGCTGAGCTACCGAGCCGGCGTCCATCTCTGGCACGCCTCTCGGGAGACCCAATTTCGCAACTTATTGTCCCGCACTATATTCATAGTGCCCCTGCCCATTATACTCATTACTCGCGGTTTTACTGCCAATTCCCGTAAGAGTTCGGACACTGCTTGCGCATCCGCACAGAAGAAGATGGTGAAATGGCCGGTGAGCCTTATATATATGAAGATGGTATCTGTTCTTTCGGACATGTCTTTCGGGAATCGGCAGTAAAGCCGCGAGTAATGAGTATAATGGGCAGGGGCACTATGAATATAGTGCGGGACAATAAGTTGCGAATGTGGGTCTCACGAGAGGCGTGCCAGAGATAAGTCCCTGCAGTCGCACTACTCCTCTGTGTACTCGGTGGCTCAGATGCTATTCGTGCGTTGGTTCAAATCTCCCCATTATCACTTTTTCCGTTCAATTTTTTTGTTTAATAAAAAAGATGGATAGAGCGTTTGCCATGTAAGCAGGAGATCCCGGGTTCGAGTCCCGGTCGGGGCACACATTTTCAACTGTCCCCGTTGACTCATATCAACGCCCGTAAGCAACTAGGGGTATTCATTTCATTGCAATTTGATTCTAACGAGCTGCACGGTATCTGTTCTTTCCGACATGTCCGAAAGAACAGATACCATCTTTATATATATAATCAAATATGATCGACAGCACGAGGATGCAGAAGGCAATCGAAACCAGACCATTAAAGACACACAATGTATTCCCATACATGTGACCTGGAGAATGTTATGATGATCTCTCCAGTGACAAAATATTCCGGACTAGCACCCCAGTCAGATCTCGGGAGAGACACTGCCAGGAGGTCAGTAACCACGAGTGAAAGATTGAATAACGAAGGAAAGGGTGAATTCTACGAATGTCGGAATGTGTAATGTCGAAAGTTTGGATGTTGTAGGGAAGGTAGGAAATCTGATAAGGGCAATGCAAAGCTCAATCTCGATACAGTCGGAGTCAGCGAAGCGAAATCGAAAGAACGATTTCTCAATAACAGCAGAAGAGAGTGTCAAGGAAGTAGGTTTAGTGCCTCCACCAAGGAGGTAGTTTACAGATCCCTGCTTCGGCCAATATTTGAATACTGCTTGTCAGTGAGGGATCAGTGCCAGAAAGGACGAAACAGAGAAGGTCCAAAGAGGAGCAGTGTGTTTCATTACAACTTCATTTGGTAAGTGCAAAAACGTCACATAGACGAACATCCAACACGAGTGGCACACGCTACAAGTCAGACGTTGGGCATTACGGTGTATTTTACTGTTAACATTCCAAGAGCGTACGTTCCTGCAACGTGTGACAACGTTGTCGACATCTACAGGGCGGTCTGAAGCAGTCCGAAAAGCTTGCAAGGGTGTTGTAGGGTAGGTTGTGCCAAAAAATAATTGTTAAGAAAAAAGCACGAAGTGTTGCGCCGTTTCCCTGTTAATTAGCACAGAAGTTGGCTTTAAATGGTTCAAATGGCTCTGAGCACTATGGGACTTAACATCTATGGTCATAAGTCCCCTAGAACTTAGAACTACTTAAACCTAACGACAGCACACCAGTCATCACGAGGGAGAGAAAATCCCTGATCCCGCAAAAGTTGGCCAATCAGGCCTTTGCGCGAGAAAACTCAAACGGCTCGACAGATAAAACTAATGTCAACCGTTCTCATAGCGCAGATGATAGCGCACGCGACTGCTCGGTCTTTCGCTGGGTTCGAGCCTTACTCGGATTACTGTCCCAAGTCCAGTTTTTGCATCGATTCTTGTTCGGCTTTACGGAAACAAAGGAAGAACACCTTTGGCGACTCCACCTCTGGGGGGCTGCTTGAATATCCGCACGCTACGGCCTGATTTTCAGTGGTAATTAACACTGAATAGGCAGAACGTATTGTATTTTTTTTTCCTTAAGAGTAATTCCTCAGCACATCCTCCCCTGCAACACCCTTAGAAGCTTTTCAGACTGTTTCTGACCAACCTGTATACTCAGCAAGCCATCGTACATCCATTTTGTGGAGATATTCCGTACCAATACTACTGATTTTCTGTCACTCCCCATTAGCGTTTCTCAGCGACAGAAAATGACGAACTATATGCGTCTGCATGCACCCTGAGCTCTCTTCTTTTCTTATTCTCGTGATTCTTTCAAGAAATATATGACGGTGCTAACATCACTGTCGCACAGTATTCCTTGCATACCGATTCAATAAATTTCGCCAGCTCGATTTCGCAAGGACACCTGTCGTCGAAATACGTTATTTCCCCGTAAGTTACCCGAACACCTCCGTTACGCTTTCGGAAGAGGTAAATCCGACATGCTACAAACCTAGCAGTCTGTCAGTGAATCCATTCGGTATCTCCTGTCTTCACTATTTCGTAAGGAATGCAAACGTTGAAGAAATCTTATATCACTAAATAAGTAAAACGGTCATCTGGTCCCAATTACAAGTTGCCTATCTACCGGCTTACTGGGCCAATAAAATTTTCATTTTCCACATTTCATAATATAATTATTGTCGGGATTTAAACATTTAAAATCTTACCATATTTTACTTAACCAAAGTAATAATACAGTGTTGAAGGTTTCACACAATGAATCAAGCACTAAAGTTAGGAACACACTATATATCTCGCGTCAGCGTCACACACGGCGGGCAAATTACCCAGAGTATATTCATCCAGTGTTTGAGAATGACACCACTTAGCGACTTCCAACAAACTTTACACGTAATTTGAAACCTTACTGAAACTGTTTCTCGCTGACTGCCTTCTCCGCAACATAGACAAAACAATGAAATAAAAAAAGTTCATGGCTTACTACATTTTAGCATCAGGCATAACGGTTTAATTTCTTACTTCTTCACTAATCAATGTATTTGCACTCATATTGCAGACAATGTGCACATATATCCGTACGACACACAGTTCAGAAGATATGTCATAAACATTGAGATGCGAGAATAAATCTAACCCTTCTTCAAATGGTGCGAAAATTATCTAGACTGTACCCATCCCGTGTTTGATAATGGGAGTCCTTAGTGACTCCTAAAAAACTTTATAAATAATGTTTCCCAATTCAGAAAAGGTTTGAAGCTGTTTCATACTAGAGAGTTCCTCCCTTTTAAAGTGTCGACAGTGGCGCATCGAAGGGAGGCGGGTCTATCAGAATGGGGTGCTTTTTGTCTGTCAGATGCAACTGTTCGTGTCTTCTTGGGTTTTTCTGCCAACCAGGTGGCAAGTAGTTAATTTTCTGTCTAAAACTTTTGCATCTCGTTTATCGAATTGTGTTATTTCTGCTTCCTTGACGCCTTCTTTTTGAGCACAGATCCATCTTACTGTCTGAATTTTAGCTTTACTGTGAGTTTCGCAGAAAATTGTTTACATGCGTACTGAGAACATTAGTCCTCTGACTGGAACAGACATGCGTTCTGCGTCTCATGCTGAGCGCGGCTTTGTCGCCTCTGTACTGCTACCTGCGCTGACACACACTGCTCCGGCCGCTACGACATACTTACCATCCTATTTTAAGGAAGCTGTTTGATGAAAAAAAATTGTTTTTGCACAACTTACCGTCCGATATCTTCGCTCAATAAAGTACTGAAATTCTTTTCCTTACTTGTCATTGTTACTGTACTACACAAAATTACGTAAGACACTGCACGAAATTTTATAGAGTTTGCACAGGTAAAGACGCATTCCTGAATGAAATTTTCACTCTGCAGCGGAGTGTGCGCTGATATGAAACTTCCTGGCAGATTAAAACTGTGTGCCGGGCCGAGACTCGAACTCGGGAGCTTTGCCTTTCGCAGGAAGGTATTCTACCAAATGACCTACCCAAGCACGACTCACGTCCCGTCCCCACAGCTTTACTTCCGCAGGACCTTGTTCCCTACTTTCCAAACCTCGCAGAAGCTCCCCTGCGAAACTTGCAGGACTAGCATTCCTGGAAAAAGGATATTGCGGAGAAACGGATTCAAATGGCTCTGAGCACTAATGCGACTTAACTTCTGAGGTCATCAGTCACTTAGAACTAATTAAACCTAACTAACCTAAGGACATCACACACATCCATGCCCAAGGCAGGATTCGAACCTGCGACCGTAGTGGTCGCTCGGCTCCAGACTGTAGCGCCTAGAACCGCACGGCCACTCCGGCCGGCGATATTGCGGAGACATGGCTTTGCCACAGCCTGGGGGATGTTTCCAGAATTAAATTTTCACTCTGCAGCTGTTATCGGCGGAATCCACAGATATCGGAGCCACTGTGACCGCAGCCTAATTACATCAATGCGCATCGCGCATCGTGAATCGTGTGGTTATAGCATTCGTTGTATTTCATAAAAGATTTCAAGATATCGAAACGAGGTTTCTTGCAAATGGTCACAGGCAATGAAAGAGTCACGAATGTTCTATGATAAATACTCGAAACTTTTTTATACAGCGAGATATGGAAGTAACTCGCCTGCAGCACCGGGAGGATCGGCAGAACAGGGCGCAAAAACACTTCAACAGCGCTTAAGGAAAATCCAGAGGCCGCGTTTTTAACCCTGAACTACTATGGATGGTCTACCCCTGTTAGGTGAAGTGGCTCTTCTGTGCACCTTTCTACCGGACGGCAAGCTACACGTGCCAAAAATCTGGCGTTGCTGTTGCTGCAATTTGTTCCTTACATTTCGGCTTTGAGAGGTCTCACAGCTGTACCATAGTGTTTGCGTGTGACGTTTTGGTTTAACGTTGCGTTTCTCCTAGTGGGGAAGGCTTGATCTTCTATGCAACGTTTTCTATGCGTGACTGATGTGGGTGTTCAAGAACGCCTCAGTGGATTCTCAGATGAAGACTTTCATGACAGTGATAATGACCCGGATTTCGAGTATTTAGTGATCACTATACTAATTCGGAGATGGAAACTGAAAGTGAAGAAGATGTGACAGGTAATGACGATGGTGAAGCGTATTTCTTCGGCAAGAACGAATAGATGTTTGCGGTGGAGGAAACAGAAGCTGCTAACTAACGTGAGAACAAGGCAACTCAACATTGTCTTCCAGCTGCCTGGACTGCAACAGATTCCGAAAAGTTTCGGAGAAAACTTGCTGTTTTGGAGGCAAGAGCCTCAACTACAGAAACAGTTTTTTGAAAAACGAATAAAATCAGGCTTTCTTGTCCTTGTTTGAAGCGGAAAACAAGATCTGTGTCAACAGTGTGGTATTCCGATTTGGTGGCTATGTGTGAAACGCACGCAGGCTGGCAGCAATTAAAAAATTTTTCAGGACTCAGAAGGATGCGTAAGGTAATTACTTTCTTCTTAATTTTTAAAATAAAAATTTGGCGAAATTTCTCCCTTGACAGAATCATGGGGTGAAACAACAGCTCTAAGGCTGAAACGACGAGTAGTAAACTGAAATCTGACTCCAAATACAGTTTGTCATGTCTGAAATGTGTATTTCCATACAGTTATGTTACGAATCTGTAATACCATCTCCATGATGATAATCTGCGAGAGAGGGGTAACTATGTCCTGTTACTTTAGTAATACATAATAAAAATAAACAGCAAATTTTGCTGCGTTTAAGTTTCCAAACTGTTTTAAATTCATGATTTTTTTAAAAAAGCACATTTCCATTACACTCTTCCCGAGAAGTGTAACTAATAACAGGAATGCATGGAAATATATATTCACCAAAACAGTGCTTTTATACACTACTGGCCATTAAAATTGCTACACCACGAAGATGACGTGCTACAGACGCGAAATTTAACCGACAGGCAGAAGATGCTGTGATATGTGAATGATTAGCTTTTCAGAGCATTCACACAGTGTTGGCGCCGGTGGCGACACTTACAACGTGCTGACGTGAGGAAACTTTCCAACCGATTTCAAATACACAAACAGCAGTTGACCGGCGTAGCCTGGTGAAACGTTGTTGTGATGCCTCGTGTAAGGAGGAGGAATGCGTACCATCACGTTCCCGACTTTGATATCGTGTCGCGACATTGCTGCTCGCGTTGGTCGAGATCCAATGACTGTTAGCAGAATATGGAATCGGTGGGTTCAAGAGAGTAATACGGAACGCCGTGCTGGATCCCAACGGCCTCGTATCACTAGGTGTCGAGAGGACAGGCATCTTATCCGCATGGCTGTAATGGATCGTGCAGCCACGTCTCGATCCCTGAGTCAACAGATGGGGACGTTTGCAAGACAACAACCATCTGCACGAACAGTTCGACGACGTTTGCAGCAGCACGGACTATTAGCTCGGAGACCATAGTTGCGGTTACCCTTGACGCTGCATCACAGACAAGAGCGCCTGCGACAGTGTACTCGACGACGAACCTGGGTGCACGAATGGGAAAACGTCATTTTTTCGGATGAATCCAGGTTCTGTTTACAGCATCATGATGGTCGCATCCGTGTTTGGCGACATCGCGGTGAACGCACATTGGAAGCTTGTATTCGTCATCGCCATACTGGGATGTCACTCGGCGTGATGGTATGGGGTGCCATCAGATACACGTGTCGGTCACCTCTTGTTCGCATTGACGGCACTTTGAACAGTGGACGTTACATTTCAGATGTGTTACGACCCGTGGCTCTACCCTTCATTCGATCCGTGCGAAACACTACATTTCAGCAGGATAATGTACGACCGCATGTTGCAGGTCCTGTACGGGCCTTTCTGGATACAGAAAATGTTCGACTGCTGCCCTGGCCAGCACATTCTCCAGATCTCTCACCAGTTGAAAACGTCTGGTCAATGGTGGCCGAGCAATTGGCTCGTCACAATACGCGTCACTACTCTTGATGAGCTGTGGTATCGTGTTGAAGCTGCATGGGCAGCTGTACCTGTACATGCCATCCAAGCTCTGTTTGACTCAATGCCCAGGCGTAGCAAGGCCGTTATTACAGCCAGAGGTGGTTGTTCTGGGTACTGATTTCTCAGGATCTATGCACCCAAATTGCGTGAAAATGTACTTACATCTCAGTTCTAGTATAATATATTTGTGCAATGAATAGCCGTTTATCATCTGCATTTCTTCTCGGTGTAGCAATTTTAATGGCCAGTAGTGTACATAAAAAATTAAAATGCTGTCTGAGAGACACCTCCAATAGTAATCATGTTCCTGTCAACATCCATAGTAGTTAAGGGTTAAGTCCTCAGCATCTGCGGACCGGCGGATCACGACGAGTTAATTAGTCCACAGCAGTAAAAGGATAAGAGGTCCTGCTATGCTTCCTTCACGCACACGCGAAGTTACTTTCTGCTGAACATTCAGTCGTCAAATATTCACCGAGCCACAAACATGTGTGTGAAGATGGTCCGTATGATCGTCTCTTAGTTGTTAGCCGACGCTATGGTAATTCTGGAACGTGTTCTGGAGATCTAGGAAGTTGGCAGCTAGCATCTCGATTGAGACTGCGGTTTGCAAGGCGGCGTGTACCGCGGGCTTTGTGAAGAAAGCCAAGCTGGAAGCGGCGTGCCGCTTCCTCCCCCGCCCGGTAACAGGGCAGACTCGTGGCCGCAGCCAGCCAGACCTGGGGTTAAGAAAGGTCGCGCAGACAGCGCCACGGGCGGCCGGGCGGAAATGCCATTAATGGCCTCCCAGACCCACAATGGCGCCAGCACTGGCGCTACCGCTCCAGGGAGCGCTCCCGTCTATCTCCAGCACGCGGCGGAGGGCGGGCTAACAGGTGAGTGAACAAGTATCGCTGCAGAAGGGTCGTCCCCATTTTCTATCCTGCTTGTTCTGAAAGGCAATACCTGCTATCAATCATCTTACCTCGAGTCCTCAGTCTTCCCAGTGTTTTGATGTGGCCGGCTACGAATTCCTCTCCTGTATCAAACTTTTCAACTGCATCTGCAACCTACATCCTCAATTATATGCTGTATGTATTCCAAATCTCAGTCTTCCTCTACTACCATGGAGGTCATTCCCAGATGTCTTAACAGATGTCCTATCACCGAGTCCCTTCTTCCTCTCCGATTCTGTGAAGTACCTCCTCATTCCTTACCCTGTCAGTCCACCTAATTTTCAACATTCTTCTGTCGCACCACATCTCAAGTGCTTCGATTCTCATCTGTTCCCGTTTTCCCACTTTCACTGCCAGTACCATATAATGCTGAGCTCAAAACGGACATTCTCAGAAATTTCTTCCTCAAATTAAGGTCTATGTTTGATACTTTTTTCCCAGCGTTAGTCTGCTTTTTATGCCATCCTTGCCCCGCCCGTCTTGGGTCACTTTGCTGCCTAGTTAGCAGAATTTCTTAATTTCATATACTTATATGGATATGGTGTCTGCTCTTTCGGACGGACATGTCCGAAAGAACAGACACCATATCCATGTAAGTATATAGTTCTGGCAACACCGGCCATGACCTTCTTCTTCTTCTTCTGTCCGGATGCACACAAATTCCCCGAACTCTTGCGGGACTTGGTAAGAATGTCTTCCACGGGTAATGAGTGTCTTGGGGTGGGACACTACGAATGTAGTGTGTGGACATACAGGGTGAGAATGTGGGTCTCGCCGGAGGCGTGCGCGAGATAGTCCCTGCAGTCGGGCTATCTTCCGTGCCCTCAGTGGCTCACATGGATAGAGCGTCTGCCACGTAACCAGGAGATCCCGGGTTCGAATACCGGGACACACATTTTCACCTGTCCCCGTTGATATATATGTCAACGCCCCTTAGTAGCTGAAGGCATTAATATAATTCTAATTTCTTAATTTCATCTACTTCATGATCACTAATCCTGATGTTAACTTGCTTGGTGTTCTCATTTCTGCCACTCCTAATTACTTTCATCTTTCCTCGATTTACTCTCAATCCATATTTTGTAGTCAATCAGATTGTTCATTCCATTCAACAGATGCTGTAATTCTTCTTCATTTTCACAGAATATAGCAATGTAATCAGGGAAACTTAGCATTGATGTCAGTTAACCTTGAATTTTAATTCCACTCTTGAACTTTGCTTTTATTTGCCTCATTGCTTCTTCGACGTGTAAATTGGACAGCAAGAGCGAAAGACTACATCCCTGTCTTACACCCTTTTTAAACCGATCACTTCTTTCTTGGTCTTCTAGTCTTATGTTCCCTCTTGATTCTTTCACATCTTGTATAATACCAGTCTTTCCCTACAGCTTACCCCTATTTTTCACAGAATTTCGAACACCTTTACACTGTCGAACGCTTTTTCCTGGTCAATTAATCCTATGAATTTGTCTTTCTTCCGTTATCAACCACAACGTCAGAATTGCCTCTCTGGGGCCTTTACCCTTCCCAAAGCCACACTGGTCCTCAATTTTCTTTCCCACTCTCCTGTATATTCTTAAAAGAGCAGTAGTCTTATGAGAATTCGTAAGACTGTAACACTGATTACATAAATTACCAATAATTACAAAATTATTTTTATTTCAGATACTAGCGTCATTATGTTATAACTTGGTGGCGGATACAGCTTGGGAAAATAAATTATGATAATCATCTACCTTACATGGTGTACCCACAAGCCGGCCGATATGGCCGAGTGGTTCTAAGCGCTTCAGACTGGAACTGCGCGACCGCTACGGTCGTAGGTTTGAATCCTGCCTCGGGCGTGGATGTGTGCGATGTGCTTAGTTTAGTTAGGTTTAAGTAGTTCTAAGTTCTAGGGGACTGATGACCTCAGATGTTAAGTCCCATAATGCTCAGAGCCATTTGAACCATTTTTGTACCCACAATACGCGTACTTTGTATCAGGCAGCTGAAACAATAGAACTGAGACTTACGCATCACACATGTCGAAATACCTTATGAAAATGCCTTAAAAGAGTTATAGCTACTTCAAACAATAGACCATAAACAGCTTCGTTACTCATTTTGTAACATTAAACTAACTAACTGATACCACAGCAACACAGAACAGTAACCGTGTAATGGCTACTACGCAGCTGTAAGGCCTACACCGTATTATTATTAATATTATAACTTAATTTTATCCATGGTTTTTCAGTGTTTCGTCCGCGACTGTTTTACTTTCGTAAAATGAAGAACAAACCGCCTTCAGTCACAAGTTGCGTTTATTTACTGCACTATGCATTTCGAGCCCTGGAGGCTCATCTTCAGGTGCTTTTTAGTGAGTTATATCAGGAAGGCTACGGCAGTTAACGAGTAAGTCTATGCGCATGCGCAGGATTCTCTCTTTGAAGGAAGGTTGAATCGCCAGAAGAAATTCTTGTGGCGAGTCCAGACTAGTAACGACCATCTATTGGCCAGTGCTCGAACACCTTTCGGCCAGTCATAACTGACTGTAACCGGGAGAGTGTTTGGACCACACACATTCGCGTGATCATGACTGGTGTGATGGTTACTCGAACGAACCTCGAGAGGATGGGACAGCCCACTCGCGGCCAGTGGACGCAGGTGCGGGCGGATACGGAAGCTGGCTGAGGTGGGGGGATGGGTCCAGTAGAGGCACACGCAATGAAGTCACAGCCGCTTCGGGCGGCGACTCACACGCAGGCGCAGTAAAGACCCGACACGCGCCGCGCCATTCATGCCGGCCGGCTTTATAGCCGTGATGCAACCGCCTGGAATTCAGAGGGCTCCAACCTTGACCGGAACGCCACACCCGGAATCATCCGCAGCCCTTAAAATTACGACCCTCGCCGGCGGTCCCTCCGTCATAGCCTCCTCAGTATCAGTAGTGGCACGATATAGATCCTATATACGTTTCATAGCTCGTCAATCATTTATTTACTTACTGGTTCGGCATTTGCAAGGGCATTCATAACAGTAATGTATTAGCTAATATATTCTGACAGCGTTATACTCGGTAACAATATTTTTCACGTATGGAACCAGCACTAAACAAAGAAGAGAAAGCTGAAAGGTCGAAGGAGTATGTAGAGGGTCTATACAAGGGCGATGTACTTGAGGACCATATTATGGGAATGGAAGAGCATGTAAATGAAATGGGAGATATGATACTGCATGAAGAGTTTGACAGCACTGAAAGACCTAAGTCGAAACAAGGCCCAGGGAGTAGACGACATTGTATCAGAATTATTGATAGCTTTGGGAGAGCCAGCCATGACAAAACCCTCCATCTCGTGTGAAAGATGTATGAGACGGGCGAAATACTCTCAGACGTCAAGCAGAATGGATTTCGGAGAAATGTGGGAATAGGCGAAGCAATCCCCCCGACCCTACGAACTATCTTAGAAGAGAGCATAAGGAAAGACAAACCTACGTATATAGCATTTGCAGACTTAGGGGAAGCTTTCGACAGTGTTGACTGGAATGCTTTCTTTGAACTTCTTAAGATAGCAGGAGTAAAATACAAGGAGTGAAAGGCTGTTTACAATTTGTACAGAAAGCAGACAGCACTTATAAGAGTCGATGGGCATGAAATGAAAACAGTAGTTGAGAAGGAAGTGAGGCAGGATTGTAGCCGATCCCCGATGTTATTCAATTTGTGCACTGAGCAAGTAGTAAAGGAAACAAAAACAAAATTTGGACTGGGAATTAATGTTCAAGGAAAGAAGTAAAAACTTTGAAATTTACCGATGACATTGTAAATCTGTCAGAGACGTGAAAGGACTTGGAAGAGCAGTTTGAACGGAATTGACAGCGTCTTGAAAGGAGGGTATGATATGAACATCAACGGAAGCAAATCATCGATAATGGAATGTAGTAGAATTAAATCAGGTGATGATGAGGGAATTAGATTAGGAAACGAGACACTAAAAATAGCAGATGAGTTTTGATATTTGGGCAGCACAGCAACTGATGATGGCTGAAGTAGAGAGGATATAAAATGTAGATCGGCAGTGGCAAGAAAACCGTTTCCGAAGAAAAGAAATTTGTTAACATCGAATATAGACTTAAGTGTTGGGAAGTCTTTTTTGAATGTATTTTTCTGTGGTGTAGCCATGTATGGGAGTGAAACATGGGCGACAAACAGTTTAGACAACAAGCGAAAAGAAGCTTTTCAAATGTGGTGTTACAGAAGAATGCTGAAGATTATATGGGTAGATCACGTCACTAATGAGGTGGTACTGAATAGAATTGGGGAGAAAAGAAATTTGTGCCACTACCTAACTAAAAGAAAATTTCGGTTGACAGAACACATTTTGAGACATCTAGGGATCACGAGTTTAGTACTGGAGAGGAGAGGAGAGAGAGAAAGAGAGAGAGAGGGGAGGGGGGGGGGTACAGTATCCAGATTTCGAAGGATGTAGGTTGCCGTAGTTATTCGGAGATGATGAGGCTTGCACAAGATAGAGTAGCAAGAAGAGCTGTATTAAACCAGTCTTTAAACTGGAGGTCATATTACAAGCTCTTCTAATACTTCACAAAATTACAAATATTCTTCAGCCATTCTAGGTCCTTCAGGTCACCCTCATAGCCTTTCATTTCACACATAAATAAATGGTCCACTGACTGGATTTTTCCGTAGTCACTTTCAGGATCGTCCAATATGCCTCATTTATTGATAAGTTGTTTACATCTCACGGTTCAGAATTGTTCAAACTTTCCTGAAGAAGTTGAATCCATCGAGCTTCCTGCTGGTGTCGTTCACCAAGTTCCGGTTCTTATGTCCACTTACAGCCCATCTCTCTATCCAAGCTATCTGCCATTCGAGTCCTAGCAGTTCTGCTCACATTTTCCATAAAGATTACCCGGTTTTAAGACTGTTTGCAGGTGCTAGGTCTTAGGGTATACCGAGTTTTGAGTTGTCTAGGATTTTTCTGCATGATCTTCTGGCTACCCGTGATCGCCGAACTTCAGGGTGCTCTATGTTTGTTAGGATGGGTAGCCTGACACGTGGGGTGGACCCGGGTGTTCCAAAGAGTATCCGCATTGTATCCTTCACTTGAACGTCCACTTTAGCTACGTGTGCAGTTCTCATCCAGACTGACGAACAGTGTACAACCAAGCTGTAGACAAGGGCTAGTGCTGAAGACCTCAGTGTGCTCTGTCCACAGTCCAATGTCGTTCCAGATAGTTTCGGCAGGACAGCATTACGACATTTTAGTTTCTATTTTGCAACTTCTAGCTGTGACTTGTGCGTTAGAGTGCGATCTAATTTCACTGCGAAGTATGTTCTCTGCTCCTAGTGCCTGAAGCGTTTGGCGTTCATAAAGAGTTGTAGTTTCCTATTTCTATCTCTATTGTTAAAGTGCATCATGGTGCTGGTCGTTTTGTCAGGATATGTTTCATCAATGTCGTCCTATTGTACATAATATATGTCTACTGCCGACCTTCAGTTGTGCCCACGTGCAAAACCAATAAACTTCAAAACAGCTATCCAGAATTTCAATAATGGCATGTGTGTACCATCACAATAGGGACAGAATACAGGGTTAAAGCTCAATCCAACCAAAACCCATGCGGTCCTAAACAGGTTAGCTCGAAAATCGGGAATGCCTAACATGTTTAAATACAAATGTCACAAGTATGAATTACTCTCCCTCAGCAAAGAATCTAGCACTGATAATACACTGAAGTGCCACAGAAACTGGTATAGACATGTGTATTCAAACACAGAGATATGTAAACCGGCAGAATGTGGCGCTGCGGTCGGCAACGCCTATATAAGACAACAATGGCTGTCGCAGTTGTTCGATCGGTTACTAATGCTACAATGGCAGGGTATCAAGATTTAAGTGAGTCTGAACGTGGTGTTCTAGTCGGCGCACGAGCGATGGCACACACAATCTCCGAGATAGCGATGAAATGGGGGTTTTCCCGTACGACCATTTCACGAGTGTACTGTGAATATCAGGAATCCTGTAAAACATCAAATACCCGGCAGGCTGCGGCCGGAAAAAGATCCTGCAAGAAGAGATCTCCACCCCGTCGTATATCTTACCGATTTATGGACAGCACTGCAGGATTCATGATGTTGATTGCCTCCAGCAGTACTTCAAACATTAGTCGAGTCCATGCAACGACGTGTTGCTCGCGGGGGCCCTACACGATGTTAGGCAGTTGTAACAGTTTCCTTTGACTCTTTAGTGTGTATCGGCACGGTGCAAACCGGCGCCGAAGCAACTGTGGTGCACTACGGGCCACATATGACAGGGGTGAATGACGGCTCTGAAGATGTGTACGGGCGAATAGACGTGCTACTGTTGCGCAGCTGACCGTTCACGGGAACCAAGGGGGCTACCGACAGTGTCTCCTGGAACTGGAAAAGGGGGACAAGACAATGGTACACACCGCAAGATGGCTTGCGAATAACAAACGTAGACACAGAACATGCTTTTTATCAGGTGATCGTAGTGTTTCGGCTTATCAATGTATTTGAGGCGGGAGGCGAGTCCTCTACCTGGTACCAGCCGCCCACTGCCTGTGGATGAGAAGCCCGCCACGCTGTGCACTCCGTGTTGGGTAGCCCTGTATCGCTGGAGCGGCCCTTCTGGCACTCGCCGGTCCGGCAACAGCGCCGGGAATGCAAGTGCAGCAAGTAATGCGACCGCCTTTGCGCCGCGCCGTCAGCACTTCGGCGGACGTCGCTCTCTCGCGAATTCCTCGCGGTCAGCGCTCGCCCCGCCATCCAATAACCCGCCCGCCGCCATCGCGCTCTCCACTGCCCCACACATTTCACTCCAGTTGTAAGTAAAACTGAAGCACGACGTAAGAGAGAGAAGAAATAATTTCGCAACAGACGCTCCCAAATTAGAGTTACTTGACACATAATCTCCCATTAGGCCCGCAGTACCAAAACTGTAACTAGAGCAGAAACTGCGTTCATTGGCTGTTCCGTCAGTTCTTGGTGGAATATTTTATATATTGCGAATCAAAATTACAGAATATTATACCAGTGTTTTGTTTGCTTTATTCATAAAGTGAAGCAGAAACTTTACGGTGCGAACACACTCGAAGCGAAGTATCATCACTAAACCATCGCACGACTTCGTACGACCTGAGCCAGCACGCTACTCACGTATTCGTCAGACTGCTGCATTCTTAGCACTTGACGTTGTGAATTTCTACCTTTGTGTCAATTTTCTTTTCCTGAGGCGAAGACAAAGGCAGCGCAAACGGAGGAAGAAATGGCTCAAAATGGCTCTGACCACTATGGGACTTAACATCTGAGGTCATCAGTCCCCTAGAACTTAGAACTACTTAAACCTAACTAACCTAAGGACATCACACACGTCCATGCCCGAGGCAGGATTCGAACCTGCTACCTTAGCGATTGCGCGGTTCCAGACTGAAGCGCCTAGAACCGCTCGGCCACACTGGCCGGCAAGAAATGGGTAGATGTGAAGTACACTGCTCGACAACTGCTAAGGAACCACCACTGACAGTCGTTACTTAACAACTGCCTATTGCTAAGGAACAACCGATCAATGATAACACAAGAAAATGTAGAGGGCGGGACGTGTAAACTGCAGCGAAGCCTGTCCTCGAAGGCTCTACTTGCGTTCGACAGTTCGTCCAATACGGTATCTGACTAAGGTTGTTAAGGAATTTATTAGTGCGACGTTCCCTGTGGTACGGCAACATGTCTTCAACACATTATTTGAGTGCTTACGATAGTGGACGAGCATTTCGAACCGAGTGGTTAGCACACTGGACTCGCATCCGTGAGGACGATGGTTCGAAACCGCGGCCGGCCATCAAATAAACTTGAAAGCAGCTATCGAGATTTGTCGGTGACTTCCCTAAATCGCTTAAGCCAAATGCGGGATGGTTCCTTCGAAAGGACACGATCGCTTTCCTCCTCCATCCTTCCCTAATCCGAGCTTGTGCTCCGTCTCTAATTACCTCGTTGTCGACGGATCTTTAAACACTAATCATTTCCTCTTCCTGCTCCTCCTTCACGAGCAGTTCGACCGCTCGAAACCGGTCAAAGTGTCACTACTGTGGCCACAGCAATGCATGTGACCAAAAGTGTCATCTCACGATTCAAAATGGCCGCTGAAGGTGTAAATTCTATGTCAAAGAATGTCGGTGGTCGCAGACTGGTCCATCACACGGCAAGAGGATCGATGCGTAGCGCTAGTTGTGAAAAGGAACACTGGGAATGTATTACGCCATCCTCGCATTACCGTTCTGTACTCTTTCCGCTGCGCCAACCGCTGCCTGGAAACTACGATATCATAAGTGGCTCACACCTCGCCTGACCCGTGCCAAAAAGGCTTTTTTCCCTAAACGCTTTTCCACGTGGAATTACCACTTCTGTCATTTTTATATCTGCCCAAGCCTTGCACGTTATACAGGTTGTTACAAAAAGGTACGGCCAAACTTTCAGGAAACATTCCTCACACACAAAGAAAGAAAATATGTTAGTGGACATGTGTCCGGAAACGCTTACATTCCATGTTAGAGCTCATTTTATTACTTCTCTTCAAATCGCATTAATCATGGAATGGAAACACACAGCAACAGAACGTACCAGCGTGACTTCAAACACTTTGTTACAGGAAATGTTCAAATGTCCTCCGTTAGCGAGGATACATGCATCCACCCTCCGTCGCATGGAATCCCTGATGCGCTGATGCAGCCCTGGAGAATGGCGTATTGTATCATAGCCGTCCACAATACGAGCACGAAGAGTCTCTACATTTGGTACCGGGGTTGCGTAGACAAGAGCTTTCAAATGCCCCCATAAATGAAAGTCAAGAGGGTTGAGGTCATGAGAGCGTGGAGGCCATGGAATTGGTCCGCCTCTACCAATCCATCGGTCACCGAATCTGTTGTTGAGAAGCGTACGAACACTTCGACTGAAATGTGCAGGAGCTCCATCGTGCATGAACCACACGTTGTGTCGTACTTGTAAAGGCACATGTTCTAGCAGCACGGGTAGAGTATCCCATATGAAATCATGGCGGTGAATCGAGGAAGTACAGTACATACTGACGAAACTAAAATGAGCTCTAACATGGAAATTAAGCGTTTCCGGACACATGTCCACATAACATCTTTTCTTTATTTGTGTGTGAGGAATGTTTCCTGAAAGTTTGGCCGTACCTTTTCGTAACACCCTGTATAAATCTGGACGAAACTGGTGATGACGGATAGGCGTGGTAGCCTTTTAACTCTAAAATCTAGCACGCTGCGATCCGCACTGGTACGGATGACGTGATGCCGTGCAACTTCGGTCGACAAAGTGGTGCAACTACGCTTCCACCTTGCGTGAATCGTCATAGTGACAGTTAACACGCTGTTCAAAGTTGTCTGTTTCGTGTTTTATATAACTCATTTCAACGCTGCTGCAGAAGGGGTTTTTAGCCTCCTGAGAAAAACTTGGTGAGCTGAGACAAACTGTTTAACAATGGCTACTTTAGAAGCTGAATTAACGGTAAAGATGAATGAATCATTTACGTGCAGTTTCGTCGAAAACAACGGGGAAGAAGGGAAGGTCTTACTAAGCAGATTCAAAGGCGATCAGAAATATCAATATGGTAAAATGCAGTACTTTGTTATACTGTATTTTGAATTTTAGCCTTGTGTGTGTTGGTGTAAGTTTCGTAAAAAAATCACGATTTTCAGTTCGCAATACACCCTGAGGAAGGAGCCTTGAAACAGTTGCCGAAACGTCGGAATTTTACAGATGACAATACAGCCTCAAACCCAGAAGAATTTTATTGACTGTGCCAACGATCGCGGAAGCCTATGTTTACAAATCCCGATTTTGTTCAGAGAAACCTGACAACCCTGCTGCAAATGTTATTTTTAGTGACAACACTCCCAACTTACATATATAAGTAAATAATTTCATATTAGCTAATCGACAAAACTCCAGATGCGTTGGTGAGTGGCCACTGTCTGACTGCCACACAAAGGACTCAGGTTCAGTTCCCGACTCTGCCAGGAATATTTCCCCTGTGGGAGGTCTGGAACGGGTTGCACTAGCCTTGTGATGCCAGATGCGGTGCTATTTCAGTCAGAAGTAGCGTCTCCGAGGTGGGGAAGGCTACAGTGATGAAGAAGATATTAAGTGTGACTGCGGGGCATCATATGTTTCAATGTCGACGGCATCCAGCCTCTTGCACAAAAGATGAACATCAAGGAACAGAAAATGCACTGGAAGTCGCCAAGTTTTGGGCAAGGATAATACCGGGTGTTCACAAAGTCAGTATAAATTTGAAAACTTAATAAATCACGGAATAATGTAGATAGAGAGGTACAAACTGACACACATGCTTGGAATGACATGGGGTTTTATTAGAACCTAAAAAATACAAAAGTTCAAAAAAATGTCCGACAGATGGCGCTTCATCTGATCAGAATAGCAATAATTAGCATAACAAAGTAAGACAAAGCAAAGATGATGTTCTTTACAGGAAATGCTCAATATGTCCACAATCTTTGCTCAATAATAGCTATAATCGAGGAATAATGTTGTGAACAGCACTGTAAAGCATGTCCGGAGTTATAGTGAGGCATTGGCTTCGGATGTTGTCTTTCAGCATGCCTAGAGATGTCAGTCGATCACGATACAATTGCGACTTCAGATAACCGCAAAGACAATAATCGCACGGACTGAGGTCTGGGAACCTGGGAGGCCAAGCATGACGAAAGTGGCGGCTGAGCACACGATCATTACCAAACGAAGCGCGCAAGAGATCTTTCACGCTTCTAGCAATACTTTTTTCTTGGTTCTAATAAGACCCCATGTCATTCCAAGCATGTGTGTCAATATTTACTTTTCTATCTACATTATTCCGTGATTTATTAAGTTTTCAAATTTATACTGAATGTTTGATCACCCGGTACATTCACAACTGTATATAATATGTATGTTTCTGATGTGAGAATAAATAACAGAAACAGTCTTCTTTGGAAGAGGTCAACATGGAATTGGATCTGGCTGGTAATAAACGCCTCACGTGTACGAGGTGCATTCAAGTTCTGAGGCCTCCGATTTTTTTTCTCCGGACTGGAAAGAGATAGTAACATGCGCATTGTTTTAAAATGAGGCCGCATTCATTGTCAATACGTCACAGAGATGGCAGCACCGTACGGCAGATGGAATTTTACCGCCAGCGGCGAGAATGAGAACTGTTTTAAATACTTAAAATGGCGACGTTTTCCTTACTTGAACAGCGTGCAATCATTCGTTTTCTGAATTTGCATGGTGTGAAACCAATTGAAATTCATCGACAGTTGAAGGAGACATGTGGTGATGGAGTTATGGATGTGTCGAAAGTGCGCTCGTGGGTGCGACAGTTTAATGAAGGCAGAACATCGTGTGACAACAAACCGAAACAACCTCGGGCTCGCACAAGCCGGTCTGACGACACGATCGAGAAAGTGGAGAGAATTGTTTTGGGGGATCGCCGAATGACTGTTGAACAGATCGCCTCCAGAGTTGGCATTTCTGTGGGTTCTGTGCACACAATCCTGTATGACGACCTGAAAATGCGAAAAGTGTCATCCAGGTGGGTGCCACGAATGCTGACGGACGACTAAAGGGCTGGCCGTGTGGCATGTTGCCAGGCAATGTTGACGCGCAACGACAGCATGAATGGGACTTTCTTTTCGTCGGTTGTGACAATGGATGAGACGTGGATGCCATTTTTCAATCCAGAAACAAAGCGCCAGTCAGCTCAATGGAAGCACACAGATTCTCCGCCACCAAAAAAATTTCGGGTAACCGCCAGTGCTGAAAAAATGATGGTAATTTGAAGAACAAATTCCTTCCTGCACTGCAACAAAAACGTCCGGGAAGGGCTGCGCGTGTGCTGTTTCACCAAGACAACGCACCCGCGCGTCGAGCTAACGTTACGCAACAGTTTCTTAGTGATAACAACTTTGAAGTGATTCCTCATGCTCCCTACTCACCTGACCTGGCTCCTAGTGACTTTTTCCAACAATGAAAGACACTCTCCGTGGCCGCACATTCACCAGCCGTGCTGCTATTGCCTCAGCGATTTTCCAGTGGTCAAAACAGACTCCTAAAGAAGCCTTCGCCGCTGCCATGGAATCATGGCGTCAGCGTTGTGAAAAATGTGTACGTCTGCAGGGCGATTACGTCGAGAAGTAACGCGTTTCATCGATTTCGGGTGAGCAGTTAAATAGAAAAAAAAAAACGGAGGCCTAAGAACTTGAATGCACCTCGTACATAGCTGGTGAAAAGGAGTATTGAGATGGTACGGATGCTGGTGCGCGCGGCCGCGCTGCCTAGGCGTGTGGGTGGCGGTACCAGCTACGGGCGAGCAGGGCATGAGTCACGGCCCCGGAAGCTGGGAGTGCTGCGGAATGCGGCCACGCTCGCAGGGACAGCCAGGCTAGAGGCTAGTTACCATGCGCCGCCGCACTAGCCGCCTAGCCGCCTCTCCAGGCGGCGGGCTCCTCATCCTGAGCGGACAGCGGAACGGCCGCACTGGCCCAGTCGTGCACGTCGAGAAAAAGGCATTCACTGGTGCGATACTGGGAAACTGAACAAACTACATACAACACTTGTACGGGCCACATTTCCGTAACTGCACAAAAAATGAAGGAAGGAATACGAAATACCAGTGCTCGCGTTAGTAAGAAGTACGGTGGAATGTTCCTTCGGACATTCGTCCGTGGCAACGCAGCGACTGCCGCCTTCAAGAAAAACACGACATGTATTCACAGTTACGACATGAGCCACCATCGGCCCTATTTGGAATGGCGACATTGAAGACTGTGCCGGACGGGATTCGAACCGCTTTATGCGCGCCGTCGACTTAATCGCTTCGGCTTTCCTTGCACGAATGTGTCAGCCATGTGTCTACAACGTGTAGTCGTAGATCGGTTATGTGTATTCCCGTATACGGGAGACATCTTACTTGGAATTTGATTGCCCGTGTCGGCGGGGAACACTGCAATATCGCATTTATCCGCGCGACACCGGGCAAATGACTTTCAATTATTTAAAATTGTCTCCCCTGTACGGCAATATACCGGGTGATCAAAAAGTCAGTATACATTTTTAAACTTAATAAACCACTGAATAATGTAGATAGAGAGGTAAAAATTGACACACATGCTTGGAATGACATGGGGTTATATTAGAAAAAAAAGTATTGCTAGACGCGTGAAAGATCTCTTGCGCCCGTCGTTTGGTGGTGATCGTGTGCTCAGCCGCCACTTTCGTCATGCTTGGCCTCCCAGGTCCCCAGACCTCAGTCCGCGCGATTATTGGCTTTGGGGTTACCTGAAGTCGCAAGTGTATCGTGATCGACCGACATCTCTAGGGATGCTGAAAGACAACACCCGACGACAATGCCTCACCATAACTCCGGACATGCTTTACAGTGCTGTTCAGAATATTATTCCTGGACTACAACTATTGTTGAGGAATGATTGTGGACATATTGAGCATTTCCTGTAATGAACATCATCTTTGCTCTCTCTTACTTTTTTATGCTAATTATTGCTATTCTGATTAGATGAAGCGCCATATGTCGGACATTTTTTGAACGTTTGTATTTTTTCGGTTCTAATAAAACCCCATGTAATTCCAAGCGTGTGTGTCAATTTGTACCTCTCTATCTACATTATTCCGTGATTTATTCAGTTTTCAAATCTATACTGACTTTGTCGTCATCCGGTACATAATGGATGCAGGAGTAGACAGATGGATGACGTAACGGTAAGGTGACCGAGTGTCGGTCCGGCACAAATTTTCACTGCCGTCATTCAATTATGCAGCTGATGGAAGCTCATATTTGCAACTGGAAATAATTTCATGCCTTTCATTTCTCGTCACCAGTCCCCGATCACCGTATCAGGTACAGAGTTGAAGAGCGAAGGGGGTAGAGTACGTTTCCTGTCTCATTCCGATTTTAATCTTGAAGTCCTCTGAAAGACAAAGGCCAATAATTATAATAATATATTAAAAGAAGGAATTGCACTGACAGCCACGGAAGATCAGGAAACGGAAGGTGGGTCAAACGGGTCCAAAGGCTACAAAAACGTGGTGCATGTTTATATCGTGTCGTGTGAAAGAAAGAGCCACACACACACACACACACACACACACACACACACACACACACGAGAGAGAGAGAGAGAGAGAGAGAGAGAGAGAGAGAGAAAGCGCGATGAAGACGGGTGAGTGATAGGGGCGGGAGGGGGGACGATAGCGGGAGGGAGGAGACGGAAAAAGGGAGGGGACTGCCTGAGTAAGGGCGCCAGTCCGTGCGTGTGTGTGTGGGTGGGGGTGTGGTGGAGGGGGGGGTAAGGGGCAGGGTTAGAGATTCCAGTCCCGTGCCCCTCCGGGTCTTCCTACACGACCAGAAACACACGCAAGCGCGCGCGTCCGCACGCGGGGCTCTTCCAAATAAACAAATGTGAATGGTAACGAGGGGGCGACGGAAGTGGCCTGCCGCGCACTTGGACGTGTGTGGCGTACCTTGTTTAGGAGCGGCGCCACGCACCATCGGCCGGCGCGGCCAGAATGGGTTCCCTCCCCTCCCCTGCCGCGCGCGCACGCAGCACTCGGCAGCGGGCAGCGCCTGTCGCGGCCAGAAGCCGCCCGAGATCAAAGCGACGTTGCCGCCCGCCTCCCCCCCGGCCGCGGCTAATGGCCCCGCAAATACAGCCAGCCCACACTGGGCCTCCTCCCTCCGTCCTCCTCATTGTCAGCTCCGGCAAGCCGCAGATACGCCCAGCCTATAGTTTCCGGAAGGCCAGTTCCAAAGGAAACTGATTAGGATACGTTTACTGCGCGCAACCCAGGAGAATCTGAGCGGCAGGAATGCTCCTGCGACCTATGACGTACACTAGAAACTATACACTTGCCTGACAAACACATGAAGCACTCAAAAGACGCAGTCGGATGACAAACTTAACTACAACACGTACACAACACCGGCAGGTATCTATATGATTACAATTGCAGTTAGTAATCGTGGTCATACTGACCAACACAGATGAATTTTACATTAATGAAAACTGCGTCTTCTGTATTATTACACACTAGCTGATTACCCAGTTTTGCCCATGTATGTATATGTGTACATGTTCTAATCTTCTATTAGTTCATCTCCTCCTTTACCCCCCCTCTGTCCATCTCCTCCACTCGTCTCCCTGTCCATCTCCTCCACTCGTCTCCCTGTCCATCTCCTCCACTCGTCTCCCTGTCCATCTCCTCCATCCCCCACTCTTTCCATTTCCTCCACGCCCATCTCTGACCATTTCCTCCCCCTTTCTTTGTCAATTTCCTTCTCCTCTCTCTGTTCATCTCCTACTCCCCCCTTCTTTCGCTCTCTTCTTCCCCCTGACACTATCCATCCCCTCCTCTTTCCTCCACCTGTCAATCTCCTTATCTTCCTACCTGTGCCCATCTCCTAATTCCCCCTCTCTGTGTCCATCTCCTCCTTCCTGCTTCTCTCTCCACGTTACCACCTATGCCCCAATAGGAGCTGGTCGTTCTTACTCCCACAGTATTTCTTTCCAGACTATAAATAATGTTCCTTGAAATAGATTCCCGGGTTTAGATAGTGCATTTTACCTGTGGCTTTACCTGCCTACACACATGGATATATGTTTCACACATGTTAACCACATTTCAGACGTATCTGTACTCATATTTTGCCGTATCTCTGGTGAATTTTACCCCTGAAGTTTCATTTTCACACATTTCACACTCTCCTGGTTACTAGGCAGATGCGCTGACCACTACACCATCTGGGCACAGAGGTCACCCCTCCCTCACGGACTACACTAGCATCCCTCTCATCACACGCAACTTCTCAGCTTAAACCAAACACTACTGATGTAGTGCCCCTGCACATTAGCCTCATTACTCGCGACATCTCGTCGATTCTCGTAATTATGGCGATGGCAGCCATTGAATCCTTCAGTGCAGATGTGCATTACGCTCGATCTCGTACGGGAATCGGAGAGATGCAGTGCGTAACGAGGCTGATGAGCACGGGCACTACATCAGTAGTGTTTGGTTGAAGCTGAGAAGTTGCGTCTGATGGGAGGGATGCTAGTGTAGTCCGTGAGGTTGGGGTCACTACTGTGACCAGATGGTGTAGTGGTCAGCGCGCCAGCCTAATAACCCGGAGACACGGGTTCTAATCCCGATCCGGCACAAATTTGTAACTCGACACATTAATATATCAATCAATGGTCACTTGCAGCTAATGACTTCAATTTCTTTGTGTCTTGATTCATAGCGGGTGCAGGAATAAAATTGTGTCTGTTTTTTTCGGTCATGTCCAAAAGAACACACACCACATGAATATCAACAAAAGTAATGCAAGGGTAATGCGCAATAACCGAAACTTGAAGGGTTGCCAGAAGAATAGAAGAAACATGTTAGTATGAATATTAGTCTTAGGTAGAGACGTAGAGTGTAAGGCGTCTTCATCCGTCCAACAAGCGGTCCTACGCACTGAGAAACCGATTGGGTCGTAAGAAACGACGTATCACGTCCCATCTGTAACGAAGCAGTCCTATATGCCACATATACGTGCCTTCAAACGTAAAACTAGGCAAAGTTCAACCGGACAGCGAAATTCCAGAACGATCAGCCTCGGATGACCAACAGCATACAGCAAATCTTATGTACGTGATCATAATCTTCAATTAAGCCTGTACACTATTAAGGACTTACAAAGCTTGCCCGTATATGCCTCTGGACTAGGGTTATTGGTTTCCGTCGTACCTCTCTCCACCTGTACGTCACTTTCATTGTGACGAGTACTTGAACCTACGGGTTCGATTAGACAACAAAATCTGACACTTCCATGTTCTTGGTCTGTAATGCCGTAAGTTATTATATATACCCGAATCTTAAAAGTTACAGGCCGGGGTAACTGTTTGTTCTGGTAATTAACTGGAGGTTCTAGTAAGGCGCATCTATATTTTTATAAACTAGTGGCTGTGCTCTTCTTGCAAATACGCGAAGAAGCAATAAAATGAAGGTCAGCAAGTCAATCCAGAATTGCATTTCCCTACCATCAGCATCTTTGCCTCCTTACCGTAACAGCCGAGTCATTCTGTACTGTTTCCAACCAGAAACACCTGAAAACTGTCAGCTTCATCCCGTCGCCTTTACACTCCTGTACGCAGCCGCTTGTGTATCAAGAAACGGATGATGTAAAATCCTGCATCACTTTTGATCTGAGCGTGAGCTTCTGACACAGCATGTTGCGATGGATGTCGGGTAACGACAAATGGAATACACTCAAATGGTATCAGGTGATGCTCAGGAAATTAGATGAAGAAATGAGACAGTAATAATAGTAAATTATTTTAAAATAATTGAAAAGCCACGATCGTTTCAATCGTTTATTAGATGACCAGTTTCAGCACTCTGAAGGTGCTATCATCAGATCTGTGAAGGTATAACATAACAGATTTGAGGGAGGGCTTACATGAGTTAACTATATACATTACAATTACTACAGAACCACATACCTGAAACGTGGATTACCATTTATAAAACCATATGGACGTCATGGCATATGAGGCAGACCATCAGATAAAATCATTGTCACAACCAATAAAAAATAATAAAAAACGGCTCTCATGGTCGTTCTTTCCATAAAATATAAAACTGAAATCACCAGATGAAACTACCACTGCTCGCCTAACAGCGGTCGGCATCATCACTGCCCTATTCCTATTTTATGGAAAGAACGACCATGAGAGCAGTTTTTAATTATTTTTTATTGGTTGTGACAATGATTTTATCAGATGGTCTGCCTCATATGCCATGATGTCCATATGGTTTTATAAATGTTAATCCACGTCTCAGGTATGTGGTTCAGTAATAATTGTAATGTATATAGTTAACTCATGCAAGCCCTCCCTCAAACCTGTTATGTTATACCTTCACAGATCTGATGATGGCACCTTCAGAGTGCTGAAACCATCATCTAATAAACGATTGAAGCGATCGTGGCTTTTCAATTATTTTAAAAACACAGTGTTCGCCCCACGACACGCCATGTGTTCACTGCAAAATAGTAAATAAGTTTTGCTGTTTGAGTAGCAAATAAGTGACCATTTCCGAGGTAGAGGAGACTAATAATACGGAGACTGGGAATGGCACGGAAGCTTTCACGAACGGGAGAAGTTTGTTAGAAAACAGAAAGAATCTTTTCGAAGCACCCAGAACATTGCGACGTCGTCAAACGTCGCCCTTATCTCTGTCTCACGCCACGCGCTCTACACTGGAAACTCGCAGCGCGGGGGACGCTCCATATCGTACCCGGCATTCTACCCCCGGTAACTTCAAAACTCCAAATTATGTATTCCAGAGAACGATCAAGACGGATATCCAAAGCGTGCTACCGCCGCAGTCTAAATATGTCGACGTCCTCTTTCTGCACAATCTATGGATATGTATACACACAACTGATCGGCTGCTTTCGAGCTGACACGTGACCGCCACGAGAACAGTTTATTTCGCCTCAAGGTAAATGTATCTCGTCAGGGTTTCCGGCGAGGCACGCCATCCCGCCCCCTCAGAAGCAGACCTTGCATTATTTTTCAGCGGGCGGATTTGAGCAGCGGGTCAATACCTGTTAATATACGATCAAAGGGCAGAAAGCACAGTAATCTGGCGGTAAGGTACTCACTGAAGTCGATCAGCATGCGGCCATAGCCTTGTCGTTGGTACGGCGGCAGCGTCAGGATGCAGGACACGTTGTAATTCAGGAACGAATTCTTCTCCTGCAACAACGAGGAAAGAAAGGGGCTGTTATAGTGCCTCATATGTGTCATTAGCACACAGGAAAACAATTTCAATTTCTTTCCTTGTGAATAACAGTAAATATGTGAAACTACTCCCGCATCGGATGGAAAACCAATGAAACGTCCCTTGTAAAAAAAAGTTTTATTTTTCATTTTCTTAAATTCTTAGGGTGAAATAATTAATCTGTAAGCGAATCAGTCACGAAATGTATCTATAACGCCAAGGACTATGGAAAGAAAATTTGTTGTAATTCACGAACAGTGAAATAAACAGCCATTTTTGGTTCAAATGGTTCAACTGGCTCTGAGCACTATGGGACTTAACATCTGTGGTCATCAGTCCCCTAGAACTTAGAACTACTTAAGCCTAACTAACCTAAGGACATCACACACATCCATGCCCGAGGCAGGATTCGAACCTGCGACCGTAGCAGTCGCGCGGTTCAGCCATTTTTGTTTTACATTTCTGTTTTGAAAGTTCTGTAATTCCAATGGTATCTAATAAGTGATTTCGTGTAATATATTAACTCTCATAAAATTTATGATTCCATTTGTGTACTGGTAGGTCAAGCTTGTCCAATATATGTTCGCAATATTTTGCATTTAAAAATGAAGCCATAATTAATAAAATTTGGGTTAGCATTGTTATCTTTCAGTATTTTATATAATATGATGTATACCCTACGTAAAAGTCTTTTTTTCTATTGTATACGGCAAGCAAGGTTTTGTGGATAGTTACTCATGAAATTGTTAAACTTTTAATTGTTAATTTAATAAATTTGTACTGTAGCTTTGTTAGGGTGGTTCAAATGGCTCTGACCACTATGCGACTTAACTTCTGAGGTCACCAGTCGCCTAGAACTTAGAACTAATTAAACCTAAGGACATCACACACATCCATGCCCGAGGCAGGATTCGAACCTGCGACCGTAGCGGTCGCTCGGCTCCAGACTGTAGCGCCTAGCTTTGTTGACTTGATTGTTAAGAAACACATAAATAGTAGGAGCACAAGGCTGAAGAGGGGTCAGTTGGACACAGTTTTGAGACGCAACCACTGTATTGTACGTCTGTGCAATAACCTAATTGTTGTAATACAGTATTGTGACTATGTAGCCTGTTATGTGGAGTGGGCTCCCACTAAGAAGTGGTGCAGTTTGTTATAAATAAACCAATTTAAAACGATTTGGTACCTGGATTCTATCATAGAATTCACACAACTTGATCCAGTTAGCAGATGAAATGGACCGAGGCAACGATTATTTCAGCAATAACAACAGCAGCGGCGGCAGGAAGCAGATTACTTCGAGTTACACCGAACTAAGATACGAATAAGAAATCAAATGAACTATATATATGTCGCTGCAGGACTAATTACTAAAGTGTAATGTTTTGGAAACTGTTCTAGCAGTAAACATTTACATTTGTCTCAAAGTAAGTCTTTGAGTGGTGGAGGCCAATGTGATCAGTAAGAAACACCCCCATGATCACACGTTTCTTGAATGTCTATGGAACACAGGAATAATTTTTCCGGTTTTAGTGGTTAAATCAAATAATCTCTTTTCGATGTTAAAAATTTCGCCCCAGCAAAATTTCACTGCCTCCCCACGTAACGTAACAAAGAAGTTTCGTTACAACAATGTATACGAGAAATGTTAAAGGAAATCTGTAAACTTGATTCAATTTTTTGTAAAACAGATTCGGAAGCGTAGAGTCCCTCTTCCTGTAGGTAACTTCACAAGTTGCTTATGAACCTACATGGAAGTTACGTGTGATTGGGCTCTGAAATTTATCTATCTAACTTACTGAACAGTAAATCCGTCTGCGTCACTGCAGAAATCTTTTTAGTTTATCCACCTTCAGCAACAGTATTTCTATTTGTACTCATCTGGGTCTTGGCCTCATAGTGTAATGTATGATGTCCTTGTATTTCAATTTGTTGAAATATCAGCAGCCAGTTGCAGAAAAGAATTTTTACTCCTTTACCGCTTTCAGACACTTGGTGGCTTTCTTCAGAAGGTTATAATTATGGCATTATTTGCGAGAGTCAGAAATGAAGACAAGCATGCAGCGTATTGCTGGATCATAGTGACTGATCCACACGACCACTGCAATCTGCTGCATACATCTACTTATTTTTGACTTTCGCAAATAATGCGATAATTATGGCCTTCTCATTCTTCCCGCACAAGATAGTGACTCGAATGGGATGAAGCCCTTATCCTTGGTAAAATGGGAAGTATTCTCTGCCGCTCAGTTCATAGTGTTTAACAGAGCATGGATGTAGCTGTAGATACAGGGTGTCCAGGAAAGAAGTCCCTGATTTCAAAGTTAAAAAGCTCGAAAACAGCGATCGATAGACGAGGACAACAAACAGTATGTTTATTGTGAACCGTTAAGAATTTTATACGGAAGTTACGCAGAAGTTTCGAAATAATTCGAAAAACTGCTAACAGCAGTAATCGCAACACGTAGTGCCTTTAAATAATGCGCCACAGCTCAATAGTTCCACTGCTGAAACGCCGAAAGAGGTTAGCATACCGAAGGAAAAGGTTGGGATCACGTATCCCATCGAGCAACGTGTTCCTCTGATACTCGAATACCACAGGTTAGACTACAGGCCCAAGGCAATAAGGCGCTGTTCACAAACACAATGTAATGTTTCAAAAGTACTCAATGCGAAAACCACTCGCAAGCTCTTCGCCAAATTTCAACGGACAGGCAAGGTTCTTATGATATAGGGCGGAATGTTGGCCCCAGGCAAACTTCAGTTACTCCTGAAAATGTCGCCACGGTTGCTGGAATTATTCAGCAAAATCCAGGTAAATCCGTCAAAAAAATTACAGCAGAGACAGGTTAGAAGCGTTCCAGCGCGCAGAGCATACTGAGACAAAGCCTACACATGTTTCCGTTCAAAATCCAGAGCCACCAGACCATACCTATACGAGCTGTGCAACAAACGGTTGACTTTCCGAACGAGATTCTCACAATGGCTGATAACGAAGAGTTTGATTTTGGCTGCAGCTGATTCACAGATGAAGCACACTTCCATCTGAATGGGGTTGTGAATAAACAAATTGCCAATTTTAGGGTTCCGAAAATCTCCAACTGCGTGGAGCGAGACCACTGCCTTCTCCCAAAGGTACTGTTTGGGCTGTGGTATGTAGCAGAGCTCACGTAGATGGCGCTATGTAACCAACCGATGTGTTGAATCTTGCCTCGCGAGTGGATGTGTGTGATGTCCTTAGGTTAGTTAGGTTTAAGTAGTTCTAAGTTCTAGGGGACTGACGACCTCAGAAGTTAAGTCCCATAGTGCTCAGAGCCAATTGAACCATTTGTTCTCCACACAGCCCGCCTTCCGCAAACATTATTATTCAATTAACTGTGGATGAAGCCCGACCAACAGACATTACATGCATTGATCAAAAATGATAGTGGTATGTCATATACAAACCATATGAGTTAAGCATATAATTGCAACTTTTTTATGACATGATCTAACTATGTACCTGTTGTATTCTTAGCACTGAGAATGGCTAGTTTCTAGCTGAAATCTAGATCTGCCAATAAAATTTCTGAATGGAGGGAAACCTGATGAGAGAGACATTATTGCCCTTTCTTCAACCGAGAAAAGATCACGAGTGAACGTTACGTTGCAGTTTTGGATCCAATCGTTGCCACACAGCTAGCGTTGGAGGATCGACCAGGCACCGAGTGGTTCATGCAAGATGGGGCCAGACCACATCGCACCGAACAGGTGTTTCGCTTTCTTGATGAATACCTCGGGAACGGAGTCATTGAGTATTTCGAAAACATTGTGATGAGACTGCAAAGACTGCTTACATAGGACGAGTTTAATGATGCACGCTGACACTGTACGAGTTGCACAGCGTACAGCGCCAACTGTTAGTAATTTTCGAACCATTTCGGAACTTCGGCACAATTCTTTCGGCTTTCACAATACACCTACCTTTTGTCGCAGTCATCTGTCAGTCTTTTCGAAATATTTAATTTTCACACAGGCGACTCCGTCGCTGGACACCATGCAGTGTACACCAATTGATGGACTCTATAGAGTTCCGGATCACGAACATCGCGTCAGTCCAGACTGAATCCCAAACTCATCCATGGAGTGGGCGCTATTTTGAAACGTCTTGGCAGGCTGGATGAGGATGCCGGATCGGGACTCAAAACCGGAACCTCCCCTTTGGAGGACAATGCTCTACAGATTGAGCTACCCAGAAAGTCTCTCGAAACGCCCTCAAAGCTTTATTTCGACAGCTACATCTCCCCTAGTTTCCAGATTCAAAAAGCGAGCTTCTGTACTCAAGTCCTGGTGAGCCCAAAGATTTAATCTTCCAGGAAGTATTCAAACATGCAAATCATCGTATTCCAAGAACTTGTTATGAGTTGAGTGACCACTTTTTTTCGTTTTACCTCGGTGTCGGACCTGTATAGAGTAGAGTATGCGATGGTGTCTGTCAATACAGAGTCTGGCTTTGAAAAATACTCTGTGGACGGACGACGCTTCCCTATCCGCCATTCTAATAATTACGAAGTACATTCACAACAAATATAGGCATGTATAAGCTGATCAAGGCTAACAGCGTTTCATAAATTTTCATTCACTGAATGTTAAAGGTAGAATGAAACTGCTGCAATATCGGTGCAGACATGGCTTCCCCCGTGCTTAAGATGGACTAAATGGGCGTATATTGGAAGGTAACGGTTTTTTGGTCATAAAATGCGCACAAAACGTTTTACAGGGTTTTTTAACTGAGTACTGACATGGACGACAGAGTAAGAATTGCATCACGGAAATAATCAGCGTTGGCTGTCTTCAGAGAACAGTAGTGTTGCCCTATCTACGAAATTTACATATTCATTTTATTTCGACTGGGTTCGGGCATTGGCCCATATAACCAATTATAAGATTCAGAGACACTAAGAAAAATAAAATTGTGGTTTCTTTATGCTTGGAGAACTATGGAATGTAAGTGCGAATCCGAGGAACACGAATGGACAAACCTGAACCTATCTTTGTTTTCTTTGTACGCACGGCGCTTAACTTCGTAGAAGCAGCACAATGAGTGGACTGTGTCTGTTCAACCCATGACCTGTGGACTATGAACGTATCGGATGTGTGCCCAGTACTCAACGCAACACAAACCATCCTTTGGCCTATTTACTATGTGGGCGTCACACAAGTATAATCTTCCAAGTCGCTTTCATCAGGGGAACTCTCTTATACATAAATGAGAGAGAGAGGGAGAGAGAGAGAGAGAGAGAGAGAGAGAGAGAGAGAGAGAGAGAGAGAGAGGGGGGGGGGGGAGACCATGCCACACACCATAATTTCTATCCAACTCCTTGCTTCAATTGACAGCACGGTCTTCCTACTAAGCCAACTGCCAACTCAATGGAAGCTATCCATCCACCCATTCTATAGGATGTACTTGGTGGTTCTTCTTACAGAAAGGGCGTTAAAGACGATGTAGTACAGGATCGCCTTACAATGGGTTCAAATTTGTTTCGCCTGTTTGTCAAAGGACTCTTCTTCTCATATTACGAAATACCGAGCGAAGCGAAGTAATTCTCATCCTATTCGTCCTTCCTCGAGAACCGGGGGTTACAAAGGACATCTGAGGTGGCACGTGTACAAGTAAATAAAACACGTACTGATACAAATAAAGTTATTCTCTTATGCGTTTTGGACTAACTCACCATACTCCATGTTCAGTTTATTACGCTTTTGCAGAAGTGGTTTGTATTATTTGTGATATAAAAGTTTGATAAATATTTTAAATGTAATTTTTCTTTTACACATCAAATATTTTTATCAGAACGGCCCTAATTTAATTTCACACTATTTGCTACAAATAAGTAGACCCACCATCTGTGAATATGAGTGACTGTAAAAAAGTGCTTCCACGAATCTTTATTATTTGTGTGTGAAACGTTTCTACCATACATAGTAGTTGATCAGCACGACGAAAAATTCGTACATGTATTGTCAGCACTGAGCAAGATGGTGAAGTCTGGAAACCCTTACTCTGTAAGTTAACCGCCAGTTACAATGTTCGATAGCCTACGAAACCAAAAGGACACGTAGGTATTCGATTATAATTCAGGATGTTTTCAAAGTGAATGGATTTCGCTTCATAGACGAAAGTATGCAAGTTTAACACATGACCTAAGTTTACCCCAAGTCGTATCGTACGATTATTATGACGGTGTATGTGTCGTGGCTTGGTCATTATCAGCCATTTATGCGCACGCTGCTTCCACGATGAAATAAATCTCCACTCACCTTAAGGAGGCGGCATGCGGCTGTTACTCACTATGGAGGTTGCAACATTTACAGGGAAAGCAGTCTGCAGCGACGCACGATTGCCGCTCGCCTCGTGCAGTGTCACCACCAGACGCCCTCATTTTTGGAAAGAAAGGTGGGAATGGACCTCCGGCAAGCCGGAAGTAGCGCGGTATGTGGCACACTTCGGGCTCAGAGGGGATCCCTTTTAGCACCAGACAAGCCACACACATTTCCGGAGCAGAAGTTCAAACACAGGTACTGTTCTGAAGGTCACAACTGTGACGGCTCAAGTGCTGGCTTTGAAACATGTGTGAAATGTACGGGATCTGAAGCGCAGTTACAGCATCGAAACAGCTGTGATGAACTCATATTAGGCGTTGCCACAGTGAACTTCCGGTCGGAGGACACTGTGCATGACACGCAATCCTAAGTATGTCTTTGTGTAAAAAAAAGAAAAAAAGAGGGGGAGTGAGGGGGAGGGGAGAGGGAGGGAGGGAGGGAGGGAGGGAGGGAGGGAGGGAGGGAGGGAGAGAGAGAGAGAGAGAGAGAGAGAGAGAGAGAGAGAGACTATGTATCTAGATGTACTGCGTGTTCCAAATCTCGCTATATGAGGATACGTCCACCACTGTCGAACTTGATCGCTTTGGTGAGCCAGGCTTTTGGTGGTCCAGGTGTTATAAATCCTTGAACACGGTAAACTCACTGGTCAACGTTACTCGACAATGGATTCCATCCTCATCTGCGTCTTTTCAGGGATACATTGGACGGTCCTGACTTCATTTTGTGGGTGGCAGTGAGTGACCGCATAACAGCGCAGGTGGAAGAACACTTGCAACGAGAGGGTGTTCGGCGAATGGACCGGCCTACCTTAAGATGTATAAGCTCGTGTTCAGTGGAAGAGGCGTGTTTTACAGCAGTGAAGATGAGTTGCCATATCTCTTAAAGTATGCACTTTAGAATCCGTGTTACTAGACTTTCTTGGTTTGAGGGTTTCCCCTCTCATATCCTTGACCATCCATCCTCCTGGGACACCCTGTATTGGAGTGAAACGTGAACGACATAGGAACAGCACAGACGATAAGATAGCCGATACTTTTGAAATGTATTACAAACGTATGCTGAAAATTATACGGATAAATACGAGTAAATAATGGAAAGGTTCTGGACATAACTGCGTACAATAGAACTGTAAGGCAAATTTTCCCTATCTATTGGTGCAGCGCATACTGAAATAATAGTTCATTTGATAATGGGCGGAAGGTGGGGGGAGGGGGGATGAAGTAGTGGAAAAATGTAAAGCAAGGCCAGCAGGTTCAAACGCATGTCGGTTGCAGCAGTTACTCCGAGATGATGAGGCTTGCACAGGATAGACAAGCGTAAGAAGATGCATCAAATCAGTCTTCGCTTTTGGTGACTAGAACAACAGCACACTTTTTTTCCATCTCAGGGTGCTCGGTTAGAATCCAACTAACCCTGCAAAATTTTAATTTTAGAGTTAGGACACACTATATTCGGTGCAGACGAGGAAATTTCAGTTTCAATTGAAGCTTTCAAGCGCTAGCACTGAACGATTAATTGTACAATACAGACACAGACCTAGTATAGCGGCAGTGTTTAGACAGGGTAGCGAGTTCTAAAGTTTACGGAAGGCACGGGCTGCCAGCAGGAAAAGCGAGGAAGGCACGCGATACGCGGCACAAGATGCGGGAGGCGAGCACTATCCGTGAACTTGGGATCTACCAACAGGCGCGCTGTTGACATTAAAAGTCTGGCGCTTATCGACACGAGTGCAAACACTCGAGCAGGCGGCGAGCATCGGGGCATCCGGGTGGCAACTGCTCCTGCCCGAAATACTCCGCCTGCCACAGGGCACGACCGCGTCCGGGGTGGCACCCCGCCGACACAGCGCAGGGCACTAAAGGGCGCCTTCATACCTACACTCTGCGAGTCACTTTACGGTGTTTGGCGGAGGGTGCGTTCACCATCACCTCCACGTGTATTGTGATAAAATCGCAGAAATACCCATTACTGTATGATCAAACGATTGCAAAACAGGCTCCGGAAGCAATAACGTGCAAGTATCTGGGAGTAAGCGTATGTAGCGAATTAAGGTAGAACGACCATATAAAAGTAATAACAGGTAAGACCGATGTAGGACTGAGATTCAAAGGAGGTAGCTTACAAAATCCTCATTCGACAAATAAAAGATTATAAATCAGTGAAGAGATTTCATAAATTCACTGTAGTGACCTTAATTGTCATATTGTCACAAATCTCAGCACTCCTACTGAAAAAGTTTTATATTGTTGTGGCCGTATTTCAGATTTCTGCCACGAAAGCGCAGCTGTGAGCAGTTAGGCAAGATGGCGACAGGTGCCGAGAAAGCGTTATGTTGTGCTTGAAATGCGTTCTTATCAGTCTGCTGTAACAGGGGAACGACACTTCAGAACGAAGTCCAGCAATAACTTCCAACTCTATTTGGCGACGGCATTCGCAGTTTAAAGTTTCAGTGGTCGGCCTGCACTGAGTGTAGAAACGGTTGACCGAACCCGGGCGAATTTCGCACGTTGCCCACAGAGACTAACAGAGCTAGCAGAAAGCTGAACACACCTGACCGATTGGAACATCTTACGGAAACGACTGAAGTTGAAGCCTTACCGCTTGCAACTGCTACAAGCCTTTTCTTCCTGTGAGAGACTCAGACACTGAATTTCTGGCGCAGTTGCAACCTCGTAACATTTTTTTGTGAAAGGTACAGTGAACAGGCACAATGTATAAACCTGGTGGACAGAGAATCCCCACGCTATCGTACAGCACATTCGATGTACACAAAAAGTTAATGTTTTGTGCAGTCTCACGATTTAAAGTTTACGGTCCCTTTCTCTTCTGCGAAAAGAACGTTACAGAACAAGTGTATCTCAACATGTTAGAAAATTCAATCTTCGTTGATCCATTATGGACCATGGGACAACCGCTGGCATGTATTTCTTGATGAAATAATTTACCAATGTATGTATTGTATAAATTTATTTCATGAACTTCTTATGTGTCGCCTGGCCACCAAGAGCTGTTGCATAACGATTTGATTCACGGATCCAGTTATATGGCTCCTTCCGTGTATAGCGATTTTACGACTATGACGTGTGGGGCCTGAAGATGACATCAATGTAATGCCGAAACTGGTAGCACATAAGAAGTTCATAAAATAAATGTCTACAATACATACGGCTGCCACAGTCTAAAGTGGAATAAAAATTATCATTAGTGGCGATCGAAGATTTCTGGCATACGCAGTCAGCCTCATTCTGCCCAGCGCCTCGTCAAAGTGGGCGGTGAAGCGGACAGGGGTTCGGGTCATCCTGTGGCCGTTGGAACGAGAAAAAATCCCTAAAAGGCGGAAAATCAGTCATGACGAGCAGCATGAGGGTGCAGAAGGCAATAGAAACCATTGCATTAATGACACCCAATGTGTACCTAAAGGACATGTGGCCTTTAACTGAAAAAGTGTCACGATGATCTCTCCCTTGGCAAAAGATTCCAGACTAGTCCCTAATTAAGATCTCCGGGAGGACACTGCCAAGGGATGAATAACCACGAGTGAAAGATTGAATAACAAAGAAAAGGGTGACACTGAACGAGACGGAGCGTGTAATGTCAGAAGTTGGGATGTGGAAGGGAAGCTAGAAACTGTCATAACGAAAATATAAAGGCTCAATCTAGATATATTCGGGGTCAGTGAAGCGAAATAGAAAGAAGACACGGATTTCTTCTCAGACGAGTATACAATAATATTAATAGCAGCAGAAGGTAGTAAACTAGGAGGGAGATTTGGCGAGCCAGAAGAAGGTAATTTACAAACCCCTCTTCCGACCAGTGCTTTAATACTGTTTGTCAGTCTGGTATCACCGTCAGAAAGGATGATAGATGAAACAGGGAAGATCCAAAGACGTGTTTCTTCACAGCTTCATGTAGTAACTGCAAAAACGTGACGGTCACTAACATCCAATTCCTGTGCCACACGCTACAAGAAAGGCGTTGAGCATTACGGTATATATTTCTGTCCAAATTCCGACAACGTACGTCCCTGCGTCGTGTGACAATGTTGTGGAAGTGTGCAAGGCGGAAACAGCCTGAAAAGCTTGTAATGGTGTTGAAAGGTAGGTTGTACTGGGAAATAATTGTTAAGAAGAAAAATTCGATACGTTGCGTCGTTTCAGAGTTGACTATTACTGACAGTCAATCAGATCGCCGCGCGCACGAATTCAAGCCAGATATAATTAGCGTCAGTTGTTCTCACGACGTTTATAATGGCGCACGACACTGCTCAGCCTTTGGCTCGGGTTCGATCCTTACCACTATTTGATGTTCAATATCTGTATCGCTCTCTCGTTTGGTTTTGGTAAACCAAAAGGCGAATGCGTTTGGGGACAACGTCTCTGGCGTGCCGCTTGGATTTGCGCTCGCGACGGCCTGATCGGCCAATTTCACTGCTAACTAACTCTGAAACGGCGCACAGTATCGATCTTTTCTCTTAACAATTATTTCGCAGCACAATATACTCTGCAACATCTGGAGGCTTACAGGCATTCCTCGCTTTGTCACACATGTAGGTTGCTTGCATTTGCAACATACTGAAATGGTCCTGTTATCTTTTTAGAAAGAACCAAGATAATGGTTTTACGTCCCGTCAAAAAGGAATTCATTAAAGATTGGGAAAAATAATGGAAATGTCGTGTGGCTAGGGCCTCCCGTCTGGTAGACCGCTCGCCTGGTGCAGGTCTTTCGATTTGACGCCACTTCGGCGACCTGCGTGTCGATGGGGATGAAATGATGATGATTAGGACAACACAACACCCAGTCCCTGAGCGGAGAAAATTTCCGACCCAGCCGGGAATCGAACCCGGGCGCTTAGGATTGACAGTCTGTCACGCTGACCACTCAGCTACCGGGGCGGACAACGATTGGGAACAAGTTCTGATTGGGGGAGACAATCAGCAGTGTTCTTTTCAAAGAACCCATCACATTTGGCTGTAGCCAGATCTACTCCAAAAGAATACTAGTGATTGACAACGCCGGCCGCGGTGGTCTAGCGGTTCTAGGCGCGCAGTCCGGAACCGCGCGACTGCTACGGTCGCAGGTTCGAATCCTGCCTCGCGCATGGATGTGTGTGATGTCCTTAGGTTAGTTAGGTTTAAGTAGTTCTAAGTTCTAGGGGACTGATGACCACAGTAGTTAAGTCCCATAGTGCTCAGAGCCACTTGAACCATTTGATTGACAACGGCGTCATTACGCTCGGTAGCGTTCTATGGGAAACGCGCTTACTTTGTTGCAACGCTATTCGTGAAATATGTGCTGGGAAACAAATCTCTCGCTGACTTCGAAAAGCCAGCACTGTAGACGACATGGGGCAGGATCTGAATTCAGACATCCCGCGTTTCATAGATGCGAGTCATTAACTCATACCAGAATTTCTTGGATTAAGTAAATTCTCTATATTTACACCTGGAAGGTTTGCTATGGAGCTACAGAAAAACTATTCTCAGTGTACTTTAAATGCATGTACGACAACATTCTAGAGCATTGCTCCGTGACGCACCAGCGACTAGACGCACAGAAAAACACCAGAAAAAAAAATGAATTTTCGTTTCTACACCTACAAGCAGCTGAAAAAATACTAGTGGTGTTTTTTATGCTGCCAGACTGCAATGTCCTGATTCATTACGAAACACATTCCTTTGTGTATTATGCAAGTCAGTTAAGATATCGACGACACGAGTTGTTTGCTATTCGCGTAATCAATGTCGTGCATGGTTTCCTGCAACCCTGATCTTGCAAGTCTGACCTACAGTGCGTTCATTACCAGCAAACAGGCCTAAGTTCAAGGACAGAGCGCCACCGTCTGCCATCGAGCTTTGCACTTTCGGAGCACTTACAATGTCGTCGCGTCATGTTCCGTTTGGGAGATGAAACTTGCGTAATCTCTTTAAATAAAAAGCAATGCCCTGACAGACTTACTGACTCATCGTCGCCTACGCGAAACTACTAAGAATAGAAACTTGAAATTTGGAGAAGGTGTGAATCTAATACTGTAGACGACGTTTCTGAAGAGATTCTTCGAAATTCCAACCCTAAGTGGGTGAAATATGGGATGAAGGGGATTAAAAAAAAAATCACTAAAACGCAACTTTGAAGCTGGACATATGAAAATTGGTATTTGAATTCTTCGTCAAAAATAAGGAAATTCGTGTTTCAGCATTTTTGGAAATGTAACCCTATATAGGTGAAACAGAGGGTGAAAGCTTTTTTTGAAAACATGTCATTATTAAAGAACTACTAACGTATTTTTAAAGCTTCGTCTATGAACACTGGTATTTAACTTCTCGGTTACAAACAAAAAAATGTGTGTGTTTTTCGAAATTGAGCCCCTAAGGGTGTGAAATAGCGGATGAAATTTTTTATGAAAACATTTTATTGTGAAAGCATTTTTAAAGCTCAATCTATGAACGTACACATTTCGCTTCTCAATTACAAATAAAAAAACAGTCTACGTGTTTCACTGTGTTTGAAAATTCAACCTCTACGGGCGTGAACCGGAGGATGAAAGTTGTTATGTAAGCTAAATCTATGGAAATTTGTATTTGGCTTCTCTGTTAGAAATAGAACATACGCATGTCACTGTTTTTGGAAATTCAGCCCTTACGAGGATAAAATAGAGGGTGAAACGTTTTCTGATAGTAGATCATTGCGAAAGCATCTTTAAAGCTAGATATCTGAATACTGATGTTTGGCTTGTTGAAGAGATGAAAAAGTACCTGTTTAAATTTATTTTTTATTTTTTTATTTTTTATTTTTTTTTGGAAATTCAATCCCTAAGGGAGTGCAATAGGGGATGAAAATTTCTAAGAAAATATTTCGTTACATCACAAAAAATTTTAAAGCTAAATTTATAAAAAAAGGTATTTCGCTTCTCCGTTGGATATAAAGAGATGTATTTTAGGAGATGAAAGTTGCTATGGAAGTATCCTCGCAAGAACGCAAAAGACATTGTTTAATAAAAACTTTGGTCTCCAGCTACCACAAAGCTTTCTGGCCAGGGGTACATTCGGAAAAGACCATGCTTATATGGCCTTAATTAGCGTGAAAAGCTTAGAAGGCGTTGCAATTTGTGGACAATATAAAAATTCGATTAAATAATATATCTGCAGACCATACAGTCTACGCGAGCGAAACAGCGGGAGCTAACCTAGTAAACATATATTAGCCAAGATAATAAAAGTAACTGAAAATGGACTACAAAATAAGTAGATGAACAATTTGCCTCAATCAACCAGTTTTATTCCATTCATAGGCAGTTTTCTATATTCCACTACAGGTCGTATGTCAACTTGGTAGTTATTAGATTGAGAACCGCAGCACGTTATTCATTAATGGGATTCCCATGTCCGTTGAAATAGATATCAACGTTAGTTTTGAAAACCAGTATGTCAGAATACTATAGTTAAATACTCGTAGAAAAAAAAGCAGGAGTTTCAAATTATATACATAAAACGAGACGTCGTGAGAGAAGAGGTATTACTGTGTTTACTTCTATGTTTCTAGATTAAAATTCATCTTTGCAATTGATAGCGTTGAACAGAAGGAAGGTTTTCAGCTCGCTTTCCAATTCAGCTACGCTATATATCGCGCATTTTATGTCGTTAGGCGAGTGACCATTTTTTATTATTTTTTTTTGAGAACTAAAGTCAATTAAAAGGAAACATAAAGAAGGTTTATTCTATTAAGTCAACCCCGCAAAATGTTGCTCGTTCTGAGCTATTTTCGATTATCTACAACAAACGTCATGAGGGAGTAAATGGTTCAAATGGCTCTGAGCACTATGGGACTCAACTGCTGAGGTCATTAGTCCCCTAGAACTTAGAACTAGTTAAACCTAACTAACCTAAGGACATCACAAACATCCATGCCCGAGGCAGGATTCGAACCTGCGACCGTAGCGGTCTTGCGGTTCCAGACTGCAGCGCCGTTAACCGCACGGCCACTTCGGCCGGCAGGGAATAAATGAACTGGCACGATGTAGTTAAAGTATTTCAGTCATTAAACGGTCGTATACAGGATGATATGCGGTATGGCAGAATATAATCCTATAGCTAACCAATGTTAACTTGTAGGATTTTTTTTTTACGAGTTAAAATGGCAGCCAACTACAAAAAGTACTGAAATGAGTCTTCAACAAGCGTCGCTGAATTCAAGTCCCACAAAAAATTCCGAACATTGTAAGATCCTTATTAACTTTTAATAGCAGTCAGTAACTCTTTGAGACAAACTGTAGCAGTAGTTCGTCGATCCCAATTGATCATCACTGCTATGTCACCCGAAAAAGAAATAATTCTGCTACAGTTTGTCTCAAAGAGTTACTGACTGCTATTAAAAGTTAATAAGGATCTTACAACGTTCGGAATTTTTTGTGGGACTTGAATTCAGCGACGATTGTTGAAGACTCATTTCAGTACTTTTTGTAGTTGGCTGCCATTTTAACTCGTATATATATATATATATATATATATATATATATATATATATATATATATATATATAACAATGTTGTGCCCATGTGGAACCCCATTCCTGATTTCTTCCCAGTCAGAAAATGTTCCTTTGTCAGTGTTTACTGAGTCACAGAGCCGAAGTTCATTTTTCGTTACGTATGGAAGGAGTTAATAGGTTAAATACGTCGCTATTTTGATTAAATCTCATTTTTTGCGACCATATGTCGCAACCCGTACAGATGCCGATAATGAAATCATAGGAGTATGGCGCTAAGGAAGACGAGCCAACGGCAATCATCCTGCAGGACTGCGGGGCATGTGACAATAGCGAGACAGCGAACTCACTTGCGACAGACGGCTTTAATCGGTCGACCAGCGCGCCAGCTGGACGCCGCACAAGTATCGACGCCGGCTCTGAGTCAGGAGTTTGGTAGCTGCGGCTGGATCCCAATACCCATTTAGAAAGCGGCAGTCCGTGCTACGCAGCAGCGGCGGCAGACGCACACTTCCCCGCAAAATCTGAGACTCTCTCTGTACTTCTTGTTGCTGCTTCTGTCCACCAATGGCGGCTACCTGCTGCCATCATCAAGATTTGGGCAAGAACGGGTGTTCTTTATAAAGAATGCTTAATCTCTAGATTCCCTGTCTGCAGTTTCACGAAAATGTTGTATGCTAAATCTCAACGATTTTTCCAGTGCGCATGTTTATTAAGCGCCGAGACTGCCACGATTTTTTAAAAAATCAATTACTACGAGAGAAGAGAAGATAGCAGGGTGTCTTATTTATATCTTACATATACTCGTATTACCAATAAGAAAGTTTGTGTGTGTGTGATATATATATATTATACTTAATACGTTTGTTATTCATTCACGCTGAAACTACTGGACGGATTCGGATGAAATTCAGAATGGAGATAGCGCATACCCTGAAGTATCACACAGATTACGTTGTATACACCTACCTATGAAAGGGGTGGCGATGAAAAAGAAGTGCAGCCCATGACGAGAGAATACCAGTACTTCATTCATCCAGTTTTTGAGAATGACAACCTTTAGTTACTTGCAACAAACTTTACACGTAACATCAAACATTCATGGTATTTTTTTCTCGCTAACAACTCCTACAAAAAATAAAAGAAAAAATACTGTGCTTCCTGTATTTTCGACGTTCCTGCAATAAAATAACCGCATCAGGAACGACGTTTTTAATTTATTACTTCTTTATTGCCGGCCAGAGTGGCCGTGCGGTTCTAGGCGCTACAGTCTGGAACCGAGCGACCGCTCCGGTCGCAGGTTCGAGTCCTGCCTCAGGCATGGATGTGTGTGATGTCCTTAGGTTAGTCAGGTTTGATTAGTCCTAAGTTCTAGGCGACTAATGACCTCAGAAGCTAGGTCACATAGTGCTCAGAGTCATTTGAACTTCTTTATTACAAACTGTATTCGCGACACATTTTGCAGTCAGTATTCACACACATCGCCGAATGTACCAGTAAAATTATCCCATTGCACGACACACGGTTCAGCACACACGATGTCATAAACATGGGACTGCGTAAAATCAATCTGCAAGACGAAATTCGCTAAAGATGCAGGTGAGATATGTGTACAAATACGCGGAAATACGTTAAACACATGTGAAATACACACATCAAACAAAGTTTTGCATCACCCCGGTTCACAGAACTCCTGAAGATAGACCTTGACTGTGGATATTCTATCACAGACACAGACCCTTTGACTGTTCAGAGATGTCACTAAACACGCCCAAGCCGGCAGCTGGTGGCCGAGCGGTTCTAGGCGCTTCAGTCTGGAACCGCGCGACTGCTACGGTCGCAGGTTCTAATCCGGCCTCGGGCATGGATGTGTGTGATGTCCTTAGGTTAGTTAGATTTCAGTAGTTCTAAGTTCTAGGGGACTGATGACCTGAGATGTTAAGTCCGATAGTGCTCAGAGCAATTTGAACCATTTTTTTTTTTTTTTTTTTTTTTAAACAGGCCCAAAAGACGTTAACAACCATGCATGAGCAGCGCCTATTAGACGGGTGGAGTCCGACAGCCGGTCAGTTACAGTCATTCTACCAGGAAGGAGGTACACAGACGGTCAATACCGCGGTTCGATCGCGTCCGCATTGTTACTTTGTGACAGGAAGGGCTCACAACAAGGGAAGTGTCCAGGTGTCTTGGAGTGAACCAAAGCACACAAGGGAGATGAGGATGTGGAAAGAGAGAGAGGGGATAAGGTAATGGACTGAGAAATAGAAGAGGATGAGATGGAGTCAGAGGAGGAGATCACAGACAGTGGGAGGAGGAGGAAAATGTGAACGGAAAGAGATAGGGAAGAAGATGGACAGGGATAGGGGGGGAGATGGGCCGGGAGAGGGGGGAGGTGGGCAGGTGGATGGATAAAGGACAGACGAGGAGATGCACAGAGGGAGGAGAGGGGAGGATGAAAAGGGCAGGGAGATGGGAGAGGAGGAGATCGACAGCGAGTGGGGGAGAGGGGGGGGGGCTGGTGGAGGTGGACAAAGGGGGGTGGAGAAAATCGACAGAGAGATGGACAGATGAGATGGACAATAATAAATTGGAATAAATACATAGGCAGGCATTTTTTTAATAAATAATAGTTTAACGGAGGGTGAGACAGCAGGGCGGAGTTACTCGTTGTTAATATAATACACCAGAATCTATGGACCATAGTTTAAATCTTTATTCTAACTACTGAATGACGTCTCAATTCCATTACGTCTACCTGCACAAAATCTGAACATAAACACAGACATTATGACAACTGCACATCGCGAGAATCATTGCCGACATGTGGCGTTACGAGCGCGTGACTCGGTAATGAGAGACGACATTCATTGACGACGATACGGGCCGCAAATGGGGAACTTCACTGACAAAAGCGACTACGACAAAAGGGAGATTGGGTGCCTGGAAATGGTGAAGCTCGTCAGCTGATGGCTCATGTCTGTAGAAGTAAGTTCACGGCTCATTGTTGCAATGTGTATAAGTCTTCTCATTGTTCTAGGACTGATTTTTCTTTTACGTCCGGCGGCCGGGGTGGCCGAGCGGGGCCTAGGCGCTACAGTCTGGAACCGCGCGACTGCTACGACCGCATGTTCGAATCCTGCCTCGGGCATGAATGTGTGTGATGTTCTTAAGTTAGTTAGGTTTAAGTAGTTCTAAGTTCTAGGGGACTGATGACCTCAGAAGTTAAGTCCCATAACGCTCAGAGCCATTTGAACCATTTCTTTTACGTCTACATTTTCCTTTCCTGTTTGGCCTGTATTCCCCACCTTACCGCACTGAAAGTTTGATTCTGCTGAAAGTTTTCTGTGATATTCTCTCAGCAATTTCTTGCTGTGTATAACAATTTTCAGCAGGAAGTGCTACCACAACCGAAACTTTCCGAGGTAAAACATCTTTTGTCTTCCCCATAACCTCACTTTCTTTGGAAACTCCACGATTTATTCCTATACCTAAAAACATGCGACGTTCGAAAGCTACATAATGTCTTGTTAATGTAGCAACAAGTTGACAGAATAAATGATAAGCTGAAGCACATCACAGAAACGTAAAACATTACTGTAAACACGGTTTCAAAGCATGTACACATACAACTAACACCATTTGGAGGGAAAATGACAAATGTTACCAACTGTGAAAAATTTAGTGATCTGTGAGTTGCTTGGAAGGGAAATTTCGTGGTATCAATCAAACCACTGAAACACTGGACTCGCATTCGGAAGGACGACGGTTCAATCCCGGGTCCGGCCATCCCGATTTAGGTTTTCCGTCATTTCCCTAAATCGCTCCGGGCAAATGCCGGGATGGTTCCTTTGAAAGGACACGGCCGACTTCCTTACCCGTCGTTCCCTAATCCGATGAGACCGATGACCTTGCTGTTTAGTCTCTTTCCCCAAAACAACCCAACCCCAAACCATTGAAACAAATCAATTATTACACATTTCTCTCCTATTTTTACACAAGAAAACTTAAAGAGTATTAAAAATAATCGTTTGGTCTAATAATTTGAATATGTCTCTAGGTTAATGGTAAGAGTTCTAAAAAAATAGAATTTTTTAATTTTTCATATATATAACTCATTTCGAAACTTCAAACGCGTTTCTCTCGCAATATGATTTTTCAAAACGGCACGTAGCAAAGCTCTAACAATTTTTAATCTTTTTGTTTGGAATTTTAATATTTCAAAGTGAACCACGAAAGGGCTTTCCGATTACTTAATTTGAACACCATTTATTAACATTTCACTAGTTACACTCATGTAGAGTATGTACTTTTTTTTCTTTTTCCAGATTCAAATTGCTACCGATCACAGTGAATGCTGGAGATCGCTTCAAATTCAACACGCCTCGGGAGAACTGCTGCAGTGTCGCCGTTCTGTAATATTTTCCGTCAAAATTTTGTTGTAATATACATAAATATATGCTCAATAAATAACGCAAGTATTATTCCTCCATCACTTTTCTTTCTGCCCAAAAAATTGTCAAAAAACGTTTTTTTAGACTGTTATACTAGTGTTACCCCTTAAGGTGCCCAAAAGCCTGCTGATTCACCTTCTATAACGTAACTTTTCGACGGAGTTAAATAATTTATGAGGATCGTGACAACTCATTCACCGAGAGTTACGTTAGCGGTAGTTCTGATGGCACAAAACAGCCGACGCAGCTGTCGGGGACGACGAGATGAGAAGTGCGTTGTCACTCTTACTGCACGCACCGCCACAGCTTTCTGCACTCGGTGGGCGCCACCTATGAAGATATACAAGCAGAATAACGGACGGCTGGCACGAGTGTTATCAGGCGGAGCGAGTCACAGCCGACACGTGCAAATGCATCTCGCGCGGTTGCATGTTTACTGCGGTGATAACCGACAACAAAAGCAGCGGACGCTGCTGCGACGCAGCTGCTCTCGGTAACGCCGTCTCAACCATTGTTCATCGCTATCTTAAGATATTTACGACATGAGAGACGTTGACTAAACGTACAAAAAAGAAAAAAAAGAAAAAAAAGGAAAATGCAATTTGTATAACTTGCAGGGCTTAGCTCGCTTCAGTGAGTGAGGGAGAAAATAAGAACGGTTTATTTGATCAAGAATTAAAGTTTCCCTATACGTTATCCGATCGTAAACGCAGTGGACATACTAAAACTTCTTAAAGTTATTGTTATTTTTATGTTTTTCTTTCATTTGTATTTCTTGATTTCCGAAAATCATTTGACTAAGTAGCACATTTACGATTATTGTCAAAAGTACGATCATGTGGGGGCATCAAACAAATTTGTGACTGGATTGCCGATTTGTTGGTGTGGAAGCAACTTCGGGTGGGTCACAGGAAAGAGTGTTGAACTCTTGCAGTTCATGGTGTATATTTGTGACCTTGCGAACAATATTAATAGTAACCTAAAAATTTTTGGAGCTGATGCAGTCATCTATAACGAAGAACTGCCTGAAAGAAGCTCCATAAATATTCAGGCAGATCTTGGTAAGATTTCAAAGTGGTGCAATGATTGGCAACTTGATTTAAATGTTCAGAAACGTAAAACTGTGCACTTCATAAAACGAAAAAAAATACACGGTATCCCATTTCATCAATGAGTCACAGCTGGAATCGGTTAACTCATACAAATGCCTGGGGGTAACACTGTGTAGGGATATGAAATGGAATGATCGCAAAGGCTCAGTCTTGGGTAAAGTAGGTGGCAGATTTCGGTTTCGGTTTGTTGATAGAATACTGGGGAAGTAGAACCAGTCTGGAAAGGAGACGCGTACTTGAACACTGATGGAGTGTGTTTGGCCCGTAGTGAATAGGATTAACGGGAGATATACAGAGAAGGGCAGCACAAATTGTCACAGTTTTGTTTGACTTGTAGGAGAGTGTCACATTGCTTCTGAAGAAACTGAACTGGCAGACTTATGATGATAGACTAAAGCTTGCGGACTGTATCTGAGGCGCTCAACTACACGGTGCCCGTACGATGTCCTGAGTTTTACATAGTCGATTTTTTACACGAACCAATCTTAGCTAATGTCACGAATGATGATGATGGAATGATGAGGACAACACAAACACCCAGTCTCCGGGCAGAGAAAATCCTCAACGCGGCCGGGAATCGAACCCGGGACCCTGTAATCCAGAGGCATCAACGCTAGCCACTAAACCACGAGCTGCGGACAGCTATCCCGAGAAGGCCTACATACAAAGTCTCAGAAACCGGCTTTGAATTACGACTCTAGGAAAATACTACAATCCCCCACGTATCGGCCCCATAGCGATAGCGAGGGCAGGATTAGATTAATTACAGCACGCACAGAGACATATAAACAATCATTCTTCCCGCGCCCCGTACGTAACTGGAACGGGACCAAGCCCTGATAACTGGTAAAGTGAGACGTACCCTCTGCCATGCACTTCTCACAGTGGTTTGCAGGGTATAGACGTAGTTGTAGACTCGTGGAAACCATTTCACTTATCTAAAGTCTGGGTTCTAACGAGTCGGGATGTTACACTGCGCCAAAGCGATATGACGTTAGCTGTTACGCGGACTGATTGTGCAGTTTTTCATGATTTCGCACGTAGTCGTTCAGGCTTTTGTGCGTCACCGTGACGTCACCCTACAGGTTGGCCTGCAACCACGTCACGCCAGAGACAAACTGCTCCGCAGCCGTGCCTACCGGTCCAAGGCTAATGAGCTCAGATTTGTGTACGTGAATCAGCTGCGGCGGCTAAGTTATACCCTGAACGGCGGGGGGATGTGTCAGTTCTGCCGGAGTCGTGTTTCCCACTATCTATCTCATCTTTTTTTTCATTTTTAGGTAGCACATTAGGCACAGCTATCTATATTTGCTTGCATCATGGCTCTAGCCTGCTACAGGGCTTGATGTTCGACATGTTTAACACATGACAGTTGCCAACACCGTTCTATTGTATTTGCACGTACATCTCGGCTCCAACCCACAACTGTGCTAGATACTGCATATTACACTTTAGATAAGACACCGTGACAATTTTAATTTTTTATATATTAGCGTAACATATATATCACGTATTTTTATATTTCACGAGACAGTTTAGCCCCCTCCACTTAGCAGTACTCACACCAAGTGTAACATCACGTAATGTTGCTACTCATGCCCTCCATAGTTTTAATTTCTGTAGCTTTATACCAACATACAGGCTGATTCAGGTTTTATGCAACCCAAACCATCTACATATAGCATCAGCAAGATTTTTCATATTCTCTCCCTCGGTAAACACAATTAGTACTATAGAAAAAGATGCACAGGACCGCTTTGTAGAAAATTTAATGTAGTTAGATTTTGTACTGAAATAGGTTTTCGCTGGAAGTCAGTTCTCCAGTTATTCAATAAAAACGCGTTTGAAGGTCGCTTTTGAATGTTTGTCTTTAATAATTCGAAAACGACAGCCTCTGGTGAAAACGTATTCCAGGACAAAATTAACTACATTAAATTTCCTACAAAAACTCCTGTTCATCTTTTCTTTAGGAATAATAGTTTTCACGTAGCAAGTGAGAGAATACGAAGATCTCGTATGTGGTTTCTAAAGGCACTGCAGGTAGAGGCAGCTGGATCACCCCGTATATGATTATTTTTTCACATTTCTCATTTAAGTTTCCGAAATGTTACTGTCTTTATCTTCTGGATTACACTTTTGTACAATCGGCGTGTACTTTTCTCCTATATACAGGGTGGCCCATTGATAGTGACCGGGCCAAATATCTCACGAAATAAGCATAAAAAGAAAAAACTACGAAGAAACGAAACTCCTCTAGCCTGAAGGGGGAAACCAGATGGCGCTATGGTTGGCCCGCTGGATGGCGCTGCCATAGGTCAAACGGATATCAAATGCATTTTTTAAAAATAGGAACCCCCACTTGTTTATTACCTATTCGTGTAGTACGTAAAGAAATATGAATGTTTTAGTTGAACCACTTTTTTGCTTCGTGATAGATGACACTGTAATAATCACAAACGTATAAGTACGTGGTATCACGTATCACTCTGGCAGTTTTATGTTTTAAGCTCCAGAATTTTCTGCCATTTTACCTTTAAGTCACCGATTTTATCGCCAACTGTTATTGTTTTTTTATTATCTTCATCTTTTTACAACAAATTCTGTAGGCTGAAGAGCGGCGTAATAAGCTGCTGCCAGCCCGCCCCCTTTAGGGGGAATCGAAACTCAATAAAGGGGGGAAAAAATATCACTCTGGCAGTGCGGACGGTATTTGCTTCGTGATACATTACCCGTGTTAAAATGGACCGTTTACCAATTGCGGAAAAGGTCGATATCGTGTTGATGTATGGCTATTGTGATCAAAATGCCCAACGGGCGTGTGCTATGTATGCTGCTCGGTATCCTGGACGACATCATCCAAGTGTCCGGACCGTTCGCCGGATATTTACGTTGCTTAAAGAAATAGGAAGTGTTCGGCCACATGTGAAACGTCAACCACGACCTGCAACAAATGATGATACCCAAGTAGGTGTTTTAGCTGCTGTCGCGGCTAATCCGCACATCAGTAGCAGACAAATTGCGGGAGAATCGGGAATCTCAAAAACGTCGGTGTTGAGAATGCTAAATCAACATCGATTGCACCCGTACCATATTTCTATGCATCAGGAATAGCATGGCGACGACCTTGAACCTCGTGTACAGTTCTGCCACTGGGCACAAGAGAAATTACGGGACGATGACACATTAACTTGCACGCGTTCTATTTAGCGACGAAGCGTCATTCACCAACAGCGGTAACGTAAACCGGCATAATACGCACTATCGGGCAAGGGAAAATCCACGATGGCTGCGACAAGTGGAACATCAGCGACCTTGGAGGGTTAATGTGTGGTGAGGCATCATGGGTTGGTTGGTTTGGGGAAGGAGACCAGACAGCGTGGTCATCGGTCTCATCGTATTAGGGAAGGATGGGGAAGGAAGGCGGCCGTGCCCTTTCAAAGGAACCATCCCGGCATTTGCCTGGAGTGATTTAGGGAAATCACGGAAAACCTAAATCAGGATGGCCGGACGCGGGATTGAACCGTCGTCCTCCCGAACGCGAGTCCAGTGCCTAACCACTGCGCCACCTCGCTCGGTGAGGCATCATGGGAGGAAGGATAATTGGCCCCCATTTTATCGATGGCAATCTAAATGGTGCAATGTATGCCGATTTCCTACGTAATGATGTACCGATGTTACTACACGATATTTCACTGCATGACAGAATGACGATGTACTTCCAACATGATGGATGTCCGGCACAGAGCTCACTTGCGGTTGAAGCAGTATTGAATAGCATATGTCATGACAGATGGATTGGTCGTCGAAGTACGGTACCATGATCCGCACGTTCACCGGATCTGACGTCCCCGGATTTCTTTCTGTGGGGAAAGTTGAAGGATATTTGCTATCGTGATCCACCGACAACGCCTGACAACATGCGTCAGCGCATTGTCAATGCATGTGCGAACATTACCGAAGGCGAAATACTCGCTGTTGAGAGGAATGTCGTTACACGTATTGCCAAATGCATTGAGGTTGACGGACATAATTTTGAGCATTTATTGCATTAATGTGGTATTTATAGGTAATCACGCTGTAACAGCATGCGTTCTCAGAAATGATAAGTTCACAAAGGTACGTGTATCACATTGGAACAACCGAGATAAAATGTTCAAACCTACCTACGTTCTGTATTTTAATTTAAAAGACCTACCTGTTACCAACAGTTTGTCTAAAATTGTGAGCCATATGTTTGTGACTATTACAGCGCCATCTATCACAAAACGAAAAAAAGTGGTCCAACTAAAACATTCATATTTCTTTGCGTACCGTACTACACGAATATGTAATCAAAAATGGGGCTTCCTATTAAAAAAAAAATAAAAAAAACAGTTATATCCGTTTGTCCTATGGCAGCGCCATCTAGCGGGCCAACCATAGCGCCATCTGGTTTCCCTCCTGGAAGGTAGGCAAGTTTCGTTCTTTGTAGTCTTTTCGTTTGACGCTTATTTCGTGAGATATTTGATCCGATCACGATCAATGGACCACCGTGTATATAGCTTGGTCAGCGTCAGGAACAGTCTGAAAAGCTTGTAACGGTGTTGGAGGGTAGATACGAATAGTACTAAGAAATAAATGCTAAGAAAAAAATTCGATACGTTGCACCGTTTTTGTGTTAATTAGCATTGAAGTTAGCCAATCGCGTTGTCCGTACGCAGATTCAAGAGAAAGTGTCGCCAAATGCGTTCTTCGTTTGGTTTCCAAAAATCGAACAAGAGAGCGATACAAAAATTGGATATGGAGTAAGGATCGAAACCGTGCCAAAGGCGGAGTAGTCTCGTTACAAGCAACTTTGCCCAACACTCAGGATGTTTCTTTATTGGCCAATATCAATCTAAATACACAGTGTAATAAACACTAATAGCGTACACATGAATTATAAAATGGTTGAATACAAAATATACTCACTAAAGTTTAAGAATACGTCCAAAAATCGAACAAGAGAGCGATACAAAAATTGGATATGGAGTAAGGATCGAAACCGTGCCAAAGGCGGAGTAGTCTCGTTACAAGCAACTTTGCCCAACACTCAGGATGTTTCTTTATTGGCCAATATCAATCTAAATACACAGTGTAATAAACACTAATAGCGTACACATGAATTATAAAATGGTTGAATACAAAATATACTCACTAAAGTTTAAGAATACGGAGACGCGGTGAATAGCGGAGTTCCGTTATATTCACCTGTAAAAGGGGTGATATCGTAACCCTTTGCTTTTGTACCGCAGCCCTGCGAATGGTACTGGTCGGTGCTGCGCTTCATGGCGGCAGCTGGCGGGGTGGAAGGACAGGGAGCGGGCAGCTATGCGGCAGTAAACATGTTTGTCGCGAGATAACGGAGCCGCTTCCCCAGCACATGCCCGTCTCAGCTCCGCCACACTCTTCAAGTCTTCGCCCTCGTCCCTTTCTTTGCTATGGTAATGATTTCGGAGTAATTCCAAGAGACAGCGCTTATGTCGTTTGCCATCGGCAGCACTTCGAGTGATACCGATGGGTCTCCCAGATCAAAACTGTGCGCCCGACCGGGACGCGAACTCGGGACGTTTACATTTCGCGGGCAAGTGCTCTACCAATTGAGCTACCCAAGCCACACCCACGACCAGTCCTCACATCTTTACTTCGACCAGCATCTTATTTCCTTCCTTCCAAATCTGCTAAAGGCAAAAGTCCCGAGTTAAAGGCTGCCAGGAACTTTCATATTAGCGCACAGTCCGCAGTAGAATGAAAATTTCAAACTGGAAAAATTCCCAGGCTATGGTTAACCCATATCTCCACAATATCCATTTTCCATGAGTGCTAGTCCTGGATGTTTCGCAGGAGAACTAGTGTGAAGATTAGAAGGAAGGAGATAAGGAAGTGGCGGAAGTAAAGTTACGAGGACGCATCGTAAGTTGTGCTTGGATAGCTCAGTCGGTAGAGCATTTGCCCGCGAAAAGCAAAGGTCCCAAGTTTGAGTCTCGGCCTGGTTCACAATTTTAATCTGCCACAAAGTTGCCTATCAGCGCACTCTCCGTTGCAGACAACTAGCGGAACACGAGCGAACACCCGCGAATGCGAACAAAACACGGTCGACTGCTCTTTGCTCGTGTTCGGCTGTTTCACAATGTATGTATTCGTTACTGAGCAACAAGAATTCCGAGACACTAGAAGTACCGTTCCGTTAATGTCTCACACCTTTCGTTACTCGCGTTTTCTTCCCCGCATGCACTTCTTGCCCGAATCGGTAGTTTTCGTATTTCTTTGATTTCTTATTCTTAGGGGAGCAAGTCGTTATTGACACGAAGTGCCGCATTTGCTACTCGCGATGTTTGCTTTCCACACATGCAATTCTTGTCTGCGATGGGCGGTATCGACAGTTTTCGTAATCCAGGATTTTCCACAAACTATGTTTCCGCAGGATGTGAATAAGTGCTCCGCGAAAAACAATGACTTTGTAGTCTTTTCCAGCATTTCTTCTCCCCCTTTTTTTTTTTTTTAAATATGTGTCATTAGTTATGACTTAAAACTGAAGTAAACAGCGAAAAAAGAAGTTTTCACATTTTTAAAAATGTTATTAATTTTATTAACCAAAAAAATAAACAAGATGGTCCATTAAAGTAACAAGATTATGAGGTGCCTCGTCAGACGGAAAGTTTGCGAACGCCTGTCGTAATCCTTCGTTTTGAACTGTGTGCCCATCGCCGGCCATTCGACAGTCAACGGCGTTTTAAACGAAGATTTTTGTAGGGCTACGTCAAGTGATCAGTACACACTACAGTCGTCCAGCGATCGTGTGTCGCAGTGTTGCAGATGCCAAACAGTGTTACTGCACAAATGATCTCCCTGGATTAGTGTTCACGCGAGGCAGTTTGAAATTATTTTTATATCACAAATAGTTCAATCATTGAAACTTCAGCTGTTACCATTAACGCCAGCATAGCCATGGTGACTGTCAGTATACAGAGGGGAAAATCGGTTCACGAAAGAAAAACCCACACAAATGGCGCGTTTACGGGCACAGCTGTACACACACACACACACACACACACACACACACACACACACACACACACACACACACCTTGATAAACTAGTAACAAGTACCGGGTGATTACAAGGCAAAAGCTCAAGACGACGAGGCGTTGCAGTTCAAAAAATGCCTAAGGGACCAAACTGCTGAAATCATGGGTCCCTAGGCATACTACTTAAAACTAACTTGCGCTAAGCAACACACACACACACACACACACCCATGCCTGAGGGAGGACTCGAACCTCCGGCGGGAGGGGCCGCGCAATCCGTGACAAGGCGCCTGAAACCGCGCGGCTGAAGTTCAAACATTGGAGGGTGGCCAACTGTGTGGAAGATTCTGTGCAAGCGATTACATCAGAAACCACACTGCATACTGCTGCTGCTTTACGGCCGAGTGACCGCAACATCATTAGCAGATTTTGTTTATTTTTCCAGGAAGCGATGGAAGATGGCAATTTTAACCCCCCCCCCCCCCCCCTTTCCCACCACCGACACGTGTTGAGTGACGAGGCCACGTTCCACATAAGCTGTCACGTGAATCGTCAAAATCCTTGTTCGGGACATGACAAAACCCACTTTTATAGAGGTGGTCGCGTCCTAAAGTGAGAGATCATATCCCAAATTTCTTATTCCAACAACACGGAGTTCCGTGTCATTTGCACAGAGGCGCGGTTCTCAACCTGCGGAGCGCTAAGAAACCAAATGAGTGCACGAGCTTACAGAAAAAAAAGAGGACAAATATTGACTGATTTACTGAAAGGAAATCAAAGCGCGGAACACATTTTGACGTAATAAAAGATTAAAATTCACACTTACACTCATATAATGCACTTACTGATTAACTTTTCAATGTTAAGTTAAAAACAACATTAGTAATTATTACTGATTCCCAATAGCCTGGCTTACGGAGGAAAGTTTCACGAAAGCAGCGGTCGTGTTACTTTCCCTCTGCACCCGATTCTCCTCTGAGGTAATACATAAACTTATATATATATATATATATATATATATATATATATCGTATGAGGAAGAAGTGGGGAGGAGAGGAGGCGGATGGGGGAAGACGTGATGAAAATTAAGATAGAAAATGGGTCGAGAAAAGAGCGTGCAGTTTCAAAATCGGTGGATTGGGCGCTGCGCACAGAATTATGTGCAATTCTTTAGGCGACCCGAAAGTCTTCTGAACATGCAGCTTGTGGTTCTTCTCTCTTTGGAGATACGTGAAAGAATGTTCACGTACCATCTTTGCCCACAACATGAACTGCAGTATCGCATCAGTGTTGCGCTGGTGAACCCACATAGGGTCGTGCAAATTGGAAATTTGTGGTACGGTCTCATGGGACCATACTGCTGAGGTCATCGGTCCCTAAGCTTACACACTACTTAATTTGACTTAAACTAACTTACGCTGAGGACGACAAACACATCTATGCCCGAGGGAGGACACAAACCTCCGACGGGGGCAGCCGCGCGGACCGTGACGAGAGGAGGAGGAGGAGGAGATTAGTGCTTAACGTCCCGTCGACAACGAGCTCATTAGAGACGGAGCGCAAGCTCGGGTGAGGGAAGGATGGGGAAGGAAATCGGCCGTTCCCTTTCAAAGGAACCATCCCGGCATTTGCCTGAAGCGATTTAGGGAAATCACGGAAAACCTAAATCAGGATGGCCGGAGACGGGATTGAACCGTCGTCCCCCCGAATGCGAGTCCAGTGTGATAACCACTGCGCCACCCCGCTCGGTCTGCCGTGACAAGAAGCCCTAGTCCGCGCGTCAGGGTCGTGCACGAATGTGTATGGGTCGAATTTGACTACCGTAACACGAGCGGACCACACAGAACACAGGTAATGATTTTAAAGAACATTACAATATGGCTTTTCATACAATACATCGTACTCAATTTCTTATGTATGAGAGGCAATCAAACAGTTTCCGTTCGAAGGCCGCACAGTCCAGAATCGGTACGCCAATCTGGCAAAATCAGCGTCAGCATTGAGAAAATCATCCCATCCACGCATAACGTTGAAGGTACCCGTTTCGGAAAGCACTGCGTCCTACTCAGTGAAGGAGTCGGTAACTGCCTGCTGCACATCGTCGGCCATTCAAGGGCATTTTAAGCGGGACCGAAGGCGTGACAATCGCATGGGGGACGACCAGGACTACAGGACGCCGGCCGGTGTGGCTGAGTGGTTCTAGGCGCTTCAGTCTGGAACCGCGCGACCGCTACGGGGCCTGATGACCTCAGATGTTAAGTCCCATAGTGCTCAGAGCCATCTGAACCATTTTGAACGAAAGGACGGTTGCGCGAGTGTCTCTCACTTGAGTTGGTGCAACTTCCACGTTACGACATTTGCGATATGGGGACGTGCGTCATCGTGAAGCAGCAGCACCCCTTGGCGCAGCATTCCGCAACGATGTTTTCGACAGCTATGCTGCCTGGTAATAACGCCGCCGTAGTTGGCGTTGCCGCACTTTACGTCACACACGTTGCAACGACACGAATGCCACACTAATCCCTTGCATTTGTGATGGTGCTTATAACCCGTAGTGGAGTCGAGGTATGTTAAACCTGTAGGAACACCGTCAAACGGAAACTTTTCGATCCCCCTTTCTAACAAGGGAACCTCCCCATCGCACCCCCCTCAGATTTAGTTATAAGTTGGCACAGTAGATAGGCCTTGAAAAACTGAACACAGATCAATCGAGAAAACAGAAAGAAGTTGTGTGGAACTATGAAAGAAAAGCAAAATATACAAACTGAGTAGTCCATGCGCATGATAGGTAACATCAAGGACAGTTTTAGCTCAGGAGCGCTGTGGTCCAGTGGTCAGCGTGAGCAGCTGCGGAACAAGAGGTCCGTGGTTCAGATCTTCCCTCGAGTGAAAATTTTAATTTCTTTATTTTCGCTAATTTATGATCTGTCCGTTCGTTCATTGACGTTTCTGTTCACTGTAATAAGATTAGTGTCTGTGTTTTGCGGACGCACCGCAAAACCGTGCGATTAGTAGACGAAAGGACGTGCCTCTCCAATAGGAACCGAAAACATTTGATCGCAAGGTCATAGGTCAACCGATTCCTCCACAGGAAAACACGTCTGATATATTCTATACGACACTGGTGACGGCATGTGCGTCACATGACAGGAATATGCTGTCGACCCACCTAACATACACACTTGGCGAATGGGTAAAAAGATTCCTCTACCTTGCCCGATTTCGTTTTTCTTGTGGATGTGATAATCACTCCCAAAAAAGTGATGAAAACATGAGTTTGTCACACAAACTGCAACAAATGAATGCAACAGTTTCACAGTCGTACAGTTTTCCCTGTGCTCTGTCAAAACATATGTTTTTAAAGTTTTCAAATTTTTCCTTGTGTAGACCGTCAAATCCTGCATATTTCCAAGCAAATCTGAACATGTCCTGGAATTTTGGAGAGCGAAATTGATGTGTGAGTGCCTGAACTTTGATAATTGTCTGAAAACAAAAAATTAAACTTTTCACTCAAGGGTAGAGTTGAACCGAGGACCTCTCGGTCCACAGGTGCTCACGCTAACCACGAGACCACGGTGCTCCTCAAGTCACATCATCCTTGTTGTTGCCTATCGTCTGCATGGACTACTCAGTTTCTATATTTTGCTTATTTTTTCACAGTTCCACAGAACTTCTTCCTGTTTTCTCGATTGATCTGTGTTCAGTTTTTCAAGGCCTATCCACTGTGCCCACTTATAACTAAATCTGAGGGGGGTGCGATGGGGAGGTTCCCTTGTAAGCAACAGGGCTGCAACAGCAGAAGGCTGTAGCGAACTACCGGGTGATCAAAAAGTCAGTATAAATTTGAAAACTGAATAAATCACGGAATAATGTAGAACGTCTCAAAAATGATATCGACAGGAAGTGCAAAATGGCTAAGCAGGGATGGCTAGAGGACAAATGTAAGGATGTAGAGGCTTGTCTCACTAGGGGTAAGATAGATACTGCCTACAGCAAAATCATAGAGACCTTTGGAGAGAAGAGAACCACTTTTATGAATATCAAGAGCTCAGATGGCAACCCAGTTCTAAGCAAAGATGGGAAGGCAGAAAGGTGGAAGGAGTATATAGAGGGTTTATACAAGGGCGATGTACTTGAGGACAATATTATAGAAATGGAAGAGGATGTAGATGAAGACGAAATGGGAGATAAGATACTGCGTGAAGAGTTTGACAGAGCACTGAAAGACCTGAGTCGAAACAAGGCCCCGGAAGTAGACAACATTCCATTAGAACTACTGATGGCCTCGGGAGAGCCAGTCATGACAAATCTCTACCATCTGGTGAGCACGATGTATGAGACAGGCGAAATACCCTCAGACTTCAAGAAGAAGATAATAATTCCAATCCCAAAGAAATCACGTGTTGACAGATGTGAAAATTACCGAACAATCAGTTTAATAAGCCACAGGTGCAAAATACTAACGCGAATTCTTTACAGACGAATGGAAAAACTGGTAGAAGCGGACCTCGGGGAAGATCAGTTTGGATTCCGTAGAAATGTTGGAACACGTGAGGCAATACTAACTTTACGACTTATCTTAGAAGAAAGATTAAGAAAAGGCAAACCTACGTTTCTAGCATTTGTAGACTTAGAGAAAGCTTTTGACAATGTTAAGTGGAGTACTCTCTTTCAAATTCTGAAGGTGGCAGGGGTAAAATACAGGGAGCGAAAGGCTATTTACAATTTGTACAGAAACCAGATGGCAGTTATAAGAGTCGAGGGGCATGAAAGGGAAGCAGTGGTTGGGAAAGGAGTGAGACAGGGTTGTAGCCTCTCCCCGACGTTATTCAATCTGTATATTGAGCAAGCAGTGAAGGAAACAAAAGAAAAATTCGGAGTAAGTATTAAAATTCATGGAGAAGCAGTAAAAACTTTGAGGTTCGCCGATGACATTGTAATTCTGTCAGAGACAGCAAAGGCCTTGGAAGAGCAGTTGAACGGAATGGACAGTGTCTTGCGAGGAGGATGTAAGATGAACATCAACAAAAGCAAAACGAGGATAATGGAATGTAGTCAAATTAAGTCGGGTGATGCTGAGGGAATTAGATTAGGAAATGAGACACTTAAAGTAGTAAGGTAGTTTTGCTATTTAGGGAGTAAAATAACTGATGATGGTCGAAGTATAGAGGATATAAAATGTAGACTGGCAATGGCAAGGAAAGCGTTTCTGAAGAAGAGAAATTTGTTAACATCGAGTATAGATTTAAATGTCAGGAAGTCGTTTCTGAAAGTATTTGTATCGAGTGTAGCCATGTATGGATGTGAAACATGGACGATAACTAGTTTGGACAAAAAGAGAATAGAAGCTTTCGAAATGTGTTGCTACAGAAGAATGCTGAAGATAAGGTGGGTAGATCACGTAACTAATGAGGAGGTATTGAGTAGGATTGGGGAGAAGAGAAGTTTGTGGCACAACTTGACTAGAAGAAGGGATCGGTTGGTAGGACATGTTTTGAGGCATCAAGGGATGACAAATTTAGCATTGGAGGGCACCGTGGAGGGTAAAAATCGTAGAGGGAGACCAAGAGATGAATACACTAAGCAGATTCAGAAGGATGTAGGTTGCAGTAGGTACTGGGAGATGAAAAAGCTTGCACAGGATAGAGTAGCATGGAGAGCTGCATCAAACCAATCTCAGGACTGAAGACCACAACAACAACAATGTAGATAGAGAGGTACAAATTGACACACATGCTTGGAATGACATGGGGTTTTATTAGAACCGAAAAAATACAAAAGTTCAAAAAATGTCCGACAGATGGCGCTTCATCTGATGAGAATAGCAACAATTAGCAAAACAAAGTAAGACAAAGCAAAGATGATTATGTTTACAGGAAATTCTCAATATGTCCACCATCACTCGTTAACAATAGCTGTAGTCGAGGAATAATGTTGTGAACTGCACTGTAAAGCATGTCCGGAGTTATGGTGAGGCATTGGCGTCGGATGTTGTCTCTCAGCATCCCGAGAGATGTCGGTCGATCACGATAGATTTGCGACTTCAGGTAACCCCAAAGCCAATAATCGCTCGGACTGAGGTCTGGGGACCTGGGAGGCCAAGCATGACGAAAGTGGCGGCTGAGCACACGATCATCACCAAGCGACGAGCGCAAGAGATCTTTCACGCGTCTAGCAATACTTTTTCTTGTTCTAATAAAACCTCATGTCATTCCAAGCATGTGTGACAATTTTTACCTCTCTATCTACATTATTCCGTGATTTATTAAGTTTTCAAATTTATACTGAGTTTTTGATCACCCTGTATTTGTGTAGAGACTGCCAGCTGACTCTAAACTTAAATAGACGTAATGTATTGTTGATAAACAACCGAATGGCCTTATTACTGCTCGCCGGCACTAGTCTGGATAAATCACTGGAAAACGTACACCTTAAGAATTCTGAAATACCTAGGACTAACTGTCTGGTGAGGGTTGGACGGAAATATGGAAACATGGCAAGAAATACATGTAACGGGTGTGTGTGTGTGTGTGTGTGTGTGTGTGTGTGTGTGTGTGTGTGTGTCGCTGGTGATGACTACGTACCATGCAAAATTTAGTCGTCACTTTTGCCGTTTAGACCAGGGAACATATACTCGTTCGCTTGTGTCCGCTCCAGTGAAAAGATGCTCGACTGAGTATCTCAGGACCACAGTGGAGCAACGGACGTGCGATTTAGGTTGCCGCACGCGGCAGGTGCAGTGGGAGCCCGCCGACTGGTTCATTTCGGCCTGGCCTACACGTGCGGCCGTCCCGGGCTGGTGTTCATTCATGAGGGCGCGGGCCGCGATGGAGGAGCGATAGGCGCCGCAGCGTCTGTTGCACTTCCGGTGCCTTCCCGTACTGTGGTTGCACCGGCCAGGCGAGGAGCTACTGCGTTGCAGCTGCTGCCGTATCCGCTGCCCTCTAGACAGTGCAACCCTCACGGCAACCTCCGCCTCCACTCCAACTTTCAGGCTGTACTTGCTTGTCTGCTCTACAAATACAGCTCGGTGGGGAGAGGTGGGGGGGGGGGGGGTGGAGAAAATAATATGAATACCTGACAAATACACAATATTTATATCTAGGGAGTTGGGTAGCTAAGGGCTTACAAAACAGCTGCAGTTATTCGCCGAACAGATTCGTAGAGAATTCAACTCTTTCCAACGGAATGTGATCCCATTCTTGTCCCAAAACATCCACTAACTGCTTGAGCGATGTTGGAGATCGACATCCGCACCTCACACTCTGCTCTGAAACTCTCCATAACGGTTCAGCGATGTTGAGGTCCGGTGATTGTACTGGCCAGGCAGCCGAATACTCTCCTGAAAACACGGAAATATGGAAGAGGAACATCGTCACAACAACATCGACGTGTGAGTGTATCGTGTTCAAAGATTTGGAGGTCAGTACGCCCATGCCTCTTCACACCCAAATAAATGGACCACCAAAAGGATCATGTGCGACAATGTTCTTGGTTGTACGAGGTGTTCCACCTCTCACCATATGAGAGTACGTGCAGGGTTGTCGAACATGATCGTTTTGGTGGTCCAGCTATTATGGTTTGACGAGTCATAATGTTGCACGAGTGTACTGATCTCCAAATCTTTGAAAACAATACTCTCATCGGTCAACGTTTTTGTAACACTGTACTGCTTCCCCACGTGCGTCTCTTCAGGAGTGCATTCGCCTCTGACTTCATTTTTATGGATGGCAAAGTGCGACCACACCGAAAAACGCACGTGTAGGAACTCTGGGATATTCAGCGAATTGACTGGACTGCCTTTCCTCCCACCTCAGCTTAAATCTCATCCAGCACGTGTGGGTTCCGTTGGGGAGATGTACTCCAGCACGTCCACGTGCACCAAGGACCATCAAGAAGTCGTCAACTGCGATTGTTGAGGAATGGACCGCTACCACGAAAACTCCATACCAAACCTGTGGACCACGTCGCAGAGCATACACTGTCGTCCGTAGTGGTCACGCACGCTATCAAGACTTTGCCGTCCGCACGTCTCGTACAAATTTATTCGCTTGGCGCCGGCAGCGCTAAGTCGGGTTACTTGGCGTGTCGCCGACCGCTTGTCACCTTTCCGTTGATGACAAGCTTCAAACACATTGACTTTTGCGCGCTTTAATTTTCCGGAAATCCTCTATTTTGCCGTATCGTTCCACAAACTCGAATTTTCTTTTCAAGTAACTTCTCTGCAAGTTCTACACTGTTATAATAATTATCCATGCAGAGGTGATGCCACTTTCCATTAGAAGGTGTCAATAGTTCCATCAATGTTTTTGCTAAAGGCTGTCCAGAGCCGGAATATATCTTGAATGGGAAAATGTATCCCATACTCGAATCACACAGCATTCGAATGAGTATGCCGTATTTCGTTAATTTTCGACGGATTGTAAACATTTTAATGTTTACAATTTAACCGTCCACGCCACGGTATCATTCCTTCATCAATTTAGATGTTTTGACTTATATTAAACGTTTCTTTAAACTTTTTGGAAAAATAATCAATTACGAATTGCACTTTGACAAGGCGGTCGGCATTATCCAGGTTATGGTTGCTGTCGGAAAAAAGTAAAAAATGATAATATTTGTCTGAATCGGTTGCGAGGCATCGTTTTCCGAAATATCGGTGAGTCTATCAACGGACTCGTTGACCAATAGTCATTGATCCTTGCTTTTCTTACAATTCCTATAAGGATAGCAAGCCCAAGTTCGGGTCCCGTAACGTCGACAAATTTGGCATTTTTTAATCCAGTTTCCTTCTATTGCAATTTTGACTCTATTACTTTTTGGTTTCGTTGCTAATATATTCAAACAGATTGTTCCCAATATATAAATGTACGATATCCTCGACGCTCTGCGTATCTTCGGGAAATATGTTTGGACCTGTGGATCTTTCAAATTTATTATTGGTCCTCGTTAAATGGCTCAAATGGCTCTGAGCACTATGGGACTTAACATTTGAGGTCATCAGTCCCCTAGAACTTAGAACTACTTAAACCTAACTAACCGGAAGACATCACACACATCCATGCCCGAGGCAGGATTCGAACCTGCGACCGTAGCGGTCTCGCGGTTTCACACTGACGCGCCTAGAACCGCTTGGCCACAACGGCCGGCCCTCGTTAAATCAAAGTCTGACCACTGTGCACCGTCTTCTTCGTCTGATTCAGCCGAATCAGTTGGCAACCTTAGCGTTCGCTGAATTCTTCTTGGACGTATTTCACTTTCTTCCTACGATTCCGCTTCACTTTAATTTTTTTTTTCATATCCAATGTCTTCTCCCCAATCGGTAAAGTCGTCCAGAACGTCAGACAATACGTCCGCGCATTCATCGTAAATAATCCTATTGTCTCTTTCGTCCGTCATGATGAAAGGGCACAAGTACTTATAAAAACAAAACACTTGTTGACGTGTGTAACTTTTAGCTAAACAAAAGACCAACAGAATTCAAAAGATACTAACGTGCTGGCGCCTGCCACTGCGCGATACTATGCAGACGACACCACTGTGGTGTTGCCGACCACTGAGCGATACTATGCAGACGACACCACTGTGGTGTCGCCGGCCGTTGACCGCTATTTCGCGCACGACACCACTATGGTGTCGCCGGACGGCGTAGTGTTAAGAACCATGTCCTGCCTTTTTTAATGTCCACGAAACCATCACAAATCGTGGAGACTTGAGTATCATTATTGTCTTTGAATAAGAGTGCTATTTCCGTTCGCCTCGTTGCATATTTTTCCGAGTTACCTTTCGTATTATACTGTAGGATTTCCTTCCATGTATGGGTCACGTTTCATCGAGCTGTGTTACTTGGCAGTGACATACATGCGGAAGTCCCTTTCGTTCTTGAGGGAGTTCCAGTGGTCAGCAGTGTATCTTACCTAAGCCTGGGAAACGATACAGGAAAGTGGCTGGAAAAGAGAGAAAGCACTGCATCCGGCTCGCGGCTTTCGGGATCTCGTGTTGGAATAGGAGGAGCGTCGCGCCACTGCAGGTGTACGGTGGCAAGACGAGCTGACCCCCAGCACGCAATGCACCAGTGCGCAGGCGGGGACTGGTGGCTCGGTGGCAAGACATGGGGGCGGGGGCGGGGGAGGCGGCAGCGGCGGCCAGGGAAAGCGGAGCGGCGCTTGCGACAGGCGGCGGCGGCGGCGGCGGCGGCGGTGGCGGCGGCGGCGGCGGCGTCTATTACTGTCTGCAGCGACCAAGGCCGGCGCGGCGCGTGCAGTTTTACTGCAGTCCGGCCACGTGGCGCCGCTACGGACACTGCTGCTCACGCACTCGCAGAAATAGACCGCGGCGGGGGCGGCAGCTACTGCAACGCCAGCCAGCGACACAGCGGCGCCACTTGTACTGGCTCTACCAGTGTTCGCAAGAACAATTACCCGATATGGATTTCGGTTGTTGGCAGTTATTTTACACTTGAAGACCATAGACTTAACCGCAATGTATCACCTACACGTGGAGAGGCTTCAGCGCTGTGACGTTCAGTTCCTTACAAAGAAAGAATACGTGGTAATTCGATCAACCGGTTCCCTGCCGTGGACGTGTATACACGTCCGGTTCCGCCGTTTCCACGTGTGTTGCTTGTGCCTTCCCATAGTCCTTTGGACGTCTGTATGCGTTCTGTGCAGCTTACCTCTCACTGCTGCCGGCGAGTAACTTCCAAGTCTCGGTGAATAAAAAAGTTTAGAGAATTGTCAGAGCATGTGATTCGATAAGTGCCGACGCGATAAGGAATATCACTCAATCCATCATAAGAAGATTGCAGCACTGAATTGATACCAACGGTCATCACTTCTAACACCTTCTGTAAATGGACGTTCATGCCGCCTTTTTGACCTTCGCTGACCTTCAGAGAGCTTACTGTTACACATCACTGGAATCGTCTCGATAGCCGCTATCAGAAAATAAGTAGCAAACTACAGCATCCCATTTTAAAAACAAAGTTGATCTTCATATCTCTGAAGCGACCGCACCTAGCAACAAGAAACCAACGTCATATTATGGTCCCGTTGTCCCATGCAACTTTTGTCCGACGAACTATTCAGCTCCTGTCATACTTTCGGAGTTATTCTTCGTGGCAATAGTTCGTGACTCACCATATATAATTAAAATTCACTCTCTATTAAAGATATACAGAGTGAATTTAATACAACTGACAAACTGCAGCGACGGGCCGGCCGGAGTGGCCGAGCTGTTCTAGGCGCTTCAGTCTGGAACGGCGCGACCGCTACGGTCGCAGGTTCGACTTCTGCCTCGGCCATGGATGTGTGTGCTGTCCTTAGCTTAGCTATGTTTAAGTAGTTCTAAGTTCTAGGGGACTGATGACCTCAGATGTTAAGTCCCGTAGTGCTCAAGAGCCATTTTTTTGCAGCGACGGCTTGCTGACTGGAAAAGGAGGAAAAAACGTCCTATAAACGTGTGTCCGGAAATGCAACGTTGCCACGGTAGATGGCGCTGACGAATGACAGTTCATCTGACGACGTGCCGTGTGTTCCTGTGTGTTGCAAACAAAAATGGCTCTGAGCACAATGGGACTTACCATCTGATGTCATCAGTCCCCTAGAACCTAGAACTACTAAAACCTAACTAACCTAAGGATATCACAAACATCCATGCTCGAGGCAGGATTCGAACCTGCGACCGCCCCGCCGGCTTTTGTGTTGCAGGCTGTGTGATCGACGCAGTGTATTGTAAGCAGTAGAATGGCCCGGTATCTATGGCGGGAATAAGCCGTGATGGTGTTTGTGTATGGCCAAGCAAATGGAAACGGTCGAGAGGCAGCACGGCTGTACGAAAACAACTACGTTCACAGACACCAGATACATCACACAACATTTCAGGCACTTTTTGGCCGTCTGTGTGATCATATCCTTTCAGACAGACGAAAGTGGTGCGAAGCGGCGGACTATGCGTACGCCACATTTGGAAGGCCGGGTTCTACAGGATATTGAGACGAACCTAGTACAAGCTCCAGGCGAGTGCCAGTCAACATAGCTTAAACCAAAGTATGATTATGTGTATCCTGCATGATAACCGCTACTATCTCTAACACCTGCAATCCCATGGAGACCCGTGTTACCTTATGTCGTGACGTGGATACGATGCAGCTCTGCATTATGTTCCTATTTCCGGACACATTATGTTCCATTTCCAGTCACGAATACGCGCCTGCAGTTACATATTATTTATATTAAAATACATAGCCTACGTCCGTCCGGATGTTCATTGGAGTACCGCGTAAAACTTGAAGTAAATAGGCCAAGAACTTTTAGAGGTTTTTGGTAGTAACGTTTTCCCTTGATACATTATACGTATTTATTAATATACTACATACATTAAAAACAGGTATATAAAACGCTCACGTATTTCAATGCAACTGTGTGTGAAGAATTCAAGTCAATCAAAACACAAACATATGCGGGTGAATTTTTATACATAAACATACTGAAAGTCGTTGCATGGGAAAGCTGCAGCTCGATCCGGGTTCTGTGCCCCAAGATAGTCGCCTTTGTTAGTAACATATACACTAATGGCCATTGAAATTGCTACACCAAGAAGAAATGCAGATGATAAACGGGTATTCATTGGACAAATATATTATACTAGAACTGACATGTGATTACATTTTCACGCAATTTGGGTGCATAGATCCTGAGAAATCTGTACCCAGAACAACCACCTCTGGCCGTAATAACGGCCTTAATACGCCTGGGCATTGAGTCAAACAGAGCTTGGATGGCGTGTACAGGTACAGCTGCCCATGCAGCTTCAACACGATACCACAGTTCATCAATAGTAGTGACTGGCGTATTGTGACGAGCCAGTTGCTCGGCCACCATTGACCAGACGTTTTCACTTGGTGAGAGATCTGGAAAATGTGCTGGCCAGGGCAGCAGTCGAACATTTTCTGTATCCAGAAAGGCCCGTACAGGACCTGCAACATGCGGTTGTGCATTACCCTGCCGAAATGTAGGGTTTCGCAGGGATCGAATGAAGGGTAGAGCCACGGGTCGTAACACGTCTGAAATGTAACGTCCACTGTTCAAAGTGCCGTCAATGCGAACAAGAGGTGACCGAGACGTGTAACCAATGGCACCCCATACCAACACGCCGGGTGATACGCCAGTATGGTGAAGACGAATACACGCTTCCAATGTGCGTTCACCGCGATGTTGCCAAACACGGATGCGACCATCATGATGCTGTAAACAGAACCTGGATTCATCCGAAAAATGACGTTTTGCTATTCGTGCACCCAGGTTCGTCGTTGAGTACTCCATCGCAGGCGCTCCTGTCTGTGATGCAGCGCCAAGGGTAACCGCAGCCATGGTCTCCGAGCTGATAGTCCGTGCTGCTGCAAACGTCGTCCAACTGTTCGTGCAGATGGTTGTTGTCTTGTAAACGTCCCCATCTGTTGACTCAGAGATCGAGACGTGGATGCACGATCCGTTACAGCCATGCGGATAAGATGCCTGTCATCTCGACTGCTAGTAATACGAGGCCGTTGGGATCCAGCACGACGTTCCGTATTACCCTCCTGAACCCACCGATTCCATATTCTGCCAACAGTCATTGGATCTCGACCAACGCGAGCAGCAATGTCGCGATATGATAAACCGCAATCGCGACAGGCTACAATCCGACCTTTATCAAAGTCGGAAACGTGATGGTACGCATTTCTCCTGCTTACACGAGGAATCACAACAACGTTTCACCAGGCAACGCCGGTCAACTGCTGTTTGTGTATGAGAAATCGGTTGGAAAGTTTCCTCATGTCAGCACGTTGTAGGTGTCAACACCGGCGCCAAACTTGTGTGAATGCTCTGAAAAGCTAATCATTTGCATATCACAGCATCTTCTTCCTGTCGGTTAAATTTAATGTCTGTAGCACGTCATCTTCGTGGTGTAGCAATTTTAATGGCCAGTAGTGTATGTTTAGAAAACGTCGCGCAGTGTACCGGAAGTCGTCACTAGCAACTGACGAGAAACACGACTGATATGCCTGCCTTTCGGGTCAGGTTGTGGAAACTTTGCTGGAGGCGGCGAGAGCAGATAAGGGGAAGCTGAGAGCGGCAGCCGGGCCGCGGCCGTGACGTGTATCAGTGGAGCCGCCTTCTGGGAAGCCCGTGCGGCGTGCAGCCCGGCCGTTTCCGGTGGTCGTCCAGCTCCGGAAATGCCGCCGCCTCTGCATCGCAAAACCGCAGGCTCAGCCAGTACCACCACCCGCCGCAGAACGCGCCGCCTTTACTCGTACGTCCGGTGCACTGCGGTTCGCGTTAATCGACAGATGAAGGCATTCACGTAGATGAGGTATTTGTGCACTTCCGAAAACAATTCCACTCAGCACTACAGGCAAAATACTCCCAAGCTTGAAGAAGTATGTAATAATCTACAGCACAAAGAAGGCAGGTGCTGACTGGCTTGAATGAAAATAACACTGGGCGTGTCCCAGGGCAGTGTTATAAGACCACTACTTTTCACAATATACTGGGTCACTCAGCTGCACCTACCGACGGGTTTTATGCAAGCCACGTCATCAAAAACCACGGCCGAGGTTTCCATATTCTCTCGCTCGCTACCTGAAAATTAATTGTCCTAAAAAAGTGAGCAGGACCTGTTTCTAGGAAATTTAAAGTATTTAAATTTTGTAATGGGATATGTTTTCGTTAGAGGTTGTAGTTATTCAATAAAAACGAACAGAATTGACGTTCAAATCGGTGTTTCTTGAATGAATCGAAGACCGTGGCCTCCAGCGAAAACGTATCCAGTACAAAATTTAACTACATAAAATTTGCTACAAAAACGTCTTGTTTATTGTTTCTGTAGGACTAACAGTTTGACGTTGCAAGCCAGACAACATCTGGAGACGTTGCAGGTTGCATAAAACCCATTTGTAGGGGCAGCTGAATCACCTTGTGTATAATGATGAGACAAAAGATTATGACCACCTGCTTAACAGCTTGTTTGTCCTCTTTGGAACGAAATACATCAGTGATTCCCTGCGTATCAGGGATCCGACAGTCTGCTAGTGGGTTAGTGGAGGTATGTGGCATTAGATGTCTATGCACACATCATGAATTCGTGTAAATAACCGGCCGCAGGCTTGCGAATGCGGTAATGGCGCGCGATAGCGACCCGGATGGGTTCCATAGGATTTATATCACGTGAATTTGGTCGCCGAGACATCAGCGTGAGTTCACAATAATGCTCCTCAAACCACTGTGGCACGGTTATAGTTCAGAGCAAAGGGCAATTATAATGCTAAAAAATGACATCGCCGTCGGGGAAGACATCACGCATGAAGGGATGCAGGAGGTTCGCAGCTGTCAGCGTCTCTTCGATTACGATCAAAAGTCCCGTTCAAGAGCAAGAGAATGTCTCCCATAGCATAATACTGCTCCCACCAGCCTGCGTTCGAGCCGCCATTCACTCAATGACGGCTTTTGTGGAGACGACCATCGACCTAGTGTTGAAAGTCACTTATCTCTGTGGATTTCCCAAATTTTAGCCAATATGTTCGCTACGGTGACACCCTTCCGTGTCTGCTCTTTCTCCGCTTACATATTTTTGCTACCGCTTCACGTGCCCGCACTACCACTAGGCGGCATATAACGTCGTGGTGGGCAGTGGTAATTATGTTTTAGCTTATCAGTGTATAAATGACCTAGCAGATAAAGTCTCAAGTTCCGTGAGGTGCGCCGGCCAGAGTGGCCGTGCGGTTCTGGGCGCTACAGTCTGGAGGCGAGCGACCGCTACGGTCGCAGGTTCGAATGCTGCCTCGGGCATGGATGTGTGCGATGTCCTTAGGTTAGTTAGGTTTAATTAGTTCTAAGTTCTAGGCGACTGATGACCTCAGAAGTTAGGTCGCATAGTGCTCAGAGCCATTTGAACCATCCGTGAGGTGTTTCGCGGATGATGCAGGGAAGTCGTGATGCTAGAAAATTTTAGTGAAATGTAGGCACACCTGCAAAGGATCGACGCTTGGTTCAAAAAGTGTCAAATGACCCCCAACGTAAATGTACGGTATTGCGAATACATAGACAGAAAGACTCTTTATTCTAGATTACAATGTTTCTTGTCAGTATGGAATCCATACCAGAAAGGAATGAAAAATGGAGAATATCCAAAGAAGAGCAGCACGTTTCGTAAGCGCGAAAGCATAACAGAGATGCTCAGTCAACTACAGTGGCAGACGCTGCAAGACAGAGGCTATGCATCACGTTACGGTCTACAGTTAAACTTCCGAGAGTGTACATTCCTAGAAAAGTCAACCAATATATTGCTTCCTTCTACGTATATCTCGCGAAAAGTCCATGAAGATAAAATAAGACAGATTCGCGCCCAAACGGAAGTTTACCAGGATTTGTTTTTCCCCGTAAGCGACTGGAACAGGAGAAACGGTCAGGATATAGGTACAGAGTACCCTCACACATCGTAAGGTGGTTTGCGGAGTATAGAGGTACATGTAGACGTACCGAAATATCAATGTAATACGTAATGGTTGTAAAATTCTATACATTCTTTACAGAAGAATTAAAAAAGTAGCAGAAGCCGACCTCGGGGAAGAGCAGTTTGAATTCCGCAGCAATGTAGGAACACGTGAGCCAATACCGACCCTATGACTTCTCTTCGAAGACAGCTTACGGAAAGACAAATCTACTTTTATACCACTTGTGGACTTAGAAAAACTTTTTGACAGTGTTGACTGGAATACTTTTTGGAACTTCTGAAGGTAGCATGAGTAAAATACACGGAGCCAAAAGCTGTTTACTACTTGTCGAGAAAGCTTTCAATACAATTATAAAAGTTCACGAAGAAGAAATGAAAACGTTGATGTTTGACCACGACACTGAAATTCTGTCAGAGACAGCAAAGGACTTGGAAGAGCAGTTGAATGGAATGTACAGTGTCTTGAAACAAGGATATCCGATCAAATGTTCAAATGTGTGTGAATTCCTAAGGGACCAAACGTTCTCTTCACCGATGAGTGTCGCATATACCTTCAACCAGACAATCGTCGGAGACGTGTTTGGAGGCAACTCTGCCAGGCTGAAAGCCTTAGACGAGACACAGCACAGCGAGTGCAGCAAGGTGGAGGTTCCCTGATGTTTTGTGGTGCCATCGTGTGGAGTCGACGTACGCCGCTGGTGGTCACGGAAGGCGCAGCAACGGCTGTACGATACCTGAATGCCATCCCCCGACAGAGAGTGCCAGCCACTTAAATGTGATTTGCAGAGTATCCATGTAGATGTAGATAGTGCAACCATATCGAAGGCAAATTGGCGAGGCATTCGTCTTCATGGACGACAATTCGCGCCCCCGTCGTGGACATCTTGTGAATGACGTCTATCAGGATAACGACATCGCTCGACTAGAGTGGCCAGCATGTTCTCCAGACATGAACCCTATCGATCGTGCCTGAGATAGCTTGATGAACTCGTGGATAGTATGCCACGACGAATACAGGCATGCATCAATGCAGGAGGACGTGCTACTGGGTATTAGAGGTACCGGTGTGTACAGCAATCTGGACCACCATCTCTGAAGGTCTCGCTGTGTGGCGGTACAACATGCAATGCGTAGTTTTCATGAGCAATAAAAATGGCGGAAATGATGTTTATGTTGATCTCTATTCCAATTTTCTGTACAGGTTCCGGAACTATCGGAACCGAGGTGATGCAAACCCTTTTTTGATGTTTTTATGTATGTATGTATGTATATATGTATTCATGTTCCACATCGCCTTCTAAACTACTGGCTCGATCTGAATCAAACTTACAAGGGAACCTCCCCATCGCACCCCCCTCAGATTTAGTTATAAGTAGGCACAGTGGATAGGCCTTGAAAAACTGAACACAGATCAATCGAGAAAACAGGAAGAAGTTGTGTGTATATTTTGCTTATTTTTTTCATAGTTCCAAACTCAGTAGTCCATGCGAAACATAGGCAACATCAAGGAGAAATCGACCTCAGGAGCGCCGTGGTTTCGTGGTTAGCGTGGGCAGCTTCGGAGCGAAAGGTTCTTGGTTCAAGTGTTCTCTCGAGTGAAAATTTTAATTTTTTATTTTCAGACAATTATCAAAGTTCAGGCACTGACACATAATCAACTTCGCTCTCCAAAATTCCAGGACATGTTCAGATTTGCTTGGACATATGCAGGATTTGAAGGTCTACACACGGAAAAATTTGAAAACGTTAAAAACATATGTTTTGACAGAGCACAGGGAAAACTGTGCGACTGTGAAACTGTTGCATTCGTTTGTTGCAGTTTATGTGACAAACTCTTATGTTTTCATCACTTTTTTGGGAGTGATTATCACATCCACAACAAAACCTAAATCGGGCAAGGTAGAAGAATTTTTTTACCCATTCGCCAAGTGTACAAGTTACGTGGGTCGACAACATATTCCTGTCATGTGACGCACATGCCGTCACCAGTGTCGTATAGAATATATCAGACGTGTTTTCCTGTGGAGGAATCGGTTGACCAATGACCTTGCGATCAAATGTTTTCGGTTCCCATTGGATAGGTACGTCCTCTCGTCTACTAACCGCACGGTTTTGCGGTGCGGTCGCAAAACACAGACACTAAACTTATTACAGCGAACAGAGACGTCAATGAACGAACGGACAGATCATAACTTTGCGAAAATAAAGAAAGTTAACTCTTCACTCGAGGGAAGACTTGAACCAAAGACCTCTCGTTCCGCAGCTTCTCACGCTAACCACGGGACCACGGTGCTCCTGTGCTTACACTGTCCTTGATGTTGCCTATCTTGCGCATGGACTACTCAGTTTGTTTATTTTGCTTATTTTTTTCATAGTTCCACACAACCTCTTCCTGTTTTCTCGATTGATCTGTGTTCAGTTTTTCAAGGCCTATCCACTGTGCCAACTTATAACTAAATCTGAGGAGGGTGCGATTGGGAGATTCCCTTGTTAGTACATATAGTGTGTCCCAAACCTTTTGGGTCAAGTTGAAGCAGGTGATAGCGTGTCCACATACTATTATATTGAGATATGAAATCAATAGTCGAAAATGCATATTTTTTCTGTTATGGGCACATACAGCATACACTGCTTTAAAACAACATAGGTCACAGCAACTATTCAAATCGACGACCACCAGCCTCAATGCATGTATTGCAATGGGGCATGCATTTATGTCGCACTCTCGCAAAGATCATGGGTGTCTGCCATACACTGGAACAGGCAGCGGGTGATAAACAGCGTACACCCGTGAACACCATACTGTACACAGCTTAGCATGTAGTACGTTTGTCACATGACGACCGCATGCATCGCCCCGACTTACTGACCTGTGCGGCGTGCACACCACTATTCCTGATGTCAGTTGTCCATTGTATCAGATAGCTTGTGAGGAGTGTTACTGTGTACAGTGCATGACGCGTATTCCAGCACGGGACGTTTCTCGTCACGACGTTGGCACACATGCGTTTAAAGTACGGTGCGGCACGGTGTAGTGCCTTTAAAGCAACACAAAAGCACAGAGAAAGCTTTCCCGACAGGCGTCGTCCTAACTGGAAGAATTTTATCTTCGTGGGTACCATCTTCAAGAAACGGGGTGTTTAACCAGCCCAGGTACTCGGGAAAGACATGTCCGAACACCAGAGTTTGAGGAGATGGAGTTGGATCATGCGGCCGACCACCCAACAATAATCACCCGTCAACTTGCCCGTGAAACGCACAGTTCGAACGATACAGTGTGCAGAGTACTGGTGGAACAGGTATTATACCTGTATCATAAAGAACGTATACAAGCACTGGGATTTTGAGCCCCGCATTCACGTCGACGCTAAAATACCCATACTTTATTCATCCACGATTTGAGAATGAGTTCACTTCGTCACTTGCAACAAACTTTACATGTAATTTCAAACCTTTATAAAACTTTTTCTCGTTGACCCCCCATCCAAAAAAAAAAAAAAAAAAAAAAAAAAAAAGAAAGAAAACACGCCGAAAGAAAAAAAAAATACTGATTTACGGAAGAAGAGCGATAGGGAGCAGACGTATGAGTGGGCTGAGGAGCCACAGGCAAGAAGGTCGCCCGTGGGGCAGCCGCCAGCGCGGGTCTCCGACCGAACAAAGACCTTAACCGCTGCCGGGGACTTCCGGCCTCACGCTAACCTACCCGGCGTCCTTCGCCGTCGTTTATACTCTCCAAGTGGGCCATCGGCGCGCAGCCAAATCTGTTCCCGCTACAGTCCGACACAGGACGAAGTAGCACACCCCTCCTTGCCCCGAAACTCCCAACACCAACAACAGAATCGTCGAAACAAAAACGAAATCGCCTTAAACTAGGACACATGGGACCAGAGAAAATGCTTTGGAGAATCAGGTCATATCCTTCCAAAAGAAAACAAAGGGTTGCCATAGCTTACAGAATTCATGAATAAGTTGTCACAATGGAAAACAACTTCACACAGCATTCCACAAGGTTCAGTTTTGAGTCCATTCTTTTTTTCGTTTGTGGATATAATTTACGTGGAAATTTAAATTGTCATACAATACTATCAGGTTGATGCATAAGTTCGTAGCGTTTTTCTTTTGCATGTTGGTATTCCACTTGCTACGGGTTTATTTATCGAGTGTTATTTTTTACTTGTGTTTACTGTTGCTATCTGAGTTTACATACTATCATTTTATCATTTGGAGACAGTGACTAGAGCTGTGAACGCTAGAAAATGGAGTATCAAGTGGAGAAATCGGAAGACATATTGTTCCGATAGAGACAGAGGGGGCGACAGCAGCATAGGAAGCCAGAAACATTTACTACGTGTATGGGGATAATGCCACTGGAGAGAGAACGGCAGGAAAATGGGTTTCTGGTTTTGAGGATGATCGTTTCGACATTAGTGGCTCTCCAGCCTCAGTAAGACCGTCGGGATTTCATGAAGATCTTTTACACGCATTAATCCACATTGATCCACGTCAGTGTATTCGCGACTGGCAAATGTGAGTAACTGTAACCATTCCACTATCGTGTGCCATTTTCTTGGAACAGGGAAGATTGGTAACTCATGCCCTAAGTCAGAAATCACGAAAATCACCGGGTAGCCGTATGTGCATCTCAGCTTGCTCTTCATCAATTGACTCACGAAAAACACCGACCATTCCTATCCTGTATCTTTACTGGTGACGAGAAATGGTGTCTTTATCGGAAAAGAAAGAAAGGAAAGGAATGGCTGAACACAAACAAAGCAGCAACTCCCCGTACAAATAGCTGCGCGCATCCGCAAAACATCATGTTAAGCATCTGGTAGAAGAGTGGCTGTGTGGTGTACTACTAATTGCTTCCTCGAGGTGTAACAATCACTACTGCCATTTACTGTCAGTAACTGAGACGTTCTGCGGACGCAAGCCAAGCACAACGAGTAAGAAGTCTGCGTGAAGTGATGCTACTCCACGATCACAACCGTCGGCATTCTGCTAAGTCGACATAAAACACTATACTGGAGTTGAGTTTAGAAGTCATTCCGCACTCACCTTATTCAAATGATCTTGCGATCAGCATATTTTCACCTTTCCCTTTCTCTAACAATGGGAAGGGAGTGAGACATGGTTGTAGCCTATCCCCGGTGTTATTCAATCAGTATATTGAGCAAGCAGTCAAGGAAACAAATAAAAAATTTGGGGTACGAATTACAATCCATGGAGAAGAAATAAAAACTTTGAGGTTCGCCGATGACATTGTAATTCTGTCAGAGACAGCAAAGGACCTGGAAGAGCACTTGAATGGAATGGACAGTGTCTTGAAAGGAGGATATAAGATGAACATCAACACAAGCAAAACAAGGATAATGGAATGTAATCAAGTTAACTCGGGTGATGCAGAGGGAATTAGATTAGAAAATGAGACACTTAAAGTAGTAAATGAGTTTTGCTATTTGGGGAGAAAAATAACTAATGATGGTCGAAGCAGATAGGATATGAAATGTAGACTGGCATTGGCAAGGAAAGCGTTTCTGAAGAAGAGAAATTTGTTAACATCGAGTATAGATTTAAGTGTCAGGAAGTCGTTTCTAAAAGTATTTGTATGGAGTGTAGCCATGTATGGAAATGAAACATGGACAATAAATAGTTTGGACAAGAAGAGAATAGAAGCTTTCGAAATGTGGTGCTACAGAAGAATGCTGAAGATTAAATGGGTACATCACTTAACTAATGAGAAGGTATTGAATAGAATTGGGGAGAAGAGACTAGAAGAAGGGATCGGTTGGTAGGACATGTTCTGAGGCATCAAGGGATCACCAATTTAGTAATGGAGGGCAGCGTGAAGAGTAAAAATTGTAGAGGGAGAAAATGTGTGTGAAATCTTATGGGACTTAACTGCTAAGGTCATCAGTCCCTAAGCTTACACACTACTTAACCTAAGTTATCCGAAGGACAAACACACGCACCCATGCCCGAGGGAGGACTCGAACCTCCGCCGGGAGCAGCCGCACAGTCCATGACTGCAGCGCCGCAGACCGCTCGGCTACTCCCGCGCGGCTGTAGAGGGAGACCAAGAGATGAATACACTAAGCAGATTAATAAGGATGTAGGTTGCAGTAGGTACCGGGAGATGAAGAGGCTTGCACAGGATAGAGCAGCACGGAGAGCTGCATCAAACCAATCTCTGGACTGAAGACCATAACAACAACAACACCTAACAACGTTCAAGGAGCTTCCTTTTAGGATGAAAATGCGCTTCGAACATGACTCGCCTCAAAACCATGTGATTTCTAGCTCGGGAATCGAAACGTTACCCCAGGGATAGCAGCATGTTATAAATAGCGAAGGAGAATATATTATTGACGAGCAAACTGTCTGTTATGTTTAAATTATGGGAAAACGCTACGAACTTACGCACCAGTCCAACACTTGCATGTGATACACATTGCTGATAGAAACAGATAGCATGGAGCTAGTCCCACCAAACAACATCCTCACACTAAGTAATTTAGGTAATTGGTTTGATACAAATGGCTTAAAACTAAACTCTGATGATACCCAAATTATGCGGTTTATGACTAAGCAATCTAGAACACATGAACAAATTTACTCAGCCAGGAACTAAGAAATGGCTCAGCCGCAACATAGGAACTACTCCCAAAAGCGGTTCCGGATTCGAGGCCCGATAGTGTAACGAAGTTCTGAATATCTCTTTGGAGTAGCAAATCCGCGACGGAGGTAATCAGGAAATCTATATTGAGAACATAACTTCCTCCTTCACTGGATCTCACGTGTTTGTCTCAAATGATATTGCTTCGTTGTGATGCTTTCCGACATTTTAGCGTATTAAGCTTTTTCGGTCGTTTCATGCTAAAGGCACTCGTACTTCAAAACAAAATGAATAAAGTGGGGGGTTGCGGCAGAATCCACTGGAACTCGAAGGGCTAATCCAGGTGGCAGAAGCACTTGCCTCACTTGTCAGTCACTACACCGAATAAATGTTCGTAAATTTGCTTTAGTCAGTCATCCGATGCATTATTACACAGAGGACACGATCGGCATGAGACTGCTTATTTGCGTGTACAGCCTTCCGCTTTTCGCCTGTGGAGTGGCCACCTGACCACTGAGTTGAAACTGGCAGATTAAAACTGTGTGGCGGACCAAGACTCGAACCCGGGACCTTCGCCTTTCGCGGACAAGTACTCTACCATCTGAGCTACCCAAGTCGGGCACAGTTTTAATCTGCCAGGAAGTTTCATATCAGCGCACAGTCCGCTGCAGAGTCAAAATGTCATTCTGACCACCGAGTTCTTTGCTCATAATTGTGCTGCCTCCGTATATGAGACAGCCAAGCTATCTTTTCGGTGGCAAAGACTGAGGCAGCAGACAGTCCTGAGAAAATGAGATAAGCTCGTCTTACGATGCAAGTCAAAGACGGCACGCTCCATGCGTTGCTCCTGTTTCAATGAATGAAACGCGGCACGGCAGGGGACAACGAGCGAGGGAAGAGGCGGGCTGGCGTTACCTATGGCGAGTGCTGAGGGTAATTAGCAGGGTGTGGAAGCGAGGTGGGCCAGCCCAGCCGCTGTCCGCGAGCCGGCGGCCGCGAGGTCAGCCTCGGCGTGGCCAGACGGTGAGTCACCGCTCCGGCCCCCGCCTGCCGCAGCCGCAGCCGCTGCTGGCCTACATACAGCACTCCACGGCTCAGCCGCGCGGCGCACGGCCACCGTCGTGGGCGCAGGTGGACGGGAGCGCAGAGAGAGAGAGAGAGAGAGAGAGAGAGAGAGGGCGGAGAGTGGCAACACGAGAAAAGACAATGGAAGCGAAAGAAAGAGAGCAAAGATGATTGAAATGAACCAAAAAGAGACCCAAAAGGAAAGAAAAATAGACACAAAGACATGAGAAAAAGGGGACAAATAGTGCAAGAAAGAGCAAACAGTAAGAAAAGAGGCAGAAACGGTAAGAAAAGAGGAACAGTGAGGAAACAAGGGACAAACAGTGACGATAAATGGAGAGAAACAGTGAGGAAGAAACAGAGACAAACAGTGAGGAAGAAACGGAAACAAACAGTCAGAAAGAAACTAAGAGTACAGAAGCCAGATCCTGAAAGGAAAGAAATTGGGGACTTGGAGCGAAGAAATGGGGGATAACAGCGAAGAATTTGGAGGCTAAGAGTGAAGACATTAACAGGTAAGATAAAAAAAGAACTAGTTGACGACAATCCTTTTCTGGGCATGGTACCAAGTCATAATACATAGAACTACTGCTGCTGGAGAAAAACCTACGTTTCGGACACGGTTGCAGCAGCCTTCTTCTGGGTTAGTCCCAGGCATTGGTTTTTTCTCCAGCAGCGGTAGTTTTATGCAGTATGATGCAGTACCATACCCAGAAATCTTTTATGTCGATTGACACTGGCCACAAAAGCCTACGCAATTATATTAGTTGACAACAGACACAAAAGAGGCTGAAGACAGATAAAAAAGGTTGAAGATAGAGAAAAAGAGGCTAACAATAGAGAGAACAACTGAAAATAAAGAAGTTTGAGGAAAGAAAGGGTTGGAGTTCTTGGGAAGAAAGGGGCATAGATAGAGGGGAAAAAAGGGCCAAAGATAGAGGGGAAAAGGGGCCAAAGATTCAGGGCAAAAAAGAGCCGTAGAGAGAGAAAGAGCCGTAGAGAGAGAAAGAGCCGTAGAGAGAGAAAGAGCCGTAGAGAGAGAAAGAGCCGTAGAGAGAGAAAGAGCCGTAGAGAGAGAAAGAGCCGTAGAGAGAGAAAGAGCCGTAGAGAGAGAAAGAGCCGTAGAGAGAGAAAGAGCCGTAGAGAGAGAAAGAGCCGTAGAGAGAGAAAGAGCCGTAGAGAGAGAAAGAGCCGTAGAGAGAGAAAGAGCCGTAGAGAGGGACAAAGAGCCGTAGAGGGACAAAGAGCCGTAGAGGGACAAAGAGCCGTAGAGGGACAAAGAGCCGTAGAGGGACAAAGAGCCGTAGAGGGACAAAGAGCCGTAGAGGGACAAAGAGCCGTAGAGGGACAAAGAGCCGTAGAGGGACAAAGAGCCGTAGAGGGACAAAGAGCCGTAGAGGGACAAAGAGCCGTAGAGGGACAAAGAGCCGTAGAGGGACAAAGAGACGTAGAGGGACAAAGAGCCGTAGAGGGACAAAGAGCTGTAGAGGGACAAAGAGCCGTAGAGGGACAAAGAGCTGTAGAGGGACAAAGAGCCGTAGAGAGAGAAACAGCCTAAGATAGAAAATAAAGATTCAAGACAGGGTGGAAAGGGGCCAAAGACAGGGTGGAAAGGGGCCAAAGACAAGGTGGAAAGGGGCCAAAGAAAAGACAGGGTGGAAGGGGCCGAAACAGAGCAATAAAGAGGGCAAAGAGCTACACAAAAGGGTCAAAAAGTGAAAAGTGCTGTGAAAACAATCTAGAGAGCAAAGATTGTGGAAAAGGCTTTTAAGATAATCAGACTCAAAAATTATGTATTTTATCCTGCAAGCTTAGATATCAGAGGCTGGAACCGGCAGACAGTTTGAGAATTGAGGAAAGCAAGAGGGAGAGGCGCACCAACGCCTTTGGGGGAGGAGGGGGAGGAGGAGGAGGAGGAGGAGGAGGAGGAGGAGGAGGTGGTGGTGGTGGTGGTGGTGGTGGTGGTCTGGCCGCAGGAGCAGCGGTGGCGAGTGCGGCGGAGCTGCAGAGGGCGCTGCATTATTTAGAGTCCGGCAGAGTCGCCGGCAAGAAGGGCGGTATTGAGCGGGCAGCACCGCCGAGGCGTGGCGGCGCTCCGCCCGCCAGTCGCCACCTCGGCCGTCTCCAGAGGAGCCACGGCGCAACCACGCCTCCGGTCCACAACACTATCCCAGCTCCGCACTCTGTAATCGAACGTTCCCAAGAGTTAGTCTGTAACTGGCATCTAGTACGTGTTGCCTTTATGACAGCTTCCCCTGTCACATTTATATTCGTCAACAGTGGTGAAACGTTTCCCGAGGAATGACGGTTCAAGGGACATCACAGAATTAGTACTGAAGACCTAATTCCAGATCGGTTTCTAAGTCAGCATCAAATTTCCATCAGGATATTCGTACGCTACACCCACATTGTTGCAGCTATCCAAAGAACTCGACTCCATAGGAGAAGGGGGAAAAATAATAATCATACTCCAGTGCTATGGAGTTCGACCAAGAGGTACCAATCACAATTGCGCATAAGATTTCACACGTAAGTATTTTTGCTTCTTGGATAAATTTTATTAGATGAAATGTTTTCGCATTCTTGAATATGGACAACCACTGCTGTATAATGGAATGACGACAGTGAAAATTTGTGCCAGGCTGGGACTCGAACGCTGATCGTGAGCGGTCACCTTATCATCTGGCTATATGAGCGCGGTACACGGCTAGACCCAAACTTCCACATGTCTTCAACCATGTGTCTACAACCTGCCCTGTACTGGAATAACCGTAACGAATGTTCGAGTGCAAGTTGTGGACACATGGTTGACGACATACGGAAGTTTGGCTCGGAGAGCCTAATTGTAAGGCGACCGCTCGCGTTAAGCGGCAGATCCGGGTTGGATTCTCGGACCTGCACAAGTTTTCACTGTCGTCATTCCATTATACAGCTGATGGTTACTATTCATAACTGCCAAAATATTCCATGTTTCGTAATGGCTGTAATAGCCGCAGTGCCTGATCCCTCGGACATGCATGCGTGTCCGGAGGTACACTGCGTGGTATTTCTGAACAAAACAGGCAGACACTGCAGTATCGCAAACATTTATTGGTACAGCGCGGATACTGCGCTCACAAAAAGACATATCAACACCTAGGAGACGTGGAAGCAAAATGAAACTTTATGCATTGAGAGGTTGTGTTGCTTTTTGTCAGTGGTGGCAAACACAGGTTAAATGAAGAGCAACATGAATACAGTACAATGTTTCATCTTTTGTAGGCAGCTTCCGATACTATCCAACCAAAGTTATGCGTGATGAGACGGGGTGTTACCTAGTTAGTCCGTTCCTTGTGTCTGGATGGCACGCACAGATGTGTGGCGGTTACAATAAGTTTGATGCACACTCTTTGTGTGGTTATACCTTGTTGACCTCATGTATCCATTCAGTCCAACATTGGACCAATATCACTGTCTATGTTGGACTTTTCATTCAAATTGCTTTGTCACTGAGTATATAAGAGACACAATTTAAGATAAGAGATTGTTCACCTGACAGCATTAATGAAAAAGTCGATAATTTTACAGCCGAGCAGGCAAGAAAATTACGTCACGTCGAACATTAGCTAAAAGTGTGGCAGTCCTATCTGTTGGTGACATTCGTTTGTTCCTTTCCCGCACAATGTGTGGCTTTTTCTCATGTCTTATACCTACTGTTCTCGAAATTATGAGGCAAATGTCACGGTATTGTACAACTAAATTCTCCATAGATCATCCTCATTTTATTCGCCATCATCGTGTGAAAGAATGCTGCTGGAATATCACTGCAAGATTTTCAGCAGCTGACGTGGTAGCCTAAATGTGGTATCTGTTGCGTTAGCTCCAGGAACACCTATAATCAACTCCCTGGATTGAGACGCGACAGCCATAGTTCCTATCAAGAGTTTCTGCCCCTGTGCTCTAGATTAAATAGGTAACTACTCTGCACCTTCCATTCCCTTCATTACACACTATTAATAAATGCGATTCACAAGAATTTCTTAGCGTTATGTACGCTACCCACTACAGAACCTCACAGTATGAAAAATGTCATCCCAATGTGCACACACAATGAATCGGTAAGCCTTTAGAGATGGCGCAGCGATCGAGTCAAGCGTTCAATCGCGTGCGTACTGCCTCTACGTGAGAATAAGGCAGTAGTGATCAGTGAGGCACCTATGTTTTAAGCGGACATTGTACGTAAACATGGGTAAACGTAAGGACGTGACAGGGTGGCAAAAAGAGGCAATCGTGTTTGACAGTGCCTATGGCCATACAGCGTGTGAATTAGCGAGATTTGTCGGTGTTTCGCGGCGGACTGCCCAATCTGTCTACGTGCAGCGGCCTAACCCATTATTGTCGGAAAAAGATCCTGACGGAGAGGGACCGGAGATGCATTTCGCGCCTTGTGAATGAAATCGCTCTAAAACACGACAGGAACTGCTGCAGGCAGTGAATGAAGGTGCATCCCAATCGGTTAGCGAGAGATTACTGCGATGGGAACTGCATACAGTGAACATTTGGAGTAGGTCGTCTCACAAGAGCCCATTGCTCACCACAGGCACATACAGACGACAACAGCAAGGTTCATGAGGCTGATTTGGTTTTCTTCAATATTCTCGCGCTATATTACAGCTCGACTGGCCTGCAAAATCATATGACTTACACGTTATAGAAAATCAGTGGTACATGTTGGCACGGGCGTAAAACGCCGACATCGGCATCCCCGAAATTTAGTGGAACTGCGCGATCAGATCCTCAGCGAGTAGTTTAATCTGGATGTGAGGCACCTGCAGAGCAGCCTCGCGGACTCACTTCCTAAATCCACGCGTTTACCAAGTCCAAGGGCGGAATTACACGGAGTTAAGTGGTGCCTGTAACGATTACTCTAAGGGTGAATAATTTTTTGTCTGGTCGACTTATTATACGGGTGTGAAACACCAAATATTTCTAACGTTCACAACTAACAAAAGTAACTGACTACGAATTTCCTGTTTGTGAAGAATTGGTAACAAGTTACAACGGTATGGCTGTACCAGTTGGAAATATTTGATGCTTTTTTATCTACATCTACATACATATTTTACAAAGCACTGTGAAGTGCGTGGCAGATGGTATTTAGCACGGCACTACATCTCAAGGTTTCGTTCGTTGCCAATCGTAAACTGAGTGAGACAGGAGTGACTGCTTCATCGGATGTATGTGTGCTGTAATTAGTCTAACCATGGTTCCACGATCCCCGCGGGAACGATACGTATGAGCCTGAAGAATATTTTTTTCAGTTTATACTGCTAACCTGGGACACCAGAACACCTTGAAGAAGATCCCAGCAAAGGGATCGAAACGTCGATTGCGAATATAAAAACTGCAGAGCAATATGACGCCGTCTAACAGCCTACAAAACTTTATTTTCTGACAACCGTCTTCAAATCCTGCAGTCGGACTTGCTATTGATATTGTCCGCCATGTGATAAATATACAACGTGGACAACACGTATCCCGACAGGCCTCCCTGCGGCGCGCCCCATGTTCTTACTAGTACACAACCAATAAATCAACTCATGCCCTGCAAGAGATTGATGAATGGTGCAGACTGCCAGTTGACGCTGAACGTAAATAAATGTAACATATTGCGCATACATAGGAAAAGAAATCGATTCTGTACAACTACAACGTTGATGACAAATTGCTGGAAACACTAACTACAGTGAAATATCTAGGAGTAGCCATTCACAGCGATCTTAACTGGCATGACAACATAAAACAAGTAATAGGGGAAGTATATGCCGATTGTGATTCGTAGCTATAATCTTAAGGAAAAGTAACTCATCCACGAAGGAAGTAGTTTACAAGGCGCTTGTTCGACGGGTTCTTGAGTACTGGTCAAAATCTCCAGTGGCAGATGCTGGAAGAGATGCGTTGTGCATCACGGAGACGTGTACTTTTGAAATTTCGAGACAACCCTTTCCATGAAGAGTCGGACAACATATTACTTCCGCTCATATACACATCGCGAAATGATCGCGAAGGCGAAATTCGAGAATTTAGAGCCATTACAGAGACTCTGCCCATGTGCCATAACAGAGTGGTCGCTTGTGGCGAATGATGTAGATATACAGTGTTCATTTGTATGTTCATTTGTATCTGTCGTGTATGTTTGTCACTATTTCCGTCATTTATATATACAACAGACATTTCATTCTCGTAGTTCAGTTACAAATATTTTCTTCTGTATTATTTTATATTGTCATGGTTCCACAAAAATTAGCCCCACTCATGTGCACGTCTACAAGTTTCCATGATCAGTCACTCTTTATTATGTAGTAAATATCTCACTCTATTTGTTTATCCGAAACGTTTTGGTCCATATTATGCGAGTACTGTCCACGTATGTAAACACTTTTGAGTTTTCCGCGTCCACTTGCGTGCATTATCTACGCATCTAAATATTTTATTCTGTAACGCATCTCCAGCCAAACATCACAATAGGAAGAACTGTGATACGCAGCATCTTCATACTTTTTGGACTTACGGTCAGTGTTTGTTTGACGTCAATCCAAATGTAGCTAGATACACACGCTCTCTCTCCCTCCCTCTCTCTCTCTCTCTCTCTCTCTCTCTCTCTCTCTCTCTCTCTCTCTCTCTCTCTCTCTCTCTCTCTCTGTGTGTGTGTGTGTGTGTGTGTGTGTGTGTGTGTGTGTGTGTGAGAGAGAGAGAGAGAGAGAGAGAGAGAGATATGGCTAAAAGGTACATTATCATAATGAATCCGTCGCAGATACCACGCAGCACGGAAGTGTATAAGAGCGATCAAAACCTTCCCTTTTGAGGGCGCTGCAGCAGCGTATATGCAACGTACCGCGACTCAGATAGGGATATATGAGGACCAAAATGCAGACGAGAGATTAATGCGACATCCGTGTCTTAGCTATGTGCGTGCAGTGAATAAGGGAAGATGAACTACAGCGACGTTACTGTCAAATGTGCCCTAACAGGACGAACGTGCTGTCTTTTCTTGGTTGCCGAAGGGCAAACACCGGTAGATATTCATGGGAGGATGAAGAATGTGTGTACGGCAGCATGTCTTTGGAAAACGACTGTTGTGCAACGGAAACCGCGACAACGGGTGCTGTTGTTTATGATAAACGCACGTCCCCATATCGCAAATGTCGTAACACAGAAGTTACGTCAACTCAAGTGGGACTCTTTCAAGCACCCGCCCTATAGCCCTGCTCTCTCCCCGTGGAATTAGCACGCCTTCAGTCCGTGAAAAAAGGCCTTGAAGGGCCGCCGATTCCTCTCGGATTAGGATGTACAGCAGTCAGTCACGGAATTCTTCAGGCAGCATGACACAGCGTTGTGCCAAACGAGTATCTGAAACCCGGTGTGTCGGTGGGATGGTTGTCTCACTGCTCACGGCGATTCTGGACTGTGCGGCATTCGAAAGGAAACTTTTTGATCGCCCCATTAACCCTTTCAGTCCCTCTGACTACAACTGTGTACTTTAACTTTTACTGTGTCTTATCTACAAAAATACAAGTATTTTTTTCTCAATAAAAACTAAGGTACGCAGTTGTAAATGTCCGATCATTTCATTATGTGCAATTGCTGCCAAGTGTTGTGCATCACTACGAAAACATCAGCGAGTGTAGCAGTGCACAGCAACTCATGACCACCAGAATGCACGTATGTGGTTGGCTCGCTATATTCCATTGTAGAACTGAATATTGTTATTGTTATTTTGCATGATAATTATTGAATGATCATTATACTATTTATTATTTCGTAATTATTTTAGTTCGCAAAATGAAGCCAAGCGTACAAAAGTTTTGAAATTGGGTATATATTTTTGGATAAATCTTACATCTAAAATCATTAAAAATTCATCTAAGAGAATTATCAAATACGAGTAAATAAAAATTTTCCTTACTCTAGAAAATATTCGGGTCCGACAGGATAATAATCCCGAAACATTACTATCTCAACGTTTCCGCCAGCATCACGAACGTAACTTTCAGTTATACGTCGTCCAGAAAATAATTTTGATGTAACACCTCCGTATGACGATGCGTCTGCGTTGCCTTCATGGTACAATACATTGTATCAAATCTAAAACGCGACTGGCTGCATATTATACCTACACAAACTGCCAGGTCACTTCTACATTCGTCGCTGACTCTCAATCAAAGATAAATGACTGTACTTTCTCTACCAAGAAATCCTCAAGCCAGTCCCATATCAGGTTCATACCGATATAACAAAGAGTGCTTTTGTTGGTAAACGTCCGTGTAGCGCGTTTTCGTATAAGACAAACGGTGCGACACGTGACGTACGGATGACCGCTTGCTACTGAAATATGTTTGGGAGGACAGCTTGTGTAATGGTGGCGCGCAGGCCTTTGCCCCAGCAACCCGCTCCGCCTGGAAATGTACCGGCCGTTACGTAAAGACCGGGCTGAGCTTCGCAGCCCGGCGCATGCACAACGCAGACCTACAAGTTACCTGCCCCGGCAGCCTAGCTGTTTTCGTCCAGCAGGGGGACGGAGTTATACTTCTGACCGCGACATCCTACAATCGCAAACTGTTCGAAACGCTCTTCAGCAGCTCCACAACAAGTTTTTTTGTTTTTTTTTTTCAGGCAACTGTCAACAGAATCAATATACTTAGATAAATGAATTATACACTCTGTAATGTCTTACAGCACTTGTATTCTCTACCGGTTTCGATCATGGACCATCTTCACAGTGCTAGCACAAAAATGGAAACAAGGTCAAAACCGTGAATCTCAAACACATTACATTTTCATGAGAATTTTTCGTCGGAAAAAGTAAGTGTACTTACGGAAAATATCTATTGTAACAACTTCACACGGTATAAATGCTATTTAACCTGCAAGGTATACGCCATTGCTGTCTTAAAAATGTGAGAAAACTGATACGTAACGCCGCAATGCAGGCTTAACCAAGCAGAAAACAATGTTGAAAACATGAAAACATGTAAGAGAAGTAAGTGTACATCACCACTGCTCAGGCACAAGACCCAGTAGGTTAACCACACATGAGTTGATCAAATATCGTAGGAGAGGGTGGAGAAAGGGATGTATTACATGCTCACAAATTTAAGAACTACGAAGATTTAGAAAGAGGGTTTAAAGATAAAGCACTGATTAAAGTGCGAAGGGCAAAAATTAATTTTGGAACTGTAAAGTATTAACTGTACCGAACGTATTTTGAGTGTTATGTAACACAGGTGAAGTCATTAACTAATTACGTAAGTGCAGGTCATTTAATTAAAGTCTCAATTAGATAACTGCCCACTTATGTAAAGGATTTTCGTAACAACTTCAGGGAGGATGAAAGCAACAGCAATAACAGGAACGAAAATAAAAGAAAATGGGCCCATACAGAAAGGAAACAAAGTAAGAACATCCGTTTAAAAAGACAAGAGCCCCAAGAGGTGAAGAAAGTGATGACAATATAATCTCGAAAACACAGGGAATGAGTTTACAAAACTTGTTGGACTCCCTGTGAGAGATTATTTGAATTTACAGGAACGTACAAGGTCCCACAGAAAGAACCAAACCAGCGGAGCAGCACCACAGAGAAGAATGTCCCCTTCATAGAGTAGTTACGGTGACTGGTGCCATATATAATATGATCAACAAGATATCGTGACCTGGAAATTAACAACACAACAACGAACGTAGCGAAACTGGTCCAGATGAACAAGGATAACTAGTATTGGCACGAACTGTTGGATTCGTTGCTGCATTCACTTCAATTATGGGGAACGGCAACTACGAACCAACATCTGCAAAGACTAGACCACTAGAAAAAATTTCATGCAAATCACAAGAGGGTTTGGGAGTGGGTTGTGGAGTCAAGTAGCTAAAGCGGAAGTGGTACGAGTTCTGTAATTGGACACCCGCAATAATCGTGGCTGCTAATTGGGTGCTGGTGGCTATCGAGACCGCCCAGGATCTTTACAGAACGCCTCACGTTACGGACAGAATTAATTAGCCCATTAGATGCGTACACCAATTAATAAAAGCAGTAGCCTCTCCAACGTCTTCTCTCTGGCTGCAGTAGTAGCCTTACTGACTGTATGGCAAGTCATCGACGCTGATTCATTCCAGTGCTGTCATGAATCCACTAGTCGAGCATGAAGGCATCTATGTACACTCCTGGAAATGGAAAACAGAACACATTGACACCGGTGTGTCAGACCCACCATACTTGCTCCGGACACTGCGAGAGGGCTGTACAAGCAATGATCACACGCACGGCACAGCGGACACACCAGGAACCGCGGTGTTGGCCGTCGAATGGCGCTAGCTGCGCAGCATTTGTGCACCGCCGCCGTCAGTGTCAGCCAGTTTGCCGTGGCATACGGAGCTCCATCGCAGTCTTTAACACTGGTAGCATGCCGCGACAGCGTGGACGTGAACCGTATGTGCAGTTGACGGACTTTGAGCGAGGGCGTATAGTGGGCATGCGGGAGGCCGGGTGGACGTACCGCCGAATTGCTCAACACGTGGGGCGTGAGGTCTCCACAGTACATCGATGTTGTCGCCAGTGGTCGGCGGAAGGTGCACGTGCCCGTCGACCTGGGACCGGACCGCAGCGACGCACGGATGCACGCCAAGACCGTAGGATCCTACACAGTGCCGTAGGGGACCGCACCGCCACTTCCCAGCAAATTAGGGACACTGTTGCTCCTGGGGTATCGGCGAGGACCATTCGCAACCGTCTCCATGAAGCTGGGCTACGGTCCCGCACACCGTTAGGCCGTCTTCCGCTCACGCCCCAACATCGTGCAGCCCGCCTCCAGTGGTGTCGCGACAGGCGTGAATGGAGGGACGAATGGAGACGTGTCGTCTTCAGCGATGAGAGTCGCTTCTGCCTTGGTGCCAATGATGGTCGTATGCGTGTTTGGCGCCGTGCAGGTGAGCGCCACAATCAGGACTGCATACGACCGAGGCACACAGGGCCAACACCCGGCATCATGGTGTGGGGAGCGATCTCCTACACTGGCTGTACACCACTGGTGATCGTCGAGGGGACACTGAATAGTGCACGGTACATCCAAACCGTCATCGAACCCATCGTTCTACCATTCCTAGACCGGCAATGGAACTTGCTGTTCCAACAGGACAATGCACGTCCGCGTGTATCCCGTGCCACCCAACGTGCTCTAGAAGGTGTAAGTCAACTACCCTGGCCAGCAAGATCTCCGGATCTGTCCCCCATTGAGCATGTTTGGGACTGGATGAAGCGTCGTCTCACGCGTTCTGCACGTCCAGCACGAACGCTGGTCCAACTGAGGCGCCAGGTGGAAATGGCATGGCAAGCCGTTCCACAGGACTACATCCAGCATCTCTACGATCGTCTCCATGGGAGAATAGCAGCCTGCATTGCTGCGAAAGGTGGATATACACTGTACAAGTGCCGACATTGTGCATGCTCTGTTGCCTGCGTCTATGTGCCTGTGGTTCTGTCAGTGTGATCATGTGATGTATCTGACCCCAGGAATGTGTCAATAAAGTTTCCCCTTCCTGGGACAATGAATTCACGGTGTTCTTATTTCAATTTCCAGGAGTGTATTTTCTTACACAGATAATTTTTGCGCCTGAACATGGTTTCTGCATCGGTGCCAATTACGTCGTTGGAAATCATGATAACGGTATGGGGATCAAATCACAGCTAAAAAATCGCTTGTGTTTATACACCAGGAGGAAAAAAAGAAGTTACGAACAAATTACCTACTTGTGTATATGCTTTCAAAGTAATATTCAATGGGCACAATACATTTTTGACAATGTTTAAAAAGCTGTTGAAAACTGCCTGCGAAGACTTTTGAAGTAGATCGAAGCATTAACACCACCACTCTTTCAAGTTCCATCGACAAGTAGAGCTGACAGCAATGCACTGCCACCAACATACACGCCTAATGATTCAAATGGTTCAAATAGCTCTCAGCACTATGGGACTTAACTTCTGAGGTCATCAGTCCCCTAGAACTACTTAAACCTAACTAACCTAACGACGTCACACACATCCATGCCCGAAGCAGGATTCGAACCTGCGACCGTAGCGCTCGCGACGTTCCAGACTGTAGCGCCTAGAAGCGCTAGGCCACCTCGGCCGGCTTACAGGCCAAATCTTCTCCAGACATAGTCGTAGTGTGCTAATATGATTCATCAACTGTCATGACGGTTTACAGAAGAGATGTACCTTTACTCCAGGTATCAGCCAAAATGTCCAGCAGTCTCATCCCAAACTGTCTTCATCTACTTGTCACTTTGTGCAGCAAACATCCAGATGAGATCTTACGTATATTGAAATCCATATATGACGGTGTTCCCATGCTTTTAGAGTAGAATTCTGTCCAGTGACTGGTTGGATGCACTCTTGTATATCCTGTGCAAGATTTACCATTTCGCATAACTTTTGCAACCTACACCCGTTTACACTCCCTCTATTGCCAAACTGACGATTCCTTGATATTTCAGTATCAGTCCTACCAACCGACACCTTCTTTTGGTCTTCTCCCCAGTCCAGTTCACTGTTCGTTAGTTATCCGATCTACCGATGTATTCTATTACACGCTTAGTACCATTAACACATTAACTTGTTTCTAAAGTAATCAGACATTTGAAGCTGTTCGATTATTTAAAAGATTGGAGTGTGCATACAATACCTTGGTTATGATTTCCGATTATCAAAGATGAGCTAATGCGAATTCGGTCCATTATGAGGAATGGCAACTGAGCAGGGTGGACAAAGACGTGTCTTGTCGTGCACTTTCTTTTCACCGTTATTTAAACGGAGTACAACAACGTCACATTACTCACGTCAACTTTATTGCCTTCATACACATTTAGTAAGATCGATGAATTTCAGCTAGCGGCATTTGTTCAGCATTCAGACGTTCAATGACACATTCCTGTTTTATACTCTCCTCGGCCTCAGACGCCATTATGAAATGCTCCCCTGCTGTTGCTCCTGATTGCTCTGACAACTAAAGTAAGTGGACACTCGTGGGAAGATTAAAAATTACTACCACACCAACATAATATGGGTCCGACGCTTAAAGCCAACACAAAGTAAGAAGAGGCATTACTTTCGGAAAGATGTTCGCAATAAACACGGGTGTAGAGGTACTTGGAAGACGTAGCGTACGCGACAAGTTCAGGTTCGCTACTATTCTAGCGACAGGAAAAACCGACCGGTTAAAACCGATACCTATATTTTAGTTCCGAATAACCGGTACTTCTCGGTATTGGTTTGGTCATGGTTATGACAGTTTTTTAATTTTTGTTTACTCGTAAAACGTCCACTGCTTTGAAATGTTGCGTTATTATAAGAAAACGGAAAACCCACCAGTGCCATTTTAATACTACCACCAACAGCTAGAAACCAGCAACAGACGCATGACATCAGAATCGGTACAGCAAGGCTGAGACAGTAATGTACCTGTTAACCATGTGGCATGGCCCATTTAGAGTAGACGGTAGCGAGTACAAGAATTGCCACCAATCAGCCGTATACGGTAATTTCCCGTTGTCCTCCTAGGGCATCGGTTGCAGAGCAGAATACGCCGTCTATAGTTTCGAAGCATTTTACGAATTGCGGTACGAATAAAGTGAAATACTCCATATGCCTTAAAAGATTAAAAACGGTAGGAGGCACAACAAACTTGCAGCATCGTATAAGGAGAGACAGTGTCCCTCAGAAGAGAACGTAATTTTGTACCTATGATTTTATTTATGCCCAATGAATTTGAGATAATTACTGAAACCTTAATTTTGTGGTTGCTTCAGGGTGAATAATATGTACCATCCAAAAGTGATGATGCAGGAAAGTCGTCACCTTGTGAACTTTCGTTCTCGCTGCGCCCGTCTCCCTCATATTTGCTGTCTTTACTGGAGACACTGAAACCGATTTCTGCCGTAGCCTTAACCTCATATCGGTCGAGATCTTGTTCTCCGTCACCTTCATTAGAACTTTTCAATCTTTCGTTAGAAGTCCCGTTTATTGCTGGAAATAATACAAAAAAATAAGTAAGTAAAAATAAAAAATATCGGTTATTTCAGAAACCAATAATTGTGAGCATTTTTAATAGTCAGGTTAAACTGGAGGCAAACAAAATCGGTATAGCCGAAAACTAATTGCTTCAACTGTAACCAGCATCCCTAGACTGGTCTGCTGGAGGTAGACCCGAAACGCCGTGACTGGTGGGAATCTACAAACGGAAGGGGTCGGCAGGAGTCTGCGGACGGCAGGCAAGGAGACGGAAGAGGAGAGAGAGGGGATGGGGGGAGGAGGGAACGAGACAGACACGCAGTCCGATCGATACCCGCGCTCGGCCTTGCTCGCCAGGACACTGCATTTAGGAAGCTCTGCGTACGCGCATCCAGTAGCCTTCCCCAATGCGTACCGAGTTGCACAGGGACAACGGCACTGATCTGATCCGCAAACGTGTGCGATACGAGGCGTTCTCGGCCAACGTACCCCACACGGAACATCGAGGTCCACCTAAGCAACTATTGCTATTTCATGACCTCTTTTGCTGCCAGGCTTATGAGCCCGCTACAGTAAAAATGCGTCTGAACCATTTTTAATAGCTCTGAGCACTATGGGACTTAACATCTGAGGTCATCAGTCCCCTAGAACTTAGAACTACTTAAACCTAACTAACCTAAGGACATCACAAACATCCATGCCCGAGGCAGGATTCGAACCTGCGACCGTAGCGGTCGCACGGTTCCAGACTGAAGCGCCTAGAACCGCTCGGCCACACAGGCCGGCTATGTTTAAGTATTGAGTTATTATTAGATATTCTGTACATCTTCAGACTGACAGCCTGCTTATCTCCCTTGGAGCAAGAATTGAAAGGAAAATGACGCACGTTCGCGCTTCGCAATAGCCGCTTTGTTAACAATGGCAACGGCATGTAAGTGGCAAAAAAAGGGTGGCTTCCCATGGGTCTGCCGTTCAGTTTCGTCACATGTAGGATTTTTCTGGAACACTTCATGTCGACTTCCGTGTTTTTTCATTTCTGCCAACGCCAACGATCAAGCAGTTGTAGTGCCAGACTTGCACGGTGAAGCTAAACTTGGCAGTTTCCGTTGGTAGCCCATTACGTCTGCATTTCCCCTCATACGCGTCCGCCCACCGCAAGGACCAATCTTGTCATTTAGATCTTTTTTCACCATTTTCGGCAACTGGTGTACTATTTCTTCACAACGGAAATCTTGTTATTCGATTCACATCGCCCCCCGTGGCATCGAGGTGGTTCTTTTTTTGTGCCACATATACTCGCTTCACACAAAGAGAAAGACTGGACTTGATAAAAACTCAAAAAGTACTACGACTACTTCACACGGTGTAAGTAAAATTATGTTCTACTACAATTTAGAAAGAACAACTTCAAATATGTACCGAAAATTGTGAAAAAAATAACAAAATAAAAATTTCGGCACTCGATATTGCCACATTCATAGCGCTATATATATAGGGTGAAGGAACATCGTCGATACACAGTCTCTATCTACATTATTCGAGATTTATTCAGTTTTCAAATTTATTGAATAGGATTGGAGAGAAGAGAAGTTTGTGGCACAACTTGACTAGAAGAAGGGATCGGTTGGTAGGACACGTTTTGAGGCATCAAGGGATCACAAATTTAGCATTGGAGGGCACCGTGGAGGGTAAAAATCGCAGAGGGAGACCAAGAGATGAATACACTAAGCAGATTCAGAAGGATGTAGGTTGCAGTAGGTACTGGGAGATGAAGAAGCTTGCACAGGATAGAGTAGCATGGAGACCTGCATCAAACCAGTCTCAGGACTGAAGACCACAACAACAACAACAACAACAACAACTGACTTTTTGATCACCCGGTATATCGATGCTTTTCGAAAATATCTATATCGATATTTTGTCCACAGTCCTAACTGCCCGGCTACTTCTTACGATGGTTGTCGTAATTTAGTGCGGGAAGAGAGTTTAGCACAATAGGTATTTTTCAGGGGGCCTGGCGGTTGCCACCGAGTACGTCATGTGGAATGTCGATAGAGTAGTGGTTTCCTTCACAGCAAGAAACTTTCGCTTGCAGGGACTGTGTTGGCGGAGTGGAGAGGCGCCTCCGCAGCGGCCGCTACGGCTACTTGTTTGGGCAAAAGGAAAACGGCGGCGTGTTGGAGCTGAAGCCCGCGGCCGGTGAGTCACGGCGACCGCAGAGGCAGCGGCAGAGCCAACACGGCCCAACTCGGCGCCGCCACCTGCCGTGACTCAGGGTTCCTGCCCACGCTGCCGCCGTCCGGTAGCTCCGGCGAAATTAGTGGACGCCGAGCGCCAGGCTCCTCTTCGGGGTCCTTTTCCGCAAAAACTAAAGCTCTCGATACCGCTTCGCCAACTCTCAACCACGTTGTCAGCTTTCAACTTAACCTAATCCTCGGACTAAGTTACAAATCGGCACGCCAACACAATTAAGATTTCGTATTCAAATTCGTTCGCTTCCTCAACTGACAACCAAATTGTTACCTTTCAGTCCAAACTGTACCTCGTGCTACGCTACGGATCAGACTGTCATCACAGTTTAACATAGAGGGGGTGCTCAAAACTGTGGAAACACCAAAAACACTTTGCCATGTCTTACACTGTGTCGGAAACCTGATGGCATTCACAACAGCATCTAGTCGTCTCCAAATGGATAATTACTGGTCCTGTGTGGTTTTTACGGGACTCTCATACTATTCTTCCAGCAAAGTAGTGGCAAGTTCAGGTAACGACGATGGAGATGGACAGCGACGCTGACCCTTGTCTCAAAGTCTGAACGACTGAGATCTAGTGACTGTGGAGCCTGGAGGAAATGCCACAATTCATCCCTGTGGTCACAAAACCAGTCCTGGACTACGCGAGTTGAGTGAACAGGCGCCCTGTCGCCTCGGAACACGGCATCACCTTTGGGAAACAAACATTGGACCACGAGATGGTCTTATCTGCCAAACTGTTCACATAATCTTTGGCAGCAATGTGTCCATGGGGCCCATGGAATACCACGAAATGGTTGCTCAAATCATCACCGTACACCCGCCATATCTCAGGCCTTACGGCTTCGACACACCGCTTTCCTGTTATGGCCATTTGCATCAATTGTTGGGTGGTTCTGAAATTCCAGCTCGCCAGCAGTTACTTGCTTATGGACCTCCTTTCGTGCTCTGCTGACACGGTTCGCGAGTGCGACTTTCAGTTTTGCAGTGACTTTTGAGGCTCTCGTCTTCGTGTTTTCCATTACAACCTTTTTCAATGGACGCCTGTCAGGATCACTCAACACAGACCTTCGTCCGCTTTGTAACTTAGTGGATGATGTTCACCGCTTTCCCTGTATGCGTTATAAATCTTCGATACGGTGCCTCTTGAAACGCCAAACATTTCGGCTCCCTTGGTTACTGGAACACCCACCATATGAGCACCAGCAGTTTGCCCACGTCCGAATTCACTTAGCTCCGACATTATGCACTCACCACGACTGAGACTTGGAACGGATTGAGAACACTGCACAGGTGCCGTACGCGGTCAAATGCATCAGTACCACCTGGCTAGCATCTGCATTTATGTTCAGGCATGCATTTTCGCAGTTTTTGCATATTATTGTCCAACTGCTGTAAGAAAAATCACCACCACTACCATAACCATCAATAATCCGTCTTTCATATTTGAAAGTAGGTGACTCACCACCTTATCCTCTGAACAATCTATCTCAACTACCCAGTCTCCTGCGTCTTGGAGTAGCTGGCCCAAAAGTTTTTTAATCTTATTCTTTATCTGATTTGTCTGTGGTCTCGATGGTCGCCCCTGCAATCTTTTCCCTTCACTTTGAGTTGGATGATATTTCCAAGTTATTACCAGTCTTCGAGTTACGTGACCAGAGAACTGTAGGATACGTTAGAAACATACACTAAACAACCTCTTCTCCATTCTGAATTCTTGAAGGGCTTATTTTTGTTCGTTTCTCGGCCACGTTATTCTCAGCAACTACCTGTTTTGTCCGAATCTCAAAACCTATTTTTCTGTAGCCCCCTTCAGTTATTACATTCATCCACTTACAGCAAAACTGGAAACAACAGAGATTTTAGCACTCTTGAATTTACCAAGTCTGGTTAGGGTTCGGTCTTTCTGAATTAGTATCGGCTTCGATGCAGCATTACACCCCAGAACAATTCTGTGCCGTATTATGCGTATAGAGCCCTCTCTTTCTGAACCACAGGGTACAGGTACACAAAGAAATCAACTTCTACATATTCTGAAAGCACATACATCAGTAGCTGGTAGTGACTCACCTCTGTCTATTTTCTCTATCTTGTAGTTCCTTAATTTTCTTTAGTGATTCTGTGTAGAGCACAGTTTCATCAGGGAATCATGAATTACTACTTTTACGTCCTCTAATTCAAATTCGGGTACTACCAGATCACATACCATACTCTCCATAGATTCTAAATAGAGCTGGTCATAGATTGCGCATATGTGTAACTCCTTTACATGGTTTAAAAGATCTTGAAATTGTCTTATTTAGTCAGATTACTGCTTTGTTCTTAGAGCACACACTTCTGCTATACAGACGCAAAGAAAATTGTCATTGTTCTGTCCTCTTACTGATTAAGAATGTATGACGTCAAACGCCATGACGTCATTACGTCTCTGAGCGAAGGCGACATCCAGTACAGAAAAGTTTAGGTGATCTTCCCTTTCACTCGTAATACACTACAAGACAGCCGTCGCTTTTAAGAAAAATCGTTAAAAGCGTCCTTTGCCTTTTTAATACACCCCTTTACATATTGTCCATGTATTACGAAGTATAATTATTGTGTTGTAATAACTCTCTCATAGATTAAACAACGTTATAGTATACAGAGTAAGAGGAAACGCACTAAATTTGCAGATAAATGGCAATTACATTGCAAAGGTGGTCTCAGTGTCAGGGCTGGGTCGTTCGTTCTTGTACAACTTAGTCAAAAGATTTTGTCCAGGGTCATTTAAATAATATGTCGCTTAAACATTTTGTTTAACAATTTTATTCTTTTATTTACATGTTTTTAAAACATAATTTATCATCACATATTTGACATTTCTCAAATATACATTGTGCAACTTGCTTGAACCATACAAAGAACGTAATCGATCAGAGGACAAATTGTACCACACTCAATAAATGCTAAACGCACTCTGAGGCTGTGTTGACGGCATCTAAAGCAGCTCTGATGCACTTGGCGCTAAAACTATTTTTAAAAAATGGCTCTGAGCACTATGGGACTACACATCTGAGGTCATCAAGTCCCCTAGAACTTAGAACTACTTAAACCTAACTAAGGACATCACACACATCCATGCCCGAGGCGGGATTCGAATCTGAGACCGTAGCGGTCGCCAAAACTGTTGAACGACATATATTACGAGTTCAGCTTCCTTCTAAAATAGGATACAGTCCAAACCAGCATTAACATGACTGGCTTAACTGAAACTATTTTTAGATTTAATTTTTATACCATTTTTCTGAAAATAATTATTTATATGAGGATTTATAGACCAAAGGATTAATAATAATGGTTGCAAATTTTGACAAAATGAAAAATAGTACTTTCCTGTTACTTCATAAAATTGGTAGCAAAATGAGAAAAATTATAAACGATGACAAATTTCATAAGTGAAATTCGTGGCATTTGGTCGCTTAGCTTATCGCGCTGCCACTAGCCTGCCAGAGAGGACACAACGAATGGGAAGCCTTCGTGTGGTTTTTCGGCAGTTTTCCACGCTCCTTTACGCAAATGCTCGGCTGGTCCCGCAGTGAACACACATGCAGGATTCACGAACCGACGGTGCACAGGGCTTCCCTCCGTCAAGTCGCTTTGACACGGAACGTGGCAATCGTGCAATGCGCTCACGTTGTCTTCGCCATGCTGCTACACGGTCACAAACGATCCTGTTTGTTTACACGGTACCGGTACGTGTGTACCGCGGCGCGGCCGTCTGCGACCGCATTGCTTTCCAGTGGCCATAATTGGCAACTGCCAATTATTGGCGGCTACGAGAGACGTGCGCGGATTTCATTCTTCTTCTTCTTCTTTCCTGAAGCGTTTACCCCGTACAGTACGGGGTCCGCTTTCTCAGGATTTGTCTGATTTTATTTTATTATTTAACTCCGTGCCTCTCCAGCCGCCGCAGTCGTCAAGACAACCTTAAAGTCGAGCACGCCGCGTCTGTAAATCGCGTATACTTTATTGCGTGTGTGATCGTGCTTTAACTTTTTCTTTTCAAAATGACGTCATATTCGCCGCTGACTGTGAAATTATTTAATTCATAATTGCAATTTCAGCTTCTGGGCCATTTTCAAGTCCACTGACATGTATAAATGTTGGACGATGAAGTCTGACACGTGCTGAAGCAAAATCTTTTTGCATTACCACTTGAAAATGGCTCAAAGGCCGAGACTGCAATTGTGAATTAAATAATTTCCACAGTCAGCGGCGAATATAATTCCTTTAAAATATTCTAGATGGTTGTGAATCACGATCATGAAAAGTTCATCATATTTTAACTGTTTGCGTACGTATGAAGGAAAAAGTCCGTTGGCCACTTTCAATCCACATCATTCGCCATTAAAAACGTAGCGATTAATTTTGCCGAGAGTTCTTTCTTCAAAGAAACGTCATCAGTATCGAGTTTTGAGTAATACTTAAGTTTCTTTGTTTCCACATTAAAACCTGCCTCTTTTGGCAAAAGACAGCAAAATTTATAGTCACCTCACTAACATTCCAGCGACAGAATCCTGAAACGGTGTTTTACCAAACTAGCAAACGAGCGAAAGACAAGTCAACAGATTATGAACATATCCATTCTCGTTATAAAAATAAAGTGTAATTTCTTCACATATATTGTTCCACACACATTGCAACAGCAATTCTCATTTCACCAGTTTTCAACGGCCTTTAAAAATTACATAAAAGAACCCAGTAGTCGTTTCAACATCGGGCTAGATAGGGAAGTTTCACATAGTGATTCTATGACAAAATACTTTCCTAGTTGCGTATTGTCATTCGCCATTTGTTAAAACGGCCGTATCTGAAGAAAACTTTGAATCTCTTCTTCACCAACTTATGACCATTATCTAGGCTAGATGAACGACCTGCATAAGGAGAAACATTTCAGGGAGAACAAGAAGAAGAGAAAGAAAAGATGATGATCTAAAGGCGGTTTTACACGGTATTAGTGGAATGGCTTCTGAGGATGAGTAACTTCCGGTTTGGTGCGCTACGTTTCACATATAAGTGTAATCGTAAACCCTCGAAGGTCATTCAGATAGTTCGTAGGGCCCCCGCATACACGCAGCCTGCACACGCTAACGAAGCCAGCTGCAGGCGGTCTTCTCGTTTCATTCCACTGCTACCGTTAGCAGTGTACGGGTCCCGCATTCTTCAGCTGGGCAACTCCGTTACAATGCACCGCTTCACTCCACGCCGCCGATTTCTCTCTCGCGGCCGGCCTAATTAAAAATAGACCCTGTCCCTCCGTTGATTCAAGTGCGAACGGCGTAGCGCCACAGACTCTCACATTTACCGAGTGCGAGTTAGAGAGCGTTATTTTTATCCTTTCTGGGTTGTCCGCAGGATTGCCGCTGAGGACAATAACACTCTAGACTAACGCAGTTGGAATCACCTCCCGTCCGCAGATGCCGATTCCGGTCTTGTGTAGTTGTTCTAAATCATTCGTGGTGAATAATGGGTCTGCTCCAGGTGAAATGTCTTGGGTGGATCTCTCCCCATCACTGCTGAATTAGAACAGTTTTTCATGTTTATAGACCGTCGATCTCCTCGGAACCTTTCTCCCTTTAGTCACGACCTCAGTCCTTCGTTGTTAACTAGCACAAGTCTGCATATAGTCAAGCGATCGCGACGTTTCATTTGGTCTGTTTCTACTCCTTTGTAGTTGAATGAAGCTGGCAATTTTTTGCTTTTTTTGGAGGTAATTCTCGTGAAAATTGCAATTTTTTTTCTTCGTTAAATGATATGCCCCTCATGCGTCCAAATTTTCACAAGAACGTAACTGTGTTTTCACTACAGAATTTTGCGTATATCTACGTAAGACGCTACTTACGCAGGGTAGTCATAATGTTTCAATTACTACTTCGGAAAAAATAAGATTACATATTTAATTTTTTGTTTGTTTGCAGATACATGATCCTAGTCCTGGTATACACTGAAATCCGTGCGCCACACTACCGCGGCACAGTTTGACTAATGACGTCATGCCTACCTCAATAATGCTGCAGAGCTATACACTCCTATCTTAAAATAATGACGCTTATTCCTAAACAAACTAATGTAGCACAGAAAAACTAATACGCATATGTACCAAAAACTGCAGTCATAGTTCTTGTGATTATCTAATTTGCCACGAATTATATCGTAATAAACGAGTTAATATAAAGAGAAAAATGAAATCACACATGCGTGAAATAAAGTATAGTCATACATTACGCGAGTATGTAAAAGCACAACAGACAACATTTAAGGCCCATTTCAAAAGAAAACACTCTGCAAACGTAACGAAAATTCACGAAAAATAATGAAGCGTGGAATCCGCAAGTAGAATTCACGATATATGTCAGTTCTAGTTCTCGATTCCAACACGTATTTTGTTTCACGTTTCGAAAGTATTGTGCTTTGTTTTAGAATTTTCAGTGCGATTTATTTTAGGATTTTCAGTTTTGGTATCTACATGCCCGCTTAAGTTCCTTCCTAACCTCTTCATCGAAAATAGTGCCACATTCGAAAAGAAACAGCCAAATACTTGTGAGAACAAAGATTATAAATACACTCCTGGAAATTGAAATAAGAACACCGTGAATTCATTGTCCCAGGAAGGGGAAACTTTATTGACACATTCCTGGGGTCAGATACATCACATGATCACACTGACAGAACCACAGGCACATAGACACAGGCAACAGAGCATGCACAATGTCGGCACTAGTACAGTGTATATCCACCTTTCGCAGCAATGCAGGCTGCTATTCTCCCATGGAGACGATCGTAGAGATGCTGGATGTAGTCCTGTGGAACGGCTTGCCATGCCATTTCCACCTGGCGCCTCAGTTGGACCAGCGTTCGTGCTGGACGTGCAGACCGCGTGAGACGACGCTTCATCCAGTCCCAAACATGCTCAATAGGGGACAGATCCGGAGATCTTGCTGGCCAGCGTAGTTGACTTACACCTTCTAGAGCACGTTGGGTGGCACGGGATACATGCGGACGTGCATTGTCCTGTTGGAACAGCAAGTTCCCTTGCCGGTCTAGGAATGGTAGAACGATGGGTTCGATGACGGTTTGGATGTACCGTGCACTATTCAGTGTCCCCTCGACGATCACCAGTGGTGTACGGCCAGTGTAGGAGATCGCTCCCCACACCATGATGCCGGGTGTTGGCCCTGTGTGCCTCGGTCGTATGCAGTCCTGACTGTGGCGCTCACCTGCACGGCGCCAAACACGCATACGACCATCATTGGCACCAAGGCAGAAGCGACTCTCATCGCTGAAGACGACACGTCTCCATTCGTCCCTCCATTCACGCCTGTCGCGACACCACTGGAGGCGGGCTGCACGATGTTGGGGCGTGAGCGGAAGACGGCCTAACGGTGTGCGGGACCGTAGCCCAGCTTCATGGAGACGGTTGCGAATGGTCCTCGCCGATACCCCAGGAGCAACAGTGTCCCTAATTTGCTGGGAAGTGGCGGTGCGGTCCCCTACGGCACTGCGTAGGATCCTACGGTCTTGGCGTGCATCCGTGCGTCGCTGCGGTCCGGTCCCAGGTCGACGGACACGTGCACCTTCCGCCGACCACTGGCGACAACATCGATGTACTGTGGAGACCTCACGCCCCACGTGTTGAGCAATTCGGCGGTACGTCCACCCGGCCTCCCGCATGCCCACTGTACGCCCTCGCTCAAAGTCCGTCAACTGCACATACGGTTCACGTCCATGCTGTCGCAGCATGCTACCAGTGTTAAAGACTGCGATGGAGCTCCGTATGCCACGGCAAACTGGCAGACACTGACGGCGGCGGTGCACAAATGCTGCACAGCTAGCGCCATTCGACGGCCAACACCGCGGTTCCTGGTGTGTCCGCTGTGCCGTGCGTGTGATCATTGCTTGTACAGCCCTCTCGCAGTGTCCGGAGCAAGTATGGTGGGTCTGACACACCGGTGTCAATGTGTTCTTTTTTCCATTTCCAGGAGTGTATGATCGCTACCCGTTTAACTCACAACAATTCAAGTTTTCCTCTTATCTGTTTTTCTAATCACACCCTCCGTCACTACGACATATCTGGAATATACAGCATAGTTTACACTTGTCAATAAGGCAACCATAGACAACACTGGACAAAAGGCCGCTTACATCCTTCGCATCGTAAACTCATGACGTCACAACGGATGTCACTGGCTCAAGCTAACTGATGGACTCTACAGCTGACCCGTTAGTTTTCTACATTTGAAGGCGAACAACGCTACAGCAATCAATTATGATTCGGTAGAAATGTACGGCAACAACGCACGATAATATGACAAAGTGGTTACGTGGCGAAGACACATCCACTCGTGCTGGCATTTATTCATGCGATCAGCACACCGTGAATCATGCGCATTGCGATACACGGTAACCGATGTTTGGATTAAGACACCGTTTGTTACGAAATACTGTGTTTGTTTGTTTGTTTGTTTGTCTCTTATCCGCTCCATGGTGGTAAGGAGACATACGAAAGGGCGACAAATTCCTGGACCTAAGAAGCTTGTGGTAATTCTTACGCTACCGACAGACACGCATCGGGTGAAGCAGCCGTCGGCATCGTGACCGTCTCCTGCGACTATTAACCAAATACGCATTCATTTTGTTTTCATTTAACGAGAAAATATTATGTATGGCTCATGACAGGTCATGTTTGTACCTTGACATGAATACAACAAATGGTTCAAATGGCTCTGAGCACTATGGGACTTCTGAGGTCATCAGTCCCCTAGAACTTAGAACTACTTAAACCTAACTAACCCAAGGACATCAAACACATCCATGCCCGAGGCAGGATTCGAACCTGCGAGCGTAGCGGTCGCGCGGTTCCAGACTGTAGCGTCTAGAACCGCTCGGCCACTCAGGCCAGCCATGAATACAACAACTATGTATATCAGTGTTCATATGTAATGGCGTACGACTGCTATGCAATAAAGTAATTTGGGAGAGCTGTTGTTGAAAAAGGATGGAACTGTGTTGGAAGTTTTTCCCCAATAATTTATCCGAATGAAAGCTAAATTTTTCTACAGAAATATATTGCCGGAAACGACGCTTCGTCTGATGTAGATTACAACGAGATATGTCATATATTTGTAAATAATAGCTATATGAACTGAATGTTTTAGGTGCAGTATTGTGCTACTTGTGACGTGAAAGTATCTGAGACAGACGTAATGAATAACAGTAGTTGCAAATATTCTCGAGTTCAGATGGAATGTCTTTGAGAACATTCTAAAGTTAACATATTAATGGCTTGAGACTTGTAATAACTGTTTGAAAATGACTAATAGTCGAAACTAGTTAATAGCATTAAATACTGCTAACAGCAATGACTATATTACAGCCTTTTCAGGCCTTTTTTTTTATTAAAACACAAGAAGGTTGTGGTTCCCACAAAAACAAAATTCTGGCAACATTATTGTTTATATACCAATCAGATAATAACTGTCAAGTCTGTTAAGACCCAGTTATCCTTTATGTCGTAATCCAATGTAGTCGCTTCCACACGTTGCCTCGATGGTCTAAGATAAACAATTATAATTCTTCGGTATTGGTTGCAGTAGGGCTAAACAGGTTTATTTTCTGTGCTGGATATTAGTATTTTGATTAAAAGTCAGATATTCCACATGCGTTTATTTTCATCCATACATTCGTAAGTGAAACAATAACCTGGTGTCTTTTACACCCGAACAGGACACAGTGCAAGCTACTGGCCGACGTCGCTTCGCGCCTCAAGCAAATTCAAATACAAAGTGACCAGCGACACTCACGTCTCATCGTAATTCAAAGAAGTGCAATTACACGTCGACTTTTCAGATACAATGATACAATTAATAGCTCAATATTATTTTATGATATTTACACTGAAGAATTTCTTCAAATTAGAATCGAATATTTATTTAAATAGCAATAACAATAGATTTCAATGATGTGTACGTTTATAAATAACTTTTCGGCTACTGAAATAAAACAACCCCTTGTTTTACATTCATCTTTCGATACCCTAACGAAATACTCTCCGAAGAGGCAATTTATTGAAAGTTTCGTAATTCCAATTGTATTTAGTATACCTGCACAAAATAAGTGATTTCGTATAATACATTAAATTTCATAAAATTTATTATTTCATTTGTTTACTTGTATGTCATGTTCGTCCAATATGTGCTAGCATTATTTTGCATTCACTAATTTAGCCATAATTAAGAAAAATTAGGCTGGCATTGTTGTTTTTCACTATTTTGTATACTGCGATATATATCTTATGTAAAAATCTGTTATGTCGTATACGCCAGATTGGGCATAAAATACGAAAGGTTTTGTGTATAATCATTCATAATAACTTCGAACTTTTAATTGTTTATTTTATAAATTTACACTATAGATTTGTTAACTCCATTGTTAAGAACATATAAATAGGGGGAGCAGGAGGCTCAGTTGGAGACAGTTCACAGACGTGAGCAGTGTGTTGCACGTTAGCGTAATAATGTAACTGTTGTACTACAATGGTTTGGTTACCAAGAAGACTTTGCGCAGCTTGCATTAATAAACCATTATAAAACGACTTGGTACCTGGATTATTTCATGGAATTCACGTAACTAGATCCAGTTTGCAGATGAACTGGACCGAGATGACGACTTCAGCAGCAGCGGCAGGAAGCAAATTACTCCGAGTTACACCGAACTAAGGTATGCATAAGCAATGAACTAAACTTGCTGCAGAACTAATTACTAAAGTGTAATGTTTGGAAACTGTTCTAGCAGTAAACATACGTCTTTGTCTCAAAGTCATCTTTGAGTGCTGGAGGGCAGTGATTAGTAACACCCATGATCACACGTTCATGATGTAACTGGAACAAAAGTATAACAACAAACTTTTCAACTGCTCTGTTTAATCAAATAATCTTTCAATGATTATTTTTGCTACAATTCCAGTCTACCATGCAAATTCGTTACACTACCAGTCACGATTTTCTTTTATTTGCATCTGACACGACGAGTTTCGGGAAGTGATTCACATTTTCAGATGCATTTTTTCTGTTTAGTGTCCCATTTCTGCGTGATCTTTTTGATGTGTGAGATTTTGCATTATTCTATTGACTTTACTGCAATATATGAAAAGCGCAATTTTTACCTGGTTATCAGGCTTTACATACACTTAGTGGTGAAATTTTGAGGAAGTTGTACTTGCAGTTTTCAGTTTTCATGGGGTGCATCTGTGCAGTCTCACACATATTAAACATTACACGCAGTTTTATGTCGACAGCACACATCAAGAATAACAAACTTATGTAAACAATCCGTTACAAAGATGTTTTTAGATATAGTCAACAGAGATGATGCTAAATGTCTTCCACAGAGTATGATATACTTGCGTACAGAGGGTACTTATGTTAACAACCTGGACCATAAATTGCCTATATCTATTTTCAATGGAGCTTACTCCTAAGTGTTACTATTTTTATTGAGTATACTGTCGAAGCATATCAAAGAATTCCTAGATTCGCTTTCAAGTTCTTCGTTTATTTTTTTATTCATATTTTCTATAATGTGAATATATCTCCATTTCTTATAACATTTTGCTCTACTTTTTCACAACGTACAGGAAACTGTGTATCATGTTTAACTTGTATGAGATTCTACACAAAGACGATAAGAAAGCGGTATGTACACGTTGCCGTGTCGCTCTAGGCGCTACAGTCTGAAACCGCGCGACCGTTACGGTCGTAGGTTCGAATCGTGCCTCGGGCATGGATGTGTGTGATGTCCTTAGGTTAGTTAGGTTTAAGTAGTTCTAAGTCCTAGGGGACTGATGACCTCAGAAGTTAAGTCCCATAGTGTTCAGAGCCATTCGAACCATTTTTTTGCAACAGAACTTTGTGCAGCATCACGACCAACGAGCGAAAATGTGTGCCGGACCGGGATTCGGACCCGGGATTTCCTGATTACTTGAAAGTTGCGTTAAACACTGAGCCACCCAGACACAGTGTTCATCGCACGGACTATCGCGGCACGCCTTACGGCCGACCTACATTCCCACCTAGCGCCACCTATCCATGCTCGCTAGTCTGAGATTGCCGGCGTGTCGGACGTAATTGTGCATCCGCGCTGGAGAAGGTGGATGCATTACCCATCTAGGCGAATCATCTATATAAATGCGTGCTGTCTGTTCTTTCAGACACTTCCGAAAAACCAGACATTCATATAATCTGGTTGTCAGAGTGTATTGGGCACGCCGAGTGTGTGCGGCTGTTTGCTGATGATGCTGTGGTGTACGGGAATGTGTCATCGTGGAGTGAGTGTAGGAGGATAGAAGATGGACAAGATTTGTAATTAGTGTAAAGAATGGCAGCTAACTCTAAATATAGATAAATGTAAATTAATGTAGATGAATAGGAAATAGAATCCCGTAATGTTTGAATACTACATTAGTAGTGCAGCGCTTGACACAGTCACGTCGATTGAATATTTGGGCGTAACATTGCAGAGCGATATGAAGTGGGACAAGCATGTAACGGCAGTTGTGGGAAGGCGGATAGTCGTCTTCGGTTCATTGGTAGAATTTTGGGAAGATGTGGTTCATCTGTAAAGGAGACCGCTTATAAAACACTATTACGACCTATTATTGAGTACTGCTCGAGCGTTTGGGATCCCTATCAGGTCGGATTGAGGGAGGACATAGAAGCAATTCAGAAGCGGGCTGCTAGTTTTGTTACTGGTAGGTTTGATCATCACGCGAGTGTTACGGAAATGCATCAGGAACTCGGCTGGGAGTCTCTAGAGGAAAGGAGGCGTTCTTTTTGTGAATCGCTACTGAGGAAATTTAGAGAACCAGTATTTGAGGCTGACTGCAGTACAATTTTACTGCCACCGACTTACATTTCGTGGAAAGACCACAAAGATAAGATAAGAGAGTTTAGGGCTCGTACAGAGGCATATAGGCAGTCATTTTTCCCTCGCTCTGTTTGGGAGTGGAACAGGGAGAGAAGATGCTAGTTGTGGAACGAGGTACCCTCCGCCACGAACCGTATGGTGGATTGCGGAGTATGTATGTAGAACTAGATGTGTACATGACGTGTTCCTGTTCGTGGTAGAAATAGGGTCACCGACCAGATGCGTTACAGCATGTGGAAAGAATTAACGTCATTACAGTTTTATCGTCGCAGTTATATTTTTATACCAGGTTATAGTGAAACCTTAATGATTAGATCCCTGCAACCAGAATGAGGGACGAAGCCAGTGGCGAGGATTTTCTACTCCCGTGCGTCGTGGCTCAGAGGCCAGCGCTAGAGGTGCATCTGTGGGAGCCGCTGACGGCCTAAGCTGGTGGTAGGCGGGGGCAACGGGGGCGGCGGCGGCGGCGGCGGCGGCGGCCAGGGTTCGACGTACACACTGGAATGTCGCCGCCGCTGCAGCTGCAGCCTGGAGCAGACACCAGCGGCTCCGCTACACGGCCGCGCTGCACGCGGGCCTTATGTCGCGCCGCCTGACTGCCAATGAGCACCAACAACGGCCTCAAGCGCCCCTCTCTCCCCCCACCCTCCACACAAGCGCACAGAACACCATCACCTAAAGATGCATTCACATGGGCCACATTTTACGGGAATATTTGGCCCCAATAGCGCTGCCGTCAACATTGATGCAACATTAGTTCAGAATTGAAGGTATGTGGGAGAAACTTCGCACATACTTTTCTGTCTTCGAAACATTCTGGACCATGTCTGGCACAGTTGATTTAGAGATGTTCACTTCGTTGCTCCACTGTGGTTTGACACCCAACAACGTTGACATACTACGGCGGCATGTCCCCTACTTAACAATGCCTGCTCACAACTGACTGGTCGACTGCGCACCTGTTTTTTACAAATGTTAGTTTAACTTGCCACCGCAGTTACTGCGCTGTCGTCATTTATACGCCAAGAATAAAACCAAGGAAATTTTGGTCAGACTGTCTATGTTTCGTTACATTCAAATACAAGAATGGTTCAAAATGGCTCTGAGCACTATGGGACTCAACTTCTGAAGTCATTAGTTCAAAAATGGTTCAAATGGCTCTGAGCACTATGGGACTCAACTGCTGAGGTCATTAGTCCCCTAGAACTTAGGCCTAGTTAAACCTAACTAACCTAAGGACATCACAAACATCCATGCCTGAGGCAGGATTCGAACCTGCGACCGTAGCGGTCCTGCGGTTCCAGACTGCAGCGCCTTTAACCGCACGGCCACTTCGGCCGGCAAGTCATTAGTCCCCTAGAACTTAGAACTACTTAAACCTAACTAACCTAAGGACATCACACACATCCATGCCCGAGGCAGGAGTCGAACCTGCGACCGTAGCGGTCGCGCGGTTCCAAACTGAAGCGCGTAGAACCGCTCGGCCACACCGACCGGCCAAGAATATACATGCAATAGAACAAAACAATTTATATAGCAGACAGCATTTTTTAGCAGCAGACGTGGAATTACCTGTTGCCAGAATGTGGTGCAATCGAAGACACACTGCGTGATCACAGATATCTTTATTAAATTCAGGATAGCACTTTTTTCTGGCGATCCCTTCAATTATGATGAGTCTGTCTTCCTGGTCCGGCGATGCAAGCCTGATAAATACTTTACTAACAGAACATCATATGTCCTCGACAACAGTGAGGAAACCCATACAGATAACACGTCCACTGTTACAGCTGCTCAGTAACACTGCGTTGCTCAGAGCGACGCTACAACATAAACACTGGTACGTGAAACCTGCTTACATTTTTTACCGCTACGGTAAAATCGTCGTTCCGTTCCGCATTGAATTTTAAATGGCGGCATTCGAACAGATCGTCAACGGCGCGAAACGTCACCGCCAAGGATTCTCAGGAGGAAAGTTTTGACATCTACCTAGGCTGCAGTATCGCTAGTTAACTTACCGCACCCACAGTCGCCCACAATACATAGGTGCATCTAATATTGTGTGTCTTTATTTTACTGTTTCCCTTAGTGTCGTGACATTTTGCGGATGATGGTTTGTTTCCTTCGAGTGTTCTTATACAAATAAAAGCTAGTATCTGACAGCGAAAAGTTATGAAAGTTCTACAGTAACTGGACAACGGAAAATACTACACTGTGTATAAATAAGAAGGAACATAGAAAAAAAGGTTTTCTTTTCAATGAAAACTTGACAGTAAAAGAGTCTGCTGCACTGTCAGAGAACAAAATTTTTTTTTCTTTTTTGTTGCCCGCATCTCGTGGTCGTGCGGTAGCGTTCTCGCTTCCCACGCCCGGGTTCCCGGGTTCGATTCCCGGCGGGGTCAGGGATTTTTTCTGCCTCGTGATGGCTGGGTGTTGTGTGATGTCCTTAGGTTACTTAGGTTTAAGTAGTTCTAAGTTCTAGGGGACTGATGACCAAAGATGTTAAGTCCCATAGTGCTCAGAGCCATTTGAACCATTTTTTCTTTTTTGTTGTTACCGTTATTATAATTAGAAGGAAAATAAGATGCAAAAGACAAAGAAATAACACTAAAATCACAGCCTTCTAATTACTATTTGTTGCGTAAATATTTTTCTTCTGCACATCAGTGTTGATGTTTTAAGTGTTCATCCCCGTCCGTCGTCTTGGAGCTCCTGTAGCTTCCGGTGAAGTCGTGTTGCGGCGCGACCACCGTCTACGAACTCTTAGCACCTTGCAGTGCGACGCGTTGGGTAAGACATATCACACCACGTATTGCTCCCAAACGTTTGTATAGCTACGCTACAGAGCCAAGTAAAGATCGGTAGCCTCGCTCAGACCTGCGACACAGGGTTAAAACAGACACTGCCACTATACTATTATTCAGTGCTCTGAAGCCATCTGACTACCTTCAAGACCTCTATAATCTGACCAGTGGACTGGACAATCACCGCAATCACCTCAACGTCACCAACCGGCTTCTAATATCTCTTCTGTAAACGACACAGGTGCACAGTCTCAAGTCAAAGACGGTACAAGGACATAAACAACTCCACACTTCAAATTTTTATCGGAGCAAAACTCAACTAATTCTTTTTCTAACAGCCCTCGCCAATCACGCTTCGTTTGTTACACAATTCCTCCACACACTGTTAGGTGGCTTCTTACTTAAACAGTCGGTGTACGCTCACTAAGATCAACACCCACGTAACCTAGCAATAGGTTAAGACGTTTCCCACGCACTTCCGAACACTTTCCGAATCTTCCGTACATGGAACCAACCTTACTGGCCTCAGGCTACAAACTCCTGAAGTAGGCCTCCACACCAGAGGGTTCAAACTTGCCTCCTGTGCTCTATCAGGGCCACCCACAGACTCCTCGATTTCACCCACAGTCCCACGACATTCTCTTCAGAGGCAGACGTTTCGGCCAAACAGGCTCCGGAGCAGAAGGTTGCACTTTGATTGGCCATTTCCCGCAAACGCTCACAACACTGCTGTGTAGTGTCGCTGCCCGCCGATGCTTTCAGTAGTTTGTTCCCAAGGGGGACGCTACCATTGTTTTGAATTAAAGAAAAAAAAAACCACTCGCCTTTGAAGACCACCCAGTCGGACCAGACGAACACCCGCTAGCCGGGTTAAGAGACTAGCCGAACGTCGCGGCCCAGAAATGATCTGAAAAACATCACATTTTTCTGTGCCTAAAAGTGGCCGCAAGCTGTCCAAAACACGTGAGTACATGACAAACTGCGTAACAGCCAACAACACACCTATGCTGTATCCAAAACACTACCGCAATCCTAAGTGTATAACGCTAATATACGTAAGTTCACCTTTTCGTATTTGTTTACTAACAGTCAGTCATACGGTTGCAGATGACATGATGATACCGAAAAAAGAAAACCGTGCACTCAGCGTCGTGATGCCAACTGAGGAGCTACTCGACCGGGAGTGCGGTGTGCTGACCACACGCCCCTCCTATCCGCATCCTCAGTGAGGATGACACGGCGGTCGAATGGTCCCGATGGGCCACTTGTGGCCTGAAGACAGAGTGCTGCTGCTGCTACAGAAAATATACCGGAAACAGTGACGACTATCGTAAAACCATGCTGTGACGGATATTAATTATGGTATTATGAAATTATTAACAGAAAACAATATCTGGGACCAAGCAGTACACATGCAATAAGTATGCTATTTCTTCATGTTTTAGAATCAAAGAACGCACTCATGACGTCGATATTTGTCGGTGAAAAAAGTTGGGGAATAAATAAATAAATAAAAAATTAACAGAAGTGTTTTGCATCAAGGTGGTCAATCGATACGCTTCAGACAGCATGCGCCACCTAATACGCTCCAAAACTCCGCATTTTTCTGGAGCTCATAACCCGATTTCTACACCGATACAAACGTACGGTCAAGTTTTTCAGATAGCCTTGGGGCTACAGACTACTTGTATACCAAACAGAACGATCGTCTCATTGTGACTACCTTACAACACAAAGTCAAAGACTGAATGTTCATTCTTCCACCAACTTAGGCAAGTGGAGCAAGTCCATTAGTTCTTTTCGCATTAGATATCGTCTACACTGCGCCTTAAGGGGCTTATGGAGGCGCCAATTACTTCATGGGCGTTTTCTGAGAAAATCAGAAAAATATGGTTTTCGGGTAACAAAATCGAGCCGCGAGTTAGAAGACGGCTAAGCACGGCAAACAGCTGAAATTTTTACGATATATTCCTAAGATTGATATTCAAAACACCTTGAAAATTTTCTTGATATCTTCATCCGTTTCCGAGATGCACATCAGCAGATGTTCAGAATTACCCTACTTCTATACGCGCGTAATACCCGCCGTGAAGCGAAAACGCAGTTTATGAAGTGATGTAGCGTGGAGAAATGTTCTGTATAGTTTCTCCATGACCATCAGAAAGAATCTGGATTTTTGCGTGATTTCAATTTCATGTACGTAAACTGACAAAATTTTACTGACAAAGTTATTTTCATATGAGTGACATGCCATGTTGGAACAGGGAAAAGAAGGGAACCAGCGGGAAAATGCGAATATGCTCCTGTTTAATTTAAAAGACTGACTAAAAAGTGGGGTGCCAGCTCCACACTCTATCGTCTTCACTAAATTTAAAAATTTTGGCATGGGAACATGCTCCTGCTTTTTAATGCTGAACGACAAGGATACAGTGGCAGTGGCAAAGAGATGGAAAAGTAACACATACTGGAAGACAGGAGACGTGGTTGTGGCATAGAAAGAGTGAGCGAGACAAAGGCAGTGTGGTGAAAGAGAGGGAGACAAGGGCAATGGTACATAGTTGACAGGGAGGAGGAATACAGAAAAACAGAAAATAGAAGTGGGTGAGAGCCAATGATAATGGGACGCAGAGCCTATGACAACGACAGCGAGGAAGAGAGAGAGAGTGCCAGTGAGGAGAGACAGCAGCAGTGGAAGGGAATGAATGAGACAGAGCAAGAGGGAGACAATAACAGTGAGACAGTAATAGGGCACTCACATTTCGAGAGACTCAAAGAGATAACGACAGTGAGCTGAGCTGAAAGGATGAGTGAATTGACTACTGAGTGTGAGCAAGTTACATTTAGTGGAGCTTTTGGGTGTGAGAGGCGGGTTTCTTGTTAATACGAGTATGCCAAAATTTTTAGGAAAATTGTTAAGTGTACTGAGGAAGGTATAATGAGGCAGCTAGTACTCCACTTTTCAGTCAGACTCTTTTGTAAACAGGGGCATATTTGCCTCTTTTGTGCTCTGACAGCAACATTTTTCCGCTCGTCACTGTATGAAATTTTACAAATTAAATTTTTGGCGCCACTCGAAGCCGTTTGATGGGCAAGCTGCAAGTGGGATCGTGCCCCGTGGTAGCCGTTAGGAATAACGACTTCTCGTCCATCTTTTCTTCTTGTTGAGAGAATGTAGAGCAATTCTCACAGCAGTAGCGTCTTGAATTTCGAACCTGCGCATTTATATGGAACATTCTACGGAGAACGGCAACAATACTGACTTCCTATGGGCTGCTTTACTACATCTTTGTTATGTCTTTTTCTATTCTACTTTCGAGATAGTAAAAATCGTTGACTCCTTACTTATCTGTAAACAGACAACATGTAGTCACACTCACAAACTAGCCACGCACAAGCAGCCTGCAAACACTCGTGACACACCATTTCGATAAAAACTGACCAAATGAACATGTAGGTACCAGGCTGTGTGAGTAGTTGGTTATGCGCGGCGCGCTTGCAGGTAGCGGAGATTGGCGCGCCATTTGCGGGGCAGGCTGTGCCCGCGGCATGCGAACGCCGTTTCTCGGAATAGCCGGGCAGGGGCCGGCTCTGCTGCTGCAGGTAGCGGCTAGCCGCTAGCGCTGGGTCCCGTCCCACCACCTGCAGGCTCCGCTGCCCCCGACATCTCGGCTGTCCGCAACGCAACCTTGCGACACACCACTTTCCTACTTCTGCTAAACTCATCGTCACCGACGTCAAACACCACTTCTTGTCGTTCCGCATACTGGTTTATCTACCTGCTCGTATTCTTCATGTGTAATCACTACGCACTGAATAGATGTGTACCCACAGGCGGTGGGACCCTCCGCAGTCTCCTGTGACTTTTGTTCAACAGATACAAAGCGGCCCTCGCGTGTTCAATAGTACTGCCAAACAGTAAATATGCCGACCGTTTGAGGGCGCGCATTGACGTATTGTCATTACCAGAAAGCAGTACTGATGGCCCTGAAAACATTCCTTTTTGCGATCTAGGTTCCGAAGCAGATGGATGTACAGCGGGTCGGCAAAAACATGGAAACACGAAAAACACATTATCATGTCTAATACGGCCTAGGAAACACTCTGGCATTATATACTAGTACGGTTTTAAAAGAAAAATTCGGGGTAGGTATTAAAATCCATGGAGAAGAAATAAAAACATTGAGGTTCGCCGATGACATGGTAATTCTGTCAGAGACAGCGAAGTACTTGGAAGAGCAGTTGAACGGAATGGACAGTGTCTTGAAAGGAGGATATAAGAGGAACATCAACAAAAGCAAAATGGAATGTAGCCGAATTAAGTCGGGTGATGCTGAGGGAATTAGATTAGGAAATGAGACACTTAAGGAGTTTTGCTATTTGGGAGCAAAATAACTGACGATGGTCGAAATAGAGAGGATATAAAATGTAGACTGGCAATGGCAAGGAAAGCGTTTCTGAAGAAGAGAAATTTGCTAACATCGAGTATAGATTTAAGTATTCGGATGTCGTTTCTGAAAGTATTTGCATGGACGATAAATAGTTTGGACAAGAAGAGAATAGAAGCTTCCGAAATGTGATGCTACAGAAGAATGCTGAATATTACATGGGTAGATCTCATAACTAATGAGGAGGTATTGAATAGAATTGGGGAGGAGTTTGGGCACAACTTGACAAGAAGAAGGGATCGGTTAGTAGGACATGTTCTGAGGCATCAAGGGATCACCAATTTAGTACTGGAGGGCAGCGTGGAGGGTAAAAAACTTAGACGGAGACCAAGAGATGAATACACTAAGCAGATTCAGAAGGACGTAGACTGCAGTAGGTATTGGGAGATGAAGAGGCTTGCACAGGATAGAGTAGCATGGAGAACTGCATCAAACCAGTCTCAGGACTGAAGACCACAACAACAACAATACGGCGTAGGAAACACTCTGGCATTATATACTAGTATGGTTTTTAAGGCACACTCTAGCATTCTTCCCGAAAAACATTGGTAAGCTCATGTAACGATGATGGAGATGAGATAACGAACACGCACCCTTCTCTCCAAAACACACCACACAGGCTCAACACTATGGTATATGGTCACTGTGAGGGCCAAGGAAGATGTGGAAATTCATCCTCCTGGTCAAAATCCTAGCTCAGAAAATACAGAATCGTCCCTCAGGAACAAACACTGTACCATGAGATGGATCTGATAAACCAAAATGGTAACATAAAACTTGGCCGTAATGCAACCTTGCAGAGTAGTAACCATGGTGAAATTAGAAGGAACGTCAGCGTTAGCCGTAATATTGATGGTTTATTGATAGCAAAATCGATTTTCAATCACGTAGTGATCATTTTCAGTGCTGTCGTGTACAAATTAAACTCACAGGCACTGGTATCAAGTTATTATCAGTAACCAAAGCTAAGAAACGGTCACAATATGTGCCTATGAGTTTTATTTGTACACCACAGCACTGAAGATGATCACTATGTGACTAAAAATCGATTTTGCTATCAATAAACCATGAATATTACGGCCAACGTTGACCTTCCTTCTAATTTCACGTATATGGTCGTTGTGCAGACAGCACTCCATGGAGTCGCCAATCAGAAGCCATGGTGCCCGTGGAATACAACGATATGACTGCTCACATCATATCCGAACTCACGACACTCCTGGGTTGTAAATTCGGCCAAAAGTTGGACATTGTGTGAAGCAAGTCTCATTCGACGAAATTAAATTCTTCTCCTGCTCCAAAGTCCAGGTTGTATAGATTCCGCACCATGTTTTCCTCTTACGGGAATTTGCATCACTGATGTGTGGATTTTCAATTCCAGCTCGCCCTGCACTTACCTGCTTATGGAGCTCCCTTCGTGTTGTTTTGGTGCTGACAGTGTTCTCCAGTGCGGCATTCATTTCTGCAGTAACGTATGCAGCTGTAGCCCTCTATTTTTCGTCATTAGCCTCTTCAATGACCGCCTGTCACCTTCAGTCAATACACACTTTCGACTACCCAGTGACTAACTAGAAGACGTTTGTCCGCTTTCCCTATATGAGGTATAAATCTTCGATCGATGCCTCTTGAGGCACTAAACACTTCTATCACTTTAAACTTCCCGACTAATTGGCCGTAGTCGATAAATAAAACATTCTCCTAAACGTTTCCTCTCCGACTGCGGGACACATCTTAAGAGGTAAAGTGGCAAACTACCTCTGAAGATGTCTCCCGCATTCGGAAATGAAACGTGTAGGAGAAAGTTTTACACATCGACCACGGCCTATTTACCTGGAAGTTTTAAGTGGTCAGTATCACCCGTGAAAACTTCCACTGTATGGCTAAACACTTCTGCTATCCTGATTACGGAGCAGCAACAATTTGCCCAGTTCGAATTCACTTAGCTCCGACATAACGCACTCTCACCTGCAACCTACTGATGACATTGCAAGCGGTTACATTCAACACTGCAACCTGTTCGCTTGCCTAGCATCTGCACTTGCGTGCCTGCGCTACGACGGATAGCGTTCTCCGACGACTGGCATTCTGTGCCGCGCTAAACAAATGTCGACTTTGAAACTTCCTGGCAGATTAAAACTGTGTGCCCGACCGAGACTCGAACTCGGGACCTTTGCCTTTCGCAGGAGAGCTTCTGTAAAGTTTGGAAGGTAGGAGGCGAGGTACTGGCAGAAGTGAAGCTGTGAGTACCGGGCGTGAGTCGTGCTTCGGTAGCTCAGTTGGTAGAGCACTTGCCCGCGAAAGGCAAAGGTCCCGAGTTCGAGTCTCGGTCGGGCACACAGTTTTAATCTGCCAGGAAGTTTCATATCAGCGCACACTCCGCTGCAGAGTGAAAATCTCATTCTGGAAATGTCGACTTTATTTGTAAACTGAAGGGAGATCACTGCTATCATCCGCCCGGAGTGGCCGCGCGGTCTCAGGTGTCATTTCGCGTATGGAGCGGCCCCTCCCCCCTCGTGTGTGTGTGTGTGTGTGTGTGTGTGTGTGTGTGTGTGTGTGTGTGTGTGGCTCTGAGCACTATGGAACTTAACATGTTAGGTCATCAGTCCCCTAGAACTTAGAACTACTTAAACCTAACTAACCTAAGGCCATCACACACATCCATGCCCGAGGCAGGATTCGAACCTGCGACCGTAGCAGTCCCGCGGTTCCGGACTGCAGCGCCTAGAACCGCACAGCCACCGCGGCCGGCTGTGTGTGTTTTATTAGCATAAGTTAATGTAGTGTGTAAGTCTAGAGGCCGATGACCTCAGCAGTTTTGTTCCTTAGGAATTTGCACACATTTGAACTACTATCAGCCGCAGCGGGACATTAAGCAGAATCAGCGGCGACGAGCGAAAATGTGTACCGGTCCGGGATTCGAACCCGGGATCTCCTGCTTACTGCGGATAGTTGCTGTAACCACTGCATCATCCGGGACACAGCGCTACCGCAACTGAATGGACTACCTCGGTACGCCCGACGGCCGATCACACTCCCATCGAGCGCCACGTATCTACAGTCCCTGCCTAGTAAGCAGGAGATCCCGGGTTCGAATCCCGGTCCGGTACACATTTTCGCTCGTCGTCGTTGATTCCGCTTAATGTCCCGCTGCGGCTGATTGCAGCGATCTCTCTTCAATTTACATATAATGTTATACAGCTGCTGGATCTCCGTGGTGTCTGTTCTTTCGAAGGAACGGATACCGTACATTCAAGTAATAGAATGTCGATTTGTCAGATGAGATTAAATACTGCTTGATAGAAATCAGCATGGTGGTGGAACAGCTATGGAATAAAGATTGTGTCTCAGTGTGTACTGGAATCAATGTAGGATGACGGAAATATACCCCGGTTGCTAGTGACGGAAGTGAGACAAAGAGAGTTGCTTTGTTGTGTTTAGGCTGTGGTCACAAAAAAATGGCTCTGAGCACTATGGGACTTAACATCTTAGGTCATCAGTCCCCTAGAACTTAGAACTACTTAAACCTAACTAACCTAAGGACATCACACACATCCATACCCGAGGCAGGATTCTGCAAACCTGAAGTACTGAAAGGTGGAAATACATGCCGTAAATTAAATTTTCTAGCTACTTTATAAAACAGAATCACCAGATTACTGGCGTAAAAACACCAATAAGCAGTAATAATAGTTTGTAGACAGCTAATACCAAACTGTCACAACCCAAAAAAGATCAACTACAGTAACTATAAGCATAAGATACGCCATCCTTCTCACTTGAACAAACTATTTTCCTGAGGTTATAATTTACGCTTAAAATTTCCGATAAAGATTTTGCCTACTTGTGGTTCCCAATAAACCTGCGATTTCGATATGTATATTGTCTACACTGTAAGCATAACGATGCTTTCTGCGCCACATGTACATACCTGTAAAAAAGTATTTTGTGGGAACAATAAAAATCACAATCACAGTCCATAGATTTCGAAGTACACCCTGTTTACGATACTTTCATCCTCAGGACGTCACGAACTCATTCTTTCTTGGATTAAGTTTATCAGCTTCTCACATTCAATATTTCGTGTGAGACATCGGCCGACTTGAGCGAAGAATACAAACTGATCTGAATTTTGCCGATTGTCGTCCGAAGCCTGTAAGTTCGGACGATTAGATGAGCTACACAGTGATGGCGCACGTATTGGGACACGGATTTGAAAGGTTCGGCCGATGTCGGTCGGCGGCGGAATCTACCGTTATTGATGCAATTGTGACAACAGCCTTTATGGACTGGGCAGCGCATACGGAAGGGATGGGGGCCAGTCAGCTGCGACGCAGACCGCTACTGCAGTGGGTCCTGGCGGAGAGCCAGCGAGTACGTTGCCACCCGGTAGCGAGCAGTGCCGCGGCGTTAATTACACCATTAGCGACGGAAAATCCTCTTAGCGTGCCCCCCCCCCCCCCCCCCCACCCACAGCCGACAGGACCTGGGCTCGTAGTAAACATGTTCAGCGGGCTGGCAAAAGCGTTCAGCGGCTCTGGCAGCGTCCTCACTAAGATTGGCTCAAACAATATGACGGACAGGTGGGGAACACGCTGAGAAGCAAAACGATGCATCCCATAGGGCAACGCAACAGGAGTGGGGCGAACCAACCAATGATTTGGAAGAATGATCGAGAAAGCTAAGGGATGGGAATGGACACAGCAGCCTAGCTGAGAGCCAGGGACGAACGGGCAAGGAAGATTGGTTTCCTGGAGGGGGGGGGGGGGGGAGGGGGGTGGAGGAGGAGGAGGAGGAGGAGCAGGAAGAGTGGTCAACGAAGCTCAGGGTTGGAGGTTGCTGGAACAGGCAAGCTAATGGGTGGGGATCGACCAGCAAGCAAGATAAGGGAGGAATCGTTAGCGCTAGGATTTCACCCGGAACAAGTCCCGCCCACTCACCCCCGGTTTTCCCGGTCTTTGTTCGGCGCCTGGGCATCGTTTCAGTTGACCCACGTGGCTTACCGCGTTCGGCTGCACTTGGAGTGAATGTTACATTAATATCTTGCTAGGTCTTAAATTTTCCCAGGTAGTTAAAAGACACATTACAAGAAACGTGCACAATTGGCCTCAGCTGTGCCAGGTACTTCCACAGCAAACATTACAGAAAACAACGCAGCACTGAATTCTTTAAATACGAGAACTCAGTATCCAGATGAATAGCCTATGAAGAAACATACTTCTATGTGAGGAAAAGCACCCAAAGCTAAAACAGGATAAACCTACCCTCAAAGAATAATTTGTATGGAGGCAGAGGAACCACAGTATATTTGACACTTAAGTTTCAGAACTCAGACAGTATATGTGAAACAAGCACCAATGTTCACTATACTTCCAGAGGGCATCAAAATTACTTTGTTGTTGCTAGATCGATCCAAGCTGATTTCGCGTGCTATTCACTGAATAGTTTTGCTGAAAAATTTTAGTGGTGAAAGAAGAACTAGCACAGCATGAAGGACGTTTTACAGCCAAGAAACACCGCAGCATATATTTCCTCCATAACTGCTCTGTGACAAACATAAACATAACATCATTATTTTTTTAAAATTGTTTTTTAACCAAAAGATTTATTAATTTCGTAAATGTCATTCAAACCGACAGGACAAAGAATAACGACACATTATTTTCCTGAGACGTATGCAACAGCATATAGGTCACTAATCACACAGAAACAGCTACAATTCTTTATAACATCGTTTATAATGCGCAGGTATGGTATTGGAAGAATTTACAAGTTAAAATTCACCCATTACCCATGCAAATACTAACGAAATATGTCATACATGCAAATATCTTACTGCTTTCATTAGGCATTTCTACTTTATGACATTCTTATATTCTTTAATTTTCGTGAGCTACTATGAGGGCATACATAAACAAAACAACCTTCACTTATTTCTATATAATGGTGATTTTAGACAACAGAGTTATTCGAGTGCATCCGTGGCTTTACTGCCGACGTTACAGATTCAAGACCATTGTTTTCGCGTTGTATGTTTGCTCTGCTGTTTCCCTCGAATAAACTATTATAGTAAGTGAATTAGTTAATGAAAATTTCTCCTTATTGCCCTTAAATAACATCACTTTTTTTTGTTTTCTATTGCTGGCGATGCTTTCAGTTCTCTATAAATATTTTTATTTCTTTAATAATGGAGATTCATATTACATTACTATCCAGAAAAGCTTAAATTTCTTATCGTTACTGAATTTCATCACAGTATAACACGTGTTGGACTGTGACGATAACAACTTTGTTGTAGCTTCCAGTTTGCGGAACTGGCGGCCGTTTAGGGGAGGGCCTTACACTATGGATAGGCGTGGAGGGGGGTGAATGGGCGGGACTTGTTCCGGGTGAAATCCTAGCGCTAAGGGCACGTAGATAAGGGAGAGTGGATGGGTGAAGAGGTCCACCTTGCAAGCAGCCAAACGACTGGCGGTTGTTCATGCCAGAAGAAAAAGTGGTGGGGACTTACCAAGATAAAAGAAAAGGAGTGGGGTATGACCAAGCAAGCAATGAATGGGAAAGGGCTGACGGAAGGAGTTTAACGTCTTTTCGACGAAGAGGTCATTAGATATTGAGCACAAGCTACGATTAAGGGCGATGGAGACGACAATCTTTAGCGCCCTTTTCAAAGCCACCATCTCAGCATTAGCGATTTACGGAAATCGCGGAAAACGTAAATCTCGATGGCCAGACGAGAATATGAACCATCATCTTCCCGTCCAGTGTCCTAACCACGGCGCCACCTCGCCGTGCCAGTAAACGGGATAGATACAGACGGACCGATAAGAAAAGGGGTAGGCACCAACTGAGCAGGCAGGCAAAGGGATGGCTACAGGCAGAACAATCGAAGGTGTGGGGATAGACTGAGCAAACATAGTCGTGTGAGAAATTAAGCTACCAAAGAATAGGGACAGACTGAGGAAGCAATGAGAATCGAGCCAACCAAATTGTAAAAGAGTCCTATGACAGTGGTAGAGTCGATGGAGAAATGGGGATCGGCTCTCCTCACGCTAGCGTTCAGGAGTGAAAAAAGAATTGTTGGGAAAAGCACCCTATTTTGTTGTTTCCACCGCTCACTAATCTAAGAAGATGAAGGTCTGCTTATAGTATTGGTAGCTGGGTTCTTTCACTGTCATTACAGGTGGGCAGCTATAAAAAACTGATGTACTAATGACAGCCATATTTTATATTGTACTCAATTATTGCAGTACTACTACTACTACTACTGTAGCAATAACTCATAACACCCAAATTTAATGTTTTCAAATCTACAGACGTTTTCCTTGCCAATTAATAGGTACATTTTGTCACCTTTTACACTTTTGTTGCAAATGAAACGTAAAAACGAATTTACGTAACTGCCATTAATGATTAACCACCGTTGACGAACATGTTGTGCCATTACTACTATACTCTTATCCGCTGGAGCGAACACACGTTGTCACACAGAATGCTCGACACAAATATGCATCAAGTATTTAATTCCATTACAGATTTCGACACGAAACAGTAGCTGACAGTATCTGCTTTTGGACACTGTCCTATAGCTTGGATAGTAAACACCATTCCAAAGTTTTCTTTGTCCTGTGCTGTGATGTTGCACTATGACAGATTCTCTTTCTGAAGTTATTGCTGTTTCGTGAGTGTTTGTCCTACTCAGGGATATCGAAAATAAACAGGTTGTTTCAGATCTGACTTAATTTAAATTCACAATCAAAAATCCATCCTATAAAATTATTTGGCAACCTTATCAAATTGGAGCTAACCTAGCGAAAAAGCAATAATGATTAGAGGCGGACAGACCAGTTTAGTGTCTTCTAATGTCGTTACACGAGATCCTTGAGGCCTTTTGCAGTTACTACCGTGTGTTTTGAAGCGTACACGACGCTGTAGAGAAGAGTAAGAAGTACCCAATTCTGCACGTTCATATCAGATTCGAGCTGTCTGCTTTTACAGCCGCTTGACAGTAACGCTGACTTTTTTATTTCGCTTTTTGGTCGATTAACATGTTTCGGAATCTTATGAATCTACCGCACCTCCACGATCATTATACCAATAAACCCGCAGTAGTGGAGCGGAGCTGTCGAGAGGTTGTAGAAGAAAAGAAACAGCCCTCCCCCCACCAAAATCCTTGTTTTCCTTTTTTTTTTATCAGAGTACAACGTCGTATCGGAGTTGAACACTTGGCGCTGGCCCTCATAAAACCTCCCACCTGCGCCAGAGCCGAAATTTGTATGCAAATGAGAAGCAATATCCATTTGCATAATGCGTCTGGGATATCATCTTTCAATTACTGCAGTACAGTTACTGGTTCACAGATATTTTATCAGATGTGGCTTCGCATAAGCGAATACTGCAGCGTACATTTCGGTGTTATTTGACTCGTGATGAGACAGCATGACGCAACGTAGAGATACAGTAAATATCACATCTGAAACACGTTTTTTTTCCCCCGTGATCGCAAGTGGCACAAAGAACGCCGCAACCAATAACTGTCTCACATATGGCTTTAAAAAGTTCATTTCCAGGCACTAATTCATTAACATGTTGCCTAACGCTTCTACAGCATCATTATGTCGATGAAGTCGAACTCTTCGGGATCTGCCTTTAACTTACCTCTCGTTCCACTACTCGCTCTCTCTCTCTCTCTCTCTCTCTCTCTCTCTCTCTCTCTCTCTGTCTCTCTCTCTCTCTCTCTCAATACTGTCGCCACATGCAGAAGGACTTCCGCTTGCTTATATGCTCTCCACAAGTTCCGAAACATATTTATGAAGGAATATCACACGTCCTGCCGAAATTATTGTGACGTCATCCAACATTGTGCGAGTAGTGAAGACTCTGCACGGTTAGAATTATCATGACGTTTTGGAGAACGAAAATTTCCTATAAAAAATCAACGTAGATTCCGCAAACAGAAATTTTACAAAACTGAGTTCGCTCTGTTCCTTCACGAGATATACAACGCTGTACACACCGGCACTCAGGTACATGCTGTGTTCCTAGACTTCAAGAAACCATCTTACACCGTCCCGCACTGCCTGTTAGAGAACTAAATAAAAGGAGCTTATCGAGTACCGGACCACATTTACAACTGGATTCAAGACTTCCTTGCAGATAGAACTCAGTACGTTGCTCTTAACGAAACAGGATCTACAGATGGACAGGTCATTTCGAGAGTACCACAAAAAAGTGTGAAAGGACCGTTACTGTTTGCAGTGTATATAAATGACCTAGTAGAATGTGTGGAAGGCTCTTTAATGGAGGTAGGGAGTCAAAAGTAAAAATCGATTTTTCAAAAATATGCTCCTTCTGTAGCGCGCACCCACATGAATTGTTTGATAAATAAAATGTATATGTTTGAGGAAATATAAGACAAGTTGTATGGTCTTCAGTGTACCAAAGTGCAACGCCACGCCTCTTCGCACGGCATTCTTCTGTTGTACGAGACTGTATTTCGCTCTGTGGAATTCAAACGTATATATTTTCGCCAGGGATTGTCATACCTGAGACAAAGGGCTATGGATATTAGTGTGTAAGTAGGCTGTTTAGGTTTTCTTATTGGTAACGCCACGTAGCGCTCCGTATGAAAAATCACTGGCTGTGCTGTGTGCAGCCTGTAGCTAGGTTGCATTGTTGTCTGCCATTGCAGTGTTGGGCAGATGGATGTGAACAGCGCGTAGCGTTGAGCAGTTGGAGGTGAGCCGCCAGCAGTGGTGGATGTGGGGAGAGAGATGGCGGAGTTTTGAAATTTGTAAGACTGGATGTCATGAACTGCTATATATACACTCCTGGAAATGGAAAAAAGAACACATTGACACCGGTGTGTCAGACCCACCATACTTGCTCCGGACACTGCGAGAGGGCTGTACAAGCAATGATCACACGCACGGCACAGCGGACACACCAGGAACCGCGGTGTTGGCCGTCGAATGGCGCAAGCTGCGCAGCATTTGTGCACCGCCGCCGTCAGTGTCAGCCAGTTTGCCGTGGCATACGGAGCTCCATCGCAGTCTTTAACACTGGTAGCATGCCGCGACAGCGTGGACGTGAGCCGTATGTGCAGTTGACGGACTTTGAGCGAGGGCGTATAGTGGGCATGCGGGAGGCCGGGTGGACGTACCGCCGAATTGCTCAACACGTGGGGCGTGAGGTCTCCACAGTACATCGATGTTGTCGCCAGTGGTCGGCGGAAGGTGCACGTGCCCGTCGACCTGGGACCGGACCCCAGCGACGCACGGATGCACGCCAAGACCGTAGGATCCTACGCAGTGCCGTAGGGGACCGCACCACCACTTCCCAGCAAATTAGGGACACTGTTGCTCCTGGGGTATCGGCGAGGACCATTCGCAAACGTCTCCATGAAGCTGGGCTACGGTCCCGCACACCGTTAGGCCGTCTTCCGCTCACGCCCCAACATCGTGCAGCCCGCCTCCAGTGGTGTCGCGGCAGGCGTGAATGGAGGGACGAATGGAGACGTGTCGTCTTCAGCGATGAGAGTCGCTTCTGCCTTGGTGCCAATGATGGTCGTATGCGTGTTTGGCGCCGTGCAGGTGAGCGCCACAATCAGGACTGCATACGACCGAGGCACACAGGGCCAACGCCCGCCATCATGGTGTGGGGAGCGATCTCCTACACTGGCCGTACACCACTGGTGATCGTCGAGGGGACACTGAATAGTGCACGGTACATCCAAACCGTCATCGAACCCATCGTTCTACCATTCCTAGACCGGCAAGGGAACTTGCTGTTCCAACAGGACAATGCACGTCCGCATGTATCCCGTGCCACCCAACGTTCTCTAGAAGGTGTAAGTCAACTACCCTGGCCAGCAAGATCTCCGGATCTGTCCCCCATTGAGCATGTTTGGGACTGGATGAAGCGTCGTCTCACGCAGTCTGCACGTCCAGCACGAACGCTGGTCCAACTGAGGCGCCAGGTGGAAATGGCATGGCAAGCCGTTCCACAGGACTACATCCAGCATCTCTACGATCATCTCCATGGGAGAATAGCAGCGTGCATTGCTGCGAAAGGTGGATATACACTGTACTAGTGCCGACATTGTGCATGCTCTGTTGCCTGTGTCTATGTGCCTGTGGTTCTGTCAGTGTGATCATGTGATGTATCTGACCCCAGGAATGTGTCAATAAAGTTTCCCCTTCCTGGGACAATGAATTCACGGTGTTCTTATTTCAATTTCCAGGAGTGTATTATGACTTTTGAACACTAGTAAGGTAAATACATTGTTTGTTCTCTATCAAAATCTTTCATTTGCTAACTATGCCTATTAGTAGTTAGTGCCTTCAGTAGTTTGAAACTTTTATTTAGCTGGCAGTAGTGGCGCTCGCTGTATTGCAGTAGTTCGAGTAACGAAGATTTTTGGTGAGGTAAGCGATTTGTGAAAGGTATAGGTTAATGTTAGTCAGATTCATTCTTTTGTAGGGATTTTTGAAAGTCAGATTGCGTTGCGCTAAAAACATTGTGTGTCAGTTTAAACAGAGTCATGTATAATTGTTCTAGGGGGACGTTTCAAGTGAAGGTACTGAAGAAAACTCTTCATGGCGGTACCCAAATCCAATATGAGAGTTTTAACCAATGTGTATCTGACAAATTGCGAAAAGCCACATTTGTGGGAAGAAATGCACTAGCTATTGGTGTTTATGAGGCAGTTTCATGTTTTAATGATGGAATGAAAAGCAGGAAATATGTTTTAGAGAAACTAAGCCCGGAGTGAACTGTATGCGATAGACAAAGCCGTGTTGTGAAAGCAGATAAACCGTTTTCGGAAGTGACAAAATCAAGAAGGGTGCATCACAGGAATGTGAAAAGGAATCAAACTGATAAAGAACGTCAAAAATAACCTGCTTATGGTGCTGGAAATTCTAAATACAAGCTGGAACGTTAATGGTCATTTTCCGCACAACACAAATTCGTTTACACAGATACATATAATACGTAAAGTAGAAGTCCTATTACTTTCAAACTTGGTATGTTTATAAAACACAACTTCCTTACTGCAAATAGATATTCCAAATCTATTAAAAATGTGGCAGAAATAAGATAATTAACCACAAATTTAGATTTTTTTCGAAACATGAAGTGCTCATTCATTTTTTTTTCGTCATTTAAATAAATTCCAGAGTTTCAAACATCTGCTAGTATGCTCTGCAAAATTCATCGAAGAATCTCTTTTACTTATGAAGAATAGTGTACGTACATCAACTGGTGCTTCTAAACGTAAGTGAAAAGTGAAGAGATTCTGCACACACAAAAATTATTGTTATGTTGTGGAGCTTCCACTATTACGAGTGTGAATCCTGAATCCTTCCTGGTCGCGCCGAAAAAGTTTTATGATTTATTTGGAAAAGTATTGGCAGTGGAAACTGAAATGTCCTGTGATGCCGCACCTGCTCCCAGTCGGCCGGTTTGACGTCCTCCCCCCTCTTCACGCTATACGCAGATGATGCAATTGTCTATAAGAAGGTAGCAACGCCGGAAGGAGGACTTATAGAGGATTGATGAATGGTGCACGGATTGGTAAATAAATGTAGCATACTGCGCATACACAGGAAAAGAAATACACTACACTACAACTGCACCATTGATGACAACTTGCTGGAAACAGTGACTGCCGTAAAATATCTAAAAGTATAAACCCGGAGCAACGTTAAGTAGACTGATCACATAAACAAACAGTAAGAAAAGCAGAAAGAAATCGTTTACAAGGCGCTTCTTCTACCGATTCTTGAATGCTGTTTATCAATATTGGACCCTTACCAGGTAGGACTGATAGGGGTGGGAGGGAGGGAGGGAGGGAGGGAGGGAGAGGGAGAGAGATCTAACGCAGAGAGGCGCGTTTCGTCACAGGATCGTTTAGTCGGCGCGAGAGCGTCACAGAGATCTCGACGAACTGCGGTGGCAGATGCCAAAAGAGAGGCGTTTTGCATTACGGAAAGGTTTACTATAGAAATTTAGGAAGATTACTTTTCGGAAAGAGTCGGATATCACATTACTTTCTCCCACATACATCTCGCGAAATGACCAGGACGAGAAAGTTCGAGAAGTTAAAGCAAATACAGAGGCTTACCGAAAGTCATTCTTCCCACGACCCATTCGCGACTGGACCACTGAAGGCGGGATCACTTAATGGTGGCTTGCGGAAGATTGATGTGGATGTAGAAGTAATCGTGAATGCTTTTGTGAGCGTTAGATCCGTAAAATCCGTCTATGCGAACATGTTAGTTCCTCATCTATCCCGTTAGAATGTTTGCAACCACAGGAATTATGTGACTGCCATAACCTACGTCTACTTTATCGACTCCTCAGTGCGCATCCAACTCGCACACCCCCCCCCCCCCCTTACCTCCTTTCAGAGGTTAACAATCTGCAATGTATCTGAAATACAAGGTCCCACTGACGTAGTACGCTAGCTGTGTCCATCCGTATAACACAAGCAATCGCAGACTCTCTTTTGAAGCTACCCGCCCCGGGGACAATAATACGCTCTGTTGCTTTTAAGAAGAAGCTGAAGTTTTTCATTCTGTCATCCCCGTAACGTTTCCCTGTAAATCAACGTATCAACATTAACTAGTTTGCCCTCTGTTAAACAGTGAAACAAATTCTCCCAGCATCTCCTAGTTAGACTTCCTTACCTTTTCAGTTCTTAATCAGTAATTATAATGTTTCTTCTTTGTATTAATGACTTTTCCGTCGCTTGTTGGCAGAGCAATTCCACTCCTGCCAATGAAAACAGACCCTCTGAATGTTGGAAGTCGTTTATTTTTCACGTAAACCGGTTTTCGGCTACAAGGCCATCGTCAGATAACAGGTGTTGATGGATGATGGCCTTGAAGCCGAAAACTGGTTAACAAGAAAAAATAAACTCAGTGGAAATTTCACAGCGTGTGTCGGTCATTCATAAGTAAAAACGGGCAGTTAGTTTGCACAGCAGCGTAGGAACCTTCCTACATCAACTACCAAACTCTGGATTTGCGAACTCTAGCAGCATATGTAAAGTGCTACACAAGTCGCAGCGACAAAATTCTATTTCTTCATATCGCAGATATCTCTCCCTCCCCCGCCCCCCTCACTCTTCCACTCTCCCCCTAGCATTTATCCCCTCGTACACATTCTGCCATTTTCATGATTTGGTACTTTTTTTTTTTTTTTTTTTTTTTTTTTTTTTTTTTTGTGGCTGGATGTCTTTTCTGTGGCCAAAATAACTGTCAGCCCAGCGTGAGAGAGGAAAGTCGTTGCTCTAACAACAGAATTTTATTAGTAGCCTAAAACAGTGGTAATCAACCTTTTTTACCTACCGCCCACTTTTGTATCTCTGTTAGTAGTAAAGTTTCCGCACTGTACTCGTACAATAGGATAGTAGTATATACGTATGATACGTCAAAAATAAAGTTACCTTTTTGTTTGTTTGTAGATACACGTCAGCGATCTTGGTCCACGTTCAGATCCCCGGGCCAGAGAACCACAGCATGCCGCTAGGGCGACCAACGCAAAATGGTAGCAGCCTGTTCATAAACAGGAGTGTCATGCGGTAATTCGTTGCAACAATCCACGCTAAGGTGTTGAACGTACACCCCAACAATACATCATTGTACGAAACACAAGTAAGGTGGCGCAGACATTTCCAGTGTGGTCAACGAAGTCTGGAAGACAAACGAAGTGGCAAGCATCTCACTGCGAAGACCGCGGCAATGCTGATATTGTGAATACGTAACTCATATTAACAGGATGAACCATTAACTACTGCGTTAGCTTACTGATCTTACTATAACTGCGAACACGTTCTTCCAACAAGACAGGGCCATATGCCATACCTCGCGGCATTCGAGTCACGCACAACTGAACATCTTTGTTGGTCATATCATCTCCAAAAACGAGGACGTTTCTTGGCCTCCAAAATCCCCTGATCTTTCAGCGTATGATTTCTTCCTTTATGTCATTTGAAATTTCAGATCTTCCGATGTGACCCACCACATATCATCCAGGAACTGCGGACCTAACTCGGGAGGAAGTTAATCGAACTCCAATGCCATTCTCGCACGATGTGATGTCTAACTCCCGCAAATAATTTGAAATGTGTGTGAAGGAAAATGGCGGCCACGTACGTGATGCCATTTCCAAGTGATGGGCACTCTAAACTGCTAAATTCATGTTGTATTTCTTTAAAATCACTGGGAATAAATTTGTACCGCTGGTGGAGGTTTTAAAATTGCCCGTTTCACTGACGCACCAGTTATTTTCCGGAGCAATTTTAAATTGCCCACTACAGGCACATACTGCAATCTGATGGCTATATCGTGCGTTGTCAAAATTCCACCGTCGCCGATAATGGATAGCACAAAGCAATTTTTGCCTCGCCTACCGATTATCTCTTATTATAGCACCCAATGACTTCTTCCAGCTTCCTCAGATAAAGATACCACTGCGTGGTAGGCCTTTCAGAGGTGAGTTTCGGGGTAACACGTTTCCTAGATCAGACAGGATGTAGACTTCTGCCATTAACATATTCATCGTTAAAATATATTTTGCATGTATTTGAAAAATAAAAGGTCGAAAACTGTATCCTTTTGTGATAAATAATACACTTTCACTACCAAAAAAAATTTAAGCTGACCTATTTTGAAAATTGGTGAAACTAGGATTTTCCGAGTTAAAATTACTCAAAAATTAAATATTTATCAGGTTGGCAATTATAGAGAGAAGCGTAACAAACCAGTACCAAAACACATTTATTCTCCTGACAATGAGGAACATGAAATATCGCACACAAGCTCTCAACATAACATTTTAAGATGGCTTTGACATACTTCACACCACTGTTTTCTACATTGCATCAAGTTTTCTACGGTAAGTAGGTCCTCCTACAAACAAATTGTCTAAAAACCAACACAACTGCTAAGGTACGTAGTTAGGATTCAAAATATTGTCTATGATGTATAAGAAAACACAGTCAGTTACATCACACATTCTTGAAAGGGACAAGATGGTGATTGATCTGACTTTCGTGAAACAGACGCACCGTGTCCCGCCCCACGACATCGCTCACACCCTTCTATACACCCATCCTGTGGTCAGCAGTATTTTTCCACGAAACTCGCTACATGCTAGCATTACACGGATATGAGATATACAAATGGGGTAATATAAGTAGTGGGGCACCTCGTAAAATGGTGTTGGACCTCCTTTTGCCCGGCATAGCACAGCAACTCTACGTGACATGGCCTGAACAAGTCGTTGGAAGTCCCCTGCATAAATATTACGCTACACCGCCTCTACAGCTGTCCAAAATTACGAAAGAGTTACTGCTGCAGAATTTTGTACACAAACTGACCTCTCGATTACGTCCCATAAATATTCGATGGCATTCACGTCGTGCGATCTGGGTGCCCAAATCATTCACTTCACCTATCAAAAAATGGTTCAAATGGATCTAACGACTATGAGACTTAACATCTGAGGTCATCAGTCCCCTAGACCTCCAACTACGTAAACCTAATTAACCTAAGGACATCACACACATCCATGCCCGAGGCAGGATTCGAACCTGCGACCGTAGCAGGCGCGTGGTTCCGGACTTAAGCGCCTAGAACCTCTCGGTCACAAAGGCCAGCTCGAACTATCCAGAATGTTCTTCAACCCAACAGCCAACAACTGTGGCCCGGTGACACGGCACACTGTGTTCCATAAACATTCCATCTTGTTTGGGAACATGAACTCCATGAATGGCTGCAAATGTTATCCAAGTAGCCCACGATAACCAATTCCAGTCTATGATCGATTTAATTGGACCAGAGGACCCAGTCCATTCCATGTAAACACGGCCCACACCATTATGGAGTCACCATCAACTTGCACAGAGCCTTGTTGGCAACTTGGATCCACGGCTTTGTGGGGTCCGTGTCAAACTCGAACCCTACCATCAGGTCGTACCAAACTGTAATCAGGGTTCGTCTGACCAGACCAAGGTTTTCCTAGCTGTCTAGGGTCCAACCGATATGGTTACGAGCCGAGGAGCGGCGCTGCAGGCGGCGTCGTCCTGTTAGGAAGGGCACTAGCAACGATAGTCTGCTGCCATAGCCCATTAACGCCAAATTTCGCAGTGCTGTCCGAACGGATTCGTTCGTCGTACGTCCCACATTCATGCCTGCGTATATTTCTCGCAGTGTTGCTTGTCTGTTAGGACTGACGACCATAGGCCAACGGCGCTGCTCTCGGTCGTCAAGTGAATGGCACCAGCTACAGCGTTGTCCGTGGCGAGAGGTAATGTCTGAAGTTTGGTATTCGCGGCACACACTTGATACTGTGGATCTCGGAATATTGAATTCCCTAGCAATTTACCATGCGTCTAGCTCCACCTAGCATTCGGCGTTCAAAGTCTGATAATCCTCGTCGCGCGCCTATAATCACGTCGGAAACCTTATCACATGTATCATCTGAGTTGCTGTGGTCGAGCGGTTCTAGACACTTCAGTCCGGAACTACGCGGCTGCTACGGTCGCAGGTTCGAATCCTGCCTCGGGCATGAGTGTGTGTGATGTCCTTAGGTTGGTTAATTTAAAGTAGTTCTAAGTCTAGGGGACCGATGAACTCAGATGTTGGAAGTCCCATAGTGCTTAGAGTCATTTGAACCATTCATCTAAGTACAAATGACAGCTCCGCCAATGCACTGCCGTTTTATACCTTGCGTTCGCGATACTACAACCGTCTGTGTATGTGCATACCGCTACCCCATAACGTTTGTCAGCTCAGTGTAGACGTCACAACGCCCAAAACTGAGTCAACTTTAGTGCAAGATTTGTGTCCCATCAACCACGAAAGGATTAAGGTCTCCGGCAGGACCTTCATTGTTGGGGAAAACGCGTCGAATTGGTGTTACGCAGAGAAAGACTGAAGTGCGTAATTAAAATTTCGAAATTACTTTTCGTAAGCGAGCGTGGCACAGACAGCACTAGGCGTGAAATGAGACGTAATCGTGTCACGAGCCCAGTGAGAGTCGGAGGGCGGTTGGTGCAAGAAACAATCTGAAGAGCAGCGGCCCCGGGCGGCACGCAGCTGCCGTGGCTAGCACGTGCCAGCTGCCACGCACACGCACACGCACAGCGCGCGTCTGCTTGTGTGTCGGCTGCGGCGGCCACGTGTGTAACATCTGTCAGCGCTAAAAGCCAAAAGGCGTGTCGCCGCATCCCGGCACCCAATTACGAAGCGGTGCGGTGCAGGGAAACAGGCTCATTAACGGACATTAGCTTTCGTTTCTTCCAGCCTACCTGGCGCGGGGTTTTTTGGAGCTGCTTGTCGGTGCGAGGTTGGTTGGTTGGTTCGATGGGTGGGGGTGGGGGTGGCAGACGGATCCTCGGCGCATAACGGCTCCGGAGATAGCGGGCGGCTGGCCGGGGTTTTGTGCCCCGACAGTGCAGCTGGCTACCGCCCACAGCCCCACCAGCACATAATGGAGCGCACTTTTACAGCTCACTAATGAAGCGCCTTGTCGAGCGGCGCAGACTCCGACTGCGCCGCTAGCACGGGCTTTATTTAGTTTTCCTCTCAATTTCTTTGTTTTATTCCTACCGCTGCACTTTGGTGTAACCTGCTTTCGTGCCAAACATTAGTAGGCCCTCGTATTAAGTTACAGTTGCCCTGCGCCATTTCTCTAGAGAAGCGATTCTCAAGCTATGGGGCGTACCCGCCTAGGCGGCCGTGACAATACAAAGTGGGGTGCGCGAGCTTATTGAAAAACTTCAAAAACTGATCAACTTACTGAAGGGAAAGCAAAGCTTAATACGTTCTGACATCACGAAAAATAAAAATTCAAATTTATAGTAACGTGATAAACTTACAATTAGGACTGCACAGGTACTGCATAATGCATTTCGTAGTTAACTTTTCAATATACATCAAAAGCAAATTTCAAAAATAAAATAAAAAAAGGCTCTGAGCACTATGGGACTTCTGAGGTCATCAATCCCCTAGAAAGTAGAACTACTTAAACTTAAGGACATCACACACATCTATGCCCCAGGCAGGATTCGAACATGAGACCGTAGTGGTCGCGCGGTTCCAGACTGAAGCGCCTAGAACCGCTCAGCCACACAGAAAAGCAAATTTCGTAATTATTACTGACTCCCTGTGACCTGGACCGCTGGGCAAAGTTTTTCGAAGGAGGTTAAAATTGTAAAAATACCCATCATGTTCTTTTTCTGTGTTTAGCTGAGATCAATGTTTTGTCTTCAAAGCAACCAATTCAGAAAATCCCGTTTAGCGGAGGTAGGAATGTTGAAAATGGTAACATTATACGAAATCATCTTGTTCAGCGGAGAAAACTCATCATCAGACTATTAATAGGTCGTCGTTTGATTTCACCACGTGCCGTTAACTCTATGATGATTTCTTCTTCAGCAGTTGAGAGACCTAGGGGAGTATGGTATTTTGATATGGATCTCTAACCCACTCGTAACCCACTACCAAGTTTTCGTCAGAGAGTAAATACTTGCAAATTCTTTTGCAGTATCGTTAAATGGTTTTCAGTGCTTACAAAACTGTTGTAACACAATCATCTTTATTTGCGAAAATTTCTAGTTTTTTTACTTTAAATTTCTGCTTCAAAATTCCAGTTTTCTAGAAAAAGCATTACTTTAGCACTCGTTTCCAGCATATGTGTATTTGCTCCTTGGTGTAGCGAATGGCAATAAATTTACTTATTCTTGTTAATTTGTACGGTTTCTAACATTTGCAGCTTTGGCGTAGAAATATTCACATTATGGTATGAGTAAGAGATGGAAGGGGGAGGGATGCGATCAAAATTGGGTCGCAAATATTGATAGGTTAAGAAATGCTGCTCCAGGGCATATTCCCGGAAACAGTTTATGAACATTATTTGTTCGACCTGACTCCACGTACACATTACAATATCTACTTACTGGGCCGTTCGAATCTAAGGCGGTTCATAGGTCCACTCTCCAGTTTCCTCCACCTACCTTTGTCTTCCTCCGCTTCCAGCTGACGTCCATTCCTCACTCCGTCTTGCCATCGAAATTAGTGTGTTGCCAGATGTCTTGTTCCATCTGGTCTTCGTCTATAAAAACGTGTGGCTGGTGATCTGAACCTACCAATACGACGGAGGACTTCGTCCGTAATGATGATACCGCCGTGTGACACCACAAGTGCTTCAACAGAAAGAGAACAGAACGCTGTGAATATTTATTTCGCGTCTGTATTAGTTTGTGAAATGTAGATTGAGGTGGCTTACTGATCTGTAGCGGAGTTCAAATTCTAGGTTAGGACGGAAGTTAACAGCTTGATTGTAGCGGAGTCCGAAATCTACGTTATGCTGAAAAATGGCACTTGTGGTTATGAGCTGGCGAAGCCAGCGAATTCGAATACATCGTGTAAGATGTTGTGACATACTGATCTGTAGCGAAGCACGAGGTACAGTTTAAGTTCAAAAGAGGCTGAATAAATGTTATTTACAAAGTTACATTTCTTCTATAGACTACGTAGCTGGGATAATAATAGAACAGTTGGTTACACATACTCTGGTTTGTTTATCTCCTGTAAAGTACTTTGGAGTTGATACCTGTGGTTGGTTGATTTGTGGGAGGGGACCAAACAGCGAGGTCATCGGTACCAGTACCTGTGGCAAAGTGCGTGTGGTATTGTGCAATTAACAGAACTGGAGAGGATATATAACGTTTCTGAAAGTGACTTTGCGCCAGGGGTAATCCAAAGCACCCCGACTGTGCAATGATGTATTACTAAGAACGGCACCATCTGGCGATGAATCACTCGGTTCTTTGAAAACGCTATGGGAAGCTAGAAGCTTTGCCAAACGTCTGACGACTGGTTCCAGTCCTTGCTGAAAGCATTTAAAAAGCAGAAAATAATTGCGCATTTCTTCTAGCAAGCTGCGTATAATCTGTAGAGCGTAGTTTTGCGGACAAGACTCTAAGCTTAATATCAATAAAATGAGGAAAAAAGACCACCTTGGAAGATTGTGGCACAGTGCCGGAGGCAATGAACTCTGGACCGGTGGACAATAGCCGAGCGACACTTTCTCACGCACCGACTCGCTCCACTGGCGGCGGTCCCATACATGCCGCTTAACCGGCAACAAAGCCAGCCAGGCTGCTGAACTCGATGCGGGCGCAGAACAAAGCCCCACTGTACCCAACAGTCGCCCTCTTCAGCGTCCACCGTTTGATTTATGAGCAGCTGAGAGCTCGGCAGGCAATTTTTAATATCCGGTGGGCAGTTCTAATCAGGAAAGGCGTGTACGACTTACCAGCGGCCCACCAAATACACAGCGCGATGCTTTCTCCATTATAAATTTACGACTAAGAGTCGCTAGGTAACAACCCTTTTTTTGAGAAATTATTTCGGGTATAAAACCGTGGCATTTTGTAACACTATAAACAGCTTTAAAACAAAACCGACGTTTTGGTCGCCTCTGGAGCGGTCCTTTACAGGGGGACTCAGCTGTTGGATTCTGATGGTAGTCATGAGCTGTTGGATTCTGATGGTAGTGTGTGTGTGTGTGTGTGTGTGTGTGTGTGTGTGTGTGTGTGTGTGTGTGTGTGTGTGTGTAGGTGGGGGGATAGAGGGTGGCAGAGGGGGGACAACTTGCACTTGTTTTATGGTGAATGGCGAAACAGTTTTCTGATTTCACAATAAACAGTTCAGGATATACCTGTTACCAGTCACTATCCACTACTTCCTCCACCTACCTCCATACAGATACTGAACTGACACGTCTCTGTAGCTGGGCACAATTCAATTTTGGATTGTTAAGATAATATTTTTCTAGCCCCTGAATTTTAATTTTGACGTTATCTGTATTACTCCTCTATTAACTTTAAAACTTACTGATTTGTAGTTATGACGGTGACTTGTGACGACCGAGACCAGTAATTTTGGATTGAAATTGTTGTGAATGTGCCGGACAATAAATTATTTCCATAATATGCTAACAACGGCAGCCATTTTGAACTGCCACTGTGACCGCGATTGGTTTGTCTGTAATATGCTGCTGCCTTTGCATCACTAGCAATGAAACCGCCAACTAACAGCACAACGGCGCGAAATTACGATTTTTAATGTCATTTTTATGGTTTTCATTTGACTCCCCCTAGTACGACATAAACAGGAAGGGCCCCAACACAGTTTCCTGCGACACATCTTAAGTTATTTCCACATCCATCAGTAACTCTCCATCCAAGGTAACATAGTACGTTCTTACCAACATACTCCCAACCTACTCACAAACTCCGCTTGATACAGGAAACCATTACTTTCGATAACTAGCGCAGGTGTGGTACTGAGTCACATGCCTTTCGAAAGACAAGAAATACTGCCTACACACGTGGTTTTAAGGCTGTCATTTGGAAAAAGCTCGAGTCTAGTATCACGTGGCGGATGTTTTTGAAAGCCAGACTCTTACCGACGTGTCGACGCCCTCCGCCACACGGGTTTTACCGGCGGCTGTTGGGCTCGCGCCGCGCCGCGCCACGCGATGCCAAGTGTGCCGCGTCGCCTAGACGAGGCCCCCGCCCTACTCCGCCCCTGCCTAGCCTAGATACGGCCGCCCACGCGCTCTCGGCCCCCGGGCCGTGTCCGCTTTCCCACCGACGACACTCCCACGCACCGACGGCCACCACTCCCTGCAGCCGAGCTCGCTAATACACGACTGTGTCGGTGCCGCCCCACTTCGAGCTGGCCGGTTCGAATCCCGCTACGGTCACGCCGTGAGATGTCTGCCGTCGCGCGGGCACGGTAAGAGGAAAGAGCCCCGTGCGCTTGCACAACACGACTAGGCAAGTCCTGGCGGCAACCTGTAAATGTCTCTGTGTTAGCTTGGGACAATGTTGGTAGTTTGGTAGTTCAGACAGTAGCGTCAGAAAGAGCTGACATGCCTACTAGTTCCTGCCACTTCAATGCTGCGTCCTTTTCCAAGAGGGTTGGAACTTTAATAGTGGCAACTATTTATCTACAGTTTGTACAAAACAGATACGTGTTTCAAAGTTTTACTGACCTTCGAAGTAGTAACCAGCATAGTGTATAACCCGTTGCCAGCGATGTGGAAGTCGTAGGATACTCTTAGCTGTGCCAGTTGAGTTGACAGTTCGAGCGGCGCGGTCTATTGCCCGACGAATTTGTAGCAGTTCTGAAGCAAATGCCGTGAAGTGTTTCCTTCAGTTCAGAAATCGAGTTGAACTTAAGTCAGGGGAGTGCAGCCCCATCAGTCAAACAAATTAACAGCCTGTTTTGTGCGTGCTTGAGCATTGTCCTGCAAAATGATGGTCAGGTCCTGCAGAAAGTGTCATCACTTCTGTTCCTATGATGTTCATTTCTGAAACACAACCTACGACCAGCTTAGAGACAGAAGTGATAAGACTTCCTGCAGGACTTTGCCATCATTTTGCTGGACAATGCTCAAGCACGTACAGTCCAAGCTGCTACTGATTTTTTTTTTTGGCTGACTTAAGTTCAACTCGATTTCCGAACTGAAGGAAACACTTCACGGCATTTGCTTCAGAACTGCTACAAATTCGTCGGGCAATAGATCGCGCCGCTCGAACTGTCAACACGCAAAGCTGGTGACTAATTTGAACGCCAGTAAAACTTTCAAACGCGTATCTACTTTGTACGAGCTGCAAAATAATAATTGCCACTATTAAAGTTCCAACCCTCGTATTAAACTTCATACTATACGATGTGCGTTCGAACGTCAGGGAATAGCTTCTAGTGTACGAGTACTAGAGGGAGTCGCAGACCGCAGAAGCTATATGGGAATACAGAGACTGCACTATATATCCAAGAAATACTCGAGCACGTTGAGTGTAACTGCTACTCTGAGATGAAGCGTTTGGAACAGCAGAGATAGACGTGGCCGACTACACCAGACCAGTCTGAAGTCTCAAGATCCAAAGCAGAAATATTCAGATTAGCGATAAACTGATAAGGAGCGATAAAAAGATTCCGTCCAAGGCCGTACACTGCAGAATCGGTGTGCCAGTCAGGTAAGATCGCCCGTGATGCTACCGTCCGACGACCAATTAGGTTGAAGATACCCGTTTGGTAAAACATTGTTTTCTGCTTCGTGATGAAGTCCGGAACTGCCTCCTGCGGGTGTTCAAGCGTCTTGAAAGCGTAGCTTCTGCGTTACATTTGTGATATCGGTACGTGCGTCATCATGAAGCAACAGCACGGAACTACGCACCAATCCACAACGGTAATTTTCGACAGACGCTGACCCATACACATCTTTCACTCTCCGATGAGTATCCACCGGTATTCGTCTTTCGGCAGCCAGGAAGCTAATAACGGCACGGTGCTTCTATTTGGACACATTTGGTAGTAACGTCGCCCAGTTCAAGTCACCACATTTACCGCAAGCGCTTTGGGAAGACACAAACACCACCACATTAATCCCTCGTTTACAAGTCGGTGCTTATATACCCGCATCCAATTCTATTCAGTACCTCTTCATTACCTATCCGATTTAGTCATCTAATCTTCACCATTTTTTAATGATTCTATTCTCTTCTCGTCTGACGTGCTTACTGCTTACGTTTTGCTTCCATATAAGGCAACACTCCATACAAATATCTTCGGAAAATACTTCCTACCGTCTAAATTTATATTCGATGTTAAAACATTTCGCTTTTTCAGAAACATTTTCCTCGTTATTGCCAGTCTGGATTTTATATTATCTACTTCGCGTTCATCAGCTATTTTGCTGCCCAAATAGAAAAACTCGTCGACTACTTTTAGTGTTTCATTTTCTAATCTAATTCTATCAGCATAATCTGATTTAATTCGATTACATTTCACTAAATCAGTAAAAATTATTATTTACAATTATCTTAGATTATAAACTACCATCTAGACCGCGATTATTGGCCAGAGATTCTTCTGTTATCACCAGGAACTTTGCTGGATCGCCGGGGAAAGCTTTCGAGGGCATTCTTGAACCACACGGTGAACATTCTACTTTTCAGCGCCACAGTCACAACTTGGAAAAGTTATTTTCTTCCACTTGCGTAGAGAATCGGTACATCAGCCAGTGTCTCTTCTCATCCTGTAAAAACCGACCATATCTTGGGTGGAAATTCGAAGCCAGGCGGTTTGGTCGGAACGCACGGAATCTTACGTAAAAAAAAAAACATTCCTGTATTGGTGGATGGAAAGACCGCGTGAATACGGAGGTGACAATTATTCTATAGCTTTTTTCGTACTTCCGTCGCAGTTACGGAAGTGAGTAACTATGGGTAGCCAGAAAGTAGGTGTAAATCTGTGACAGTTCAAGATGCATGTCATAGTTGACCTGTGCGTAACCAAGTTTTGTGTGGGTACTATTCATCCACAATGAGGAGCAATGTTCCGCAACAGGGTAGAGCAATCCCAGAGCCGACGTACAGAGTATCAATTAAGAGGAAGCTCACGATGTGCCCTCGAGTTTCTGGAGAATGTTATTTCGGGTTTTGATTTTGGCAGCTGTTAATTTTATATCCTCGTTTCAAGGCACTATCCATTCCGTGATCTCACTCGCGCCTCAGCTACTGCTTCCCTCAGATGTCCTTCGTCTCGTAGAACTGCCGTCTAGTTTCTGTGCAAGTGGTTGGCAACCTTTAGCAATCCGTATTTTACTCTTGCTACTTCCAGAATGTCAGTGTATTAAATGAGACGTTGTCAAAACCTTCCTCTAAATCTACAAATACTGTAGACGTAGCCATGCCTTTTTTAAGCCTATTTTCTAAGGCAAGAGATAATGTCAGTATTTCCTAGCGTGTTCCTACATTTTTTCTGGAGGTTCCCGAGGTCGGCTTCTACCGCTCCACACGTTACCAATGCAGCTTGTATCCACGTGCTTTTGCGGGCTTACACACACACACACACACACACACACACACACACACACACCAGTGGCAAATTTCCTGCGCTAACGACTAAAGGCCACGAGCTCTACAACCATTCAGATATACCTGGCTGTCTCCCGCCTCTGAATTCCCGACAAGTCCATCAGCAGATGCCACTTATCTCGCTCTGTGAAACTAACATTCTTACACGCCACTGTTCCCGACGTGCTGGGCGAAGAAAGATATTTACACTCAACTCGTCGGCATGTGAGCGCTCGAAGACGCAAGATAAAACACAAACAGACGGCCCGTCGGCTCTTCGTCGGCTGCACTCCGCCCCTCCCCCCCCCCCCCCCCCCCAACCATCCACCTACCCAGCTCTCTCAATCTTAAGAACAATGTCCGGAGATAAGGCCGCGGCCTCCTACCCAATACGAACGTCATAAAGTTTGAAAGCACACAAACAGGTTGGCGATAAGCATAAGGAAGCTCGTAACAGCAGTCCCGGTCGTTCACGACCGCGCATTCCACGCCAGATGACTTCTCCGGAGTCTGACAAACGGAAAATATTTGTTCACTGCTGCTAACGGCTCAGAAATACTGCCGAAGTCGCCATACCAGTCGGGATGGCTGACCTAATTTTCTTTGAAACGGTGAAACATTACACAACGCGCGTTGAGGTAACAGTTTTGCTGTTAGCAATGTTCTGGAGGAAGGAGTTTTGGCGTCTGGTCGTTGAAATCATCGAGCTTAAACGGTAATGGGTAATTACATACATCTGAGAAGTGGTTTCAACGTTGTATGACACGCACCACTTCTCGGAGCAAAGCTTGTAAAGCAGCCATCTCGTTATTTTCTTCCTATGACGCACTGCAGTGCGTTTATCCGGACTAGATGTGATCATAGGTCATCCGGATTACCGAAAGTCCGGAGTGTCTGGATTTGTAGGAGGAAAAAAAAAAAAAAAAAGAATAATCAGACTACAGAAATTTCATGAAGACAGGCGTTATTTTTCACATAAACACAAAAATTACACACTTGTTCAATAGAAGATGTGTATTTCACAGTAGTGAAGGTGAACATGCGCTTAACAGCTTCGTGTCAAACTGCGGCCCGCGAGCCTCTGCGGTATTTTATAGTAATATGCGTCTAATAACTAACAGCCGAATCCAGAAACGTCATCTAACGTTAAGAGCTTCTTCACAGTAGTTTTCCTGCTCGGTAACAAACAAATACAATTACAGAAACAATAATATTTTAAGCTGGGCTTAATTTTACTTAATGTAGATGAATTCGTCCGTGACCTAAGTACAACTGACCGCTTACCTCAGGGGCACAGGGTTAAGTGCCACGGTCACTGGATGTTAGAGGGGGAAGGCATTATTGTTTGTCTTCCCGCACTGACAACTTACATCGAGTAGCCCTATGGCATACATTTTGACACCGAAGTAACATGGATTCGTGACTGCGTATTATAGACAGGGCGATCTTCAAACGCAGTACATACGTGGCAGGAAGTAGGAAACAGGAAACTGAATTACAGATGCTGTAACACAATGCAGTAAGTTGACGAAAAATGACATTCAGAACTTTTAGTAAATATTGTGATCTTGTCTCACGGATTTAAATACAGTAAAACTTCGTTTATACGTTTTTCAACGGACTACAGAAAAAAATGGTATAAGTGTGAAAAATGTATGTATGAAATATAGCACCATACTATCAAATTAATTGGTAAACACAAATGAAAAATCCAGCAAATAAAAAATTACATTCTACAAAACACTATATAAGCTTACTAGGTACCACATTTAACAAACACATAAGGAAAAATGTAAACTTCTACATAGAAGAAATCGTCATTTCGTAAAAAAAGTCCGTAATTTTTGCTTGTTTCTTCTTTGATACGGCAATAGCGTACACTGTACCCTCAAAACGGGATAACTCTGTCATTGTTTCGTCAGAAACATTGTGGCGTGTCACAAATTGTTTAATTATTTCTAACGCATTTACTGCATTGTTAAACGTCACGAAGGTATGCTTCTTATTCTATTTTTGTATTCGGGATGTCTTAAGCAACACAGTGCTTCATCTGCCTAGAATATTTCTATCAATTTCGTTATATACGTGACGTACCATGTAAATTGCCGGCCGCGGTGGTCTCGCGGTTCTAGGCGCGCAGTCTGGAACCGTGCGACTGCTACGGTCGCAGGTTCGAATCCTACCTCGGGCATGGATGTGTGTGATGTTCTTAGGTTAGTTAGGTTTAAGTAGTTCTAAGTTCTAGGGGACTGATGACCACAGAAGTTGAGTCCCATAGTGCTCAGAGCCATGTAAATTTGGGAGTCATACTGATAAACACTGTGTGTCAGACAGCTGCAGCGATGCTAGCGCTCCAAGCGAGTGATTACTCAATGCAGTAAACGTAAGACAAACGCTTCCTTTGATCAAATCTAAGGCGAGGCGCCAGATTTGATCAAAGAAAATATGACCAATGCCTAACTCTGACAAAGTTCCTTATTATACTACCAAATTTTATTATACTCTAATATCGGCCTTACCAATCCACTTCCTGGCAACCCACTCTGAAACACTGCACCATAACTTGTGCACACTGTAGATATTTCGCCGGGCCACGAAAAAAAAAAAAAAAAAAGTGTAAGTGAGAAAAACGTATAAGTGAGAAAAACATATAAATCAAGTTTTATTGTATAGTCTTACTGTTATTAATCAATTTATCATCCGTTCTCACAGACAACACAACAAAACATGGTCACGACAATACAGAGTCACAATTGTGGGATCGGTGAAAGTCTGAAACAGAGAAAAGTCGACTCAAACTGCTCCACACGTTTAACAACTTGGGGACGGGCGAACAATGTACCGCACCCTTACTATAGCTAGTGAACGGGAGACTTATAACATACTGACTTGTGTAGGTTAGCAACTAAAAACAAGATCCTAACATATGTGGCCCGAGGTGCTGCCTCAAAAAATCAGTATTGGATCTTTAACAAAAAAAAGTTTGATGATCACTCTCTTAGGGTATGCATTTCAGGGCCCATGTTTAGCAGCCATTTTTGCTTCGAACGATCATTCCCATCACGTGGCTGAATACTGACCATTCCTTGTTTTAACAGAATCTTCCGTCGGATTCTTGGTAAGCAAACTGGTGCTTTTCATTTATCATTCCATGTTTTGTATGCAATTTTGGTTTAAAATTACATTTACAGACAAACAACATACATGGGAAAAACAATCTGTTTAAAGGTTAAATGTCCTGCTATCACACTTAAACTGCGAGAAAGAAAACGAAATCGCACATTTTGACAGCACAGCACAGCATTTTCTTTGTCGCAGTCGGTTTCAATACAAAACTTGGACATTTTTGTTCAAAGAAAAACATAGTGTATGTTCGTGCGAATATGTATTAGCGAGTATAATGTAGACATTTGAAGTAAACTTGGGGAAACAACGTTTCCCCGTTACACTGGATATAACAAAAACTTACTGCCAAACTTTTAGCAAACAATTCTCACACGTAGTGGAATAAAATGTGTTGTGTGGATATGAAACGCTTTATTTTCATGTTAGAGCTCATTTTCTATTTCCCTTGATAATCACATCAATAATGGGAAACAAACAGAAACAGGGAATACTAGCTTTACTAACATTTTCTTACATGAAACGCTGAAGTATCCTTATGGGTACGTTTGGTTAGTGGGTACAATAGAATAGAATGGCGTATGACGAGGGCCTCCCGTCGGGTAGACCGCTAGCCTGGTGCAAGTCTTTCGATTTGACGCCACTTCGGCGACTTGCGCGTCGATGGGGATGAAATGATGATGATTAGGACAACACAACACCCAGTCCCTGGGAGGAGGAAATCTCCGACCCAGCTGGAAATCGAACCCGGGCCCTTAGGATTCAATGTCCGTCGCGCTGACCACTCAGCTACCGGGGACGGACAGTGTGTACAATGTGTTGTAATTCTTAGGTTCACCGGGAGTGTTTGTTGTTCAAATTGGTTGAAGGTAATGTTGACAAATGACTCACTTCATTGATCTAGTAGCATCTGGTAATCAACTGTTTAATGTTCGTCAAGGTCTTGGTTTGCAGTACACCACAACGGAAGTGTGCTCAAACGAAGAGTTGGCAGATAACCATTTGCTGTACGGATAAGCCAACGGTAATAGCCATGGCGGTCGACGCTTGTATCGGGAGACATTTCGAGAACAGTGGCTCCCCCACAGGAAGACGTTACAGACAACTGATTGTCGTCTTCAGAGAGTATTGGAAGCCTACGACTCGTGACGGGGGGCGGCTTAGCAGGACGGCATCTCAATCAGAGGAGCAACATCTTCATGCAGCCGACTACAACCCTAACATCAGCACACGGCAATTAGCAGCGAAAAGTAATGTTAACCACATGAGTGTCACAAGAGTGCTACATGAGAACTTGCTGCATCGGTGCTGTGTTAATATCAGCATCTGAATTTCCTGCACAGGTACACTTCTGCGAATAGTTTATAGTACATTCCACAATGCCTCATCCCTCACCTTAGTGCAAATGTGCTGTTTACGGACGAGGCTTCGTTTGAAAGTAGACGATCAAAATTGCAGAAACCGAGGTCTAACATGGAAGCAAAGCGTTTCCGGAACCATGTTCATACAAGAGAGTTTATTCTTCTACTTGTGTGGGATGTTTCCTGAAAGACTGGTCTTAAGTTTTTGTTACAGCATGTATATTCGTATAGATTTAACTCTCGAGCAAATCAGAAGCAGAAAGTTTTCATTTTCAGTGGGCGTTGCTGCTCAGACTGAGAGCGCTTGGGTGAGGTACTGCTGCCTGCTAGGACCTTTAGAAGTTTCTTCACAACAGCTGTTGGAAGCACCGGCTGTCAAAAAATATTTCAGAAAGTGACTGCTCGCTGCTGGTATTTACAGTGAGGCGACGAAAGTCATGGGATACCTTACGGTATCGTGTCGGGCCCTTTTATGCCGGGCTTGGTGCAGCTACTCGACGTGGCATGAACTCACGTTGCTGAAGTCCCATGCAGAATACCGAGCCACGCAGCCTCTATAGCCGTCCACAATTGCAGGATTTTGTCATGAATTGACCTCTCGATTATGTCCAATAAATGTTCAATACGATTCATGTCGGGCGATCTGGGTGGCCAGATCAATCGCTCGAATTGTCCAGAAAGTACTTTGGAGCGATCGCGAATACTGTTACCCGGTGACATGGCGCATAGTCATCCATAAAAATTCCATCGTTCTTTAGAAACATGAAGTACATGGCCTCCGAGTAGCGGGAACATGACCATTTCCAATCAATGTTTGGTTTAGTTGGACCAGATAAATAGGTCCAATCCACGTAAATACATTCCACATCATTATGGAGCCACCACCAGAATGCACAGTACCTTGTTGGCAACTTGGGCCAACGGCTTCGTGGAGTCACACTCGAAACCTGGGGCTCATCTGCCGGGGCCACTGTTTTCCAGTCGTCTGCGGTCCAACCGATATGGTGACGAGCCCAGGAAAGGCGCTGCAGGCAATATCGTTCTGTTAGCAAAGGCACTCGTATTGGTCGTCTGCTGCCATAGCCCATTAACGCCAAATCACGCCGTACTGTCGTAACGGATATGTCCGTGGTACGTCCCATATTGATTTCTGCGGGTATTCACCCACTTTTACTTGTCTGTTAGCACTGGCAACTCTACGAAAATGCCGCTGCTCTCGGTCTTTAGGGAAGGCCGTCGGCCACTGCGATGTCCATGGTGAAGTGTAATGCCTGAAATTTCGAATTCTCGACACATTCATGTTTCTGTGGATCTCCGAATATTGTACTCCGTAACGATTTCCGAAATGGAATGCCCCATGCGTCTAGGTCCGACTGCCATCCCAAGTTCAAAGTCTGCTAGATCCCGTCGTGCGGCCATTATCACGTCATTACAAACGACAGCGCCGCTAATGCACTGCCCTTTTATACATTGTGTGCGCGACACTACCGACATCTGCACATGTGCACATGGCTATTCCATGACTTTTGTCACCTCGGAGTGAATTTACAAGCGGACGACGTTGCTACTGCTCTCGGTGCTTCTGAGGAAGGAACTGGTGCTTTCATACGGTACTGGGGCGGTCAACATATGATTTCTGGATGTGGCCGAAACTTGTGCGTGTACGTGGAAAGACGGCGTGGGAGAGTGTGGCGTCGGGTGGCGCCGTCTGCGGCTGCCAACAGCGGCGCGGCGTGCGAACCGCGGCACGGCGGCGAGCGCCAGGCCGCCAGCCGACACACAGACCGTGAAGGTGACTCCGCGGGGCCGCTCCGCCAGCGGCCGCTCCGATCCACACGGCGCTCACGCAGGCGGGCTGTCCGCCTAAAAGCGGCCCGGCACACGCTCGTCACCACGCCACACCGCACTGCCTGCCCGTCACACCTGCACCGCCACCCCCCACGCCAGTTATACTCTGGAACGGCGAGTTCCAAAGCCCCCGTTACCCTTACCCGGCCGGCCACGTTACACGAAGTACCGCAAACTGGGACAACTTTGCAACTGCCTGTTCTTCTGCCTGTTTTCTTACCACCGAAGCGCCAAAGAAACTGGTATAGGCATGCGTATTCAAATACAGATATACCTAAATAGGCAGAATCCGGTGCTGCGATCGGCAACGCCTATACAGGGTGTTACGAAAAGGTACGGCCAAACTTTCAGGAAACATTCCTCACACACAAATGAAGAAAAGATGTTATGTGGACATGTGCCCGGAAACGCTTAATTTCCATGTTAGAGCTCATTTTAGTTTCGGCAGTATGTACTGTACTTCCTCGATTCACCGCCATGATTTCATACGGGATACTCTACCTGTGCTGCTACAACATGTGCCTTTACAAGTACGACACAACATGTGGTTCATGCACGATGGAGCTCCTGTACATTTCAGTCGAAGTGTTCGTACGCTTCTCAACAACAGATTCGGTGACCGATGGATTGGTAGAGGCGGACCAATTCCATGGCCTCCACGCACTCCTGACCTCAACCCTCTTGACTTTCATTTATGGGGGCATTTGAAAGCTCTTGTCTACGAAACCCCGGTACCAAATGTAGAGACTCTTCGTGCTCGCATTGTGGACGGCTGTGATACAATACACCATTCTCCAGGGCTGCATCAGTGCATCAGGGACTCCATGCGACGGAGGGTGGATGCATGTATCCTCGCTAACGGAGGACATTTGAACATTTCCTGTAACAAAGTGTTTGAAGTCACGCTGGTACGTTCTGTTGCTGTGTGTTTCCATTCCACGATTAATGTGATTTGAAGAGAAGTAATAGAATGAACTCTAACATGGAAAGTAAGCGTTTCCAGACACATGTCCACAAAACATATTTTCTTTCTTTGTGTGTGAGGAATGTTTCCTGAAAGTTTGGCCGTACCTTTTTGTAACACCCTGTATAAGACAACATGTGTCTGGCGCAATTGTTACATCGGTTACTTCTGCTACGATGACAGGTTATCGAGATTTAAGTGCAACTTCCTGGCAGATTAAAACTGTGTGCCGGGCCGAGACTCGACTCGGGACCTTTGCCTTTCGCGGGCAAGTGCTCTACCAACTGAGCTACCCAAGCACGACTCACGCCCCGTCCTCACAGCTTTACTTCTGCCAGTACCTCGTCTCCTACCCTCCAAACTTTACAGAAGCTCTTCTGCGAACCTTGCAGAACTAGCACTGCTGAAAGAAAGGATACTACGGAAACATGGCTTAGCCACAACCTGGGGGATGTTTCCAGAATGAGATTTTCACTCTGCAGCGGAGTGTGCACTGATATGAAACTTCAAGATTTAAGTGAGTTTGAACGTGGTGTTATTGTTGGCGCACGAGCAATGGGACACAGCACCTCCGAGGTAGCGATGAAGTTGGGATTTTCCCTTATGACCATTTCACGAGTGTGGTGTCACCGCCAGACACCACACTTGCTAGGTGGTAGCCTTTAAATCGGCCGCGGTCCGCTAGTATACGTCGGACCCGCGTGTCGCCACTATCAGTGATTGCAGACCGAGCGCCGCCACGCGGCAGGTCTAGAGAGACGTCCTGGCACTCGCCCCAGTTGTACAGCCGACGTTGCTAGCCATGGTTCACTGAGAATTACGCTCTCATTTGCCGAGACGATAGTTAGCATAGACTTCAGCTAAGTCAATTGCTACGACCTAGCAAGGCGCCATTTATCCTTTGCTATGTATCTAATGAAGCATGTACAGTAACAAGACCAATGTTCACCAATTGTGGATTAAAGTTAAGTATTCCAGCAGCTACGTACTTTTCTTTATAGCATTCATTACGTATCCTGTTTCAGACCTCACGCCAGCCTGCGTGAGTTTAAGCGCGTGCCTTTCGGTTACCCGTCACTGTGGATTGGCTGTCTTGCCAGTCCACAACAACGAGTGTACCGTTAATATCACGAATCCGGTAAAACATCAAATCTCCGACATCGCTGCGGGAGGAAAACGATCCTGCAAAAACGGGACCAAGGACGACTGAAGAGAATCGTTCAATGTGACAGAAGAGCAACCCTTCCACAAATTGCTGCAGATTTCGATGCTGGGCCGTCAACAAGTGTCAGCGTAAGAACCATGCAACGAAACCTCATCATCGAATGGGCTTTCGGAGCCGAAGGCCCATTCGTGTACCTTTGATGACTGCACGACACAAGGCTTTACGCCTCGCCAGGGTCCATGAACACCGACACTGTTCATGCCTCGGAGCATGATCCCTGGTCGGACTAGTCTCGTTTCAAATCGTATCGAGCGAATGTACGTGTACCGGTATGGAGACAACCTTATGAATCCATGGAGCCTGCATGTCAGCAGGGGACTGTTCAAACTGGTGGAGCCGCTGCAATGGTGTGGAGCGTGTGCAGCTGGAGTGATATGGGACTCCTGATACTTTTAGGTACGACTCTGACATGTGACACGTACGTAAGCATCTTCTCTGAGCACCTGCATCCATTCATGTCCCTTGTGCTTTTCAATGGACTTTGCCAATTCCAGCAGGACAATGCGGCACCCCACACGTCCAGAATGGCTACAGAGTAGCTCCAGGAACACTCCTCTGAGTTTAAACATTTCCGCTGGCCCTAAACTCTCCAGACATGAACGTTATTGAGCGTAGCTGGGATGCAATGCAACGCGCTGTTCAAAAGATACCTCCACCTCCTCGTACTCTTACGGATTTCTGGGCAGCCCTGCAGGATTCATGGTGTCAGTTCCCTACGGCACTACTTCAGACATTAGTCGAGTTCATGCCACGTCGTGTTGCGGCACTTCTGCGAGTTCACGATAGTAAGCAGGTGTACCAGCTTCTTTGGCTCTTCGGTGTATAAAGAAACGTTTGTGAAACCGTAATAAAAAAATGAATGTCGATCTGTACTCTCACAATACGTGGACAAAAAAATGGTTCAAATGGCTCTGAGCACTATGGGACTTAACATCTATGGTCATCAGTCCCCTAGAACTTAGAACTACCTAAACCTAACTAACCTAAGGACATCACACAACACCCACTCATCACGAGGCAGAGAAAATCCCTGACCCCGCCGGGAACCGAACCCGGGAACCCGGGCGCGGGAAGCGAGAACGCTACTGCACGACCACGAGCTGCGGACAATACGTGGACAAATGACGAAGTAGTTATTCAAAATTGTTAAGGCTTTCGTCGATGGCTGGTAATGTGCGTTGAAGCTATGACAATGCCGACCACACGTTTTTACTGATTAATGTTTCCATTAATTCTGATTTTACTAACAATCGTGATTGCGTAAGTAGTAAGTTGTCATACGCAATATCCACATTCTTTTCATAGTCATTATTTTTTCTTTAATAATCTTAGTATTACAAAACGCAGATGAAGCACTTCTGAGAGCCTTCGGCTCGCGCCAACAGTACGCTCCGAGCGAGGTATTTCGTACTGGCCAGTCCAAGAAAGAAAGGAAGGAAGGAAGGAAGATCACGGTTTAATGTCCGCCCTACATCATTAGCGACGACAGCATTCGACTTTGGAGAGCCAATGGATCGAGCAGCTGCACAGTGCACGTGTGGGCCCGGAGGCTGTACATTTTAACATTCCATTTGCGCGCTGTGTTTCTAAATATTGTAACGAATCGCGTCTCTGCGAGCAATGCAGAGTGGACGGTGTAAAGAGGAAGTTTATTCTTGTGTGTGACTGTAAATCATGTAAAAATATTTTATTACCGAAGATTATCATTATTACTTATTGGAACTGTATTACGTGTCACGCTGTAGTCGAGTATTGATTATATCATTCGTTAGCAGTTCACGGTTTCGTCTGTTACGCGGTTCATTTACAAAGGAAAAAAAAAAATCCTTTGGCGTCCCTCTTTGATATATGACTTCTCATTAAGTAGCACCTACTCGCTGGAAGTCTCTTATAGCCTCAAATTAAGAAACACGAAACTATGAACTCCGTCCGTATGCTGCTTCAGAGTCATTTGTAGAAGACACCAAGTAGGTAGACAATCTTAAAAACTCCTGCGTTTATGCGGAGGGGGAAAAGTGGGCCCCTCGTACGTTCTGAACACACAGAGTACGGAATACACGTGACGTTAGTTGCACTGATTATTGACTTTTGTTGCCATCCGATTGTAAATTTAATTATTTTCAAAACACAACGTGTCCTGTCGTATTCTACCGCTGTAAAGAACGAACGAAATGGGCAAAGAACAGGACTATGAAACAAGAAAGTAATGCTAATAAACGTACGCCCGGAAATCAATGACTTTCCCTATACCAAGTATTACGACTGAATACACGAACTCCTTATTAACAGATTCCCCGACGATATGCACTTGAGAACAAACACATAACAACAGGTGTTTTACACTGCCACCCGAAGGCAGGCTTCAGTACATAACTCCACGAATTTAAAGCTACTAAGGGAAGGACGGAAAACAGTACATCTCCTTATCGAAGCCCGTACAGGTTCAAAACTCCCAGGCGTTTTCCACATGCATCCGCAATCATGCAAAACGCGTTCCCGGAGTTCATCGACATTATCAGCTGGGCTCGAATAGACAAAAGCTTTTAAATATCCTCACACAAAAAAGTCTAGCAGGTTCGAGCTGGGGACCTGCGAAGCTATGGCATTGGCGAACCAGGACCAATACACTTGTTATCTAGATTCGTGCTAGGTATTCCTGAAGAGCCACGTGAAAGTGTGCCGGTGCACCCTCCTACGTGTACCACGTAGGCATCCATTCTTCATTAGGAACATCACCCAACTATTCGATTAGCTTGTACATACGCCGTATCTGGTAACTCACTGGTTTCTGGGCCTATATTTATTGGACTTATTTGCTTGCTTCACTGTCGCCTACTCCCCCGCCCCTTTCGTTTACACTTTTAGCAGTCAGCGGAAAGAAACAGTCTCTTGCCTTGACCAAATGCAGTTTTCTTCATTAACATCCATATATGTTTCACCACCGTGGGTGGGTTTATTTTCTCCGAAACATGTAACTATTTGCATGATAACATACGCGGTTTTGCGTTTATCATATTTATTTTCACAACATTATTAACAAAACATATACCTTTGAATTAAATACTGATGCTCATGTAGCCATCTGTAATTAGCAGTACACCTGATATTTTACTACAATTTGTCATTTACAATTAACCAGGATTTTTCGGTATTATATTACATACATTAAGAAATTTGTCCGTGCGTACTTTTCCTTGCTCCCACGTTATCAGTATACATTGCTAAGTATGAACGATAACAGACTGATCGCAACCCAGAATATTTTTTTACAGGGTTAACCACAATTTGTCAGGTAACTGTAGTCGCAAAACATTTCTGAAAAGACCATAGTTGTGAACAGTGCTTAAAATTTAAAATTTTAGGTGCCATATCGCACCTCTCACCTCTATCGACCCCCCCCCCCCCCTCCACCCTAAAAATCATACGTTTCGATTTTTTAGAACTTGTGAGAAAACTTACAAAAATTCATTTTCTTACAAAATACTGTTCTGAAATTCAGGTTTCTAAAACATAATTTCTTGTCGCGAAGTTATTGAAGACATTAGCTGCTACTGGGCACTAATTTATATCAATAGGGCAAGATGAAAATCTGTGCCGGTTCGGGAATCGAACAGAGGTTTCCTGCTGGCTAGGCGGATGCGCTGACCACTACGGCGCTGATGTCTTTAATTCTTTTGCGTCTTGATTCATACTGGCTGCAGGATCAAAATATTGCACGTTCTTTCGGACACATTCAAAATACCACCTCCTAGTAATCAGAACAATAAAACGAAAACATTTAATATAACCAACAGGTGCTGTCGTCTGTCCCCGTAGAAGGGGTTCACGAAAGGCTGCCAACTTTTAACCATGCGCGCCGCGCGCGCACTTTGTCAGCAGGTAAGTCATAAATTGCAATATGGAGGAAATAAAATTTCGTGAAAGCACATTATACCGACGCTCATGTTCAAATAAACCTTACGTTATTTATTTCTTATGGACACACATCTGCTACTAGATCGCTGAGGTTGCTGGCAGGCGGACACAAATGGCGCCGATCAGAACTTCGGAACTAAGCTGTCGTCTTGGTTTGATTATACTGGAGATCTCTGAGGTTCCTGGCAGTCGTAAACAAAAGACAGTTGACGGCCGAGCCCATTGTATCACTTTCACTGGTGCCACCACAAGGGCGAATTATAATTTTCTCACGATTTAATACACGTGTACCATTTTAAAGCTCCGGTGCTGACATGTTCCAGTGAGTTACTAAACGTTCGGAGGTGCTGGAACCCCCTGGGTGTGAACATGACATTGAAAAGAACCAATGCGACATTAAAGTGGTGGTCGAAATGTTTTGGCTCGTCGCTGCAGTTATGGACAAAATGCGTTGTGAAGCATTATTCCTCTTAGTTCCTGGATCGATTTTCTCTCAACGCTCGAAACGACGCCTGGAGGTGCTGGGCTACCAGTACCGGCCCTCGCTCTTCTCCCAGTCTGACACTGCAGCGTGTGAGGCGTCAAGGATGGGAAACGTCTCGCGAGCTCACTTGTGCAGTCGACACTCGCGCGTAAGAGATTACGCGGGCGGCGCGGCGTGCGCACTGTGCCGTATCCGGTGGATCGCCCGCCTCGTGCGCACGCGCGGCAGGGAGAGCGCACGGAGAGTACGCTGCGTGGGGCGGTGGCAGCGGCTAGCGTAGCGCAGCCATAAATCAATAGGGGCCAACCGCCGGTCCTGGGTTCGACCCCCGAGCAGCAGCGTGCTCTCATCGCCCCGTCCTGATTACGCACGCGGCCGCGCCTCGCTTGCTTCACTCTCGCTCGTTTCCACCAACGGTGCCCATTAGCTGTCAGTAACACGACTTGCTTGTCTGTGGATCTTCGTACTCCAAATATATTAGACAGTCCAGAAGAATGCCTGTGAGGGCTGAAGGGGGAGCGGGGAAACACTCTTCCCTTCACTCCCTTCCGCTCCGAAAATCTCCGTGGTCGCGGTTATTGTACATTCGAAAAATAACCCCAGGCGACAAAATATTAGTCATCTCTAGAGAAATTATTACGAGCATCATTTAATACCGTGTAGTCCCGCTCCTGCACTTGATAACCGAGGTAATTCGTACCTAGTTTAAGCCATTCTCCAAGAATGTGACAGCACAATTCATCAAATTGAGGGGATGCTGATGTCGGTGTTTTACCCGCTGATTCAACACGTCCCACAGGTTCTCTGTAAGATTCAAGTCATATGGTTTTGCTGGCCAATCGAGATGTAATAGGGTAGGGGAGCGTTCAAAAAACGAGACACACACATTCTTCCAGAGCGATGAAGTGTCGGGATCTGCAGACATATTCAATGAATGCAGATCCCGTCGAATGTTCTCACGGAAACAGCTACAATTCCTGACGTGTTTGGAAGCGATTTTGATTCACAAGCCGTGAAATGCGTCTCCGGTTCCTCTCAGTATCTTCTTCCGTCCACGATTCTAACGTGTTTCGTGGCCACGTGTGTTACCCCACTGCTTACGCACGCGTTTATCAGTCCGCTGTGAAACACCAACAAATCCAACAACGCCACACGCCGTATGGCTATAAACACGGCCAAATACGAGTGCCCCTTTTCGTCATTCTGTCAAAAAAATGGTTCAAATGGCTCTGAGCACTATGGGACTTAACATCTTAGGTCATCAGTCCCCTAGAACTTAGAACTACTTAAACCTAACTAACCTAAGGACATTACACACATCCATGCCCGAGGCAGGATTCGAACCTGCGACCGTAGCAGTTCCGCGGTTCCTGACTGCAGTGCCTAGAACCGCACGGCCACCACGCCCGGCGTCATTCTGTCACGTCCACACATTTACCCACGTTGACGTAAAATGTCCACATGAAACATAAATGTCTCACTGATCGCTACTTCCTTAACGCTCACGTAGAGGCAGTACGAGCGAGGTTCAGCAGGTGACCCGATCACTGTGTCTTCTGTGAAGGCTTAACGATTCATCTGGACGTGCTTACTGGGACAACTAATTGTTTGGCCGGTGAGGTTATTATGGGCTACATTGTCAACCTTGTTATGTCCTCAATGCGGCAGTTTTCCACTTAACGGTTTTTTAATCCTCTCACTAGAAATTTTTTTGGGATGAAACATATTTATAAACACATGAAATGCATTCGCAGTTGCGACTATGGACAACCATAAGCTGTATAGTGGAATGACAACAATGAAAATTTGTGCCACACCTGCACTCCAACCCGGATTTTCCGCTTATCGTGAGCGTACGCCTTACCACTAGCGTTTCCGACCACGACTCACGGGCACACCCAAACGTTCATATACCCTCATTTTCGAAATAATACAGCCACTGCGTGTGTCGTACTGGTATTTTGATATAGGACCTATACATCCCAGTGGTAGCTTATTATTACATACAAATTCGCGTGACCCGTGGAGCAATCCCATCGCTTCTCCTACTTGTGACGCGGTGTGTAACAGTTTTTGCTCAAAACAATATGACCCGTGGTACACATTAAGATCTTTGTTCTGCTTCCCGTCTTCCTATTAGCACGTCCCGCGAACCTTATTTTCGTTCCACCTTCAGTTGCTGGAAGGTCCCCAACATTCAGCATAGATTGTACGGAACACTTGGACGTCCAGCATCTCTTTTTTTTTCGCAGTCGCATCTTTCTTTCCCAACGCAATCATCTGCTCTGCAACCGGGGCAAGAACGTCAATCAACGGCGTTTTTTTACTGGGAGCGAGAGATGAATGAACTGTGTGGCACTAGCCTTTTCATTAGTAAATAACATATCTTTAAAAGAGTATCATACACTAGAGGTAAACCGAATGATGTACCATTGTTTTAAACAGTGAGGACTTGTATTTGGGAGGGTGGAGTCTCCTATCTTTACCCAGTCATCCTGATTTTGGATTTCCGTGGTTTTCCTGAATTATTTCAGCCAAATTCCGGGATGGTTCCTACTAAAAGGCTACGGCCGACTACCTGTCCCCATAGTTGTACAATGGCTATAAGTTGGTTGGTTGTGTAGGGGAAGGAGACCAGACAGCGAGGTCATCGGTCTCATCGGATTAGGGAAGGACGGGGAAGGAAGTCGGCCGTGCCCTTTGAAAGGAACCATCCCGGCGTCTGCCTCGAGCGATTTAGGGAAATCACGGAAAACCTAAATCAGGATGGCCGGACGCGGGATTGAACCGTCGACCTCCCGAATGCGAGGCTATAAGTCTCTAAATGTTTGTACAAGGTGCGGCCGTCACTCACTGTTGTGTGTGGGGCTCAGCGCATTCGAAAGAGTTGGACCTAGTGTTTTTTTTATGGTTAGTTTAGAAACGATCATGCAGTGGACGAGAGAGGAGCGCGCTTCCGGCATTGCGACTTATTTTTCCAGTGGCCGTTCGATCGTCACAAGCCTGCGTGCATCCTGGGATCAGTTTAATATCAACGCCTGCAGGTCGGGTTCCTGGTCGAATATCGATTGTTACCAAGCGATCTGCGCGCAAACATGGAGCTATTCCTGCAATTTCTGATCGCACTGTAAGATGAATTCTTAGCGAGGCTGGAAATTTCGTCTATACAATCTGGCAGTGATGTACCCATCTGTGTTTCACGAAAAAATGTATGTTAAAGCCTGATCGAAACTCTGGTTCATGGTGACCTTTTGTTCTTCAGCGACGAGGCACATTCATATTTGTGTGTGAAGACAGCTACAGGGCAGTTACGGTCACTTCTGAGTGTTATATCCAGATGACTGAGCAGATATTTTCATCTCGAACTCGAAGAAATAAGTGTGGGGGACTTCTGGTTCCAAAAAGACCGCCCCACGGCTCACGCGACACGGACGTCAATGACGCTCTTCCGCGAACACTTTCCCGGCCGACTCATCTCTTCGAGGGGGCGATCTTCAGCGGCTAGCACGCTCGCCAGATTTAGGCATCTGTGACTTTTTATTATGGGACTACCTAAAATCTTTGGTGAATACCAATCATCGATGGACCCTCGGTGAGATGCGGAACTATATTTGTGCTGCTATTGCCAATATAGGGAGAGACGTGCTGGACAAAGTGGACCCAAGCTTCTGATTTCGACTCTGCAAATGCACTGAGGAGACGGGAGGCTACCTTCACGATAACATTTTCAAAACCTAATGAGCTGCGCGGGATTAGCAGAGCGGTTTAAAGCGCTGCAGTCATGGACTGTGCGGCTGGTCCCGGCGGAGGTTCGAGTCCTCCCTCGGGCATGAGTGTGTGTGTTTGTCCTTAGGATAATTTAGGTTAAGTAGTGTGTAAGCTTAGGGACTGATGACCTTAGCAGCTAAGTCCCATAAGATTTGACACATTTTTGAACAAAACCTAATGAAGTAAATCGTTAAATTTACCCGTATGTAAAGAAAATAGAATTAGTTTCAGATCTGCAGTACTTTCTGTTGTATTATTAAAAAAAAAAAAAAAAAAAAAAAAAAAAAAGAGAGAGAGAGAGAGAGAGAGAGAGAGAGAGAGAGAGAAGGAAGTTCCCACGCCCCACCCTGTATATGTGAATGGATTTACTTTTGTTGTTCTTAAATTTTAATACCAAGACATGACCATTATCTTCGTAAAAGAGATTTCCGGTTAAATACTACTACTATTGATGGTTAAATCTTTCCCGGCGCACTACTACTACTGCTTGCCGGCCGCTGTGGCCGAGCGGTTCTAGGTGCTTCAGTCCGGAACCGCGCTGCTGCTACGGTCGCAGATTCGAATCCTGCCTCGGGCATGGATGTGTGTGATGTCCTTCGTTAGGTTTAAGTAGTTCTAAGGCTAGGGGACTGATGACGGCAGATGCTAAGTCTCATAGTGCTTAGAGCCATTTTTTGATACTGCTTGATATTGCTCTAAACATTCGGGAAAATTCCCTATCGTGCTTCTCCCGCGCAGTGACGTTAGAAACTCACCACGCTCAACGTTGACGTTAGAATCCACGCCCCGTGTGACGACGGCTTCGAGCTACACCTCGAATGCGACGCCATGAGCCGTCTGCCCGTTTCAGGTGTAGCTAGGCAGGTGAGCAACAGGTTCCTGGGGCACATGCGCCTCCGCGAGAGAAGAGGCAGCAGGTAGGCCTTTTCTTCCCATTCCGCCCTTCACAGTCGGCTTGGCCGCCGCCGCTCGCCGCCGTAAGGTCGCCCGCTGTGGCCAATTAGGGCCCTGTTCGCTGTGGCAGCCAATTAACGGCTGCAGGCGCTGCGCTGCGCTGCGGGCCTGCATTAAATCGCGTGATTCTCGTGTTCAGCGAATCGCGGCGCCTACCGTTTAGCTCGCTCCGTCCGTGTCCGAACACCGCCGCGCTATGCCGCTTCGTGACCCACAGCCTCACATCCTTATCGAGGTTTGAAAAAAGCACAGGTCACTCTCGTTTTCAAGAAGGGTCGTCGTACAGATGCACGAAATTACAGTCCCGTATCTCTGACTTCGGTCTGTTGTAGAATTTTGGAACATGTTGTACTATGAAATTTCCGGACACCGATAACCTCCTCTACAGGAATCAACCGCCGTTTCGAAAACAACGACCGTGTGAAACCTGCTCGTTCTGTTCGTCCACGAAATCCATGTAGATGCCTCTTTTCTCGATTTCCGAAGCGTCCGATACACTTCCGCAGAGCTGCCGAATGAACAAAAATACGAGCGTACAGAATATGAGATGAACTGTGCGACTGAAATGAAGAGTTTCCAGCAAATATGCCACAGAATGTCATTCTAGAGAGAATTCTTCAGAAGTAAAAGAAACTTTAAGTGTGCCCCAGGGGAGCTTTATAGAAACATGACTTCATTATATATATGGGGCGATCAAAACGTTACCGTTTGAGGGCGTTGCTGCAGCTTATACGCGAAGTAGGGAGACTCCAATGCGGGTATATATGCACCGACATGTAGGCAAGGGATTAGGGTTTCCTACGTGCGTGCGGTAGATGCGGCAACGTCAACTATCGCGTCGTTATTACCAAATGCGTCCAAACGAGACCAACGTACAGGTATTCTTTTCCTGGCTACCGAAGAACAAACACTGGTAGACGTCCATTGGAGAATGAACATCGTGTACTGGGGCGGCATGTCTGTCGAAAACCAGAATGGTGCACCACATTCACGATAACACACGGCCTCATACCGAACATGTCAAAACGCAGAAGTTATGCCGGTTCAAATGTGCGACTCTCGGATACACGCCCTGTAGCTCTGATCTCTCAAAATGGGATTGTCAAGTCTTGGGTCCCTTAAAAAAGGCTTTGAAGTGTTGGAAGAGGATATGCAGCTGTCAGTTACGGGCTCCTTCACGCAACCGGACACTGTGTTTTGCCAATCACTGACTCTTCAACCAGGATGTGCATCGGTGGTGTGATTGCCTCAATGCTCGCGGTGATTTTGCTTGATCGGCATCCCTATCTGGACGATACGGCTCTCGGATGTAAGCTTTTGATCACCCGTTATATATACATGACCTAGTAGAAAACGAGGCTTTTCGCGGATGATGCTGTTGTATACGGAGAAGCCACAGCGCTAGAAAATTGTGGAAAAGTGCAGAAGACTTGCGGAGGATCCACACTTTGTGCACGGAATGGCAATTCACCATCAACATAGACAAATGAACGTATTGCCAATACACAGACAGCTGACTGTAAGAGGTCACTGTTACTGCACTGTGCACTTGAAGCAAAATGTCTGGCAACAGTTCACTTGGTGACGCATTCACACATGCTGGTTGTTTGGGCAATCAGATTTTCCCTCATCGCCGAGCGGGCTGGCGCAGTAGTTAGCTCACTGGACTCGTACTCACGGGAAGGACGTCGGCCATCATGATATAGGTCCTCCGTCATTTCCCTAAATCGCTTCGGGCAAATGCCAGGATGATTCCATTGAAAGGGCACAGCCGCCTTCCTTCCCCACCCTTCCCTAATTCGAAGGGTAGATAACCTCGCTGTTTGGTCCCCTCCCCCAAATCCACCAACCAACCAATTTTGACTCATTCCAGTATTCTCCTTATCTGGCCCACAGTGACGTCTTTCTCTTAACACGGATGAAGACACTATTGCACGGGAAGCATCTCCAGAAGCACGACGTCGTGGTTTTCGAGGTGGAAAGTTCCCTGGACAGACAAAAATCAATTTTGTATAACCACGGTCTCCGCCTACTCATGCACTATTGTAAAATATTGTCTCACGGAAGGCTGAATATGTACAGGAGTACTGTCGCGATACCCAAGTTACAAGATGACGTCTTCATTTTTTTTAAAGGTGGTAATTAAAACTTTACAGCTACACTCTGTATCAGAACGGCACATGGCCACGTCATGGACTTCTCACACGCAGATATTAGTTGACACCAGCAGATGGAAAGTTTCCGTGGCGAAGTAGAAGTTGGGTTTCTCAGATGTCAACGCTTGTGGGATAGACACGGTCTCTCAGGAAAAGGCGGCACGAGAAGGCGGAGGTGGCCGTGCAGCAAGCAGTGGCCGAGACACGCGATCCCAACACAGACAGAGGTCGTCGGCGGGGATCGATGGAACACGGCGGCGGGGCTCTTCCCATTCGTCACGAATCCAGGCGGAGGCCCGCTGGTTCGTTTTCTCATTCCGAATCTGCCTCTGTTGCCGAACTACTGGTGCGCTCTTGTATGGCGGCGGACGACTCGGCTGTAGTCGCTTCGAGTACTAATGGTGGATCGCCACTATTCGGACGGCAATTGGAAGAGAGGTGGTAGTATAATCACTGATCACAAGACTTCGCGTCAGTGGCATGCATTAAATATCCCACTCCATCGCAGTGTCTTATGGATTGAGAGCATATGACACTGAGGAGAGCGGGCCTTGGGGTGAAATGTTAAGCTCGGTGCCCCCCCCCCCCCCCCCCCTCAGCGCGCTGTTCGAGAGCAATAGGGTAGGCTAAGTGAATGCACCAGATTTCTCCCTGTCAGTTCTTTCGACGTACAACGCAAACATACGACTAGACCACACGACAATGGTGCCGGCCGAGCGGTTCTAGGCGCTACATGCTGGAACCGCGCGACCGCTACGGTCGCAGGTTCGAATCCTGCCTCGGGCATGGATGTGTGTGATGTCCTTAGGTTAGTTAGGTTTAAGTAGTTCTAAGTTCTAGGGGACTGATGACCTCAGATGGTAAGTCCCATAGTGCTCAGAGCCATTTGAACCACACGACGTGGAGGAAATATGTGGTAAAGATCTTATGGGACCAAACTGCTGAAGTCATCGCTCCCTAAGGTTACACACAATTTACACTAAGGAATCACACACACCCGTGCTCGAGGACGACACGAACCTCAGACATGGAGGAAGAAAGCTACCACAGAATACGTTCAGCGGTGGTTGGTGGAAGTCGAAGAAAACAGGAGTTTCGGAACAACCAAACGTTGTATATGTGGACGTTGTGGAGATAAGAGCATAACACGACAGCCCATCAGCTACTTGTGTTTGTGTGTGTGTGTGTGTGTGTGTGTGTGTGTGTGTACTTCAACTCACTTGCTCCGTGTGACATCTATTATGCTCAACCACCGAGATACTAATATAAATTAGTTGAGGATAATGGTTTCAGTCGAGCTGTCAAACTAAGCAAACTTTTAAGATTCCTATCAATGATTGAATGCGTTTGGCGCGAATTTTCCGTGTTGTTTACTGGGTAAAGGGGACAGTTAAATCAACTACGTCAAAAGTACCATAACGAAATTAATCTCTTAAAATGATTAGCTGTAGTTCTGAAACATCGCTGTAGTAAGATAGTCCACATGTGGAACTGTAAAGTGCAACGTTGTTAATAACGAATTCTGAAGCCTACATGTTATCATTTCTGCTAATCCACTGAGAGAATGAATTAAGTTTTATTCCAAAAAGTACAGTGATAACTACGACTAAATGTGAACTAAACAGAAACTTCACTGTAAACACAATTTTTCCAACTTACATTAATTATAGCAATTATTCAACGATCTTGCGCTCAACATCGCAATGTACTAGGTACTGTCGTAGAAATGACTGGCGCGCCTACGGCTATTTGGTTCATTCTGTTCGAATGAATGTTCCCTTCTCTGTTCACGTTGTTTTTCTTCACCCGACACACACACACACACACACACACACACACACACACACACACACACACACAGCTATGCACGCACGTACGCAGTTTGCCACCCATGGTCAGCAGACTCATTTAAGGCACAATTTTGGCACTTTGGGAAACAAAAATGCCATTACCCGCGAAAAAAAAATGCCTTTCCAATCAGGCTGCCGATCCTGTGTCCCGGGCTCTCTTATCCAACAACCACACGTCTTGAATGTAGCTATTAGTCCCATCATTCCACATTCCCATTGCAGTGACTACAGTCTGGCAAATTATAATTTATTGTACATATATGAGGTTTTAGTGTAAGATCAGATGTGCACGGCAAGGATAAGGTGAAAACGTGGGTGAGGAATGAGGACGAGGACTATCACGAACGAATCACACAGTATGGTACATCAAAGATAAGCTCGTAACAAAAAATTATTAGTTACTTCCTTAATACACTACATAGAAGGGATGGAGAAAAATAAGGAAAGACAGCGAGAAATACATGCTTAAACATAAGTATAAATGCCAGCCAGGTCAGCAGGTTGAATTTCACCAAGAAGGCACCTGTGCAATGTCCTCGATACGTTCCAAGAGTCGGTCGTGGTCAAACAGTTTTCTATGTAGTTGTGAGTCCATTATGTCAGAGCTAATTTAATTCGAACGTGTGCAAAGTGTTCGTGCTTGCTTGTATAGTGAGTGCTTCCGTAAGCAAGGTAACACAAGTCTTTGGTGTTCCAAGACGCATCGTATCAAAGATTTATACTGCATAGAGAAAAGCGAAAAAATGTCACCTATTAAATAAAAATGCGGTCGAAAGTGTTATTGATTGATAGTGCTGACGGTCACCGAAGACGATTGTGACGAAAAACAAGATGACAGCCACAAAAATCATCGCAGGACTGAATGTCGCAAATCGCGAACCAGCAGAAAACAACACGAAGAGAGCTATACGCAGGGTAGATTCATCTTTCAAAGCTGGTTCCTGAAACTTTCTCAGTTGTCTTTTGCGTAATAATTTGCGTCGTCTTCAGGTGTCTGCCACGTCATTTTGTTCAACATCTCCGTGACACTGTCTCACGAGGCAAACAAATTTGTTACTATTCATGTTGCCCTTCTCTGTGTACGCTCAACATCCTGTGTTAGTGTGTGGGTCCCAAACATTTGAACAATATTCTAGGATTGGTCGCACCCGTGTCGTGTGAACAGTTTCCTTTGCACAATGATCGCATTTCCGTATTATTCTACGAAAAGTGTGCCACCTGCTTTAACTATGACTCTGCGTGATGGTTGCATCTGATATCCCTACAAATTGTCTGTATGAGCTGACCGATTCCAAAGGTAATTCGTTGATATTATAATCATAAGACAGTGCTTTGTTGTCTTACTTAACCGTTTCGAAACAAATGAAACAGTACAATGTAATGTTTCGATACGCTGTTTCGAAACAGTGAAACAGTTTGTGTTTTGTAATCTAATAAACGTACACATTTAATCATCTTGAATGTCTACTGTATAAGCATGTCCATATAAACACAAATGAGGTGCGAGAGCGCTAATCATTTCGCAGAAAGTATGAAACTATCACCTGGGCGTCTTACTTTTCAATTGGCTGAGGACAGCCATAGCTGAAGACAGAAGAACCTTGTGTGAAGTGCGCAATTTTATATTTAGGAACGCAACAAGCAAGTTACCAGTCCTTATACCTCTTTGAAATCTGATCCATTAGCTGTAAACTTCTGACGTTGCTACTAATAGTAACTGCAATATCATTAGCCCATAACTAATGTGGTAAAGTTATTGATGCACTAGTGGTATGATATCGTCATTAGAATCTCGGTTCTTTTTATTTACAAACTGAGGAATGAAACTGAAACACACTCATACAACCAACTTAATCTGAATAGACATTAATATTTCAAGCTGAACATACTTTAAAAAAGCCGAATCAGGACTTTACACTGACCTATAAATCGAGTCCAGATCTAAATTATCGTTGCAGCTGTAGTCAGTGTCAGTATTTCATTCACACCGAGCGAGCTGGCGCAGTGTTAGCACACTGGACTCTCATTCAGGAGGACGACGGTTCAAATCCTTGTCCGACCAGCCACATTTAGGTTTCCCGTGATTTCCCTAAATCGCACCAGGCAAATTCGTTTCCTCTTCCTTGAAACAATCCGAGCTTGCGCTCCGTCTCTAATGACGGCGAAGTCGACGGCACGTTAATCCCTCACTTTTCGTTAATTTTTTGTACTCATCGAATTTAGGATCACTTTCTGCCATTTCTGTCTACGATAGCAGAAAATATTTCGACGGAAAAGATATCGTACTCGCTGTGGTGGGGTCAGTCTCCAAATGAAAGAAAAATTAGTATTCATCTACACATTTACCTGTCGTCAACACAACGACTCTAGTAAACAGTTCAGAGCACACCTTCTGAAATGTAATGAGACTTGCAGCGCTAGAGTGTCACTGACATTAAAAAAATAACATAAATAAAAAGTAAATAAATATCCTGACATCTGCATGACCCCACCATACCTGTTTTCGGGTTAACACATTAGTGCTCCAATTTTTTGCACTGTTAATTTTTATACATTTATTAGTTTCACCTTGTTCGTAATAAACAAGAAGCATTTAAAGTTAAAAAGTAATTTTTACCTAATAAGCTTTAATGTAATATAACGAATCACGTATATAACTCTAAGCACTAAAAGTAATAACAAAAACAACAAATTCTTTGGTATGATAAGCAGCAAAAGATTCAACACACGGGCCCACGTTACATTTCTTGCACTGGGTACATACTAATGGACTGCTGTTTATTCGAAGACATCGTCTTCTTTTGAGTTCCTCTATTTTCACAGTCACCTGGTTCACCCCATCAAATTCCACATCACACAGGCTACTACAGTAATGGAGTGCAGGATTTATCCAGGTCCTTTTGGTGGTTTCGCATACCTTTTCATGTATATCGACACAACTTACCTTCGAAAATTTTCATGACCCATCATATTTCCATTTTTGCGGTAGAGTATCCAGGCAGTGTGTACAGCGACATCCGATAATCAATTGAAACGAACACAGTACCATTTGATGTTATGAACATTTATCTCTTATTCATTCACTGGATCCATTCGATTAGTTCCATCCATGTGCTTCTTGTATTCTATTGGAATGGAGGGTCGAGGAACTTCGATCCGTCTCACTAATTACTGAGAATATCGTTAACATTAATTTGTTAACACCAGTTGTGTTAACAGAATCTTCCGTCGGTTCTTGGTAGATTGTATTTCATGTTTCAGAAACAAATGCCGTTTCAACAGAAACAGACCATTTTCTGTTTGTATGGAAGAATTAGTAGTACTTCTTTCATCTTTATCTATTTCCTTCTCCTTTGGAAAGGAAATTTTGGGGGATATAATTTTCTCTGGCAGTCTTAGTGCACTCAAAACATTGTTCTTTAAGAAAAACTAGAACAGCTATCAGTGTCGTGCAGTGATTAAGAATGAACTGGAAAACTGCAATTATGGTTCCGTATCAGTTGTGGGTTATTTCGGAACAAATGAAAATTTGTGCCGGACCGCGACTTGAACCCCCGATTTCCCGCTTGTCACGAGCGATGGCCTTACAATTTGGCTGTCCCAGCACGTTTCCAGGAGCGGCCCAAACCTCCATTTGTCTGGTATATGCTCTCCCTTATGATCGAAACATACTGCCGTGATTCCCGCACAGGGTAAGACTTTTTCTTTCTCTCGTCATAGCCTTGCTATGGCATGAAATGGTTGGTTCGAGAACATTTTTCCACACAAGCGACTCCTTATTTGCCCGCACTCCCCTCCACCCTTTTGGCCCTTCTACAGCTTCACCTGTGTCAATTTTCGCAACTATTGTGATACTCATTGTGAACAAATATTGAACGTGAGTGCCGCTCTGGGCTTGGTACTCCAAGCGGTCGGTTCTAATCTTTACAGTTGTGGCGTCTCTGGTAGCCCTCCCAGCTTGGCGTCACGAGGAGCACCTGGGTCTTAAAACGGCCCTGCCAACACACTCATACATTTTATGAACACACCCAAAACCACACAGAAGGACGAAGAACTGGCCGGCGCTTCTTGGCCACCGGCGCCGTGTCGTAATTAACGCGCAGCGGTCGCTGCCCGGCGCCGGCGGTGCCTCGGGCGCATGCGCGGCGCGCGCCAGACGCCGGCGGCAGATGTAGGTCACACCGTCTGGCGGCCCCGTTCCGCAGCCGCTTCTACTGCCCCCCCCACCCAGCACACCCCACCGCACTCAGTACAGCTCGCCGCGCCGCTGCGCGGGCCCCTTCGCCTAGCCGCGCGCGGGTTGCCTGCGCGTTAATAGGATAAAAAGCTTAACTGCTAGGCCCGCCTCGCCGACAAAGCTCGTTACACGGCGCCCGGTCGCTGCCGCCGTCGCAGTCGACTCATCTCCTGCCAGCGAGCGCCGCCTGCCGGCCTTATCGATCTCTCGCGCTTCTGTTCGCAAGGAGCACTCGACACTGCCTGTTTGCCGGCCTGCACTGCGCCTCAGTAAACCATCCCTCCGAACCGCACTGCATTGCCTGTACAGCAAAATCAACTGGGTACCCCTGCTACCATCCTAAATCACAGATGGAACGCACATTCCGAACCACCCCAGCTTCAATAGGAGGGGTAAATCTACATACGACGCCAGTATCCGCTAAATATTTTCCTTCCCGAGTTACACCAAGAAGTAGTTACACCGATTTGCTGTTTTCTACTTTACTATCTAGCCGACAACATAGTGGAGATCTAACTTCATTAACATGTGAAAATAATCGGATAGTTGTGAGTTCCATGTTCCACAGACCATTTGAAGGATTATTTTATCGGAATGGTGTCGAACGGTTCAGTTTACGAATTTGAAACGCCACATCCTGTATATCTGATTATGGAAAAATTCTGAAACGCTGTCACAGGAACAATAAATTCATTCCTTGTGTGATGTTTGATCACTGCGACCCACTCAGCTTGCATGCAGAACTACTGACTTTATATCAACTTCGACGTCGGATAACGAACAACAAAATAAATATTTTATCTTCTGATATAATTACAAATTAACAGTTTTCGAATTTTTTTCTTTACTTGCACAGTACTGTAAAATTTGCTTCTTGCTAAATTTAACGATCCTAGGTCAACGGGAACTACCCTGCACGTTTTGATGCGTGAGTCTGCGAATACTGAACTATGTGACATAAATGGCCGTATCTTTCGATTGCACTGACTTAGAAGCGACCATAGAACTCAGTATATTTCAACTTGATGCGCCTACCCGTTCCTCAGAAAACGGATTTTTAACAGTCTGGCAAACAGAGACAGACGGACAAAAAATGTTCTTGCAAGGGTTCCGTTTTTACCGACTGAGTCATGGAACCCTAAGAACTACGAACTTCAAGCATGCTGGAGTACCTTGGGCCACCAACTTTGGTTAATCAGTAGAACGAAAAACCAGAAGTTGCAAATTTTTACTTTTTATTCATTCGATGACTAGTTTTGGGTCGAGCCCCATTTTCAAATCATAACATAGTCGAAAACGGCATTTCCAAATATGTCTAAAATGTGCAATGAACATTTACAGTGCATACAGATAACTAAAAACTAGGTCCTCCTTTTTATACCGGTGACCAGCTTTTAAATGAAAATTAGGATAAGGAATGATTTCAGATTCGATGTAAAACTTGCGTTACTACCTGTCCGAAGTTATGTTGTTGGACGTCTGATCAAAAATTTTTGTTGGTCCACATGGAATACTTCTCCCGAGCTGTTGTAAGCTTGAATAATGAGCAACAAAGGTTATTTTTTCTTCTAGTGTTATGTATCGTGTATTGCAAATGAGCTGTTAAGATGCGTTTCTCGTTGAAGAGGTAGCTACAAGATTACTCTGAGTGAACACTACATATTATTCTTACTGCTCGCTTTTATGCAATCAATAGTAAGTAAGTGACAAGTTTGCAAGAAAATTATTCTTGTAAGATATTGAAAGCAAATATGCAAAGTCTGTTACGAGATTGATTCGTTTGTTTTTCAAAGGGTGGCAATAACACGAGGTGCAAAAGTGGCTGAATTTAACTGTTTCAGCCCAACTGTTAATTCGCTAGAAGACGTTTATTGAACCGTTAAGAGATAAGGTAAGGCAAATTGGAATAAAGATAAGATTAACTCCGCTATGCCGACCAGGCATCATCAATCAACAGCGTGACTGCCGTATGGAGGAGCACCCCTCCAGCCCGGTCCTTTGCGCATTCCGGAGCCGGTATTCCCACAATGGTATGACTGGTCATTATCCGCAGCGCTTCCCTAGTTTTCTTTTCGGTTTTTCTTCCTTCCTCCAGGGGAAGTGTTGTTTTCTTTCATTTGTTACTTAACTGTCACTTCTGTCTCACGTACGTACCTGCACTAGCACTGGAGCAAATGGCTTCTCTACCTTTCACATTCAAAAAATACAGGGTGACTCAGTAGAGAAGATACATGCTTTGACGAGTTGTTGTAGTCTGTACCAGAGCTTTATTTGTGACGGTACACTGTACCCGTCCTTCTGACGAATAAAACGCGTTAAAATAACATTTCAAATCGTTTAAATTAAAAAGAAAAATAACAGGAAGATCACAGTACCGTAACTTTTCTTGTTTTTATTATTACAAGTCAAAAACTTCATGGGGACATATACCCTATTTCGAATGGTTTTCTTAGATAGAACACGTTTACGATCACTTTTGTGCGTTTTTCTTTAATAACTCGAAAAATGGACTCTCCAGCGGAAATATGTCACAGTTCAAAATTAAACTAAATTAAATATTCTACAGAAAGGTCTGATTCATTTTCCTCTACGACTAATAGTTTGCGCGAAGAGAGTGATAGAATAGTGAAAATCTCGCGCGTCACGCATGCGCTATACCTTAGGTACTTTTTGTAGGTCAATGTGAGATAGTTTCCCAACGTGACGGATCAAAATTGTCCTGTACCATATTGGTACTCTCAACTTCCTCTACACAACTGTGGTACGCTGTAAACAATGACAATGTCTGAATAATGTGTGTTGTGGTCTTCAGTCCAAAGACTTATTTGATGCTGCCCTCCATACTACTCTATCCTGCGCAAGCTTCTTCATCTTCAAGTAACTATTGCAGCCTACATCCTTCTTAATCTGCTTAGTGTATTCATCTCTTGGTCTCCCTCTACGATTTTTACCCTCCGCGCTGCCCTCCAGTACTAAATTGGCGATCCCTTGATGCCTCAAAACATGTCCTACCAACCGATCCCTTCTTCTAGTCAAGTTGTGCCACAAATTCCACTTCTCCCCAATTCTATTCAGTACCTCCTCATTAGTTACGTGATCTACCGATCTAATGTTCAGCATTCTTCTGTAGCACCTCATTTCGAAAGCTTCTATTCTCTTCTTGTCTGAACTAGTTATCGTCCATGTTCACTTCGATACATGGTTACGCTCCATACAAATACTTTCAGAAAAGACATCCTGGCACTTAAACCTATTCTCGATGTTAACAAATTTCTCTTCTTCAAAACAGCTTTCCTTACCGTTGCCAGTCTACATTTTATATCCTCTCTAGCTCGACCATCAGCAGTTGTTTTGCTCGCCAAACAGCAAAAGTCATCTACTATTTTAAGTGTCTCGTTTTCTAATCTACTTCCCTCAGCATCTTCTGATTTTATTAGACTACATTCCATTATCCTCGTTTGGTTCTGTTGCTGTCTTATACCCTCCTTTCAGGACACTGTCCATTCCGTTCAACTGCTCTTCCAGGTCCTTTGCTGTCTCTGACGGAATTACAATGCCATCGTCAAACCGCAAAGTTTTTATTTCTTCTACCTGGATTTTAATTCCTACTTCAATTTTTTTTTCTTGCTCAATATACAGACTAAATAACGTCGGGGATAGGGTACAATCCTGTCTCACTCCCTTCCCAACCACTGCTTCCCTTTCATACCCCTCGACTCTTATAACTGCAATCTGGTTTCTGTACAAATTGTAAATAGCCTTTCGCTCCCTGTATTTTACCCCTGCCACTTTCAGAATTTGAAAGAGAGTATTCCAATCAACATTGTCAAAAGCTTTCTGTAAGACTGCAAATGCTGGAAACGTAGATTTGCCTTTCCTTAATCTATCTTCTAAGATAAGTCGTAGGGTCAGTATTGCCTCACGTGATCCAACATTTCTACGGAATCCAAACTGATCCTCCCTGAGGTCGGCTTCTACTAGTTTAACCAGTTCTGAATAATACAGAAAACAAATAACAGTGTACGTTAAATGAGTTTATCTCGCAAACCATTCGAAATAGGTCGTATGTTCATATGACTTTTTTTGTTCATAATCGTTAATAATGCTGAGTTTTTTTAAATATTATAATTACTTCGATACTCCCTCGCCCCCCTCAACTCCACTTGAGTGATCGCAGAAAACGTTCACAGAACCATGTGAAACCCTCTGCAACGTCCTTCTTTGTGATGTCGTTCAATTCACGCGTGATTGTGGCTTGGATGTCTGTTACGTCATTGAAGCGCTGACCCTACTCGTGAATTTCTCCACATTATCGTTCTGTGGAAGGTTAGTGTTAATAACAGGTCAGGTTTCGTACTGTCAGTATTCTGGTAGACGCTGCTTCGTAGGACTAATATTGGTAATAGTGGTAGCTTTTCGTAATCAGAGGAGATGCAGCGGCAGCTCGCTCGGCGCCATTGTTGATTCGCAGCAGAGGGCCTCCCTGGGCCGCCGGATGGAGAGCAGACGGCGGCGCGGCTTGGGTTTCTCGCGCGAGGAGAAACCCGTTCTTACACAACGTGGCGGCGCGGCGCGGCTACGTCCACTTTCTACGCGGCCCGCCACGACGCACTGCAGCCCCGAGGACAGGGCAACCGCCCCTGCACGCTGACAACACGTGCCAGACCATCTGAGCCGGACACCTGATGCCGAGCAACAGAGATATGCGAGGTGTATTCATAAAATAGCGGCACTCTATTATACCCGATTCACGCGATCTCTTTGCTGTTGTGCTAGTAAAAATAACAAATTAGACCCTACAACTTTTCAATAAGTAGAAAAAAAAAAACAGTGAAAGGGCAAAAAGGATAAAAATTATAAGGCATATGGGGAAGATTAGGTTTTTGTTGAAATGTGGAAATATTCAAGGACACAGTCAAGCCCTCCTTACGCACGGCTCTAAAAAAAATTAGGATAACACAACAATTCCCTGAACACTGGACCACGGCCGGTACCCTCTCACTGCACAAGAAGCGGGATAAGAGCATTCCTGACAACTGCAGCGGAATTTCTCTCCTGGACCGCACAAACAAGGCTTTAGCCAAGATTCTATATGAAAGAATCATCGAACAACTAGGAGTTAGAGGGACACCAGTAAGGTGTAAAACCATGGAGAAGATTTGCAAAGCAGATGATTAGTTTAAATTTGTTTATGCCATACTACAGGAAACGGAACAACACTCTGGCAGTAACATTTGCAGATTTTAAGATGGCATATGACTGTCTCCATAGACCTTCCGTATTAAACATTTTAAGGAGGAGTCGGAGGAGATTAGCGTTTAACGTCCCGTCGACAACGAGGTCATTAGAGACGGAGCACAAGCTCCGATTAGGGAAGGATGGGGAAGGAAATCGGCCGTGCCCTTTCGAAGGAACCATCCCGGCATTAGCCTGAAGTGATCTAGCGAAATCACGGAAAACCTAAATCAGGATGGCCCGACGCGGGATTGAACCGTCGCCCTCCCGAATGCGAGTCCAGTGTGCTAACCACTGCGCCACCTCGCTCGGTAAACATTTTAAGCAATCTGGGAATGCGTCCAAGACTAACTGACTAATGTAGCTTACTGTAACCAACACCAAACCTAAGGTGAGGTTTAGAGAAGAAATTTCTGAACCATTCCTCATAAGAACAGAGTTAAGACCGTCCATCTGCGCACTCGAATACACAATGAGAGAATGGTACACGGAACGTAAGAATTTTAAGTCTGCATAATGATGTAAGTTTAAACGTCTTGGGATTTGATGTCGATATTTTTCTCCTGACCAACAATGTTCACGAAACCAGACTACAAGTTAAATCACTGCAAGAAATAGCACAGAAAATTGGCTTGAAAAAAAAAAAACACACAGATTACGATAAATGACCAAGCACTTAAAAAAATTACAATAGGACAGGAAATTACAACTATAGATAAATTTAAATTCTTAGGTGAAATCGTAACATAAATTCTAAATGAGAATCCAACATGGCAAAAAGAATAAAAACTGAACAAAACACATAAACAGCTGAAGCCATCTTCAAAACAACTAATGCAGCAGAAATTGATAAAAATATCAAAGACGGAAAGAAAAATAATAGGACATTCATAAATGAACAATATCAAGTAAATGGGCATTGGAGAATAGGTTCACATAAAACAGTATACAACAAAATAGAACCAGTAATGATGAGCGCCATTAGTAAGAAACGCATCTTTTTCTTTGGACATCTGATGAGAGCACCAGAAAAAATAATTAGTAAGAGAATAAAGCAAAAATCGTGGAATACTAACAACAATATTAAACCGACCACAGAAATTAAGGAAGATTCAAGAGAACTCCAAGCTGCAGTAGATGATGTTAGAAACAAAACGGAGAAAATGAGGATACTTCAAAACACACAAACCAGACTGCAAGTAAAGATCAATAAAACGGCTACAGGAAGGGTGGCCTCAGACCAGGAATGAAAGGAAACATCGGAAAGAATGAAGAAATACTGGGCAGACAGAAGCAAAAAACACCCTTCACATAATAATAAACTGCATAACCCTTGTAAAACCACTATATTACTGAATTGTCCAAGTGCATTATTACTGAACTGAATTGTATTATTTAATAACATCAACTTGTATAAACATTTGAGTAGCTCACTAGAGTGGTTCAATGAAGGCCATAAAATAATAATAATAGCGATAATAAAACGCGGTGGTCTAGCCGTTCTGGCGCTGCAGTCCGGAACCGCGGGACTGCTACGGTCGCAGGTTCGAATCCTGCCTCGGGCATGGGTGTGTGTGATGTCCTTAGGTTAGTTAGGTTTAAGTAGTTCTAAGTTCTAGGGGACTTATGACCTAAGATGTTGAGTCCCATAGTGCTCAGAGCCATTTGAATTATTGATAATAATAATAAACACTGGTAACCATCCCTTCCCCTGCATTTTATGCAATCATGCCCCCATGCATAATACAACTTCAAACATCTGAGTACAAATGATAAAATTTTGCACATAAAAACTGTCTGCAAACTGTCTTGCGAATAGGATAGTAAAGAAGTAATATATGAACCTGATGCTGAAGTTTTGCGACAAGAACAGCGAAAATGTACTGCACGATCTATCGATCATATTCTTAGAAGGCGACTGTATTTTTTTTAGTCTCCAGGGCGAGCACTGCGTCTTACACACCACCACCATGAACTCCTTTACAGATGGGCAAGAAACCGTGCAGAATGGGCGCCCCAGGATTAGCCTTGGGTGCTGTTTACGCAAGAAACTTTGATCTGTTTGCACCCTGATAATCGCAGGCAACGTGTTTGGAGGAAACGCAGTAATACTGAATGCGTCCAACACTGTGTTTTACATATGCGACAAGGTGGTGGTGAAGTGGTGCTGTGGGATGGCACTACACGATGGTACAATCTCAATGTTCTATAGTACAGGGACGAGATTTTGTAGTCGATAGTGGAACGGTGTCGCCAACATTTTGGTGACATGTCCATTTTTATGGATGGTAAATCGTGTGCTCATCGTGTTGTTCTCGTGAACACGTTCCTTCAGCATGCTAGGATGACCAGAAGGCAGTGGCATGCCTGTTTCCCGGACATGAACCCAATCGAACTGTGCGGGATCGATTGACACGAGCTGTTTTTGGACGTCAACAATGACCACGTAGTCTGAGCGACTTACGCAGAATACCACTGAATAATGGGACGATTTGGAACATGGATTCAAGCTTGCATAAAGAGCAAGGAGACGATGCACCACGTATTGATGTTGCTCAGGAGTGCTGTGAACACTGCTCCCCCCTCCCCCCCCCCCCCCCTTCCTCACAGAGGATTTGGTCGTTGCGTACATGTTTGTTTTTCCGGTGTGGTGATGTACACAGATTGCAAATGAATATATACGTGTGCCATTAAATCCGAAATAAAGGAGTGATGCAAAACTTTTGTTGATGTGTGCAGATTTTTGCAAAGTATCGGCACAGTACTAGCCATATCAGATATTCAGACTGTTGTCAGCTTTCAGAAAGTTTACATTTTTTTGCACTATTGGCGACTGTTTTGTGATGTAAAAATGGAGAATTTGTATTATTTTTTGCTGTAAGGCAGCGAATTTTTCGAATTGTTACATATTGCTATGAATGCAACAAGGGTTTACGAATGGTATACGCATTTCGAAGGAGGCCATTAAGACGTAGGTGACGTCGACCGCCTCGGACGGCCCTGCACATCAACCGATGAGATCAAAGAAAAAGTGAAAGAAATGATTACGAATCATTTTCGAATCACAATCAGAGAGGTCATTGGTCATGTTGGCACATCATTTGAGTCGTGTCAGGAATTCTGTTTCGGATGTTTTGCGTATGACACGTGTGACAGCCGAAGTTTCAAAATTTTTAAATTTCGAAAAATAACTGCGGCAAACGCGAAATGCTTGGGAGTCGCTAGATGAAGTCAACAGCAATATAGCTACTGAAACGTGCCACAACGGGAGATAGAACATAGCTTTACGGATATGACGTCGAAACTAAAGTTCAGTTGACCCCGTGGAAACCCCCGGTTCGCCAAGAGCGAGAAAAGCTCAAATGCGTTTAAATGCCAAGGATGGGCTCACTGTGTTCTTCCATTTTAAGGGAATAGTACAGAATGAGAGAACGAGTTCAAGCCACAAGGTCGAACGATCAATAATCAGTACTACATACACTTTCAACGCAGTATGAGTGAAGCAATATGGAGAAAAAAAAGAAAGAAAAAAAAAGAAGGAAACCGCCTGGATTTTAGCGAAACTGCTCACAGCTTCACAAACACCATAATGACCTTGCTCACAGTTCATTACATATTCCTGAATTTTCGACTAAAATCAATGACTTAATTACGGCCCAGCCTCCAATTTGTCAGACATGGGCCTATCTGACTTTTCTATTCCCAAAAAGTAAAGAAGACCTTAAAAGGCCATCGTTTTACAAGTATATGTCAGACTAAAAACACATCAAAGACAGAGCTCAAAGCTATCCCTAAGATCGAGTTCCAGAACTATTTCGGTGATTGGCAAAGCGCTGGGGTAGGTATATAGCATCTAATAGGGAGTATTATGAAGGGATGACGCTGATGTAGACATAAAAACATATAACTTTCTCTCCACAAAAATTCACTTTAGTTTTGGAACACATCTCGTTCACGAGGAAAGCCTTGCGAAGAGCGCCGCTTTCTCATGTTTTATACAACGTGTCTCAGACCTTTAGGGGCAACATCATACAGACGGTAGAAGACCTAAGACCCTGAGCGACTTTCTAATTACCCTCGACCACTCGTGGCGCCACTGGTGTGTTATTCAAGATCTGAGACTCGTTATTTTTTTTCCACGAGTGATAAATAACTTGTGTATTATCAGCAGCGGTGTAAGGATGGTTGAAATGGCTCTGAGCACTATGAGACTTAACTTCTGAGGTCATCAGTCCCCTAGAACTTAGAACTACTTAAACCTAACCAACCTTAGGACATCAGACACATCCATGCCCGAGACAGGATTCGAACCTGCGACCGTAGCGGTCGCGCGGTTCCAGAGTGTAGCTCCTAGAACCACTCGGCCACTCCGGCCGGCAGTGGTGTAAGGATATGAGGTACTGTCAAGCTCACAAAAAGTGGCAATACAGTAACAGCATTAAGGAACTAGCAACAATACCAGAGTTCATTAATGACCAAAGCAAAATTCACAGTGGATGTTCCTCAAAAGGTCTTACGGTGAATTGCCTACAAGCTGACTGAAGCTATAAGAAAATGTCCACCAGAAACGTCAAAACACCAGGCAGTAGGCAGCGCTTTCCTACTTCATGCTTTATATCTAGTTTTTTCCCAAGTACCAAATAACATTAAAAACTACTTTCCTCCTTCAACAGACCTGAATTTTTCACCACCATTTGAAACAGTTTCCATTAAATAACTTTTTAAAATCTGTTTACGTTCTTATTTATGCACAGTGTAGGCATTTTCTTTCTCCAAGTATTTTATTAACTAAACAAATTTTTCCCTTCAGATATTTAGTCTCTCTTGTGGGAGAACACTCGCAGCAGAAATGTCCAGTTCTCGTGCAATCTTCGCAATCTGCCACAAGAACAAAGGAACAATACAATAAGGATTAAGAATCACAGGCGCACAAAACCCAGTATTACAGTATGAGGGAGCGAAACCAGCGCTAGTAAACTTCCTGTTAGTACACGATACCTTCTTCCCGCGTTTCTGGAGGCGCATTATTAACGCTATGCAATCACAGTGTGCTAAAAGCGATACTGACTGCAACGTCTCAACAATGCTTACGTAACCATTAGAGAGACTGTTTATACAAGATGTATCAAATAGAATCATCCGATTAAAAAAAAAAAAAAAACTAATCAGAACTATTATTTGAGATACGTGCGTGAACTATCTGCTGTTGGAAAGAGCAAACTCTCCAGTTTTACATGGTTCCCGCTAGGTAGCAGCAGTGTGCGCCGACTTCAGTTCTAGTAAAAATGGTGTCGTGACAACAGAAAGCGTTCTGTGTTCTACGTTTTGCACAGTGCGGGTCAGTAATAACTGTTCGGCGTGACTTTCGTACTAGGTGTGGTGTGGATCCTGCTTCACAGAGCATTAGACGATGGAATGAACAATGCCGAGAAATAGGTTGTTTGTGTAAAGGCAAATCGCCGGGCCGTCCCCGAGTGTTTGACACGGACTTAGAACGCATCCGCCAAGGCCCCCAAGGTCACCGGACCTGACTGTATTTGATTATTTGGCTCTGAGCACTATGGGACTCAACTGCTGAGGTCATTAGTCCCCTAGAACTTAGAACTAGTTAAACCTAACTAACCTAAGGACATCACAAACATCCATACCCGAGGCAGGATTCGAACCTGCGACCGTAGCGGTCTTGCGGTTCCAGACTGCAGCGCCTTTAACCGCACGGCCACTTCGGCCGGCTTTTGATTATTTCTTATGGGGTTTATAAAAGACTATTTATGTGCCTCCGTTACCAACAACAAAGAATTAACCGAAACATCGCATAACAGCAGTTGTGGAAGCTGTAACTCAAGATACGCTCGCTGCAAGTCTGGGGACAACTTCAATACCGCAATGACATATACCGTGCATCTCAAAGGGGGAATACTGAACACCTATGAACGGAAAAAAAAGCTTTTGTGTTTCCCGTTCGTCAGAAAAACAAAATTCATTGTATATGTCAATTAGTTTCAGAAATATAGACGTGCCAAATCTGATGATTCGTTCTGATACACCCTGAAAGATGGACTGTTAACATTGTTACGCAAGTTGCATATCGTACCTTACATCACGGATGCAATAAATGCCGACACGGCGATGACCTTTGAATCTAGACTAACATTGTCTTTTGGCTCCATTTTTCTTTTGGGTACTTCAGACCTAAAGTTGTGCGTTTGATAATGTAACTACTTGGGCCGAAATCGGTTATGCTCAAAGAGATAACACAATGGATGTCGCTGTATTGAACGTAGTGCTGCCCATTAGCTCTAAGTTCTAGGGGACTGATGACCTCAGATGTTAAATCTCATAGTGCTCAGAGCCAAAAACGAAAAAAAACCCCACGACATTGACCATTGTTACGCTCGGTAAAAGTATACAAAAATAACTATTCTTTGAACAAAACAAGGTATTCTTCGGACTTATTTGCAGATGACGTGCATGAGTTTTGTATAGTATTTCACAGAAATAAAATGAGAACAATTTGATATAAGACACAGATGACGAAAACATTAGAGTAAGGAACAAAAAATGAAAAATTAATCCGGAAACCTGCAATGATGCCGAGAGGTGGTTCCAACGCTAGCAAGATGATTCCTTGACTCAATACTCTTCACTGAAACGCCGCGACTATCTGTTTTGAATGTTGTGTTTGCTCGATATTACCACCAAGCACCAAAAGACGGACGCTGTAGAGGCAGAGTAGAATTGAGGACGACGAGGGGCAGGTTAACGATTAACGCGCCATTTGCGCGACTATTAGCACCGGCGGAATGGTGGTCTCGGTGCGCGGGGATCCTCGGCGAGTTCTTGGGCGTGCAGGCGGCCGAGCAGCACCTGTGGCGCCCGCTAAGTGGTAATTAGGGGCGCAGCGGTTTGCAGCGGCGAGCGCCAACTACGGCGCCGCAGTCTGGGCGCCGAAAAACGGGAAACGCTGACCACCCACGGCGCCCGGGCCAAAAATATACCGAGGGCGAGCCAGCGCACCGCCCCGATGCCGTCCTCACACGCCACGTGAAAGGCAGCGTGGACGAGGAGCTCGTCGAGTTTCGTGACACCAGGACGTGCAATTTCGCGTTCTGGAGCATTTTCAGGCCCAAAACGTAGGATAAGTCACATCAGATCTTTGCTTCGTGGAGAGGACCGTGGCCAATGAGGTGCGAAGTTGCCTTTTCGTCACATGCAGAATTTAGTATTATGTCTTTTGTAGTACAATCCCTTAATTTATAGAGTTCGTATCATAACTCACGTTTTTGGTTCAAATGGCTCTGAGCACTATGGGACTTAACATCTATGGTCGTCAGTCCCCTAGAACGTAGAACTACTTAAACATAACTAACCTAAGGACAACACACAACACCCAGTCATCACGAGGCAGAGAAAATCCCTGACCCCGCCGGGAATCGAACCCGGGAACCCGGGCGTGGGAAACGAGAACGCTACCGCACAACCACGAGCTGCGGACGATCATTGTATCAATACCGCAAAAAAGTGAGTGGGCCAGTAAATAATAATACAATACATACTAAGAAGTCGAAAGAGAAGAAGGTAAAGGGTGCAAAGAAGAAAGTTGAATTCTTACCGTTTGGAAGAGGTAGCCGCTTGCATTTAACTACTGCCTATCTTCACACTTACCTGAAAGGAACAAAAAAGAACAAAATTAAGAAAACAAAATTTTATTACGGGGAAATCGCAGCATTTATGTCTCTCTCTTTAACATATTAACTCACTACTACTGCACTTCTGCTGAAAAATGTATTTTATAATAGTGCCCTGGCGCGAACACCTGTGTAGGCGGACCTGACGCCTACGCGCGCCATGCTAAGAACTAAATTACGGCGACTCGTCTGTCCCTGCCATGTACTCGTGTACCGACGGATTCATTTATAGTTGCGCGACATTGTTCCGGGGTACAGCAGTGCGCCAGCCGGTGAGTCACGGGCTATTCGTGTCGGGAGGACTATAGCATTCCTCGCAAATAGTGTCACACACACCGAGCTCCTTCGCACTCTAGTCTTGCTGGGTGCTTACCTGTTATCTACGTATCTAGCTAACTACCTCCTAGCTGTAATGCTCCTCTCTGTAGTTCAGACATAAAGTAACGTTATCGCTGAAACATCAATTTGCCTACATATCACCAATAAGCGCACATCTCACAAAAAGAACTAAAATTCACAATACTGATTTTCCATAGTAATATTTATTTTGTAGTTCGATGTGAAGCGGCTTTCGGCTTTCTAAGTCAGTGTTTCTAAACCGCCGTGTCTCAAGACTCTGGTCTACTGCGAGTACATGTCAAGTGCGTCGCGAGATTTTTAATGTGTCCTGATTTTCCAATAAAATATCTGGAATGTAAAAGAATTATCACCAAATTGTTTCTTTGAGTAGCCCAATTTTCGAGAAATCGTCCATCATTATACGTGAGTATACGCATAACAGTGAGAAAATGTGTTTTATGTGCTTTGTGTGGTTTTTTTTTTTCATGCGGGGAAAAAGAAATCGTAAGTAGAGGTGTCGCGAAAGTTTGACCTAAAGAAAAAAGTAAAAAAGAAAAGAAAAAAATATAGAAAAAAGTAGAGAAACGCACCTCTAGGCCACTCTTAGACAACTTAAGACTATATTGATAGTTCACGCATCAGCGAGAGACTATAGCTTTACAAACATTGTTTTTTCAAAGATATGTGACCTTTTATTTTTATTTCTTTATTTATTTAACCTCATCTGTTTAGGCCCATTAGCCCTTCTCTTGCGTCAGATCGGGGTTTCACATGTACAGTATCCTTTTCACATCATAGTTACCAAACAAATTACAATTTTAATATGACAAACAGTATTAAAATTATCCAAGTGTCTACAGTGACAATGTGAATAAATAATACTGGCTACGAACTAATAAAGTCAATACTGGCAGAACCACCACTACTACTACTACTACTACTACTACTACTACTACTGCCACAAATGATAATACTAGTAATGATAATGACAGCTAGAAAAATAATTATAGTGGCAGGTAAAAAAAAGAATTTATAGATGTACAAAATAGATGTATCCTAATACTGCGAATTCTGGGGAAAGGAAATTTGAGGAGACTGCACCAGCTAAGAATACTGGGAAATGATGAAGACCTGGTTGGAAAAGATCTGGCTGGAAAGAAGGATGTTCAAGGGTAACGTGTGCGTGCTGGGACAATGGTAATCATTACTGTTGCTTTAGTACACATGTTATTAACTCTCTTCTGAAGCTGTAGATGTTATCAGTTTTCTAATATAATAAGGGAGATTATTCCAGAGTCGGATTATTGTTACTCGGAAGGACTTCGCGAAAGTGGCTGAATGGTGGAGTGGGACAGAAAGGACTTTGCCATTGCGGGAACGGGTGATTCTGCCTTGGTGTCAACACGAGGCGTTAAGGTCGAAGAAAGATACGGGGAACAGTGTACTTTGGTAAGACTTTAGAGAAGACAGAGGTTGTGGAACTCTCTGCGCTTGTCTGGACGCAGCCAGGACAGCTGTGCATATGATGGTGACATATAATCAGAGTGTTCAAGAGAATATATATTTACACACGAAAAGTACAAGCATATTCAAATAAACCAAGAAGCTAAGAATAAATAAACATTATATTACATTATGCTCAAATATCAAAAGTATAAGAACGTAAAAGCTAAAACACTATGCATGTGAGTACTGGCTGAGAATGCTATGTCACATGGACAAAACAACTGTTGAAGGTGATAAAGGGGGAAAAAGGAGGAGAGAATGAATGGCTTATTGGAATATGCGTCGAGCATAATTAAACTATTTCTCACAAGCATACTATATCATGGTGAGGAAAATACAAACAAGCTGCTGCTACTTTAGGAAAGGTGAATAATGGAGCTATATGTGACAATTAAGGATTAAATTATGGAAGTCCAAGTCTTGGTCTCATGTTACTCTATTACACTTGTTTGTTGTTGTTGTGGTCTTCAGTCCTGAGACTGGTTTGATGCAGCTCTCCAGGCTACTCTATCCTGTGCAAGCTTTTTCATCTCCCAGTACCTACTGCAACCTACATCCTTCTGAATCTGCTTAGTGTATTCATCTCTTGGTCTCCCTCTACGATTTTTACCCTCCACACTGCCCTCCAATACTAAATTGGTGATCCCTTGATGCCTCAGAACATGTCCTACCAACCGATCCCTTCTTCTGGTCAAGTTGTGCCACAAACTTCTCTTCTCCCCAATCCTATTCAATACTTCCTCATTAGTTATGTGATCTACCCATCTGATCTTCAGCATTCTTCTGTAGCACCACATTTCGAAAGCTTCTATTCTCTTCTTGTCCAAACTATTTATCGTCCATGTTTCACTTCCATACATGGCTACACTCCATACGAATACTTTCAGAAATGACACTTAAATCTATACTCGATGTTAACAAGTTTCTCTTCTTCAGAAACGCTTTCCTTGCCATTGCCAGCCTACATTTTATATCCTCTCTACTTCGACCATCATCAGTTATTTTGCTCCCCAAATAGCAAAACTCCTTTACTACTTTAAGTGCCTCATTTCCTAATCTAATTCCCTCAGCATCACCCGACTTGATTAGACTACATTCCATTATCCTTGTTTTGCTTTTGTTGATGTTCATCTTATATCCTCCTTTGAAGACACTGTCCATTCCATTCAACTGCTCTTCCAAGTCCTTTGCTCTGTCTGACAGAATTACAATGTCATCGGCGAACCTCAAAGTTTTTATTTCTTCTCCATGAATTTTAATACCTACTCCGAATTTTTCTTTTGTTTCCTTTACTGCTTGCTCAATATACAGATTGAACAACATCGGGGAGAGGCTACAACCCTGTCTTACTCCCTTCCCAACCACTGCTTCCCTTTCATGTCCCTCGACTCTTATAACTGCCGTCTGGTTTCTGTACAAATTGTAAATAGCCTTTCGCTCCCTGTATTTTACCCCTGCCACCTTTAGAATTTGAAAGAGAGTATTCCAGTCAACATTGTCAAAAGCTTTCTCTAAGTCTACAAATGCTAGAAACGTAGGTTTGCCTTTCCTTAATCTTTCTTCTAAGATAAGTCGTAAGGTCAGTATTGCCTCACGTGTTCCAGTGTTTCTACGGAATCCAAACTGATCTTCCCCGAGGTTGGCTTCTACAAGTTTTTCCATTCGTCTGTAAAGAATTCGTGTTAGTATTTTGCAGCTGTGACTTATTAAGCTGATAGTTCGGTAATTTTCACATCTGTCAACACCTGCTTTCTTTGGGATTGGAATTATTATATTCTTCTTGAAGTCTGAGGGTATTTCGCCTGTTTCATACATCTTGCTCACCAGATGGTAGAGTTTTGTCAGGACTGGCTCTCCCACGGCCGTCAGTAGTTCCAATGGAATATTGTCTACTCCGGGGGCCTTGTTTCGACTCAGGTCTTTCAGTGCTCTGTCAAACTCTTCACGCAGTATCCTATCTCCCATTTCATCTTCATCTACATCCTCTTCCATTTCCATAATATTGTCCTCAAGTACATCGCCCTTGTATAGACCCTCTATATACTCCTTCCACCTTTCTGCTTTCCCTTCTTTGTTTAGAACTGGGTTTCCATCTGAGCTCTTGATATTCATACAAGTCGTTCTCTTATCTCCAAAGGTCTCTTTAATTTTCCTGTAGGCGGTATCTATCTTACCCCTAGTGAGATAGGCCTCTACATCCTTACATTTGTCCTCTAGCCATCCCTGCTTAGCCATTTTGCACTTCCTGTCGATCTCATTTTTCAGACGTTTGTATTCCTTTTTGCCTGTTTCACTTACTGCATTTTTATATTTTCTCCTTTCATCAATTAAATTCAATATTTCTTCTGTTACCCAAGGATTTCTACTAGCCCTAGTCTTTTTACCTACTTGATCCTCTGCTGCCTTCACTACTTCATCCCTCAAAGCTACCCATTCTTCTTCTACTGTATTTATTTCCCCCATTCCTGTCAATTGCTCCCTTATGCTCTCCCTGAATCTCTGTACAACCTCTGGTTCTTTTAGTTTATCCAGGTCCCATCTCCTTAAATTCCCACCTTTTTGCAGTTTCTTCAGTTTTAATCTACAGGTCATAACCAATAGATTGTGGTCAGAGTCCACATCTGCCCCTGGAAATGTCTTACAATTTAAAACCTGGTTCCTAAATCTCTGTCTTACCATTATATAATCTATCTGATACCTTTTAGTATCTCCAGGGTTCTTCCATGTATACAACCTTCTTTCATGATTCTTAAACCAAGTGTTAGTTATGATTATGTTGTGCTCTGTGCAAAATTCGACCAGGCGGCTTCCTCTTTCATTTCTGTCCCCCAATCCATATTCACCTACTACGTTTCCTTCTCTCCCTTTTCCTACACTCGAATTCCAGTCACCCATGACTATTAAATTTTCGTCTCCCTTCACAATCTGAATAATTTCTTTTATTTCATCATACATTTCTTCAATTTCTTCGTCATCTGCAGAGCTAGTTGGCATATAAACTTGTACTACTGTAGTAGGCGTGGGCTTCGTATCTATCTTGGCCACAATAATGCGATCACTATGCTGTTTGTAGTAGCTTACCCGCATTCCTATTTTCCTATTCATTATTAAACCTACTCCTGCATTACCCCTATTTGATTTTGTGTTTATAAACCTGTAGTCACCTGACCAGAAGTCTTGTTCCTCCTGCCACCGAACTTCACTAATTCCCACTATATCTAACTTCAACCTATCCATTTCCCTTTTTAAATTTTCTAACCTACCTGCCCGATTAAGGGATCTGACATTCCACGCTCCGATCCGTAGAACGCCAGTTTTCTTTCTTACACTTATCTTATAGAAAGCAAGGCACATGTCTACTCAGGAGGTACAAACGGTATTATTTAGCGATTAAGTATTAAATAAGCGTTCTCTGATTGGTGTTTTAGGCACAAGTTCAAATATCGTTAGTTTTCTGACTTTATTTTCTCTATGGACAACATCACATTTAATGTCAACAGTATGAGATTCATTCAGAGCGTGTTCAGCACAGGTGATGACCTACATGCTCGTAGAATTTGCCACACAAACTGCTGGAAAGCCTATAAATCTCACATTGTTCTAAAGTTGGGATCCTGCCTTTACTAGCAACAGAATGCGGGCAACAGCAATCATAGTACAGAAAGCTGGCGTACAATATCCTGCATTTTTTTTCTGCTGCCAAGTATCTGTGAATTCCTACCTGCGCACAGCATGAGGTGAGGATGCAGAGGGGTATGGGGCCATTGGGGACTGAAAAAGCAAAATCCTCCCCATTTACACGCCCGCACACCCTCAGCGTGAAGACCAGTCGTACTGTTCAGGGAAATACTGATAATGCTGAGTGCACAATTCCGTTTTCAATCGCATAAATTAGGTCGTTGTCATAACTGTGAGAGTTTGTGCCTATTACAGTTCTTGTATCAATTACACGACACATGAGATTCTCAAATTTTACTAACGTACGGTTTTAACACTATTTATTTTTCTGAGTTACAATTTCTTGCAAGGTATGGTAAATCGACGTAATTATTAAGATCCTAGGGAACTGAGACTCGTTATAAGTGAAGGGGAGAGAATGGTACATAGGGGAGGGGATGAGAAAGTAACAAACTGCGACGACTCCTTGCCGCCCCCCCCCCCCCCCCCCAAGCTATGTCCATGTTGAACTTGGCATGCGCTCATGGGCTGCATGTTTTCCCCGTGACCGTAACAAAATGTAGTATATATAAACCGCTTATACGACCAGTGCTTACATATGCCTCTGAAACCTGGACATTAACAACTAAAGATATTGAAACACTGGATGCATTTGAAAGAAAGATACTTACACGAATTATCGGTCCAATTTGTGAAAGAGGAAGATGGAGGAGGAGATACAACCATGAATTGTATATCATATACAAAGACCAACCCATCAGAAGAATAGTGAAATCATCCAGACTGAGGTGGGCGGGACATGTGGCCCGCATGAATGATACAGAAGTACCAAAAAGAATATTACAAGGAAAGCCAGGAGGGCAGAGAGGACGTGGTCGACCAAGAGCCAGATGGGAAGATGGAGTAATTGAACATCTTACGAAGATGGTCTATAGAAACTGGAGAGTATTGGCAAAGGACCGAGAGAGATGGAAGGAAATTGTAGAAGAGGCCAAGGCTCACCATGAGGTCTACAGCCAAGGAAGAAGAGGAGTAATGAAATGTAAGTACTCTCGCGTAGTCAGCAGAAATGTCCCTTATCTATTCTTCAGTTTCAGGAAAAATCACAGAAATGGCTTCTTCTGAAACTGTTCCGTCAACAGCTGGACTGCGGACGTCAGTAGCCGCGTGTAGGAATGTTATTGCGACCTTATCTTAGCAGTTACTGCATTCTTCATTAAGACCGTCCTCTCACGAGACGTGAAAACGCAAGTGGACGAGGAGCTAGTGACGTCACAGAGGGGAATTCCACGTTTCATTACTCTGCGGAAGTCGAGATGAAGAATTCGGCATGTCAGATTTTTGCCTCGTGGAGAGGAATGTGATCAGTGAGATGCGACATCATTTTTACATCTCAAGCAGAACTTAGGTTAAACTAAGTATATAGTGGGTTTCCTTTACCACAGAGTACGCGGTATTAATCTAAGCTTTTTCAAAGCACCAGAAAATTGAGGATCTCTTGAAAACGCGTCATAGCTGCGACAGAAAACCACATATCGGTGGATAAAGGCTTCCTGTATTCGATATTTTTAGTGTTATATCTTCTGTGCTATGAAAGGATACCAGTGCAATGCTATGGAAAAACATGATCTATCAAAAGAGCGTCGTTCTTATGCAATTCGTCATAGTTAAATATCAAATAATGGCATTTGTAGATACAGTCTTAGATGGAGGTCTGGCTGCCGTGTTAAGGCAGTAGATTAGGTGTGAAGAGAAGGATAGGAGGTTTGTGTTCACCTCCTTCCATTGTTTTTACCTTTTGCTTTCTGTGTCTTTCTTATATACACTCCTGGAAATGGAAAAAAGAACACATTGACACCGGTGTGTCAGACCCACCATACTTACTCCGGACACTGCGAGAGGGCTGTACAAGCAATGATCACACGCACGGCACAGCGGACACACCAGGAACCGCGGTGTTGGCCGTCGAATGGCGCTAGCTGCGCAGCATTTGTGCACCGCCCCCGTCAGTGTCAGCCAGTTTGCCGTGGCATACGGAGCTCCATCGCAGTCTTTAACACTGGTAGCATGCCGCGACAGCGTGGACGTGAACCGTATGTGCAGTTGACGGACTTTGAGCGAGGGCGTATAGTGGGCATGCGGGAGGCCGGGTGGACGTACCGCCGAATTGCTCAACACGTGGGGCGTGAGGTCTCCACAGTACATCGATGTTGTCGCCAGTGGTCGGCGGAAGGTGCACGTGCCCGTCGACCTGGGACCGGACCGCAGCGACGCACGGATGCACGCCAAGACCGTAGGATCCTACGCAGTGCCGTAGGGGACCGCACCGCCACTTCCCAGCAAATTAGGGACACTGTTGGTCCTGGGGTATCGGCGAGGACCATTCGCAACCGTCTCCATGAAGCTGGGCTACGGTCCCGCACACCGTTAGGCCGTCTTCCGCTCACGCCCCAACATCGTGCAGCCCGCCTCCAGTGCTGTCGCGACAGGCGTGAATGGTGGGACGAATGGAGACGTGTCGTCTTCAGCGATGAGAGTCGCTTCTGCCTTGGTGCCAATGATGGTCGTATGCGTGTTTGGCGCCGTGCAGGTGAGCGCCACAATCAGGACTGCATACGACCGAGGCACACAGGGCCAACACCCGGCATCATGGTGTGGGGAGCGATCTCCTACACTGGCCGTACACCACTGGTGATCGTCGAGGGGACACTGAATAGTGCACGGTACATCCAAACCGTCATCGAACCCATCGTTCTACCATTCCTAGACCGGCAAGGGAACTTGCTGTTCCAACAGGACAATGCACGTCCGCATGTATCCCGTGCCACCTAACGTGCTCTAGAAGGTGTAAGTCAACTACCCTGGCCAGCAAGATCTCCGGATCTGTCCCCCATTGAGCATGTTTTGGACTTGATGAAGCGTCGTCTCACGCGGTCTGCACGTCCAGCACGAACGCTGGTCCAACTAAGGCGCCAGGTGGAAATGGCATGGCAAGCCGTTCCACAGGACTACATCCAGCATCTCTACGATCGTCTCCATGGGAGAATAGCAGCCTGCATTGCTGCGAAAGGTGGATATACACTGTACTAGTGCCGACATTGCGCATGCTCTGTTGCCTGTGTCTATGTGCCTGTGGTTCTGTCAGTGCGATCATGTGATGTATCTGACCCCAGGAATGTGTCAATAAAGTTTCCCCTTCCTGGGACAATGAATTCACGGTGTTCTTATTTCAATTTCCAGGAGTGTATTTAAATAAATACCGAAACACGGGATGAACATTCCATTAAGGATTAACTTCTACTAGTATGTATGTCAGATCATTTCACTGTTCAACGCATCGGCGGGCCCAGAATTTTGTTCGCGATTTCCTCCACTTTTCTTGGAAAACAAATAACAGAGTTAACGCAGTGCCCAATTTCGTAAAGGAACTGTCTGATGTACGCGCCAGATGTCCCAGACTGCCGCTGGAGAGCGCTGAAGTCGCAAATCACGGTCAGGAGCACGTTCTGTGAGATGTAGCAGGCCGTTTCAGAGCAATGAACAACCACATCGGACATCACGTCTGGCGTGCTTCGCGGTGAGAAACACGTTCCAAGTGAGGACGGCTTTACTGTATACGAACGAACATTCTTATGTTTCTAAACGGAATATCCAAAGTATTCTTGTCTGACCTGAAAATCGATATTCGACAGCACTTTTTATTATGTCGTAGCAGGGCAACCTGCTTCCCCCCCTCCCCCCTTCCCTGTATTTCCTAGGTATGGAATAACTATGTTAACCATGTAAATTATATAAACAGGTAGTTTTTATTTAATAGTTCAAACAGCCGCTGAGTAGTCTACCAGGAGAAGCAGCGCTCTCCCTTCTTTTTCCTGGGCAGTTGCTTTCCTCCTGATACACACGTATAACAAATGTGGACGCATGAACTGCTCCTGGTGCACTAGTCGCGTTGAATCGCTAAGGAAACTCGATCTTTCGACAATAATCGCCACTGTGTTTGCCAGGAAAGCAACTGTGTTGTAGACGAAGTGACAGCCAGTTGCTTTCCAGGTGAAGACAGTGGAGATTGTTGCCGATAGTTCGAATTTCTGTAAAGAATCAATGTGAAAGGTGCAATGAGAACTATTTGAAAAAAAAACACGTCGACATTGTAGTCTGGAAGCAATCTGTGATTATTAGTATGAACAGACCGGCACCAGTCACCATTTACTGTCGTTACACTGTGCAAAAAAAGACTGCCGTGACCGGTACTTTACTCGTACCGCCATCCTTGACGACAGCGGCGGCAGGCTATAATGTGCTAATGTGCCAAACTGAAACAGCACACTGTAAAATATCACACTAGAAATATGCAATTTCTCTTGGAATGAGAGCCGGAAATCGCACTAAAATCACGCCACTTTTCTTCGAATGCGTGCTGATATGCAAATAAAACGGACGAAATCATGTTCTGTAGAGCTCTCTCTGCGATAACGAGAAACCAGGGTCGAATGCTGTAATGATGGTCAGCCGCGCTACGATCAACTCAGAGAAGGGACGCACTGTGTTGTGGGGCGCCGGGTGGAATAATTGTTAAATGTTCCTATTATTTATTTAATGCTGTTGTTTGCCGTTCTCAACACTGGCTCTTTAACTACAATACTGGCAACCAGAAAGTGATTAGCAAAACGTGAAGCCTGTACTTAGAACTCCTAGTGCCCACTTCATCTGAGAAATACATTTATAGCTACAGCTTATAGCTCTGAGGAATTAGGAGATTGTCTGGGATTCATAATCAAAAACCATTCTCTCTAAAATGTTCACTATATTCTGAAAGTCACAGACAAAAAAAGAATCCACACAATCAAACTACCAGAGCAGTTCAGAGTCTAATGCGCTGATGCAACTATAACTGTTCAAATTAAATGTTTAAGCGAATGCTCGCCATAATTTGATGATAATGTTCATCAAACGCCACGCTAATAATGGTAGAAAGTCTGTCCTGCGGCGGCACGTGAAAATACGACATACGCAAACTAAAGATAGATCATTAACGTCATCCCAAAATTAACACTTCACTCGAAAACGATTTCATGGTTACGTGTATCCCGAGTAACTTATTACTGCATCCGACGCTGTTTATATCAACGATACCGACGCGACGCGACTCCCGGCACAGGTGGTGCGCTAATCAGCGTCTGGAGAGAACTGGGGCCTTCCTCTCTCGCGCAGCGTTCTTACATATAAAGCCGCGGTGCGGACGGCTAAGGGAGCGCCTGATCAAATCTGCTCTCCCGACTAGCCACTGGGCTAGTAATGCACCACTTTAAGTTATCGAATAAATCATTGCTTCCTTTGCTGATGGCCGATGAAGCCTTCAATTTAACTGTGCAATCAGCACACAAGTAAGTAATCATAATAAAAGTCTGACGTGGCTAAGTCAAATATTTTTGGCGAGAGAATTAATTTAATTACACTACACGCAGTAGACGAGCTCTGAACTTGCTCTTTGGAGATACGCTATAGCTATAGTTTTATAGTTATTCTGTTGAAACTTCTCACATTTTTACGATTACAGCGGATCTCCCTTCTACTTAAATTTAAACGTCCTAGCTTTATTTATTCGCCTGCTTAATCTATCTTGCTTCCTTAATTTCTAAGACAAAAACCAGAAAATCATGAATACAACTAAAATTTTAATTTGTGAGATCCAGAATACTGTTTCTACTAAATTATTATGCAAAAGGAATCTAAATATAAATTTTTAAGTTTCTAGCACTTTCCTGTTGTGCCAATGATTTTTACAGAAAAACATCCAAATTTCGAAAATGGTTAAAGTTATTGAACTGATATTCAACACATATTGATTTAGTATTACTCCTGACATGCTAGAAACGTTTCAGGTTATTTACTTCATTTTAAAGTATTGCGCAATATTTATGCCGTCAGAGCTAGTTACAGCGGACTAGGCTGGCACAATGGAAAGACTGATGTGAATTTTATAAGGCGTGAGTATGCTGGTTCCCTACAGTGTTTTTCCCATTGCGCATGCTCTGATGTGACGTCAGCCCTTTCGGTACCGTGGGTGCTACGTTGCTCAAGTACCAGATCAGTAATTTTCTCTAAAAATGCGTGTAATGTACTGTACAAGCGCGAAGTATGAGGGATTTTTGATGAGCAGCTAACCAAACAGCCTCGTGGCCGACGTCAGCATGCAAAATGACAATTCATTGGCTCATGTTCCATTACTGCTGCTACCACAATTTTTAAAGTTGTATTTTAGTCCTTGTAATGTTAAATTTCTAGTTATGAAATTTAAATACAGAGTGTACCAAAAAGGATCATCCGATTATAAAAAAAAAATCATAATATTATTTGAGATATGTGCGTGAACAACGTGCTGTTGGAAAGAGCAAACTCTAGAGTTTTATATGGTTCCCGCTAGGTAGCAGCAGTGTGCGCTCACTTCAGTTCTAGTAAAAATGGTGTCGGGACAACAGAAAGCGTTTGGTGTTTCATGTTTTGCGCAGTGCAGGTCAGTAATGACTGTTCAGCGTGACTTTCGTACTAGGTATGGTGTGGAACCTCCTACTTCACAGAGCATTAGACGATGGTATGAACAGTTCCGAGAAACAGGTTGTTTGCGTAAAGGCTAATCGCCAGGACCGTCCCCGATGTTTGACAGACGTGGAACGCATCCGCCTGACAAGGAATCCTTTCGCCGTGCAGCTCGACAGCTCAATATGCTCCCGATGTCCGTGTGGCGTTTGTTGCGTCGACGTTTACACATGAAACCATACAAAATTCAGCTACTGGAAGCTCTTCGTGTAGGTGGCGAACAACAACGTGTGGAGTTCTGTAATTTCGTTTTTGGGAAGACGGAGGATGACAGTTTTCTTCCACTCTTAGTGTTTAGTGACGAGGCAACATTCCATTTAAATGGAATAACAGCAACTGTGGAAGCTGTAACTGAAGACATGATCGCTGCACTGTGGGAAGAATTTCAATACCGCATTGACATATGCCGTGCATCTCAAGGGGGGCATACTGAACACACATGAAAAGGTATAAAAAAACTTGAGTTTCGTGTTTATAAAAAATTGATTGTATATGTTTATTTATTAATTTCAGTAATATAGACGTTTCAGATCGGATGATTCTTTTTGATACACCCTGCACAATTAAACAGTTGAATTTATGTATGTAAAGTTAATGTATTTGTTACGATAACTACCATTTTAAGCCAAAAGGTAATGGGCCACCATATTGTAGCACACTGATAAAATTTTGCACAAGCCGCCACTGCTTCACTGCTTTCTTTTGTGATGGAGTGTACGGAACGTGGTATGTGAATGAAGAAATGGATGAATGTGAACTTGCCATTGTGTTTACATCTTCCGTTTTATTGGTGCAACAGATGTACTAACAAGTGGATTGTTTGAACAGTAAGGCAAAGTGCCGACATTATAACATATATCTGCATCAGATTTTCTTCACCATCCATACCAAATGGAGCTTGTGCCCCGGCATCGATAAGCTCTTCATCTACTGGACCTCAAATTCCGTTTTTCCTTTACTTAAAGGCTAAACCTACCTAACTTCGTGATGTTAAGTACTGTAGATGAAAAAAGCAAAACCGGCCGGAGTGGTCGAGCGGCTCTAGGCGCTACAGTCTGGAACCGCGCGACCCCTACGGTCGCAGGTCCGAATCCTGCCTCGGGCATGGATGTGTGTGATGTCCTTAGTTTCGTTAGGTTTAAGAAGTTCTCAGTTCAAGGGGACCGATGACCGCAGAATTTAAGTCCCATAGTGCTCAGAGCCATTTGAACCATTTGAAGAAAGCAAAACAAATGTTCAATCTAGAAATAGTATATTTTACATGATAAGAGACCAGTACACAGCTCTACTAACCCATTTACAAGTGGTGTAGATGTCATCATTTCTTTTGTCTCGTGTTTACATCTTCCGTCTTATTCGTGTAACAGATGTGCCAACAAGTGGATTGTTTAAACAGTATAATGTGTGGACATATAGCATATATTTGGATCAGATTTCAGAGTAGTACTCGGTTAATGTTCAGGCCAAACACTATTTCCTGTGTTTGTATAATGAAATTAACTAACTTCCCGTTCACTCGTAATGGCAAACGGTCTACTCATTTTGCCAATGATCACATTGTCTTTGTCACCATCATTGCGGTCAATATAGTCGTAGAAAGTACTCCATCGAATGGAGAAATATTTAGCCGTTTTGTATATCTAGCACATTTCTTCCGAAACCTTCTGAAATTATTCACGAGTTCAGTTGAATAGGACCTGTCATCTCTAACTCACATAAACCATTTTTCACTTCTCGTTCTTCGCACATTTGCTTAGAAATGGAGCCACTGCTTTTGAAGTGGGCACAAAAATTTAGAGCTTTTGTCGTTTTCCCAAACGAACGATTCAGTAATAAGACATTTTAAGCCACTTATGATGACTAAGTATTTTCCGCTGCTGATACAACTGAATATAGGCCTAGGTGTCTGGCTAATTACTTGAAGCACTTACTTTAATGTAATTTTATTTCAGTGTGAGCGCACCAAACAATGTATTTCCCTCCATACAACAAACTACATGTTCTGCACAACGCGTTCATTCCTGAATATAATGTCTTTCTCGTGTGAAGACATTCCTGCCATTTGTTACGGACGGTTGGAACTGTGTGTAGAAGACCCATCTTACTTAAAGGCAAAGAATGTCTGCTATCAGGAAAGAAAGTAGGCTATGTCAAAACACACACACACACACACACACACACACATATATATATATATATATATATATACGAGGGCAGTTCAATAAGTAATGCAACACATTTTTTTCTGAAACAGGGGTTGTTTTATTCAGCATTGAAATACACCAGGTTATTCCCCAATCTTTCAGCTACACAACACTATTTTTCAACGTAATCTCCATTCAATGCTACGGCCTTACGCCACCTTGAAATGAGGGCCTGTATGCCTGCACGGTACCATTCCACTGGTCGATGTCGGAGCCAACGTCGTACTGCATCAATAACTTCTTCATCATCCGCGTAGTGCCTCCCACGGATTGCGTCCTTCATTGGGCCAAACATATGGAAATCCGACGGTGCGAGATCGGGGCTGTAGGGTGCATGAGGAAGAACAGTCCACTGAAGTTTTGTGAGCTCCTCTCGGGTGCGAAGACTTGTGTGAGGTCTTGCGTTGTCATGAAGAAGGAGAAGTTCGTTCAGATTTTTGTGCCTACGAACACGCTGAAGTCGTTTCTCCAGTTTCTGAAGAGTAGCACAATACACTTCAGAGTTGATCGTTTGACCATGGGGAAGGACATCGAACAGAATAACCCCTTCAGCGTCCCAGAAGACTGTAACTATAACTTTACCGCCTGAGGGTATGGCTTTAAACTTTTTCTTGGTAGGGGAGTGGGTGTGGCGCCACTCCACTGATTGCCGTTTTGTTTCAGGTTCGAAGTGATGAACCCATGTTTCATCGCCTGTAACAATCTTTGACAAGAAATTGTCACCCTCAGCCACATGACGAGCAAGCAATTCCGCACAGATGGATCTCCTTTGCTCTTTATGGTGTTCGGTTAGACAACGAGGGACCCAGCGGGAACAAACCTTTGAATATCCCAACTGGTGAACAATTGTGACAGCACTACCAACAGAGATGTCAAGTTGAGCACTGAGTTGTTTGATGGTGATCCGTCGATCATCTCGAACGAGTGTGTTCGCACGCTCCGCCATTGCAGGAGTCACAGCTGTGCACGGCCGGCCCTCACGCGGGAGATCAGACAGTCTTGCTTGACCTTGCGGCGATGATGACACACGCTTTGCCCAACGACTCACCGTGCTTTTGTCCACTGCCAGATCACCGTAGACATTCTGCAAGCGCCTATGAATATCTGAGATGCCCTGGTTTTCCGCCAAAAGAAACTCGATCACTGCCCGTTGTTTGCAACGCACATCCGTTACAGACGCCATTTTAACAGCTCCGTACAGCGCTACCACCTGTCGGAAGTCAATGAAACTATAAGAGACGAAGTGGGAATGTTTGAAAATATTCCACAAGAAATTTCCGGTTTTTTCAACCAAAATTGGCCGAGAAAAAAAGTGTTGCATTACTTATGGAACTGCCCTCGTATATATAGCGGCGCGCGCTGTTGTAACTACTTACTTTTCTGCTAACATGTTTTTTTACTTCCACATACTGACAGACATTCGCCATGGCTATAGTGTTATTAGTAAAAGATGGAGTTGCAAGAGTAACTCGTCACATGAAACAATTGCAGATCCGACCGCCTATCCACTGCCTCACATAGGTCGCTTCCGCAGAAAGACACAGCAATTCTGCGTTCGCCGACAGGCCTCTGCAATGTCATGCCACGGCGGCGCGTTGTTATCGATAAGGCAGCCATCTACCATACGACGGAAACCGTTGCCCGTGAAACGAAGGTATTGAAGGACTACGATAACTGCCGACTCTGCACGAGTGAACCAAGAAATGGACGCGGGGTAAGAAGACAAGGCAAGTGACAAAATGTTTTTGGTACTATGTGTCAGTAACGTCTTGCTCCTCTGCCGATAACGAACTGGACGACTATGACAGCCATCGAATACATCTGGTGAGCAACGTTAAGGAACAGGGTAACTTTTGAATGATGAATCACTGCCAAATAACATAGCTTGATGAAACATGGACCATATATAGAAAGAACAAGGAGGTACGCAGTCAGGCAAATAGAAATGACACTATTATTCAGTTACCTTAAGTAGGATAGTGTAGCAGTTCTTTCTAGGTATGGCACATGTTTCATCGAGCTATTTTACTTGGCAGTGGTGCATTATGCAAAAGTTAGCTCAGCCCTTGCACACTGGTGTATACCTGTGCGCGAGAAGGCTGCAGGTTAGTATGTAGATTTTTAATTTTCTTTTTATTTTAAGCAATTGTTTCATGTACAATTTTTTCCTCAGACATCATAATGCTGTGTTAGAGTAACATATTTGAAATTTTAAGTTAAAATAGCATGTGCTGTAGTCTATGCCAATTAATGTACAACATTTGGTGTGTCTTCCTATCTATAACTGGTGATCAAAAAATATGTCCGTTCTAACGCAGTCAAGCCCAGAAACGGTAAGCCAATTAGGAAAAATCGTCGTTGTCATTGAGGCACCCCGGTTGAAGATACCCGTTCGGTGAGACAGAGTGTCCTGCTGCATGAAGAAGTCCCTAACTGCCTGCTGCACATCCCCGTCTGACAGGAATCGTCGGCCTTCAAGGACTTTTTTAAGGGACCGAAGGCGTGATAATCGGATGGGAAGAGACTAGGACTATAGAGCGGGTGCACCAGCGTCAAGCACTTTAGCTGGCGTCGCTTCTGCTGTAGGACATTTGTTGTATGGGGACTGCGTTATCTCGAAGCATCAGCACCCTCTGGCGCACCAATCCACAACGGTGGCTTTCGACAGACATGCCGCGCCGCCATACATATTCTTCATTCTGCATTGGATGTCTACCGGTGCGTGTCCTTCGGCAGCCAAGATAAGAGTAACAGCATGTTGGTCCTGTTTGGATGCATTTGGTAATAACGTCGCCGGAGTTCACGTTTCCGCATTTACCACACGCTGGTTGCAAATACACGAATGTCACATTAATCCCTAACGTGCATGTACACCACTGGCCATTAAAATTGCTACACCAAGAAGAAATGCAGATGATAAACAGGTATTCATTGGAAAAATATATTATACTAGAACTGACATGTGATTACATTTTCACGCAGTTTGGGGGCATAGATAAATCAGTACCCAGAACAACCACCTCTGGCCGTAATAACGGCCTTGATACTACTGGGCATTGAGTCAAACAGAGCTTGGAGGGCGTGTACAGGTACAGCTGCCCATGCAGCTTCAACACGATACCACAGTTCATCAAGAGTAGTGACTGGCGTCTTGTGACGAGCCACTTGCTCGGCCACCATTGACCAGACGTTTTCAATTGGTGAGGGATCTGAAGAATGTGCTGGCCAGGGCAGCAGTCGAACATTTTCTGTATCCAGAAAGGCCCGTACAGGACCTGCAACATGCGGTCGTGCATTATCCTGCTGAAATGTAGGGTTTCGCAGGGATCGAAGGAAGGGTGGAGCCACGGGTCGTAACACATCTGAAATGTAACGTCCACTGTTCAAAGTGCCGTCAATGCGAACAAGAGGTAACCGAGACGTGTAACCAATGGCACCCCCTACCATCACGCCAGTATGGCGATGACGAATACACTCTTCCAATCTGCGTTCATCGCGACCATCATGATGCTGTAAACAGAACATGGATTCATCCGAAAAAATAACGTTTTGCCATTCGTGCAGTCAGGTTCGGCGTCGAGTACACCATCGCAGGCGCTCCTGTCTGTGATTCAGCGTCACGGGTAACAGCAGCCATGGTCTCCGAGCTGGTAGTCCATGCTGCTGCAAACGTCGTCGAACTGTTCGTACTCAGGAATCGAGACGTGGCTGCACGATCCGTTACAGCCATGCGGATAAGATGCCTGTCATATCGACTGCTAGTGATAGGAGGCCGTTGGGATCCAGCACGGCGTTCCGTATTACCCTTCTGATCCCACCGATTCCATATTCTGCTAACAGTCATTGGATCTCGACCAACGCGAGCAGCAATGTCGCGATACGAAAAAACCGCAATCGCGATAGGCTACAATCCGACCTTTATCAAAGTCGGAAACGTGTTGGTACGCATTTCTCCTCCTTACACGAGGTATCACAACAACGTTTCACCAGGCAACGCCGGTGAACTGCTGTTTGTGTATGAGAAATCGGTTGGAAACTTTGGTTCAAATGGCTCTGAGGACTATGGGACTTAACTTCTAAGGTCATCAGTCCCCTAGAACTTAGAACTGCTTAAACCTAACTAACCTAAGGACATCACACACATCCATTTCCGAGGCAGGATTCGAACCTGCGACCGTAGCGGTCACGCAGTTAGCGAGTGTAGCGCCTAGAACCGCTCGGCCACACCGTCCGGCCAGGTTGGAAACTTTAATCATGTCAGCACGTTGTAGCTGTCGCCACCGGCGCCAACCTTGTGTGAATGCTCTGCAAAGCTAATCATTTGCATATGATAACATCTTCTTCCTGTCGGTTAAATTTCGCGTCTGTAGTACGTCATCTTCGGGGTGTAGCAATTTTAATGGCCAGTAGTGTATGTGCTTACGTACCTGCATAAGAGTCGCGCTATATTGCTTGTGTATACGTTGCAGCAACGCCCTGAAACGGAAACTTTTTGATACCGCCTTGTAGATAGAATACTAAAATGAAAGAGCATGTAAGTACAGAGTCGGGAACGAAAGAGCGTGCGCGGGAAAACATCCGATTAACGAAACGCATCCGGTATTAACGGAAGGGTACTTTGAGACTTGTGGAATGCCCGTTACTCGGTAGTGAATACAGGTGACGAGTAACAACAGTCCCAGTGCACCCCCAGTGTTTACCAACCGTAGCGACGCGTCCGCGGGCTGCTTGGGCGCACCCCGGGCGCCCCTGGCGGCGCCGCGATTGGCGAGCGTGGCGAACGGCGGCGCCGGGGCGTCGCCGTCTATTTCGACGCCGGTATCTAGGTCACGGCGAGCGGCGCGCCGCTCAATGCTGCCGGCGGGCCACGAACGAGGTCTCCGCCGTCGCCGCGCCTCGCCACCGGCGCAACCACATCCCGGGCACATCGGGCAACGGGACGCTGTCACTGCGGCCGTGCCACGAGCGGTGCTACACGAAGGACGCTTGTTTTATGAGAGAAGGTCTAGCTATTATTTTACTACCCGATACTTTCGTTATACACCGACGGAAAAAGGCGTTGAAGCCGTCTCACACGGAATAAAATCAGTCAGGTGGCGCGTTTGGGTGTTAGCTCGCATGTCGAAGCACTCACACGCACTGAGGTGACAAAGGTCGCGGGATAGCTACATGCACATACACATATAGCGGTAGTATCGCGTACACAGGTTATAAAAGGCAATGCATTGTCGGAGCTGTCATTTGTTCGCAGGTCTACATCTACATGTATACTCTGCAAATCACATTTAAGCGCTTAGCAGAGGTTCACTGAACCACTTTCACAATTCTCTATTCTTCCAATCTCGTATAGCGCGCGGAAAGAATGAACACCTATATCTTTCCGTGCGAGCTCTGATTTCCCTTATTTTACCGTGGTGATAGTTCTTCCCTATGTAGGTCGGTGTCAACAAAATATTTTCGCAAGTTGGTGATTGGAATTTCGTGAGAAGACTCCGTCGCAATAAAAATTGCCTTTCTTTTAATGATTTCGAGCCCAAATCCTGTATCATTTCAGTGACACTCTCTCCCATACTTCGCGATAATACAAAACGGGCTGCGTTTCTTTGAACTTTTTCGATGAACTCCGTCAGTCCTATCTGGTAAGGATCCGACAGTATACTAAAATAGGACGGACTAGTGTAGTGTAGGCACTCTCATTAGTAGGTCTGTTACATTTTCTAAGTGTCCTGCCAATAAAACGCAGTCTTTAGTTAGCCTTCCCCACAACATTTTCTGTGTGTTCCTTCCAATTTAAACTGTTCGTAATTGTAATACATAGGTATTTAGTTGAATTTACGGCTTTTAGATTAGACTAAAGTTTAACGCGTTCCTTTTAGCACTCATGTGGATGACCTCACCCTTTTCGTTATTTAGGGTCAACTGCCACTTCTCGCACCATTCCGATATTTCTTCTAAATCGTTTTGCAGTTTGTCTTGATCTTCTAATAACTTTATTAGTCGATAAACGACAGCGTCATCTGCAGACAAACGAAGACGGCTGCTCAGATTGTCTCCCAAATCGTTTATATAGATCAGGAACAGGGCCTACAACACTACCTTGGGGAACAGCAGCAATCACTTCTGTTTTACTCGATGACGAAGTGATTCATGTGGAAAGGTTTCCGACGTGATTATGGCCGCACGGTGGGAGTCAACAGTCTTTGAACGCCAAATGGTAGTTGGAGCTACACGTATAGGAACCACCATTTCAGAACTCGTTACGGAATTCAAAATTACGGTATAATCAAAGTCAAGACTGTGCCGAGAATACCAAATTTCAAGGATTACCTCTCACAATGGACAACGCTGTGGCCGACGGCCTTCACTTACCGCCGAGTGCAGCGGCGTTTGCATAGAGTTGTCACCGCCAACAGACAAGCAGCAATGCGTGAAGTAACGGCAGAAATGCGACGCACGACGAACGTATTCGTAACGACAGTACGGCGCATTTTGGCGTTAGTGCGCTAGGGCAGCAGACGACGGACACGAGCGCCTTAGCGAACGCGCGACATCGTATGCGGCCCCGCTCCTGCGATCGTGACCGTATCGGTTGGATCCTAGATGACTGGAAAACCATGGCCAGGTGAGATGAGTCCCGATTTCACTTGGTAAGAGCTGATGGTAGGGTTCGAGTGTGGCTCAGACCTCACGAAGCCGTGGACCCAAGTTCTCAACAAGGCACTGTGTGACCTCATGGTGGCTGCATAATGCTATGGTCTGTATTTTTCGGAATGGGATTGGTCTCTGCTCCAACTGAACCGATCACTGATTGCAAACAGTTATGTTCCACTACTGGAAGACCATTTGCAACCGTTCCTGGACTTCATGCTTCCAAACAATGATATCGTGTCACCAGACTACACTTATTCGCAACTGGTTTGAAGTGGACAGTTTGAATGATTTGGCCATCCACATCGCCCAACATGAATCCCATCAACATTTATGGGACATACTCGAGAGGTCAGCTCGTGCACAAAATCCGTTCACAATTATGGACTGCTATAGAGGTAGTATGGCTGGCTATTTCTGCATGGGACTTCCAACGACTGGCTGATTCCATGCCACGAAATTTAACCGACAGGAAAGAGATGCTGTGATATGCAAATGATTAGCTTTTCAGAGCATTCACACAAGGTTGGCGCCGGTGGCCACACCTACAACGTGCTGACATGAGGAAAGAATCCAACCGTTTTGTCATACACAAACAGCAGTTGACCGCCGTTGCCTGGTGAAACATTGTTGTGATGCCTCGTGTAAGGAGGAGAAATGTGTACCATCACGTTTCCGACTTTGATAAAGGTCGGCTTGTAGCCTATCGCGATTGCGGTTTATCGTATCGCGACATTGCTGCTCGCGTTGGTCGAGATCCAATGACTGTTAGCAGAATATGGCATCGGTGGGTTCACGAGGGTAATACAGAACGCTGTGCTGGATCCCAAAGGCCTCGTATCACTAGCAGTCGAAATGACGGGCATCTTATCCGCATGGCTGTAACGGATCGTGCAGCCACGTCTCGATTCCTGAGTACGAACAGTTCGACGACGTTTGCAGCAGCATGGACTATCAGCTCGAAGACCATGGCTGCGGTTACCCTTGACGCTGCATCGCAGACAGGAGCGCCTGCGAAGGTGTACTCAACGAAGAACCTGTGTGCACGAATGGCAAATCGTCATTTTTTCGGATGAATCCACGTTCTGTTTACAGCATCATGATGGTCGCATGCGTGTTTGGCGACACATTGGAAGCGTGTATTCGTCATCGCCATACTGCTGTATCACCCGGCGTGATGGTATGGGGTGCCATTGGTTACACGTCTCGGTCACCTCTTGTTCGCATTGACGGCACTTTGAACAGTGGACGTTACATTTCAGATGTGTTACGACCCGTGGCTCTATCCTTCATGCGATCCCTGCGAAACCCTACATTTCAGCAGGATAATGCACAGCCGCATGTTGCAGGTCCTGTACGGGCCTTTCTGAATAGAGAAAATGTTCGACTGCTGCGCTGGCCAGCACATTCTCCAGATCTCTCACCAATTAAAAACGTCTGGTCAATGGTGGCCGAGCAACTGCCTCGTCACAATACGCCAATCACTACTCTCGATGAACTGTGGTATCGTGTTGAAGCCGCATGGGCATCTGTACCTGTACACGCCATCCGAGCTCTGTTTGATTTAATGCCCAGGCGTATCAAGGCCGTTATTACGGCCAGAGGTGGTTGTTCTGGGTACAGATTTCTCAGGATCTATGCCCCCAAACTGCGTGAAAATGTAATCACGTGTCAGTTATAGTATAATATATTTGTCCAATGAATAACCGTTTATCATCTGCATTTCTTTTTGGTGTAGCAATTTTAATGGCGATTCCATTGTTGTTGCTGTTGTTGTCGTTGATGATCTCCTGCTGGTCGTTCTTCCTTCTCCCTCATTGTTTTCGGCCATCACAAAACCGCGCCCCCAAGGAAACGCCGCCAAGGGCATGCCCTGCGACTGCCATACCCTAGCCACGCCACCACTGAGATGCCTTGTCATTAAATACACGTATGGTTCGTACCAAGAAGCTGCTGCAGAGAGAGAGAGAGAGAGAGAGAGAGAGAGAGAGAGAGAGAGAATGGAGCGCCAGGTTCCGTCACCGGCCGGTGCCCCAGCCGCAAACCGTAGACCCCGGTCCGGGGCCCCGAGTTGGGCCGGCTGGCCAATTGCGTCCAAGGTGAGCCTCCAGACGGCCGCGGACGCAGGCAGCCTCCGCCGCCTGCTCGCCGCGGCAGCCGGATGTGCAAGTGTCGCCGCTCCCACGGCGCCTCGCCGTCTCGCCTCCCAGCAACGCTCCGCAGCTGCAACCGCTCGCCGGCCGGCTCGGCTCTAGCTCCCGTCCTGCGTCCAAGGCTACAGCCTCTCCAAATCCTCTCTCCTCCATTTCGCGTATAGGTTCGCAGATTTTCCCGCAAGTTATCGACGGGAAAACACAGGATGTGATTCTGAAACCCGTAGGATCTGTGCTAATCTGATGGACGGTAGTGAGGATACAGTGGGCCAAGTTGGGCGAGTCTGTCTGCACATCGATGAAGTCAAGCGTGGCCTCGTTACGATTTTACACCATGCCGTACCGTATATAGACTTTTGTAACCGTTCGACACGCTGATCTGCGATAGCCATTCTTGTTGAATTACAGGAACAGCTCATTACATCTCCAACCGAGATATTCATTTGAATCTTGCAAGATACTCGTGTCTTTTCTTTCTTTGAAAATGAGAACCTCCCAACTTTAATGAAAGGACCTGCTTTGTAAATGGTAACTTAATATCAGATGTACACCGAGGTGACAAAAGTCATAGGCTACCTCCTAATATAGTGCCGGTGATGTTCTACAGTACACAGATACCGCCTCGCAATATCATAGGCAATAATATCGAAGTTTCCAAAGATCAAAACATATTTCAGGTATTAGGCCGTTACACTCCAAGCAATAATTCGTTAACACACCAAATCCGACAAACATGACAGAGGCAGCTACTAACGTACGGTAGATTGATAGGGTGATTACCGAACAACCCGAACCGCAGGTTGCTCTAACCCGCCTCTACTCCACAAGGGAAAAACGGACCACCCAATTTATAAACAACCACCTTCTAGCGGGTGGGCAAACGGAGAAGAATGGTGGGACGACCCCGAAGCAAAACGGCTGGTGACCTCACCCTGAAAACAAGTAGAATTTAACAAGAGTAAATCAAACAACATATCACCAATCACTTATAATAAACTGCGATTTCTCGAGAAGACCTGGCGCAGCACCACCAAATCGCTCTTCCGAACCGTCCGCCGCCAGCCGCTTCAACGGACGCAGGAAGGCGCGCCGATCTCCCGTCTCATGGCGTACCTGCTCGCACCCGCCAGACTGATGTCGCTGCTTGACTCTAGTTGCTCTCGTGTCGACCGCGAAGTCACTACCCCTCGCTATACGCCGTGGCCCACTGGACTCGCGTGGCGACCTCAAATGCGCCGACGCTCAAGACGGACAAGTCGTCTTGTGTCTCAGTGCGCGACCGACCAACCGATCGATCGATCCAATGACCATTGCCTGAGCAAACTAGAGCAGACTGGCGGCCTAACGCGCAGACTCACAAGGAAACCTCCCCATCGCACCCCCTTCAGATTTAGTTATAAGTTGGCACAGTGGATAGGCCTTGAAAAACTGAACACAGATCAATTGAGAAAACAGGAAGAAGTTGTGTGGAACTGGGAAAAAAATAAGCAAAATATACAAACTGAGTAGTTCGTAGGAAGATAAGCAGCATCTAGGACACTGTGAACGCAGGAGCGCCGTGGTCTGGTGGTAAAGTGAGCAGCTGTGGAACGAAAGGTCTTTGGTTCAAATCTTCCATCGAGCGAAAACTTTAATTTTTTATTTTCAGTTTATGTGACAAACTCTTATGTTTTCATCACTTTTTTCGGAGTGATTATCACATCCACAAGAAAACCTAAATCGGGCAAGGTAGAAGAATCTCTTTACCCATTCGCCAAGTGTACAAGTTAGGTGGGTCGACAACATATTCCTGTCATGTGAAGCGCATGCCGTCACCAGTGTCGTATAGAATATATCAGATGTGTTTTCCTGTGGAGGAATCGGTTGACCTATGACCTTGCGATCAAATGTTTTCGGTTCCGATTGGAGAGGCACGTCCTTTCGTCTACTAATCGCACGGTTTTGCGATGCGGTCGCAAAACACAGACACTAAACTTATTACAGTGAACAGAGACGTCAATGAACGAACGGACAGATAATAACTATGCAAAAATAAAGAAAGTAAAATTTTCACTCGAGGGAAGACTTGAACCAAGGACCTCCTCTTCTGCAGCTGCTCACGCTACCACGGGACCACAGCACTCCTGAGCTCACGTTCTCCTTGATGTTGCCTATGTGGCCCATGGACTACTCAGTTTGTATATTTTGCTATTTTTTCGCAGTTCCACACAACGTCTTCCTGTTTTCTCAATTGATCTGTGTTCAGTTTATCAAGGCCTATCCACTGTGCTAAGTTATAACTAAATCTGAGGGGGGGTGCGATGGGGAGGTTCCCTTGTCAGATGCAGGAACTAAGCCCCGACCGGGCGACCACTCGCTGAGTTCTCTTACTGGCCTAGTGGAAAGACTCTCATTTTGCCGGCTTTAAGGGTTGATCCGAACGACAGACATACTAGCACTCCGAACGACAGATAGACACACTAACTGCCTAACAAATGCGGACGAGAGACAGACTAGCAAGCTGGGGACGAGAGGTTGACCCAGACTGACCCACTGGCGAGCTCATAACGCCCCTTAAATGCACGTGAACAGGCAACCTTTCCCCTTTCCCACCAGAGGGAGAAAAAATAGCTCTGAGCACTATGCGACTTAACTTCTGAGGTCATCAGTCGCATAGAACTTAGAACTAATTAAACCTAACTAACCTAAGGACATCACACACATCCATGCCCGAGGCAGGATTCGAACCTGCGACCGCAGCAGTCGCACGGCTCCGGACTGCGCGCCTAGAACCCCGAGACCACCGCGGCCGGCCCACCACCAGAGGGAGACACGAAAGGTGCGATTGCCACAGTGGCGCCACCGCCAGAAACGGAGGGCGACTGCTTCGCACTACGCGCTGCGACGCGCTCTTCAAAGCAGCAATTTTTACCACGGCTCACATGGCTTAGTGGGGACTGCGCCACACTCGAACCCTACCATCAGCTCTTACCAACTGAAATCGTGACTCACCAGACCAGGCTACGTTTTTCCACTCGCCTGGCGCCCAACCGATGTGGTCACAAGCCCAGGAGATGCGCTGCGGGCGATGTCGCGCTGCTGTCGAAGGCACTCGCATCGGTGGTCCGCTGCCAAGCTCACTGACGCCAAATTTCGCCTCACAAGTCTTAATGGATACGTTCGTCTTGCGTCCCACATTGATTTCTTTTATTTCACGGAGTGCTGCTTGTCTGTTAGGACTGGAAACTCTACGCAAACGCCGCTGTCCTCAGTCGTTCAGTGAACGACGTCCGTCACTGCGTTGTCCGCTGTGAGAGCTAATGCCTGTAATTTGGTATTCCTGGTACGCTGTACATCCCGCAATATTGAATTCCCTAACGACTCCCGAAATGGAATGTCCCATGCGTTTAGCTCCAACTACCATTCCGCGTTTAACGTTTGTTAATTCCCGTCGTGCAGGCGTAATCTTGTCGGAAACCTTTTCACATGAATCACCTGAGTATAAATGATGGCTCCGCCAATGCACTGCCCTTTTATACCTTGTGTACGGGATACTACCGCAACCTGTGTGTTTGGATATCGCTGTTGTCTTCCACTATTAGTGCTGCCACCTGCTGTCTGTGAGTGATTATTGCACGTTGACGTCGAACATAGGTGCTGGTCACAAAAAAAAAATGGTTCAAATGGCTCTGAGCACTATAGGACTCAGCGGCTGTGGTCATCAGTCCCCTAGAACTTAGAACAACTTAAACTTAACTAACCTAAGGACATCACACACATCCACGCCCGAGGCAGGATTCGAACCTGCGACCGTAGCAGTCGCACGGTTCCGGACTGCGCGCCTAGAACCACGAGACCACCGCGGCCGGCGGTGGTCACACAGTGTGACAGGATCGTGTGGGTGGTGGGCTTAGCAGACTACACGGTTTTTAAGGGCGAGTAGTTTCCCGATGACGGCCGGTCTTTACAACCTCCATTGCAGAAATGGTCTCAATGCCCTACAACGAAGTGTCGTCTTGCAGATTCGCTTTAAGCAGGAAAAAGAAATGCCCAGAACAATTGTGCTCCTGATTCTCACTGGCCGAAACACCCATTTGTTAAATAATTTCGTCAAACAGTTTGGAACCCACCAAATCGTGGAGTCAGCCGACAGCCCGTGTGGGGTTAAGGTGGCACGTCGTGGATCCTCCGGGTACGGTGTTGGTGTTTTAAAGTGGTTACCGTTTCGGATTTCTGGTGTGAGCAACCCTCCGTGAGCATCGACACTACTTTTCAGATACGGAAAGCTTACACAGCAATCGGAAGTGCGTTTCCACGCGCGGGAGTCAATTTAGGGTTAGGTACTTTCCTGTTTATCACAGCAAGTGTTTGGGGTTTAGTGAGCGCCGAATAGTTCGGTCAAGCGAGGCCGCAGGGCAGAGTGTCGCGCCATTAGCTGCCTGCTAGGTGGAGGGGGTATTGGATAAAATTGGCCGACTTGTATGCGGTTCATAGGTGTCAATACATTTCATTTGTTTCGTGCTAATTTGAGTGTGGCGTTTTTGCTTCGGATTTTTCCCCGTTGACCTACAACTGAATTAGCCGTTCGCGGTTGTGATAATTATCGGCGGGAGTTGCTAGTATACAGCTGGAGGCGGTTACACTGAACAGTTAGCAGCGAAAACATTCCAGTGCTGTCGTCGGATCTCGGAATTTTTCCTGAAAGTAGTTACACAGCTACAAGGCTTTTAACTATTGACTTTACAGTTGCGAGAATATTAATCCTGGCTCGTGTGTCAAACGATGTTGGCGGCCTTTACGTACTAGGACTGGTAGTGCAGCACGTTGTTGTTGTGGTCTTCAGTCCAGAGACTGGTTTGATGCAGCTCTCCATGCTACTCTATCCTGTGAAAGCTGCTTCATCACGAAGCACCGTCCAACTGCAACCTACTTTCTTCCGAATCTGCTTAGTGTATACATCTCTTGCTCTCCCTCTACGATTTTCACCCACCACGCTGCCCTCCAATACTAAATTGGTGATCCCTTGATGCCTCAGAACATGTCCTTCCAACCGATCCCTTCTTCTAGTCAAGTTGTGGCACAAATTCCACTTCTCCTCTATTTAGTACCTCTTCATTAGTTACATGATCTACCCATATAATCTTCAGCATTCTTGTGCAGCACATTTCGAAAGCTTCTACTCTCTTCTTGTTTAAATTATTTATCGTCCATGTTTCACTTCGATACATGGATACACTCAAATAAAATACTTTCAGAAAAGGCTTCCTGACAAATCTATACTCGATGTTAAAAAATTTTTCTTCTTGAGAAACGCTTACCCTGCCATTGGCATTTTATGTCCTTCGACCATCATCAGTTATTTTGCTCTCCAAAGAGCAAAACTCATCTGCTACTTTAAGTGTCTCATTTCCAAATTTAATTCCCTTAGAATCACCTGATTTAATTCGACTACATTCCATTATCCTCGTTCTGGTTTTGTTGATGTTCACTTATATCCTCCTTTCAAGACACTGTCCATTCCGCTCAATTGCTCTTCCAAGTCCTTTGCTGTCTCTGACAGAATTACAATGTCAGTGCAGCATACCAGAGAACTAATGCGGGTCCGGCATCACATGTATCCAATTTAATCCGCGGAGCAGTGCAAACCGTTCTTTGTGTCGCGAACCGGACGCCGCCGAGAGTGTGTTGAGATGTTTCTTTGTAAAACGTACATAATTTCCTTATTAATATAAAGGGTAGAGCCTAGAGCTAGTACGTATGAGCGGTTTTCTATCTGAGTTTTAATAAGATCAAACTTGTGAATAACATACTTTAGTGCACGGTGTTTAGCCATTAATTTCTCTTCGAATAAAATACAGGGTGTACCAAATGAATCAACCGATTTAAGAAAAATGGTAACCATTACTTTTTTTGAGATATGTGCGGACATCACGTACTGTTGGAAAGAGCAAACTCTCGAGTTTTACATGGTTCCCGCTAGGCAGCGGCAGTGTCTAGTAAAAATTATGTCAGAACAAAAAAAGCGTTTTGTGTTCTACGTTTTGCGCAGTGCGGGCCAGTAGTAACTGTTCAACTTGACTTTCGAACTGTGTGGATCCTCCGACAGCACAGAGCATTAGAAGATCGCATGAACAATTCCGAGAAAAAAGGTTGTTTGTGTAAAGGCAAATCGACGGGCCGTTCCCCAGTGCCTGACACAGATGTCGAACCCATCCGCCATGGTTTCACAAGGAGACCGCAGAAATCCGTTCGCCGTGCAGCCCGATAGCTCAACATATCCCAATATCCGCCTGGCGTGTATTGCGTCGATGATTACACATGAAAACATACAAAATCCTGCCACTTCAAGCTCTTCGTGAAGGTGACGAACAACAACGTGTGGAGTTCTGTAATTTCATTCTTGGCAAGATGGAGCACGACAGTTTTTCTCCACGCTTAGTATTTAGTGCGAGGCAACATTCCATTTAAACGGAATTTGTGAAACGTCATAATGTGATAATATCGGGTACGGAACAACCACATGAAGTTGTACAACATGAGAGGGACTAAAGGTCTATGGTCCATTTTTCTTTGGTGAGAACACAGTTACAGGAAGCACATATATCGGTATGCTTGAGAACTTCCTTTTCCCACAGTTGGAGACTGATTCGAACGACTTATTTACCAACAGGATGGCGTACCGCCACACTGGTATCTGGAAGTGAAGGAATTTTTAAATGAAAGGATTACGGAACGAGGGCTTTGTAGGGGAGGACCAAATGATTCAGCATTACATACTGGCCTCCAAGGTCACCGGACCTGACTGTATGTGATTATTTATTGTGGGGGTTTATAAAAGATTCTGTTTATGTGCCTCCGTTACCAACGATGATGAATGAACTGAGACATCGCATAACAGCTGTGGAAGCTGTAACGCAAGACATTCTCGCTGCAGTGTGGGAACAATTTGAATACCGCATTGACATATCACGTGCATCTCAAGGGGGTATATTAAATACTTATGAAAAAATATGAAAAATCATTTTGAGTTTTCCGTTCATCAAAAAACAAAATACATTGTATACGTTTATTAGTTTCAGGAATATAGACGTGCCAAATCGGATCATTCTTTTTGACACACCCTGTACATAGCGACCAGGTGATACATTACCTGTCATTGAAAATATCTTGCAGTAATTTTAGTGTAGAGTATGCTGTGAATGGTTTCGTCATTAGTCTCATTGTCGATCTTGAATACCAGTCAGACACAGCCCCCGATGTGCTGTTTTTAAACGATGGCTGTAAGAAAAGGTCTAGTGTTCTCATACATCACTCTGTACTGAACTGACGTAGTTTCTTTTCGAAGCACTAAAATCATACGATAGCAGAATCGCTTACCACCATCAAATGAACTGTTGTTATCTCGAGGCGATTGTTGTCTGCATGTATTACATACGTGCCAATTAATTTAATTTGTCGTGTACGACTCTGTCACACAACGGCAAAGAGAGATGGGTTACGGGGTGGTGTGGCAGCTGTTGTCGTAGCAAAGCTGGACAGGAGCAAAAATGATTAACGAGGAACTAACCACACGACACAGAAGATTTACTTAACCTATATATCTCTCGAAGCGTACAAAGACTCATTACAAAAAATGCAGCTAGAAACAAAGTCCAACTGTTACAATGTCAACTAAGATGAGGCTCGCCGTACTAAGCACGAATGACGAAGTCACAGGGAAGAGGCTCCAAGTGCAAATGGGGAGAGTTGTTGTCGCCGGCCGTGCTATATCGTGGCAGCAGAGGGCGCTCGTAGTCCATAGCCCCTGGAGGCATGGCTCAGCATGTGCGCACCACTGGATTCACCAGACCCCGCGTGACCGCTATTGGCGTCAGACCGAAACTTGCTATTCTGCTGCCAAATGTAGAATGCCCGTGGGGTGGTACCTACCAGTGATAGCACATAATTCAACTGAATCGCCTCTCTGAAAACTTTAACTACTTCAGAGAAACTGGAGGAATGTGGATTCTGGTCGCGGCGGCGAGAGTAATTTCGCTTTTCGCTGTGTAATCCCCGAGGCACGGGCGAAAGGATAGTTCCAATAGAACTGTAACAGCAGGTCGACTGTCACGTCTGGTCAGCTCACTCAGCACGACCACTGCACGTGCGTAACACAAGGTCCTGGGTTCGAGTCCCAGTGCGGCACAAAGTTTTAATGTGTCTGCGCCAGAGTGAAAGATTCATTCTGGGCATATTTGACTTTGTCTAGAAGCTGGATAGTACGCTGTCTTGTTTCACCGTCTCATATCACAGAGGCTGCGTAGGGCGCTTCATAGCGCTGTAATGCGATCGCTTTATTTGAAACACTCGTTCGCCCCCTTGCAGTATGCACCTGCACACGAGGGTTCATGACGGGCACAATAGACTAATGGAGCGGAGCGGCCAAGTAAATCGGTCAGTCGACGTAAAGATAGCGGGGATATGCCCGGCAAGAAGTGCGCCGGTCTCGCATCACCTCAACCATCAATATGCCGTGAGCCGCAGTAGCAGACCGCACATGCAAACGTGGCTTGGCCAACATCGGCCTGACTCGTCTTTCCGCCTGGTGGAGTGGAGCGGAGCGAGGGCCGGGCCGGAATTCGGCGCGCTCAATACTGCAGGGGCAGACATTGTGGCCGCAGCGCCGCCTCATCTATAATGCACGCGGACAGAGACTCCGGCCTGCAATCGCCGCCGGCGCGACCGACCGGCACGCGGCGGTTCTCCCGGCTGCTCCGTAACGCACTCTACACCTCAGCGCACCTGCACTACGACGCGATATTTCTGCCGTCATTTGACGACCACATAGGTCGAGTATCCTCTGTTAACGTCGCTATTAATTTTGTGGAATACCTTGCCATTTTCGAAAAGCTTAGTTTTCATGTTGCTTTATTCTCCTAGAGTCAGTTGGCGAAACTTGGATATTCATATACACGGTGATTCAGCTGCCACTGCCTATGGGTTTTATGCAACCCGCAACGCCTTCAAGTACCACGTCCAAATTTTCGTGTTCTCTCACTCGCTATACGCAAACTGTTGCTGTTGTTGTTGCGGTTTGATGCAGCTCTCCATGCTACTCTATCCTGTGTAAGCTGCTTCATCTCCCAGTACGTACTGCAACCTACATCCTTCCGAATCTGCTTACTGTATTCATCTCTTGGTCTCCCTCTACGATTACCCTCCACGCTGACCTCAAATACTAAATTGGTGATCCCTCGATGTCTCAAAACATGTCCTACCAACCGATCCCTTCTTCTAGTCAAGTTGTGCCACTAGCTCCTCTTCTCCCCAATTCTATTCAATACCTCCTCATTAGTTATGTGATCTACCCATCTAATCTTCAGCATTCTTCTGTAGCACCACATTTCTAACGCTTCTATTCTCTTCTTGTCTAAGCTATTTATCGTCCACGTTTCACTTTCATACATGGCTACACTCCATACAAATACTTTCAGAAACGACTTCCTGACACGCAAACTGTTAGTCCTACAGAAAAAAATGAACAAGACCTTTTTGTAGGGAATTTAATGTAGTTAGATTCCCTACTGGGATACGTTTTCGCTACAAGCTGTAGCTTTCGAATTATTCCCGAAAAATGTACAAAAGTGACCTTCAATCGCGATTTCTTAAAAATTGTGGCCTCCAGCGAAATCGTATCCCAGTACAAAATTCAACTTCATTAAATTTTCTAGAAAAAATGTCCCATTATTTTTTTCTGTAGGACTAATCGTCTGTTCGTAGCAGACGGGAGAATATGGAAATTTTATGCAGGGTTTTTGAAGGCATTGCTTATACTAAAATGTTTCTGGTGAGTCAAGCCTCCCCCTCTCCCTACACCCCTACCTCCGTCCATCCAGCGAATCTGCGCCAGTATACATCGCTCCATTCTCTTTAAGTCAGTCACAGGTACAAAGCTGACATAACTGCCATTTACGAAAATCTTTGAAGAATGGCCTATAGTACGTCTGATCTGCCGAGTGCACTCTGCACGCAAAAGCTGAAGATTTTATTGATGTAGATTTTTTAAATAAATGATTGTTCTTCTTATTCAAGTGTTGCCATACTTATTCTGTTAAAGATATTTTACTCTTTGGCGTAATTGTGATAAGCGTGCGCCGGCCGGGGTGGCCAAGCGGTTCTAGGCGCTACAGTCTGGAACCGCGCGACCGCTACGGTCGCAGGTTCGAATTCTGCCTCGGGCATGGATGTGTGTAATGTCCTTAGGTTAGTCAGGTTTAATTAGTTCTAAGTTCTAGGGGACTGATGACCTCAGAAGTTAAGCCACACAGGGCTCAGAGCCATTTCAACCATTTGGTAAGCGGGCAGTAGACAACTTTCCTACAGCCACTGAACTTTGTAGCTGGTGGCTCGGATCTTGCTACTTTCGTGCTGGACATTTACCACTGACGAACCAACACCTTCTAAATACGATATGGCTTTAGCAAGATAGGGCTATGATCCGTACAGTGCGTTATTCAGGGACAAAGTAAGGCACCAGTATCCACGCCGATTACTCCCGCGATTTGGTGATACCCCTCAGTAAGCGAGATCACCAGATGTTTCAGCCCCCGATTTATGTCTGTGGAGTCGTCAAGACCAAAGGGATTCACAGCTGTTTCACAATAATGAAGAATTGATAGCAAGAATCAGAAGAGATGGAGGCCATTTTCTGAGAATGCGATAACCAGTTACTGTGAACGTCTTCACCAATGCATCGCTAATGATAGAAACCGTCCGTGACAGGTACTTTTTAAGAAATAAATGTGTGTTTGGCTCTTCAGTAATAGCAACGCGTTACCTGTAAGTTAAGATTAGTGTAAATATACGCTAAACTCCATATTAAGCAAATGAAAATCTACACTTCCCGTGTGCCACGCCGTAGACGTGTCCACGTGCTGAGAGAAATGTACTGGTACTGACTTACAAGGGTTATAGAAAAATATGGAAACATAGAGAAATTTACCCTTGAATTTAAATGCAGATCCTATCCGAGACTGAAGGTTGTGCTGTTCAATTTGAGCACGAACGGCACCTGTGCAAAGTTTTCAATACGTTGCAAATATCAGCCGTGGCCAGAACAGTGTTCTGTTGTGATCGTAAAGTGACTTCGAACGTGGGCAAGTTGTTGGCGCACGTAAGGTAAGTGCTTCCGTAACCAAGGTAGACAAAGTGTTTGGTGCTCCAAGGGACAGCTTAGTGAAAATTGATACTGCAAAGAAGGAAATCGGAAATTATCAGCTAAGTCACCACGCGGACGGGAGTGTGAGTTGTGTGATCGTGACAGGTAGTCATTGAAGAGGATTTCGACGGCTGCAAAATTCACTGCAGAACTGAATGTCGTACTAGCTAACACTCTCAGAATGAAAGGAGCTCCATAAGCAGGGAATTGCCGGGCTAGCTGGAGTTTCAAAATAACATCAAAATCACACATCAGAGAGGCAAACGCACGTACGAGGGGCGTTTGAAAAGTCCGCGCAAAGTCCGAGAGATGGCACCACCGGCGCGTATCGAGGTCATTTGTAATTAGTAGCATCTTTGTAAAGTGCGCACACCAAGTTTCCGCCATACTGGTGTATTTCTTTGTGTTTGGCATTCGTGTGAATCAAGGAAGTCGAGCGATTGTCAAAAAATAGACGGAAAAGAATTTCGTATGGTGATTAAACATTACTTTATTAAAGGCAAAACGCCTCGGGAGACTAAAGAGAAGCTTGACTCTGCACCTTCGATTAGAACAGTTTATAAGTGGATTCAAAATTTTCGGAGTGGCCATGTGGGCACAAGTGATGCTGAAAGTTCTGGACGCCCTGTGGAGGTTACGACTCCAGAAATAACTGATAAAATCCACGATATGGTGATGGATGACAGAAGAGTTAAGGTGCGTGAGATTGCTAGTGGTGTGGGCATCTCGAATGAACGCTTACATAATATTTTGCATAAACATTTGGACATGAGAAAGCTATCCGCAAGATGAGTTCCGCGATTGCTCACGCTTGACCAAAAACGGAATCGTGTGAAATGTTGCAAGGATGATTTGCAGCTGTCCAGGAAGAATCCGCAGGACTTTAAGCGTCGTTTCGTCACTGTGGATGAAACATGGATATATTACTATACTCCTGAGACCAAACTACAATATAAACAATGGGTTACCAAGGGAGAATCTGCACCAAAAAAGGCAAAGACAATTCCTTCGGCCGGAAAGGTTATGGTGACACTCTTTTTGGATTCGCAAGGGATAATCCTCATTAACTATCTGGAAACGGGTAAAACTATTACACGTGAATATTATTCATCGTTATTGGACCGTTTGAAAAACGAGCTGCAAGAAAAACGCCGGCGATTGTGGAAATAGGGTTCCAACTCGTTTCACATTCCCCCTTATTCTCCAGACTTGGCTCCCTCGGACTACTATTTATTCCCCAATTTGAAGAAATGGCTGGCGGAACAAAGATTTTATTCACACGAGGAGTTGATTGCGGCAACTAATAGCTATTTTGCAGACTTGGATAATTCCTATTATTCGGAATGGAGCAACAAATTGCGTTGGACGAAGCGTAGGAGTCTAAAAGGAGACTATGTCGAAAAATAAAAGAGGTTTACCCTAAACACGTAAGTAGTTTTTATTTTTGCACGGACTTTTCAATCGCCCCTCGTATCAAGGAAACGTAGTGCTGAAGCGATAACAAACACGTGGAATAGGGAGCCATCATCGGATGAGTCTTGTTTCACACTATTTTCAACTTCTGGCCGACATTACGTCCAAAGAGTGAGACATGGCGGAGGTTGGTGGTGATTTGGGCAACATATCGTCTTATTCCATGCGTCCAATGGTTACTCTGCAAGTTCGTATTATTTTGACTCACCAGATCCATGGCATGGAAAAATGTTTGTTCCGCAATCGTGATGCTGCCTGTGTTTAGTTGCTACGGGCCTCTGTTCACGCAACTCGCATCCACCGGGATTGGGTCTGTGAGCACTAGAGTGAATTTCCGCGTCTCCCCTGGCTACCACATCTGTAATCTCTCTTTATATTCGATGAATTATTCTGATACAATTCTACCCTTGAATGACGTTTACTAATTTTCTATCTTCATACACGCAGAATCCATGCGCAAAGTAGTTTCATACAATAGCTATACCATGAGCGCATAATTATTCTTTGTAGTACTCTCTCTGGTGGTTGTAAAAAAAACCTTCCGGGATTGTCTTCGTGCCGATTAGTCTGAGCATTGTTTGAAGAATTGTATCTGAATATTGAGATTTATAACAAAAGATAACAGATACGAAATTGTACGATTAAAAGGGATGTATATATTTATTGCTCCTTCTTACAAAAGGTGTGTAACAATTTACATTATTTGACATTTGAGAATTAATGATATTCATCGATATATTGCGTAGTTGTTAATCAGAAGGGAACTTCCGAAAGACTGGATACGAACCTGCATTTAATAATCCAAGAGCTCCATTACTTCTTCGGAAGGTTAAACTTCATCAAAACCAAATATCCGCTTGATCTGAGGCTTCCCGGCTGATTATACAACGCTCTCAAAAATACGAGGCATTTTATTTGTACAGATTAGCAGACTGCCGCAAAGAACGAGCCTGCAGAGAAGAAGAATCATCGCCTGATTTCATTGTAACAAGTAAAATTTCTGAATCATTTTGAGTGATTTATGACTGTGTTTCCTATTACGAATAATTCGATTGCTCGAACGAATTGAGAACTACATAATTACATAGATAGGAGGAAAAATTACACATCTTTAATATTATCGAGGTCTTGAGATCTACTTTGGAAAGAAGCGTCAGTGATCGCTATCCACTTCTATTACTGTTACCTGAACTCGACTTTTTTTGCAGAAAAAATGGCACAAGATTCCCTTTAAATCCAAACAGGGCCCTTATTTATCCATCCCGAGGGGATTGGAAGCTGTTTTTAAACACCAACGAATTTACTAAAACGTACTGGGCACGATTGTGTTCCCCTGTGTCTGCGCTGACTCGCGAGATTACACCTGCCGGGCGGACGCAGCTGCGAGAGGCGACGCAGGTGCCGGTGTTTCCTTTCCGAGTAGCCAACCACTCGGCGGTGCCCACGCCGGCCGTGACGTCACGGTGCCGCCGCCGCTGCCGGCCGGAAACCGCGCGGCCGCTCGCATTCCTGGCGACGCCGCGCTCTGCTGTGCTCCGTTCCACCGCGCGGTGAATCAGCGCAGAAGCGCGCGCCACGTCACGCCGAGGCGCCTTCTTTGGGCACGGGCAGCTAGAGGAATGCACGACACGGGGGCAGAGCCGCTCTTCGGGCTCTTCACTGGCTGCTGCCGGAGAGCAGGAAATACAGACCTCGGTCGTTAGTTCAGGCAGGCAGGCTATCTTGGTGTTATCAACCCGAGATCATTCACAGCTCGTAGCAACTGAGCACAAACGAGGCTACAGTTACCACAGACAGAAAAGTTACAGAAAGGCGACCTTACGTTAATAGCACTTGCAGAGTCAGCAAAAGTTTTTGACAACGCTGATTAGAATAAACTCGTTGAAATCCTGAAAGTAACAGGGATAAAATATTGAGAGCGAAAGGTTACTACAACACGTACACTACTGGCCATTACAATTGCTACACCACGAAGAAATGCAGATGATAAACGGATATTCATTGGAGAAATATATTATACTAGAACTGACATGTGATTGCATTTTCACGCAATCAGTACCCAGAACAACCACCTCTGGCCGTAATAACGGCCTTGATACTCCTGAGCATTCAGTCAAACAGAGCTTCGAGGGCGTGTACAGGTACAGCTGCCCATGCAGCTTCAAACTGATACCACAGTTCATCAAGAATAGTGACTGGCATATTGTGACGAGCCAGTTGCTCGGCCACCATTGACCAGACGTTTTCAGTTGGTGAGACATCTGGAGAATGTGCTGGCCAGGGCAGCAGTCGAACATTTTCTGTATCCAGAAAGGCCCGTACAGGACTTGCAACATGCGGTCGTGCATTGTTCTGCTGAAATGTAGGGTTTGGCAGGGATCGAATTAAGGGTAGAGCCACGGGTCGTAAGACATCTGAAATGTTACGTTCACTGTTGAAAGTGCCGTTAATGCGAACAAGAGGTGACCGAGACGTGTAACCAATGGCACCCCATACCATCACGCCAGGTGATACGCCAGTATGGGGATGACGAATACAAGCTTCCAATGTGCGTTCACCGCGATGTCGTCAAACACGGATGCGACCATCATGATGCTGTAAACAAACCTGGATTCATCTGAAAAAAATGACGTTTTGCCATTCGTGAACCCAGGTTCGTCGTTGAGTACACCATCGCAGGCGGTCCTGTCTGGGCTGCAGCATCAATGGTAACCGCAGCCATGGTCTCCGAACTGATAGTCCGTGCTGCTGCAAACGTCGTGGGACTGTTCGTGCAGATGGTTGTTGCTTTGCAAACCGCCCCATCTGTTGACTCAGGGATCGAGACGTGGCTGCACGATCCGTTACAGCCACGCGGATAAGATGTCTGTCATCTCGACTGCTAGTGATACGAGGCCGTTGGGATCCAGCACGGCGTTCCGTATTACCCTCCTGAACCCAGCGATTCCATATTCTGCTAACAGACATTGGATTTCGACCAACGCGAGCAGCAATGTCGCGATACGATAAACCGCAATCGCGATAGGCTACAATCCGACCTTCAAAGTCGGAAACGTGATGGTGGGCGTTTCTCCTCCTTACACGAGGCATCACAACAACGTTTCATGAGGAAACGCCGGTCAACTGCTGTTTTTGTATGAGAAATCGGTTGGAAACTTTCCTCATGTCAGCACGTTGCGCGCCAACCTTGTGTGAATGCTCTGAAAAGCTAATAATTTGCATATCACAGCATCTTCTTCCTGCCAGTTACATTTCGCGTCTGTAGCACGTCATGTTCGTGGTGTAGCAATTTTAATGGCCAGTATTATACATAAAACAGACTGCAGTTACATACTTACTGTCCAGTCACATTAATGGGACCACCTTCCTTAAGCCTCAATAAACATGTTTCTCAGTGTGGACCGCTGCGAGACGTGCAGGAAGAGATTCAATTATGTTCTGGATAGTACCGAGGGGCATGTGGAACGATGCCGACTCTAGTGCCGTGGCCAACTGCCCTACGCTTCACGGTTGAGGGTCCACGGCACGACCAGCCCGATCGATGTTGTCCACAGATACTGGCTTGGGTTTTAAGCTGGGGTCTTTGGTTCAAAATGGTTCAAATGGCTCTGAGCACTATGGGACTTAACAGCTGTGGTCATCAGTCCCCTAGAACTTAGAACTACTTAAACCTAACTAACCTAAGGACATCACACACATCCATGCCCGAGGCAGGATTCGAACCTGCGACCGTAGGATGGGGTCTTTGGTGGGCAGGGCAGTACGGTAAACTCATATTGACGCTCTTCGAACCACGCACGTACGAGTCCACTGCAAGATGCGTGACACGTTCGATTGTTCTGCTGGTAGTCGTCATCGTGCTGAGGAAAAAAAAAAATGCACGTAGGAGTTAACATGGTCCCCGCAGATAGATGCGTACTTGTCTTTACGCATTATGCTTTCTAGAATGACGAGAACACGCAGGCAATGGCACGAAAACATTCCCCACACCATAACGCTTCCTCTTTCGTCCTGGACCCTCCCGACGAGTGCTGCAAGGTATCAGCCCCACGAAGCATAAAACTGGATTCATATGAAAAGGCCACCTGTCGCCACTCAGTGGACGTCCAGTTGTGGCATCGGTGTGCATATCCCATCCTTTGTCGCCGGTAAAGCAGTCTGCATGGGTGTATGAACCTGGCGTCTGCTGAGAAGGTCCATATGAAACAACGTTCACTGATCGGTCGTTGAGCAGACACTACTCAACAACTGCACGTCTATTCGCATGTACACATCACTCACGACATCTACGGGCAGTGGCGCACCACAGTTGTCTCTGCGCCAGTTTTGGATAGCGCCATTTTGCCATGAACGGCGGCGCGTGAAAGTTTACAAACTTTGTAATTTTGGAAATGCTTCCAACCTTTCCCGAAAGGCAACGATCAGGCCCTTTTCGACGTCAGGTACATCGATCCGTTTCCGCATTACAACAACGATAGCACTGCTTTCCGCGTCCCCTAGGCGCGCTTTATACACCTTCCACTACTAGTGCTGCCATCTGGTGTCAGTCAGTCCTTATTGTACGTTGATGCCCAACATAGGCGATGGTCACATTAATGTGATTGGACCGTGTAATAGTCGGAGGACATGATAATGGAAGCAGTGATGAAAAGTAAGTGAGACATGGTTGCAGCCTATCCCACAACTTATTCAATATATGCATTAAACAAACAGCAAAGGAACGCAGACATAAATTTGGGAAGAAAATTAGAGTTCGCGGAAGAAAAATAAAAACTCTGGTTTGCCGATGACATCGTAAATATGTTACCTGTGGCACACGATGTAGAAGAGCAGTTGAACGTAATGGATACTGTCTTGAAAACAGATGGAATGGAACAGTAAAAGCAGCATCTGAGTTCTGCTATTTAGACAGCAAAATAACTGATAATGGGCAAAGCGGAGGGTATATAGAACGCACACTGCCAACAGAAAAAAGTATTTCTGAAAAACAATGTTTTGTCAACAATGAGTACCAATTTAAGGGTGAGGAAGAGTCTTCTGAAGGCGTTTGTGTGGAGTGTGGCCTTCACGCAAGGAAAACTTGAACAATAACAGTTGACACAAGAATAGACATGAACAGTCTGAAATGCCGAAGATTAGATGAACAGACCGAATAACAAATGAGTTGCTACTGAATCGAATTGAGGAACAAAGAAATTTATGGCAAACCTTCATCAAAAGAAAGAATCGCATGATGGGGCAGACCCTGAGGCATCAAGGGCTCGCCAAGGAAGGGCAAGCGGTAGGGGGAGAGCTCGGCTTGAATATCATGAGCAGTTTCGAGTACATGTAGGATGCAGAAGAGATTAAGAGCTTTGCAGGTACTTTCGACTGATGTGTTCAAGTGCTGAGGCACGTCCTATGATAGGGCAGCATTCGCCGAAATCGACGGCGTGCAATGAAATACTCACATCCCTACATTGCAATCTGATGATTCGGTTTAGTCAGACAGCTCATTCACTTCTTTCTGGATGTGTTTCAGCGCCTCGAAAAATGCCCTCGCAACTGCTTTTTTTTCTTTTTTTCCACAGAACCAAGGATAAGACTGGTCGAGGGTGCCACTCAAAGACTGAAGGGACAATGAGAAAGGCTTTTCCACGTCAATCGCCTGATGTTCTCCACGGTGACATGAGCAGTGCGAGGCAGCACATCTCAGTTCTGCAGCACGGTCTTCTACCCAGGGCGTCTATCGTGCAATGCATGTACCGCCAATGATTTAGTGTCTGTGCAGAATAGGGGGAAAAAAATTAACCAAGCTGCATACCAGCAAACACCGTTCATATACCCGTCACATCAAAAAGATTCGAGACTGGACTGAAAAAAATAGAGAAACGTTAAGACGGCGGTTTTAACGCTTCGGGTGTTCTACATAGTCTGTCCCCTACTACAGAACCAAGCACAGAAAGGTCATACAACTATGCGGAACGGTCAGAAAGATCCTCCTATGGGATGTTGTTCAATTGTGCCACTTGTTCGTCACAGTGGCATTATTGCCGGTTATATCGTCAGAGCGTTGCCCCTGGATGGGAAAATCTGAACTTTGCCGTTTAGTGCTAGGTTCGTATTGATAACAAACACCAAGTCTCATCGCCCGTGATGATTTCTCCCTTTCCAGGGGTCCACCCGTCGTCGTCGTCTTTCTTCGGAAGTCAAGGTATTCGGGCCGGCCGTTGTGGCCGAGCGGTTATAGGCGCTTCAGTCTGGAACCGCGCGACCGCTACGGTCGCAGGTTCGAATCCTGCCTCGTGAATGGATGTGTGTGGTGTCCTTAGGTTGGTTAGGTTTAAATAGTTCTAAGTTCTAGGGGACTGATGACCTCAGATGTTAAGTCCCACAGTGATCAGAGCCATTAGAACCAATGTGTTTGGGACGAACTTTGCACACACTTTACTCTTTTTCAGCATATTCTGGACAATTTCATACTCTACAGTCGTGCGCTCACTACTTAACACTGCCTGCTAACAACTGACTGGTCGAATGCACGTCCGGTGTTTACATTCAAGGTGCCACCGTAGTTACTGCGCTAACGTCGCTTATACGCCAGGAATAAAATCTCGGTACCTTTTGGAGAGCCGATACACTTTCCTAGAAAACCAGCTGGGAAAAAATTAGCAGAAAGACGATTTTCCCTCAAACAACAAAAGATAGACAGCCGCCTTACGGAAACCAAGATCGCTCTTCGCTGTTACCGTAGTTTTCAGGCTGACGACTGCTGTGATGGAGCTCTCCACGTTGGTCTATCCTGTCCTCGTCTCTTCACCTCTGCGTAGCTACTGCAACCTACATTCATTTGAACCTTCTAACTGTATTCGAGCCTTTATCTACATTTTTCAACGTCCCGCCCACACTTCACCATTAGCAAATAAAATATACCTAGATATCTTAGAATGCTACATAACTAACTAACCGTCTTCAAGTCGTTCCATAAACCCCGACTCATTGCAGTATCTCCTCGTTAGAAAACTGCACTACCCATCTAATCTTCGGCATTGGTTTGTAACATTGCATCGTAAAAAGGGAAGAGAGGGGATTAGTGTTTAACGACCCGTCGACAACGAGGTCATTGGAGACGGAGCACAAGCTCCGATTAGGAATGGTTGGAGAAGGAAATCGACCATGCCCTTTCGAAGGAACCTTCCCGGCATTTACACTATGGGATCAAAAGTATCCCGACACCTGGCTGAAAATGACTTACAAATTCGTGTCGCCATCCATCGGTAATGCTGGAATTCAATATAGTGTTGGCCCACCTTTAGCCTTGATGAGAGCTTCCACTCTCGCAGGTATATGTTCAATCAGGTATTGGAAGAAACTTCCTGACAGATTAAAACTGTAAGCCGGACAGAGACTCGAACTCGGGACCTTTGCCTTTCGCGGGCAAGTGCTCTGCCAAGTGAGCTACCCAGTGAGTAGCTCAGTTGGCAGAGCACTTGCCCGCGAAAGGCAAAGGTCCCGAGTTCGAGTCTCGGTCCGGCACACAGTTTTAATCTGCCAGGAAGTTTCATATCAGCGCACACTCCGCTGCAGAGTGAAAATCTCATTCAGGTATTGGAAGGTTTCTTGGGGAATGGCACCCCTTCCTTTATGGAATGCTGCGCTGACACGAGAGGTATCGACGTCGGTCGGTGAGGCCTGGCACGAAGTCAGGGTTCCAAAACATCCGAAGGGTGTTCTATAGGATTTAGGTCTGGACTCTGTGCAGGCCAGTCCATTACAGGAATGTTACTGTCGTGTAACCACTCCGCCAAAGGGCGTGCATTATGAACAGGTGTTCGATCGTGTTGAAAGATGCAATCGCCATCCCCGAAATGCTCTTCAACAGTGAGAAGCAAAAAGGCCCTTAAAACATCAATGTACCCTGTGCTGTGATAGTGCCACGCAAAACAACAAGGGATGCAAGTCCCCTCCATGAAAAACACGACCACACGATAACACCACCGCTTCCGAATTTCATTGTTGTCACCACAATCGCTGGCAGGTGATGTTCACCGGGCATTCGCCATACCCACACCCTGCCATCGGATCGCTACATTGTGTACCGTGATTCGTCACTCCACACAACGTTTTTCCACTGTTCAATCATCCAAGCGAGGGGTCGTTTGGCATTTACCGGCATGGTGTGTGCCTTCTGAGCAGCCACTCGACTATGAAATCCAAGTTTTCTCACCTCCCGCTCAAATGTCATAGTACTTGCTGTGGATCCTGATGCAGTTTGGAATTCCTGTGTGATGGTCTGTACGCACTACCACCCTGTTCAACTGTCGGCGGTCTCTGTCAGTCAACAGACGAGGTCGCCCTGTACGCTTTCGTGCTGTACGTGTCCCTTCACGTTTCCATTTCACTATCGCTTAGGAGGATGTTATCTAGGCATGTTTAGGAGTGCGGAAATATCGCGTACAGACGTGTGACTCAAGTGACACCCAATCACCTGACCACGTTGGCAGTCCGGAGCGCCTCATTATGCTCTCTCATGATGTCTATTGACTGCTGAGGTCGTTGATATGGAGTACCTGGCAGCACAGTGCACCTTATATGAAAAATGTATGTTTCTGGGGGTGTCCGGATACTTCTGATCGCATAGTGTGTAATCCAATGAAGTTATCAGTAAATAAGTTAATTTAATGTAAAGTGTGATACAAAATTTTATTGCCTTATATTCGGAATTGTGGATTTGGTGCATCTTTTAAATAGCGCCTTTTTCTTGAACGTTCTCCCGGATCGCTCGCGATAAGCGGGAAATCGAGTTTCGAGTATCGTTCCGGCACAAATTTTCATTTGTCGCCATTGGATTTACTTCAGTGTGCTATTGCAGCTCACGTGAGAATTTCTTTTGCGTCGTGTGGAAGACAGATATTGGAAAGGAAGATCAGTAAGGTGAACTTGCGTTGCTCAGTCTGTAACAGCATTGCACGCGAAAGCAAAGGGTCCGGGTTCTAGTCCCGCCCCAGCTCACAATTTAAACAGCCTGGACTTCTCACGATCGTCGTTATCGCCATCTGCGAAACGCACGTGTTCGGGCGATCGCCTCGGGCGCACTGTCCATAACGCCGCAAGCACAAAAATCTCATATCTGGAATGGACGTAACTCTCTTTCTGCGACGCAAGGCGGCGTAGGCCGGCAGTTCGGAGCGCTGGACGGGTTGCCAGGTCGGGTCCCGTCGCGACCTCGGGCGTCGCATCACGCCACCGCCGCCACTTTACGCTCCCCCCGAGAGTCTTTGTCGCCGCGTCAAAGGCCGGCGCTCATATTCAATAACTGTTACTGCGCGACAAAGGATAAATGGGCCCGTAAATAAAAGCCACTCCTCTGAATCGGTCTCGGTTCCGTCCGGTCCCGCTCTGCCCCTTTTTCTTCCTCTCCTTTCTGTTTGCCGTCGCAGGATGGCCCTCGCTGTCTGCCGGCCAGTCGCCAGTCGGCCGACCCCGAAGGATTGGAGTCACCGGCTCGGCGGGAAATTTATGGTGCGTAAGTCAGAGGTCGAGCGAGCGCTTAAATGTCACCCGCCCCACGTGTTTTATAAGCGTCGCCTGCCGGGGAATGGATGCCTCGGCAGGCGAGACCGATATGAAGGCACGCCGCGTCCCGGATCCCATTAGTTTCCCGGGCTGCTTGAACGGTTCGCCTTCGTGTTGGGGCCTGACCTCTCCTCGCCCGGCGACCTGTAATACGTCAGAAGCCCGCGTGTTGTAGCTAGTTTTGTTGTTTACACGAGTCCAAGGGCGTGGAAGGGGGGCAGAGTTAAGAAAGGAGCGCGGCAGTACTGTTGTCTGTTCCCTGTGTCACTTGGTCTGTAATACAGTACGCAGTTAACCCTTTAGTCACCAAATCATTTCCGGAAGTTGTAGACTTTTTATGAACACTTTATTGGGCTAGGAAAAAATATAAAATCATAGTTTACATCTTGAAAGTGAGAGTTTAGCCTACGAGTATAAAAAAATTAGTGGGAACTATTGTTCCCACCGAACTCTGGGGTCACTTGCTAATTTAAAAAAAAATGTATTTCCTTTATTTTTTAGTACAAAAACATGTTAAACATTACATTTATATATGTATTAGTTCATACTGTTCTCTGAGTTCGCTAAGGTGATGTACTATGGAACTTAGAGAAGCATATTGCTATACACAAAGGTACACGACAGTTGCTACACATTATTTTTGTTCTCTTTTCTTTGGTCTTGGTGCTAGATTGGCGGTATCTTCTGTTTGTTGTACCTTTTGTAGGGAAATGAGTTCCAACATTCTCCAGACAAACTTCATCTGGTACTCCAGACACACCTCTTTTTGGTGTTTGAAAATGAACAGGCCTTCCTCTTCTCTTTGAGAAGCCAGAGATGAGCTGCCTTGCCAAGTGTAATATAAATGTTAGCTGGTCTGCTTCTGTCTTCTGTAGCTTCCACATAACGTAGGAATTGACAATTGCTAAATCCGCAAGAAAGAAAAACAGTTTGTGCCGCCACTTCCATGAACGACGGTCTACAGCATACCGTTCACGCAGCTGATCAAATCTATCCACTCCTCTCATAATTTTATTATACTCTGCCACAGCCAATGGGCAGAATAATTCACTTCTGCTTCCACTAACTTACCTTGTAACATTTATGTAATTTTCAGTCAAATCCAGCAAATATACACGGATACTATCTCCCTCATAAATATAAAAGTAGATAAATACAACACAAGTCACTTCACACGAAAAAGGAAAGCACACTATCCAAAAAACGCTGCAGCGGTCGAACTGCGCTTCTGCATTGATTGACTCACAAAGTAGAAATACAACATGAAACTTCCTGGCAGATTAAAACTGTGTGCCCGACCGAGACTCGAACTCGGGACCTTTGCCTTTCGCGGGCAAGTGCTCTTCCAACTGAGCTACCGAAGCACGACTCACGCCCGGTACTCACAGCTTTACTTTTGCCAGTACCTCGTCTCCTACCTTCCAAACTTTACAGAAGCTCTCCTGCAGAGTGAAAATCTCATTCTGGAAACATCCCCCAGACTGTGGCTAAGCCATGTCTCCGCAATATCCTTTCTTTCAGGAGTGCTAGTTCTGCAAGGTTCGCAGGAGAGCTTCTGTAAAGTTTGGAAGTTAGGAGATGAGGTACTGGCAGAAGTAAAGCTGTGAGTACCGGGCGCGAGTCGTGCTTCGGTAGCTCAGTTGGTAGAGCACTTGCCCGCGAAAGGCAAAGGTCCCGAGTTCGAGTCTCGGTCGGGCACACAGTTTTAATCTGCCAGGAAGTTTCATATCAGCGCACACTCCGCTGCAGAGTGAAAATCTCATTCTAGTAATACAACAGCTTTCGCCTAACCGTTGACAATCTACACATAGTTAGCACGCTCTAACAGAGTTGGTAGCACAAGTTAGAAGTGGGAACACGGATTACCACTGAACTTACAGCGAAAACGAATGAGTGGGAACTATAGTTCCCACTGGTCACTAAAGGGTTAAGGAAATCTAGGAGAAGCTTGGAAACAGATCTGAAGTTCAGAGATCGAAATAAAAATTTTCAAGGTTTTCTGCCGACATTGAAATTTTGTCAAAGACGGCAAAGGACTTGGAAGTGCGACTGAGCGGAGTAGATAGTATCTTGAAAATGGCTCATAACATCAGCAAAACAGTACGGAAAGGAAGGTACTGAAGTGCAGTCAGATTAACCCTGTGACTGCTGTGGACAAACTAACTATAGTTAAAGCCACAAATGATAGCGGTCAAGTTTAGGCTCTTTCTGTTCAACTACGTCACGCGTTCTCCGACACCCAATGAGCGTTGAGTAGTGTTCTGAGCGCTCTTCTGCGAGCATTAAACTGATAGTAACGAGTTATTTAGTACAGTTGTATTTCTTTTGTTGCGAGTTGTCGTGGCTAATTGTGGAGGTAAGCGACAAATTCTATATAAATGAGACATAATTTGCACGATACATGCTTCCATCAAGCGCGTATCGCAACTGTCACTTGGAACAGGCAGCAATGCGATCCCCGTCCGTTTCTCAACCTGCGCGAACTGCCATCGTTCGAGGATCGAACTACAGTCATCCTCCTCCGCGCCCCACGTACTGAGGATGTGTTTAAACGTGACCTCTGGGTTCACATTAAGCTCTACTGACGGGGTCACGCGTCCCGTTCCGCCGATCCTCTCGCTGTTGCAGACGAAAAAGTTCCGTATCTCAGTGAATAAAAAAGTTTCAGGTATTTATCATTTAACATGCGCTTGCAATCATTTGCAAAAAAAAAAAAAAAAAAAAAAAAAAAAATCTCGTTTCGATATCTTGAGCTGTTCATCAGATATGTCGCTTCAGCTGTTTATCATAATGTCGATTGTTACGACCACATAATTCCCCTAGGCATAAGCACAGAACTGGGCGCGCTGAGCCCGAACATCCGTCGAACATAAAAACAACCCCGAACGAAATCAGATAACGCCCTGCTCTTAGTTTTAAATAAAATTTCGATATCTTATCAACATTTAATACACAGCAATGTATGAGTTAAAATCAACCACACGCGAAGTTTACGTAATGCGTTTTTACCTGTGCAAACTCTAAAAATTCGTGCAGTGCCTTACTTAATTTGATGCAGCACAGTAACTATGGCGAGTAACGAAAACAAATTCAGTCGTTTATCGAGCGAAGGTATCTGACAGTAGGCTGTGAAAACAACAATTTTTTTCACAGGTTAGTTTTCGTAGATTCGAGGCCGACCGTTGTGGACGAGCAGTTCTAGGTGCTTCAGTCTGGAAGTCTGGAACCGCGCGACAGCTACGGTCGCTGGTTCGAATCCTGCGTCGGGCATGGATGTACTTAGGTTAGTTAGGTTTAAGCATTCTAAGTTCTAGAGGACTGATGAACGTTTCATACCAAACGAGTGTGACCCCAAATGTTTGCGTGGTAGAGTAATTATGGTGTACGCGTAAGTGGAGATTGTTTGCGCAGCAATCGCTGATCTAGTGTAACTGAGGAGGAATAAGGGGAACCAGCCCGCATTCGCCGACGCAGATGGAAAACCGCCTTAAAAACCATCCACAGGCTGGTGACAGTTACTTTCTGTAAGAATCTTGCGAGAATAGATGCCGAAATCGTTTACACATAGCACGCTGAGAGTGCGTGTGAGAGCTGAGAGATCACTATCAGCGAGAGTTTTCAGTCGTCAATAAAAAAGTAACAAACTGGGAGAGAGACGTCGAAGTCGCTTGTAGCAGCTTTAAATTTATATACCTTTTCAAGATACTCACCTTGTGAACTTAAACACTTATCCCATCACTTTAAAAAGCGTTAAAAGCCTGCAGCATAGAATCCTTGTGGCAGCGTTCGCTTTTAATGAGCGACCTCTCGGGATAAAGTAAGTATATTTGGTTCCTTATATTGCTGCAACTCATAAAACCGATGTGCCTTGGGGGAGCGGAGAGGGGGGAGGATGTCAGGACGATCCTTGTTAATGATTTTTTTTTGTCCTTTGAGGAATTCCTGTATCCTACTGAACAAAAATTCTCACGAAATAAAGTTCTAACCATATACAGCAACAATTTCGCTATGGACTTGTTCTGCGGACAGTCCTCGGGCTCACAACAACCGTGTTGTTCTACTCGGTTACACACTCATAGCACCCCTGCCATCTTCATTTGACTCTTTCGCAGTTCCGTGTGTGAAGGAAGAAGTTGCAATGGAAGAGCGTCGGACTTCAGTTGCACTTTTAATACTTTTAGTGAGAAAGAAAAAACGTAAACGGCCGCGTTCGTGTAGGATTGGAGAGTGAATTTTTTCGTTTATTTGTGTTATAGTGTGTTATACGTCCATGATGGTTTTATAAATTCCTTGTTGCACTGCGTTGTTTAACTCCGTAACTTTCTAAAAGGCTTACTACTCGTAATGTATGTGTAGGAGGTAAAACTGGCGATTTCTCTGCTCAGAAACGCTTCACAGCCACGAATTAATGGTTCAAAACACGCATATTCGTCAGTCCTTTCATTTAATGCGTGTATGCAAAATATACTTCCGAGACGTGGTAGCATAAAAACTGCGAATTACGGTACAGACCCTGGATGTAATATGGGCGCTCAGCAGACTCCGAGTGGACCTAGTTCTCTCGACGTGCCCGTTTTTTTTTGTCGGAGAGCTAAGCCGAGCAGCTCTCGCAGACGGTGGTTGCCGTCTGCACGACAGGTCTAAACTCGCAGAGCGCGACTGAGATCTTGGTTCCCCTCGAGGACCCTGCCGGCGAACTCTGTGAGTTAACTCCCCGTGCAGTTTACACGGCACTTAGTCGCAAAAGCCCACTGAGAGTTGGAAATTGTCACGTGTATACCCAGCTTTACTCTGTTGCCTTTGCCGAGCCGAGCCTCTTCCACCACTGCTCTCTTCCACAAGTGTCGTGGTTTGACGTCCTGCTGAAATACGAGGGAAGTTCCAAAAGTAAGTTTCGTCACTGTTTTTCACACAGGAACCTAGTGCCAGGAACAACTACGACATGGCGTCATGAACTATACACTTAGCACTATTTTTCTACGTAGTCGACACCGATATTGAGACATCTGTCGTAGTGTGCAATCAGTTTGCAATTGCTCTGCGACGCAAGGAAGTGTCGTACAGAATGCGCTATGTCAGCATTGCTTTGGAAGTGGTGTCCCGACGGTGCGGCTTTCAATGCAGGTGAAAGTTCGACTGGGGAAGATAGGGACTGTAGGCCGGGTGATCCACACAGGTTCAGATCGTTGCTTCGGATTGGAAAGATTGGAGCACTCTACAGCCCCGATCTTCCCTCATCAGACTGACACCTGTTCCCTGCATGAAAGCCACACTCTCGGAACGTCACTTGCAAACCAAAGTTGCGGTGGAGCAGGATGCGTGACAATTCCTTGCATCGCAGGACACCGTTTTAGAACAGTGGTTGCTTCAAACTGATTGCACGCTACGATAAATGTCTCCATGTTGGTGCGACTATGTCAAAAAGTACTGCAAGATGTAGGCCTACAGTTCGTGATGCTGTGTATTTGCTTTTGAGAGAGTTGTTTGAAACAACGGCGAAATTTCTTTCGGGACGTCGACCGCAGAACAGATCCAATTCTGGGTCTTTTACCTGATGGATAAATTTTTTTCGTGTCAGTCGGAACTCCTTGGCAAGATCCTTCCTAGTTGCTGTTTCTCGCTCACATGAAATAGTTACCCGTGTGTCACCATTTAGCAAGAGGTTTAGCATCAACGTCGTATGACTTTCTCAATCTTAAATTTATTTCCATCAAAGTGGCGTTTAGGGTCTCTTCATAACGAGAGCTATCAAGCGCCTTCCTCGAGCACTTCTTGGCGGGGCCAATCATACGGTTCCACTAGCTTCCTCACCAAGTCGCTAATGGTGGTAGGTACTTCCAGCTAATTCCATGGTGACAGATGACCCTAAGTGGCTCTTCTTATTTCCGAGCACTTCACGCGGATGCGACAACACATCTCACTGGAGCAAAGACGGAGGGCGCTGCACCAGAGCCGGAGCCAGAAGCAGAAGCGGCTGCGTCCGGACGCAGGCGGATGTGCGCAACAGGACGCGGCCAATTTGCGGCAGCTTGCTGGCCTCTCGCCATTACACTTCCCTCCGAGAAGTCTGCCGTTCGACAATGTCTCACAATGGCCATCACGAGGCCTGTGCATTCCGGGAATTAAAAACCGAGGTTTTTCACATGAGCAGTCTCATACTTAAGTTGAAATAATTTACTAGCATGCTATTTATACGTTCACTCATCACATAATACAAGCCTTAAATAATAAAATTTCGACAGCTAGTATTTTTTGTGATCTTTTCAAGGCGTCTGACTGTGTAGATCATGTTACTCCTTTAGAAAACCTCAACATTTGTCGGAAGAGTAGAACACTTTAGTGAGTGGGGAGGAATCACACGAGGAGTCCCACAGGGTTCAATTTTGGGTCCATTCCTACTCACACACACACACACACACACACACACACACACACACAATATTATATATATATATATATATATATAACGTTGAGATTCAACAAACAGAATTGGTAGTTTTTGCAGATGATACGAGGGTTGTATAAAAGCCCAGTGGAGAAGAAGCAACAGAAGAGATGATAAATGATATTTTGCAAATAATTGTAAAATGGTTGTCAGAAAATGGACTCTTCCTGCTTTGAAACAAAATAAAAATAAAAAAAACACTATATTCAATTCCGTACAACATATGGAGTCATACAAACAATTGGTACAACACATGAGCAGGAATCAGTACAGAGGGCACAATGCTTCAAATTTTTGGGGGGGGGGGGGGGGGACATACTGATGAAAACTTGAATGGAAGAAGCATATTACTGAGCTCCTCAAACAATTACGGTCAGCTACGTTTGCTCTTCCGATTATTGCTAATCTTGGCAACAAACGAATCAATCTCCTCACATATTTTGCATATTTCCACTCAATAAGGTCTTGTGGAATTGTTTGTTGGAGTAACTTATCACTTAGAAAGAAAGTACCGACTGCACAAAAGCGCGCAGTAAGACTAACATGTGTTCACCCACGGACATATTCGTTAATGAAATTCGTTATAAATAATGCATCACAATTTGAGAAGAACGGTGATATCCACACCTCCAACATTAGAGGGGAAAAATGCCCTTTATTATCAATTTTTAAGCCTGGCAGTGGCTCAGAAGGGAGCTCAATATTCAGCAACAAACATCTTCGATCATTGCCAAATAATATAAAATGTCTAACACGTAACGATGCAAGTTTTAAATATAACTCAAAATTATTTCTCTTTTACAACTCCTCCTACTTCACTGACGAATTTCTACTGAAAAGATGGTACCCAGTAAACAATAAAAGAATAAATGACAAATAAAAAAGCTTTTTGAAGTATGGTTGCATGAGTAAGATTAAAATAATAATGTGTTCATCAATGATTACACTAATCATGTATAGATATTCTGCAAATTGACTCGTTATACATCAGTTCCACAGAAAAAACATTCAAATGTTCAATAATACATATAGTAACTAGTAACTAACTATATACGATTCTACAGTATGGGGTTATTCCGAAGTACTCCCGAGATATCACAAGACTACAGCACGAAAACTCTAAAGGTATGTGCAAAATAAATACGTACCAGTGCACAGAGCATTTCTGAAAGTTAGGATTGGTAATATGCCCTGTGGTATAGTTCGACTAAGGGGCAGGCGTGTCGGAGCATGCACGGACAAAAATAACCCGCTCCGTATCGTCGCACCGAATTAGTTCCCGCCTGCAGATAGGCAACCCAATGACCAGCTTTCAAAATCGGGCTGCTGTCGTTGAGGCTTCCTGCGTAATTTATGTCAGCGAGTCGAAAAAATTCCACACAAGTATTCATGTCTGCCACGTCACAATCGTTACCCATATATATTTAACTGTTCAGTTGCCAAACAAACAAGAACAGTGCATCGAAAAATTATTACGAAAATTAAGAAAAGAAATGATGCTGGTTGGCGCATACTTCGTAACTGCACTGTCATAGTCCTACAGAAACAAGAAACGAGAGGGATTAAATAAAAATGGTAGACTAAGAGCGAAGTGCTGGAATTAGAAAGGGAGTAAAGCAGGGTTGTAGTCTTTCGTCCCAGCTGTTCAATTTATACACCGAAGAAGCAATAATGAAAATAAGAGAAAGTTTTGTTTTTATATTTTTTTATTTAATCCATTACTGCAGTGTTACTTCCGTGACTGTACTACTTCCGTAAAATAAAGAACAACCGCTTCTAGTCACAATCGTGATTTTATTTTAATGCATGATGCATTTAGAGCCCTAGGGCTTGGGCTCATCTTCAGGTACATTGACACACTATTTCTGCTCCTGGCAACATTTCAGTGTTTTCCACTCCTTTCCTCGCCGCTTCCGCAGAGAACGCCCCATTTCTTACTTTACCAAGCCATCTAACTTTCAACATGCTTCTGTATCACCACATCTCAAATGCTTCGATTCTCTCCCGCACCTGTTTTTCCCACAGTCCATGGTTCACTACCACACAAGCTGTGCTCCAAACGTACATTCTCAGAAATTTGTTTCTCAAATGGAGTCGTATGTTTGAGTCTAGTACACTTCTCTTGGTCAGGAATGCAGTTTCTGCCAGTGCTGTTCTGCTTTTTATGTTCTACCTGCTGCGTCCATCATGGGTTACTTTGCTGTCTCGGTAGCAGAATTCCGTAACTTCATCTACTTTGTGATCCCTAATTCTGAAGCCGGCCGGGGTGGCCGAGCGGTTCTAGGCGCCACAGTCTGGAACCGCGCGACCGCTACGGCGCAGGTTCGAATGCTGCCTCGGGCATGGATGTGTGTGATGTCCTTAGGTTAGTTAGGTTTAAGTATTTCTAAGTTCTAGGGGACTGATGACCTCAGAAGTTAAGCTTCTCGCTGTTCCCATTTCTGCTACTCCTCATTTCTTTCGTCTGTCTTCAGTTTACTCTCAGTCCATATTGTAGTCTCATTAGACTGTTCATTCCATTCAACCAATCCTGTAATTCTTCCCATGATTACTTGACTTTTTTGCTTGTTTCGGTCCATACTACCGCTTCTGGAAGCCTGTCGGTGGAATTCTGGTTCACACCGTAAATCAACGCCATTTTCTCTATCTTCGCCATCTACGTTCTTGGTCAGAACATCTTTGGTCTTAATGTCTTCATTGTGAAGCAGCTGCATCGTTAATTCGCGTTGGCTGTTTGTTGCGACTGTATGAGGACGAGTGATTGCAAATGCACAAAAGTGAAGCATTAGGCAACTCTATAATTGCACAAGTGGCGGTTAAATGTGCGATACGTTTTCATTACACAGAATGTGCCGGATGTGATGTACGTTCATGAGCTCTGCAATGGCGGTGCTCCTGCAGATAATGAATATCGTCTGCGCTTTAAGACACGTCAACTTCCTAATCGTCGCAATTCTCCAATTACACAGCACCTTTGGCCGGACGGGACGTATCATAAAGGACACAGGAATCGTCCGAGAAATTATCAAACAAGACACTGTTACATATAAATAGAAAATAGGTAGCAATTTTTAATCTGAAGAGGTGGGGCGTTAATAATACTCCTCAACTCACAATACAAAAGCGAGATACGAGTATGATAAAGCTTATAATGTTGTGCATCTACAAGTACGCTTCCCTAGTAGCCCAAGCCAATAGTGTTGTGCATCTACAAGAACGCTTCCCTAGTAGCCTCTGGCCATTCTGCGAACTCCTCCCTTGCTATGGCTTAGAGTTCCAATCCTTCGAAAATCCCGGAGATTCCGAGCGAGAGCCGCTTGTTTTCGGTCCCTTCCACAAACTTGACGAAATCTCCGCCGAGTCCAACACAAACAGAGAGGCACTCAGCCTTCGCCGTATCACGTTTGAGTGGCGTCGCATGCGGAGGTCTTCGCCCTCAGCTATATCGCAAGATCATTTACTGATAGCCTACACTCTTACATGGAATACTGTTCTGAAAAACAGGTTCTTAAAACATAATTTCTTATAATCGAAACAATAATAACGCAAGATTTAATAAAAACAACAGTTACCGCCTGCCTCATAGTAGTGTCGCTCTGCAGTGAGTGTACACGTGGCCCTCTGCACTGTTCACTACACCGGAAAATTTTAGTTACGTTTTCGATTTAATATACGTGTACTGTTTTAAATCTCCGCAGCCGACATGATCCACTGAGTTAACAAAAAATCCCTGGGAGGTGCCGCAACGACGAACTTACGCCAGGACACAAGCCACCGTTCAGTCATGACGTGAACAATGAAGTACGTCATTTTATTTTAAACAAACTCATAACTCGTGATTTGCAAAATGAACTAACACGAAGTACGGATGATAACAGCAATCTAAGACAAAAGAAGTGTTTCGTACGAACACTGAAACGCAAGGATTCATAGGAAATAACGAAAATTTACTTATTGTGCAATGTAAGGGCCACCTGCTGCTGTAGCTGACCGTGGTCGACCAACTTCCTCCGGGCAGCGGTGCCTGTGGTTCTGAAGGCCCCACAACACGTGAAACAGTGCTGTGAGCACTACCAAACTCATAGGCTACCCTCGTCACACTTCGTCCTCCTTCCAGTCCCTGATGATTCTTCCCCGTGAGAAGTCATCCAAATTTTGTCTCCCGGCCGTGCTGTAACGAAGACCACCACCACAGTGCACCGTAAGTGCTCGCCGAGTGACACACACTTCCTTTTCCTGTTCCTTCAACTGCCTCGTGTTGCAGTGCCAGCCCCATTTGGTGCTAGTCACCCCCATGTCACGCCACGTGATGTCCAGCTTTCTGTGCACAACTGGGACACCTCTGGGAACATGTTTCCGCATTTTCATTCATTTTCAAAAATATGTTGTATTATCTGTCTCGTCCGTAAGTTTTGCGGAATAGTGTATATGAGGGTTGGAACTTAAATAGTGGCAACTATTTATTCACAATCGATACAAAAGAGCTACATGTTTGCACCTGCTGCTGTCCTTCAAAGTAATCACCAGCGTTGTGTAGAACACGTTGCCAGCGATGTGGAAGGCGAAGTATACCGTTGGCAGAGTCTGTACTGTTGATAGTGCGAATGGAGCGGTCTACTGCCTGTCGAATCTCTAGAACAGTTCTGAAGCGAATGCCACGAAGTGGTTCCTTCAACTTCGGAATTAAATCAGAATCACAATGACTTAAGGTATGGTGGATGGTACTGTACTCCCCAGTTCCATCGACCGAACAAAGCAGCCACAGCTTGCGCTGTATGCGCCCGCGCATTGTCGTGAAAAATGATGGGTGGATTGCGCAGAAAGTGTCGCCCCTTCTTTCGCGAAGCTGGTCGCAGGTGATGCTCCAAAAACGAACAGTAATACGACTTAAGTCCTTGTGACTCTGATTTGATTCCGAAGATGAACGAACCACTTCGTCGCGTTCGCTTCAGAACTGGTCTAGAGATTGGACAGGCAGTAGACCGCTCCATTCGCACCATCAACAGAACAGGCTCTGCTAACGGTATACTACGCCTTCCACACCGCTGGCAACGGGTTCTGCAAAACGCTGGTGACTACTTTGAAGGACAGTGACAGGTGCAAACAAGCAACTCTTTTGTATCGGTTGCGAATAAATAGTTGTCACTATTTAAGTTCCAGCCCTCTTATACCCTGAGATGACAAAAGTCATGGGATAACTCCTAGTATAGTGTTGGGTCTCTTTATGCCCGACGTAGTGCATCCACTCGATGTGGCATGTACTCACCACTACGTTGGAAGTCACCTGCATAAATATTGAGCCATGCTGTCCCTATAGCGGTCCATAACTACGGAAGTGTTGGCCGTGCAGGATTTTGTGGATGTCCATTAAATGTTCGATGCGATTCATATCGGGCCAACAGAACGTCCAAACTATTCGCTTGAACTGTCTAGAATGTTCTCGAAACCAATCACGAACAGTTGTGGCCCGGTGACATGGCGCATTGTCATGCATAAAAGCTCCATCGCTGTTTGGGAACAGGCAGTCCACGAATGGATACGAATGGTCTCCAAGTAGTCGAACTTAACAATTTCCAGTCAATGATCGATTCAGTTGTACCAGAGGACCTACTCCATTCGATCTAAACAAAGCCCACACCATTATGGAACCACCAACAGCTTTCGCAGTGTCTTGTTTACAACTTGGGTCCATGGCTTCGTGGAATTCGCACCTCACTGCAATCCTACCATGAACTCTTACCAACAGAAATCAGGACTCACCTGACCATGCCACGGTTTTTCAGCCCAACTGATATCGTCACCAGCTCAAAAGAGACACTGCATGCGATCTGTTGTTAGCAAAGACACTCGCACCGGTCGTGTGCTGCCCATTAATGCCAACTTTCGCCGCACTGTCCCACACTGATCCCTGCGGTTACTCCACACAGTGCTGCTTGTCTATTACCACCGACAACTCTACGCAAACGCCGCTGCTCTCGGTCGTTAAGTGAACTGCGTTGTTCGTGGTGAGAGGTAATGCCTGAAATTGCGTATTCTCTGAACACAATTGACACTGTAGATCTCGGGATACTGAATTTCATAACGATTTCCGAAATGGAATGTCCCATGCGTCTAGCTCCAGCTACCATTCTGCATTAAATGTTTGATGATTCCCGTCGTGTTGTTATAATCACTCGTGAATCTATTCACAAGAATATCAGGGCACTGGAAGAAAGACGAAGTGTCACGAGTACCTGAGTAAACATGACAGCCCGCCAATTCACTGCCCTTTATACCTCGCGTGCGCGGTACTACCGCCATCGTTTATGTGCGTATCGTTATCCGATGACCCTTGTCACCTCAGTGTAGAGTTAGACAGTGGCGCCCCTGTAACACTCCTTCTCTTTCAAAGAGTTTCCTGGGAGAAAAGCAACAGTCATAGCGCCGCACACGGTGACGTATTATTTGGCAGCTACGTGAAGCCGGCAGGCAGTGCGGCCAGGAAGAAGCAAGGTGTGGTCCGTGGTGTGACGGGCCAGGCGCTATCGGCGCTGCAGCAGCAGGCTCTGGCGCGGTACAGCCTCCGGGTCGATAGGCCGCCGCCTGCGCCAGCGGCCGAACTGCTCCTGCGGGCCGGCGCTGTACAAGGTGAGTCCTGGCGCTGCAGAAAAACTATCCGATATTGTTCTGGAATATTTGCGGAGTATTTTCGTACGAGGGTGTCTCGTGACTCATTATACACTACTGGCCATTAAATAGCTACACCAAGAAGAAATGCAGATGATAAACGGGTATTCATTGGACAAATATATTATCCTAGAACTGACATGTGATTACATTTCCACGCAATTTGGGTGCATAGATCCTGAGAAATCAGTACCCAGAACAACCACCTCTGGCCGTAATAACGGCTTTGATACGCCTGGGCATTGAGTCAAACAGAGCTTGGATGGCGTGTACAGGTACAGCTGCCCATGCAGCTTCAACAAGATACCACAGTTCATCAAGAGTAGTGACTGGCGAATTGTGACGAGCCAGTTGCTCGGCCACCATTGACCAGACGTTTTCAACTGGTGACAGATCTGGAGAATGTGCTGGCCAGGGCAGCAGACCAACATTTTCTGTATCCAGAAAGGCCCGTACAGGAACTGCAACATGCGGTCGTGCATTATCCTGCTGAAATGTAGGGTTTCGCAGGGATCGAATGAAGGGTAGAACCACCGGTATAAGACATCCGAAATGTAACGTCCACTGTTCAATGTGCCGTCAATGCGAACAAGAGGTGACAGAGACGCGTAACCAGTGGCACCCCATACAATCACGCCGGCTGATACGCCAGTAGTGTACTGACGAATACACGCTTCCAATGTACGTTCACCGCGATGTCGCCAAACACGGATGCGACCATCATGATGCTGTAAACAGAAACTGGATTCATCCGAAAAAATGACGTTTTGCCATTTGTGCACCCAGGTTCGTCGTTGAGTACACAATCGCAGGCACTCCTGTCTGTGGTGCAGCGTCAAGGGTAACCGCAGCCACGGTCTACGAGCTGATAGTCCATGCTGCTGCAAGCGTCGTCGAACTGTTCTTGCAGATGGTTGTTATATTGCAAAGTCCCCATCTGTTGAGTCAGGGGTCGAGACGTGGCAGCATGATTCGTTACAGCCATGCGGATAAGATGCCCGTCATCTCGACTGCTAGGGATACGAGGCCGTTGGGATTCAGCACGGCGTTCCTGAACCCACCGATTCCATATTGTGCTAACAGTCATTGGATCTCGACCAACACGAGGAGCAATGTCGCGATACGATAAACCGCAATCGCAATAGACTACAATCTGACCTTTATCAAAGTCGGAAACGTGATGGTACGCATTTCTCCTCCTTACACGAGGCATCACAACAACGTTTCACCAGGCAACGCCGGTCAACTGCTGTTTGTGTATGAGAAATCGTTTGGAAACTTTCCTCATGTCAGCACGTTGTAGGTGTCGCCACTGGCGCCAACCTTGTGTGAATGCTCTGAAAAGCTAATCATTTGCATATCACAGCATCTTCTTCCTGTCGGTTAAATTTCGCGTCTGGAGCATGTCATCTTCGTGGTGTAGCAATTTTAATGGCCAGTAGAGTAGATTTATGCGTAGTTGGACAAAAATATGGAAATATTGCGAGAAAAGAATGTTTGAACATAAATACAAATGCCAGCCACGTCTGCAGGTTCTGCCGTTGTATCTGACTACGAACGGCACCGCTGTATTGTCTTCAAAGCGATGTAAGTGTCAATAGTGGCCACAACAGCGTTCTGTGTAGCTATGGGTGCATTATATCGGAGCTCAGTGCATTGAAATGTGAGCAAATTGTAGAGGCTCATATGGGGAGTGCTTCCGTAACCAAGGTAACTAAAGGGTTTGGTGTTTCAAGAGACAGCACAAAGAAGAGTTATAAAGCGTACTGCGAAAGCGGAAAAACATCATCCGCTAATTCACAACGCGAACGAATGTGTGTTTTGCGTAATTTTAGCAGACCGTCAATGAAGAGGATTGCGCCGACTATCAAGAAGACGACACCTTCAAAAGTCACTTCACAACTGAATGGCGCAGTCGCGAACCCTGTCACCAGCGAAGCAACACAAAGGAAGCGCCACAAGCTGAGGATCGCAGTGCGAGATGCAATTCCAATGCCGATCGTCAGTGATGCAAGTGCCCGTATCAGGAAAGAGTGTATCCGCAGCCATAAAATCTGAACTACGGAGCATTGGAAGCATGTGATCTGGTCGTATCACTCTCGTTGCACACTGTTTATAACTTCACCGACATTACGTCCCAAGAATGAAATATGGTAGGCATTCGGGGATGATTTGGGCAGCCATACCGCGGTATTACAAGGGCCTCATGATTACTCTGCAACGTCGCATCAATGGCACAAATTATGTATCTGTTTTGACTGATCGTGTCCATTCCGTGGTAAAACGTTTGGTCCCCAATAATGTTTCAAAGCGACAGCTTCACTGTTCACACGGATTGCATCGTCCAGTACGGGTTTTGGGGACACGGGTTTGAATTGCTGCATCTTTCCTGGCTACCACAAATTCCAGAGATCTCAATATTACTGAGGCTTTGTGGTCTACTTTGGGGAGAAGGATACATGACTGCTGTCCACCTACATCATCGTTATCTCAACTTGCCATTGTTTTGCAGGAAGAATGGTACAAGATTCTCTTGAAAAACACACTGGACCTGTATTTATCCATCCCGAAAGGATTGGAAGCTGTTTTGAAAGCCAACGAATTTCCTGCATCGCAATGTGTTGTTTTCAGTGTTTCCATATTGTTGTCCATTCCCTTTAGTTCCCATTTATCTTTGTATTTCGCGAACCCGAGACTTTTCGTAGACATTACACACAGGGCGGACTTAGCAAATGCTTGGTTCAGCTGTTACGAAGGAAGAGGACCGAATTTTCAACAGATATAAAATCCAGCCACAGGTTCGAAGTGGCAATCACGAATCCAATGACCGCAATCACGAGTCGATTGCGTGCGTATTAATCGAGTTGGAAAAATTAGTATGAAAACTACTACTTACACCCAAACCTCCAGATGTTAGACACTCAGATCGGTACCAAACGTTGTATGTCGGTAGAGTATGAACCAAAACACCGATTTAGTTCGTGCTGTGTGCTGTCATCCGACAGAACATAGGTAAACGGTAATTAAAAGTCTTAAGAGGGCTACGGAGCACAGGAAAGGCGTATCTCTGAGCAACTGTTGTGTAGGTCGTGCGTGGGTGAGAAGGTAGAGCGTTCGGTCGTCGTACTGGCCTGTTTCGTATTGCATTACAGGTAAATATTGTTTTGAGATTTAAGATTTATTCTGCGCAACAGTGCCCTGGTCGAAACTCCACTTGGTATTTGTCGATTTCATGCCCAAGGTGCGCTCTTGTTCTCTGAAGTAAACATAATGAGAAGATCTCGTACGTGGCTAGGAGCGGACAGATCACCCTGTAGTTATTTCCGTCCGTTCTGTCACCTATCTTCTGGAGTGTGTGGATGAGTGCTCACGCCCAATCTTCAGACTGTTTTTCTGTGTGCCAAATATCTGCGATGGTTTGTGTACGTTCTTGGAGTGTGTGTGTCTCTATGTGCTTCAATAATCCTGCGATGATGCCATCTTCCTCAGATGTCTTGTTGGTTTTGAACCTAAGTAAATGTTTACAGACTTCATTATAATTACGCAATGAGACGAGCAGAAATGACGCTTTAATTCAAAGACAGTAAATGCAATGAAGTCACCGGTATCATGATGGTCCTCTGGACATTATTAAAGGCGAGATTTTGTTCTTAGTAAGGCGTGAGACCACCACGGACTGCGATGCACGTCCCTCAACGTGCTCCCATGCTGGCCACAAGAGTGCTACTTCCTTTCATTCATCCACCAGCGCGGTTGCTGGATGCTCAATGGTGCCTGTTGACGTACTGCAGTGTATGTCTTCCCAAGGCATACCACACGTGCTCCATGGCATTTAAGTCGAGGAAATTGGTCAATTCGCCAAATATCACCTCATTCCAAGAGATACTCCACCTGCGATGTTCGATGCAGTCGCACATTCCCATCCACAAAAATGATTGCCGAATACACCTCTGAAAAGACGCACGGGGAAGGAGTACAGTATCACAATAACTTAACCAGTGAGTGTACCATGTCACAGATGTAGTGTTAGTTGCCCATGCAACATTATGCCTCTCCACATCGTAACACCTGGGCCAACAGAAGGATCATGTTCGACAATGCTGGATTCGCCCTGACATGGAGTGAGGTGGGAACATCTGCAACCAGTAACATGATCGTTTAGGTGGTCGCTATGTTATGTTGTAGGGAGGTTCAAAATGGTTCAAATGGCTCTGAGCACTATGGGACTTAACTTCTGAGGTCATCAGTCCCCTAGAACTTAAGCACTACTTAAACGTAGCTAACCTAAGGACATCACACACATCCATGCCCGAAGCAGGATTCGAACCTGCGACCGTAGCAGTTCCAGACTGTAGCGCCTAGAACCGCTCGGCCACTCCGGCCGGCTTGTAGGGAGGCACAATGTTTTTTGGGCGTACCGACCGCAAATCTTTGTACACGGTACACTGATCAGTTAAAATTATTGTTACCGCACTCCTCCATATGCGTTCACACGGCCGTGGCTTCATTTTTATGGACAACAATGCGCGATATCATCGCACTCCGTAGGAGCAGGAGCTCTTGGAACGAAACGATATTTGGCGAATGAACTGGCCTGCCCGTTCCAGAGCTAAAAACCCCGTCGAGCACGTTGGGGAGAGGTACTGCGGCACGTCCATTTGCGCCATGACCATCCAGCAGTTGTCAACCGCGCTGATGGAGGAATGGACCGCCCTACCATAAGAACGCCTTACCAACCTTGTGGCCAGCATGGGTGCACGTTGCAGACCATGCATTGCCGTCTGTGGTCGTCACACACGCTATTAAGAACCATGTCTCGCCGTCTGTAATGTCAGCGGAGAAGCATAAACCGCGGCGACTTCAGTATAATAAATATTTTTGAATGAAAGTGTCATTTATGTTCGTCTTATTCAATTTTTCTTTCAGTTTCCTTCTGTACTATACTAGCCACGCGGTCTTAGGCGCCTTGTCACGGATCGCACGGTTCCCCCAGTCGAAGGTTCGAATCCTTCCTCGGGCACGGGTCGTTATTAGCGTATGTTAGCTTAACTTAGATTAAGTAGTGAGTAAGTATAGGAACCGATGGCCACAGCAGTTTCGTACCACAGAAGCTTACCACAAATTTCCTTTGTACTATACCGCAGCAGTGCTTTTTATGTATGACACAAATTTTCATCGAGCTATGTTACTTACAAGGGAACCTCCCCATCGCACCCCCCTCAGATTTAGTTATAAGTTGGCACAGTGGATAGGCCTTGAAAAACCGAACACAGATCAATCGAGAAAACAGGAAGAAGTTGTGTGGAACTATGAAAAAAATAAGCAATATATACAAACTGAGTAGTCCATCCGTAAGATAGGCAACATCAAGGTTAGTGTGAGCTAAGGACCGCCGTGGTCCCGTGGTTAGCGTGAGCAGCTGCGGAACGAGAGGTCCTTGGTTCAAGTCTTTCCTGGAGTGAAATGTTTAATTTTTTATTTTCAGACAGTTATCTGTCCGTCCGTCCGTCCGATGCGAGGTAACTGCGCCGTAGTATGGGGACGCTACACCTAAACAAACATCGAAACACACGTCAGTCTACTACAGCGCACGAAAGAGAGAGTATTCCTGCTAACGTGGCTCCCTGGCTTGCAGTTGACTGTTCGCTACTTTGGACGAGAGTGCATTAAATACGTGAGATGTATTCCGTGGGCAATATGAATCCATCAAATACAGCTCGCGACTTCAATAACAAGGTCAATGAATGTCTTCCGATTTTTTGCGGTGCGGTCGCAAAACACAGACACTAAACTTATTACAGTGAACAAAGACGTCAATGAACGAACGGACAGATTATAACTTTACGAAAATAAAGAAAGTAAACTTCTCACTCGAGGGAAAAACCAAGGACCTCTCGTTCCGCAGCTGCTCACGCTAACCACGGGACCACGGCGCTCCTGAGCTCACACCATCATTGATGTTGCCTATCTTGCGCATGGACTACTCAGTTTGTATATTTTGCTTATTTGTTCATAGTTCCACACAACTTCTTCCTGTCTTCTCGATTGATCTGTGTTCAGTTTTTCAAGGCCTATCCACTGTGCCAACTTATAACTAAATCTGAGGGGGGTGCGATGGGGAGGTTCCTTAGTTAGTAGTGGCGTATCTTGCTGAAGGTTACTTTTGTCGTTATGTTTCGCACATCAGTGAACATTAAAAACACTAGTCGTATTATTAGGTTTCCTTTAGATAGACGCGAAGTTACTTTCGTTTCTTTGGAACATTTTCCGTCCAGTATGACGCAGTGGTTTCTATTAGCTAAATATTCCTTCAGCCAATCACATTCTCGTACGATCGAACTGTTGTTTGCAGTCGACGATGTGGTACAGAATCGGACATCTTGCGGAAATCTAGGAAGACGCAGTCTACCTGTTCACCGGCCTCTGTTATTTACCTATATCGGCCACATTCATGCTGATGCTGTCGACTTCTGTTTATCCGTGGGTTAAGACGTCGTTTATGAATGAAGCAAGCTGTGTTAAAACACGCGCAGATCTGTCTCCACTGCACAGTATTGATGGCGTCAGGTGCCACGTACTTCAAACATCATGGGGAGGGGGGGGGGGGGGGTGCCAGAAGACTGCGATGCTAGAGGCGTCGGCGTCGCGACGCTAATGATTGGCGGCGCTGCGGGCCCAGCAGTTTGGGGCGGCGGGACGCCCTGACCCAGACGGCGCGTGACCCAGACGAGGCCGCCCCCACCACGCGCTTCCGGCGCTCCACGCAGGCGCACACGTCTCTCCCCCTCTCCCTCACCCCCTCCCCCCCGCCTCCGCCCCTCCACCCCTCTTCCCAAATGCCGTGTCCCAGACCGGAAGCGACCGCCTCCCGTACACGCGGGCCAAAGTGCTCGAAACGAGTCGGCTTTATGCAAATGGATGCAGTTCGGTAACAGTACCCGACTAAGTTGGGGCTAGCGACTCTCAGTTGTTACTGCCCGATAATAGTTATCGCGGTTAGCCTATTCATGCCCACAGGATCGATAACGACCCCGCAGCGACCCGACAAGATCAACATATTATTGTCAGTGGTCAGATCAGAAGCAGATGTGCGCTTTGTAAAAGTAAGGCTATCAGAATGTGCCGCAAATATGAAGTAAATTAACATGAAAAATAGTTTGCAGAAATTATGCATAATGGTATTATGTTTTATGTTTCTTACCTATGTGATATGATTACTTAATAGTTTATAACTCGTAATAATAAAGACTGATTATCAAATTCCTGATAATAAACACTAATTAACAAAAAACGTTTTTATTTTTATTATTCCTGTTATACAGTAGTGTACGACCTCATGTGCCCGTTGTGCCATTGATACCGTACTGAAAATAAATAAATAAATAAATAAAAACTTCTTTCAAAACTCACAGCTACAAATACTATTACAGGTGTTGTCTGTGGTCACTAATAAATGACGTATGAGAAAGTCATAGAACTACATGTTAAAAAATGTGTTGGGCGTGTATGGGTTGAAGTTGCTTTTCGGTACCTGGCAGTTCTGGCTGTGATTTACAACAGTTTTAAATCCTACAGTATCCTCCGTATTCACAACCTGTATTCTCCCACACTTGTAATAAACAATATTATTACTGTCCCTGTTGTTATCATGTGACAATATGATTGGACACACATACTGTTCGTCAAATGTTATACATGCAGATGAAAGTACAGGCCGGGGCAAACAAAAGTGGCCTGGAGAACACAGTCCCAGGGTACAAAGAAACACAGCAATGGAAATACAGTACTAACCTGGCTATAGCAGATGCTAAAAGTGACCATTCATCTCTTGGTACTTTTGGGCCCTCGTCAGCAACCTGTCGATGGTGGGTCGAAGCTAGACTGCTGGAATTTCTGCAGTCTCATCCGAAATGGTCTGCTGCAGTTTTGAAGGCCTTAGACCTGAGGGCTCCTCAAACAGACTAACTGCACACTGACAGATAAGGTCATCTGGGTGGCCAGCGAGGGCCGCGATCAGACTGCCCTCTGCTAATAATTCTTTCATGCGTGAAGATTTTGAAAATGTGCTCCAAGGTTCGGCCGGGTGTATGGGCAATTGCTCCATCGTGTTGGAACGAACTGTAGGTCTTTTCCCCCTCTGTTAATCTGCCACAAATGGTTTCAAAATGTTGCAATGTAACGAGCCGAAGTCAGGGACTGATGGAATAAGATGGGACCAATAAAGAGGCGTGCAGAAACTGCATACCAAACCTCAACCTTCTGATCATGCAATGGTGTTTCGTAGCAGTTATGCGGATTATCCACTGCCCAGAATCTGTGATTCTGTGAGTTGACATAATCACTGAGGTGGAAGCAGGCTTCATCACACATCAAGAACAAATCTATGTTCAAAACATTCATTGTTATTTCACTGAACAGCTACTCACACAACAGGAGGTGCTTAGGAACATCTGCTAGTTTTAATGTATGAACAACAGACACTCCGTATGGACGCATGTGCAGATCCAGGTGGAGTATTCGTGATATGCCGGTCTCCCGCGTCAGGCGTCGGGTTGATTTGGTAGGGCTTGAAGGATTTTCTGGTGAACTGCAGCCACATTTTCTGGTTTGCGGGCACGTTTCGGAATGTCTTTTGACTTGTTCAAAACAGATCCGTCTGACGCCACTTTAGGACTAAACTTTGTATGGCACTCTTTGCTGGCACTTTGACACCATTTAACATCTCAGCAAACAATTGACCACACCGCTTCCACGACTTAGTTGTCACGTAACATTTCACAACGAACACCCGCTGCTCCATTGTGAGTACCCTCTCCCCTTTGCATTACACCATTCACACTGATACCACCCGCACTACGCTCCGAACCGGCGTACGCGTGAGGTGCGTGTCTTGGGGTGAAGTTGTATGGATACATTCACGTCCAATCGTATCCACTCGTCCGTGCTACTTTCATTTACTGCTCCCTACAGTAACTGAGATCTCTACGACAACTGACAAGGGGACTGCTGCTACTCGTTATCAACGATTCCATTCTAATTAATAGAATATGCAGAGCTTGGCCAGAAATGAAAGTGACAGTAGAGGAAGCGCGAGATGGCCAAGCGTTCAGAAAAAAATAGCATTTTGGCGCCGGTCGGGCGAGGCTTGAGTCATTTACGTCAGTGTAGTTTCCAGATAGCGGTTGGCACAGCTGAAAGATTGCAGAACCCTCAGATTATAATCTGAGGTCGTGGGCTCGAGTCCTTTTATGTGGAAACGTTTCTTTTCTTCTAATTTTTTATGTTCAGTTTTTACGTTACCTGCACCGCATACAGACGGAAGTAATGCTCAATATATTATACTTATTATTACTTTCGTAAAAGGCATGAAAAGGAAAAACAGCGAAATTTGGCATTGCAAATAAATTTCCAGGAAGGAATTGTGCTTACAAGGTCCACGAGGACTGTGCAAATAACTTTCCAAGAAGGGATTGTAACTCAAGTGTAAAAGACTTCATTACGCGTGGTTAGTCGCCGAACTGCGATGAGAGAGAAACTTTTATGAAAGAAAGCCACATTTTTTTTATATAGAAACTTTACGAACAAGCAACTGTAAGAAGGCGTCATTTATAACCTGTGCTAGACGCCGAAAAAATTACTGCTTCCTCTGTTTTTACGATGAATACCACCCTACCATGTGTAAATCAACTGTAAAATAATAAAAGTATCTAATCTTATACACTAAGATCTCGTGACCGCCTTACAATCCCTTCCTGTAAGTTTATTTGTAATCCCAGATTTTCCTTTGCTCTTCCTTTTCATGCCTATTACGAAAAATCAATAAATACAATATACTGAGCATTATTTCTGTTTATTTGCTGTGTGAGTAACATAAAAATTGAAGATAAAAAGGTCTTCGCATAGAAATTCGAACCCACGATCCTCGGATTACCATTCCGTATTCCTTCTGCAGCACCAGTAGCTGCCTGAAAATTATGCTAACGTACATCGCTCAACTCTCGCCCGACCCGCGCCAAAATTGGTGTTTTTCTTTTTTTTTTTCCTAAACGCTCGGCAATCTGAATCTTCCACTTCTGTCACTAGCATTTCTGGCCAAGCCCTGCATATACCATAAATCTGGACGGAATCGGTGGTGACGAGTAGGCGCGATCTCCTTGTGAAACAATTAATGTTTTATAAATATTCGAGCTACAAGTGCTCTGTTACCATGTCGAATGACTGAACGAGGATTTCCACGAGTCGGTCACCCGAAGTTCGTGCTCGCACGTTGGTAACGGCTGCTGCCGGCGTCCACGTCGGACTCTCATTGACTGTCACGTGGAATTACCAACATAGCAGTGGCGTGCACAACTCAGGTGTCACGGGCGATGGGAAACCCTCGTTCAGTTTAGCCCAATGGTAGTCTTGCAATTTGGAACGCAGACTGGACAGAGAGAAAATGAATAAAACGACAATCCCAGACTTAATAATAAATTTTCCCATATCGACTTCGCGAAACATCATACTGCTTGGTATGCTGTTCCTTTGGCATATCTACCGCTGTTTTAAAAGTGGGTGTAGAAACCAAAAATAAATACTTGTGGCATAAACCCTAGTAGCTCTGGCAGCAGGGACACCCATATATCTTGGTATCTAATTTGTCGCAAAGTTCTCCGATAGGCGCGACCTTTGAATTCTCAAGCTCTTCGACCCTGAACTGTACGAAAACTTCTTTTCCGCACAAACTGCATTTCGCACAGTGTTTATCAAGAATCGCGGAATAATACAACACGTCGTTCGTTGGCTGTCGCTTCATGTTGACAGCAACAAGAAATCAGCCGCCGGACAACCGGAAAGGACAAAATTTTTCAAACTCTCTTTCATTCCTTGCATTTTGAAATACCCTGGTGAGTCCCAAATGAAGTATGGACAGTGCGCTCATTCACCGTCTTCTATGATGCAGGCGGCAGCGGTCCACTTCTTCAGCTATAGATAGTTTACACGTTGATTGTGTAAGACTCAAGGTTCTTATAAGTGCGAACTTCGTCGAACAGATGGCGCACAGCTTTCGATGTTTTGATGTTGCTGTTAACTGCTATACTGTTCCGGAGAACATTGGATATAACGCCTCACTGCCGTGGCACTGTGAATACCGCAAAGAGACTGCACGCACTTTTGGCCATTACCGAAATCACAGCCAGATTCTGATAACTTGTTATACAGGTAACAGTGAATTATTAACAACTCGTTATTGTAAGAGTTACGTTACATTATTCTTAGCTGGCCATCTCGATCCCACTTTATTGTACAATTCATACTAAGACCGGTTCAGTGCAATCATCAGATGCGTTAAAAGAAAATTGAAACAACTCTAATGTAACACTAACAGGTTCTATCGGCTAAAGCTCAAGCCTACAGAAAAAGAATCTAAGAGTACATAATAAGGATAACATGCCTGACAGCTATAACCTATCATTAAGAGTGTCAACATGTTTTGTACATGCAGGTACATAGAGAATTAATGGCGATGGTCTGTGGGCATCCTACACTTATGCAACACGAACTATAGTCGACAGATGCCGCAAGTGACGAGGTAAAGTTAACAGAAGTTTCCGGCACCACTGATTAAACAGTTTAAAATGTAATACTAGCAGCCATTAACAGCGATTATGCTAGTTAGCTGGAACTGCTTTCTAAGCCTACCGCACAAAAAATCAGTCATCCCAGTGCACACGCACAGATGTATTGTTAAGCCTTTGCAGATGGCGCAGCGACAGAGTCACGTGCTCGAGCGCATGCGTACTGCTTCTACGTGAGCATAAGGTAGTAGCAATCAGTGAGACATCTATGTTTCATGCGAACATTATACGTTAAGATGGCTAAATGTAAGGACGTGACAGAGTGGCACAAAGGGGCAATCGTGTTTGGCCGTGCCCATGGTCATACGATATGTCGGACGGTTCAACACGCCTACAAGTAGAGGTGTAATATACGTGGCCACCTAACACTATATCAGATCTGTGGTCGCGAAAAGATCATGACCCAGAGGGAACAGAGATGCGTTCCACGTCTTATGACTCAAAATCGCTGCCAATCCCGACAGGAATTGCTGCAGGCAGTGAATGAAGGTCCATCCCCCGTCTGTCAGCGAAAGAAGATTGCGACGGGAACTGCATGTAATAAACATTTGGAACCCGTCACCTCGGAAGAGGCCGTTACCCACACAGGCACACCACGCTGCCCGTCTTCAATGGCCTGCAAATCATCGAACGTGGACAGCAGCTGCCTGGCGGAACGGAATGCGGTCTGACCAATCATGTTTTTTTGCCTATATGCAAATGAAGCGCGTCGTCGAGTGCACCAAAGGCCAAATAAAGCATTTCATCCTGAATGTGTGCAGGGTCAGGTTGAGGCCAGAAGTGGGGTGGTGATGTTTTGGGGGTGTCTTTCTTACTCTGGATTGGGCCCGCTCACTGAGTTGACAACTAACAAGAATCACCATTTCTATTTAAACATTCTAATTGATCAGATGCTATCTTTCAGTCATATCTGCATGATCAGTGTGCTATTGATACCCCTATTTCTCAAGACAACAGCAAAGCTCTTCCGGTTGAAGACAATGGTTTTCTGAACGCTCCTCCACCTTATTACATGTCGACTGGTCTTCAAAATCGTCTGACTTGAAGGTCATAAAAGATCTGTGTGACACGTTGGTATAGCAGGTAAAACGTCGACTCCGCAAGCCAACTTACGGTGTGTGGCGAAAGGTACTTTGTGCACCGGAGTCATTTCAGCCTTTTCCTGTTCCAGTCGCTTCTAGTTCATACATTAGATTGCTAGTAGGCCTTCGTGTGGGCTCGAATCTTTAACATTACCTTCGTGGTATTTTAACGAGATATATGCAGGAGGAAGCAATGTACTGGTGACTCTTCTAGGAATGTACGCAGTCGGAATTTTGACAGTCGACCCTAACGTGATGATGAACGCCTCTCTTGAGCGTCTGCGACTGGACTTGGCTGAGCACCTCCGTGCTGCTGTTACGTTACTAAACGAGCCTGTAAACGCTGCACTTGTTTGGATCTTCTGTATCTGCTCCATTAGTCCTATCTGGCACGGATCCCTAACTGACCAGCAATGTTCAAGTATTGGCCGAAAGAGTTTTTTTTAAGCTACTTTCTTTGTTGATGGACTACTTTTCCTAAGGATTCTTACGATGAATATAAATCTGGCATCTGCTCAACTCGCGATTAATTTTATTTGGTCGTTCCACTTCAAATCGCTCCGTATGCATACTGCTAGACATTTTATGGGAGGAACTGCTTCCAGTGAGTGTTCTGCAGTTTGCTTATCATACAATAAACGTTTTTCTGTCTATGTAATCAAATGGTTCAAATGGCTCTGAGCACTATGGGACTTAACATCTGAGGTCATCAGTCCCCTAGAACTTAGAACTACGTAAACCTAACTAACCTAAGGATATCACACACATCCATGCCCGAGGCAGGATTCGAACCCGCGACCGTAGCGGTCGCGCGGTTCCAGACTGTAGCGCCTACAACCGCTCGGCCATCCCAGCCGGCTCTATGTAATCCCAATACTTTATATTTGTTGATGTTGAGGTTCAATTGCCAAGTCCTGCACCAAGCATTGATCCTCTACAGGTCCTCTTCCATTTCGCTACCATTTTCTAGCGTCGTAATTTCTCTTTATGTAACAGCATTTACAGCGCAAAGCCTCATAGAATTTCTATTAGACTATTTATATACGAATATACTGTGGAAGATAATAGTTCTATGACAATCCCCTGGTGGACGTCTGAAGTTACTTTTACGTCTGAAGACTGACATGCTCCGTCGTGTTAGCTAGGAAGGCTTCAGTCCAGTGACGCATTTGTCTGCTATCCCATATAATCGTATTTTGTTCATCGGGCGGCCGTGCGAAACTGTATCGTATGCCTTACGGAAGTCAAGTATCACGGCATCTACCTGGGGTTTCTATGTCTCTTGGACGAACAGAGACAGAGTTGGGGTTCACACAATCGTTGTTTCCGGAACCCATGTTAGTTCTTACATAGCAGATTTTGGGTCTCCAGAAACATAATTAGGCGAGCATAAAACAGGTTCAAAAATTCTACAAAAGATCGACGCCAGTGATATAGGTCTTTAGTTTTGTATGCTGTTCAACGAACGTTCCTGAACGCCGGAATGACCCGGCTTTTTTCTATTCATTACGAACGCTTCACCTCTCAAGAGACCTGCGGTACAATGCTGTCAGGAGGGGGCCAAATTCTTTCGCATACTCTGTGTAGAATCGAATTGGCATCCCGTCGGGTCGCTTTGCTTTCTTCTGTCGGACGATTTCAGTTACTTCTCTCTCCCTCGGTCACTTACGTCGATATTTATCATTTTATCGTTCGTGCGACGATGAAAGGAGAAACCACAGAATGATCTGCGGTGGTGGAATTGCACGATCAAATTCTTAGCGAGTGCTTAACCTGGAACGTACCTGCACAACCTTCTGGACTCACTTCCTAACCGAATTCAAGCGGTTATCAAGTCCACGGGTGGAATTTCACGGTATTAAATAATGATCATAATGACTTTTCTAGGGGTGATTAGTTTTTTGTCCGGTGGGCTTACTTAACTAGGAAATAATCTGATCTTCAAAGGCCACTTTTTCGAGTTTTTGCGAGTTCGAATTGTACAGCTTCCGGTGATTTATGTCCTGGCACTTGGCTTCAACTTCTGTATGAAGAAATTCGAAAAGGGCCAGTCTCTAATGTCTGAGCTACCAATCTGCGAGTGCCTCTATTAAAGCATGCAGTATGTACGCAGGTCACCTTCTGGCAATCGAGGCAGCGACAGAGGATCGCCCGGTCGGCAGTGTGCGCCCCAGATTTGGCGTGTCGGCAACAGGTAACCCGTCGACATAGGCGGCGTCGGCGAAGCCCCGTGCGGCTGCCGTAAACGGTTTGTGTTCATATTTTGAGCGGCGATCCCGTGAAGCATTCCTCGCTGCGCGGCTCGGAGTGCCTGTTATGCAAACAGCCGCGGCCAGTAATCTGGGTTTCCGCCGCCGGCTGACCTGTTTGCGCGCCGACACTTACGTAACGCCTCCTCCGTCTCGAAACGACCGCTGCCCGCACAGGGCTACAGAACCTGGTGACGTCAGCCAAAGTACACGTGCAGTCGACAGAACGCCGGGCACCATGTAAGGAAATGGTTAAAGACTTGACGCCGAGTCTCACTGGGCGACAAAGCAACGGCACCGCGTCGGCATCGAACATTGCTTTGCTTTGCTCCGGCTAGACGCAACGTGAACAGAACTCATTTTGCTAAGCTCAGTACTGTACGGTGAAAGTGAGATTATGGACAACGTCGGCGATAAAAGAAGCAGGAATGTAGAAACTGTCAATGATACATTTTATCAGCGGAAAGCATGTGATTAAAGACTGTGCACAAGCTAGGTCTGACGACGGAAGGGAAACGAAATCAACGGTGACCTTTTCAAAGCAACTATTGTAGCACCTAAGAAACGCGCGTCCAGTGTCAGAACTGTGGGTGCCACAGTTGCTTGGCCTAGATCTCATAAAGGATGTTCTTGACAAATGTGTGGTAAACTTGCTAAGAAGTGACACAATACGTTAATCGTCGTCCAGACATTTCGAAACATCGACATTTATTTGTTAGAGAAAATATAAGGAGCGATCAAATGTTTCCGTTTAAGGGCGTTGCTACAGCTTATATGCAGCGCAGCGCGAGTCCGATGCCGGAATATACATAAGCACCGCCATGTACGCAAGTGATTAGCTTGGTATTCAGGTCACCAAAAAGCTCCAAAAACGGCCAGCATACAGTTATTCTTTTCTTGGCTAGCGAAGTACAAACAGTGGTAGATATCCACCGGATAATAGTGAATGTATGTGGCGCAGCATCTCTGTCGAAAACCACCAAATGCGACAAAGGTTGTTGCTGCTTCATGATAATGCACCTCCTCATATCACAAATGTCGTAACGCAGAAGCTACGCCTACTCGACTAGGAGACACTCGAGCACCTATCGTATGGTCGCGATCTCTCCCCATGCGATGATCACACCTTCGGTTCCTTAAAAGAGGCTTTGAACGGTCGACGGTTCCTGTCGAACGAGGATGTGCAGCAGGCAGTTACGGTGTTTTACCAAACGACTATCTTAATCCTGGTTGTCGTTGAGATAACTACCTGCATGCCCACGGCGATTTTTCTTGATTAGCATAGCGATTCTGGACTGTACTTCCTTCGAATGGAAACTTTTTGATCGCCCCTTGCATGCACATAGGTAAAGAGCGCATAATAGTTTGTTTTAAAAACTGTTTATTTTCCGGCACATTCACACATGATTGCAATAAGCAATTACGCGGTTCCGTCGTCACCGGCCATTTTTAAATAATAAGACGTGCCGCAGTTAAGGTAGTGTCTTTCTTTGTAATGATAACGATATTCCATAGTCGATAAACCGCACTCGATAGAGGCCACTACGTTTATGTGTTTACATCTCTCGTGGAGCGGTCATGTCTGGGCAGTCCAGTATACAGCATGCCATTTTGTTTTCGCTCACTGCTCGTCGTGTTTCTTCCAGGTGGTCGACGGAGTGTCTATACAAGGTGCGTCTGAAAATTTCGGTGAATGGTGCCAGAGAATAAAGGAAACAACAGTTGTAACAAAAATACTTTTACTGGCCTTTGAAGTAATCAACATTCGCTAGAATACATTTGTGACATCGGTTGTAAAGCTGCTGGGATCTGTCAGCATACGGTTCTTGTGTAGCTGCTCGCTGGCCAGAGTGGCCGAGCGGTTCTAGGAGCTAGTCTGGAACCGCGCGACCGCTACGGTCGCAGGTACGAATCCTGCCTCGGGCATGGATGTGTGTGATGTCCTTAGGTTTGTTAGGTTTAAATAGTCCTAAGTTCTAGAGGACTGATGACCTCAGATGTTAAGTCCCATAGTGCTCAGAGCCAGTTGAACCATTTTTGTAATTGCTCGAAGCACTACGGTAACGCGTTGTGAGATATCCGCATCATTGCAGGAGATGAGACCTTATGTTATCAATACGATCCGGTGACCAAGAGGCAGTCAGTGGCATGGTGTCTACCGTCAACCCTACATCCTCGAATAAAATTTCATGATGGATCGAGCACTTGCTGTTGATGAAGGCTATCAACATCGTCCTTATTTTGGATTGTGTCAACCGACTTTTTTACGAAGGCGGGGAAGACGATGACACCATGCAACTAGCTGCCGCTTGGTAACCGGATCGTACAAATAGCAGCAGGTGTCATCTGCAGTTATGATACGGATATCCAACAATGTGTGACCATGGTGCTTCGAGCGATTCCGCAAGTAGCGTTTGCTGTCAGTCTCAAATGGCTCTGAGCACTATGGGACTTAATATCTGTGGTCATCAGTCCCCCATCCCCCCTTGAACTTAGAACTACTTAAACCTAACTAATCTAAGGACATCACACACATCCATGCCCGAGGCAGGATTCGAACCTGCGACCGTAGCGGTCACGCGGTTCCAGACGGAAGCGCCTAGAACCGCACGGCCACACCGGCCGGCGCTGTCAGTCTCCAAAAGCTTTTTAACCTAAGTCAGAAGTCAGTTGTAACGAATGGTGATTACTTCGAAGGTTTGTTTCCCTTACGTTTGGACATCATTCACCGAACTTTTCAAACGCACCTTCTTTTGTAGCAAGCACACAACGGGAAGGAGAGGTGGATTACAGGGTCGGGCGGCAACTGTCGTTGTAGTAAAGCTGGACAAGAGCAGAAATGCCATGTTCCAGAATTTGTCTTATGTAGTCCTAAGTCTGTAAGTCATAATATTGACAGAAATCTGTGAAATTTGTTTATGAAGACTTATTTGTAGCTTTTAGCCTAATTCTTGTTTTGGTTAACTGCGTGTAACTTGATGTTCTTTGAACTAAACTGGCCCTAACATTCATTCTGTATTGATACAACTCGTTGTTTTATGAATGTTAACAAAAATTAGATGAGATGCTCAAGATGATAGACTGCACTGAATTGAAGCGCTCTATAAATGTGGTCAACTGCCAGATAAACAGAGCTTTATTTTTTTCCGTTCATCATATTATGTTTCAGGGACGTCTGCAACTGCATCATTCATGATTTAAATAATGATAACTGCACGAGTTACTTATGTTTTGATGCTTAGCACGATGCGTTTCGAGAATTTATTCTATTTTCAAGTGCATTTGTTTACATGAATATGTTTGGTGATTGCTTTTCCGTGTGATTTCCCGCCTCTCTTGCGTCTTTTTGCGGTTAAAAGGTATTGTGACTCCTCTCTTACGCAGAATATCACATATATGCAGATCGTCACTTACAATCAAAAATACTGGATTGAATATCGCATACCTTGGTGTGCTTTACTAGGTCTTCTCCTATTGGATGTGGTCTACGCTTGCCTTTCTCCGAGCTTTCAACTGACTCATCAGCCAATTATAAAGGCACCTATTATTTAACGTGGATTCTGAACCACGTTTGATGTTTCTGACAATAACTGGATCATAAGCATAGGAGAAAGAGCGATTAAGTAACAGAAAAAATTCTTGGACTGATTGGTGATAGAAATTTGGATTGGTAGTCTACTAACATTTTTTTAACCCACTGAGCCACTGAACACACCAACTGTCAAACAAATTTACATTAGATGTTAACGATTTTTTTTAAATAAATGCTTTCCTTGCTACACCCAGTAAGCATTAATGCCCAAAGGAAAGACAAAGAACCGATTGTATCAGGCTACCGTATTAGTTGGACACACGCAGAGACTTGTTATATCGTTTGAATATCCAGGAATAACGAGTAATTAAAAGGAGTTATGAAATGGGAAATGGGACAAATATGTAAAGCAATCATTACGAAAGGCGACTGAAGATAGGTTTGTTGCTAGTGGTCAGGGGAAATTACAAACCGTTGCACCCATTTGTGAACTGGAAGGCATAAGGTAGGGTCTGACACGCACTTTAAAAATGTGAATTTGAGGACTACTGGCCCAATTCTGTGGTTGAACTGAGCACATCCTACCATACAGAACTGAGCAAGCCAGTCGTAATAGGGAACAAAAAGGAAAAAGTGAAATTAATTTCCAGTGTACCGCAAGGAACTCTTACAAGGCGGTTACTTCGACTACATACACAGAGTGAACCAGAACTCCACAGAGAAAATTTCAGAACTTGTTCTGCGATACTTTCTGAATATTTTGGTCCCTGATGGGTCGTTACAGAGAAATAATGCAGTTACAACTTACTTCGTTATCACAAATGGCTTTGTGTCTGCGAACAACCTTCACTACATTGTAAAGTCTGTAACACATGCAGTCATCAAAACGCATAACATAAAGCACGAGGTAGTGTAAAAACCTTCAGACAGATGAAAAAGTACTGTGACGTGGCTGCCGCCTGTGTGTGAATAGCGTCGCCGTGCAATGAGTGAAGTCATGCACGGCGTGCCTGTGTAGACAAGTTACAATTCCCTTTCACATACTTCATTAAAATGAATCAACGAACGAACGCATTGTGCTATTGGTAAGGACGAAGGAATGTGTGTGTGTGTGTGTGTGTGTGTGTGTGTGTGTGTGTGTGTGAGAGAGAGAGAGAGAGAGAGAGAGAGAGAGAAGCTGTATGTAAACTACGTAGCAGGACCCCACGTTTTGCAGAATGCGAATGCGGATGAGAGTTCAAAATCAGGCTGTTTCCTGTCGCCGTAAGTGCTTGACATAGTAGTTACCCGAAGCACTGAAGCACATATCCCTCTTCAAGCACACTCGACGCGCCGTGCAGCCTTCATGCGACATGCGTAGCGCTTACCAACTGCAAAATGAGGTCGTAATTTTTGCGTCGTCCCGAAGTTGGTCCCATTCTACAGATATTAATGTGATCTCGCGGCGCCGTTCTAGCTTTCACCCACTCAAACAGCCCTGGAGAGCGCCGCTCTTTGTTTTCAGTGCACAACAATAATTAGGCACCAGTAGGTTTGCAACTAATCAAAACACGTACGACTAACAGAACAGTGCCAGTTCATATTCCATCTGTGAAGCATACACCGAGCGACAGCTGCAGGCTGGAAGTCTTAACTTCAGCTGTTGTACGTCTCCACTCTGCAAACCACCTTACGGTGCGTGGCTGAGGTACTTCCAGGATCCACTATCATTTCGCCCCCTCCCTGTAACATTTGCGAATGGCAAGTGGGAAGGAAGACTGTCGTCAGGCCTCAGTACGAGCTCGAATTTCTGATGTTTTTCGGCGTGGCAATTTCACGAAATGAATATGACGGGAAGTAATACGTTGCAGGCTCTTCTAGAAACGTACACTCTTAAGAATTTTATTTGTTAACTTCTCGGTGGTGCACACCGCCTCTCTTGTAGCGTCTGCCGTTAGAGTTTATTCAGCACTCTTGTAAAGCTCTCGCGCTCACTAAACGATTCCGTGACGACCTGCCGTGGTACCATGAGCGAAAAGGTTCTAACTGTGAGGATGGCCCGTAACTCCTGGCGGTTTTTTTAAGTGAAAATTTTCCGCGAAAAGTGAAATATTTTGGCAATGCGTTTTATATTATTCGACGCAGAATTATGTGCTCTATAAAATATTGTGTCCAGTTTTTTTTTATTTTGGTACACTTTTTATTCTTTTCAGGTCACTGAGTGGAGTGTCGAGTCTACAAAAAAAGAGCGTTATCGACACCTTCTGGTTTTTGCGTTTAATCAAGGTGACAAATTGATAGAAGCTGCTCGAGAGATATGTGAAGTGTATGGCGAAAAAGCGCTGCCTCTTAGGATGGCTCACAATTTGGTTCAAACGATTCGAATCCGGCAGTTTCGACCTCTAAGATAAGCATCACTGCGGGCGCCGCATTCAGTTCGATGAAGAGCCTCCGAATCAGCTTATTCACAAAGACTCACGCTGTGTCTGATGTTACAATGAAATACAAATGGATTGAAGTGAACCTGGATACGTTTAATGCGAAGCAAGCGTCGAATACAAACAGTGCGCGATGTAGCGGTAGACTGTACCAAACTGTAAAGCCAGGGCTGACGTAAATACTTTTTGTATTCGTACTCGCTTAAAAAATCACGCAGTCTAGGGCCTATGTGCTGGTCACATAAATCGTTTATGTTTCTTCTCCTATACCCACAACTACAGATTACTATCCTGTCCAGATTAATAGCCCGTCAGCTCAGCACTATTAAGGAAATCTATTAACACCCTGTGCAGTCCTCTTTAAGGAAACCCAATTATCGATGGGCCAAATAGGAAAAGCGCCGAGAGAGAGAGAGAGAGAGAGAGAGAGAGACGAGGGGGGGAGGAGGAGAAGGTGACGACTGATCTCACTGGCTATTGAATCCGACGCCTTCGTCATGGTGACTGGGTCGCCAGTGGGGACAACTTTTCAACGACGGAACTCGATCCACATTCACCGGGTCAACTTTCGTCACGACATTTCACCGGCGAACAGCGGGCTGCCGTACCGCTCCATGAATGGTTCCTTCTGTTTCAGTTCGAACGGCGTGTCTGGAACTGACCACATAATGCTGTATCACTCTCTAATGTAGCTACAGTGGTCGTACAGCCCGAAAGTAGCCAAAAGTCGAACACGGGGTGTTACTGTTACAAATATTACAAGTTCTTCCCATTTCATACGATGTTTCAGTGTTATCCCGTAATATTTAAACACTGTGAGGGGCAACAGATGTTCACCTCTAACCTTGTAGTATAACAATATCGGATTGTTTTTCTTTGTTATAGGGACTATTTCGCATTTGTTTAAAGAGGCTTGCCATTCAGTACACCACATGAAAATGTAGACGTTAAATTCGACGGCAGTCTTTCCTGTTATACGAGAGGATCCAGTTTCATAACTTCTGGGTTCTAAATAACGATCCAGGCATGAGCGTGGCGTATCAGCGAGCCTACTATTCTGACATGTATGCAGCTGTCTGACATTGTTACTCAAGTATTGCGCATTACTCATCTTAATCCTATATATTCGGTAGCTGACAATGTTACTGAAGGTGCTTACAGTTCAGCGTCCCAATGACATACAGACCATCGAACACGGAGGGCAGGTTCAATTGTACAATCAAACAGGCCGTGGACTTGTATAGGAATCAGCCTAGAATTCCACTGAGGTTATGAATAGACACCACGGAAAACATAAATGAGAATGATCAAATGATAGTGCGGACAACTTTCCCTCAGATTAAGAGTCCGAGGTCTTTAACAGCACATCTCTTTCAGTCAAAACATTACTCTCTGACTATGACTAACGTTATTACCTGTCGTTGCAATATGCGTGTGTAAGTTTGTCAAATTCTGCGGAAACTTTGGTTTACACTGATTGTTTTTCTTACAGCGACAGTATTTAATTTCATTATGCGCCAGCCAGAACGTTATTAAGAGCGCAAATCCTCTTACCGCTAATCCTCTTACTTACACACGTTCTCGCCAACTCATACTTTCTCGAAAGAACAGTTTCCGGGGCAAACCGAAGTCACCTCTAAGGAGAGACGCAGTAACACCCACTGCAGCTTATCCTTGGAGATGTCACCTGTTCCCAGTATTAAAATTTAAATGTGGCATCTGTCAACCGGCTGAAAATAACACGTTTGTTATCGGCTGGGACCCACTTCCAAGAACTCCTGATCGTGTGCGGTTCTGTAATGCGACAGGGCGAGATAATGTGGACCATCTGGTATTTTGAAAGTGTCCGTATACAACCTGATGCTCCACACAGCTTTGTGCTGTGATCACCTATCTGCAGCCAACCGAAAACAAATGTATCTCTCTCGGTGTCTGCAGCTATAACAACATTGCATCACTCTTCCTGCTGGTGATTCCAAGCCAAGAAGCGGAATTGGACATGTTTGTTTTTGGAGAGAGTCCGCCTTGAGCAAAACACAATCTCTTACTTTTCTTTTTATCCTCCCATCCCCCCCCTTCAAAGACAAGTTGCGCTGAAGTTACAGCATCATCAGTGGGTTACATGTTATCTTGTTGTTACCATCTGTTATGGATTTCCTGGATTTTATATAATTTAATGCAGTTGTTTTGTTTCACAGTTGGTCATTTTTGCTAGTTCCCCCGTTATCTTCAATGTGAAGGCCTGCACTAAGTAACTTTTCGTGTCACTCTTAAAAAACGTATACTGATGATACCTGGACATGTTTCTCAATTGTGTGGGAGTTTTGTATCAATAAAATGTTTCTTGTGTATTGAAGGTTTGAACAACAATATCCAATTTTTCTGCGACTTACGCGCAGATCAACAGCGATACTAATACATAAATAACTACAAACGTATCATCTGTCTTTTATTTCTTTTCGCCTGGCTCACCTCTCTATACAACAAACGAAACAATGCACTCAATATTACCCACTGTAAAATGCAAATAACCAAACTGTTTCTTCCATTAGGAGATAAAAAATCTTGACTGCCCTTAGTATGTGTCCCAATAAATTCTTTCCTCGTCCTGTTGAGTGTTCCCTAGGAATAATCCTTTTTTTCATAGATGTCGCCTTGGGCCCCCTTTACAGTTTTTAGCCTCCACACTTCAGCATATCTTCACTAGTTAGGCTATTTACCCATCTAACCTTAAGCAATCTTCTGTAGCACGACATTTAAACCGCTTCTATTCTTCCTTATACTAACTACTGCCCACGTTTCACTTACTTATATTTCTTCACTCCTGACGAATACTTTGATAAAAGACTGCCAAAAGCTTCAATTTGTATTCCTTATTAACATGTAACGAGCGATCAAAAAGTTTCCGTTTGCGGGATATGCTGCAGCGTATATGCAACATAGCGCGACTCCGATGCAGCTATACGTATAAGCACATACATGTAGGCAAGCGATTAGTGTCGCATTCGTCTCTTTCCGACGTGAGTGCAGTAAACGCGGAAACGTGAACTATGGCGACGTTATTACCAAATGCCTCCAAACAGGGCTGTTACTCTCTTCTTGGCTAACGAAGGGCAAACACTCTTAGACATCCAAGGGAGAATGAAGAATGTATCGGACAGCACACACACACACACACACACACACACACACACACACACACACACACACACTTGGTTAACAGAAAAGTTCTTGGCAATTTCGTTTCGCTACTGAAGCTGCAAGGGCAACGGCCTTGCCGCAGTGGATACACCGGTACCAGTGAGATCACCGAAGTTAAGCGCTGACGGGGGTGGCCGGCACTTGGATGGGTGACCATCCAGCCTCCATGCGCTGTTACACTCAGCCTCGTGATGCCAATTGATGAGCTACTCGACCGAATAGTAGCGGCTCCGGTTAAAGAAAACCATCATAACGACCGGGAGAGCGGTGTGCTGACCACACGCCCCTCCTATCCGCATCCTCAACCGAGAATGCCACGACGGTCGGATGGTCCCGATGGGCCACTTGTGGCCTGAAGATGAAATGCTTTGTGTGCTACTGAGGCTGCAAGACAAATTACGGTGTACCGTTGGTGTGCGACCATCCTTACAACTGTGAGAAATTATTGTCAGTCTATGATGGCGAAGTCGACATATGCTTTTGTTGAAGTTTCGAGAACATACCTTCACTGAAGAGTCAAGCAGTATATTGCTCCCTCCAACGTATATCTCGCGAAGAGACCATGATGATAAAATCAGAGAGATTAGAGCCCACACAGAAGCATACCGACAATCCTTCTTTCCACGAACAATACGAGACTGGAATAGAAGGGCGAACCGATAGAGGTACTCAAGGTACCCTCCGCCACACACCGTCATGTGGCTTGCGGAGTATGGATGTAGATGTAGATTATCGCAAATGTGGATAGCTGAAGAATATATGTTTTACATTGGTAACTACTGTACATAACACTATGTGATCAAAAGTATCCGGACATCCCCAAAAACATAATTTTTTTCATATTAGGTGCATTGTGCTGCCATCTACTGTCAGGTACTCCACATCATCGCCCTCAGTAGTCAGTAGACGTCGTGAGAGAGCAGAATGGAGCGCTCCGCGGAACTCACGGACTTCGAACGTGGTCAGGTGATTGGGTGTCACTTGTGTCATACGTCTGTACGCGAGATTTCCAAACGCCTGAACATCCCTAGGTCCACAGTTTCCGATGCGATAGTGAAGTGGAAACGTGAAGGGACACGTACAGCACAAAAGCATACAGGCTGACCTCGTCTGTTGACTGATAGAGACCGCTGACAGTTGAAGAGGGTCGAAATGTGTAATAGGCAGACATCTATCCAGACCACCACACAGGATCCGCTCCAAGTACTGTGACAGTTAGGCGGGTGGTCGAGCGGCTGCTCATAACCAGCACATCACGACGGTAAATGCAAACGACGCCTCGCTTGGTGTAAGGAGCGTAAACACTGGACGACTGAACAGTGGAAAAACGTTGTGTGGAGTGACGAATCACGGTACACGATGTGGCGATCCGATGGCAGGGTGTGGGAATGGCGAATGCCCGGTGAATGTCATCTGTCAGCGTGTTTAGTGCCAACAGTAAAATTCGGAGGCGGTGGTGTTACGGTGTGGTGGTATTTTTCATGGAGGGGGCTTGCACTCCTTGTTTTTTGCGTGACACTATCACAGCACAGGCCTACATTTATATTTTAAGCGCCTTCTTGCTTCCCACTGTTGAAGAGCAATTCGGGATGGCGATTGCATCCTTCAACAAGATCGAGCACCTGTTCACAACGCACGGCCTATGGCGGAGTGGTTACACGACAATAACATCCCTGTAATGGACTGGCCTGCACAGAGTCCTGACCTGAATCCTATAGAACACCTTTGGGATGTTTTGGAACGCCAACTTCGTGCCAGGCCTCACCGACCGACATTGATAGCTCTCTTCAGTGCGGCAGTCGGTAAAGAATGGCCTGCCATTCCACATGAAACCTTCCAGCACCTGATTGAACGTTTGGCTGCGAAAGAGGAAGCTGTCATTAAGGCCAAGGTGGGCCAACACCATATTTAATTCCAGCATTACCGATGGAGAGCACCACGAACTTTTAAGTCATTTTCAACCAGGTGTCCAGATACTGTTGATCACTTCGTGTAGATTACGCGGTATACCGATGTTATTCGTAACTTTAACGTGTAATTTGGCAATTAAGAACAAAATGCATGCTTGTTTCCCTTCTACCCGGTGCTAAGTGTAAAGTTACCTTAAGAGTACCACCTGTGGTTACTGCCTGACAAAACAAACGAAATGCCCAGAAGGGTAGACGCAACGATATGTATCTTCAGAGGATAAGAGGTTAGGTTATGTTACCAGTATTTTAGTGATTACAAAATCAAGTCAAATTTATAAAGAGCTTGTCAGTATGAGCCCAATTATCAGTACGGCGTAGCATCCCTTATGGCCTCGATCGATGCACTGATTCCGGTGGGAAGGGTGCCATAAAACCGTTGCATCCTTCCCTGCGACAAGCTCGCGTAACTGGTCGCTGATATCCTGGATACTGGCAGCGAGACGGAGTTGACGTCGGAACTGATCCCACGCAGGTTCAATGGGGGACGTATCTGGGGATCTTGCTGGCCGCACGAGTACCTCATCGTCCTGCCTACAGTTCACAGAGAGACGCACAATGTGTGGACGTGCATTGTCCTATTGAATAATAACACCAAAATGCAGTCACATGAGGGGTAACACATGAGAACGAACAGTTGTGTCGTCCCAGTTTCATCACTCACTGCTAGCTGTGACTTGAAGTAATACCCAATGGCTCCCCACGCAACGAAGCCAGAAATAACATCGCCGTGGCTCTGCAAACAATGGGAACTCTGCCAAGGTCACCGCGACACCCACCGACGATTATCATCCGGAGTAGCGCAGGACCGCGTTTCATCGCTGAACACAATGCGAAGTCATTAATCAGCAGTCCTTGATACCCATTCATGACACCATTCCAAACGCAGCCGTTTGTGTTTTGGTGCTAACGGCAGCCTACGTATGTGACGGTAATTCCCTAGTCCGGCTGCTCATTGTCTCTGGTCAATGGTGCGAGGCGGAGTCCATTACTTGTTCACGGATGGCAGGCGTACATATAGCGCTTACGATGTGCTTGGTGAGCAATAAGGCGATTTTCCCTTGTAGTAGACAGATGTGGTCGACCAGAACCTTGACGTCAAGTATGTCAGCCTTTACATTCCCATGAAGTCCACCGTCAGGCCACTGTCACATCCGAATGCCCCGCGCGTTCTGGATATCATACGAGTCGATTAACCGGCCAAATGGAGACCCACAGGGAGCCTCCTTTGAAACTCTGACAGGTACTGATAACGCTGTCTCACACGAGTATGCGATATCTCAGTCTTCGTCACAATGATCACTCAACATCTGACGCTTTTCACGACTTTTATATACCCTACCAGGCATGGTAATAGCTCTGAACACGAGCAACATTAACGCCCTCTGGTAGTCGTCCTATATGTCACACGAAACTGGAACTTGATCATTTACATACCCGCCGATGGTGTATACGTGTATGAACGTATATTAACGTCTAATAATGTGTTCTGGGTTCCTTTACTGTTCTTGCCAGGCGGTGCAATATGCCATCTGTAAAAATTGTAGCTAGTAAAGAAGGATCGTTGAGAAACTGATCCCGCCGATTGTGTATTTTATGTTCTGATATGGTGGTGATCAAACGCAGAGAAACCTGTTAGGTAAGATTTTCATTTACAGTCAGATTATGGTAAGGAAAGACTTCCAATGTAACTGTCTAACAATAAATTTTTTTCCGGTTGCTGCATCTTGGCATTTATATGCAGATGCCACCCACGCTCTCTTGAAAACGGCCTCGAATGTCTCGATGTGTGTACAATGGCTGAATTTTTTGACTTACGCTAAGGCACTGATTTGTTAATACTGACATGTTGGTTGGAGCATTACGAAGGATGTTTTCAATTTAACATATTATGAAAGAATTAACAATTGTCGCTACGTTGCAGAAGAACATGACAATACCCAAAGTGCCGAAATTGCTGTCGAGCACTGAAAAATGAAACATTACAATCAACGACGGAACTACAATACACTTCACTTCAAGAAACATTCATCTTGGAGGTGGACCACAAGCACGAGAACATACGTAACGTACAGAGATTTGTAGTGCTTCCTGAAATTTGCATACAGCAATAAGCTTGAAATATATGCGCCAGATTGAGAGAGTAATTCTGACAGGCATGCAGCAAAGTCTCATTTAGCAAAATGCAACCACCAATAATTAGTGACTGCTGTCAATAATGCCTTACGTAATCAAACGTATAGCTTAATACGTCTTCGCTACCTAACATGAAATTTCGCGTTTTTAGGGTTCTGTACCTCAATTGGCAAATCGCAACAATTGTAGGATCACTTTGCTGTCCTCTTGTCTGTCCGACCGTCCGTCTGTTAAGATCCCATTTTCTCAAAAACGGGTGGACGTATGACGTTGACATTTATGAGACATACTAAAAAAAGCTTGTAAGTCGATCCAATAAAAAGACACGGCCATTTATGTCATATATTTTGATGCACGCTAACTCGATCATCATAACCTGTAGAGTACTTCCCGTAGACCTAAAATCATTAAATTTGGACAGAAACATTTTTCAACCGTATAAGTGAAGGGAAACAAAGTTGGTAATTACATCACACAAAAATACGATTATATCTCTTCTGTCATTTGTTATACGACTTCATACTTAAATCAAAACGTTTCCCAAAGTCTCGGAAATCCTAGGACCGATACCTTGCCAGTCTCAACGTCAATAACAAGCAACAATTGTCGAGAGTCTCGATGTATACATAATTAAGTTTGTACGGAATCCTCACAGCACGAGTTCAAGTCGCCCCTTACCAATTTTTCTTTTTTTTATTACACGCTTTTTCACTGCGATTGGATACTTTCAGACGGCGGTGGTGGGGAAGCCGTCCGAGACGAGGCGGATACAGGGCGGGACGCGGGATGCTAGTAAGCGGACGGCGGGCGGCGAACGTGGCGCGTGTGGTCTGTCCGACACATTCCGGCATCAATTACGCAGACCGCAGAAGCGGCAGCCCGACACGGCTACCACAGCCGCAAAAACAGATCACTGACTCGCTCCCAGTCCCGACTCCTATCCGAAGTTTCAGGATTTGATTCCACCTGACGCTGCTCGAAAAGGCCAGAATTTCACTCAGCCATGCCTTCGCGGAAGACCTTCATACAGTACCAGCGCGATTACATCTGAAGAAAGGAAAAAAGCTCAACGTAAGAAAATTTCATAAAATATAAACTCCAAGAAATACCACCTGAACTGTCTACACGGTCCAGTCACATTAATGTGACCACCACGTATCTCCGACGTCAACGTGCGACAACCGCTCACAGACAGCAGGTGGCAGCACTAGCAGTGGGAGTGCACAAAGTGTGTGGGAGACATGGAACGGGGTGCACTTGTTGACGTAATCCGGGAACGGAACGATCTGAGGTCTACAAGGTCATGGAGACAAAGGTCGATCCATTTGCGAAACGGCTATGTTTGTTAAGTGTTCGCCTGCCGCCGTGGTTAAGGTATACCTTTCTTGGGAAATACACTATCCGGAACTAGCGACGAAGCCGACTGTGATGCACTACGGGTCACATGACGGGGGACACGGGGGAAATGTGTACGGGCGAACAGATGTGCAATTGTTGAGGAGCTGACGGCCCAGATGGGCTAAGGGCCTACCAAAAGTCTCCTCGACGACCCTTCTGCAAACAACGCTGCGTATGGGCGTTCGCTGCAAGCGCCTGGTTCATGCTCCCATGCTGATTACTGTTCATCGGTGGCGAAGGTTGGAATTTGCACGCCAGTACAAGTGAGAGTCAACTGATGCGAAACAGGTGGCCGATGAATCACATTTCCTCCTCCATCGGACAGATGATCGGTGGCGTGTATGTCCCCGCAGTAATCGCCGAAAGGGTCCAGGCCGTAGGAGGGAGTGTTATGGTCTGGGGAATGTTTTCGTGGCCTTCCCTGGGTGTCTCGTCATTGTCGACGGCACAATGGATCAGCACAAGTCCGCCTCTATACTTGGGTATCCTGTCCATCCCTACAAGCTGTTTTCCCTCGACACGAAGGCATCTACCGATAGAACAACACAGCTCGCAGTGTAGCTGCATGGTACGAAGACCACCAGAGTTAGTATATCCTACGACCCTGGCCATCCAACTCCCCAGATTTAAACGAAACGGACAATTTGAGGGACCAACTCGATCGGACTGTTTGCGCCATGGATCCTAAACTGAGGAGATGTCCACGGTTCTAGACTTGGCATGGCTCTACGTCCCTGCCAGCACCTTCCAGAACTTCAATGACCCTTCGTGCACGACCGCGCTGCAAATGGTGGTTATTCAGTCTTTTGACAGATGGACACAATGTGACTGGGCCGAGTAAATACCAATCGTAGAGCAGGGGGCGTGTTAAAAAGTAAAGGTAATCTTGTACTTACACATGCTGTACACAGTAATGGAAAAGCCGCACATGTCAAAAAGTGATTCAGATACAGCTGAAACAATAGGCACAGAATCTAATATTATAAAGTTCTCTACGTTCCCCACTTTTACATTAATGTAAGTGGCTGAACCTTTTCAATAGCTGAACTCCTGTAACTCAATTTCTTCCAATAAATGAGCTTTCTCCCTCCCTCCAGACTTTAAGTGACACCAGTTAGTTTCCCGACTGTTTGTCTTGAAAACTTCGGCTTTATGGACCTTCTTGCCTCGGCCATTCCCTATCATCATCGTTTCTCGGTTCAAAATTATCTCTTCTTTCCCCACAATTTCTGTTTTTTACTTGCTGCCTGTTTCTCCTGCCCGAGTTCTGGTTACTGTTCCCACTCTTATCATCTCTCCATCTTTTACGTTGATTCCCATTAAAGCTATTATTATTACTCTGTCCTCATTCCTTCTATTTTCTCTACGTTCTTCAAATCTTTCTCTATAACAAAGAGTCCTGTTCTTCTTAATAAAATTTAGAAGTTCTTACACAGAATCTGCAAGACTGTGGATAAGATCCCATTGCAATGCTTCTGGAAGTCTCCTCTTCAAGCTTAATTTATTTAAGCGGTTGGTCTGTCGCAATGTAATGACTTATTTAAGTCACTGAGGCAAAATTCTTCCATGTTGTATTTTCCATTCTTAAAATCTGCCCCATGCAGAAAGTCATTTTGCAATGTTAATACTTACTCACGCACATAATTTAGAAAAATTTTAAAAATCAATAAACTTCTTAGCACGCTGTTTAGTCCATGAAGTCCACTGCATGATATTTATTCTCTCCGCTTAATGCCTTAGTGGATATTCCTTACCCCACGGGATACTCTACGATTAAAACTTGCTTGCAAACTTGTTACAGCATTTAATGTTTCCTTTAAAGTTTTTTCCCCTTCAATGATATTTACCTCTGCTTCTAACTTATTATTTTTAATGACATTCACATATGCATACATTCACAGCTTTACACTCTGCATTTGCAATTAATACAGGGTGTAAAAAGCTATGTACACAAAATTATGGAGTGTTTGGATTAATAAAAAGAAACAACACTTTTCCTGACACAATATCACAGTTGTGCCATTTCCCCGCTAGGATTTTATGAGGGTTTGACTTTAGTGATGCATAGAGATGAGTGTTCACAAACTGGTGCGTGACTAACATCCTACCGATTTCTTTTTGTGAGGGCAGATTAATTAAACGAATTTCCATTATTGCACTTCTCTGTGACACTTCACATGAAATCCTTTCCGACGCTTTACCTTGAGTGCGCCTGTTGCTGTATTCAGCATTGCTGCGTTCGTAAATACATCGATATTTCTCCACAACAACCAAATGAGTCTTGTACTCAGGATCGTCTATCATTTTGCTGAGTACAGTGAGTATAGCACAAAAAACAGCACAACCAAAGCAGAAACTTTTGTAAACTGTCACTACCACAGACGTGGCATTTGGCAAAAGTGGAGCACGCCGCATTCATCTAACAGTGACGTGGCGTTTCATACGACTCAGTTGCGTTACGTAAGTCGGTAGGTGCTGAACCGTTAAGACTGTTTGTTCCATCTGAAGTGCAATCTCGGTGCAAGTCTGGTACAAGACGCACGCCGTATCACTTGCCAAGTCATTCCAGTGGGCGCCTTCCTTGCATTAAGCGCACACCACATAAGAATAAACCTAATTTAACTATTACAACACTTATTCTTCCACGTTTGCTGGAACCTTATAGGATTTCGTTACACGTGGAACGGAAGCCAAGCTGTCTTGAGTACAGTATTGCACGACAATAAGGATACGTTTTATGCTGCGTGTTACTGGCACATAGACTCAGCGATAATGCGTAACAGCAGGTTTACCGGCGCTTTTAACTTGGACAGCACTAGACAACCATTTGGTCCGCATAAGCTGCTGTGACGTGAACGGTCGCAGCGAAGACGTAAAAAGAAAGAGATGAGCAGAGAAACAATATAGCCTAGGCATTTAAACCGTAATCAGAATGAAATAATCTACGGCGAAACTCTGATAGTAAACTTCTTACAGGACCAGACGTAAGACATACCATGCTCTCGTTCCGAGTTAACAAGTATTGTAATTAAAAACAAGAGTGATGAAAATTCTTAACTGAAACACAGCGTAATTTCTCTATGTGTGACATAAAAGCGTATTGCAGGGATTTCACCGCAGAGTTAAATACTGAAGCCAGTGAAGTATTACTTACAATTCGTCGTCTGGTAATGTCTGAACTTCTTCTATATCCTATTCCGAAGAATACACTTCAGTATTGGAACTGGCATTTGCGACACTGACAACGGGGCGATCAACAAGTGACTCTACGAAGCCATCGACGCGTCACGTTTTCTCGTCTTCTTTTATGACGTGCTATTCTGTATCCGGCCAGCGTTCGGCGGTGACGTGTAACAAAGCTTCGTGAGTTAGTTCCAGTACGTCTGGCAGCTTACATCTGTTGCTAATTTTCGCGACAAATCCCTTAATTTGGCTCCAGATAAATTCTATTGGGTTCAGTGGGACGGCAGCAAATCTGAAAATGCAGCATTTGTTGTACGGCGCGCTCGATGCCGCAAAAATTACTGTTATTCACGTTTCTACGACGCTTATCATTCTAACTCGTGTGAGACCATATATGTGGTATAAAATAATGGACTAGTCCAAATAAGGAGTGTTTGATTCTTCATTTTGTATCAAAAACTTAATTTATAATGTTATCTTAATTTAAACAATCGTTTATAAAATATCGATAGTTCAGAATTTATCTGCAATTTTGTGTGCGATATATAATCAAGCACAAGAAGAAGAGCATTTTTGATAAAAATGATTACTACGTATATGTTAATTAGCATAGGCCTATATTTGATGGATTTAATATTTAAATGATGTACGTAATGTAACTGAACGAAAAAATATAAAAAATTATGGTATACAGAGAGATTCGAACCCGTGAAGCTCAGAACAAAAAAAATGGTTCAAATGGCTCTGATCACTATGGGACCTAACTTCTGAGGTCATCAGTCCGCTAGAACTTAGAACTTCTTAAACCTAACTAACCTAAGGACATCACACACATCCATGCCCGAGGCAGGACTCGAACCTGCGACCGTAGCGGTCGCGCAGTTCCAGACTGTAGCGCCTAGAACCGCTTGGCCACTCCGGCCGGCCTGAACCTCAGAACAGCTGATTATTATCTTCGAACGCTACGAGTTTCAATAACGAAGATTCCTTAACTTCAGTGAACACAGTTGCTCGGAAAACTTCAAAGCTGATTTTTCTCTCTAAACTTGTGAAACACATTAAGCACAACCTGTTTTTCGCCATTTTAACAGTGTTCCACGCGCTTGTTTCACTACGGAGCAGGAGGCAGTGTTAGCTGTTTTTACACACCTATTAACAGCTCGACAATCAGAGTACAATAGTATAGAGACTGTGACTGTACACGATTTTTGAAACACAAAATACATTGCTAAAGTGTCATTACCGATAGCTTCGAAGGCTGTTAATACATTAGAATATCTTTAAGTTCATTTACAGTAACACGATACCTAATGCATAAGTACGGCCTTCTTCAAAGAGCATAATAACGGAAGTGTACGTCTATGCTACGACTGCTGACCAAGCAACATGTTTGTGTTTATTTACATCAGGTTTGTTCTTATGACGACCTAAGTATAGTTTTCGCCACATCTGACTTCCAACTGCCAGACACTTTTTGACAACGGGTTGTTCAGAGTCCAGATGCAGACCGGTACGAACCAACCAAAAACCTTTTAAAATGAGAGAAAAAAAAAACAGCCAGCTACTTAGTAACAGGTCCTTTTACGTAGTACTGTTTTGTAGATTACAGGCAGACCAGTGGAGCGACTGGCCCGACTTCACATCTGTGGCGCGACAGCTCAGAGAGTTTGGCAGAGCAGCCGGCGACAGCGGCGTCAAAGGGAGCACCGCCGGTGATACATTCACGTTTAATTAAATATTCGCCCGCGCTTATGATTAAAGCCAGCCGAGCGGAAAACCGCAGACAGCCGCGGCGTGCCGCCTAGCGCGGGATGGCGATTCCGAACCTTTATGGCTGCCGGCGGAACAGCACTTCACAGAAAACCCCGCGCCTAACTGCGGCCCGTATCTCGATTACGGCTAAAAACTGCCTCGCAGGCCACCTTACGGCATTATACGCGGGAACTAATGGCGGCGGTACGATATCTGTCGCGTCACGTCCACTTCACTGAACCCTGCATTCACGATAAACCACGAACCACCACCATTAAATCTCGGTGAAAAGCGTAACAGACTACATTAGAACATAAGTGTGTGTGTGTGTGTGTGTGTGTGTGTGTGTGTGTGTGTGTGTGTGCGCGCGCGCGGTTGCGTGTGTTGAACTCTCTCAAAGAAGGACCATCCCGATATTCGGATCCGGCTGTCCACTCAGTCACAATCAAACATTATTCTCGGCCATAATGGCTATGTTTGTGAACCGTGACTGTGTGGGATAATTATTTATTTCTAATTTCTGCTACTAGTCACTTACTTTATTTTATGTTTAATCTAACATAATACAACGCGTTTCGGACATGCTCTGTTCTCTTCAGGCGTTTATAAATACATACAGAAAAATGTTACTTAAAAAATAAACAGTCTTAAACTAGATTAGTCTAGAACTCTTTGTCCATTGTTTGTTACTGTAGCGGCTGGTGTGGCATTTGGAGGGGGGGAGGGGGAGGAAGGGGCTGTGGATGGCTAGAAATCGAAATCAGTGGTGTCTTCTGCTGGTTTTCTTCCTTATGGTTGACTATGTATGATATCACAGCCTGTATAGGATGCAAATGTATTTGCATCAGTTACGTGTTACAAAAATAGTGTGAAAGGATTTTATATGACATTTGATCACTTACGATTTCATCGCCTTGCTGCTTCACTTGCATCACTGGTGTAATGGCGGAGCTGTTGATTGACATTATACTAATGCACATTGTATTTTGTCACTGACTTATCGATACAGACTCACATGGTACAGTCCGCCATCATGTATTGTGTGCATAATGTTTACATGTATGTCGAAGCAATTTGTGCAGTGAATCACGTTGGCAATCAGTGACAAAATACAATGTGCAATAGTGTAATGTCAATCAACAGCTCCACCACTACACCAGTGATGCAAGTGAAGCAGCAAGATGATGATATCGTAAGTGATCAACTGTCATACAAAAGCCTTTCACACTATTTTCGTAACACATAACTGATGAAAATCCATCTGCATCATATACAGGCTGTGATATCACACATTGTCAACTACAAGGAAGAAAATCAGCAGAAGACACCACTGATTTCGATTTCTAGCTTCCTGTCTCTCCTCTTGGCCAGCCCACTGTTACCGATACCCTTTAGGTGATTCTATCGATATTCATCCAAATACATGCACCACAAATCTTGCCCTTTTCGATGCTGTTGCTCCTGATACTTTCCTCTCAATAATGGCACTTCTATAAAGTGTTCCTTCCAGATGAGAATTTCTGACGGTTCTTCCCAACGGTCAATGCAAAACGTAAGTCATAATGGGAAATTACAAGCCCTGAAGGCAGCCTTGTCGTCTCCAGCCACAACGTTGTTTGCTAAGCGACATTTTTGTGGTATGAGATTTCCTTCTGGCATCGCGTTATTGGTCCTGTTTTGCTTTAGTTGATTTTTTGTTTACGCGACTATTTAGTTTTCAGTACCCTAAGTACCCTACTGAGAAGCTACTGACTCTGAAATAGTACGGTATATTTGTCGGATAATTGCGTCACTGTAATAATTCGCCCAGATAGCCGAGAGTGCTTAGGTGCGGATTTCTGGGACACGGTGGGGCGACCCAGCCCTGGTTAGCCAGCCATCACAGATATTGTTTAACTAGGAAAATACCGGGCTGCTACCCCCGTCCCGCCTCGGACGGAAACATTTAGGGTAAAGATAGCAGATATGACACGTGTAGGAAGAAGACGCACTTTCCGTTTTCATACGTCCGGATTGAGGCAGCTCCCGTCAGTTAATAGTAGCAGAGGGGAGGCGTACACGAAATTCCATAGAAAGTTTGGGCATATTGGCAAGTTTTAGGTGGGAATATTATCACTGAATGGCCGAGTTAAGTGACTGAAATTTCACGAACATAGTGCAAAATTGTTATAAGCTCCACGACAAAGAAAACGACACACACGCAGGAATCATACGAATGGTGAGGAAATTGATAGATGTGACGAACATGTACAAACAGTTGATTACAATCTCAAAGAAATTGTTTTATTCTAAAGAAAGAGCCTGAGAAATTGAGCAAAACCGCAACGTGTGCGTCTACCTCTGCCACTTCGGGAAGCAGTTAGTCTGTTTAGCATTGGCTGATAGATGATGATGATCATGATGATGATGATGATGACGATGATGTTTGGTTTGTGGGGGCGCTCATCAGCGCCTGTACAAATTCCCAATTTGTAGACAGTCCAATCTAGCCACTTTCACGAAATGATGATGGAATGATGAGGACGACGCAAACACCCAGTCGCCGGGCAGGGAAAATCCCAAATTCTGCCGGCTGATTGATAGAGTTTTTGGACGTCCTCCTAAGTGTGATGGTGCCAAATTCTGTCCAACTAGTGCGTTAGATCGTCTTAACACCGTACTGGTTGCCCATAATGATCCATACGTTCTCAAATGGAGAGGGATACGGCGATCTTGCTGGCCATGATATGGTTTGGCAAGCACGAAGACAAGCAGTATAATCTCTCGTTGTGTGCGGACGGACGTTATTTTGCTGAAATATAAGACCAGGATGGCTTGTCATAGAACCGAACAAAACAGCACTTAGAATATCGTAGACGTAACGCCGCTGTGCTGTAAGGGTGCTCCGGTTGACAAACAAGAGGGTTTTGGTATGGAAAGAAATGGCACCCCAGATCACCACTCTGGGTTATTCGTCCGTACAGTGAAAAACAGTCAGTTCAGGATCCCACCGCTGATCGCGGCGTCTGCAGATACGTCTTGGCTGGCGATCGAGAGTCAATTCGAATCGGAACACTTCACTGAAGAGAATTCTACTCCAGTTGAGGTTCCAGGCGGAAGACGTGTCTGGAGACACGCCAGACAGTGGTGGGATACCAACCTGACCGTCGCCTTTGGCTGTCATCCGCAGCACCCTTACAACACAGCGGTCCATCGACGATAGTCTACGCTCCGTTCTGTTGGCCGCTATGAAAAGGCATCTGCTTGTCTTCGTCCTCGCCAAACCATACCTTGGCCAGGAAGGTCGCCGGATCTCTTCCCAACAGAGAACGTTTGAAGCATCATGGGCAGGGCCCTCCAACTAACTCGGGATTCTGACGATCTAACGCGCCAATTGGGCAGAATTTGTCACGATATCCCTCAGGGAGACATCCAACTACTCTACCAATCAATGGCAAGCTCGCATACGGATCGGAAGTGGACCAACGCGTTACTGATTTGCTCAATTTCTGAAGCTTTTTCTCTAGAATACTTCATCCAATTTTTCTGAATATGTAATCATTCGTTTGTGTGTACATGTATACCATATCTACCGATTTTCGTCCAATTCGGATGATTCGTTCGTGATGCGTGGTTCTTTTTCTATTTTGTGAGTTTTTTTGACGACGCAACTTTCTCGATGAAATTTGATAGTAGAAAACCGTTCTCACAACGGCGTCGCCAGTAGCACGGTTGCCCATGCCCTGCCGTGCCGTGCCGTCTGCGTAGGTCCGGGTCCAGTTAATTTTGTGTGCACTCTGCCGGCCCTGAGGACGACGACTGCTGCGCCACAGGCGGGACTCGACTACGGGACTGAGAGACGGCGGCGGACCACTCGCTCAGCAGCTGGTCGGGTTGCACGTGCTGAGGCTGCGGTCGGCAGGGACGCCGGAGAAGGCGCGAGCGCACACGTGCCAGGGTCACACTTTTCTCCGCCGGCGCAGTTACGGCCCGCATTTACGGCGCCGGCCTCGCACCGAAGCGACGGGAGAGGGCCGACTGCACGCCGCCAAGGCGCAGCGCAACGCAAAACAATGCGCGCTCGTCTGTTGTTCCAGCAGTGCAGTCGCCGTTCCCGGCTGTCTCAACCTCACAAGGAGACTTTACTGACTGGGGCTGTATCAGTAACGACTGAATTTTACACAGTATTTATTCGCTTTTCTAGAAGCACATACCCGTTATCAACTACTCGTTACCGTTATTTTCGATTCTGAATGTCATTAACGGCGGTCCTCGCAAAGTAAAAATGTTCTCTGTGTGTCGTTTGGGTGAGCGCCACACTGTTTCGTCGAAACATGCGATAAAATCATAACAAGCGTATCGTGCCAATTTGTAATTTAATTACCAATCTCTTCAATGCAATGGTTACCGAGAGCAAATACAGAACAGATGAATCTGAAGTTTGGACTGTCGCTGGCAGCTGTACGCCCGATGGGCCACCTACAACACGATGAACAAATCACTGACAGCACAGACATAAAACAAATTTCGGCAGTGGCACGAAAAGTCATCTTCAAACCTCTAAGTTTTTATTTATTCTCATTAAATCTAATTCCCTTTCTACATTTGTCTTGGATTCTTGTATTGCTTGCTCTATGTATACGCTGAGTACAAATTTAAAAGACACGCCACGAAGAAATTACCGACGAAAATAGGTAGATGCGATGTAAATGTACACATAAACGAATGATTACAATTGCAGTAGAATTGGATGATTTATTCAAGAGGAAGAGCATCACAAACTGAGCAAGCCAATAACGCGTTGGTCCAACTTGATTCTTATGCAAGGAGTTATTCAATTTGGCATTGACTGATAAAGTTGATGCATGTCCTGCTGAGCTATATCGTCCCAAATTCTGCCCAACTGGTGCGTTAGATCATCACAATCCCGAAATGGTTGGAGGACCCTGCCCATAATGCTCCAGTCGCTCTCAATTGGAGAAATACTCCAAACCATCTCAATCGGGGAGAGGGGAGAGGGAGAGGGAGAGGGAGAGGGAGAGAGAGAGAGAGAGAGGGGGAGAGAGAGAGAGATCCGGTGACCTTACTGGCCAAGGTACGGTTTCGCAAGCAGGAAGACAAGCAGTAGAAACTCTCATCGTGTGCAGGCGGACATTATCTTGCTAAAATGTCAACCCATGATGGCATGCCATGAAGGAGAACAAAACAGGCTGTAGAATATCGTCGACGTACCGCTGTGCTTAAGGGTGAAGTGAATGGCAACCAATGGGTCGCTGCTATGAGAAGAAATGGCAACCGAGACCACTACTCCTGGTTGTCGTGTTGTACAGCGGTTGACTGTCAGATGGTATCCCAAAACCGTCGGGGTCGTCTCCAGAAACGTCTTCGCTGGTCACTGTGTCTCAAATCGAAGCGATACCCATCGCTGAAGATAATTCCATTCCACTCAATGAGACTGCAGGTCAGAAGACGCCCTGGATAGCGGTGGGATACAAACCTGACTTTCATCCGCCATGCGGCCCGACAGCCAGTAGTCATGGTCTAGGGTGCCATTTCTTTTCTTCGCAGGACCACTTTGGTTGCCATCCATGCTACTCTTACAACACGATTTTCTACACCCCGTTTTGTTGTCCATCATGGCAAGCCATCCGGGGCCTACATTTTAGCAAGATAATGCCCGATCGCATATGACGAGAGATTATACTGCTTGCTAAACCATACCTTTGTCGCCGGATCTCTCCCAATCTGAGAACGTTTGGAGCATTATGGACAGCCGGCCGCGGTGGCCGTGCGGTTCTAGGCGCTGCAGTCCGGATCCGCGGGACTGCTACGGTCGCAGGTTCGAATCCTGCCTCGGGCATGGATGTGTGTGATGTCCTTAGGTTAGTTAGGTTTAAGTAGTTCTAAGTTCTAGGAGACTGATGACCTAAGATGTTAAGTCCCATTGTGCTCAGAGCCATTTGAGCCATTATGGACAGGATTCTCCAACCATCTCGGGACTCCGACGATTTAACGGACCGGCTGGATAAAATTTGAGAGAATATCCCTCATGAGGACGTCCAACACGTCTGCTAATCAATGAAAAACCGACGAACAGCTTGCATAACAGCCAGAAGTAGACCAACACGTTACTGACTTGCTCAATTTGTGAAGTTCTTTCTCCTGAATAAATCATCCAATTTTTCCCGAATTGTGGTGATTTGTTTGCTGTACATGTACATCGCATCTACCGCTTTCCGTCACATTCCGGTGATTCCTTCGTGGTGCGTCGTTTCTTTTGTCTTAGAGGTAACCTGGTAGGGATAGGCTACAAGACGATCTCAGCTCCTTCGAAGATACTGTCCGCCTTTCATAGTTTTCAACTCTTTGTAAATGAGTCTCCCTTGATTTTTTAAAAGTCTGTTCCTTGTTGTGTTCCTAGCTGACCTTCCATCCACCAATCGCACTTTCACACAACCGCCATGGGTGCAGCTCTGGATCGCAGGTGTCGGCTTAGGACTGGAGGTCAGCTTTGCAGCGTGGGGTGAGTGTTCCTTTTTGGGGGTGGAGGTGGGGGAGGGTGTAGGGGCCGCGCAGGGTGCAGCTGGCCCGAGTATCGAGCCGTGCGGCCGCACTTGCGGGGCGTCCTTTGCACGTGTCAAGGTCGGACCACCCAGCGACCCCGCATTTCTGCGCCTCTTCGGCCAGCTGCGGCGCTGGCGCATCACCGCGCGACCGCACGGTAACTACTATCCCCGCCAAGTCGCCGCCGCACCTATGATACAGCCCAGACTTCCGAAATTGGCCCACTTACCACACTATAGTTGGAGCCAGAAACGATGGCGGTCGTATTTACGGTCCTTGTGCGAACCTACTTAACGCATTTTCCCACACCCGATCGGAGTTTAATGGTGTTCTGAGAGCTCTGCAGCAAATGTCGTACCCAATGCGAGCATTAAACTTGAGTGTAACAACTTATTTTGTGAATTTTTATTCCACTTTTTGCGAGTTGTCATCGCTGATGTTGGTGGAAAGCGACAATTCAAGCAAGCAAGAGCCATAATTTGCAGGATACAAGCTCGCATCAACCGCGAATCGAGTCTATGCGCGTACCCCAACTGTCGACTGGAAGCACATCTCTGTCCGGTTCTCGACCCGCGCGAACCGCCACCTTTCGTGGATCAGACTATAAAGCCGATGCCTCAAGCGACGAAGCTAACGTTGACGTGAACGCGGACGCGATATCCAGCCACACCAGACACAGCACACTCATCACAATGCACGTGCTAGTTAACGTGATTTGGGAACGCAGCGTTCTAAAGAGGCAGTTGTCGCCTGTACCTGGCTGTCAAACGAAACTGAAAGCATGTGAAATTCCTATGCTACCTCTACTACAACGCACGGTTCTTTCCTTGTCCATATGCTAGTCACGTTGTTCTGTCTGTAGTATACACACAAAACTTCGAAGCCGTATGTGCAGTCAGCAAGGACATCAGCCTATAAAACTTCCCAAAATCGGACAAACTAGCTCCTGAGAGACGGAATACACATATACAGGGTTATTACAAATGATTGAAGCGATTTCACAGCTCTACAATAACTTTATTATTTGAGATATTTTCACAATGCTTTGCACACACATACAAAAACTCAAAAAGTTTTTTTAGGCATTCACAAATGTTCGATATGTGCCCCTTTAGTGATTCGGCAGACATCAAGCCGATAATCAAGTTCCTCCCACACTCGGCGCAGCATGTCCCCATCAGTGAGTTCGAAAGCATCGTTGGTGCGAGGTCGCAGTTCTGGCACATTTCTTGGTAGAGAAGGTTTAAACACTGAATCTTTCACATAACCCCACAGAAAGAAATCGCATGGGGTTAAGTCGGGAGAGCGTGGAGGCCATGACATGAAGTGTTGATCATGATCTCCACCACGACCGATCCATCGGTTTTCCAATCTCCTCTTTAAGAAATGCCGAACATCATGATGGAAGTGCGGTGGAGCACCATCCTGTTGAAAGATGAAGTCGGCGCTGTCGGTCTCTAGTCGTGGCATGAGCCAATTTTCCAGCATGTCCAGATACACGTGTCCTGTAACGTTTTTTTCGCAGAAGAAAAAGGGGCCGTAAACTTTAAACCGTGAGATTGCACAAAACACGTTAACTTTTGGTGAATTGCGAATTTGCTGCACGAATGCGTGAGGATTCTCTACCGCCCAGATTCGCACATTGTGTCTGTTCACTTCACCATTAAGAAAAAATGTTGCTTCATCACTGAAAACAAGTTTCGCACTGAACGCATCCTCTTCCATGAGCTGTTGCAACCGCGCCGAAAATTCAAAGCGTTTGACTTTGTCATCGGGTGTCAGGGCTTGTAGCAATTAAGGTTTCTGCTTTAGCCTTTTCCGTAAGATTTTTCAAACCGTCGGCTGTGGTACGTTTAGCTCCCTGCTTGCTTTATTCGTCGACTTCCGCGGGCTACGCGTGAAACTTGCCCGCACGCGTTCAACCATTTCTTCGCTCACTGCAGGCCGACCCGTTGATTTCCCCTTACAGAGGCATCCAGATGCTTTAAACTGAGCATACCATCGCCGAATGGAGTTAGCAGTTGGTGGATCTTTGATGAACTTCGTCCTGAAGTGTCGTTGCACTGATGTCAGTGCATTTCAAGCACGACATACGCTTTCTCGGCTCCTGTCGCCATTTTGTCTCACTGCGCTCTCGAGCGCTCTGGCGGCAGAAACCTGAAGTGCGGCTTCAGCCGAACAAAACTTTATGTGTTTCTCTACGTATCTGTAGTGTGTCGTGACCATATGTCAATGAATGGAGCTACAGTGAATTTATGAAATCGCTTCAATCATTTGTAATAGCCCTGTATTTACGTAACATCGAAAACTACAGAATACAGTGCTATAAATTTAATAAGGAAGTACCACAGACTTTTTAGAAAACGTGAAGGAAGATGCGTACTCGCTACATATTGTTCCATGGGAGTTCAGTAAGTAACGCAACACTTTTTTCTCGTCCAATTTCGGTTAAAAAATACTTAATATTTTGTGCGAGATCGTGGAATATTCCCGCTGATCGTATCAACTTTTAATCGAACATCGTCACGGACGACGAAAAATGGGTTCATCACTTCAAACTGGAAAGATAACAGCAGTCCATGGAGTGGCGCCATACGGCCTTTCGTCCATCAGTTTGGCCGAATAAAGGACGCAATCCACGGGAAGCAGTGCGTGGATGATGGGTAGATTGATGTGGCTAAACGCCGCCTCCGACGTCGTCGACCACTAGCTGGTACCAATGCGGTCATGAAGACCTTCCCAAGAAGGTGGCGTAACGCCGTCGCATTCAACGGAAATTATGTTGAAAATAAAGTTTTGCAGCCAAAAGAGTGGGGTGTAATATCGTATACTGAGCCATCCAGCTTTCTGGAAAGCGTTGCATTACTTATTGAAAGCCCCTCGCAGCTTAACTCGGCGCCTCTACCAACTATGCAACGCGTAGACTGTACGACCTGCAGGGATTTTTTTTCATATTTATTTGGTTGAATTTTTATGTTGTTCACGAACTGCAACACTTCCTAAGCTTTTCGAAGGGGCTGCACTGTGGCGCGTTCTCAAATAATAATTTTGTGGCTCTTAATGTTCTCGTACTGAAGCTGACGAAGCAAATTCTGGAGAACACTTCGAGCTTCCCTTCTCGCTATCCACCGTTTCACCCAAAATCGCTTCCGTTTCTTTTTCTTCCTCTGCAATGCACTCGACGCGAACGGTAATGTTCCCTCATGGACGATTAACTGGGAGCATCAATTCCCCAACAAGCAGGTAATGGCTACAGTGATGTACTTGGTCAAAGAAATTTGAAGAAGTCTTCGACAGAAATCTTAGATCAAAGAGCTGACAGTGTAATAAGGCCTTAAAAAGGGCCCTCGCACGTTCAGTAATACTGTCAAACTGTCAATATGTTGACCATCTGAGGGCGCGTATTGACGTACAGTTAATACCAGAAATATTCAAAAATAGCTCTGAGCACTATGGGACTTAACATCTGTGGTCACCAGTCCCCTAGAACTTAGAACTACTTAAACATAACTAACCTAAGAACATCACACACATCCTTGCCCGAGGCAGGATTCGAACCTGCGACCGTAGCGGTCACAAGGTTTCAGACTGAAGCGCCTAGAACCGCACGGCCACACACCGGCCGTCTCCAGAAATATTGATGAGCAGTATTGATGGACCTCAAAATATTCTCAGTATTGTAAATACCTACTGAACGTGTGAGATCATATACTAACGGTTTGACAATATTCTCCATTCGGATGTTGACAGAGCTACAGGAACCAGTCCACGCGGTGTTTAGTGCGCACTGTTGTTTAATTCGCCGTTGTATAAATCATATCTCAGGTTCGATTTTTAAGGAGTGTTTTAACTCAAAAGAATTTTAACAGTCTTATGCAAGGGTAATCATTGGATGTGCCACTTCAGGATCACTAACGGAGGATTCTCTATGGCACCGTCTGCTTATTAATTTGAAAATATAGTATACATTGTTGTGTTACATCGTATTTTTCAAAAACGACCCCATTTCGAAAAATACGTCATATAAGGATTGTTAAAAAGAGGTTTCCAAACGCGTGTGAACTTCACCAAATTATCACAAAGCGCAAAAAAAAGTTTTTACGTTAATTGCCTGAACAAGTCTTTGCGAAGAAAATTGATTACTTCACAGGTTTCCATAGTATTTTACTAATTGTGCTTGCTGATATAAGAACTAAACTTCGAGCACTAGAATGACCGTGTTGTTGCCAGACATCTCGAAGTTGCTCCTCGTCTCTTATCTAATGCGATTTCCACCCTCACTAAAGTATTTTGTTTCTCCATTCGATATCGTATCAATAGTAATAACTTGTACGATGCAGAACTCATAGGAAATAATCTTTTGTGCTCGTGATTCTGAATTCAGTCAGTAAATTAACATGTGATCAGTTGCTCCTTTTTTCCAACCAATCTCTGACCCGTATTTTCTTTCTCGTTGTTTTCTGTTGCTTGCAAGCTATAGCACACGCTTTCTTTTGGGTTTTCGACATCTTAACCCTATAAAATCGCGTTGCAAACTGACAGTTTTTGTCAGTGTTATTGATAGTGTGAGGCAGCTGCAATATACTGAAGGTTTGACAGACTACTATTTGTCAGTAAATACTGTACGTGTGCAGGCTCCTCAAGCGCCGCCGTGGCGGCCACTGCACAGTCGGTCTGCGTCGCGGCGCGGCTAGCTGTGCCCCGGCGGACGCGCCGAGAGGTCTGCTCCGTTATCTGCAGTGGGGGAAAGGGTGGGGGTGGGGGCCGGGGTGGTCTCCACGTGGCGGGCCGCAAGGCGCTGCGTGGTGCCCTTGGGCAGGACACGTGTGTCTGGGTGGCGCGCCAGCGGCGGCTATCGATTGCCGCGGGAGCAGGCTTACCAACTTGGGCGCCAGTGTCGCCGCAGCGTCCACGCCACTCACCAGGAAGCCGGCGGCGGCAGGGCGTGGCCCGGAAGCGGCCTGCTCGCAGCTTCCGGCACCGGCGACGCACGCGCCGCCCGACACCCACCAGCCACCGCTGTCTCCACAGCGCGATCGTTCGCTCTGGCACCACGTGTACTCCCCACCGACTGAAGTGTTTGCTTCTTATCTCTCGACAGCTACTAGTAATCCACTGCTAAACTTGTCACGCTGCTAAACTTGCGAGAGTACAGCGAGAATTACTAGAAAGGGGAAGAATATCACAACACTTTCCAACAGTAACCCCACAAATCTATCAAGACTACAACATCGCCAGCGTCTCAAAAGAAAATGTTAAGGCATCAACAAACTTAGCCTTACGACAAGAATGCAGTTTGCCTCTGATACACTGAAGAGCTAAAGACACTGGTACACACGCCTAATATCGCGTAGGGCCCCAACGAGCACGCTTAAGTGCCACAACACGACGTGGCATGGACTCGATTAATGTCTGATGTGGTTCAAATGGCTCTGAGCACTATGGGACTTAACTTCTAAGGTCATCAGTCCCCTAGAACTTAGAACTACTTAAACCTAACTAACCTAAGGACATCACACACATCCATGCCCGAGGCAGGATTCGAACCTGCGACCGTAGCGGTCGCGCGGTTCCAGACTGTAGCGCCTTTAACCGCTTGGCCACCCCGGCCGGCTCTCATGTGGTGCTGGAGGGAACTGACACCATCAGTCCTGCAGGGCTGTCCATAAATCCGTAAGAGTACGAGGGGGGAGGAGATCTCTTCTCAACAGCACGTTGCAGGGCATCCCAGATATGCTCAATAATTTTCATGTCTGTGGAGTTTGGTGGGCAGCGAGAGTGTTTAAACTCAGAAGAGGCCGGCCGCTGTGACCGAGCGGATCTAGGCGCTTCAGTCCGAAACCACGCGGCTGCTACGGTCGCAGGTTTGACTTGGCTCTGAGCACTATGCGACTCAACGGCTGAGGTCATCAGTCGCCTAGAACTTAGAACTAATTAAACCTAACTAACCTAAGGACAGCACACAACACCCAGCCATCACGAGGCAGAGAAAATCCCTGACCCCGCCGGGAATCGAACCCGGGAACTCGGGCGTGGGAAGCGAGAACGCTACCGCACGACCACGAGATGCGGGCCGATCGCAGGTTCGAGTCCTACCTCGGGCACTGATGTGTTTAATGTCCTTGGGTTAGTTAGGTTTAAGCAGTTCTAAGTCTAGGGGTCTGATGACCTCAGCTGTTAAGTCCCATACTGCTTAGAGCCAAACTCAGAAGAGTGTTCCTGGAGAAACTCTGTAGCAATTCAGGACATGTAGGATGTCGCATTGCCCTGCTGGAATTGCCCAACACACAATGGAATGAAGGTGATCAGACACGCTGCTTACGTACGTATTACCTGTCAGCGTCTTATCTAGACGTATCAGAGGTCCCACACCACACCAAATGCACACATTCCACACCATTACAGTGCCTCCACCAGCTTGAACAGTCCCCTGCTGACATACAGGGTCCATGGATTCATGAGGTTGTCTCCATACTCGCACAAGTCCATCTGCTCGATACAATTCGAAACGAGACTTATCCGACCAGGCAACATGTTTCCAGTCATCAATAGTCCAGTGTTGGTGATGACGGGCTCGGGCGAGGCGTAAAGCTTTGTGTGGTGCAGTCATCAAGGATACACGAGTGGGCCTTCGGTTCTGAAACCCCTTTTCCACGATGTTTCGTTGAATGGTTCGCACGCTGACACTTGTTGATGGCCCAGCATTGAACTCTGCAACAATTTGCGAAAGGATTGCACTTCCGTCACGTTGAACGATTCTCTTCAGTCGTCGTTGGTCCCGTTCTTGCAGGATCTTTTTCTGGCCGCGGCGACGTCGGAAATTTGATGTTTTACCGAATTCCTGATATTCACGATAAACTCGTGAAATTGTCGTACGGGAAATTCCCACTACCTCGGAGATGCTGTGTCCCATCGCTTGTGCGCCGATTACAACACCACGTTCAAACTCACTTAAATCTTAATAACCTGCCATTGTAGCAGTAGTAATAGATCTAACTACTGTGCCACACTTATATAGAAGTTGCAGACCGCAGCGTCGTATTCTGCCTGTTTACGTATGTCTGTATTTGAATAAGCATGTCTATACCAGCTTCTTTGGCGCTTCAGTGTACGTTTCAGATCTATAAATTGATGATGGTGTACAGCAACCAGCCACAATTTGGCTGTAGGTTGTTTTATTCAAGAAGTACCGTTACCGGTTTTGAATTTATACAGTTGATCAACCGACAGATTTTGTCAAAACGTACGATTTATTGCTTTACTGGCGACTCGCCCTAGGCTAAACAACAATCCACAGTTACAAACGTTTAATAAAGATGGTTGTGCTACAGACTTGTGTTAGAATGCAACTTAAGTGGAATGGCCGCCTGGAGCATTCGTTTCGTTTTCTTCCAGCGAGTCATATCCGCAATATTTGTTGTATTTTCACCATCACAAACGTCGTCTTGCATTATTAAACTCATTTGTTTGTCCACAAAACGAATTTCTAATGCCCATCAGGTATTTTGACTCAACATATGATCGCAAAGACAGAATTTACAATGATACAAAGATATGGCATTCGGAAAGGAAGCGTAAATTACTGTTGCGTCAAACTCAAAAAGTATTTTACATTAAATGTAGGACAGATAAATGGGTTTTTGTGAATTACAGCGTCACAAATTTACTTTACAAAACGATGGTGGAACAAATGAGGATGAGAGAGTATCTTAAATCCTTAAGTGCTATTCTAACAGTGGTGGTGACAGTAAATTAAAATCCATTCATATTTAATACAATGAATAATAATGACTATTGTAGATACACGCAATATTATACGATTAGTTACTTCATCTTCATACAAATGTATAAACATCATTTATATTCGAGAGTCGAAAATGCTTTCTGTAAGTTTTTCAGGAAAGGACTGTTAGTTTACTCAGTCTGCTGATTAAGGATACTAGTGTTTTTGTGTATTTATTCATCTTTTTTTCTAAAGGGTTCAAGTCGATCCTCTTTCTGCTAAATTAAGTATTTCAAAACTGACCTCAATGTCTCTCACGGAATGGATTCCTTCAGCGATGTGGGCTGAAAATGTAGATTTGTTCACATCACCGAGCCTTAAAGCATCAAAGTGTCCTTGCAACTAATTTGCATGTCTAACCAATGCGGAATTTTGAGAACAAATCACATTGCAGCTTGTATATTCCAGATTTACTGTATGGGTCTTGGAAAAGTTTACATCATGCCTTACTTTTTGCTGTAATTAATTATTAGACGAATCGTATACATTCGAAACAGGTAACTGTACTTTCTGACTAAAGTAACCTAAAACCAATTTGTGCCTGGTTGATGTACACCATTAACAATGTGTTTCATATAACAGCCAGGTTCTCCAACCATGTCTTTATTTGAGAAAACAGCACTTTTCACATCGATTTTGATGGAATGTACAGACATTGGTTGACATATGTAACAATTCTACAGCAACCTTTAATCAACGTAATTATCCAATGACGACACTCCTTGCTGATGAACAGCTCCTTATATCTTCATCTTTAAAAAGGCATTTATGAAATTCGGTACACTGTAAAGAGATGATGTTGATGATTATTAGTGTTTGAGGGCGCACAACAGCGAGGTTGTCAGCGCCCGCCCTGTAAAGAGCTATTATTTAACAATCTGGTCGAAATACAATGACTTTTGAAGGTCAATACTGGCCCTGGCAAAACTGCAATAAACGACAGAAAATGGAGAAATGAATGGTTGGCTGGTTTTGGGTTTTGATGGGGACTAAACATCGAGGTCATCAGTTCCCTGTTCCAAACAGACATACTTGTAAAAGGCCTATACAGTAAAAGAGTAAACCTCTGCACCCAGAGGGAGAATACAACAAGGGGTACAGAGCTAAAATGAACACCGCAATAACACAAAATAGAGCACACTTAAAAGGAGCAGAGCAAATAGTTGACTAGAGTAAAACAGACTACAGTGGTTGATGGATCAGGCAAAAGGTCAACCACTCAACTACAAACGAAGAATCTCCAGCTGGAAAGCTGGTAACTTGTTACCAGAAAAGAAACTATTTTGGTATCCAGGTCACAATTAAAAGTCGCTGGAGTGGGTGTAGCCTGAGAAATTATGCGAGAGCGCCCACACTAGAGTGAGTGATAAAACCCAGCTGCACGGATAAAACGTAAAACTGAGTCAGCTATAGAGGCATCGTCGCCTAGAATTAAAGGAAGTGCAGCTGGTAAATTAAAGGACTGCCGCAAGGGGGCTAAAAGGGGGCAGTCCATCAGAAGATGGACCACTGTCAGCCCTGCATCACAGCGACACTTGGGCGGGTTCTCACGGCGAAGGAGATAGCTGTGGGTCAACCGCGTATGTCCAATTCGGAGACGGCAGAGAACAACCGCGTCGCTACGCGTGCTCGTCAAGGATGAGTTCCATACGGCCGTGGACGACTTTACCATGCGGAGCTAATTGGGCGTGTTCAAGGCAGACCATTCAGAGCTCCAGACATCGCGGACAGAAGTGAATGAATTCACCTTCTTGGTAAGTACCACCTCCTTCACAAACGAAAAACAAATTCCGAAAAAATTAAAACATTAGATTATATTAATGAGACCATATACGTAACGCCGAATTGAATGGCGCGAAAAGAAACGCTGGAAAAGTTCTACGAAGCAGTGGCTGTATGACCATATGACAGTGAGAGGTGGGCAATAACAGCTGGAAATGAACGAGGAACACAAGCTGTGGAAATAGGGTTTTACAGAAAGAGCAGCTGCATGTAAACTATGTGATAAGGGACACAACGATCAGGCAAGAATTACGACTTAAAAGCATATTTGAACAGATCAAGAAGTATAAAAACAAATGGAAAGTGAAGTCACAAGAATATCTAAAATAATAACGAATTTTCGATGAATACGGCAAATACAAATAGACAAACCAAGAGAGAGGTGGAGAGATCAAATAAAAGGTAAGCACTGGCAGTAGACTCACAGGCCGAGAGGACGAAGCAAGCAAAAGGAACCAGTGAGCTCGCTGCAGGTACAGACGATGGTTGTACCGGAAATTGTGCAAAATAACTATAATTCTTTGCTAAAGGACGCACATGAAGTTGGAGCTTCATTATTGCCGGATCTTTAAAGTCTGAGCTCATCTTCGTCAAACGTTTTTCTCGCGGCCGTACAAACCATATGATAACGCACGACATAGAGGAATAAGGGTAACGAACAATCATGGATTTCAGGGGCCAGAGGCAGAGGGAGGAAAAAATACTAGTATAGACATGTACAACAACTTCTAAATGGCTGCCGTAACTGAACAAAGGTATTAAAACTTATTAGAGAAAATATGAAGCCTTTGCAAAAGTTTAAGGTTGTTAACAATAATCATTTTGAAACTTCCTGGCAGATTAAAACTGTGCGCTGGACCGAGACTCGAACTCGGGACCTTTGCCTTTCGCGGCCAAGTGCTCTACCATGAGCTACCCAAGCACGATTCACGACCTGTCTTCACAGCTTTCCGTGCGTAGTGCCCAGGTGGTTTAGGGCGCCATGTCACGGATTGCGCGGCCCCTCCCGCCGGAGGATCGAGTCCTCCCTCGTGTGTGTGTGTGTGTGTGTGTGTGTGTGTGTGTGTGTGTTGTTCTTAGTATAAGTAAGTTTAAGTAGTGCGTAAGTCTAGGGAGCGATGACCTCAGCAGTTTGGTTCCTTAGGAATTCACACAAATTTGACCATCTGACCTCACAGCTTCACTTCCGCCAATACCTCATCTTCTACCTTCCGAACTTCTAGAAAATCATCATTTTGTTAAAATATGATGTGTGGCATACGCAGCACCTGTAACGAAACCAATCCCAAAGAAGTTGGAATCTGAAATCTGGAAAAGTCTGATTTGTTTGACGATATATTATCTCAAGTTTAAAATGACCCCCTCTGCTTTACCAGACTCACGGAGGTTTAGGACTGTGGGATGTGAGCCTCACCTTTGTATACGTCGCCAATGGAAGTAAAAGCATCACCGAATGCTCTGGAGCTGCTATTCTGAAATAGGTGTACGTGTGACCACGAAGCCTGAACTCACCAGCGAATACATCTCGTACCAGTCATGTCTTGGACAGGGTTAGGCTGTATTACATGGAACACAGTTATGTAATGCGCCGGATACGACACAAGACTTCCATAAAACACTGCGGATGTGTAGAAACAAAGAGCGACTGATCTTACACATGGTGGCCTTCTGCCAGAATTCTGACTGTGCCACACGACTTTGAGAAGTTAGGTAACTTGCTCTCGATTTTACATTTATACATGGCAATAAAGCTCCAGAAATTATGGCATGGTATTTATCTCAGGCAGGCAGACAGTGGAAAATTTTTTATACCATTACTGTTCCCGTTTTCCGCGATTTCACAATTTTCTTTCTACGTTGCGCAACAGTAGAACTGTTTTTCGTAAGTTATCTTCGGAGGAGCCGATAACATGCTGTTAACGCAAAGACTGCTGTATGTTGTTGACTCTGAACGATTCTTACGTCTAGAGCATCCCATGTTGCCTAATACAAGGTGAATACATCCATGCGGCGGGTGGCTTGTGACACCTGTTTCTAGCGCCTTGACTGGCTATTCAATACCTTAGAAACCAGTCCTTGAAATTAGATAAGAAAACAGAGACCTATTTGTATATCATTTCAAAACTAGCATCGGACGTCCTGGTAAATTTTTATATCCAAGCTTTTCTCACAGCCTAACTTGCCTCGCTTTGTTTAATGGCTTAGAATAATCAACCACTACAGCACGTGTTTCGAAATTAAATCCACATTTGGTTGTTGGTAAAGGCTCTGTGCATGTCTGAATTATCTTGACACCTTCACACATATTAGTACACATATTTGATATGTGTAGCCAAGTTCGCCCTGCAGTTTCATCTGATTACTGAGGTAATAAGTAATTCTGCCTGGATAATGATGATGATGAAGTCCCATACTCCTTGACAGAGCGTAGGGGAACGATGCGGGTAGCCCGCACCGCCGTACTAGGCAAGGTTCTAGTGGAGGTGGATTGCCATTGCCTTCCTCCGTTCGTAATGGGGATGAACGACGACGATGATGATGATGATGATGACGACGACGACACAACACCGCCCAGTCATATCGAAGCAGGTGAAAATCCCTGAGCCCGCCGGGAATCGAAGCTGGGACCCCGTGCTCGGGAAGCGAGAACGCTACCGCGAGACAGCTGCGGACTGCCTGGATAAGGAGTACCCAAAAAGTTGTGGACAATGTTTAAACTTTTTAGGTGTGAAGCTGAAACAAACACATTTTACATCTGAGATGAGGTAAGTATTTTATCCATTTTTTACATTCAAGCGCATTCTTTGTTACTTCTTAACTTTCTTCGTCGCAAGAACATGAGTTCAGGCCTAATTGTAAAAGACATCTATATTCCAGACTTCGTCGAAATTGCTCCAAACATACCTGAGTTATGCTTTTATGTCACGACTTTTCACACTATCCTCAACCATAGAATGAGATGGATGTCTTACTGTCACACCATTCTTTTGCAGCTGGCAATTACACGGTATAGTAACATTAACGTGACCACCCGCGACGTTCGCCACGAGACAGATGGCTGTTGGCGTGTAGGGCGTGAAACGTCTGAAAACGACATCCTGCAACAATCACCTGAAGAATCCAGGGCTGAGGAGGGAGCGTCATGGACTGGGGATTGTTTTGCAAGGCACAATTGATCAACAAAAGTATGCGTGTATCCTTGTGGATCATGCCCATCCCTACTGACTTTCGTTTCTTCTCGGCACGACTGCATCTTCCAGCAGGACAACGCAACACGTCGCACAGCTCGCAGAGTACGTGCGTCGTTTGAAGAGCACCGCTGTTCGGTTACATTGAGTTTTGGTGTCTCTTGTTTAATCTGACTGTTGTATGCTAACCGGGAACCTGGAAACAACGGAGAGGCTCCGTCCCCGCCGCAGCCGCAGTGGTCCACAACCCCACGACGACCACCGCAGTCCACTTCAGCCCTCCGCCGCCCCACACCGAACCCAGGCTTATTATGCGGTTCGGCCCCCGTTGGACCCCTCCATAGAAAATCTCACACCAGACGATTGTAACCCTTATGTTTGCGTGGTAGAGTAATGGTGGTGCACGCGTACATGGAGAATGTGTTTGCGCAGCAATCGCTGACATAGTGTAGCTGAGGCGGAATAAGGGGAACCAGCCCGCATTCGCCGAGGCAGGTGGAAAACTGCATAAAAACCATCCACAGACTGGCCGGCTCACCGGACCTCAACACAAGTCCGCCGGGCGGATTCGTGCCGGGGACCAGGCGCTCCTTCTCACTCCGGAAAGCCGTGTGTTAGACCGCTCGGCTAACCGGGAAGGCCAATCTGATTATTAAAACCGCTCCAAATGATCGGCATCTGAAATAACAGAGTTTCGGATTTTTTATTGCTATTATTTCTAGCAATGTACATAGAATTCGAACAAAGCTTGAAAAATTCTAATGAAGATGAAGTTGTAGCAGATCTCGATCGGTATAAGGTTGATGCTGTGTCAGACATCGGCTTCACTTTCTCCAGTAAAGGTGGCGAAGGCGAAGGAGACGGACGCAGCTACAGTGAGAAGGAAAGGTCGCATGGTGTTGGCTTACCCTGAATCACGAGTTCAGATATTCTCCCAAGTTTATAGTACGTCAGTAAAATTATAGGTCAATCAATCAAATTTACCATCTCTGCCAATGGACACAGTGTTTTATCCTTGCACGATGCCGCAAGTTTATTATATCTTCTTCTGCATAGTGCCATTCTGCAATACAACCGATTTTCGAGGACGACAGCGATAAACTGCCGTATAGAACTGGTGGGGGTAAGTTTTGCACACTGCAAGTCCACGCGTACCATCTAATCGGCTATACCAAAGGGCACCAGGTGTATTTCTCCAGAATGAAATTTTCATTCTGCAGCGACGTGTGCGCTGATTCCTGGAAGATTAAAAAACTGTGTGCCGGACCGACACACGAACTCGAGTACTTTGCCTTTCGCGAAGAAATGCCCTACCGACGGAACTATCCAAGCGCGACGCACGATCCGCCCTCACAGCTTTACTTCCGCCAGTACCTCGTCTTCTGCCTTCCGAACTTCACAGATGCTCTCCTGCGAAACTTGCGACACAGTTTTCATCTGCCAGGAAGTTTCAAATCGGCGGACACTACGGTGGAGAGAAAATATCCTTTCTTTCAGGTGTGCTAGTCTACCAAGTTTCCCAAGAGAGCTTTTGTGAAGTTTGGAAGGTAGCAGGTAAGGTATTGGCGAAATTAAAGCTCTAAGTCATGCTGGGGTACTTCATTCGCTAGAGCACTTGCCCGCGAAAGGCAAACGTCCCGAGTTCGAGTCTCGGTTCGGCACACAGTTTTAATCTGCCAGGAAGTTTCAGGTACATTATTGTCTCAGCAATGCTGTCCCGATTTTTACGTGATGTGTTTGTTGCCAGTTTCCAACTGTTGGCACTATTATTAAAATAGCACTGATCGCATTTTCCATTTTCTATAATAACGCAGTAATTCAGAGCAGTGAAAATTTTACGAATTTCAAATAAACATTACTCGTTTGTAACAAAAAAATGTTTTATTTAAAAGCCAAAGAACTAGCACTTCTGCTACCGCAAACTCATAGACCGGTTTTTTCAAGGTAGTGGAAAAAATTAAAAAAAAGAACTGTTACAAATCAAATCAAATACAGAAAAATGTCGATTATGGGGTACTAAAATACAGGTCGGTTTTTCCCATCCCCGTCATCAGGGTGAGTTTACCGTACTGTTCTGGACACCAAACTCCACGGATTTGAAGACAATCAAGCACCTGACGGGGTCACCTCGATCGCGCTGTTCACGCCATGGATGCTCAACCGAGAAACCACGGAAGTGGATTCAAATGGCTCTGAGCACTATGGGACAACATCTGAGGTCATCAGTCCCCTAGAACTTAGAATTACTTAAACCTAACTAACCTAAGGACATCACACACATCCAAGCCCGAGGCAGGATTCGAACCTACGACCGTAGCGGTCGCGCGGTTCCAGACTGAAGCGCCTAGAACCGCTCGGCCACATGGGCCGGCAATGAGACTGAACAGTGCCCGAGTTACCTCCGCACTATTATCCTTTTCACTGCTACAGACGTGCTCTCCGCATTTCGTGCTGAGTGCGGCTATTGTTATGGCTGTACTGTTCGTCAGATGCTGTTGCGTCTGCCGAGACAGCGTTCCTTGCCGGCCGGAGTGGCCAAGCGGTTAAAGGCGCTACAGTCTGGAACCGCGCGACTGCTACGGTCGCAGGTTCGAATCCTGCCTCGGGCATGGATGTGTGTGATGTCCTTAGGTTAGTTAGGTTTAAGTAGTTCTAAGTTCTAGGGGACTGATGACCTTAGAAGTTAAGTCCCATAGTGCTCAGAGCCATTTGAACCAGCCAGACAGCGTTCCGACCGATATGAAATATTTTCACTCGTTTTTCCGAAGACTATTAGGTGAAAAAATCGATTTCTTTGCACATCTTACAGTCCAATACCTTCACTCGACACAGAAACGAATTTCTTTTTCGTTACAGTGCGCAGACTTTGCTTGTGGTTGATTTTAGCTCATACGCTGCAGTGAATAATATGTGGAAAAGATATCTAATTATTATTTAAAATTGCGAGCAGAACGACATCTCACTTCGTTCTCGCTTTATTGGATTTGATATCCAACGTACGGTAGCGCGTGCCGTGCAGATTCCCGTCCTTGCGCATCGCGAATCATATGGATATAACAATCGTCATATCTCATAAACGATTCAAGAAATCGAAACGAGATTTTTTGCAAATGATAGCAGGCAATGAGGCACATATGTTGTATGATAAATACTCGAAAGTTTTTTACTGACCGAGACAAAGAATTAACTCGTTCGCGGAGAGGAGAGTTGGGCGGTTCAGGACGCGTACAGAATTCCATAGCACTGTAGACCAGGGGTTCCCAACAAAATTTTCTCGTGGACCCCCTCATCGAGCATGATTGGTACCTTGTCATATCACAGTATCAAGTAACCAAAAAAGCCAAATTAAGAGTCTTTTTATACGTTTTCTATTTTTGGTACTTAGAAAAAACATTGACATATTTACTATCGAACAAAATATTGAGCTTAAAACTTTCTCAACTTAGCTGTCATTGTTATTAAGCATTTGCCTCTATCTAGTTCCAGTTTTGCTCTAGTGTGTGCTAGAGTCAGTTGGCTCTAGGAAGACGCTAGACGCAAAAGTTAGCGTTCGCTAAAGCTCTGCTCATGCAGGAAGCGGCAAAAACAAAAAATCTGTTATAATACGAAATATATTTAATATATTTTTTATTCTAATAGCATCTTGCGGACCCCTCTGGCATAGCTCGCGGACCCCTGGGGGTCCGCGGACCACCTGTTGGGAACCACTGTATGTAGACAAACCGAAGTGGCTCGCGTATACACGTCCACAGCTCAGCAAAGCGGTACAGCAGGGCGTGTGTCCACGCCCAAAGCAACGAAAGGGCTGTTCCGCCTCGGAGCGGCAACGCGTGGTTTCGCAATCCGCTCTCTCGCGGCCGACGGCGGACGGGTGGCGCGCCGGAGGCTATTCTTTTTCTTTTACGCCCGCACGCTGACACTGGAAGCGGAGCGTCGCGGCGGCGCGAACGAGTGCGAGGACAAAGCGCGCACCAGCCGGTGAGAACGATGGCCCGACAATTCCGCGACGGCGCGGGCGCATAAATCACCGTTTTACTGTCCCAATTGCCTTAACGCGCCGTAAGCGGAACAAACGCGTAATTTACAGCAACACGGCACGCCGCGTTTCCAATTAGACGTCGCATGATGAGCGCCGGCCGGCGGGTCGCCGTAAACACTCTGAACACGGCGCGCTCTGCGCCTAGCCTCCCGGTCTAGCCAGTAAATCACGCTCTGTCCCACATAACCGCGCCCCGTCGCCCCAGCCCGGAATGCGCGCGCGCGCCCACACCCCCGTAATGAGCTCTGACGCCCCCTCTGTCCAAATAGCCCGGCGCTGTCCCGACGCGTCCAGTCTGGTCCGGTCCCCGACAAGATCACGCACGTCGCAGGGGCCGCCTTTGTGCCGCAGGGAAACCCGTTCCCAGGACGCCGGTGGTCGCAGCCGTTTGTGTCGAGGTTAACTGCTTCGCCAGAAACTGACCCCCATAAAGCGTGCGAGGCTTTCGCGGTATCCAAATCCTTTCTGACTTATTTCCAAGCCTTCCTGTTCCTCACCGTCATTTACGACTGTCATCCACAAAATATAGAACTGGATTCTTTTTGGGCCCAGCCAGACATTACTTGCGGGATTACTGCCACGCCGGCCGGAGTGGCCGAGCGGTTAAAAAAATGGTTCAAATGGCTCTGAGCACTATGGGACTCAACTGCTGAGGTCATTAGTCCCCTAGAACTCAGAACTAGTTAAACCTAACTAACCTAAGGACATCACAAACATCCATGCCCGAGGCAGGATTCGAACCTGCGACCGTAGCGGTCTTGCGGTTCTAGGCTGCAGCGCCTTTAACCGCACGGCCACTTCGGCCGGCGAGCGGTTAAAGGCGCTACAGTCTGGAACCGCACGACCGCTACGGTCGCAGGTTCGAATCCTACCTCGGACATGGATGTGTGTGATGTCCTTAGGTTAGTTAGGTTTAAGTGGTTCTACGTTCTAGGGGACTTATGACCACAGCAGTTGAGTCCCATAGTGCTCAGAGCCATTTGAACCATTTTTGATTACTGCCACAACCTCGCCCCATTTCCACTACAAGAGTCGATACGGTTTTTCTTTTCTTTTTTAAAATTTTTTTTCAAAGTGCGTGAACCAGAACGAGATTTTCACTCTGCAGGGGAGAGTGCGCTCATATGAAACTTCCTGGCAGATTAAAACTGTATGCCGGACCGAGACTCGAACTCGGGACCTTTGCCTTTCGCGAGCAAGTGCTCTACCAACTGAGCTACCCAAGCACGACCCACGACCCTTCCTCACAGCTTTACTTCTGCCAATAGTGCTAGTTCTGCAGGGTTCGCAGGAGAGCTTCTGTAAAGTTTGGAAGGTAGGAGACGAGATACTGGCAGAAGTAAAGCTGTGAGGACGGGGAGTGAGACGTGCTTGGGTAGCTCAGTTGGTAGAACACTTGCCCGCGAAAGGCAAAGGTCCCTAGTTCGAGTCCCGGTCCGGCACACAGTTTTAATGTGCCAGGAAGTTTCAAAGTGCGTGAAGTTGCAAAGTTTTGTCAGCAAAGAACTTGAAATTCGCAATTGAGCCCACGAAAACAATAACGCCAAAAATCAACGTTCCATCCTGACTGTTTTCTATTTACAAGTACTCTAGAAAGTAATTTAAGTAAAAAGCTTTTTAATATACAGGGTGTATCAAAAAGAACCATCCGATTTGGCACGTCTATATTTCTGAAACTAATAAACATATACGATGAATTTTGTCTTTTGATGAACGGGAAACTCAAAAAGATTTTTTCATGCCTTTTCATAAGTGTTCAATATACCCCTCTTGAGAGGCACGGCGTATGTCAATGCGGTATCGAAAATGTTCCCACACTGTAACGAGCATGTCTTGAATTACAGCTTCCATAGCTGCTATTATGCGATATCTCAGTTCATTCATTATTGTTGGTAACGGACGCACATAAACAGAGTCTTTTATAAACCCCCGCAAGAAATAATCACATACAGTCAGGTCCGGCTACCTTGGAGGCCAGTAATGTAAGGCTGAATCATTGGGTCCAGTGCTACCGATCCCTCGTTCACTTATCCTTTTATTTAAAAATTGCTGCAGTTCCAGATGCCAGTGTGGCGATGCCCCATCCTATTGATAATGAAGTCTTTCGAATCAGTCTCCAACTATGGGAAAAGGAAGTTCTCCAGCTTATCGAGATATGTGATTCCGGTAACAGCGGTTTCGGCAGAGAAAAATGGACCATACACCTATTCCCGTAAACCTGCACAAAACACATTATATTTTGGACACTCCCTTTCATGTTTTACAACTTCATGTAGTTGTTCCGTACCCCATACTCTCACAATATGACGGTTCACCTTTTCATTTAAATAGAATGTTGCCCCGTCACTAAACACTAAGCGTGGAGGAAAACTGTTATCATCCATCTTGACAAGAATGAAATTACATAACTCCACACGTTATTGTTTGTCACCTTCACGAAGAGCCTGCAGTGGCTGCATTTTGTGTGGTTTAATGTGTAAACGTCGACGCAACACACGTCAGGCGGACATCGTGGGCATATCCAGCTGTCGAGCTGCACGGCGAACGCATTTCTGCGAACTTCCTGTGAAACTATGGCGGAAGCGTTCGACGTCTGTGTCAGACACTCGGTGACGGCCCGTCGATTTGCCTTCACACAAACAACCGGTTTCTCGGAATTGTTCATGTCGTCGTCTAATGCTCTGTGCTTTAGGAGGACCCCCACCATACCTAGTACGAAAGTGACACTGAAGAGTTACTACTGACCCGCAATGCGCAAAATTTGGAACACAAAACGCTTTCTGATGTCCCGACACCATTTGTACTACAACTGCAGTGGGCACACTCTGCTGCTGTTTTTTTTTTAAATCGGATGATTCTTTTTGATACACCCTGTGTTACTTTTTACAAGGGATTAAAAGGTATAAAACAACTTCTCATAGCCCCATACAGATTCCCGACGTCAGACAGACACTCCTATAATTTGTGCTTGTGAATTTTTAACAGCTATGAAAATACAAGTCGAATTTAAAAAGAAAACCGTGATGCCGATGCAATAGATATCAGTAAGCAGGTGAACTGTTCATGCATCAATTATGTATTGCATGCGCCCGACGTTCTTCGTTTCAAATTCCAGAAGTATATTCACAGTTATCAAAACCTCACAAGGAAAATTACAAAACTATCTATATGGAGCTACGAGATTGTTATTTTATACTTTTTAATATTGTACGTTCTTAAAAACGGACTAAAATTTATTTAAATAATTACTTCCTAGCGTTTAGTCTTGCGCGAGTTAAATTTTTCGATCGATTTCAAACAATTAGATGAGACTGTAACTGAGACACGCGGTAAATTTCAGGATTATTTCAGTTTCTCTTCACCTGAGTCAACCAATACGCTGCTTCCTCCGGGTATCTCACGCGAACACTTCGAAGTTGAAGATGAGAGAGAATCGTGCTCACACGCGCGCTTATCAACAAACGGTTTTTATCACGAAACATTCCTAGTGCATCAGGAAAAGTATGAAATAACCGCGGTGCACAAAGCACCCTCCGCCACACACCAGACATGAAAGCGGGTTAATGTTGGATTGTCATCGGATTCTGAGCTGCATTGAAAGTTTCAAGTCTCTAGCTCATCGGGAAGTTAGTTTAAAATCAATCACAAAATTTGTACCGAACAAACAGACAAGAAAGCAACGTAATAAAAACATGTTAAAAAGAACTTGTAAGATCACATGAACAGAATGGATAATGCCTTGGAAAGACGTTATAACATGAAAATCAACGCAGGTAAAAGAAGAGCGAGGCAGTGCATTCTAGTTAAATCAGGTATGAGGCACTGAAAGTATCACCTGAATTTTCCTATTTGGACATCAAAATGACAGACAATGGGCGAAGTAGAGAGGATGTAAAATGGAGACTGGAAGAAACAAGAAAATCGTTTCTGAGAAAGAGAAGTTGTTGGCATCGAATATAAATTTAAGCGTTAGGTATTTGAATGGACTGTAGTCTTGTATTTAAGTGAAACGCTGACGATAATCTGTTCGGAAAAGAAGAGAACTTTATCTTCTAGAATGTGGCGATACAGGAGAATGTTTAATATTAGCTGAGTAAATTGGATAACTAGTGAGGATTCAACGAAGAGAGCTGGGAAGAAATCGGATTTGTGGCGTAAGAGGAATATAAGAAGGGATTGAGTGGTATGACACATACTGAGGCATCAGGCAAACAGTCTTCGGACTGAAAACAACAACAACAACAACAACAACAACAACAACCACCACCACCATCACCACCACCACCACCACCAACAACAACAACAACCATGTTCTTCGGGTATTCCCTGGAGTTTAATAATTTACATCAGATCTTCAGTTGGCCATGTGTGAAATTGAATGGAAAGGAAGGGAAATTAGAATAACGAAAAAAGACACTCTACCGTGCGATTTGCAGAGGCTATGGCAGTCCTAGCCAACAGTACGGTACAACTGAAATCTTCTGTAAGGGATTTATCAGATGACTGCGAAGAAGGGGGTCTTCAGATAAATATGTCCGAAACAAAAACTATGCACAACAAATATGTAAGTGTACGGGGTGTGGCGTTTAAATCCAGACAAATGAAACTTTTTTTAAAAAGCAAATTCATTAAAACAAAAACAAATGAAAATCCTTTTACATATAAGCACTGGTATCTTTCAAGAGTAACATTCTCGATGTAATCCCCTTCAGCCACAATGACCGCCTCCGATGTTGTTCTGAGGCGAACGAACGCATTCTTTAAAGCAACGCCTTTTCGATAGCGGTGCGTAAATCTTCCTACTACGCTCCAAATATAGCAGTCGAGGGGGTTAAAATCTGTGCTATTCGGGGGCAGAACTCCTTTGACCAGAACATGTCATCGTTATCAGAGAGCCAGTTTTGGACTAAATGGTTCTTGTGAGGTCCTCCTCTGGCAACCGACGCGCTGTTCGCTCGCTGAGATTCAGTACTGACGCCAGTTTCCTCAGCGGTTGTCCCGGGTCCTTCGAAATCAGAGCCTGAGCCTTCTCGAAGGCTGCCGCAGTTAGTGATTTGGGTTTCCTCCAATGAGGTTTCCTGCCGGGTTAGCGGAACCTTCTCCTGACTTCTCCGAAGCATTGGCCACAGTATCATAAACAGTTGATCTCGGGTACCCGAAGAATCGAACTATTTTATTAGGCAACCGCCCAGCGCGAAGACTTCCGATAATCGCGGCTCTTCGGTTGTACTCCACACTTGTCCGTAATATCTTGGCCATTTTGAGGTTCTGACTGTTTATTAGATGCCTATGGCTTTCAAGAGCGCCAATCGTGACCTACGGCGGGACTACGATATGGAGGGAAATTCGAAAAGAAGTTGGTCCGGATTTAAGCGACGCACCCTGCAGGTCAAATAACACTGAAAAAACCCTATACAAAAATGTTAACGAATATATTTATCTGGGGCAATGAATTAATACTGGACGATAAATAGTTTAGACAAGAAGAGAATAGAAGCTTTCGAAATGTGGCGCTACAGAATAATGATTAAGATTAGATGGGTAGATCACATAACTAATGAGGAAGTGTTGAACAGAATTGGGGAGAAGAGAAATTTGTGGCACAACTTGGCTAGAAGAAGGGATCGGTTGATAGGACATATTCTGAGGCATCAAGGGATCACCAATTTAGCACTGGAGGGCAGCGTGGAGGGTAAAAATCGTAGAGGGAGACCAAGAGATGAATACACTAAGCAGATTCAGAAGGATGCAGGTTGCAGTACGTAGTGGGAGATGAAGAAGATTGCACAGGATAGAGTAGCATGGAGAGCTGCATCAAACCAGTCTCTGGACTGAAGACAACAACAACAACAACAGCAACAACGAGAAGACTTACAACCCGAAATTTTTCCCAAATTAAGATAAGTTTGGAAGTTAATGGAAGAAATGAAACCGTTTTTATATCTATTGTGCCAACAGACTCAAAAAAGGTTGTTTTCGAACAGTGTGTTCTTCCTGCACTAACCTACGGTATATGTCATCCAATTTTCCTCAAATCATTTGTCTCTAAACGTACGTCACAGCTACCAATTTCCGTCTCATTCGTAGGATATTTCCTTCGTCGTGCGTTTTTTCAGCTTAATAGTGTAAGTCAGGTTAGAATGCACAGTGCTTCGGCACGTACAGTTCTGCAAATATCAGCAATCAGTTTTGCTATTGTAGTCCGTCCGAGTTGTAATATTGCGGTTCGAGAGCGCGAGAATGCTGACGTAAAAGCAGGAGAGCAGTGCATTGGCAGCGGACTGTGAAGGTTATTTAGGGAGACCACGGCGTCGCTGTTAACACAGCCGTAAAGAGGCGCCGCGCCACAACGGCGTAATTGCTCACGATGCAGCCAGGCCACTGCCGCTGGAAGCTCCGCTACTGCTGCCTGCCTTGCCGCAGCACCATTTCCAGTTGTGATCTATCATTCCCAGCCAACCCCCCCCCCCCCCCCCCCCCTCGCACACAACAAACACAAGGGGAGCGAGGAATATTGTCCCAGAAATAAATTACAATAACTCCAATCCGCCAGTTCCACACGATGGATTTCTGGAAGTTTTCTTTGGTCATCAGGGATATGTCAGGCCTGAAAGGTCCTTCCAAGTAAGCTACGCGGACAAAATACACTACTGGCCATTAAAATTGCTACACCAAGAAGAAATGCAGCTGATAAACGGGTATTCATTGGACAAATATATTATACTAGAACTGACATGTGATTACATTTTCACGCAATTTGGGTGCATAGATCCTGAGAAATCAGTACCCAGAACAACCACCTCTGGCCGTAATAACGGCATTCATACGCCTGGAAAGTGAGTCAAACAGAGCTTGGATAGCGTGTACAGGTACAGCTGCCCATGCAGCTTCAACACAATACCACAGTTCATCAAGAGAAGTGACTGACGTATTGTGACTAGCCAGTTGCTCGGCCACCATTGACCAGACGTTTTCAATTGGTGAGAGATCTGGAGAATGTGCTGGCCAGGGCAGCAGTCTAACATTTTCTGTATCCAGAAAGGCCCGTACAGGACCTGCAACATGCGCTCGTGCATTATCCTGCTGAAATGTAGGGTTTCGCAGGGATCGAATGAAGGGAGAGCCACGAGTCGTAACACATCTGAAATGTAACGTCCACTGTTCAAAGTGCCGTCAATGCGAACAATAGCTGACCGAGACGTGTAACCAATGGGACCCCATACCATCACGCCGGGTGATACGCCTGTGTGGCGATGACGAATACACGCTTCCAATGTGCGTTCACCGCGATATCGCCAAACACGGATGCAACCATCATGATGCTGTAAACAGAACCTGAATTCATCCGAAAAAATGACGTTTTGCCATTCGTGCACCCAGGTTCGTCGTTGAGTACACCATCGCAGGCGCTCCTGTCTGTGATGCAGCGTCAAGGGTAACCGCAGCCATGGTCTCAGAGATGATAGACCATGCTGCTGCAAACGTCGTCGAACTGTTCGTGCAGATGGTTGTTGTCTTGCAAACGTTCCCCGTCTGTTGACTGGGGGATCGAGACATGGCTGCACGATCCGTTACAGCCATGCGGATAAGATGCCTGTCATCTCGACTCCTAGTGATACGAGATCGTCGGGATCCAGCACGGCGTTCTGTATTACCCTCCTGAACCCAATGATTCCATATTCTGGTAACAGTCATTGAATCTCGACCAACGTGAGCAGCAATGACGCGATACGGTAAACCGCAATCGCGACACGCTACAATCCGACCTTTATCAAAGTCGGAAACGTGACGGTACGCATTTCTCCTCCTTACACGAGGCATCACAACAACGTTTCACCAGGCAACGCCGGTCAACTGCTGTTTGTGTATGACAAATCGGTTGGAAACTTTCCTCATGTCAGCACGTTGTAGGTATCGCCACCGGCGCCAACCTTGTGTGAATGCTCTGGAAAGCTAATAATTTGCAAATCATAGCATCTTCTTCCTGTCAGTTAAATTTCGCGTCTGTAGCACGTCATCTTCGTGATGTAGCAATTTTAATGGCCAGTAGTGTATTATGCTCCACTGTAAAAGACATCCGCCCACAGTACAGAACTAGTGGCAGTCAGTCATGTGACTCTGCACATCTAGTGTAGGTCATGTCAGTGAAATGGTGTGGTTTGTACCAGCAATGTGGGTCGCCTGGAGAGGCGACAGAATGGCATGAAGGAGCCGTCGCACTTGGATGTGTTGTAAGGTTTCTATAGGATACGTGACCGTCTCAAACTCGATAGGTGCTTCTCTCGAGAGGGGGCGGCGTCTGGTAGTGAGTCGAACCGGAGTCTTAGATGTTTGCGTGGCGGGACGTGTGGCCTACTAGGAATGCCGACAGTTGCGGTGCCAAAAACTATTAAAACCTTCACCATAGGTTTATATTTTATACTGGGTGTCATCCGCGTCTGCGCTCGTGTAGCAGTAGTTTCGTTACGATGTGTGTTGGTGAGTAAGTAAGCTACTATACGTGCAACAACATCAGCTGTCCTCCAGTGTCTATCTGTTCAGGTAAGCATAGCTCGTGACGTGTGTCCCGCTCTTCCCACTCCCAAGCTGTCCGAGCGAACGATTCGCGTCGCGATGATTCCGATTCTTTGCCCGTGCAATCTCGCCACTTTCATGATGATGAAATGATGAGGACAACACAAACACCCAGCCATCTCGAGGCAGGTGAAAATCCCTGACCCCGCCGGGAATCGAACCCCGGACCCTGTGCTCGGGAAGCGAGAACGCGACCGCGAGCTGCGGACATTACACACAGGGTACATAACGCAACAAATAGTGTGGAAGCGTGGACTAAACACAGTGAGGATTGAATAAGCATCAAATTCATTCCTTTTAACCGTTTCGCTTAGCAAAATCAACCAAAGAAAGCATTTTCACAAATATAATAATGATCAAAAGTCATCGAGTGAATTGCTTTTTCAAACAGAGATTATTTTCCCCTAGTTTGCCTAATATTCTACAAATCAATAATTATTTTGTACTACATCCTTTTAACGCAGCTTATGTTCTTCCACAGAGTTCAAGCTATCTCCATATGAAATGTCATCGAAATTGGTTTAGCGGGTTAGTAGTGATAACGTAACAGGCAAAATTACTTTCGTATTTGTAACCTTAGTATCGACAAATTTTCAATTACGGTATCTTTTCGTCCGTGATCCGATTTCGACGGAATAAAGCCTATACAGTGCCCCAACTTATGCTCAAGTTACCTGTGAAAACTGCATGAAAATTCGTGCAGTTGTTTTGGAGATTAGCGTGTTCAAACAGACACGATTATTATTATTAGTATATATCAATGTTCAACAGCAAACGTACCTGTAATTATTATGAAAAATGAGTTTTCCGCATTGGTGTGTCGTGCATCGAGGTAGAAATCAGCCACGACGCAGCAATTAAGTAATCAACGAACACGGATTTGATCACAATACTGTGAAAATTCCACTTGAGAGAAACGCAAAGTGTGTAATTGTAATTCAGGAGTGTAGATACATTCGTTCGCATATTGTGTCGTGAGATCAAGAGCCAGCCGCTCTCGCTGAACGGTCACGCGTGCGCTCGATAAAGTAACTGGTAGCGTCACTGGAATCAACTTATGTTAATTACTAGAAACTATGCCGACCACAAAAAGCGGATCTAAATAACTGCTCAGCCACGAGACGCTAGTAAACGAACAATGTGACCGAACAGCCTACAGCCGGTTGTACTGCATCGCAAATAGACCACTGTGGCTGTGGTCTATTGTATGATTCAAACGATATATGCACATTAATGTGTCATACATCAGTCTTTACCATGTATTTATGGTCCTCATTATGTGCATGCTTTTCCAACCTGCAGCTAATTAAACAAACGATTACAGGATTAAATTATTGTCGGTTGTCGCAGCAGTGAGAAGATAGAAACCGAGGAGAAATAGAAATATGTGCGCTTTGGCCACATAGTCGTTAAATATTCCGAGTCACGTGCTTTTCTCATTAGCTGCGTGTCAGACTCTGATCTGTCGGCGCAGGATAACCCACCCAGCATGTTTATAACCCTCGGGAAGCTTACGGTGTACCAGGACTTTTCCCCGATTGATTGGTGTATCACTGCGGACTGTTCAATGAGTCTACATGGGACACTGTATTTTTTTCTGTATTTCCCATTTATTTTGTTGTTTATGATTATCAAAAAAATGTATCTTATCTCGAAGTATGTAGCAAACTTTCTTGAATTGATATACTTTTCCTCCAGTTTGTTTCCTTTTCGTAATGCTAGGAAGAAGATTTCCAGCCAGCTCCCCGAGTAGTTTCTTCGACATCCTATGAATTCCTTTGAACTATACCTTCGTCTCTTTTTAGTGCTCGCGCTAATAGGAAAGCTAAAAGTGTCTGTTTATCACGACTGAAAGGATCAACCGAAAATTTACTATTTCTTCGAAGCTTCCTCGAGTACCAGTTCGGAAAGCCGTATGGCTTGCTACTGTGAAAAAAAAGAAAGAGTTTATGGGCAGTCAGAAAAAGAGTGAATAAAAGGAGGAAGAACGAGAAACGGGCCTTTCATTGAGCTGTAGCCAAGTTGCGCTGCGGTCTCGTCGCACTTCGACTGCGGTTGCGTTGCGCCAGTGGACGAAGTGTGTTAAACCGTCCTCTCACGGGATGCGGAAACGTACGTGGGCGAGGAACTGTTGACGTCAAGGCGTGGAATTTCACTTTCCACTAGACTGCGAGGCGTGGAATATGGGACACGGCGCATCACAATTTTCCGTGGTGGGAAGGAACATAGCCAATGACATGTGGCACAGGTTTTACGTCACAAGCGGAACTTACGAGGCGTCCACATCCTATGGAGTTAAAGTCATCATTTGGTAATATAATAATGCAGTACGCAGTCATGGACTGTGCGGCTGCTCCCGGCGGAGGTTCGAGTCCTCCCTTGGGCATGGGGGTGTGTGTTTGTCCTTAGGATAATTTAGGTTAAGTAGTGTGTAAGCTTAGGGACTGATGACCTTAGCAGTTAAGTCCCATAAGATTTCACACACATTTGAACAATACAGTATGTGACAGAAAAATAAGCCATTTTAAAGCATCAGCACACTGAGAATATCTCGAAAACGTGTCGTTTTAGGTACGATTAGTCATAAAAAAATGGCAGGAAACTAAATACTGGTAGTTAAATGGTCCCAGTATTTGACGCTTTTAGTGTTGTAACTTGTGTGCTATGAAACTATTCCGTTTTTATGCTACGAATCAATGATGATCTATCAGAAGCGCGTCGTTTTTGGTTCAGTTTGTCACAGACAAATATCAAATAATGACATTTGTAGATAAAGCTATTATACAATGCAGTTGATAGTAGGTTCGCATCTGCCTACATCCAATTTTTTCACCTTTTGTTTCCTACAATAATCTGGGTCTTTCTTATTAATAGAAGTATTATCTGCAACAGTCCATGTTACTTATTATTTATAATGTATTTGCTCCAATTGGTGTTGAATAAACCAACCATTGTAACGTTTCGCCACTGACTAGAAATACTGACGTGGGCCAGTCTATGTTAGAAAGAAAATGCAAGTTAGCACACTAGAAGTTTTTACAATTATGAAACTTTGTGTAAAATACTGTACGTAGTTCACATGCAGGCTCTGGTCCTGCACTGGTACATTTAAGTTTTGAGCGTATAGCGCAAGAAGACTCACTGGCCTCGAATTTCCGCTCCACAATGATTAGACGGAACAGAACTTATTATGCAAAAATATTTTATTCTGTAGAAACTAACAAGGTGTCCCCGAGCTGCGGCCCTTCGATGGTCCATACGTATGTGTGCTAACTACCAAGTCACCACGCTATTTGGCGAATCTTCTCTCATTGGAGGCTCACCAATCTCTGTGTGCACAAAGGACCCGAAAGGTCCAGGTACGCACACCCAAAGATACATTTCCCGACAGGGAACAGGTTATACTGGACATTCTGAATTGTCCTGTTTGCAAGATGCCACTAGATGGTACTTCGAGTAGCAAAGTGAATTAGGGAACTCAACAAATACGTACACGTATCTTCGTTTCCATTCTAATGAAATTACGGAACAAATGTCGATCTTGAAATCTCTGTGATGAAGTACGCTGAGGAGACAAATGTCTTGGGATAGGGATATGCACATACGCAGATGGCGGGAGTATCGTATACACACGGTATAGAAGGGCAGTGCACTGGCGGAGCTGTTATTTGTACTCAGGTGATTCATGTGGAAAGGTTGCCGAAAGATTATGGCAGCACGACGGGAATTAACAGACTTTGAACAAGCAATGGTGACTGGAGTTAGACGCACAGGACATTCCATTTTGGAAATCGTTAGGGAATTCAATACTTCGCGATCCAGTGTCAAGAGAGCGCCGAGAATACTAAATTGCAAGCATGATCTGCCACAACGGATAACGCAGTGGCCGACCTGCACTAACGACCGAGGGCAGCGGAGTTTGTGTAGAGTCGTCAGCGCTAACAGACAAGCAACGCTGCGTGAAATAACCGCAGAAATCAATGTGGGATGTGCGTTTCCGTTAGGACAGTGTGGTGAAATGAGGTGTTAGCGGGCTATGGCAGTAGACGACCGACGCGAGTCCCTGTGCTAACAGCACATCGTCGCCTGCAGCGCCTCTCCTGTACCCGTGACCATATCGGTTGGACATTAGACGACTGGAAAATCGTGACGTGGTCAGATGAATCCCGATTTCAACTGGTAAGAGCTGACGGTAGAGTTCGAGCGTGGTGCAGAGCCCATGAAGCCATCGACCCAAGTCGTCAACAAGGCAGTGTGCAAGCTGGTGGTGGCTACATCATGGTGTGGGCTGTGTTTACATGAAACGGACTGGATCCTCTGGTCCAACTGAACCGATCATTGACTGGAAATGGTTATGTTTCGCTACCTGGAGACTATTTGTAGCCACTCCAAAATAACGACGGTGCGCCATGTCAGCGTGCCACAATAGTTCGCCATTGGTTTGAAGAACATTCAGCACCGTTCGAGCGAATGACCTGGCCCGCCAGATCGCACGACATGAAACCCAGCGAACGTCTATGAAACATAATCGAGAGGTCAGTTCGTGCTGAAGGTTCTGCACCGGCAACAGTTTCGAACTCATGGGCGGCCAGAGAGACAGCATTACTCAGTATTTCCGCAGGGGACTTCCAACGATTATTCAATCCATGCTAAGTCGAACAGCTGCACTATGCCAGGCAACAGTAGGTTCGACATGATATTAAGAGGTACCTCATGAGTTTTGTCGCCTCAGTGTATATTACTTGAGAGTCATGGTAGTCAATACGACATCGAGAATTTGGTGAGTGGAAGGCGAACTTCGACTAGTAGGTATCAAAGATAGCTGTGTAGCATTATGAACGTTCCTGTACCAGGAGATAGTTGAGATGCATTGTCTAATGTTCCTGTTCAATGGCTCTGAGCACTATGGGACTTAACATCTGAGGTCATCAGTCCCCTAGAACTTAGAACTACTTAAACCTAAGGACATCACACACATCCATGCCTGAGGCAGGATTCGAACCGGCGACCGTAGCAGCAGTGCGGTTCCAGACTGAAGCGCCAGAATCGCTCGCCACTGCGGCCGGCAATTTTCCTGTACCAGCAATTCGCTATTCAAACCATCGACGAGTCCAAAATCTTCTCCGCGATTTTCTCTGTTCTTCTTCGACAATCGGTAACGGAATTAACCCAGCTATTTTAGGCACGTCTGTTTTCTTAGAGAAATTGTGTGATTTGTGGACCGGATGCAGCCGAGAACTGCCGCTGGAGAGCGCTGCGGTCTCAAGTCACGACGAGGAACACGTCCCGTGAGATTTAGCAGGTCGTTTCATAGCACGCAGCAATCACGACGAGCCGGCTTTGGTGGCCAAGCGGTTCTAGGCGCTACAGTCTGGAATCGCGCGACCGCTGCGGTCGCAGGTTCGAATCCTGCCTCGGGCATGGATGTGTGTGATGTCCTTAGGTTAGTTTGGTTTAAGTAGTTCTAAGTTCTAGGGGACTGATGATCTTAGATGTTAAGGCCCATAGTGCTCAGAGCCAATGACGACGGACACCCCATCTTGCGTGCTTCACGGAGAGAAACACGTTCCGTGTGATGACGGCTTTACGGCTAAGTTCGGACCAAGCTGCAGAAGGGCGGTGTGTATTGCGGCATGTTCTTATGACTGCCCCACCGCTGTAGGCCGGTGAGCCGCGAGAGGTTTGTGTGTGGCAGCGCCGGTCCTCGGTCCGGCTCTGCGGGGATTTGTGGGCGGGATGTGTGCTGTGCTGCGCGGCGCTGTACAGTATGCTGTCCGCAGCGTCAGCACGCTGCCGGGCCAATATCACGGCAGAGCAACAGAGCAATAACGCGTTTGCGGCGGCGGCGGCGGCGGGTCCGAGGGGCGCGAGCAGTCCTCCCGGCGCTCTCGTGCAGGCCAGGCCCAATATAAATGCTAATGGCGAAGCACTTAGCCCGCGCTCGTTCCCACTACACAACTCCTTCGCGCCACACCGTCTACTCGCCTACTTGCTGCCACCCCGGTCTCTTCTCTCCGCCGGGACTACATACTGATAACGCCAAAACTGACCACAGGCGCAGGGGCATTCTAGCGGGTGCGAATGCGTCGACTTTCCTCGCTGTTTCTATCAGATACAACGAAAGAAAGTACAGAGCTGACCACACTGCCAGGACAAACTAGTGTACCAGGAAAACGATTTTCATACGATGACGGCATATTCCACCTGGCGCATAGTAGATTGGTTGGTTGTTTGGGAGAAGAGACCAAACAGCGAGGTTAGTGGTCTCATAGGATTAGGGAATAATGGGGAAGGACGTCGGCCGTGCCCTTTCATAGGAACCATCCCGGCATTTGCCTGGAGCGATTTAGGGAAATCACGGAAGACCTAAATCAGGATGGCCGGACGCGGGATTGAACCGTCGTCCTTCCGAATGCGATTCCAGTGTGCTAACCACTGCGCCACCTCGCTCGGTGCGGATAGTAGATATACTGATAATCGTTTCAATGTAGTGGCATAGCTGCCAGGGCGCCATCTGCGTCTACCATTTAAATAAGGAATGCTCACGACCAGAAGATTCAGTGTGGTGCAAAAGTCTGAAGCAAGCAGGCAACTATGCTACGGAAACGCACTCGTGCTCGCTACAGCAAGCTGAGTCGGTTTGAAAAGGGTCAAACTGTGGCCATATGAATGGCGGGAACTGGCATAAAGGAGTCTATCTGTAATATTTAAATGAACAGAAATAACGATTGTGTTGACTAAACGAGAAACTGGATCAGCTGTTTTCCAGACGCCACATTTAACTGGGCTAGCCAATCCATACAACCTTTACATGTACAGGATGATCAAAAAGTCAGTATAAATTTGAAAACTGAATAAAAAAATGGTTCAAATGGCTCTGAGCACTATGGGACTCAACTGCTGTGGTCATAAGTCCCCTAGAACTTAGAACTACTTAAACCTAACTAACCTAAGGACATCACACAACACCCATGCCCGAGGCAGGATTCGAACCTGCGACCGTAGCAGTCCTGCGGTTCCGGACTGCAGCGCCAGAGAAAACTGAATAAATGATGGTATAATGTAGATAGAGAGGTACAAATTGACACACATGCTTGGAATGACATGGGGTTTTATTAGAACCAAAAAAACACAAAAGTTCAAAAAATGTCCGACAGATGGCGCTTCATCTGATCAGAATAGCAATAATTAGCATAACAAAGTAAGACAAAGCAAAGATGATGTTCTTTACAGGAAATGCTCAATATGTCCACCATCATTCCTCAACAATAGCTGTAGTCGAGGAATAGTGTTGTGAACTGCACTGTAAAGCATGTCCGGAGTTATGGTGACGCATTGGCGTCGGATGTTGTCTTTCAGCATCCCTAGAGATGTCGGTCGATCACGATGCACCTGCGACTTCAGGAAACCCCAAAGCCAATAATCGCACGGACTGAGGTCTGGGGACCTGGGAGGCCAAGAATGACGAAAGTGGCGGCTGAGCACTCGATCACCACCAAAGGACGCGCGCGAGAGATCTTTCACGTGTCTAGCAATATGGGGTGGAGCGCCATCCTGCATAAACATCGTACCTTCCGGAAGGTGTTTATCAGCCAGGCTGCGGATGATGTAATTCTGTAACATATCAGCGTACCTCTCACCCGTCACGGCAGCAGATACAAAACCAGAATCACGCATTTCCTCGAACAAAAAAGGCCCGATAACGGTAGATGTGGTAAATCCAACCCATACCGTGACTTTCTCGTCGTGCAATGCAGTTTCCACGACAGTTCTAGGATTTTCGGTAGCCCAAATTCTGCAGTTGTGGGCGTTGACAGACCCTCGCAGCGTGAAATGAGCTTCGTCGGTCCAGAACACGTTACTCAATCAATCGTCATCTTTTGAAACGCCCACACCGCAAATGCCCTCCGCTTCACTAAATCGCCAGGCAACAGTTCATGATGCCAACCAAACAGTAGTGTATGAAATGCCGGTGCGACATGCGACTGCACGAGCGCTGACTTCCCCGTGCATAGACGAACCCGCTACAGTCTCCATTTCTTCCTGAACTGCCTCAGCAGCATTACGCCTTTTGCTCGGTCAGCCACTACGGGGTCTATCGTCTAAACAACACGTGGCTTCCAACTTCGAAATCATTCTCGCCACAGCTGCATTTGTCAACGGACCTTTACCCGTTCGAATTCCCTTCCTACGGCGATAGGATCGTAACGCTGAAGTAGCACATTCCCCACTCTGATAATACAGCTTCACTAAAAGCGCCTTTTCCGGTAACGTCAACATGCTGCGACTGCTGGCGCATCTGATTCTCTCTCTCATTGCAGCTCCTTTCATACACGATTGTCATGCGCACTCACTGACGTTTTGCTGTCGAGCGCCATCTGTCGGACATTTTGTGAACTTTTTTTGTTCTAATAAAACCCCATATCATTCCAAGCATGCGTGTCAATTTTTACCTCTCTATCTACATTATTCCGTGGTTTATAAAGCTTTCAAATTTATACTGACTTTTTGATCACCCGGTATAAACACGACTGCGAAAAACAATTTCCGAAATTCGGTTTACGTCTTTCGAAAGATGTGCCACATGCAGACGTAGTGCTTGTAAGGCCAGCAGGATTGTGAGCCCAGACGTGTCAGCATGAACTGTTGCGAACCCGTTATTAGCTGAGAGACTGCGGGCACGCACACCTCTAGCCCGTCTTCCAATCCCTCGGGCATGTGTGTGTTGTTCGTAGCATAAGTCAGTTTAAGTAGTGTGTAAGTCTAGGGACCGATGACCTCAGCAGTTTGGTCCCTTAGGAATTCACACACATTAACATTCTGCACGAAGAATAGTACAAGATTCCCTTAAGAACCAAACAGGACTTGTATATATCCATTCCGAGATGACAGGAAGCGGTTTTGAAGTTTTCCTGCACCGTATTAGGCATGGTAGTGTATTGTGTTGGTGGTGTGTACATATAATTGTCCACATCCTATAAATCATAATAAAAATGTGACTGGTTATATTTTTCCAACAGGTTTTAAAACTAATTCCTAGTAACTTGTGTTACTAGACTGAGCTACACTTCCGGACAGGAAACAAATTCTTAGTGTGTGAGCCGTGGCGCTCGTTACTGGCGCGCCAGTCTCTTGGATGTCCACTACCGATCCTTCGATGTTTCTTATCGTTGCTTGCCTTGTTGTTTTCCACATTCGCGGGGCGAGTGGCAGTCGACGTTTGCTCGGGCTACCTGCTGAGACGCCGCGACGTGCGAGGTGGGAAGCAACCACGTGTATGTGGAGTTGGTTGTACGCGGTCTGCCGGTTCCGCATGGAGGATATGTGTTGGCTGCCTGCCTGTCTGCTCTCCTGATTTTGCTCGCCGCGCCTTGCGACCGCCTAGCTTGGGTTGCTGCCTGGTGTATCCTATATGAGCCATACCGGACGTCCAGAAGAAGCCAGCAGAAGTTAAGCAACCCTGTGTTTCTTTAAAGAAAAGGAGAAAATGTATAACACCTTTTGTAACCAATTTTGGTGGCCTCGTAAGTGTGGCCTTTGCGTTTACACTGCCTTTGGGGAGAGCTAATTCTTTTAAATTTAAATAGTTGGGGTTCCCTGTCCTTTATAATCTTTTGGGGGTTTAACTTGAATTTTCTCTTTGGGGTTCCTTCACTGTGCTTGGTTAAATGTTTTACTTGTATAGCGGGAAGTGACTCCTGGTTAAAACTCGGAGAAGGTGTTTGATGTTACTGCCGCTTCCGGCATTTGTCTTTTCAATTAAGTGTTGTCATCCCTTCGAGCGACCTGGTGTCACTCCTCGTTAATTAATGCTGGCTTATGTGTACTTAATTTTGAATTGGCCATTTGAATTAATATTTTGGAGCGCAGTATAGCACTAAGGCAACCTCATTGTATGACTTATGACCACAGCAGTTGAGTCCCATAGTGCTCAGAGCCAACCTCATTGTATACCACCTTGTGCCCTGGTCTAGTACCTTAATTTTCAGTGACACGAGTTAGCTCCACTACCAGATTTACTGATGTGCTCCCTTCAAAATTTTTTCTTGTGTAAGTTTGCCCCATGTGTGTTTGGGAACACAGAGATGAGCTTTAGAGTGACTTCAGTGCTAGTCAGTTAATGGAATCTTCATTTTGGCTTGGCTTCCACTGAAAAGTTTGAGTGGAGCGTAGTGTGTTTGATTTGTTATTCATTTAATTACTGTAAGTTTGTTTATTTAATGGGGAGCAAGACATTTAAAGACTGCTGTTATTAACTACCCTAGTTGCGGGGTGTTGCTAATTCGTTCCAAATGGCCTACTACTCATTCAATGGCAAGGCTACTGATTAGTTGGTTACTGTGAGTACAAATTCACGCTATTTATTTGTTACCGAAATTGTTGACGTGTCTGTGTCGTGATTCAATCACTAGCTACGTGTTTGAGCTAAATTGATATAAACATTACATTGCCTCCTTAAAATTTGTTGCCAGCAGAAACAACTAAGTTTTGTCACTGCTTATGTTAACCTTTACTGGGAGCAATATTTCATGTAGTTAAATTTTGTCTTAAAATGTGTATTTCTCTGATGTAATAAACGAGTGATAAAAGAAAAAAGCAAAGGGGCCTGGGCCTTCCAATTGTGTCCGGTTTGTAACACGTGTCAGTGTGCCTACATGATACCTGCAAAAAGCCGCTTTTCCAGCAGTATCATGTGGCTCCGCAGAAATATGTCAACCCCTAGTTCGCCGGGTTCGGCTCGAACCGTGCGAGCCAAAGGCTTTCGACTCGTGACGACTACGAGACAGTAGTGGGAGTAGTGAGCGCAGATCAAGTCGCCGAAGTGGCGTCAAATCGAAAGACTTGCACCAGGCGAGCGGTCTACCCGACGGGAGGCCCTCGTCACACATTATTATTAGTGAGCGAAGATGGTGGTGGGGATACCTTCTACACTTGCCACTTGAGCGGCCACTTTCGTTGTTCCCTAGCGCATCACTAGAGGTCACAACATGGTTCTTGTCATTTTTTGTGCCCGGCTTTGACAATTTTGGTGGCGAGCTGTTTCGCGTCATCCGGTGTAAACAACCACTGCTAGACATTTCCCACAGGGAAGTTACAGGTCATGCATGATATATTGCTGACGGAGATCCGATTGCTCTTTTGAAGTACAGCGGGCCGTATTTTGTGCTTGCAACTCATTTCCGAGAAAGCTTCATTATTAAACAGATAGCAGGCGCCACTAAATTAACCCAATTATATCTGCCTGCAATGAGAATGTGTTTCAGATTTTATAAGCGCTGTTTACGTTCAGTTGTATTTAACGGAAAATGAAAGCAGTATCAGTACGTGGAAACACGAATGGAGGGTACAGAATATGCAGAGAGGTTCATCCGTGTTAGTGGCGTTATATTCGCCCCAGCGTCTCTACGGAAACCTGAATAATCTTTAGCATACGAGTCTGGCTGCTAGGTGTTCAGCTTCTAAATTCCCGTATCAATTTTATAGCTTTTTTTTTTTATTTACAAGGGTCCACGTACACTCATCAACATCGATTACGTCCAAATTTATGGTATATGCCGGACTTGGCCAGAAATTAAAGTGACAGAACTGGCAGCTACAGACGGCCAAGTGCTTAGGAAAAATAGCATTTTTGGCGCAGGTAGGGCGAGGCATTAGTTTTTTATGTTGTGTAGTTCCCAGACAGCGGCTGGCGCCACGGAAGGAGTACAGAACGGTAATCCTAGTATTGTGGGATCGAGCTGCCATGGGGAAACCTATTTTTTTTCAATTATTACTTTACACGAAGAGTCATTTTCCAATTCTTCATTATCTCCTCGATCATCGACTCATAGTCGCACACAAACGTATACAACGATAAAGTTTCATTGTCTTCTTGTGTATTTTACTTCAAATCTGATTGTGTCCTTCAATTACTACCGCGGAACTTTCTCACGTGATCAGATCGTTGTCGGCCAAAAAAAGTGCGATATAATACATCACCGTCTTCAATCGGTCCTTCGACACCTCGCTGTTGATGTTATAATCGTGTGGTTCCTGCTGTTCTTGAACTACATAGCTGCCAACCTTGAGAAGAGGCTGTAAATAATTTTAATAATTAGAAGCCTGATTTAGGTGTTTTAAACGCTGGATTTCAGACTTCTCCGACGCTAAATGAAGAAGATACATTTAACTGATATACATTTATTTTTTCATATTAAAATTAATCCGTATCAGCATTTTCTATGAAGAAAACTTTTTCAATTTTAATGTCACTCACACTTCCAATGAATGTGATGGGGAACCTGCAGCTGATAATCCCCCTGCCACATCTACGTTTATTACTGCCTCCTATTTAAGAAAAAGCGACGCTTTTCTTTTTTTCCATCTTCACCGCCCTTTGGATTGGTGCCCGCTCACATAACTTGCTGACCACAAATTTTCCCAAAATCATATAATAATCCTGTTGTTGCTGCCCGTTTGGGAAATGACTTTTTTTATATATATTTAAGTCATTGCCGCTGGCGCCTAACAACGCAGCATTTGCTTGTAGTGACTCACTTTTCTGATTAACCCTTTCGGACCTGAATTTCTTCTTGAGACAGGACAATTTTTCGTTATGCTATAATGTTCGCAGGTGATTTCTTTTAATGATTTTAGATGCAAGATTTATGTACATATATGTACCCGTTTTCAAAACATACTTCGTACACTTGGCTTATTTCTATAGACTAAAATAATTAATTTTGAAATATTCACCGTCGTAAGAGCTAATCTGATCAGTCAGCAATTACCCTGCAAAATAACAATTTCATTTATACATTGGAATGTAACTAACCAACCATTTCCTTGTATTCTGGCGGCCACAAGCTGCTCCGTTCTGCTACAGTCAGGTGTTGATATTTTTATATTTATGTCAACAGGTAGCAGCACTTCTGTACGGTGAAAAGATTGAACATTCAAAAATGTGTACATGAGGTTTCCATTGAGGAAAAGTATTTCTGTTGCAGCTAATAATGGTACACAGCAAAAATTGATGTCCACAATTGTAGCAAGAGGGTCTGAAAGGGTCAATATTTTGATAACTATGACACCGAACGTTCCAGAGGCACTACTCTGCCTCACAGACACGTGAAGCCAACACGTAACACTACAGACGAGGAAAAACTAACGCTAGCGCTGCGTAGCGGCACTGAGTGGTAGCAGGCCAGGAACAATGTTCCTTCAATCTGTACCGACACAGCCGTGGAACACTGGTTTTATGTTGCCAAGATGTTGACAACCTGCTCTGTACGTCGGTGGTACAGTACTGCGCGAACGCAGTGTAAACACACCTTTAGTAAACCGTGGGGACTACATCATAAGCAGGCAGATTATTGCATACTCAGGAAGGAAATCATTACAATCTATAAAACATTTTAGTATCGTATGATTATCGAAATGTAACTTTTGGATTAAAAAAAAAAATCAAACTGTAATATGTCTATTTCCGTAGTTTTCAGTAACTTCCGAAAACTCCGTAACTAGGTTGATAAATCTGTAACATTTGGCAGCCCTAGTACTATCAGACACTTTCGGCAAACTCTATATTGTTCATAATATTCTCACTGCGTTCTCACAATTTTTCCGTAAAATTCACGTTACTCGGTCGAGAGCTAGTAACCACAGCAGCCCTGCAGCCGTAACTAGTGTTGTCCCCAACAGGCGATGGGCTGTATTTGCCTGTACCGAGGATGTATTGTTCGCGTGCAGCTGCCGCGGACTGTTCGAAGGTCAAAATGAAACTAACGGAATACGAAATTCTGCACGCTTCAATTGCAATCGCTTCTTGGAAATATATTTACAGAGTTCTCGTGTACGCCGTAAATACAATCCTTTCTTCAAAATTTATTTGTAATCCCAAATTCTCCAGTGTCTTTCCTTGTCATGTCTTCCGTGAAAATTTTAATACATACGGCACAGCATAGAGAGCATTATTTCGGTGTATTCGCACCGTAAGAAGCTTAAAAGCTGAAAATAAGAAAATTAAAAAAAGGATTGCACATAATTATCGGCAGGCAACGGCCTTGCCGCACTGACTACACCGGTTCCCGGGAGATCATCTGTTAAGCGCTGTCGGGCGTGGTCGGCACTTGGATGGGTGACCATCCAGGCCGCCATGCGCTGTTGCCATTTTTCGGGGTGCACTCAGCCACGTGATGCCAATTGAGGAGCTACTCGAACGAACAGTAGCGGCTTCGGTCAAGGATACCATCATAACGACCGGGAGAGCAGTGTGCTGACCCCACGCTCCTCCTATCCGCATCCTCCTGAGGATGACACGGCGGTCGGAAGGTCTCAGTAGGCCACTCGTGGCCGGAAGACGGAGTACATAACTATCGGACCCCACACTCCTCGGATTAACAGCCTGTACCGTTTCCGCTGCGCCAGCGGGAGCATCCACAGCATATTCATTATGAAGATGTAGAAGAAAGGGCAACAAATTTGACACAGAGTATGTTGAAATTGACAGCGTGGTTCAAGTTCACAGTAACCTGAATTAGTAAGCCCGAGTAATAACACGAAAAACACCCCCCAAAAACACCACAGAACCACGTCCAGCCCGAAGTAAACCTTCCTCAGACTGCAGGTTGAACGTCCCATTGGGCCTTCGACAAACTGGACACCTTATATCATTTGGCAAGAGGCGAAATGTGACCACATTACACGCCTCTGGTGAGCTACTGTTCAGGTTTTCATGTTGTTTCGGCCCACTAGATACGTGCGGCTTCTTTTGCTGCTACGAGCAATGGGCTTTTGCCGGGAACTCGACCCCAAATGTCCACTGGGAGCAGTGCCTTTCGTAATCTTCACTCGGAAACTGTAGAGACAAATCTGAACCCACTGACAGCAACGGTCCCTGTAGCGCTTGAAACAGACTGCCACTGTTGACGAGTGACACTCGCCTCCGGTCGCTATCGGTTAGGATGTTTCTACGATCACTGGTTTTATGGCGTGTTGCAAGGCTGCGAGTGAAAAACCGTTCCTTATGGACACGTTGGGTAGTCGCGTTGCCCACACCAACAAAAAGGTTACATTCACTCACGGTGTGGTCATGTGAACGTCCACATACGTTATCTCCTTTCTACCGTGCTCTCGCTTTCCCGTGTTACTTGTCTTACTGGGGTGATTCGAAACAACCGACTAGCACACACAGGAATAGTTAGGTTCGGGTCCACCCGTCTGCTTTGACTCAGAAGTCATATTTCGCGGAAAGAGGGTAGCTGACACGAGTTGCTAAGACCACCACATATAACATTTAATAATAAGCCGATTACGTTCTTCAATATGGCGGCCACAAGATAGATCATTTAGATCGAAAGTAAACATACAAAACACGCGAATACTTTCAGTCAGCTATTAAAATGAAATTAACGCGACAACTGCGGGAATGAGTGGTTTTAGGGAGGGGGAGGGGGGGGGGGGGAGACTCAGAAGGGATTAATAAAGCTAAGATCATTCCAAATGAGTCAACAAATTGAAATATCATGCACACGAATTGCTCTACAATAAACCTAACAACAAAACCACAAAATTCGCACTATTGGGATAGAATTTTTCGCTTCACCTATACAGATCAAACTACGACAGGGATACCAGGCACAACACCAGCAAACAACGACATATTCTAAAAACAACACACAACACAAATTCGTCCAGGAAAAAGCAGAACCAAGTAGAATCGCTACCTATGTAGCTAAAACGATGAGAGGGATACCAGACATACCCTCACAAAACAACAATTTAATCGGAAAATAAGAAACAAAATTTCCTATAGAACAAACCGAAAGAAAACACACCTACCAAATTGGAATTGCACTACAAACGAAAATGAACAGGTCAAAAACTGAAAACCAATAAATACGAAAGACTCGATCTCACTCAACTGAACTATCATTACAAAGCACATGGCAAAAACAAGCATCCACCACAACAGTGAGCCACCATTAATAATAACGCGACCCATATAAGAACAATCGATTTCATGTACACAGAGCCTCCACGACATCACATTTGGAAAAAAGCCAAATATTTGTTGAAACCAAAACTATAAATAAAACTACTACTATGAGTAAGTCGACTTAACTCTGGGGACGGCCGAACGATACGTGGCCAAAATATCCGTGGAAGAAATTTTATTTGCGCGACTGAATGCCCGAAATTTCATGGACTAACATTACTACTAGTTCCACACTCACACCACTTGAATTATGCACTTACGTTCCTGGCTAGCCTCATTCTCAACAAACTTGCCAAGTTACAAAAAAACAACCAAATAATTGTAAGAAAGAATAAAGTCAATTATAATCACTAATCGTTTCAGTCGCAACTTCTGCTCTTAAGTTCCTGACTAACCTTACCCTCTGAAATCGTGCTAAATGCAGAAAGAAAAAGCCAAATACTTGTTAGGTAAAAAAAATCGCTACTCTCATAGATTCTTCATCGACAATTTAAGCGTTGCTCTCGGGGTCTATCCACGGCACACCGTCGTACGTCGAAATATTTGGAATAAACAGCACAGTTTACAAACTTCATAGATTACAGTAGTAAGAAAGACAACCACAATTAACGTTTAGTAACAGGCCACTTACATTCTTTGCAACGTAAACTACAGACTTCATGGGGCATAGCACGCGGATGGAATCGGACTGCGCGCGTACTTTGCTTTTAACCGTATATAGGCATCACGTCATTGCCATTATTTATGTCAGTGGTCCGCAGCTCGTGGTCGTGCGGTAGCGTTCTCGCTTCCCGCGCCCGGGTTCCCGGGTTCGATTCCCGGCGGGGTCAGGGATTTTCTCGGCCTCGTGATGACTGGGTGTTGTGTGCTGCCCTTAGGTTAGTTAGGTTTAAGTAGGTCTAAGTTCTAGGGGACTGATGACCATAGATGTTAAGTCCCATAGTGCTCAGAGCCATTTGAACCATTTTTTTATGTCAGTGGTGAACGGTCACACGAATATCTGCATCATCTACAGCGCTGCCTAACGACCAGCGTGCTCTTTAAATTGGGTGGCTGATTTGTTGTAAACGCCATTCTAAGATTAAGCAGATTTTTACACTGTAGTCAGTCGAACGTAATGATTGAGAAATTTCTACATCTACATATGCAGAATGAAATAGGTAATTTGGAACACAATGAATATATGGCAAACGATTCTAAGTGTCGAAACGAAATTTCTGGTGAATGACAGTACGCAAAGGGCCAAGTAATGTACTATATTGTTAATATTTTTATCTTTTCGTCTCCAGAGATATTGCAGGAACGTATAGGCATCTGTGGATATTACCGAACCTTTAATGAAACAATTGCAGTGTTGTTCAGAAGTACGAGGCAATGATCTTTTGGACATGCACGCATAATACCAGGCAGCGACATTCAATTAAAATGGCCCACTCCCTGTGCGGGAATTACAGAATGTGTATGAGTGCAGTTGGTGCACACATGGCTGACGACATATGGAAGTTTGCTAGGATAGCCTAGTAGTAAAGTAGTAAGGCGACAGCTCACGATAAGCGGGGCCTCCGTGTTCGAATCCCGGTCCGGCACAAATTTTCATTGTCGTCATTCTCTCAGTTGTTGGTCGAAAAGGGAGAGAGACAGAGTTGTTACGTACCTCCGATGTCATGCAATCTGTACACTGAGCAAGCAGTAAAAGTAACTAAAGTGGTGCTATTTGGAAAATGAGTTAAAGTTCAAGTAGAACAAATAACTTACAGGTTGGGTGGTCCGAATCTTGCTACAGTAATTTGACGAACATGATTGTGAACTCACGTTGATATCTTGGCCACCAAACTCGCCTGATCTGAAACCGGTGTAACACATCTGGGATGCTATCGGGCGTAACCTATGTGTGGATATCTGGTGCCACACACTTCCGGAAACCTACCACGGAATCGTAGCGCAGAATCGCTTTGTGTTGCGTTCAAAAGGTGCACCAATGCGTCGTCAAGGAGGTGGCCATTATGTTTTGACTCATCACTGTAGATGGCTATCAGCCGAAATCTCAACAAGTAATTGCTTTCGGACAAATTCTTATAGGACTTTCTTCCTAGTATTGACCAACAGTACCTTCTCCAAGAATTTGGGACTTTTTTAAAAATATCTTTCATACTAGTTACATGCAGTTTGTTTCTGGCACGATAGCCGGCCGGTGTGGGCAAGCGGTTCTAGACGCTTCAGTCTGGAACCGCACGACCGCTACGGTAGCAGGTTCGAATCCTGCCTCGGGCATGGATGTGTGTGTTGTCCTTAGGATAGTTACATTTAAGTAGTTCTAAGTTCTAGGGGACTGATGACCTTAGAAGTTAAGTCCCATAGTGCTCAGAGCCATTTGAACGATTTTGCACACGGATTTGTCAAACAAGTCCGCAGAAGACTCAACAAATTTGTCAACTTAACCTCACTTTCGGAGCACACGCTGTTCGTGTATGCTGTATTTGACGCTGTTGAGAATGACTACAAATACGGATACAGCGTTTCTAACACTTACTCTAGCAATGTGTTTCACGAAGGTGAAGAAGAAGAAGTCACTGTTTCAGGGAACGGTTTATGAGGGGCGATCAAAAAGTTTCCGTTCGAAGGACGTGCATTCCGGTATCAGTATGCCAATTAGGTAAAACCAGCGTGAGCACTGAGGCAATCACCCCACTGAAACACCAGTTTGAAGACACTCGTTTGAAAAACGCCGTTTCCTGGTGCGTGACGAAGTCCGTAACTGTCTGATGCACATCCTCGTCCGACAGGAATCGTTGACCCTTTAAGGTTTGTTTTTTTCATTTTTTTTAAAGGGACCGAAGGCGTGATATTCGGATGGGGGGGGGAGGGGGGGAGGGGAGGGGGGAGGGTGGGGGAGATGAGGAGTAAAGGGCGAGTGCTCGAGTGTCTTTCCCACTTGAGTTGGCAGAACTTCTCCTTTGCGACACTGGCAACATGGGGACGTGCGTCACCATGAAGTAGCAGCACCGCTGTCGCGCACAGATGGTTTTTCCAGACATGCTACCCAATACACATTCTTCAGTCTCCAATGGATGTCTACTGTCCTTCGGCAGCCAAGAAATGAATAACAGCAGGTTGGTCCTGCTTGGATAGATTTGCTAATAACGTCCCCATAGTTCATGTTTCCGCATTTACCGCACAGGTGTCAGAAAGGAACAAATGCCATACTAATCTGTTGCATACACGTCGGAGCTTATATACCCGCATCGAAGTCGCGCTACGTTGCATATACGCTGCAGCAACGCTCTCAAACCTAAGTTTCTGATTGGCCCTTATAAAGTATGAGTGAAACGAGAGAAGTATACATATGAAAACCTCTTAAATGAAGTGCTACACCGAGAACCTGACGATTACATCACATTTCTCCTAATCGACAGTAAAATTTTTAATAACCTGTTTAGAGTTACTTTGCCCTTATATTCAAACAGAAGACACAGGTACGCCGAAATTTATTCTGTTCTACTTGATCAATTCAAACAGAAGACATGTTGTTGTTGTTGTGGTCTTCAGTCCTGAGACTGGTTTGATGCAGCTCTCCATGCTACTCTATCCTGTGCAAGCTTCTTCATCTCCCAGTACCTACTGCAACCTACATCCTTCTGAATCTGCTTAGTGTATTCATCTCTTGGTCTCCCCCTATGATTTTTACCCTCCACGCTGCCCTCCAATACTAAATTGGTGATCCCTTGATGCCTCAGAACATGTCCTACCAACCGATCCCTTCTTCTGGTCAAGTTGTGCCACAAACTTCTCCCCAATCCTATTCAATGCTTCCTCATTAGTTATGTGATCTACCCATCTAATCTTCAGCATTTTTCTGTAGCACCACATTTCAAAAGCTTCTATTCGCTTCTTGTCCAAACTATTTACCGTCCATGTTTCACTTCCATACATGGCTACACTCCATACAAATACTTTCATAAATAACTTCCTGACACTTAAATCTATACTCGATGTTAACAAATTTCTCTTCTTCAGAAACGCTTTCCTTGCCATTGCCAGTCTACATTTTATATCCTCTCTACTTCGTCCATCATCAGTTATTTTGCTCCCCAAATAGCAAAACTCCTTTACTACTTTAAGTGTCTCATTTCCTAGTCTAATACCCTCAGCATCACCCGACAGAAGACATAGGTACGCGAAAATTTATTGTTCTAGTTGATCCTCTAATGAATCGTCCGTGGAAGAACCGGAGAACTATTTTTTTTTAATTGGACTCCGCTTGTGTGGTGTTCGTAGAACATTGATTTGCTTCTTAACTTCTTCCTGCGTAATATACAGCTGGGAAAGATGACGGACCTCCTTATTTCGTTTCTATCCTCGATCGGAGTTTCCATGGTTGTGGAAACCCACGATACACCGAGATAAACTGTGCTCAAACTCTTTTTACTACGCACCTGAAGCGAAACGTCAATATAAACAACGTCCGCCATCTGGTCAAATTTTCCGTCTGTCAAAATTTCTATCAGACACGTCAGTAACACTACGTTTGACAAACGCGTCAAGCAACACCGTAGACAGTGAGATATTTGGCAAACATAGTGAAATCTGCCAGATGGGAGTTCGATTAATGCTTGCCGGCGGCGCCTAGACCTAGGCCACCGCCTGATACTCGGTAACCTGCTCCGCCCTCCCCTGCTTTCGCAGCAGGCTCCAGCTGCTGGCGCGCTGCCCGTGCATGTAGGAATGTGCTCGCCAGCTCAGCACAGCTTCCTTCCGCCGTCGCCGACGCTGGCGATGGCGATGTCGTCCAACTCCTCCCCCTCCCCCCCCTCCTCAGCCTATCTGCCCATCACGCCATACCTGGCAGCATGACCAACTCCTTTCTGTCCCTCCCAGGTATCTTCTCACACCACAAAACAATCCAGCATGCCAATTACTGCGCCGAATCAGTAGCACTTCACGAAACTGTTACCCACTGTATAATATCACACAGCAACCCTCCTCGTACCTATCCGTAATGTACAAGGTACCTCACAAAAAAAACCACCTCCCAAGAATTAAGACAGTATCATTATCTCTATAGCACTTCCAGAGACCAGCCCTGATATACAAACACAAAGGAGTGGGGGACTTCAGTTTCTATAAGTTGAGAGAGAGAGAGAGAGAGAGAGAGAGAGAGAGAGAGAGAGAGTTAATAAAATACTTTTATTTATTTACTAATGGCAGTAAATTTCTTCCTCTTCTCATCAAAGAGTAGGCATCTAGCCTGTTCCGTCTTCTCAAAAGCCACCTTTTGCCGTGTCGTCTTGTACCTGTCTTTGCAACAGGTTTATACTCTACTTCATGTCCGACTATTCTTTCTGTTCCCATTCTTTCAACATGCTTCTCCTGAACTGTTACCTTCTTTTCCATTCTTTTATTCACGCAAAATGTATTTAATTCTTTCCTTATTTCAGAATTCTTAATTTGATCTCTGAGCGTACATAGTTTTACTTTCCTCAAAAATTTTTTTTTCAGTTGACTGTATCCTTCTGTGATCTTTCTTAGTTACTGTCCAGCTCCGACTTTCGTATAGGAGACCAGTTGTAGCCATAGCTTTATAGTTTTGTCTTCGAGTTTTTTTCTTTTTTTTTTAATTGGTTAATGTTGCACGATGCCACCTATCATTTGAAACTTATTTAACTTGTTGGAGATGCCATTATCCCAGTCATAACTTACATCATATACTAATAGCTGAAATTGAGACACCTTTTCAACTGCTTTTCCATTTAGCATTATTTTAGTACATACTGGATATTTTCCTTTAAAGGCCATAACTTTGATTTTATTTTCTGATATTTTCAAGTTACACAGTTTACCTATTGAGTCAGACGATATGGAGCAAACTGTGAATCATTCTTCGTTTTTTTATGTGATATAATCACAATCTCATAATTTTCGGAATTTTTTTCTTTGCTTGTGCTACGAAACCTTCCTTCATGGCAAATTTCATGATTCTTTGTCAAAAAGAAGTACTCTACAGGTTTTGATGAATGTGTTTGTGGGTATCAAAATATGTTAGATAAAAGGGAGTATCTTTTAACTGCATCGACATGGAAGCTTAAATTTTTCATTCCGCCAAGGGACCGTAAACCTCAGCAACTGACTTAAATTTCAACTAGATATGGCCACCCGACCCATTCCTGAGAAAATGGCTTCTTAATAGTCGTACAGACAAACAATAAAGTGATCCAATGATTCCGTTTTCACCGATCGAGGTCCGGGACCCTGGAAAGACGGACTGAATTTTAGTAAAGCAAAAGAACAATCTAGTTCTAGAACTGGAGGAGACGAGGAGATTAACGTTTAACATCCCGTCGATAACGAGGTCATTAGAGACAGAGCACAAACCCGGATTAGGAAAAGATGGAGAAGGGAAGTGGCCGTGCCCTTTCAAAGAAAAATGGTTCAATGGCTCTGAGCTCTATGGGACTTAACATCTGAGGCCATTAGTCCCCTAGACTTAGAACTACTTAAACCTAACTAACCTAAGGACAGCACACACATCCGTGCCCGAGGCAGGTGTCGAACCTGCAATCGTAACAGCAGCGCGGTTCTACACTGAAGCGCCTAGAACCGTTCGGTCACAACGGCCGGCCCTTTCAAAGAAACCGTTCCGACACTTGCCTTAAGCGATTTACGGAAATCGCGAAAAACCTAAATCAGAATGGCCTGAGGGGGGGGGGGGGGGGTGTTTGAACTGCTTTCCTCCCTAACGCGAATCCAGTGTGCTAACCGTTGCACTATCCCGCTAGATTTCTAGAACTGGATATAGCACAACAGACCATTTGCAAATCGCGAAGAAAATTATAGACTTAAGTAATGAGTAAGAATTTTCAAAAGCAAACCATAGATCCACGTTCTGCCCCATTGGAGCCAATCGGGGCCGACCGACCGCCGTTTCATCCTCTGCCACTGGCGTAATTCGGTTCCAATATGGAGTGGCATTGGGTCAACATACTGTTCTACCGGCCGTTATCAGCTTCTTGATGTGGGAGCCGCTAATTCTCAACCTAGTAGCTACTCAGTTGGCACCACGAGGCTGAGTGCAGTCCGGTCCAGATGCCCACCCCCTCTCCTGGCAGTGTCGGGAACTGAATCAGTGTGCCCCAGACAGCAGCCAAATGCGCTGACCACTGAGCTACGCCTAGAATTATGATTGAAGCGGATTCCGCAGATTTTGAGAAACGTTCTTCTCAATCAAACTAAAGCTTTACCTACAGCCACTGAGAAAAAAAAGCACTGATACAACATAGGTTAGCGTCCTGTAGATCACATGCGTCAGTGAAAGATCTCCCGTTACGCTTCATCAAGCCAGTTAGAAATTCAAGACTGAAATAGGAGATGGCCAAGGACTGATATAGGAGATGGCCAACGAGATTCCGTTTCACCGCAACTATTCTTGGCGCCCCTACACAGATTTTCCAAGTGCTTAAATGGGGGAAAACGAGTTACATTTGATTCTCGATAATTCGAAGTTCAAGGGATCTAAAAAAAAGTGACTATTTGACAGTTCGTAGAATTTAATAACCCAGCCCATCTGTGCTTCGTTGACTTCTCAAGAGCCTTTTACAAGATTAGATAAAACGATATAACGCGATCCTTAATCGACAAGAGAGTGCTAATGGGTTTATTGAAAACCATACAAGTTATATATACAGGTACTAAAAAGAGTTAAAGCACACGAAGGATTCACAGATGAAATTATAATAGGTAAAGGAATTAGACTCACGAAGTGCATCCCTGTTCATCTTAATAATGGACCACATCACTGATGCCATTACAAAGCAACCAGGATATAAAATTGGAAATAAAGAGCATAACATATAGTATTTGTTATGCTGATAATTCTGTACTGAGAGCAAATAATCAGAATAATTTACAAAAGGTTACTTCACCAATTTAATATAAGAGTTAAGCAATATAACATGGAAATCTCGTCTAAAGATCGAAGAGTACGATAATAACAATAACATCTGCACGACGTAAATTAGAAGTAGATGGTGTCAACTGAACTTTATTATATAGGGACTGTTATCACCTACTATGAAGACCGATCTGTGAAGTGAAGAACGAAGTGAAAAGGCAGTAAGTGTATCCGGATGCCTGCAAAATAAAGTATGGAGAAACAAATTTATGACAACTGAGGGGAAAATAAAAGTATGTAAAAATGATGCGTCCTGTTGGGGCATATCCAGCAGAAACTAGAGCTGGAACGAAATATATAAAATCCCAGTTAAGGCAGTGGAAACGATCACCCGGACGACCACTAACATCCACGGAATGACGCAGAGAGGGGAAACCCTGGTGGCAAGCACCAGCAGCAGCAGCAGCAGAAGAAGAAGAAGATTTAACGCAAATATGACACCTCAATGTTATATCAGGTAGTTGTCAAAATAAGAATTTAAGTTTAAAAAAACAGTACTGTAGTCTCAGTACAAAATACCGTATATTTCTTTACAAAGGGAGACAGAGAACAAAAACTAGAACTCAAAATAATTTATTTTTTACTAGTTTCATTAATTATTTATTTTAATATTTCCACCGAAAGGCAACACAAGAACACTTCAGTTTCGTTCACTTTCCCACGGTGGACAGACAATGTCATTGACGCTCGCATTTCCTACACAAATCACCTCATAACCTAAGTTTCAAAGTCAGTAAGCCACTCTTTACTTGCTGCGAATCCTCCAAAGTGCAGACCAACAGTGAATGATTAAGGTTTTTGCTTAAGCATCTATTCCTGGCCGAAAGTAGAATACAAGTATCAACTATCGGTCTTAATTCAAGGGACAAATTTCTGAGAACTGGCAGTTGCTGCACAGCATTGCATAGAAATGACACATAGACCGTGAGAAAAACGGGAAACGAAGCGTGTGTAATGTAGTGCTTTTTGAAGATATAAAAAATTATGTGGGCTGATAAAATAATAAAAGATAGGACGTGTGTTAATACAGCAGGAAATCATTTTCATGGAATGTGAGGCAGCTGTAAAGGGTAAAAAGCTGCAGGTACGGCAGAGAGTGGAATATATCCAACAAATAATAGACGACGTTCGGTTAAGTGATCCTCTGAAATGCAGAGGTTGGCACAGATAAGGAATTCGTGATGGGCCGCATCAAACCAGACAGAAGGCCGATGAAATGAATAAAAAAGGATATTGCTTCTTACAGGTATGATTTGTCCTAGACGCTGAATAAGCACGCATTCGAAGCGAAAACTCACCTCGCAGTGTCCGCTTACAGCCTCGGAACGATACTTTTCAGCAACCTATCTTTCTGCTTCAGCACTGTCGACAGCGTGTATGACGAAATCTCGAAACCTTTCGTTACAGCCAATTTTTTTCACTGAACATTTCACGGGCTCAATAATTCGCTTCTTTTGCGAAATTTTTACAGCCAACTTGCATACTGTGGTTAGTTACGCACTGTTGACAAAACAAAGGAGTGTCGCGAAAACTGTGGAAATCGTATAGCGATAACATTCAAAGATGACTCATTCTAGATTGCAACGACGATGGAAGTTGGTGACACTCACAGAAGTGGAATAAATCATAGACCGTTATTGTAGAAATAAAGTGTCCTGCTGTTCTATCGAATACGATTTCGATGAAATACGTGACTATATAGCCCGTAAGCACTCCGCAATAGGCAGGCAGAGAGAGAGAGAGAGAGAGAGAGAGAGAGAGAGAGAGAGAGAGAGAAAGCATAATCAGCGTGCGGATGGAACAGACAGAGCTTCACGGCTGCTGCAAGGCGTCTGGGGCAGCGCGGTCCTTCCCCGCCTTGTCTGGTTTTTACGTCATTATATCTGTCGGGCTCCGCGGCTGGATACTGCGGCCGGACGGCGGCTGTCTACGGTGCAGCCGCTCCTGCCATCTAGCGGCAACGGCGCAACTACGTGCGACATCGACCCTCGCAGTTCGTGGAACTTGCGGAATGGCGATGACGCTGGGAAAATTCTGCACTTTCTACTTCGCGTCAATTTACATCTGAAAAGGGACAAATTTTCACGCGGTGAAACTGAAATGTATGAGGCAATTGGAGGGAAGGGGGGATTCGAGATATGTTATAGATCACAAGCGGGTTAGAACAGAAAACTAGGATCTAAAACCGCTTTTTGGGGCATTCTGGATTGCAGTTATTCTGGATGCCACACACAATATATTTCAATGCCTGGAATAAAACGTATTTGCGATTACCAAGTATTAAAAAGTTTTATGATATTAGCATTTTAATTTATCGAGTGTGTGTGTCTACTACGCAGCTTGTCCTTAACACCACTGGAGTATACTTCAAACTGAATAGTTTTTCAAAATAAAATCTGCTTGGTTTTTATTGGAGATGTAAATAAATAGCCCATTCCACATACGATTTTATTTAGCTTATTTTTTAAACGTTAAAAATACATTTAAAAACAAACGGAAAACTAGTAATAAAAACGTAAGTAGTTAAAGGACGAAAACGGAAATTAAATACGGTGTCAAAAACACAAGATAAGAATCCTGTAGTGATCCCATACATTTATCCTGTAGTCAAAACTGAATACAAATATTTCACCAACATTTCTTAAGCCTATTTGGTCCAACAGTAACTTGTGCACACTGCAAACTGCTACGTGGTTGAGCCGACCGCTGTGGACGAGCGATTCTAGGAGCTTCAGTCCATAACCGCGCTGCTGCTGCGGTCGCAGCTTCGAATACTGCCTCGGGCATGGATGTGTGTGATGTCCTTAGGTTAGTGAGGTTTAAGTAGTTGGGGACTGATGACCTCAGATGTTAAGTCCCATAGCGCTTACAGCCATTTGAACTGTTTAGAGCTACGTGGTTGAACCTCTGTTCTGTCATGCGTCACAGTTGAGCAGAGAGAGAGTTCTTCAGTCGTCGCAGAGCAGTAAAACTGTTCTGTTTCGCAGCTTGAAGCTGAGGCCGCAGGCATACCACTTACCAATGCTTAAACATTAGAAAATAATTCTCGAACTTCTTTCTTCATAGAAACCAAAACATCATTTATGTCTTTGACGTGTTTCAATTTGTATCACAAGCGTTCGAATTCTGTTCAATGTTTGGTTTGTAGGGCGTTCAACTGCCCAGTCATCAGCGCCCGTACAAAGTCCCAATTTGTACACAGTCAAATTTTTTTCACAGTTCAATCTAACACAGTTCAATCTAACCACAGCCACAAATGATAATAATGATGATGATGAAATGATGAGGAAACACAAACACCCAGCCCGGCGGCAGAGAAAAATCCCCAACCCGGCCCGGAATCGAACCCGGGACCCAGTGATCCAGAGGTAGCAACACTAGCCGCTAGACCACGAGCTGCTGACAGTTTGAATTCTGTTTTCAAAGACTGAACATCGATTTCCGAGTATGGTGCTATTATTGCATCATGACCTTTTTCCCCTCCAACAACACTTTTTCCAAGGAAATCTCTTTATTACTGCCAGCTGATCAATCATTCGACATCTAAGCCCTTGGACAGTCATATCAACGATTTCAAAATATTTCTGCCTATAAAGTTCTTCAAGCGATAGAAATTCGTGTGGATTCGTGCCCTCAGAAAACCGCTTAATTTCTTTTTTGTTTCGAGTTGCAGCTGTTCTACGCCAAGCTCAGATATGTTAACATTACATTTTTATCGTGAAGGAACGGTGATTCGCTCTGAGTCTGTCAATGCCCTCAATTATAAATTCAACTAATGAATAAAGTCCGAAGACTGTTCTTTTTTTTCTCCTTGGAAACTCGCGTTCAAGATTACTAGAAGCTCAATTACTTATACTTCTTTCCCTATGGTGAAACCTAGGATGTTTTGCCAGTCTCAAAAACACTAAGTAGGCCAATGGCTCCACCATATCCCTTTTCTATTAGTTACTTCAGTGTCTTGAGAACCAAAGGATATTTTTACTAAATATCATTGATCTGTGGACTGCTGGAACAACTATCCAGTGGGACACAAAGGATCTTAGCAACATTACTGACAGCTGCTTCAGCTACATTTTGAATAATATGCATAATTTTCTCTTTGACTTTTGTGTTTGAAAATAGTATTCTTAACTAATGAGCTGATTCCATGGACCACTTGACAGTTTTTGAAATTTCGCAGATTGCTTTTAACGCTAAACAGAATCGTGCTTATCTACCGCGCTCCTTCGCCACACTTAGTCGTACCAACACAATTAATTAAAACTTCGCATACTGTCTTGTTACTGAATAATATATGTGGATTTGATTAGTGAAACGTTAGTAAATCCTACAAATCATTAATCCTTACTGCACAAGAAGTTTTAGTATGTGTGATTCCAATCCCAAACAAAGCAGGTGTTGACAGATGTGAAAATTACCGAACTATCAGTTTAATAAGTCACAGTTGCAAAATCTAACGCGAATTCTTTACAGACGAATGGAAAGGAAAAACTGGTAGAAGCGGACCTCGGGGAAGATCAGTTTGGATTCCGTAGAAATGTGGGGACACGTGAGGCAATACTGACCCTACGACTTATCTTAGAAGAAAGATTAAGAAAAGGCAAACCTACGTTTCTAGCATTTGTAGACTTAGAGAAAGCTTTTGACAATGTTAACTGGAATACTCTCTTTCAAATTCTGAAGGTGGCAGGGGTAAAATACAAGGAGCAGAAGGCTATTTACAATTTGTACAGAAACCAGATGGCAGTTATAAGAGTCGAGGAGCATGAAAGGGAAGCAGTGGTTGGGAAAGGAGTGAGACAGGGTTGTAGCCTCTCCCCGATCTTATTCAATCTGTATATTGAGCAAGCAGTAAAGGAAACAAAAGAAAAATTCGGAGTAGGTATTAAAATTCATGGAGAAGAAGTAAAAACTTTGAGGTTTGCCGATGACATTGTAATTCTATCAGAGACAGCAAAGGACTTGGAAGAGCAGTTGAACGGAATGGACAGTGTCTTGCAAGGAGGATATAAGATGAACATCAACAAAAGCAAAACGAGGATAATGGAATGTAGTCAAATTAAATCGGGTGATGCTGAGGGAATTAGATTAGGAAATGAGACACTTAAAGTAGTAAAGGAGTTTTGCTATTTAGGGAGTAAAATAACTGATGATGGTCGAAGTAGAGAGGATATAAAATGTAGACTGGCAATGGCAAGGAAATCGTTTCTGAAGAAGAGAAATTTGTTAACATCGAGTATAGATTTAAGTGTCAGGAAGTCGTTTCTGAAAGTATTTGTATGGAGTGTAGCCATGTATGGAAGTGAAGCATGGACAATAAATAGTTTGGACAAGAAGAGAGTAGAAGCTTTCGACATGTGGTGCTACAGAAGAAGATTAGATGGGTAGATCACGTAACTAATGAGGAGGTATTGAATAGAATTGAGGAGAAGAGGAGCTTGTGGCACAACTTGACTAGAAGAAGAGATCGGTTGGTAGGACATGTTTTGAGGCATCAAGGGATCACAAATTTAGCATTGGAGGGCAGCGTGGAGGGTAAAAATCGTAGAGGGAGACCAAGAGATGAATACACTAAGCAGATTCAGAAGCATGTAGGTTGCAGTAGGTACTGGGAGATGATGAAGCTTGCACATGATGGAGTAGCATGGAGAGCTGCATCAAACCAGTCTCAGGACTGAAGACCACAACAACATATTAGTTCAATGTTGCGCCGCGCGGAGTGGCCGCGCAGTTAGAGGCGCCGTGTCACGGACTGCGCGGCCCCACCCGCCGGAGGTTCTCGAGTCCTCTCCCTCGTGTGTGTGTGTGTGTGTGTGTGTGTGTGTGTGTGTGTGTGTGTGTGGTGTTGTTGTTGTTGTTGTTCTTAGTATAAATTAGTTTAAGTAGATTGCAAGTCTAGGGGCGATGACCTCACATTTGAACTTTTTTTTTCAATGTTGCCACTGTTTGCCAACTACCACTGATAACATTGCCTATCAAAACACATTTGGGGGAGCAACAGCTTCCCCTCCCCTCTCACGGCGGTGACGTCCATGGATACGAGGGCAAATGAAAGATTTGATTAACGTAATGTGAGTAACGCACAGGGTCGTTCTACTGGGAAGGAAAGTATACTGAACGATGTAGCGGTTAAATTTGTCATTTTCGACAATGTAGGTTAAATCTGTTCAACAAAAGTAAAACAAGGGTAATGTAATGTAGTCGCTTCAAATCCTGAAGGCATTATGTTTGGGGTTTTGCTCTGTATGGAACAGAAAGCTGGACGATACGCAGTTCGGACAACAGAAGCTTTTTAAATATGGTACGGAACAGAAATGATAAAGCTTAGATGGTCAGATCGTTTACTAATGAGGCGACAGTGTGTCGAAACGGGGGGGGGGGGGGGGGGGGGAGGGGGGGGGGATTGTGGCACAACTTGGGGCACTTCCTGAGGCACCAAGGAATCGTCAGATCGGTAATGGAGAGAATTGCACGGGATGAACAAGTATGGACAACTGCATCACACTAATCTGCAGATTTAAAGTAACAACAAGAACAGCAATACGCATTGCACACGATGTATGTGTAAAAGATAACGGGAATATAACTGTAAACATTTTCTTTCAAAAACATACATATTTATTGTCATCCTCAATACACTCTCCTCCTCTATACTTAAAACGCTCCAATGATTGATACAGAGCTGGAAGTTTTCCTCTGAGAGCTCCTAGAGACGCGAGCAACTTTTCCTTTCGCCGCTTCATCGGACTGAAATCTTGTTCCTTTTAATGCAGATTTGGCCTTGGGAAATAGATAAGACACATGGCGATAGGTCAGGCGAATAATGTGGGTGGTCTACCACTGGTATGCCGCACTTCGCTAGAAACATCTTAACAGACAATGCGGCATGAGCGGGTAGTTTTTTTCTTATTTTCTCACGAAATTGAGCAAGCACCTTCAAGCAGTAATGTTGATTAACAGTCTGACCTTTAGGAACCAGTGAAGATACATGATTTCATGAATATCGAAAAAACAAGCGCATTCGCTTTGAATATTGATTTGCTCATTCGAGCTTTTTGTCGCTATTGATGTAGTTGGGCCGTTGCAATGCAAGGATTGGCAATTTGTTTAAGGACTCAAGTGAAAAAGCAAGATTTGTCACATGCTAATACTCTGTCCAAGAAATTACGATCGTTTTCAATGGTATTCAACCTGTGAGTACAAATATTTTAACGAATTTCTTTCTATTCGATTGTGAGAATTTTCGACACTAATTTCGCACATACTTTTCTCACCTTAAAATGGTTATGTAAAATTTTCCTTACGCATTCTTTGTCAGCTCCTACAGTTTCAGCAATCGATCGAATACTCAACCGTCTGTCTGATCGAATCGGATTACCTACTTTTCAGTATTTTCGCCCGTTTTACATAAAGTAGGTAGCCTTCTCGGCCATCTTGGAAACGCTTGAACCACTCAAAAACTCGCGTACATGATAAATAGTCTTCGTCATACACTTATTTTAGTAACAGATAGGTTACAGTAGTAGTTTTTCTCAGTTTCGTAGGAAACTTCACGACAGTTCGTTGCTCTGTTATTACACTTACCATTTTTTCGACAAAATAGCAGCTCTAACACAAACGAAGGCGGCGACCACACTAATTTGTCTAGACACTAGAGATGCCGCATTCAACTGAGAAGGCTTGTTCATCTTTCGTGCATGCGTACCTACTCTGTGACAGAATCAGTCCTGTTATTTTATAGCCACACCTCGTACAGTGTCCCTCGTTCAGAAATTGTAATCTGAACTTATTTTGGTAGGCTGTGAATCCACCGGTTACATTTTTCAATTTTACGTACTACGCTACCTCTTGGTACTTTTCCTGTAATAGTATCTACACACGAAGGAAACGGCGGATTTTTGATCTTCAAACTCCCTAAAAGTTAAACTCATACGGGTGATCTCTCTAGCCGGTTGTCATAGAGAAAGGGAGAAATTGACTGCAGTGTTTCAGGAAGAATGCCCATAGCACCTAACATAAATTAAACTTCGGTGAAATACGTACGATATGAGAGATTCGAATGCCGAGTCTCAAGAAAACGAATACAACGTGATTCACTGTTACGGCGTACAGACTCTATACGAAATTGCGAAACAGATTCCTACATTGACATGCGTCTTAAAATAAATAAATAAATAAATAAAATCTGATGCACAATACAGACCATTTTTCAACGTTTCAAGTCTTTTTTTTACTGCCAGAAATTCTACTTTCAGACAGTTATTTTATGCCAATACTGAGAAATAAGCATCTGTTCCGGAATGTTATCCATCTATTCTGATAGATCAACTTGTGTGTGTCTCAGATAAACCGACAATACTCAAGAGCAGACCGTGTGTCTACTCCGGGTTTAATCTTTTTCATTTCACTTCCTGACTCCTAAAAATCGGACCATCACACTCAACGTATTAAACTGATTACAATTATCTGCACCTTTTCGCGTCAGAGGGGAGAACGGGGAAATGGCAACTAACTTCTTGCAAGATCTTAATGCCGACGACTTGTCCCTAATCTCACAGATGACTGTAAACATCTCCAATACACCACACTCCGCTCGCCATCTAAGGGCGTGTGGCGGGGAGAACTTCTGGTGCCACTAATTGATTCCCCTTTTCCTGCTCCATTCGCGAATAGTGCGTGGGAAAAATGATTATGGGTAAGCCTTTGTATCAGCTCTATTTTCTCGTCTTGGTCATTTCGAGAGATGTATGTGGGAGGAAGTAATACGTTGTCCGACTCTTCCAGGAAAGTTCTCTTGAAATTTCAACAGTAAACCTCTCCGCGACGTAAAACGCTTCTCTTGTAACGTCTGCCACTGGGGTTTGTTGTGATTCTCAAACGCTGTTGCGCCGACTAAACGATCCAGTGACGAAACGCGCTTCATGTTACGGATACAAGATTGATGAACAATACTCAAGTACCCGACGAACAGGCGCCTTATAAGCCACGTTTTTAGTGGATGAATTACATTTCCTTAAGATCTTTCTCTCTTTCAAATTCTGAAGGTGGCAGGGGTAAAATACAGGGAGCGAAAGGCTATTTACAATTTGTACAGAAACCTGAGAGCAGTTACAAGAGTCGAGGGGCACGAAAGGGAAGCAGTGGTTGGGAAAGGAGTGAGACAGGGTTGTAGCCTCTCCCCGATGTTATTCAATCTGTAAATTGAGCGAGCAGTAAAGGAGACAAAATAAAATTTCGGACTTGGAATTATATGCATGCAGAAGAAATAAAAACTTTGAGGTTCGCCGACGACATTGCAATTCTGTCAGAGACAGCAAGCAAAGGACCTGGAAAAGCAGCTGAACGGAATGGACAGTGTCTTGAAAGGAGGATATAAGATGATCACCAAAAGCAAAACGAGGATAATGCAATGTAGTCGAATTGAATCAGGTGATGCTGCGAGAATTAGATTAGGAAAATGAGACGCTTAAAGTAGTAAATAAGTATTGCTATTTGGGGAGCAAAATAACTGATCATGGTCGAAGTAGAGAGGATATAAAATGTAGACTGGCAATGGCAAGGAAAGCGTTTCTGAAGAAGAGAAATTTGTTAACATCGAGTATAGATTTAAGTGTCAGGAAGTCGTTTCTGAAAGTATTTGCATGGAGTGTAGTCATGTATTGAAGTGAAACGTGGACGATAAATAGTTTGGACAAGAAGAGAATAGAAGCTTTCGAAATGTGGTGCTGCAGAAGAATGCTGAAGATCAGATGGGTAGATCACATAACTAATGAGGTATTGAATAGAATTGGAGAGAAATTTGTGGCACAACTTGGCTAGAAGAAGGGATCGGTTAGTAGGGCATATTCTGAGGCATCAAGGGATCTCCAATTTAGTATTAGAGGGCAGCGTGGAGGGTAAAAATCGTAGAGATGAATACACTAAACAGATTCGGAAGGAAGTAGGTTGCAGTAGGTACTGGTGGCTGAAGAACCTTGCACAGGATAGAGTAGCATGGAGAACTGCATCGGGCCAGTCTCGGGACTGAAAACAACAACAACAACATCTTTAAAAAAATATCTTGTCTGGCACCTACTTTTCGTGCTGCTTATTTTATGTAGTCTTAAAGAGTTTTGTCGCTTCCTACTAGCTCATTTGTATACACCGTAAACGCTTTTTAGGTGAACTTACTGTTGTTGAATTCATTCACATACTTAATATGAGAAAGTATTGTCCGGGAATGATCAGCACATTATTCAACTATCGATCATCATGGTGGAAATATTATCTGATGATTTTTACGACTGATCGAGGAGTTCATTAATGGTTTAATTTCCCACACCACGCCCGAGGTACGGTGTGGCTTTGGTTATTTACCTTACACTACGAAAGTGAACATTTTGCAACAAGGTTGCAACAATATCACGTAATAGAAGATAGTCTAAAGACGCAGTTCGGTGCTTCTCGTCGCATGGCAAACAACATGACATCCGCATTCACTGAAGAACTGTTGTGGAGTACTCTGATATTTGTTTTCGTTCCAAGCGACGCGACAGATTACGACAGCAAATGGAGCCTGGTGTGAAATGCTAAAGGCAGACTAACATATTCTCAGACAAAAAAAAATCGTAACGGCAGACTCTTCTTCCTGTGGAATGCTGGCGGCTACCGCAAGATCTTATACAGCATTTGTCGTATCTTTCTCCTCACCAGATGCAAAATCTCGGTGCTCAGGGCTAGGAGGTAGACTAGTATTACACAGCAAGCGTGGAAAGGCGCCGATGTTGTACTATACGAATATATACGTAGTCTTCTAACTGAAAACCTTGTTGTGTACTGGGACAGGGCGCGAGAAATATAGTAACTTATGCGCATGTACAAATAATTAAAGTGTAACTTATTTAAACAGTGTCCCAGTGTAATGGTAGAATAATACAGTATGAGCAAAGAAATATACAACTTAGCTGGTGTTTGACGCACCGCAAGTAATAGCGCAATATCGATGGCAAGTGCCTTCGCTCCAAATTATTACCTCTCATTAGAAGGAAGAAGATATGTCTCACTATAATACGCGTTACTCATTTTAATGCCTCGCTTTCCGAAAATACCGGTCTGATATATATGGTAGTCGTAGTCATATAAAACACACACACACACACACACACACACACACACACACACACACACACACACACACATACACACACACCTTTTTAATTTTCAATTGAATCAGCGTTCTTTTCAACCAAATATTAACAAGTGGCGAATGGGACAAGAGTGTTTCCAATAGTAGATACTTTGAACGGGATTGCCACTACCGGCATTCGCATGACCAAGGGAAACGCCTTGACAACCTTGATCAGAACCGGTAAGTCTACACTAATTTTAACTTTTTTCTGGAACCATGTGGTCATGGTCTCAGTTCGATAGACAGAGAAGATCCAGCGAAGAGCGGCGTGTTTCGTCACGGGATTATTTAGTCAGCGCGAGAGTGTTACAGAGACGCTCAAAAAACTCCAGTGGCAGACGTTCCAAGACAGGCGTTTAACATCACGGAGAGGTTTACTGTTGAAATTACGAGTGAGTACTTTTCGGGAAGAGTCAGACAACTGATTACTTCCTCTCTCATACATCTCCTGAAATGACCACGACGGGAAAATTCAGGAATTATCATTCCTACGCGTCATTCGCGAATGACACTGGGTAACGGGGATGACACTGGGTAGCGGTGATCAGTTAGTGGCACCAGCCACTGCTACATACCGTTGGGTGGAGTGCGGAGTATAATGTAGATGAGTCACGATGTTGAGGAGATGACATAAATGCTACAGTGAAGAAGATGGAGCACCGTCTGCTAAGCACCACACGTACATGACACATCTTGGTTATCATTCAGTCGCGATTTTAAAATGGTAGTTCTATTTCGGCCAATTCCGAAACGAAGACGGTGTAGATATTTCCATGTCGGCCAAGGCAGGCTGTTTCGTGGGGCGTAGTTCTTCGCTTGCTTACATCCAATAATGTTTAACACTGCCCTGCCAGCGCTGAAGTCTCCTTTTTTGCCTCTGGCTTCACTAGGGGTGCGGTGGTTGAGATGAAGCTTTTCTTGCTGCCAAGACGCTGAACAACAGCTCCATTCCAATAAAGTGTGTGCCTGTCATCGTTGCAGTCTTTGTTCCCATTGTATTTGGCTTTTACGATCCGTCCGATGGAGAATGGTGAAAAGGTCACTTTTTGGCCCAGAACTGTGAAAATGGGAGTGGACAAAAATATGGAACACCAAAAACACAACAAACTACCATACGGTGTACGAAAACCATTGGCACTCAAAACAGCTTCCAGCCGTCTCTGAATGGGTACACAGAGGTCGGTACGGTTTTGACTGGAATCTTATACCACGCTTCCTGCAAAGTAGTGCATAGTCCACGTAACGACGAAGGAGGCGAACAGTGCTCGCGCTACCGTCTCTCCAAAACAAACCGCTCAGTAGTAAAGACCTAGTGGGTGCGGTGACCATGGGAGGTATGACAATTTATCCTCCTGTTCACAAAGCCAGTCCTGGACGATGCAAGCTGTGAAAGAAAGGGCCCTGTCATCTTGGTACACAGCAATACTACTGGGGAACGAACATTGTACCATGGGATAAACCTGATCAACCAGTAATTGGGCACATAGTTTTTGGCTGTAGTGGGCTCTTCCGGAATACCCATGAGGACCGCGATATAGCCGCCCAAATGGTCACCGAACCCCGGCCGCGTTTCGCTGTTGGCACGTAAACTCGGCCAGAAGGTGGAAATAGTGTGCAACAAGACTCATCCGAGCAAATGACACTCGGTACCATGTTTTCCTGTTACGGCCATTTGCATCACTGATGAGCGGTTTTATAATTACAGCTTGCCCTGCAGTTGCCTACTTCTGTTGCTTTCTTCTTGTTTTTGGCGGTGACATAGTTCGCATGTGCGACAATCAGTTCTAGAACGTCTTTTGCAGCCGTCGTCCCCTTATTTATCGTCACAACCTGTCACGATCACTCAACAAACACTTTGGTTCAAATGGCTCTGAGCACTATGGGACTTAACATCTGAGGTCATCAGTCCCCTAGAACTTAGAACTACTTAAACCTAACTATCCTAAGGACATCACACACATCCATTCCCGAGGCAGGACTCGAACCTGCGACCTAGCGGTCGCGCGGCTCCAGACTGAAGCGCCAAGTACCGTTCGCCCACATTGGCCGGCACACACTTTTGTCTGCGTTGTAACTTAGCAGATAATGTTTTTTCCACTTTTCCTGGTTGGTTGATTCGGGGAAGGGGAGCAAACAGCGAGGTCATCGGTCCCATCGGATTAGGAAAGGATGGGGAAGTAAGTCGGCCGTGCCCTTTCAGAGGAACCATCCCGTCATTTCCCTGAAGCGATTTAGGGAAATCACGGAGAACCCAAATCAGAATGGTCGGACGCGGGTTTGAACCGTCGTCTTCCCGAATACGAAAAAATGACTCTGAGCACTATGGGACTCAATATCTAAGGTGATCAGTCCCCTAGAACTTAGAACTACTTAAACCTAATTAACCTAAGGACATCACACACATCCATGCCCGAGGCAGGATTCGAACCTGCGACCGTAGCAGTCGCGCGGTTCCGGACTGAGCGCCTAGAACCGCACGGCCACAGCGGCCGGCTTCCCGTATACGACTCCTGTGTGCTTATCACTTCGCCAACTCGGTCGGTAGCTTTCCCTGTATGTGGTATAAATTCTTTATGTTGCCTCTTGAAACACCAAATTCTACGGCTCCCTTAGTTATGGAAGTAGCAACCATACCGGCACCAACAATTCGCCCACGTTCGAATTCACTTAGCTCCCACATAATGCACTCACAACTACACAGAACTCTGTTTGATCACTAGTGACACTTGCTACGCATTGAGGATATTGCATAGCTGCCGTTCGTGGTCAAATACACCAGCGCAACCTGCCATCCTTGGCTAGCACTTGTATTTATGTTCAAGCAAGCATTTCTTGCGGTGCTTCCATATTTTTGTCGAATCCCTGTAGTTTACACTGCCAACTTCGGGTGTACCGCTGGTTCGGCGAAGGCGCTGCGCCCCTACCTATCTGGGGCCAGTAGCAGGCGTGCACAATGGCCCGACTCGCGGCGCGGCCTAGGAAAGTTATAAAAACGCCGCTACACAAGGCGGCTGGGCGCGCAGCTGCCGGCTTTGGTCGGCTGGCTTTACAATTCAATCCGGGGCCCAAGGAGGCCCGCGCAGCGGCGCATAATCGCAGGCAGCTGCCGCCACTGCCGAGGGACAGGTGTGCGCGTCTCGCACAATTCGCCACCACGTCGGGACGTCGCTGGCCGCGAGGGTATTCCCCTGGAACCAGTGGCAGGCGGCGCTGCGACTCGCGCCGACTCCCAACTCTTACCTGCTCAACACCCTAACTTGCCCAGACCTGTTCTTTACCGGCAGTACGCCAAATCGGCAACTAGCAGCGGACCTGCGATTTTCTACTACGAGGGTCACTCCAAAAGAAAGGCACAGTATTTTTGTAAAAATACATATTTCATTCTCCATGTGTGAAAGTTTTACAATGTGTAGATAAATCCTTCCCGCTTGTTTTCAAACTTAGTTCAACCTGTTCCCGTGAGTGGCGCCGTCACAGCATGTCTTCAAGATGGCTGCTACACTTCACGTTCGTCAGAAGCAACGTGCTGTCATGGAATTCCTGTGCTGTGAATACGAGACAGTGGGAAACATCCACAAGAGGTTGAAAAAGGTGTGCGGAGATGCTGCTGTCGATCGCAGTACAGTTAGTCGGTGGGCAAGCAGGTTAACGCGATGAAAGCGGAGACGGCAATATTGAGGACTGTCATCGCAGCGGCAGGCCTTGTACGGCACACACTCCAGGCAATGTGCGGAGAGTTAACGAAATGGTGACTGCGCGCATCACGGTGAACGAATTGTCACGCTACGTTGGAACAGGGGAAGGAAGTGTTTGCAGAATACTGAAAGTCTTGGCGTTAAAAAAGGTTTGTGTCAGGTGGGTTCCCAGGATGGTGACAGTGGCTCACAAAGAAACAAGAAAAACGGTATGCAGCGAACTTTTGGAACAGTAAGAGAATGGTGGAGATGAATTTCTTCGAAGAATTGTGACAGGTGATGAAACATGGCTCCTACATTTTTCACCAGAGACGAAGAGGCAATCAATGGAGTGGCATCATGCAAACTCACCAAAGGAAAAAAAAAATTCAGAACCACACTTTCTGCTGGAAAAGTTATGGCTACGGTGTTTTTCGATTCCGAAGGACTCTTGCTTGTGGACATTATGCCAAGTTGAACCACCATAAATTCTGATGCATATGTGATGACACTGAAGAAACTTCAAGCTCGACTGAGTCGTGTTCGACGACATCGGTAAAAGCAGGATTTTTGCTGTTGCACGCGATGCACGGCCACATGTCAGTCAAACAACCATGGAGGCGATCACAAAACTCGGATGGACAACACTGAAACACCCTCCTTACAGTCCTGATCTGGCTCCATGTGACTATCATCTCTTAGGGAAACTGAAAGACTCTCTTCGTGGAACAAGGTTTGAAGACGATGACTCCTTTGTGCGCGCTGCCAAACAGTGGCAACATGTTGGTGCAGAATTTTACCGTGCGGGTATACAGGCGCTGGTTCCAAGATGGGGTAAGGCAGTTGAGAGGGATGGAAATCATGTGGAGAAATGAAAATATTGTTCCTAAAGGATGTACCTACACACTGTAAAACTTTCAAACATGTGGAATAAAAGATGGATTTAAAAAAAATAGTTTGCATCTCTTTTGGAGTGACCATCGTACACGAGTTCTGCGTTGAACAAACACAGTTTTCCTGAAACTCGCTGGCAGTTCAAAACTGCGTGCGGAACAGCGAGTCGAACGTGCGACCTTTTACTTTCGCGGGCAAGCGCTCTACCGAGTAGCTTATTCAATCACGATACAGGGCTCGTCCTCACAGCTTACACTTTATCTTCAGCTTCCGAACATCGCAGGAGTCCTTGCAGGATATGCACTCCTGGAGGAAAGGGTATCTATAATATCACTAAATGGCTAGCGAGCACTCAGTCCCAGTTGCGGGATGCCTCGATGGGGCTTCTATAGCAAACAAAACTTTGATTTTCACGATTTCAGATGATTATTGACGAAATGTAAAATTTTAAAAAAATGCTGTTATAATGTACTCATTAATACGTGTAATACCCTATCTGATTACAAGGCTGTGCAGTCGGTGCAGGAACGTATCTACATAACGCCGCAAAGATTCTTCCAGTACGATATTAGGTATCTTGTCAACGAGACAGACCAAGTGCACAGAAGCAGGAGGTCATTATGTAGACAAACGACGTTACGGTACTTGAAATGGTGTTTGTCGAATAAATATTTTCTTTTGAAAAGAAACTTGCATACACTTTTTGACTTGCCCTCGCTATCTTTATCATGTTGGGAAAGGGGCTGGTAGATTTTGTTAGTTTGTAATACATTGCACATTCACATTAATGTGACAACCTGTCAAAAGCCCTTAATAATCACCTTTTGCAGTGTGGACCGCTGCGGGACGTGCAGGGAGAGTGTGAGTGAGGTTCTGGAAGGCACAGACAGGGCTGCGGAGCTACGCCGACTGCAGTGCAGCGGCCAGCTGCGATGATTCTCGGTTGAGGACCGATGCCGCGAACACCCCGACCGAGATGGTCCCACAGAATCTCAACTGGGTTTAAATCCGAGGAGTTTGGTGGCCCGGGAGTACGGTAAACTCATCCTGGTGCTCTTCGGAACAGGCACGTACGAGGTGAGCTGTGCGACACGTTACATTGTCCTGCTGGTCGATGCCACATCGCCGAGGAAAAACAAACTGCGCATAGGGGTGGACACGGTCCCCAAGGATAGGGTCATACTTGTATTGATCCACTGCGGCTCCCAGAATGACGTGATCACCCATGGAATGCCACGAAACCATTCCCCAGACCATAACGCTCTATCCTGCGGCCTGGATCCTTCCGACGATTGTTGCAAGGTGTTTGCTTTCAGGACATTCACGCCAACGGCCATCTTTCCGATAGAGAATGAAAAAGTCACGTTCCACCCCTCACTGGACGTTCAGTTTTGGTACTGGCGTGCGCCGCGCTGGATTAGCCGAGAAAGGAGCTGCTGTCATGGACTGTGCTGCTTGTCCTGGTGGAGGTTCGAGTCCTCCCTCGGTCATGGGTGTGTGTGTTTGTCCTTAGGATAATTTAGATTAAGTAGTGTGTAAGCTTAGGGACTGATGACCTTAGCAGTTAAGTCCCATAAGATTTCACACACATTTGAACATTTTTGTACTGGCGTGCAAGTTCCGGTCTTCGTCGCCGATGAACAGCAGTCACCTTGAGTGCATGAACCGAGTGCCTGCTGCGGAGGTCCAAACAAACCAACGGCCTTTGAGGAGACACTGTTGGCATACCCGTCGATCGTCTGGGCGGTCAGCTGCTCAACAGTTCCTTGTCTATTCGCCCATAAGTATCTCCGAAACCGCCATGTCGTTCGCTCGTGTCATCTATAGCCCTGGGTGCACTGGAGTTGCCTCGCCGTCGGTTTTGGATGGCGCAATTTTCGCCATTCGTGGTATATTTTAACTAACAAGGGGACCCTCCAACTGTAAATCACGGATTTTATGCGCTTCAAATATGTTGTAGAGATACTTGCCCTGAGTACCTGGCTATCCGGTTTTTTAGCGACGGGCCTTGGTTTTTGAGAAAATCGATTTTGAAGTTCATTGCGCGCTTAGTATACCCGTAACATTACATATATTCCGAGCAAGTCAGCGTAGCGCAGTGGTAGAAGGTTCACGGCTACCGCGCTAGAGGTACCGCGTTCGAATCCTGCTCCCATAGGTTTTTTTTTATGTATGCAAGAACATTCAGGAAAATTTGGTCCAAACGTTCAAAAACGAGTAGACGAATTAACTGGGTAATACAGAAATGTAGTCGTGTCCTGCACGAAATCCGGGAAGTTCACGAAACTTCGCGTTAATCCGTCCGTACGTGGGACAGAAAAAAATGTTTCTACATTATCAATTCGAGGGGAGGGCAAATCGATTAAACTTTATACGATCATCTCTTCACTGATGAAAGGAAAAGCGAGCATCTGCACCCTAAAAGCGGTCACACCACAGTGCACTCCTTATTTCCAGCCCTGCTATGTTCATTTCTGCCGACAGGTGAAAATCGTGACGAAAATTATTCAGAATGCTGCCGACTTGATGAAAGACAATAGAGAGATCGCTTCTAGGGAAGATTCGATAAAATTACATTCACTAATCCTACATCAATTCAGCGCACCTAGTTTTGAAAGCATGATTAGATACGCATGCTTCGCTTCGAAATTAGCGGATGAAAGATAAATCTTTTTGAATGCAAAAGAATTGTGTTTGCCGGTATCGCTCATTAAGAAACCGTGCGCCTGCAAGGCGGTTGCTTTCATAAAATGCGCGTGGTGCTGCGAAAATGTGTGCTTCGGTTGTTTCTATAAGAATCACCCACAATATTGTTCTGACACATCAAGCAATGTGGACGATGAAAAATAAGATTTTGTAATATTGTATGACAGAAAAAAATTAATAACTGAAAATATCTTTATAATTTCACACACCTTACATTGTTTGTTGATATTCTTTCAAATAAAATTGAAAAATTTGGTCTATTTTGAAAAAAAAGGCACACCAGCAGGATTCGAACACGGTACCTCCAGTACGCTAGCCGTGAACCTTTATCGCTGCGCTACGCTCAGTTGCTAGGAATATGTGTAATGTTTCCGGTATACAAAGCACGCAATGAAATTCAAAATCGATTTTCTCAAAAACCAAGGCCCGTCGCCAAAAATACCGGGTAGCCAGGTACACAGAGTAAGTGCCTCTACAACACATTTGAAGCACATCAAAATCCATGATTTACAGTATGGAGCATCCCCTTGTAAGGCGGCACGCGAACCGTTTACAAAATTCGCCGTTTCTGAAATGCTTCCACCCTTGGCCGGAAATCCAATAATCGTGCCCCTTTGCGCGCCAGATCCGCATTACGACTGCATTTCTGTCCACGTCCCCCCCCCCCCCCCCCCCAAAACTGTTAATGTTGTCAAGTGCCTTCCGTGAGTCTAACATACGCGGTCGTCGTATTAATGTGACCGGACCGTGTGTATTTTGGTTGCCACGACTTCCGATATGTATGCTTGTAAATGACGAACCATAGAAATTGCAGTCGTCGTTAATAAATACATTGGCAGCTGGAAACAGCCTTCATCGTGGAAAAAGAGACAGGTGAAAAGCGAAAATAGAAGGAACGCACTTTACACGAAACGCTATGGGGAACGAGTAAGACCTCCGCCCCTCCCCCAGTTGCTCAGGGTGTTTCAAAAGGATTTATCCGATTTCACATGCATGTATCCTCTTGGTGTACGTTTAATTTACGCACAGGGCTACGAAGTTTTCATCTGTGAAAGAACCATCCAATTTTACAAGCCTATATCTTTTACACATTTGCACTTACAGCCATGATGTACTTTTTACAATTACGTTTAGGACCAAAGTTATCATATATCTGTCACAAGCGTTCAATGTAACTTCACCGAACGCACGAGAAACACCCAGATGGTAGCCGAAACCGTTCCACACTCCAGCGAGATTTTCTGAAGCTACTGTTTTCACTCCTGCTGCTATGCGGTGTCGGGAAGCCAACGTTGTTGGAAAAAAAGAAGAAGAAAGAAAGAAAGAAACCAGAATATTGCACGAACTTCCCTCAAAAAATCAAATAACGGGGGATCGTGCGACCTTGAGAGGCCAGTTGTGCAATGCGAGGTCCGCACATCCCTTACATCCCATATATCGCTGACGCTGCTCATTGTCAAGAAATGCTCACGCAGGTACACCGTCCTGTTGAAAAGGAAATTTTCGGCCTGTTCTCGGAATTGTGGAAAAAAAACAGATTTCGAACACATGCGGGTACGCTATTCTTGTCGTCGTCACCGTCTGCGAATGCTGAAACCCAGCAGAAGTGCAGGTGAAATGGTAACAGCCTGTACTTATTATTCCTCAGCAAATTTTTTTGTGAGCATGTTGTACAAACACTTTGCGGTTGTCACAGTTTTGCCCGCAGGGGAATGGTGGGAACACCAATTTAGCTGCGGTTTATTGGCGTTGCATGTCTGGCTAGGATTGCAGGTGTCCAGTTTTTACGGTTGTTTGCGGCCAAACATGAGGTGTGTGAGAGAAGTTATTAGACTGACAACATTGCCGGCGATCTGGAAGTAATGGGTCGTTCTGCTTGTGTAGACCGGTGTTTTCATCTCTTCCAGGTGCTCAGTCCGAGTTTCAGCACCGTACAGTCATCAAGTGATTTTTGTGAGCGCCATCAGTGAAGTTGTTTTTTTTTTTTTTGTTGTGTGTTACGAAACTGGAACAACGGTATTCAGAGCAACGGTATGCCATCAGGTTTTGTGTTAAACTTTAGAAATCCGTGAGTGTGACCTATGAAAAACTTGAAACAGGCTTATGGGGAGCCTTCCTTGTTATGAGCATAAGTTTTTCGCTGGCAAAAGTTATTTTTTGGAAGGCCGAGAACACGTTCAAGATAAATCTCGTCCACGGAGACCTTCAAATTCAAAATCCGACAGAATCGCCTAACGTGTGCGTGCTCTTGTGAGATTGTTTCTCCACGACAAACTGTCAACCAAGCGATTTACAAAGACGTCCTCGAAAGGCTCATGAAAATGGTGGACCGAGTGAGACCGGACATTGCAGCCAAGTGACTGTTGCATCATGACAACGCCCCATGGCATCCGGCCACTTCAATCACGGAATGTTTGACCTAAAAAAGGCAGTCCTGTTGTTCCACAGCCCCCTATTCATCTGACCTGAGTCCTTGTGACTTCTTTCTTTTCCCGAAATTGAAAAATATTCTAAAAGGACATCTTTTGGGACTCTGGAGAACACTGAGAAGATTGTAGCCTTTCAGCGCTGCTACCAAAACTGGGTACGACGACACCGCCGGTGTACAGCTGCCGAAGGGAAATACTTTGAAGGGGACAATATAGTTCCAGAACGAGATTTTCACTCTGCAGCGGAGTGTGCGCTGATATGAAACTTCCTGGCAGATTAAAACTGTGTGCCCGACCGAGACTCGAATTCGGGACCTTTGCCTTTCGCGGGCAAGTGAGTACCGGGCGTGAGTCGTGCTTCGGTGGCTCAGATGGTAGAGCACTTGCCCGCGAAAGGCAAAGGTCCCGAGTTCGAGTCTCGGTCGGGCACACAGTTTTAATCTGCCAGGAAGTATCATATCAGCGCCCACTCCGCTGCAGAGTGAAATTCTCATTCTGGAAACATCCCCCAGGCTGTGGCTAAGCCATGTCTCCGCAATATCCTTTCTTTCAGGAGTGCTAGTTCTGCTAGGTTCGCAGGAGAGCTTCTGTAAAGTTTGGAAGGTAGGAGACGAGGTACTGGCAGAAGTAAAGCTGTGAGTACCGGGCGTGAGTCGTGCTTCGGTAGCTCAGATGGTAGAGCACTTGCCCGCGAAAGGCAAAGATCCCGAGTTCGAGTCTCGGTCGGGCACACAGTTTTAATCTGCCAGGAAGTTTCATATCAGCGCACACTCCACTGCAGAGTGAAAATCTCATTCTGGAAACATTCCCCAGGCTGTGGCTAAGCCATGTTTCCACAATATCCTTTCTTTCAGGAGTGCTAGTTCTGCTAGGTTCGCAGGAGAGCTTCTGTAAAGTTTGGAAGGTATGAAACGAGGTACAGGAGACGAGGTATTGGCAGAAGTAAAGCTGTGAGTACCGGGCGTGAGTCGTGCTTCGGTAGCTCAGATGGTAGGGCACTTGCCCGCCAAAGGCAAAGGTCCCGAGTTCGAGTCTCGGTCGGGCACACAGTTTTAATCTGCCAGGAAGTTTCGACAATATAGTTGTTAAAAAAAAAAGGCAGCTTTGGTAGATAAAATTCATCCTCATTACTCTTCTCACACCTCGTAGATAAAAGTCCGGTCTGTGGGGCTTTTTTTTCTTTTTTTTTCGATGTACTGAACGAATAACAAGGGCCCCTTCAAACTCATGACGTAAATCCATAGATAATCTTTTCTCAATGGTTATTTTTCGCAGTAATATATGAAGTAGCTTTTGTTCATAACGACAGCTCTTCTAAAAAATGGTTCAAATGGCTCTGAGCATAATGGGACTTAACTTCTGAGGTCATCAGTCCCCTAGAACTTACAACTACTTAAACCCTAACTAACCTAAGGACATCACACACATCCGTGCCCGAGGCAGGATTCGAACCTGCGACCGTAGCAGCAGCGCGGTTCCAGACTGTAGCGCCTAGAACCGCTCGGCCACCCCAGCCGGATATCAGCTGCAGGTTCCCCATCACATTCATTAGAAGTGTGAGTGACATTGAAATTGAAAAAAGTTTTCTTTATAGAAAATGCTAATACGGATTAAATTTAATAAGAAAAAATAAATGTATGATCAGTTAAATGTATCTTCTTTATTTAGCGTCGGAGAAGACTGAAATTCGATGTTTAAAACACCTCGGTTCCGGACTGAAGCGCCTAGAACTGTTCGTCCACAACGGCCGGCCAGCTCCTCTACTTCAGAACAGAGGAGAAAGAGAGAAAAAGATACAACTGTCGCTATGTCACACATATTTTACAGATTTATTGTGGAATGTCGGGGCTACAGTCTCCAGGTTGCACTATGTGCGCTGATGAAATGCTTGTGCGTTTCCGCGGCTGACGTCGATTTCCGATGTACCTGTCAACAAAACCGGTTAAAGATTGTACTTACACAACGCTGCAATATGGCCTCTAAAAAATTCGAACGTTAACATTAAAATGTGAATTTACCCTTGAAATTTTCCATCAACTGTTTCTGATGCTTGGTCGTTTAAGAAAGACTGGCATAGAATAGGATTAATAAGTAGAAGTTTTATTTCTAGATATTTGAGAGAAGAAAAGTAGAAGAGTCCTCTTTTTCGGGACATCACTTGCTCTTTCCTCCGTATTTTCTCCTTGGTTATCAATATGTTTTGTATTATTTCACTGTCATATGTTGGAAAACACATGTTGTCGCTAGTTGAGGTCAATAAACAATTAATAAGATAATATTGTACAAATTGTACAAAACGTCTAGAGTATGACAGATACTATGATATCAGTTAAGTTACACAATCCTATGATACGCGTCAAGAGCTAAACCTTGAGCAGTCGCGCGGGGGACATGTCACACAGCGATTTTCTTTTTGTTATGTTGTCGCCCGTACGGGTTGTCCACAAATGTGAATTTGTATAGCTTCGAGGTCCACTTTAAAGGTCAGTATTTCATCATTGTTATTTGAACGTCGCTATTTTTAGGGAGCGAAGAAAGTAAGCTTATCCACATTGTGTGTTCTGGTTGACAACTGTCATCCACGCGACGATTGGTGTCGCCATTTACGTTTCCACTTCGATCGATAAGTTATTTATTTTTCAGGGTTTAATTCAATAAATGAAGGTAAAGCGCTGATAACAACTACTTTCCCAAACAATAATGCATGGGAACTTACAAAGCCCCAAATAGAAAGAAAATGCCAAGCACCAAACGTGATCAGGAAGCGTGGATTTCTACTGCGTGGAATGGATGAGACTGTAAAAAGGCCGCAAGAGAAAAGAAAGGAAAATGAGCAATATTTAACCGCTAATATCTAGTAGATGACAGGGTTAAAAAAACCTCTCTTTTAATAAAATATTGCTGGTCTATTTAGGAACAACATGTATCAGTTGCAGCTGCGTAACTTTTAACACTAGCCTTAAATGTTAATATACGTAAGACACTGCTCGTTCGCACTCTTAGCCGCATCGTAGAGAGTACACTACAGTAATCAAAGAGTACGCACACACATACGAACATAAAACATAAGAAAATTCACCATGTTCTTCGTAACCTGTGGATTCTTCGTGCCACCATTGGGAGCAATTAACACGCTTAATCCAGTATTCCGTGGTAGGCTCCTTGTAGACATCACCACATCCTGGGCAATTCAAAACATCAGATCCCACATCGGATTTGGGCCTGGTTGTTCCTGAAGACGATGGCACTGTCAAGTCCAGATTAGCCCTAGAGATTCTGCGTTGTTCATTACTCGTATTTTTTCTCTTCTAGGGTTTGTCTGGTTTAGCTTGTTTTTTCTAACAATGAATTTTTTTTTACGGAGACCTAGATAAAATCTGATTTTTTTGCCGTGTTCTTCTTTGTCGTGGGTCGATCATGTTTTGGCAGTGTGTAAATACTGGACAGGCCTACACCTGCTCGTACATCAGCACTCTTAACTTCGTTTGTGTCACGTTCTTTGTCTTGTCTGATGACTGTCAGTGAGGAGCAGCATCTGTCCGTGGGCTCCTCTTGAACTCCTTTGCTTTCTTCGGCTGTTGGAAATTCGGTGGTTTCTGATAAAACAAAGCCTGCTGCTGTGAAGACATGCAGACAGAACGGGAATATTTCCACTGACTCGAAGAATTTCTGAGCTGTTTGGATTGCAGCTACTTTAGAATATGAAGCTCGAAATGAATCACTCACATCTCCCTTTCTCAATGGTCTTTCTGAATCAGTAAACGTTAGAAACGAAAAGGGAGAAGGAGTGGGGTGGGAGGCGGGGATAATTAAGAGTACGGTACGCGCGTAGTCTTTCCTGCTATCTAACAGCGTATTCTTAGCCGATGCGCTACACAGTTAAAAACAAACTTGGCGCAGTGGTTTGTTCCTCACAGAACGGCAATTTTTTCTAGTGCCTACATGGATACTGCTTGTTGCTTACGATATACGACGTAAAGATTACATAATTTACGACAAAAATTATATTTACCTGCTATAACCAGTAAATCTGGCGGACCTCTTCAACATTACATGCGATGATGTCGCTATAGAACCAACAACTAAATGTAGTTCTCCATTGTGTGTCAGTGTTGCCAATGTAGAGAAAATGCTACTGCCAACTCTTACCAGACGCATACTATTGACCGACCTTACCCTACACGTACGCGTATGGTTCACATACTACACTTATTCAGTTTTACTGCAATATTAGTTAACTTTTGTTTGTTTTCATTAAAATAGGTTATGTGTGGATTTATGACACATGCAGTGTGTGGCGGTGACATCAGGGCAATGAAACTTTTATTAAAAGCAAATTTATTAAAAGAAAATACAAATGAAAATCCTTTGACATATAAGTAGTGGTATCTTTCAAGAGTAACATTACTCGATGTATCCCCATCACCCGCAATGACCGCCTCCAATCTTGTCCTGCTGCGATCGCACGCACTCTTTAAAACAATGCTGCCCATATTCGCGAATGCTGCTTCGATACACATAGTAGTCAACGGGGTTCAAATCCGGGCTATTCGGGGGCCAGAACTCCATTGGCCAGAATATGTCAACGTTATCCGAGAGCCAGTTTTGGACTAAATGGCTCGTATGACGTCCTCTTCTTCCGTCCGACGCATTGTCCGCTCGCTGACATTCAATACTGTCGCCAATTTCCTCAGCGATTGCCCTAGGTCCTCCGAAATCGGCGCCTGAGCCTTTTCGATGACTGCTGCAGTTCGTGACACTCGTTTTCTCGAATGAGGTTTCCTCGCAGGGTTAGCGGAACCTTACCCAGACGTCTCCGAAGCATTTTACTTGGTCACAATAACGTAAACAGTTGATCTCGATTATCCGAAGTATTTTATTGGGCGAACGTCCCGCGGGAAGATTTTAGATAATAGTGGCTCTTCGGTTGTACTCTGCACTAGTCCGTAACATTTTGAGGTTCTGACTGTTTACTAGATGCCTAGGGATTTCAAGAACGCCAATCGCGACCTCCGGCAGAACTATGATACGGCGGGAAAAAAATTTGTCCACATTTAAGCTCCGAACCCAGTATAGCGTGTTCGCGTGCGGAGTGGAGTATTTAATTAAATTCGAGATCATTGTTAAAATAACAGTGAAAACAATGGTTGGTGACAGCTGTCACCCACGCGACCAATAATCTAACAGAAATTCACGCGACTGCTGTAGGGCTAAGCTACTACATAAGGAACGACCACTGAAATACGGGACGACTGGTCACTCTGTCGTAGAGCGGTGCGGTTGCGCTCGGAGGGCCAGGCACGGCGAACCGCAGCGCTTAGCAGCTGACGCGCCCGCGGCAGGTGCAGACAGCGCCGAGATGCTGCGGCGTGATGGGGCTGGGTGGCAGGGTGGTGGTGGAGGGTTGGGGAGGGGGGCAGCGCAGGGGGTGGGGGAGGTGCGTGCGCCGGCCGTGCCGCAATATCGGCGCGAGTGCGGTGCCCGCGCAGCAGATGAATGGCAGCGCCCGGCGGCCCGCTCGCCGCAGACGCAGACGCCGCACATCGATCGCGGTGGCGCCGCTGCCGCCACCCCCTTCCCTGTCCCCCCGTACTACTCTCGCGACGCCGACGCGACGCCGGCGCCGCGGCCAGCAGCCGTGGAGGTCGTCGACCCGCCGTACGCTGCGCCCCCATTGACCGCCTGCTGCAGCAACCGCCGCCATCTTGCCGTACGGCCGCGCCCTGACTACGGCGCCTCCTCCTTTCCACGACTGCTCCAGCACTTTGAGCCACGTGCAATCTTTGTAACACACTAGAGTCAGTTTCAGGAACTTCCGTGGCCGAACTATCGAAAAACGAACACACAAATTCTAAAATCTGTCTGAAATGCCATGATTTGCCAACGCTATATCGAGAAATGTGTAAAACAAAATCTTGGATGTGTGGGTTGGCAGTGGTGAGGGGAATATATACATACAGTGCGTACATGAAGTCCTGGAACACGTTCAACTATTTAATGCACAAAAACCACACACTGCAGAGACATCATGCATATGTCATTTTGAAGAGAAATCCTGTACGTTTTTTTCATGTATACCATCAAGCGTAGTTTAGTAATTTGCCGATAGTCAGCGCTAGTTGCAAACATGGCCGTGCTACAAAAGGGGACAGCTGTTTCATGAAATGGCCTCACCTATCACCGAATCTCACTCTGCATGACCTTTTTCTGTGTGGACACGTTAAAAGATCTGGTGTATGCACCGCCTCTACCACGTGACGTAGAAGAGCTCCGGACAAGAATACGGGAACTGACTGTCACAGTCGACGATGCCATGCTGGGACGGGTACGGCAAGAATTCAAAAAATGGTTCAAATGGCTCTGAGCACTATGTGACTCAACTGCTGAGGTCATTAGTCCCCTAGAACTTAGAACTAGTTAAACCTAACTAACCTAAGGACATCACAAACATCCATGCCCGAGGCAGGATTCGAACCTGCGACCGTAGCGGTCTTGCGGTTCCAGACTGCAGCGCCTTTAACCGCACGGCCACTTCGGCCGGCTAGCAAGAATTCGATTATCGTACTGACGTCTGCCGGGTCATTCATGATTCGCATATCGAACGTTAGTAAAAGAAAAAAAAAATCAGAATTTCTCTTCAAAATGCAATATGCATGACGTCTGTACAATGTTTAGGTCTTGTGCATAATTACCAATAATTGTTCAAATTTTTGGGGATCCGTCAAAACGGTTATTATTATTTTCATCGAGCCTTTTTGTCCGTTTCCCTCTGTCTGTCCAGCCGAAACAGTACTTAGGGTTGTCATGTTTTACGTAAAGTATCACTAGTCACGTGTTAAAAAACACAATTTAATACACTTTATAAATAAATCTCGATTTTATTAAAGTGTTTTAATAGATGTTTAAGACAAATTATTTTTTCATTTTTACGTATCTTTATCCGACTACGGGTTACATCTCACGTGAGGGGGGGGGGGGGGGGGGGGATGGGGAGTGTCCCTATCACATCTCACCAATTGGAATCAGGAGTCGGTTCAAATTTTAAGGATAACTGCCTCACGTAGTTAAAGGCTGTCCGTTTTGGGAAATGTCACCAGCTCAGCTTTAAAATGTGCATTATTCCGAACGCACGTGATGCCGTAAGATTCATGAGCACCAGTTTCTTACTTGTTCAATTCCAAGTGATTATTTGCCTTTTGTACAGAAACCTACTATTGATTCGATGGGGATGTTCACAATATAGCCTTGGTCAGAAGTTGATCTAGCGTGTTTTCTCATTCTTGGAGGCAGTTTCAGTAATTAGCATGGAGCATTTACTACGCACATTGTCCCAATTCATCGACCAATGTGGGACGTCATCTTGTACACTACTGGATGCGTCGGATGTTGTAGCGCACGGTAATCGCAGGTCGTCGATTTTTTTAAACAACTTCTTTGCCAATACAAGGCTGTTCAAAAAATACCCTACTTTTATTTATAAAATCAATCTTCTTTCACATACAATAACTGTTTGACACCAGTCACCTTCAAAGCAGACCAACTTCTACACACCTCTCCCAACGCTGCTGCCATTACTGCAGCATCGCTAAGCCTCTTTCGGTACGGTGTACAGTTGCTCCATCAAATTCTGTATTATGTCTTCCCTGATTTGAAATTTGTTCCCTTTCAGAGCCTTTTTCAATTTATGTAAAAGCCAGAAGTCACTCGGTGTTAGGTCAGGGGAACAGGAAGGCTGACAAACCACAGCCGTATTGCGTTTGGCCATAAAAACTGAATTAATTGAGAACGATGAGCGGGCGCGTGAACGGAAGGAATCTGCCAACTACACGCTGCCCACAAGTCGGCCGTTTGCGCCTCACTCTCGACGGAGGCGACGCAGAAGCTGTTGGTAGTACTCCTTATTGACATTAGTACATTCTGGGACGTACTCATGATGGACCACGCCACTGGAGCCAAAAAAAACGGCCCACTTCACTTCCGTATTTCCGCGAACGTGCCTCGCTCTTTTGGGTATTGGGGACGATGGATGCTTCCATTGCGATGACTGGAACTTTGATTCCGGGTCGTGCTCGTGAACCCACGATTCATCATCGGTGATCACTGTGTTAAGAAAGTTGGGATTACTGTTCAGAGTCCAACCATGTCTTTTACGATCTCCGAACGAAGTTGCTTCTGCTCAGATGCTAGCAAATTTTGCTGAGATCCTCCTGAGGTCAAAATGTTCCTTTAAAATGGAATTAATGGATCGAATGGTTCCTGATTATAGATCATACTGGATTACGTCGTATGAAGTTGAAGCCCATATTTTATGATTTTTATACGGGAGGCGTTCAATAAGTAATGCAACATTTTTTTCTGAAAGCTGATTCGTTTTATTCTGGATTTCAATACACCATATTATTCTTCACGGTTTTGGCTACAAAACTCTATTTTTCAACATAATCTCCGCACAATACGATAGCCTTACGTCATCTTACTGGGATAGCCTGTTTGCCTGCACGGGACCACTCTATTGGTCGACTTGGGAGCCCAGGTTGTTGCATCAATAACCTCCCCATCATCCACGTACTGCTTCCTGCGGAAGCATCCTTCATTGGGCCAAAAAGATGGAAGTTGGCAGGTGTGAGATCCGAGGTGTAGGGTGGATGAGGAAGAACAATCCAATGAAGTTCTGTGGGCTCTTCCCGGGTGCGCAGATGGTGTGTCATCACTACCGACTGAGACGCCCAGTTGAGCAGCGAGATGTTTGTCTGTGATCCCTCGATCACCTCGAAAGAGAGTGTCCTCACGTTCCAATGTTGCAGGAGTCACATGTGTATGCAGCTTGTCCGCACGCTGGAGATCGGGCAAGTTTGCGCGACCTTGTTGCGATGATGACATACCTCCAGCCCTGCGATTCACCGTTTTTTTGTTCACTGCCAGGTCTCCGTAGACATACTGCAAGCGCCTACGAATATCTGCGATGCTCTGGTTTTCCGCCAAAAGACACTCATTGCCGGCTCTCTGTATGGGACGCACTTGCGGTACACACGCCAGTTTGAAGGCTAGCATATCTCTGCCACCTATCGGAACTTAATGAAACTGTACGGGCTGAAGCAGGGGCATTCCATGATTTTCCACACACAATTCGCATCTTTTCAACGAATTCGACCAAGAAAACAAGTGTTGCATTACTTACTGAACGTCCCTCGTATTATAACTAACGTAAAAAAAGAATGAAAAGTGTGGCACTTTACCGCATAACGTCTGTCTATTGTTCTGGTATGGATAGACAGGGATTTTGAATTGAAAGGTTGCTGGTTCGCGTGCTGCTTTCTACGATTTTTGTTTATCCAGTTTCATGTTTTCTAAAAGGTCCTGGGTGTTTCTTATTAACGTAAAGGAATATTTAATTTTATGTTCAAATAAAAGAACTTTCCGTCCAAGGGAGAGTTTGTTCGATTTTGTGAATCTTAAAGGCAACATGTAGCAGTGAATCGCAATTTTCTCCGAGACACAGCGCAAGAAAAGCTACCTGACACGTATGAGCGCGCACTGGACCACAGTCTGTTAGCCTGTAGCGCCCAGTATTTCTTTTTGGACTCACGGATCTCAGTTCAGAGTCGCATTCTGGTGAGGAAACTGACATGCTGAAGCAATTATATGACACACCAGAATGGAAGAGATGAGAATGAAAAAGCGGATACGCGAACAAGAAAGAAACTCATGGTGAATTCGCTTTGATATCTGAGTTTATCAGGAAACGGTTCACTAACTGCCTTTCCGTTTGGATCCGGAGTCAGTTCCACGAAGTTCTTCAAAAGCATGGTTGGTCGAGCTGCTTCTGCAACCTGTTCATGCATTTTCAATGCACGCTATGCAAAGCGCACTCTGTAAACGTCCCAACACTGCGTGGCGCATGGGGAAGCAAGCGCTTTTGACTGTTCTCTTCTGCCCGGCGAGTCCCGATCCGGCACACGCTAAGTTTTGCATGAAGAATCTGAGTCGGTACTCGTGTTGCCTAATTGCTTGGATACTAGGAAGAGTCTTTCATTAACACCGCAACTATAGTCAAGGAGGCTGAGGTGTCATAAATCCATATCTACAATGCAAGGCCATATCTCTAATATGGACGTTTGGGATTCTGGCTGTCGACAATGGCAAGCGATTTTTTCCGTCTTTTCAACAGCCGAGTCCGATGCCACCCATTAATCTTTGCCCTATAAGATGGCTCGTACAAATTACATCGACTTATATTACCCTTTGTAGCTCTTCTAAAAGTATCCCTTATTTTTTATTGTTGAAACCAAAAATGGTATTGGTTCTCTCTCTCTCTCTCTCTCTCTCTCTCTTATATATATATATATATATATATATATATATATATATATATATATATATATATATAAGAGAGAGAGAGAGAGAGAGAGAGAGAGAACCAATACCATTTTTCCCCCCCCATGAACCATGGACCTTGCCGTTGGTGGGGAGGCTTGCGTGCCTCAGCGATACAGATAGCCGTACCGTAGGTGCAACCACAACGGAGGGGTATCTGTTGAGAGGCCAGACAAACGTGTGGTTCCTGAAGAGGGGCAGCAGCCTTTTCAGTAGTTGCAAGGGCAACAGTCTGGATGATTGACTGATCTGGCCTTGTAACAATAACCAAAACGGCCTTGCTGTGCTGGTACTGCGAACGGCTGAAAGCAAGGGGAAACTACGGCCGTAATTTTTCCCGAGGGCATGCAGCTTTACTGTATGATTACATGATGATGGCGTCCTCTTGGGTAAAATATTCCGGAGGTAAAATAGTCCCCCATTCGGATCTCCGGGCGGGGACTACTCAAGAGGATGTCGTTATCAGGAGAAAGAAAACTGGCATTCTACGGATCGGAGCGTGGAATGTCAGATCCCTTAATCGGGCAGGTAGGTTAGAAAATTTAAAAAGGGAAATGGATAGGTTGAAGTTAGATATAGTGGGAATTAGTGAAGTTCGGTGGCAGGAGGAACAAGACTTCTGGTCAGGTGACTACAGGGTTATAAACACAAAATCAAATAGGGGTAATGCAGGAGTAGGTTTAATAATGAATAGGAAGATAGGAATGCGGGTAAGCTACTACAAACAGCATAGTGAACGCATTATTGTGGCCAAGATAGATACGAAGCCCACACCTACTACAGTAGTACAAGTTTATATGCCAACTAGCTCTGCAGATGACGAAGAAATTGAAGAAATGTATGATGAAATAAAAGAAATTATTCAGATTGTGAAGGGAGACGAAAATTTAATAGTCATGGGTGACTGGAATTCGAGTGTAGGAAAAGGGAGAGAAGGAAACATAGTAGGTGAATATGGATTGGGGGACAGAAATGAAAGAGGAAGCCGCCTGGTAGAATTTTGCACAGAGCACAACATAATCATAACTAACACTTGGTTTAAGAATCATGAAAGAAGGTTGTATACATGGAAGAACCCTAGAGATACTAAAAGGTATCAGATAGATTATATAATGGTACGACAGAGATTTAGGAACCAGGTTTTAAATTGTAAGACATTTCCAGGGGCAGATGTGGACTCTGACCACAATCTATTGGTTATGACCTGTAGATTAAAACTGAAGAAACTGCAAAAAGGTGGGAATTTAAGGAGATGGGACCTGGATAAACTAAAAGAACCAGAGGTTGTACAGAGATTCAGGGAGAGCATAAGAGAGCAATTGACAGGAATGGGGGAAATAAATACAGTAGAAGAAGAATGGGTAGCTTTGAGGGATGAAATAGTGAAGGGAGCAGAGGATCAAATAGGTAAAAAGACGAGGGCTAGTAGAAACCCTTGGGTAACAGAAGAAATATTGAATTTAATTGATGAAAGGAGAAAATATAAAAATGCAGTAAGTGAAACAGGCAAAATGGAATACAAACGTCTCAAAAATGAGATCGACAGGAAGTGCAAAATGGCTAAGCAGGGATGGCTAGAGGACAAATGTAAGGATGTAGAGGCCTATCTCACTAGGGGTAAGATAGATACCGCCTACAGGAAAATTAAAGAGACCTTTGGAGATAAGAGAACGACTTGTATGAATATCAAGAGCTCAGATGGAAACCCAGTTCTAAGCAAAGAAGGGAAAGCAGAAAGGTGGAAGGAGTATATAGAGGGTCTATACAAGGGCGATGTACTTGAGGACAATATTATGGAAATGGAAGAGGATGTAGATGAAGATGAAATGGGAGATACGATACTGCGTGAAGAGTTTGACAGAGCACTGAAAGACGTGAGTCGAAACAAGGCCCCCGGAGTAGACAATATTCCATTGGAACTACTGACGGCCGTGGGAGAGCCAGTCCTGACAAAACTCTACCATCTGGTGAGCAAGATGTATGAAACAGGCGAAATACCCTCAGACTTCAAGAAGAATATAATAATTCCAATCCCAAAGAAAGCAGGTGTTGACAGATGTGAAAATTACCGAACTATCAGCTTAATAAGTCACAGCTGCAAAATACTAACACGAATTCTTTACAGACGAATGGAAAAACTAGTAGAAGCCAACCTCGGGGAAGATCAGTTTGGATTCCGTAGAAACACTGGAACACGTGAGGCAATACTGACCTTACGACTTATCTTAGAAGAAAGATTAAGGAAAGGCAAACCTACGTTTCTAGCATTTGTAGACTTAGAGAAAGCTTTTGACAATGTTGACTGGAATACTCTCTTTCAAATTCTAAAGGTGGCAGGGGTAAAATACAGGGAGCGAAAGGCTATTTACAATTTGTACAGAAACCAGATGGCAGTTATAAGAGTCGAGGGACATGAAAGGGAAGCGGTGGTTGGGAAGGGAGTAAGACAGGGTTGTAGCCTGTCCCCGATGTTGTTCAATCTGTATATTGAGCAAGCAGTAAAGGAAACAAAAGAAAAATTCGGAGTAGGTATTAAAATTCATGGAGAAGAAATAAAAACTTTGAGGTTCGCCGATGACATTGTAATTCTGTCAGAGACAGCAAAGGACTTGGAAGAACAGTTGAATGGAATGGACAGTGTGTTGAAAGGAGGATATAAGATGAACATCAACAAAAGCAAAACAAGGATAATGGAATGTAGTCTAATTAAGTCGGGTGATGCTGAGGGCATTATATTAGGAAATGAGGCACTTAAAGTAGTAAAGGAGTTTTGCTATTTGGGGAGCAAAATAACTGATGATGGTAGAAGTAGAGAGGATATAAAATGTAGGCTGGCAATGGCAAGGAAAGCGTTTCTGAAGAAGAGAAATTTGTTTACATCCAGTATTGATTTAAGTGTCAGGAAGTCATTTCTGAAAGTATTCGTATGGAGTGTAGCCATGTATGGAAGTGAAACATGGACGATAAATAGTTTGGACAAGAAGAGAATAGAAGCTTTCGAAATGTGGTGCTACAGAAGAATGCTGAAGATTAGATGGGTAGATCACATAACTAATGAGGAAGTATTGAATAGGATTGGGGAGAAGAGAAGTTTGTGGCACAACTTGACCAGAAGAAGGGATCGGTTGGTAGGACATGTTCTGAGGCATCAAGGGATCACCAATTTAGTATTGGAGGGCAGCGTGGAGGGTAAAAATCGTAGGGGGAGACCAAGAGATGAATACACTAAGCAGATTCAGAAGGATGTAGGTTGCAGTAGGTACTGGGAGATGAAAAAGCTTGCACAGGATAGAGTAGCATGGAGAGCTGCATCAAACCAGTCTCAGGACTGAAGACCACAACAACAACAATATATATATATATATATATATAGTCTGCAGGCATACGTAGTGCGTACGTAGGACGAGGAATTCCGACTTATGCAAGACACATTTTCAGTTTCGTTTTACCCAGACATGTTTCAGCACTTTTTGTGCTAATCTTCAGTGCGTTATTTTATTTTCTTACTTACATGAAGCTATTGGGTATTTAAGTTGGTAGTTAGTCTGCTACACAATCTACAGCTTGTCTTGGCTTTGATGTTGTAGTGTTTTCTCACAGGTTTTGGCGAGGTGAATACGCTGATTTCTGTGACTTGCGGTCGTTTGACAACGCACTTTCTGCGGATTTTCAAAAATGGGCAGACCATAAGTCACAGAAAGCAGCGTAATCAGTTCGCCAAAACATATGAGAAAACACTACAACATCAAAGCCATGACAAGTTGCAGATTGTGTAGCAGACTAGCTACGAACATAGATAACCCAATAGCTTCATGCAAGTAAGAAAGTAAAATAACCCACAGAATCCGATTTTCATAGCAAGCACGGACATAAGAAAAACTGCAACACCACAAGATCACTAGCAGTGCGTATGCCTGATTGTTTTCACGACTGCAGTAACAATCCGTCGCCGCCTAGCAGTTGACAAGTGGTAGTCATCGGATTTTGTGTTGTGGGCAGAATGACAGAAAAAGTTATTGCATCGAATTTTGTTTTAAGCTTGGCGATTCTCAAGTTGAAACAACTCGCAAGATTCGACAAATCTTTGGGGACGAAGCAGATAAAGCAGTGGCACAACCGCCTCAAAGATGGCGGCTCAACAATGGAGAGCGAAGCTCGTTCAGGCAGGCCCTCAGCACTCGCAGGTGAGGCTGATTGCGTAAGAATACTGGTAATGCAGTATAGACGAATCACTATCAGACAACTAGCAGACTTGGTTAAAATGAAACATCACTACCTCGATCTCGTATTTGAATGAGAAAACGGCACACTTTAAGATATCAGCACCAGCAATGGATTTTGGGCGAAAATTTAGTCCATAGTTGTGACAGTACGCAATTACGACCTTCTAAACGTATAGATTTCAAACTTTGCGCATATGTGCAACACAACACACCCTCCAACTCGTTGGCAAGTGCATTGAAATGGGTGGGGGACTTAACTGAACACCTCTTGTGGATGGTTCAGTCATCTGTCCCACCATTATTCAATCAACTACAGCGCTTGTCACAGCATTTCGGTGAGTAATATTCACACTTGTCTTCATATCCATTCAGAGATGTGCGTAGACTTCAAACCGCTGCAGTTCCGTACGATCCAAAATCGCACACATGTATACAGGAAATTTTTATTTATTTTCACATGTAGAATCAAATGGCTCTGAGCACTATAGGACTCAACATTTGAGGTCATCAGTCCCCTAGAACTTAGAACTACTTAAACCTAACTAACCTAAGGACAGCACACACATCCATGCCCAAGGCAGGGTTCGAACCTGCGACCGTAGCAGTCGCGCGGTTCCAGACTGAAGCGCCTAGAGCCGCTCGGCCACCGCGGCCGGCATGTAGAATCACCTCACAAATTACGTAACATTCCTCCTGAATCACCTTGTATAGGCCTGAACATCAAAATTAATAATTCTAAGCAACCGAAGAATTATTATTAAATGGAGTTACCGATTTTCGTTTTACAATTTAATCATGCCAATAACGTTTCTTTAAGAAGAAAAAACAAGCGCGACAGCCATGCCAAATAATACACTCATTGATTTTCTTAATTTACATAATCGCAACATAAGAGTGTTTAAAGCAATGATATATCTGGCACCTGGTTAGAACTCACGCACTTTGACACAATAAACACAGCACTATCGCTTGTTTGTTCATTGACATTATGTACACGAACCTCATACTTAGTCCTTTGTAGAGTACTTCGCGGTCGGGCATTACATCTACGTCTATACTCAGCAAGCCGCCGTGAAGTGCATGGCAGAGGGTACGTCCCACTGTTCCACTTTTTAGGGTTTCTTCCTGTTCTACTCATGTATGGAGTGCAGGAAGAATGATTGTTCGAATGTCTCTGTGCATTCTGTAATTATTCTAATCTTATCCTCACGATCCCCATGTGACTGATACGTAGGGAGTTGCAGTATGTTCCTAGAGTCATCATTTAAAGACGGTTCTTGAAATTTTTAGAAGACTTTATGGGAACAGCTTACGCCTATCTTCAAGTCTGCCAGTTCAGTCCTTTCAACATCTCAGTAACACACTCTCAGAGATCAAAGAAACCTGTGGCCATTCGTGCTGCCCTTCTCTGCAAACGTTCAATATCCCCCGTTAGTCCTATTTGATGTGGGTCCCAAACACTTGAGTAATATTCTACAGCCGGTCACGTGAATGATGTGTAAGAATGTAAGCAATCTCATTTGTAGACTGACGGAACATCCCCATTATTCTGCAAATAAAGCGAAGTCTACCTCCCGCTTTACCCACGACTGAACTTACATGATTATTACCTTTCATATCCCTACAAAGAGTTACACTCAGGTATTTGTATGGGTTGGCCGATTCCAACAGTGAGTAACTAATGTGATAGTCATAGGATACTGTGTTTTTTCGTTTTGTGACGTGCACAGTTTTACATTTTCGAACATTTACAGTAAGTTGCCCATCTTTGTACCACTTATCGAGATCTGACTGAATATTTATTCCATATTTTCAGACAGTAGTTCATTATAGACAACTGCATCATATGCAAAAAGTCTGAGATTACTACTAATATTGTCTACATGCTCATTAGTATATAACACGAACAGGAAGGGTCCCAATATACTTCCCTGGAGCACACCCAAAGTAACTTCTACCATCTGACAATGACTCTTCATGCAAGATGACATGCTGCGCCCTCTCTACCAAGAAGTCCTCAATCCAGTCACAAATTTCACTTGATACCCCCATATGATCGTACTTCTGTCAATAACCACAGGTGCGGTACTGAGTCAAATGCTTTTCGGAAATCAATAAATACCCCCGGCTGCAAAGGGCGGAGCGAGTGACGCGGAATTCAAAAGCTGTACATTCAAATGCCATAACTGCGTACTTTCAGCATTATGGCCCAGTTTTTTGAGCGGACGGATTTCTGGGGTTAATATCTTGCAAGTGTGCTTTTTTTTCCTCTTTAAAATGTGAGATAGAGTTGGTGATGTTTCCTTGTACTGGCACTGCCAGCAACAGTGAAAATCGGCAGCACTTTTTGGTTCCGAGCGCTCCCAGTATTTCCTCGCGTGTCATCTCTGCTTTCGCATAAGCACAAAACATGGCTAACTGTACCAACACTGCGGGAAGGAGTCAGCGTTGCCTTCGCGTCCCCTCCCCTCCCACCCTTCTGCGTCCCAAGGTGACAACTCGTCCACCACCACGCCCACGCTCGCTTTCGCGACCCGTTTGAGGGCGGCCGATACCCTATTCGCCAGGAAAGCACAGTTGGGCAAACTGACCTGCGCGGGTGCCATGACTCACGCCCGCGGCTCCTGACCCCCTCAACTGCCGCGATAAACATCTACCGGGCGGCGAGTCTGCCTAATTACACCACCTCACCTGCCCCAGCCCAACACAACCCAACACGTCAACTGCGGGCCGCTCACGCAAAGCGGCGCGATTTCCTTTCAGCCGGCTGCGCGGGAAAAGATCGAACCACTACAATACTCTACGTCTAACGTAGCAGTCGTTATGTTTACATCCGCTCTCAAAACCGAGTTTCCTAAATCGATTTCACAATACTGTTTCAGGATGGTCACATAAACTCTCCAAAATCGATTCTGAAAATTAGTTTCCGCTTCCCAATCGATTTTCGCTCACAAGTAAACGCACAACAGTTTTTGAAACGTGTCTGGATTATCAGCTTGCGTCTTGGTTTCAAAATATTCGCCTAATATGGGCGGGATTACTTATTGTGCAGTGAACCAGAAGCAAAAATATTACAATCAGCATAAAACTGTCTACCTCTGGTATTTAAGAGTAAATAAAGACCGACTAAATCCGAAACTGGCACAGCTGTTTTCCAGGCGCCATATTTAACTGGGGCAGCAAATCCGCTTCGGAGGATGCTAAGTTCACCGGACTGGGATACGATGTGACGTCATTATGACGTATACACGCTACATCGAAAACGATAGAAACCGTATATCGACTATTCGACTTTTGTGAACTTTCGAGAGGTTGTGACAGGGTAGCGCTGTGCTCTGCGCCATTCGCTTATGAACAGTAGACTCCAAAGCTGAACTGAGTATATGATGACCAAACACATTGGTTCTCCGAGTAAGAGACCTTTACTGGTGCCATCTTCTGCAAGCTGCATCCAGCAAAAGTAACGAGACTTTTGCATAGTTTAAGGTATCCGCTCATGTTGTGATGCAATTCGTATTTTGCATAATCTTGTCTTAGCAAATTATACTGCTGACATAAACCACATTGACATGGCCAGGTACATGCTAAAACTATTGTGGTTGTATACATGACATAATATACAGTACGTCTGGTTTATCATACCACCATGGAATGCTTTGACAGTGCATTCAATCATTTCATACGTCAATAAGTACTAGACACTGACCTTTGGTTAAGATTACAATGAGAAATCCACTTCCCCTCCTATTTCATCTCCGGTCGACGATTTTCCTTCAACAATGCCTCATATTTTTCTTTTTAAGTTCGAAATTCAATCATTCTACACATCAGTCATTACTGGACACTAAGGTACCCGTCTCTGCGGTCCGAGTGTAAAATTACTTGGAGTTATGGTTGATAAAAGACTATCTTGGGATGGACACATAAATTACTTAGCTAACGAACTTGCACGAGTTCTCTTTCAGCTATATAAATTAAGAAAAAAAAGTCAGCAAGAGTATGCTGCTACAATCTAATATGTACTGACAAGACCAATTGTATGAAACCATACTAAAATGTTGATGATAAATAAATATTATTTTCGGCGTAAGCATTCAGTACAACAATCACACAATCTATTCTGGTCGGGACATAAGAAGACTTCACTTTTTTACGAAAGGTGTTGTCCGTGGTGTTTTCAAGGCCACGGTCGGGAATATTTCTATTAATATCCAGCTCTTTTACTTTTATTTTGGAGAAATACGAAATACATATACGCTGCCACACTGAGCTGTTTTCAGAATCGCACGTGTCAAAACAAACAACTAGCTGACGACAGTTTAGAATCTCGAACGTTCGTCGATATGTGTGTTAATCGACTAAAGCGTAATACGCCATAATGACGTCACATCATATCCAGGTTGGGTGAACTTAGCATCCTCCATCCGCTTCAGACCTTCACTTGTAAACACGACGGCGGAAAACGGGTTTCGAAAATTTGGTTATCGTCTTTCGGAAGTTTTGTCACGTATATACGTAGCGCCAAGCGGCTAGGAAGCTGTACTTATGATGAGTTCGGCGTGATGTTATGAAAGTGAATACGACTGTTAATTGTTATATTATTATTATTATTTACAAACAGGAGTATCGGCAGTGCAATAAATTGCAACGACAATAAGAAGAAGACACCCAATTTGCCATTTTTTTACATTTCTTCGGGCCTCGGGAGGCGTAAATCGCTACATTACAGAACAATTCACGATTTTCTTGTAATGTAAATATATTTTCTGAAGAATGTTCTGTTCTCTGAAGGGCAAAAACATTGCTAGTAAATGGCGGAAGATTTGACATTTTGCAGGACGACGTCGAATATATACTCAGTAACAAGAAGTTTTCTTCTCTACACTTTCAGCCAAATCAGTGAATGTGGAATGCAGGAAACTTGTACTGAACGCGATGCCTGCATTATTCAATGCATCAAATACAATGGCACATATTTTCAAAACATTCAATTTAGATGCAAAAGTAATTAAACTTACAAAATATTCATGTGTTAGAAAGTTGAGTGAACTGTAAAATGTATGAGTCATTACACTTCACACTAAACTGTTGTGTGTCAAGGATAGTGGCTATCACAATATAAATGGACTAAAGCAATACATGCTGCTCGAGCATGAAGTATGTTTTTATATTCTTTTGCTTTCAGTGGAGTAAGCTCTAATTATACGCATATTTATGCATATTTTGTTCATGAATAAGTTGTAGCTTATGTCGCCAAATCTGCGAGATTCAGGTAATTTTGTTAATCATTTAGGAAAGTAATTATAAACTAACATTAATATTAGTGCTGCTTTCTCACTGCTCGGAGCACTACTGTCGTACCAACTGTGAGACGGTAACAACTTTCACAGCAGCGACTGTCACAACTGTATGTTAGACTGTGCTATCACTGTCAATTCGAGTCCTTTGTCCCATCAGATTTTTTAATTTTTAGAATGAACATACCGACATGAATTATTTACAAAAGAATGGAACGACTGGTAGAAGCTACTGACCATATGACTTAGCTCTGAAGACAGATTCAAGACAGGTATACCTAAATTTATAGCCTTAATAGATTTAGGACAGCTTTAGAGAATGTTGATTGAAACACACACTTCAGAATTCTCAAAGCAGTAGGGAGCAAATATGGTTATCTACAACTTAAACAGAAACCCGATTGCAGTTTTAACAAACAGTGGACATGGAAGTGAAGATGTAGTTGAAAAGGGAGTGAGAAAGAGTTGTACCCTACCTATAAAATTTTTCAATCTGTAAAGTGAGAAAACTGTGTAGAAAATCATAGGAGAAGAAATTAAAACTGATTTTTTCCAGTGACAATGCAACTCTTTGTCAGGGACATTAAAGTAGTATTAACATCAACAAAAGCGAAACAGTGAAACAAGACTTATGCAATACAGTCAATTAAAATCATGTGATGCTGACTGAATTATTAAGTTAGTGCAGACATTCACAGTGTTTTTGTTTTTCATATTGGTAATCTGATTACTAAGGGTTTATTTATCAATTGTCATTTTTTGTCTGTAGCTCATGTTGCTATTTGAGTTTACATATTGTTATTTTGATATAGTAAGTGGAATTGTGGACACTAGAAAATGGAGTGCCACATGGAGAAATCAGAACATTTCCAATATATTCTTCTGTTTGAGTTCAACAGAGGGGGCAACAGCAGCAGAGGCAGCCACAAAGATTTGCGCCATGTATGGGGATAATACCTTTGGTAGGAGCATGGCAAGAATATGGTTTTCTTGTTTTAAGGAGGAGCGTTTTGACATTAGTGATTCATCACATTCATGATGTGGTTTGATGAAGACTGTTTAAACAAATTAATCCACAATGATCAATGTCAGTGTATTCGAGGACCTACAATGTGATGAAGAAACAAAGAAATGACTGACATCAGCTGTAGGCACTTATTTGAATCAATGGAGAAAATCGAAAATTTGTGTGGCACTGGGATTCAAACCCTGTCCTCCTGGTTATGAAGCAGATGCACTGCCACTGTGCCATCTGGACACAGTGGTAATCACAGCTGCACCGACTACCCAAGTACGCCTCCCATCAGCCCCAAATTCTCAATTTATCCACACACTACTGATGTAGTGCCCTTTGTCATACATATTTACCTCGGTAACAAAAAGGCAGCTATTATTTGCTTCTGCACAAAACACACTGCGTGCCCACTCATCTTATGAAAAAACAGCGTGTTCACTTGAGGGTTAAAACAGTTCTGGAACCAACTACAGCAAATATCCCTTACTTTGTAGGTTCCAATTTATAAGCTACGAGGTATTTTCTGTAATTTGTTGAAGGTATTTGACTGTGTGAACCACATCATTTTAAGTTAATTTGAAATACTATGGTGTTACTGGCAATACAACAATATGGTTCAAGTCATATCTCAAGCAAGAAACAAGTGGTGACCAGAGAATTAAGCTGTCAGTCATCACCAGGTTTGGAAGCAATTATGTGTAGTGTTCCACAAGGATCCATCTTAGGGCCAATGCTTTTTTTGTGTAGATGAATGACCTCTTGTAAATTACACTGTCAGATGCAGAGTTTATTTTGCTTGTAGATGGTATAAGTATTGCGATAACAGCAAGTTGGCCACAGTTTTACAAACTGCTAATGACATTTTCATGTACATTAATAAATGGTTCGTAGCAAGCTCACAGTCAATAAACTTTGAAAAAACTCACTAATACAATTCAGAACATGTAAGATGTTTCCATTCCGCAAATGCATACAGCATGAAGAACTGAAGATAGAAGAGGTTCAGAGCATTAAATTTCTGGGGTTACAACTTTATAATACATTCAGTTGGTAAATGTATACCATGGAACTACTGAAATGCCTGAACAAATGTTTACTTGCAATGTGCGTGTTATCAGACATAGGTGACACAAAAATAAAAAGGCTGACATACTTTGCTTGCTTTCATTCATAATGTCATATGCTATGATATTTTGAAGTGAAACACATGGTTTCAGAATCCAAAATCATGTAATATGCATTATTTGTGGTGTGAATTCACAGATCTCCTACAGAGGCCTGTTTATGGAAGTGGGTATACTAACTATTGCTTCTCAGCATATTTGTTGCTTAGTGAAGTTTGTTGTAAATAATGTATGCCTTTTTCCAACAAAAAGCTCAGTTAAAAAAATCAGTTATAGAAACAAGAACAATTCACATAAAGACTTAAAGGCACCTGCTTAAGTTAAAAAAGGGATTCACTATAGTCCGATCCACGAACAATGGCGGTACACGGATGGTCGTGCTTTCTGCTTGAAGAAAACATATTTTCTGCAAATCATGTCTCTTGGGTGCTCATGTAGAATTTATCACTTACCACCAGTGATAACACCCAACAAATGGTTTAGAAATTCTCTGAACAACTCACTATGATCATGTTTAATGCTTGCATTAACTGTGGCATTCACAGCAGAGTGCTCAGAACACTTCTGAATACTCATTGGTTGTCAGAGGGTATGTGATATAGATGCGAAGAACAAGCCTAAAGTATGTTACAAGGACATTCTGCCGTAATCAAAGTGAAGCATAATGTATTATTAATCACTACAAACTTTGTTGAAATCACAGTAAATCACAAATTAAAATATTGTATAGAGCTGCTAACTAGTAATTTCTTCCAAACAAATAATCTATCCTGAAATCTGTGCTGCAGCATCTTGTTACACATTAAACAACAGACTGAACTGTTAAGGGTCTACAAAATATGGCAAGATGCCCCATCACTTCTGGAACATTAGCCAAAATACAGTACTCTCCGTAAACATGCAAATGCAGTTAAAGTGCATCTGAAGCGATTAGCTTCTAAATATATGGAAGTGTGGTTAGTACAGCATAGATAAAAATCTATAAATATTTTACAATTGTGAAGGATAAGTGCACATAGCTCGCAATCTTCTGGATAGCACTACAGGAAAACCTTTAACAACCTGAAAAATTTTTACATGGACAAAGTTACATGAAAAACAAAGTGGCTGTAAACTGACCAAACAATCAAATGATTTGATCAGCTGCATGGTTCCAGAATGAATCTTTACTCCGCAGCAGAGTGTGCCACAATGAAATTTCTTGACAGACTGAAGGTGTACACTGAAATACAACTCAATTCGCAATCCTTTACTTTTGTGAGCAGTGCACATGCCAAGCAAGCTACATAGGCACACCTCGTGGTCTCCTTTCCATTAAATTGGCTATAACAGTTTTAAATGGAATGTAGCACTTATTTATACAGCTGCATTTCTGACAATTTTATATTTCAAGGTTTGGCAGTACATTGCTGCTTAAGTCTCTGATGTTCTAGGATAATAACTGCAATGATTTTGTATTAATTTTATTAATGAATGGCACATCATTGTCGATTACTACATAGGTATAACAATGAAACATTAAGGCTACTACTGCTTACCTTAGTAATGATTTGTATAACAATATTTCGCAGCATATTTTACTTCCTTATTTTATGTAAGCAAAAAATTAAAATAGCAACTACATTTTGCATTCTTCTTCCTCACAGTAATGTGTGAACATATCTAAGTATTCAGCAAAAGACTGCACATCAATAAAATTGTTAGAAGGCCAATGTAGTTAGTTAATGTTTACAGAATTTTGCATTTTGTGTTCGGTGCAACACAACACATCATTAATTTTTATATTCAGAGATTTCCTATTTAAACTTGTAAAACATGCAATATACTAACAACTATAAGAAATTTACTAAAGTCCTGTAGCATTGTAATACAGGCAATAAAGAACATATAAAGTGATAAAAGACTTACCTTACTGAAGTAACCAACTGTATGGCAGCCTTCAGAGTCACAGATGGTCATAACATAAAACAGAAATGGCTCTACATCATAGTACAGTGTCTTATGGTCAAGAAAAAACTTCGCCAATAGACAGAGATTTTGACAATACTGTTTATATCTCTTGCCATCCACTTCCCACACTGAGAGTCTGTCCTTCCTGTGCACGAAAAAGTAATAAGTGGAGTACATAAGAACTTGTTTTCAAAGCAATTGCAATAAATATATAGTTCACACAAGTATTCAATGTAATGATACACTGAATGAAAAAACACACATGGCCTACAGTGTGGAGGAGGAGAAGGGGTGGGTGACACAGAATTGCTGGAAACTAAATACATATTACTGGCATAGGCATGTATACAGATGCTTGTTAATTGGTGATAGGACACTCATGGTATCTTATGATAATATTATGGTTATTTATTTTTGTAGTGACTAATCAAAATGTGCACCAGACTGAGACTAACTCCACCATCCATTCATTTCTTTTCTGTGACTGTAGCTCAAATGTCGATTATTTCAATGAGATCATGTGTGGCCATGACTTTTTGGTAAATGGCACAAGAATAATTATTCAATGCTTAGTGTATATAAACTACTAATAAATCTCCATAAAGGCTAGGCATTCAAACCAGAAGTGTACTAGAATGAGTTTATTACTTCATTTAATGTAAATAATTTAAGGTAGCTGTGGAAAGATTAGTCATTTTACTCCTACATTCATTAGCCTCAGACCTGAAATTTACATGTCAGTAGGCCTAATGGAAATGTTGTGTATCCAAACAAACAGAAAAAGCTCATTTGTTGACATACCTATAGACTTCTTCACCTGGTGGATGCCTCCACACACACTTCACCATGTGCCTTTTAAGTATAGTTCGAGTCTTCATATAACGCAAACAGTATTCACAAAGGTATAGCTTGGGTACTCTAGCATAATCATCAGGGTACGGACTTTGGTACCACACTTCCATTTCATGCTTACCCATTTCTACATACTTTGTACCCTTCACATGAGGAAGGTTGCTCAGTTCTTCTTCCTGCCAAAAATGTTTTTATTTGTTACATAAATAGTACATCTGTTTGACAAAATTATGACTGTCATGTCATAATGCTGCTCACAAAGGGATGTAACCAGGTGTTATTTGACAAAGAAGCTTAAATAATCAAATAAAAGAATGCCACATTCTTTCAGAACAGCTGTCTGAAACATATTAAACTCGACTGCTCTGTACACTGCCTATTTTAGAAGCAAGGCATTTGTTCATTTAGTTGTAGTGAACTTCTGCATTAAAACTGAAAGAAATGGAATGAAAATTTAAAATACAAAATAATATGTTTAAGGTATGTACATGACAACTGTCCATATTCTATGTGGGTTTATAACTACAAGTAATATCTGAAAACACCTGAGGAAAGAAGATTTTGTGTCTGCATGTCGTGCACATCAAACAATCTGTATCAGCAGGAACCTCAACACTGTATGAGAATGATAAAGTAAGTTTTGGCATATGTAGAAGAAGCAAAGCTTTGAGTGTTTATTACACTCTTTAAATATCGACATATGTAATTAAGTTACATATGTAACGGTAATTGATTTACTAAGTCAGTCTATAGTTTGGTAGTTTTACTTAATACATCCACAGCTACTTCTGTTATAAATTTACATTTTTTGCTACAGAAAGCTGACACTCACAATTTTTTCACTGGCAATGGCTTGGGCCTCATGGAAAAGACGCAAGTCGTATTCAGGAACCCCTGTGAGACGTGGTTCCCTTTCTTTTTCATCTGCAGTCCCATTACTATTGGCTGAGGGTCCTTTGTCATCATCCTTTTCTCCAGAGCGACGCATTTCTCGAATTTTCATCTGATACTGTCGCTGCTCTGCCGTGGGTGGTGCTTTCGATGGGCGACGTGCTAGAACTGCGAGTGCCTTGCGCCGTTCTTCTTCCCGTTTACGGTGTTCCAAATATGCTTCCTGCATTGAGACCCAAGAGAAACAGATACTGAATGCACAAAATAAAATGCATGCTTCTCCCAAACTGGTGGGTGTATTCTGTCGCTAAGAATAAAAAGTAGGGGTACCAAAATCTGGTGAAGATAATTATTTTTGGACAGCCAAAATGAAATGTCAGAAACAGGTTAGATGATTTTTCCATAAAATGTGATGATGAAATGTGTGAGTTTTGCGAATGACATACTAGAGACGTATTATCATTTTTTGGATGTCATTCGCTAAACTCACACACATTAAATGTTAGCTTGATTAAAGCAGCATTTGTGACAAACAGAAATTTGGTTATAGAAGTGATTAAAATCCTATAACATTACCTCGGTGACATTAAGACTTAAGCTTTGGATGAGAAAACTGCAATAACTATAGACACCATATTTAATACTGTAACTTATTCTATACCCATTACTAACAAGTGATGGACACTATAGAGGTTATTAACACAGGAAATGTTTGGTTCTGGACATCAGAGCTGAATTAAGGGAATACTTTATAGCACTGCAGAGATTAATAAGGAAACACCAACACAAGTACAGATGATGCCTTTCCACAAACTCTAGTGATGAAGTTATCACTAATTTGTTTACAAACACTGGGTTAGAGACTGCCGAGATACTCTGAGGGGAATCTAAAGCCGATTATTTATTTACTGTGGGGCTTCTAAGATCAAACCACATAACAATATTTTTCCTGGACATGGTAGCCTGATAAAAAAATGAGTTAAATATCTTACATGTGATGTTTGTTGTTAATAAGAGAACTATGAAAAACTTTCATCGCCAAAACAAAGTGATATATTACTTTGAAATTTAATTATACAATGACTTTAAACTGGAAGTGCTTACTTTGACTTCACTAAAAGATACTGATAATCTTACAGACCTTAAACAAAAGACAATATTAACCAATTCATAATGCAAACTTATTAAATTAGTTGCTGCAGCTTGTTCCAGCTGTTCTTGAGGCTAAGCAATGATTTTACTAACAGTAAACAAATAAGCTGCACAATTCCCTATGCATGACAGAATAACTGCTCAACAACACTTCTTCTTATAGAGCATCACTGCCATATACAGAATACTGTGCTTTAAAATTTGTCATAGCTTCACAACAATAGTATCTGTCTTATTCCACATACAGTTGTAATTTTGTGAGTGTGTTTGTGCTGTCCACGTTTGCACTGCTGCACAATGACAGTGCGAATTCAGCCAATACATCTGATAACTAAATAATCCTCTATCTTTAAACCTGACAATTCATTCAGTTCATCACAGTGAAGTCTACAGCTTTGATAGTATTAAATGGAGTTTAACAGGTGGTGTTATAATCAAACTTTCATTACTTGAGAGGGCCCCTATGAAAAACAGCACAATGAAACATTGTGGAAACATTTGTAAGGGTTTGCAGAAGAGAAATACTGAATAAACCACTGAAGCAACATATTTTAATTTCCACATGGGAGGGTAACATTTGTTAATTGCATACCATGTTTACATTCCAGATTACATACGTGATGACCATCTGCATCCACAACAGCCTGGAACCACACAACAGATAACTCTAATGAAGTCCTAAACATCTCCTGTGGCACGTGGACCATGGAATGTTCAGTGCCGTGACACAGCTCGTGCACAGCTCGAAAATTGCACACTGCATACAGCACCCTCAGCCACAGCAACAGTAACTTTTTCAGCAATTTGTGGCACAACTGGCTGTCGGCCTCTATCATGAGCAATTCCCAAAATGTCAGTTAATTTGAACTTTCGAATCATGTCCATCATCAGTGTGGATTTCTTTAGTGTGTCATTACTTGCAATGAACAGCAGCACTATTGAGCTCAGTTTGATAAAACAGCTTTGCAAGTAAAACCCTACTCACCTTTCTAGATCCGTGTTGATTGTCTGCAACTCTAGTCCACACTGATGCTTGTGTATAATCCTACGTTGTCGTATGAGTACTGGTGCCTAAAGGCAAGTTGTGACACTAATACTACTAACAAAGCAAATGCTGCAGCTATGTATCATAAAAAAATCTTAGTTTTATACCAAAAATGTCTGATGCATGGCCCAGGTTCACTGGGGTGCTACAATGTTCTCAAACAGTAATAGTCTGTTAAATACTTGACAACATAGTGTTTTATATATATGAGTTATTTACAAATCGTGATTAACAACATACCTTGCATTCTTGCACAGTCTTATTGTGATACATCGGACAGGCCTCAATCGTAAAATGTCTCTCAAGACGACCGCCCAGGTGACCCACAGAGTCGCAGCCCTCTAGAGGACACTGCCGCTCTTCCTCCTGCAAGGAGCCAGTTTCCCCATCCCCACGACCACTGCCTCCAGAGCCTCGCGGTTTAGACTTGTTGCGCTGTTGAGCTGGTGGGGCTTTCGGCCCTGCTGGCTTCTTCACAGGAGACTTGCTACTGGCAGTGCTCATTTTACTCTCTGCAAGATACAAAAGACACTTTGTACATTAGGTAGAAATTAAACAAATAAAAACCAGTTTCATTATTTACTTAGATTGTCTAAACAGATGTGCACGCTACAGCAAACAATACCACAGCTGTAAGAACCAACTCTTTTAAGTTGGTCATTAGTACTGTGTGCGAGTATTGTATGTTCTGTCAAAGGAGATCCAGATGTTCCTTTGTATGTAGAAACAATGCAGAACTAGTTATGTTGTTGCAGACGGTATTATTACAGAGGACTAACTGACAAATGCAGGGGTTGGATTAAAATACGAGAACACCATGGGAAATGTTTGCTCACGAATAAATGCAGATTCTAGCCAAGCCAGTATGTGGCACTGTTGACCATGAACGGTACGTCTGCAAGACTACTGGAAGCTGTTTTGGATGCAAACAATTTTCCTTTGCCATATTAGGCATTTCTGGTGTTTCCATACTTTTGTCCACCCACTGTAATTTTTCTGTCACTGAAAGCCTCCTGAGTTAGCAACCAAGTAGCAGTGAGCTTTGAAGCAATGTTTGAACAAGTGGAAACTTGATGGAACATTATTTCAAAATGACACAACTATAACCTCAAAAATTGTACCAGTGATATTCCCCAGAACTCGGGATTCTCAACTACTCTGTTGACACTGTACGTATAAAGTTCGCAACAATCGAATAAATGAAACAGGTTCCGTAAGAATATAGCTTTGTTTTTTACATACTCTGATCACTGAAAACAGTTCTCTTAATGGTTTTGTTTCTTATGGAATACACACTGCCTGACACAACTGGAATTCATCAAGACAGGTGGAATGGGGATCTCCATTTTGCTGGCTAATTGAATTGAGTAATATCCAGACTTGTGTGGCATTTGGAAATGACAGTGGCTCGATGTCGGATTGCATGGGAACATCAGGGCAGGCACACTCATCATCAAGGTTCTGGTTGATCATGCCTTACAATTACAAGGGAGGATCGCCATATTGCACGTCAAACGCTTTGTAATGGTGTCACATTTGTGCCTGTCATTCGAGAACTAGTAATGGACCCCCTGCAACATTCTATATGATTTTGCATAATTGGTTAGAGACTAGCAGCAGCCAGACTAGGGAATTACCGTCCCATGAGTGAGCTGCCCTTAACATCGCAACACAAATGGCTGCATGTATAGTGGTGCTGTAATTGGGAAGTATAGCTTGTTGATAACTGCCATTGATGAATTGTGGTACAATACTACCCTGGATGACCACGGTTGGCGAGTATGGTGGCATCTAGGGAAAGATCCCATTCTTCCAATGTTTTGCAGAGATATAGTGATGTTACTTCTGCTGTCGTGGTGTGGGGAGCTATCAGGTATGACTTCAGGTCATGGCTGGTGGTGACTAAGGGAACTTCAGTGTCATGTCCTGTGTTATCCCTCTTATAACAGTGTTGTGGTGACATTTTCCAACAGGAGAATGATCGCTCACACAGGACACATGCCTCTATGAACTGTCTGTGTTATGTCAAGATACTCCTGTGACCAGCAATATCCACAGATCTGTGACTGATAAAATGTGTGGGCCCAGCTAGGACATCAGCTCCATCTTAATGCCAGCACCCATGATATCATGGACTACCTACAACTGTTGTGAGCCAGCTTGCCTAAGGAGATGATGCAACCTGTTTATGACCTCCCCTGCCAACTGAATCAGTGTGTGCATCCAGGCCAAAGGGGAGTTCAATGGTTCATATTGAAATGTGTTTTGTACATTTGACTCAATCATGTTATCACTAACATAACATCACATACCCTCTGAATTTGTGAAATTTCATTTTGTTTCTTCCTTCCTTTCCGTGCGCTTCACTTTTTTTGTCAGGCAGAGTAAATATCTTTGATTTTTACATCTCCTGATCATTGAATAGATTTTTCTTAATGGTTTAATTCCTCAGGGCATAACTGTACCATCCTCCCATCTGTTTCCACAGCCACATTCTGTGAGATGTGCTGTTTGCATGAATTCCGTCGCTGACATTTACAACTAAAATTGCAATGTTCAGTTGTCGTTATGTTTGGGCTCATCAGTATATAACACCACCTTCTAATCAGTAATAAAGAATATATAATTATACAAATCATAGGATAGTTTACCATTATTGAAAAATTTAATATACCTACTGAAACTGATGATGACTGTGTTTCAAACACCAAACACAGTTTAAACAATGTAACAGAGCATATACACACACTCATCAGAAAACAGAATAGTCTGTTCACATAATATCAATAATAATCACAAACATGAATTTAATAAAGCATTATTAATTGTCTTTCTACTGCATCTAAATTAGAGTGCATGGCATTATGGCATATGCTAAATGACTTAGAATACATTCACAGATTACATTCCAAACACAAACAACTAAAATAAAATACATACATTCAGTAAAATGATATACAATGTTTAAATTTAACTGCTCCATTGGATGAAATTTAACTACAAAATATGGAGGCAAGTGATAAACACAGCTGTAAGGAGGACACTGATAGACACAGTTCACATAATAACCATCATGCAACTCCTGCTATGGCTGCTGTGTAAGCAACATGATCTGTGATCAAGATGACAACTCACACTATTCTGTCTAGTTTTAAATCCCTCAGAAGCAATACAATAGAATACTCAAATCAGACAACATTCAGACCCAAAAGCAATTCCAATTCATATTTTCCTCAATGCAGGCATTAACGTACTACATCAGTTAAATAACTACAACATCAGACACATGAAATACAAGTAGTATGTGGCAATCCTGTATGTGAACAATTTGGTTAATCTGTAGCTGAATGATCAGTGCATGATATTAATTGCCTGCTGACCTCAAACGGGAGGGGTACTCTGTCAAAGCAGTGGATGACCATTATAAGATGTTACACTGAAAAATTAAGGTAAGTAGCCACCATATTTAGTATTTAGCAAACATCAGGAATAAAATACTTACCTGCTTCTGACTCTGTATCAGTTGCTTTTGCAACAACATGTTTACTTCGCCGGGCACTAGACGACCTAGTCTGTTTGCGAGTGACTACACTTGGCTTTGGCCCCTCTCCATCACTTTCAGACTGGGCTGGTTTTGTCTGAGAAGGTGTTGGACCCCGAGGCCGAGGTCTTACTCTCTTCTTTGCAGCATTCCCACGTTTCTGTGGAGCTTTAGTTGGTGCAGCTGAGGAATCAGCTGAAGACTCACTGTCTGAACTGCTATCTGTATGGAAAACATTACTGGTTTAAAAGGTACAAACAACTTTAGGATTGTGACTAATGAAAGGGCACATTAAAAATTTAGAAAATAAACCGACTGCATGTTTCCTCAATTTTCTTGTATATAATTTTGACAGAAGCCAGCAATTTATAATTTTGAGGTCTAATGAAGGTTCATTTCATTTCTGTGTGTTTCTGAATTACGCCCTATCCTATCTCCCCTTTAGTATGAAGTGCTATATACTAATCAGAAATGTAGGCAAGAGTATATTTTATTAGTTAAGAATCAAGTAAAATGAAATACAGAGATGTTTTAAATGATTGGGATAAAGGCCTGCTAATTGGATACACATGGCAAAATGTTTCAGTGTGGAAACAGGTTTCATACGCAACAAGGGCTCAAGCTATCCTCCACTATTATACATAAATATCTTTATTTAAGAAAATACATTGAAGGGTTACTGTGGCTAGGTGAATCAGTTGTACAATATAAATTTTAAATAAAATCAAAACTTTTCACTGAACTACCTCAACATAAAATTCAATATTCTTTTCTCAATGTTGTTGTTAAAGACAACAACAAGGCAGAAAATCTGTAAAAACTGAGTCTAACTGTGATTTAGCACTAGTCTATTTTCTACAAGCCATAAACGTAGGTCAAGAACTGCACTATTTGAAACTGGGCCAATGTTGCACGCAACATCCTTTACTGCTAAGCTAGTGTCACCAACAAACAGAAAACATTGTGAATAATGACCTTTTGCTGTCTGTTGCTAAAGTAAGAGGTGAACCAATTGTGAGCTACTTCCCGTATTCCGTAATGGTCCAACTTCTGGAGCAATAGTTTGTGATCAACGCAATCAAATGCCTTAGCTAAATAAAAAAAAAATATGCCTAGCGTTTGAAACCTTTCATTTAACCCATCCAGCATCTCACAGAGAAAAGAGAATATAGCATTTTCAGTTGTTGACTTCTAAACAGCCTTTCCAATAACTTTAGCAAACACTGATGGTATAGAAATAGGTCTAAAATTGTCTACATTATTCCTTCCTCCCTTTTTATAAAGCAGCTTTACTACTAAATACTTTAATTGTACAGGAAACTGACCATTCCTAAAGGAAAAATTACAAATATGGCTAAATACAGGGCTAACATGTGCAGCACAGTACTTTAATATTCTGCTAGGCACTCCATCATATCCATGAGTCCTTAGTCTTCAGTGATTTGATTATTGACTCAATCTCCCTCTTGTCTGTATCACAGAGGAGTATTTCAGACATCAATCTCGGAAAGGCATTTGCCATGAAAGTTATATGATTCCCTGTGGACACTAAATTTTTATTTAATTCAACAGCAATGCTCAGAAAATGATTGTTAAATACAGTACATATATCTGACGTATCAGTAACAGAAATATTTTCACTACGAACTGACTTTATATCGTTGACCTTGTGCTGCTGACCAGACACTTCTTTCACAACTGACCATATGGTTTTAATTTTATTCTGTGAATTAGCTATTCTATTTACATACCACATACTCTTTGCCTTCCTAATAGCATTCTTAAGCACCTTACAATACTGTTTGTAATGGGCTACTGCAGTTTGTGACTAATTCTAACATTTTGATATAATTCCCACTTTATTCTACATAATACCCTTATCCCAGTAGTCAGCCATCTGGGCTGGCTATTACTGCTAGTAACCCGTTCGGAATTTTCTAATAGAAAGCAACTATCGGAGAGCATGAGAAATGTGTTAAGGAAAGCATTATACAGGGTGTTTATAAATGAATATTGAGGTTTTAATGCTTTATAATATTTATTATGAAATGATAATTAAATGAAGTACATCAACGCCTGTTTGCAGCTAGGGTGTCAAAGAACAGTTACTGTCGATGACCATGCAGCTTTGCTAGAAATGAAATGATAATTAAATTGACACCCTAGCTGCAAACAGGCGTTGATGTACTTCATTGGGGACATGTTGAAAATGCAGACGCACTATCCTCTGTGCCCGCGGTGGCTCAGATGGATAGAGCGTCTGCCATGTAAGCAGGAGATCCCGGGTTCGAGTCCCGGTCGGGGCACACATTTTCAACATGTCCCCAATGAAGTACATCAACGCCTTTCATTTCTAGCAAAGCTGCATGGTCATCGACGGTAACTGTTCTTTCGGGAGCAGATACTACCGTCATATATAGTTACAAAAAAAAAAATATTTATTATGTTAACTTTTATAAATGAAATGTCAAATGAAAGAGCAACTCAAACCGTGTTACCAAGAACCTTATAAATGTTCAATGTAAGCACCATTTGTCACAAGGCACACATCAAGTCTATAGCCGAGTTCTTCCCAAACATTGATAAGTGTGTCTTCAGTGATTGTAGCAACAGGTGCTTCAATCCAATTTCTTAATTCAGGGAGGTCTGCTGGTAGCGGAGAGATGTACACACGATCCTTGATGAAGCCCCACAGGAAAAATCGCATGGCGTTAGGTCGGCTGAACTTGGAGGCCATGCAATGCAAGCCCTGTCATTAGGCCCCTTGCGGCCTATCCAGCACTTGGCTATAGACTTTATGTGTGTCGTGTGACAAATGGTGCTCGCATTGAACATTTATAAGGTTCTTGGTAAAACTGTTTGAGCTGCTCTTTCATTTGACATATCATTTACAACTGTAAGTTTAATGTAATAAAATTATAAAGTGTTAAAATACTGATTTTCATTTATAAACACCCTGTATTTGTCATCTTTGTTACCAGCACTATAAACATCCTGCACTCTTGTTCCTTGACAAGGTTTAAAAATCTCTATATTGCTGTTGGATTAACCTTCCTACATAGTAATTATACATGACATTTTAGGACAAAAGCCTTTTAGTGTTAAAATTTGTGCATCATGGTCTGAAAGGCCATTCACCCTTTTACTAACAGAATGCCCATCTAATAATAAAGAATGAATAAAAATATTGTCTATGGCTGTGCTACTTTCCCCTTCACCCTGATAGGAAAAAACACAGTCCGCTTCAGATTATATGAATTTAGGAGATCTACCAGGATCCTTTTTCTTGAACCATCATATACAAAATTTATATTGAAGTCACCACATATAACGAATTTCTGGTACTTCCTACAAAGTGAATCAAGAACCCTCTCTAGCTTGAGCAGAAATGCTCTGAAGTCAAGAGTTACAGGAACTATAAACAACAACAATTAGAAGTTTTGTTTCACTAAATTCAACTGCCCGTGCACAACATTCAAATATCTGTTCAGTGCAGTGCCATGATATGTCTATGGACTCAAATGGAATACTGTTTTTACGTACATAGCCCCTCCCCCTCCCTGCAAGGAACTCCTTGCAAAACAGCCAGCTAATCTGCATCCTGGTAAAGGAAGCCTATGAATTGTCAAATTATTTAAATGGTGCTCTGATATATCAATAATTTCAGAGTCAACATCTATAAGCAGTTCGCTAACATTGTCTCTAATACCTCTTATATTTTGATGAAATATGCTGATTCCTTAAAAAAAGGTGCAGCTGTAACACCAACTACTACAGGGATGTTTCCATGAGTGATCCCACCACCACCCACTACACTGTTACCCATAAGCTTTTGCCAGTTTCCCCTTCCCAGATCTATTTAGGTGCAGGCCATGCCTCGTGAAACCCAAAGAGGTCAAGGTTCACAATGAACTGTAGAGCCACAGAAGAAGGAGGAGAAGAAGAAGAAGAAGAAGAGGAAGAAGAAGATGATGATAATTTCTTTTGTCTTTAATTAAATAAAATGGTATTTAGAATCCTCCGATGTACAACTCACTTGAGAAAACTAGAATATTACAAGGAGACAGAATAGCTGGCCACTATTTACATTTGGGAAGCCAGATTCTGTGGACTGATGAAAGGCACACATAAAACTACAAATATTTTTGTTTCCTGTCCTTTACATAACCTGTAGGTTCCTGTCACCCTAAGGTCTGAATGACCTATTGCTCCATTCTATACATTTACCCCCTATCCCTCTTTCCTTGCCGAGAAAATAATTGTTTCAAAAGCTAGAAAAGAGAGAGAAGAGAAGAGAAGAGAAGAGAAGAGAAGTGCTGGAGTTGGAGCTGGGAAGGGGACAAATAGATGGAGGACAGAGACTAGACTATCTCTGGGATGGTTACATTGGTACCTCCATCCATATAAAACCTGCCAACCACCAGAAATTCCTGCATTTCAACAGCTGCCACCCATTCCATACTAAGAAGTCCTTCTCCATACAACTTATATGCTTGGGGTCATCACATGTGTAGTGATGAGCACCCAATGTACCAAGCGTCTCACTGAGAACTTCACAGACTGAAATTACCCTACCAACGTTGTACAGAAACAGATCTCGCGTGCTTTGTCTCTCCAGTCACCTTCCCTCTACTACCTACCACAAATCCACTGTCCAGCCACAAAACAGCACTCCTCGTGTGACTCAGTACCACCCAGAACTGGAGCAACTAAATCATATTCTCCACCAGGGCTCTGACTACCTCTCACCATGCTCTGAAATCAGGAATATCCTACACACTGTGCTTCCCACACCTCTCACAATGATACTCTGCCACCCACCGAACTTATGCAATATCCTTGTCCATTCCTACTCCACTCCCGCTCCCAATCCCATGCTTCATGGTCATTATCTCTGCAACAGACCTACAAGACCTGTCCCATGCATCCTCCTACCACCATCTACTCCAGTCTGGTCACAGCCATCTCTTATCCCGTCAAAGGCAGGGATAACTTTCAAAGAAGCCATGTGATCTACAAACTAAGCTGCAACTGCTGTGCTGCATATTATGTGGGCATGACAACAAATGAGCTGATGTCCACCTGGATGGCTACTGCCAAACTGTGGTCAAGAGACAGCTGGATCACCCACCTGCTGAAAATGCTGCCCAACATGATGTGCTGAATCATGACAGCTTCACGGCTTGTGCCACCTGGGCTCTTTCAAGCAACTCCAGGTTTTCTGAATTGCGTAGGTAGGAGCTCTCCCTGCAATATACTGTATCCTATGTTCCTGTAACATTTCTGGGCTCCACCTTTCCTAGTTGATAGCTGATGGTTGGAGAGACAACACTGCTGTTACAGTCTGCAGAAACCAGTTGTAAACGTTGGCCACTGATGAATTGTGTATACAAATGGTATTGACCCCCTTCAGTGTCAGTTAAAGCCTGAAGAGGGTGCAAAGAAGAACTGAAACTGGTAGCCATATAATAAATGACATCATAAGGACAGTTGCAGATGTTCCATTTTATTACATAAGGGAACAGCTGAAGTTCATCAGACCTCCAATCACAAGGATGGACATACAAAAACTTCCCTAGTCCCTGTCCTGCGCCTACCTATTTCCTTCCCTTCCACTAGACACTTGTATTCCACCAACACACACACATTCTTTTTCCCCTTCTCTACATTTCTCCCCCCCCCCCCCCCCCCTCCCTTTCTCAAGCTTCCCAACTGCACCTAGCTGCTGTACCTTTTCTCCTTAGTGTTCCACAAGCAGGACTACATCTTTCCCCACCTCTACCCCGCTATCCCTCTCCCTCCGCACCCTATGCCTCTTCCTCACTCCCACTATCCACGCCAATTTGCTGCTCCCATCAGGTGCAGTTCCAGTTGCAATCTGCAGTCCAGGCACAATGTCCTCAGACAGTTGTCAAGTGTGTAAAGTTGTAGCTGTCCGAATGTGTGTGCATTTTCTATTTCAGAAGAAGACCTTTTGGATGAAAGCTTAAATATATAGCAGTCTTTTCATTGTGCCTGTCTACGACTCAACATCATCTCTATACGGCGAGTAGGAATCCATCTTTTTCATAATACTGTTATAAATGGAAATAGTATGAACTACCACACCCTAGGCGTATGGCACAGACCTCATAATCCCAGGTGATATAAATGAAAAGAACTTCCCACAATTTTCTGGCTAGAGAAACATAAACTGGCCACTGGGATTTTAATTTGGTTTCCTATCCATTATCTGACTGTGTGAGGCATCGATAACGTTCCCACCAGCAGAGGGGGTCCCCGATCCATTTGGATACTGGACAAAAGGTGGCACAAATTTGTAATATAGGAAAAAGGTTCTGAAGTAATAAAAACGGAGTTACACAACCTAAGAATAAACGTGAAGAACGATGAGGCTGCAGCTGGTGATCGGTCTCAGAGTTCAGGATGGGCCGGATGTGACGGCACGCAGACCACTTACGGACTGACTGGTGCTTCATTCTGGCAAGCCTCCAACTTAAAATATATAGTTTTATTATCACCTTTGCGGGATGGAAAGTGGCTGGAGTTTGCCTGCTGGGACATAGAAACTAAGCATTTTCTTTTCATCCCCTAAACAAGTGCAGTGTCAGCTGTCTAAATGATGGGTTTTTCTGACACATGCCACATGAGCAAGGAACTCTTGTTTAAAACTTTAAGCATTGTCAGTGGTTGATGCCAACTTGAATAAATTAACTCCATTTCCAGATTTTGCTTCCTCAGTATGTCAGGAATCATTATCACAAATCTTCCTTTCTCCCTGAACTCTTTTCAGTGGTTTAATTTGTGACTGTAAAATTGTATGTATGAGACAGATCAGTTGTTCATCATCAAGGTCTCCTGAGTCTGTCACCAGATTTATTACTTATGGATTACTACCCAATTCAGCCTCCGTTTTAGTTTTCGGTCTTGCGCCCATGTGCATGTCACAGCACTTGGCAGTCTTGCGGGGTTTGTAACAAATAGTCTTATGAATATTAGATTCATGTAGTAATCTTGAGAAACAATCAGATGTTTTGTTTCTGAATAAAACTATGTGACTAGCTTCAGAGTTGAGCCCATTATCCAACACCATGATAACAAATGAAAACATTAATACATATGGTAACTGTTTGTATGCACCTTCTGTGTCAACATTAAGTGAGATAGTGAAAGAATTAAAAGAGAACACCATTCTGCCAAACTCAAAACACCTAAATGCCCAAGTGTCTTCCTTCACACAAAAGTTAAAATTATATGGGGAATTGCTCACCAATCAGGAAGAAAATCACTTTAAAGCAGAAATAACATGTAAGGCGGCAGCAGTTTCTCACAGAAGTCAATTTCTGATATCTAAGACTTCAGAAAATGTTACTAAACCTGCCTTCGCAGTAATAGTGAAATATGTAATTTAAAGATATAGTAATGCTATGAGTGTGCTTATTGTCATTTATAATGTATTTAAGATTCACAAAATCCACAAATACCAAGGGGGGAGCATATGGATTGTACCACTTATCTGAAATACCTTCCAGCTCATCAAAAGACTTCCTTATATAACCTAGAGATTAAGTGTGAAACCTGACTCTTTAATGTGAGCCTCGTGCTAAGATAGCTTAATTCTGTAATATTACATCATATTCAGTCACTTTGTAGTAACTTATATTTTAACACAGAACACAATACTAATAAGTCACAGTCACATTCTAACAATTACTACAAATTGTGTGCAAAATTCCAATTTCAATCTACAACATAAATATACTATTAGATACATACCACAAGCCTATTTAACATCCAAAAATACAAGCATAACACAATAACACAGCAAAGGACAGAGATACAAGCTAGTGATTGCAGGCAGAATTACATATGATCTCACATCTGAGTAGAAGTGAAAGGGAAATAAACACAACAGAAGGGAGAAATTCTACACTATCCATTACAATTGTTAAATACATAAAATAAAAACAAGACAGGGAACAATATTTTAAAACTGAAACACTATCAGTCATAACTTTTATTTATTCAGTTGTTTCTGGTTTTGTATGCACAGCAAACCATGTAAGTGATCATTAGTGTGTATGTACTTGCACAGAAATGACACTATAAATTCCTGAAGTCTGAAAACAATGCACCATCTCACACACGATCAGCATTATGTTTACAGTGACACAATGTATACCCTTGTTTGTACACAAATGCAAATCAATTAGATAATGCATACTTGTGAAACAATTCGATGCCAGTATGCAACAAAAGTGTCCAGCTTCGTTCAATGGATGACTGATAGTGTACATGATAAAGGCTATATGAAATACCTTACACTAATGTGCATGTGAGCACCAGCACTACAGACAAGGTATCAGCAGCACTTGTTTGTCTTATCACTAACATTTATTACAGTAATAACTGTTATCCTTTTAAGAAAGCTCAGAACATCAGAAATAATACAGCATTAACCCTGTATTATTTCTGATAGTCTGAGCTTTCTTAAAAGGATAGCAGTTATTATTGTAACAAATTGTTAGTGATAAGACAAACAAGTGCTCATTCCCATTCGAGTACAGCCTATTACTAGACAAGTTTTGACATTGTAGATGGCCATGTCCCTGCCAGACCAGTTCTTACTGTAAGTGTCCATAGCTCATATGACTTGAGATTGTCACTACTATGCACACTTTCTGTCCATCAATGGTCATAAATGTGTACTATAATACCAGCACCATCACTATTATCCTCATGAATGAGTACTTGCTAACAAAACCAATGCGTTACCAATCCAGATGAAGACTGTAAGTACATTTCAGACTGCAGCATCATCAGTGATTTGAAGGAATGAGGCAATGATGAATGTGATTGAGCAGAGACATTTGTGACAAACTCAACCGCTGTAAACTGTAAATGCTCCAGAAACAGTCACTTCCTAAAAGTTATAAACCATTAGCAGTGTCCTGTGAGCATAACCTTTTTGGCTTGGAGTAGATGATTGTACGTCAGAACGTGCCTGCACTACATTTTTCAGATTAATTAAAACAATAGTACATTTTATGAAGCTGTACATCAAAACATTATAGTTCTTGCAATTCACTTAGCTCTACTTACTTCCACTGAGACTGGGAGTCTTCTAACATGCCACATGGAAACTTTCACTCCAAAATTTTATGACAACCTCTTATGTATCACACTTCATGAACATTTTTTCATGTGTGGTGACGTGTCATTTCGAAAACCTTTCCTCTTCATTAGCCTGACAGTCCAGCAGCTGCTAACAGATTCTCACACATTGTGCTTGTGCTCTTCAATGTGTTTTGTTGAGCTCCATCTCACACAAACTGCGAAAGTTGGATGTGTTATGGATGACACCATATGCAGAACCACATGATTAATGTCCTTATGGTTTGCCACTTCATCAAAAATTGCCCCTTAGTTATTCAAAATCAGGTCACAGACTTTTCCAGTGTTAGCATCAGTAATGGGTGTGACTGGACATCCAACTCCTTCCTTGCTCTTCTTTATTGTTCAGCTACTTTTGACTAGTCCGATCAAGCAGTAAACACTGTCATGATAAAATACCCTCCCTGTAGTATGCTGAAAGCTTTCTGTGGATTTGAACCACTGGCACACCTTCAGATCACAAAAACTGATTATAGAATACCAATCTTTACTGATTGAAACAGAGAATGGTGCAGCCATATGTACTTTGGAAGAATGTAAAGTGAACTGATGTGATAAGGCCAAAAGATGCCACTAGTAAAGAGAATGGTACCATCCAATGGCTAGAGAATGGTCTTAGCCACCCTGCCAACTTACATGCAACTAGAATGAAGATACTGACTTACTTTCATGTAATGTGCTTTTCAACAACTTCCATTATTTACCCATTCATGATCTAGTACAAGGACATTGTCTTAAATGGTTCATCAGTGGCCAACAGCAGATACTGGATAAGATCTGCAGACACACACAAGCATCCACAAACACCCAAAACAACCTTACTACCTTAGTTCCCTAACAAAATTAAGCCCAGTGTAGTTTGTGGTGGCTTCAGTGACTTCAGTTAAGCATTGTATCAGTGTCAGACAGAAAATGTGATATATTGTAACACCAACAAAAATATGTAATGGAATGAGAAGACTACTGTCTGTCACTGTATAGAGCAAATGTTGAAAATAGTGAGCCTGAATGTATACACAAATACAACAACACCAGAGAAAAGAAAGTCAAACTTACTAGGGAAGAGTGGGTTGGGGGGAGGGGGAGGGGCAGAGATTTGAGCATATGAAGAGTGATATGTAAGAGTTTTATGATAAACTTTTACTCCAAAGTTCCACATGGCACGTAAGAAGACTCCCATGCTCTCAGTGGAAATAGATAGAGCTAAGTGAACTACAAGAACTATAATGTTTTATGTTCAGCTTCATAAAATATACTGTTTTCTGCCACTATAGCCAATCTGCTCTCACCGATGGCTGGTGAAAGCTTCGTTATAGTAGTAATTAAAAATTGCAAACACTTATGAATATGAAACTCTCAAACATTGTTATTGTTATTATTATTATTATTATTATTATTATTATTATTATTCAAGCAACTGCTAATTGTTGAACAGAAAAATCCAAGAATGCTAAACCACACAGCTACAGTCTACTAGTTATAGGCCAAGGAGACAGAGGAATGTAAAAGGTGTTGGGGATAATAATGGAAAGATAACACTGAGGAAAGAAAATGGCATGTGTGAGATGCAGATGTTACAGATATTAATTAATTGGGGATAATAATGGAAAGATAAGACTGAGGAAAGGAAATGGCATGTGTGAGATACTGCTGTTACAGATATTAATTAATTCATCACACAGGGCTGATCAACAGGGAAACCAACATAAAGACTGAAAGTTTTCTGTAGTCCTCTAAAAGTCTGTGACACATCAGACCTGTAAAAGGATTATTTGTAACATCATTTTTATTGAATGTATTGTTCTCAGCACTAAGATGTGCTGTTACACGGCTATCTCATCAAATTATCATACATGAAAACTGTTTCACTTTTCTTCATAATTTTTTGGTACATCTGGTGTGAAAGTTACAGGGTCCACCAAACAAGCCTCCACATACAGAGATTAAAAGGTTCCTATGTTTTTTAAATGTATATATAAAAATCATGGTGTACACATACAAGAACTATATTACAGTGAAACCCTAAACTATTGCAAGCGAACACTGGGTAAAATAAAAGGAGTGCTCTGCAAAGAATTCTTTTGGCTCAGATCAGAAATCTGAGTATTACTGCTCAATTCGTCTGTTTCTTATGGACGTCATATCAAAACAAAATTTAGGTGCAGTACACACCTTTTTGCCCAAATAACTAATGAAACTATATCAAACTTCAAACTGCTTTTCTTATAATGGTATCAACTGAATTCCGTAATTTTATTAGTAATAGTGGAAAGTGGCCTGATAAAAAAAACTGGAACCACTCCGTTTCTGCACAAGATTCATAATGTGGATAATTACCTACTTTCAGTCCCAGGTATTTATAATGTTTGATTTTACTGTGTATTTGATTATGTCACTTTAATGACAATTCTCTGCCAGACATTGTATGCACTGTGTTTTATTGATGTTTAGAGAAATGTGCATTCTGCAAGTCACATAACTTACTCCACTAACTCGCTCAAATTTTTCCCAAAGCCACACACATCACTTGTAGATAGCAGGTCTTGTTTTTATTCTGTCTAGTAACAGTCTGATTATATGTATGAAGAGAATCAGTGCATAATGAACATAATATTCCGTTATGCACACACCACCACTTCCCTTGCTTCAGGCAACTTATAAAGTTAAAAATTTCAGCTGCTGCTGACCCTAGAGAACAACCTCCTGTTGCATGTTTCCTTGATATGATGGTACCCTTTGCTTTGCTACAAGCATGTTTCTGTGTTGCACACAGAAAATACCAGAACCTCATGAGTATATACAACAGGAAAGATATGCCTGTTAACACCACAGTACCACAAAGGGTCTATACATCTATATGTTAACATCACTGAGATTCAAAATTGAAATTTTTCTCAGAGCCTGAAACTCATTGTCTTATGGTAGTCACATTCTCCCCTCCTCCCCCTCCCATTTTTAAAGGAAAAAAAGAGGAACTCCCTACTGGTAAGACAGGAAAATAGACAATTTTATATAGCTCACATATTTGAAAAATGCTACTGATTTACCTGAGGAAGCTGAGGATGCTGTTGTTGAGGTCTCTGTGCTTGCACCAGATTTGCTTGGTGGTGACTGCAGTGGTTCTGGTTTAGCAACAGCTTTCCGAGTTCTTGTCTGGGCAATTGCTTTTGATGCAGAATTCTTCACTGGGCTTAACTTTGGTGGCTGTGTTGCTTGATCATCACTTTCACTACTGTTCTCAGGACTAAATATGCTTTTAGTTTTTAGTTTCCTCTGTGTTGTGGAATCTGCCTGTTTACTTGCAGCAGCAGACTTTGTAGCGGGTTTTTCGGCTGTCGACTTAGCATTGGCATTTGAGCCAGATTCTTTTACTCCCCTTTGTCCTGATCCAGCATTGTTTTTTGTTGGGTTAACTCTAGAAGGCTTCTGAATTGGAGTAACAGTGGCAGTTGCTTTTGGTTTTGTTGAAGCTTTCCGCTTCACAGTTGGCTTAACAGGTGAATCCTCAGATTCTGATGAGCATGCAGCCGTGGCGTTAGCTTTAGATTGCCTAGTTTTTGAATTTGAAACCTGCGACTTCTCTTTAGGTTTTGCAGTCTCGGTATCATTTGAAACTGTTGTACTTTTACTACTCTTGACAGGTGAGTTTTTCTTTTTTGCCACTTTTCTAGTGTCCGAATCGGTCGACCCATTTGCACTCTTCTCCGCACTACCCTGTGATGTCGACGTATTCTCCGTGTCTGAAGAACTTGAATCAGAACCACTAGAAGAAGATGAACTCGAAGATGAGGAGGAGCTGTTACTTGAACTAGACGCCTCAGAGCTTGATGCTGCTTCCTGAAAGCAAGACATAATCAGGTTTATGCACAAAGACACAACACAACACATAATAAAATCACAATAACAAATTATCAAAAATGTAATCTAAACAACAGAAGTGTGTGAAAGATATACAAACAAAAATCTGACTTACACAGACATTTGTAAACTGTCTTGAAAGCAGATACACATAGAAAAGAAACAAACAAAGTCACATAAACAACGCTGATAAGAAAATGAAGTTTTATACAAACACGAGTGTTGCCATGCAAAAGCAATACACACTAGTAACACTTAATAACATACCTTACAGGACTGATAAAATTAGTTTTGTTATAACAGTAGACCGTAATAACCCAAACGCTGACCTGACATTATGAAGCATGTCTCTAATTTGTTTTGTAAGTTTTTACCATTTACAATGAAAACATCGGAGGTTCATTGGAACTGTTAGTTTTATGGGTTATTCTCTGGTTAGAGAGCATGCTGAAAAGGAAAGAAATATTGAATGTACTTAGCTGTTGTAAACGTGAAAAATAACTAAGCTAGGAAAGGGTAAATTTTTTTTGAGTCCTACATAAAGTAAAATGCTTTACATGGGATTTCTCTCTTTGTTATCTAAGTATGTATCACCACTAGATTAATGAGTAATGAGTACAGAAATACTGCTTTTCTACTGAGTTTAAGACAGAATGTGTACATAATGGGAGGCCTCAGTTCTGAATTCTAGCAATGCAATTTAAAAGCAATTTTCAGATGTTAATTAGAGTCAAGCTGAAAATTAATGCTACAACATTAATTATGTGATAAATAGAGTCACATTCACTAAAACTGATTATGCAGTATGTAAGCAAAGTGATGTGAAACGTTGCCAGCCTAGAGATCTCAGGAAATATTTCTTCTTGGTAAGTGTATAATACTGCAAAACGCTTAATATCTACAGTTGTCATAAAGAGCGAAGAAAAAAATTTGTTTGCAAGGCAAATACGTGGCAAGCAACAGATAACAAACTGTTTGAGTTTACACTCATAGTTGCAGTGATTCCACTACAAGGCTTAACTTTCTCAGATGGCTTGCAAGCAGGGCAAATACCGGAATGTTCCAACACTTGGTGTAAATAGATTGAGATATGATAAAATGAGTCACTGGGTTACGACAGTAATTTTTTTTTGCAACAGAGAGACATTAAAATAGTAAGTTTATGAGCTCTTGAAAGAAGGAAAATGCAAAAATGACCACCACATTTAACTTTTTTTAAAATTCTTTTTTGTCAGTATTCATAAAAAAAAATCATTCTGGGTGAATACATACTTATATTTGAAACATAATACTGACTCAGTCAACAAGGTATTTCACAGCAGCATGTACAACTGTTAAGTGTATCTGGTAAAAGTAGAAATTAGGGTTTCAGATTCAAAATGAATGAAAATAAAACTATTATGTCATCATAAAATACTGTTACCATGTTGTTAACCATACTTTAGTTGGTTAAGTTGCTAATACTACATTCAGAAATTCTCTATGCAGTTTACAGAACAATGATTTAAGTTGTAAAACATTGTTTTTAAAGATTTCTATATCAACCTTCTGACAAACAAATAGAAAGCACTACAAGTTACTAAGAAAATAGATTCGATCAAACACACATCGTAAAAGTTTCTCCTCTGTGACTTATTTTACTTGTACATCAATGATTTTACAAATTTGTAAGTTAACTAGTTGAAAGAATAAATGCAGATGCAGAGTGAGAAAAAGCGAAAAGACTGTGCCAGGTCAATAAAAATAAGGATGAATAGAACTGAGAATGAGTACTGTTTATTGGTAGTACCAAGGACTGATATTCAGTCCATAATTTTAACATGTGATTAAAATTATTAACTTTTCAGTATAGTGCATGTATAGAGTTGTAAATATGTTTTTTACCTAGCACAAGATTTTATAAAACATATAATTTCAATTAGAGTCTTGAAGGTAGGTGATGGGGTACTGGCGGAAATAAGGCCATGAGGATGGCTTCGTAATAAAAGTAAAGGCCCTGGGTTCAAGTACCATTCCGGCACACAGTTTTGATCTGCCAGGAAGTTTCAAATGCTTGCAATGTTTCTTTACGCATCGGTCTAAGTACTTGACTTGTGCATTAGTTATCAGTGTCAACTTGAAATAATAAGCGGCTAAACACAGGCATTTAAGTAACAAAAAAATCATTCAGCTGAAACCCATATTCATTTCCTCTTGAGAGAATTTGTAAGAAACATTTTGTATCTGCGCCTCACTACAAATAAGAATGTAATTCATAACCTAATCAGTAACGAGCGTTCCTGAAATGACAGTATTACATTTTGGAATTATTTGTGATTTATGTTTGGGTCATATTTGTTCCTTATTCTTTTGTATTTCTGCTGCTCAGGGGAGAATAATATAAGCTTTGAAAGATCAGAATCCCATTTTTAATTAAATCCAAATACAAGAAAAAAACACACACACACACACACACAGTTTGGGTTATAAGTATACTGGTAGTGAATGACTAACACAATTGGGAAAACAATAAAATATGTAGTAAAGCTGTGAGGAAGCGTCGTGGGTTGTGCTTGGGTAGCTCAGTTGGTAGAGCACTTGCTCGCGAAAGGCAAGGGTCCCGAGTTAGAAATCTCGGTCGGACACACAGTTTTAATCTGCCAGGAAGTTTCATATCAGCGCACACTCCGCTGCAGAGTGAAAATCTCATTCTGGAAACACCCCCAGGCTGTGGCTAAGCCATGTCTCCACAGTATCCTTTCTTTCAGGAGTGCTAGTTCTGCAAGGTTCGCAGGAGAGCTTCTGTAAAGTTTGGAAGGTAGGAGACGAGATACTGGCAGAAGTAAAGCTGTGAGGACCGGTCGTGAGTCGTGCTTCGGTAGCTCAGATGGTAGAGCACTTGCCCGCAGTAGGCAAAGGTCCCGAGTTCGAGTCTCGGTCGGGCACACAGTTTTAATCTGCCAGGAAGTTTCAATAAAATATGTACCCTATCCTGTCTAGGGCCACATAAACGAATCTAGAAAGTATTAACAGATTTCTTTGGCCTCTTGCATTAAACTTAATGGAAATGGACACATACTTCATTAAAAATTACCCCATTCGCCTTGTATGTGTTTTGAGCTGCTAATTCACTCATATTTACAGGTGAGATATCTTTGCAACTGGATAATACCCAGAGTGTCGTGACTGATAGCCATATAATCTTTGTCTATACTACTACAAGATAGATGAACTCAACAGTAATTAAAGTGTGTGTGTAAATATAAACTTAACAATGAAACCAAACTGGATAAGACAATTAATACTTCAAAACTGGTGTATCTGCAAACAGAAACCAGCAGTGTGAAATATGAAAACTGAGCATACAATAATAAAACTGTTAATGGTGCCATTTCTATCAACATTTCACACTAATAAGTCAAAATTTTGATATCATGTTCACTGAAAGCATCCATACAAAAATAAGATGTTCACCTACATGTGTAAAAATTACAAGTGACACATCAATGTTACATAAAGATGTGCTTTCCAATGGGCGACACTACCAAATATATTATATTGGGATCTTACAACAGTCTTTCATCATAGGGTCTTATAAAATTAATGCTGATTGTATTTTTAAGAAAAAAAAACTGTGTATTGGTTTTGTTACACTGCTATGGGGCAAATATTAAAAAAAAGTCTTTGGCACATTATCCATGTCCAAGTCACAATTTGCACTTTTCTCATAATATCTGATGTAATATTGAAGGGGGCGGACTTGCACATTTTAGAGCTTCAAGAAAAAATTCACGATGACACAAACTGTCTTCAAACCTGGTTGCAAATAAATCTATATAACTGAGAAATGCAGATAAGGGCACATAAACAACTGCGACCTAACAAATCATGTTGTATACAAGAAATTTTATTACAGGAAGAATATAGAATTAAATATAATATTTAATGGATTATGTTGAAGTAGTTGGATAAACTCACTTAAGAAAAATAAAGCAAAATATTATGTTAAAACTAACTTATTTTATCATCACACATCAGACTATTGGCCAGTACTGCTCTGACTGCATTCCAAGTAATAGCAAAAGGAGCAGTGGAGCCTCTGACATTGCAGCAGGTTTTAGAAAAGAAAAAGTACTAAACTACAACAGAGACCCTTCATCTAGCCGAGATCTTAATTTTTAAACACCATAGTAAAATGGGCTTACTTACATTTACACTTGTGTACAAAAGCAGCCTGTGACAGAAAAGAGACAAATAAAGAGAATCATCATCGTTTAAATCTTAACTTACAGAAATTAGTTATAAGCCTTTAAGATGAACATTAAAATGATCTACAAATCAATTCTGATAGATTTGCTCTTTGCTGTACTTAATTCTTCATGGAGTGAAACATTACGTCCTGCAATAGACACACATAAAAGGACATACACCATCCTCGCTTTCTTCTGAAAGATAGCATAGAGTTTATTTTTATATGTGGCTCTCTGCAGTACTGAATATTTCACATTCTGAATGTGAATACTAGCCAGTAGTTCTGTCATGTAACTGTTTTTACAACTGTACAAAATTTTGATATCAGAGTGATTTATCATCCACCAGATGGCAGCAACTTTTTTTTTTTTTTTTTTTTTTTTTTTTTTAATGAAGTGTAAACTGAGGAAGCACTGAGCATATTAATGCTATCATCATTACATAACTTTCAATATGAATATTGGTTCTTAATAGCTTCAGGGAAAGGAAATAAAAGTACACTGCATCAAGCAGTCTCTCATTGGTGAAGATTGCTTAGTGTGTTTAAGAATCACACCCTCAACAATCTAAGACAGTCAAGAGAAATGCATGTCCCCAACACAATGTTTTCTCTGGCAGGGGTATTTTTCCCTGAATCAAGGTATTCATAGTAAACTCCTGACACAATGGCATTTGAAAATACCAGTTGTAGCACAACCTTGGAGGTGGAGGAACCCATTTATTGGGCATTCACGACATAGCCTCGACCAAATGCATTGACACCATGTGTATTGCCTACCTGAGTGCTTGACTGATATACTAATGGACAGCATAAGGTTTAAGATTACTCTAACCATGAGACATGCTGCATAATTCTATCCTCCACAGCAGTAGCACATCTCTCACACCACATAGCAGTGGTTTCTAATCCAATGGCTCACAGTGTATGGCCAAATAAAATATCAAATTCACAATACTCTATTTAATCAAGTAGTTCATAAGAAATCAGACACAGTTGTTTCACTGCTTAGTATGAATTGCTGAATATGCGCAAAGGAGATATGTCACAGAAAACCTTTGATTTCACAAAATATACTGCCTTGCTACTACTGATCCCATTTGGGTCTTGAATACAATGTCGTTTCTAGAGAGACAAAAACGTATCTCCAAAAATCAGAGGGGATTTAGGAAGCATGACTCATGTCAAACAGGGTATTTTGTTTTCACACATGATATAATGCAAATTGTGGATGTGGGCAAACAGGCAAATGCTGAATGAATTCTTTGGTGTCTAAAATGGTTGAATACCACAACCCTGCCAATTGACAAAGACATGAAAATATGGAGTGCCTTCTCAAATACGCACTTACCTCAAATAATTTAGATTTGGAATCTAATATGTTGGTGTGTATGTCAAATACTTAGAAGAGCAAAGGCAACACAAATTACTACAGTGTAGTAATATGATGTCAATGATTCATTCATTCACAGCTTTTCACCCCCCCTCCCCCCCCCCCCCCCCCACATATAACTTACATCTTATCTTAAAGCCAAGAATGGTTTTGGAGAAATTATTTTTGAGGAAATGAAAGCATTCTTATTTTCTGTATTGACGACAAGAGTGTCAAAATGTTTAACAATGATTCTTCCACAAAACTATCTTCAATAGATAACACAAGTGAAAAGTTAATGCTATCAAGTTGTACCAGCTTATACATGGTGAATATTAACAAAACCAAAAAACTGCAGGGACTGATTCCTAACTGGAAATGGAGGAAAAAAAGTCATATGAACGTATGTCTGGAAATAAACTGTTGCCACAGAAGATGGCTCTCACGAATGAAATTTCCTCTGACAACATGATGTGTGTTCCTTGTGAGCTGCAAGCTGTGCAACTGATGCAGCATACTGTAAGCAGCAGAATGGGCTGGTATTCATGTTGGCAACAAGCTGAAATGGTGTTGTTTTTGTGTGCCCGAGCAGATGGAAATGGTCAAGAGACAGCACAGTTATACCAAAAGAAGTACTCTTACAGGCTCCAATCACATCACACAATATTTCAAACCATTTTTGGGTATTTCTGTGGTTATGGGTCCTTTTAGACAGGTGGATACGAAGAGAAGTGGCAGACTGCGCATACACCAGATTTCGAGGACCAGGTTCTACAGGATACTGAGACGAACCTTAATACAATATGCAGGCAAGTGGCCCGCCAACATGCCGTAAACTAAAATACGATTATGTGTGTCCTACAGGAGAAAAGGCCTTGAAATGTTGTGTGATGTGGTTGATGTCTATGAGTATATTTGTTTTGTTGCCTCATGACCGTTTCCATCTGCTTGGATATCCACAAACACAATCTTGGCTTGTTTCCGACTTAATACTGGACCATTCTGCTGCTTACAGTGCGCTGCATCGATCACACAGCCTGGAACACACAAGGAAAACACGGCACATGGTTAGAGGAACTTTCACTTATCACTGCCATCGAATGTGGCAAAGATACATTTCCAGACACATGTATATTGGACCTTTTTTTCCTTCCTTTCCAGTCAGGAAATCGTTCCTGCAGTTTGTCAGTCTGATTAATATTGACCCTGTATTTTCCTACCAACTGCTCTAACATCTCACAGATGCAATTACAGTAGGCAACAACAAGTTAAGGAGAGTAGATATGACAAGATGCAAAACAGGACACCACACACCCACATCATCATTTGGCATTACTGCAACAAGTACACTACAAAAAATACAAATTTCTTATTCTCAAGGACATACAAATGAATGGTGTAAAATACTACATTAAGTGACAAGCTAATTTAGCCAAAGACAGATGTGTTTTAACAGCAATTTGTATTAACATAGTACTTCACATTTACATTACAGGTTCAATAAATAAATAAATAAATAATAAGTTGACAGCTACACTAATTAATACAAATTATCAACTGACATTTTTAATAAAAGTTTGAAAGCAATAAATGATAATATTTATGTGTAACAATGGCAAATAGAGGAGTTAAAATGTGTGTTATACAATGATGATTTGTTAGGAAGATTTACTAGGTTGTAGACCTACATGGTTTTTTTTTTTTTTTTTTTTTGTGGGGTTTAAGGGCGCTCAACTACTGAGGTCATTAGCGCCCAGTCACCGTTGTTAGAGCACATGGAATCTAGTAAAACTCAAGGGGAGGGGGGGACACCAGAAAGACCTGACAAAGATGCAGATAAAATAAGTAAAAAGGTTAGATGTCTTTGGACAAGCCAGTCAAAGTTATAAAACGCAGAACACGAGCAGCTGCTTGAGCGTCATCAGCTAAAATATCCGGTAAAGTAGATGGCAGGGACAGGACAACATGAGATTGACTAAAGCAGGGACACGACAATAAAACATGGCGCACTGTTAATGCCTGACCACAAGGGCACTGCGGGGCTGGGTCACCGGAGAGCAGGTAGCGGTGGCTAAACCGGCAATGCCCAATCCGCAACCTGGTCAGAAGGACCTCCTCTCGCCGAGATGGTCGGGAGAAGGTTGTCCAAGCAGTTGGGAGGGGTTTTACTTCCCGGAGCTTGTTTCCTTGGAGGGATGACCAAGCATCCCACCACAACGACACAAGCCTCTTACAAACATCCGCACGAACGTCAGATGACGGGACACAATGGGAGGCTGGCCGAGGCAGGAGGACTGCAGCCTTGGCTGCAGCATCCGCAGCCTCAGTCCCAGGCACTCCTACATGTCCGGGAACCCACAGAAAGCTGACAGGAGAACCATTATCAGCGAAAGAATGGAGGGACTGCAGTATCCCTTGAATCAAGGGATGGACCAGATAGGGAGCTCCAATGCTCTGAAGAGCACTGAGTGAGTCAGAGCAGAGTACACATGATGAATGGTGGTGGCGGCGGGCATACTGAACGGCCTGATGGAGAGCAAAAAGCTCGGCCGTAAAGCTCGAACATTGGTCGAGGAGCCGGTATTTAAAGGTGGCGGCCCCGACGACAAAGGCACAGCCGACACCATCGTCAGTTTTGGAGCCATCGGTGTAAATAAAGGTGTGACCGGCAAGTCGAGCACGGAGTTCGACAAACCGTGAGCAATACACTGCAGCCGGAGTACCCTCCTTCGGGAGTGAGCTGAGGCCGAGATAAATATGAACCGGAGCCTGGAGCCAAGGTGGTGTCGGGCTCTCACCCTCTCTGAAGGTGGTAGGGAGGGCAAAATCCAATTGTCGAAGCAGGCGACGGAAGCGGACTCCGGGGGGCAGTAGGGCAGACACATACAACCCGTACTGACGGTCGAGAGAATCGGCGCAGAAGGACTGGTAAGAGGAGTGGTCGGGCATAGACAACAGCCGGCAGGCATACCGACACAGCAGTACGTCGCGCCAGTAGGTCAATGGTAATTCAGCAGCTTCAGCATAAAGACTCTCCACAGGACTAGTGTAGAAGGCTCTGGTCGCAAGACGTAACCCCCGATGGTGGATGGAGTTGAGACGGCGTAAGAGGGATGGCCGAGCAGACGAGGCTCCCATAATCCAGCTTTGATCGGACTATGGACCGATACAAGCGAAGCAGGACAGTGCGATCCGCTCCCCAAGATGAACCACTAAGAACTCTGAGGACATTAAGGGAACGTGTACAACGGACCGCCAAATAAGAGACATGCGGAGACCAACACAGTTTCTTGTCCAACGTGAGCCCCAGAAACTTAGTTGTTTCCACGAATGGCAGAACAACGGGACCGAGATGTAAGGATGGCGGAAGGAACGCTTTATATCGCCAAAAGTTGATACAAACCGTCTTCTCTTCAGAGAACCGGAAGCCATTTGCCACGCTCCATGAGTATAGGCTGTCTAGACAACGCTGAAGGCAGCGCTCCAGGAGGCGTGTTCTCTGGGCACTGCAGTAGATCGCGAAGTCATCGACAAAGAAAGAGCCTGAGACATTAGGTGGAATGCAATCAATAATTGGATTGATCGCGATGGCAAAAAGGGCGACGCACAAGACGGAGCCCTGAGGCACTCCGTTCTCCTGGAGGAAGACGTCGGACAATACGGAACCCACACGTACCCTAAACTTTCGATCCGTTAAAAAGGAATCAATAAAAAGGGGCAGGCGACCGCGTAGGCCCCACCTGTGCATAGTGCGGAGGATACCTCCTCTCCAACAGGTATCATAAGCCTTCTCCAAATCGAAGAACACGGCTACCATTTGGCGCCTTCACAAAAAGTTGTTCATGATGAATGTCTACAAGGTCACAAGGTGGTCAACAGCGGAGCGGCGGCGACAAAAGCCGCATTGGACATTGGTAAGCAGCCGTCGAAATTCAAGAATCCAAACTAACCGAGCATGAACCATGCGCTCCATCACCTTACAGACACAGCTTGTAAGAGAAATGGGGCAGTAACTAGAAGGAAGGTGTCTATCCTTCCCGGGTTTGGGTATAGGAACAACGACGGCGTCACGCCAACGCATGGGGACCTGATCTTCGGTTCAGACGCGATTGTAGGTACGAAGAAGGAAGCTTTTGCCCGCCGGAGAAAGGTGTGCCAGCATCTGAACGTGAATGGCATCTGGCCCCGGAGCAGAGGACCGGGACAGTGCAAGCGCACGTTCGAGTTCCCGCATAGTAAAGGGGGCATTATAAGTTTCCAGATTCAGCGAGTGGAAGGAAGGTCGCCGAGCCTCTTCTGCCTCTTTCCTGGGAAGGAAGGCAGGGTGGTAATGGGCGGAGCTTGAAACCTCCGTGAAAAACCGGCCGAAGGCGTTGAAGACAGCCACAGGATCAACGAGGACCTCATTACCTGAGGTCAGGCCAGGTACTGAGGAGTGGGCCTTAATGCCCGACAGCCGGCGCAGGCCACCCCTTACGACAGAAGAGGGAGTAAAACTGTTAAAGGAGCTGGTGAAAGAGGCCCAACAAGCTTTTTTGCTGTCTTTGATGACACTACGGCAATGCGCTCGGAGTCGTTTGTATCCAATACAATTCGCCAATGTAGGATGGCGGCGAAAGGTGCGTAAAGCACGTCATCGAGCACGGATAGCGTCTCTACAAGCCTCGTTCCACCAGGGGATGGAAACGCGACGTGAAGAAGAGGTAGTACGAGGAATGGAACGGTCGGCAGCATTGATGATAACAGCCGTGAGGTATTCGACCTGACTGTCACAACTGAGAAAATCGTGGTCCGGAAAGGTCGCCAGGGAGGAGTAAAGTCCCCAGTCAGATTTCGGTATGTTCCAGCTCGAAGGACGTGGGGATGGGGTGTGGTGCAGGAGACGAATGACACAGGGGAAGTGGTCGCTCGAATAGGTGTCAGAAAGGACATACCACTCGAACCGACGGGCAATAGTGGTAGAACAGATCGAGAGGTCCAAGTGGGAGTAGGTATGAGTAGAGTCCGAGAGGAAAGTCGGGGCGCCAGTATTGAGGCAGACAAGATTGAGATGGTTGAAGACATCCACCAAGAGTGAGCCTCTTCGACAGGATGCAGGAGAGCCCCAAAGGGGATGATGGGCATTGAAGTCGCCAAACAATAAAAACGGCAGGGGAAGCTGAACGATCAGGTGCATCATGTCAGCCCGACTAAGAGCAGATGACGATGGAGAGTAGATGGTACAAACTGAAAAAGTAAAAGCAGAAAGAGTAATACGGACAGCTATTTTTTGGAGTGGGGTAGTCAATGGGATGGGATGGTAATAGACATCGTCCCAAACGAGCAACATGACCCCACCATGAGCTGGGATACCGTCCACAGGGGTGAGGTCATACCGCTCCGAGGTATAGTGGGTAAAGGCAATACGGTCAGTCGGGCGCAACTTGGTTTCCTGGAGACCAAGGACGAGCGGACAGTGCAGGCGGAGGGGCAGTTGTAATTCCTCCCGATTAGATCGAATACCTCTTATGTTCCAATGTAACAAGGCCATCGCTAGTCAAAAAAGAGGGGGAACGAGACGGGGGAAGAGCTGGTCACCTTGACGGCCGCGGAGGTCCAGGTTTCGAGGGAACAACGCTACAACCGGCGGGAGGCGGATCCTGTTCCATCGAGTCGTCGCCAGCTGCGGCCGCTGTCCCTGGTTGTGTAGGAGGGGCAGCATCATTTGCCGACGAGGGGCCAGCTGAGCGCCTGGCAGCAGAGCGTCCCGGCGAAACTGAGGACGGCTGGGAGCAGCGACTCACGGATGGAGTGTCAGACGAAACGCGCCGGGGTGGAGAGGGGGATAGAGACTACTTCTTGGAGGCCTTCTTGGAAGTCCGAGGAGGCACAGGGATGGTGGGCTGGACCTGAAGAAGGTCCTCACACGCGGGGTCGGTTTTGGAACGCCGGACCTCGGAAGCTGGGGTCCGGAACATTTCCCCGATGGATGCCTGAGAAGAGGATCGCTTCTCAGGCGGCGAGGGGGGGGGGGGGAGGAGGAGGAGGAAGGGTGGCCCCTGGGGCAGAGGGGGCGGGGGCCACTGGGGAGGAGGATTTGGAAGGGAGGGATTTGGGAGGCTGAGGCAGAGACCCCGGATGGGGGGAGGAGGCGGAGGGGGGACAGGATAGGGGTGAGGATACTGCGGAAGGAGTGGACACAACTGAAGCAAACGAAGTGGTCAACGGCACAGGATGGAGGCGGTCATACTTCTTCCTGGCCTCAGAATAAGAGAGCCGATCCAAAGTTTTGAGTTCTTGTATCTTCTTCTCCTTCTGATATGTGGGGCAGTCTGAGGATCTAGGCGAGTGGATGCCAGGACAATTAACGCACCGAGGTGGTGGGGTGCATGTATGTTCCTCACGAACAGGACGTCCACAATCGCCACAAAGGGGCTCAGCCTCACACCGTGACGACATGTGCCCAAAGCGCAAACACCGAAAACAGCGCATAGGAGGCGGGACGTAAGGTCGCACGTCGCACCGGTAGCACATCACCTTTAACTTCTCCGGGAGAACGTCCCCCTCGAAGGCGAGGATAAAGGCCCCGGTGTCGATGCGACGGTCTTTGGGGCCGCGCTGTACTCGCCGGACGAAATGCACGCCTCGGCGCTCCAGGTTGGCCCTGAGCTCCTCATCAGATTGCAGCAGGAGGTCACGATGAAAAATAACCCCCTGCGTCCTATTTAGTGCCAGATGCGGGACAATGGACACTGGGATGTCCCCTAGGCAGTCGCACGCCTGGAGCGCCGCCGACTGTGTGGCGGAGGTGGTCTTGAGAAGAACGGACCCCGAACGCATCTTACTGAGAGCCTCGATTTCCCCGAAGATGTCCTCAATGTGCTGAACAAAGAACATGGGCTTGGAGGTGGCGAACGTCCCCCTATCGGTTCGAGAACAGACCAAATAGCGGGTGAAGTACTTCGCCCCAAGCCGGCGGGCCTGTCCCTCCTCCCAGGGAGTGGCCAAGGGGGAAAGGGCAGGAGAACCAGAACTAGAAACAGTACCTTTCCTTTTGAAAGACACGGCCGCAGAGCGACCTGATACGTGTTGACGTTTCATCTGCAAAACGTCCGCCCCGATACCACCCACTCCGACCAGGGGCTCTCCCCACGGGCGCCACCCAGCCTCAGCAAGGGCCACCTGGCAGGATGACCGTTGCCGGGAGTCCTGATGCCCCAAGGAGACGGGCATCTACTCCTTGGCCGACGTGGGGAGGGTGCAGCTCAGATATCGGCAGTACGATCCCTGTGTTGTCAGGGGGCTACAACCTAGAGGGTACATGACGACCCCACCACAACGGGCTGGCTACCGTGCTGGATTTCTGGTGCCATGGAAAGTCCATCATGATCGTAGGTGCAGATGGGGACGCACTATGGGCGTAACTTGTACCACCCATCAGGCGTTTAGGCCCAATTTGAGGAATAGTGGGTATGCAACAACGCCGGTACAATGCTGAGTGCCAAGGTCTTAGTGCACTGAGGACCAGTGGTACACCACGTAAGGCGTCCTTCCCCAAAAGGCTCGTACTTCTGTAGAATTTTGAAAAATGGAGGTCAAACCCCAAGGGGGACCATCACATGGAAGGCCGAAACGGTTGAAACTCCTTTTAGTCGCCTCTTACAGGCAGGAATACCTCGGGCCTATTCTTACCCCGGACCCGCAGGGGGGGACCTACATGGTGCAAAATATTAACAGTTGTATGGAACCAAAGATGGCACTTCAACTTTTGAAAACTACCTCTAGCCCATCATCATCATCATCATCATCATCATCATCACTGTCATCATCAACAACAACAATCAGAAACTAAATTACAATTAACAATGCCAACTAAAAACTGGTGCAGAGATATCGGCAGATATTTTCAGTAATGGCTGCTACCCAGTACCTCATCATGTTTGCATAAACCAGTTTTGCTTTACAATTGTCAGAGATTAGTCTGGTATTTTGCAGGTCCCACGAGAAAAATTCCCACAGCAGCAAGGTTTAATAAGGAAACTGTGAATACCATCGTTAAAGCAAGTACCAAATGCAATGGCAAGAGGTACTATTATATTAGCTGCTCTGATTTGGTTCAGTGAGAAAATAAGGAAAGAAACAAGAGCAAATGGAAAAATAAAGAAGAAGAAGGGAGGGGGGGAATGTAGTAGCAGTAAATTAGGTCTCAATGGGAACACTGGTTGCAAGTACACTTCTTTAATAATGTCTGCTCTAGTAGATATGGCACACATTTTTCTTTATACAGGGCCGTAATTGTCTCAACCAGCAATTGGTCTGGAATCTAAACTGTCTCTTACTTTTTTCTGCACACAAGAGTTATAAGAAGTGAAGCCTATTTAAATCGTACACCACATGCACTCACTTTTACTGAACTTTGCCTCCATCCAGATAACTAATGTATCCAGTGCAATTTGTTTTTAAGTTGACACTACAGCAAAAGACAAGCAATGAAAAGCCACCATCACTAGCATTTGCTGGAATTAGCTGTGAAAGGCTTTTTATCGCCCACTCATTAATCGTGGTATTTTGGGAGGCAAACACAAATCAACCACACAATCACAGATCAGTCTGCTGGTTTCTGATTTGATTCATTTAATTTGAGTGGAAGATTACAGGATTAATTGTGCTTTTATTTCTGTAAGATGTCAGATCATTAGAACAATATTGTGAATGTCATCCAGAATGTACAGAACATTTGCTCACAGACCTTGTACAGCTATTTCACTGCAGTTGTGAACCTGTGATACCAGTACCAGAGGTGCCTCAAGTACTATCCTCTCCTGTGGATCCTGTCTCCTCTGCAGAAAGGATAGGATCTGTCATTACCCGCTCACTTGACTGTGAGTGGTGTGTCAATGGTAGACCTAGGTATCCCGTACAGAGTGGATGGGGATTAGGGAGGACTCAGCATTTTGTACCGATCCACCTAACCAATAAGTTTGAGATGCTGTCTTTCACTGAAACTGGCCCAATGGTACTCACTTCACCTGTTGTGGGGGAACCTGTTCTGTCCGGTGTCAGAAGGAAGCAAATGCAAAAGGGTAGGGGTCTATTAATTGCTGGCAGTTCAAACGTATGGCGAATGATAGCACCCCTTAGGGAAGTGGAAGCAAGGGACAGGAAAGTGTGCACTCTGTGTGTATGCCTGGGAGCTATCCCGGCAGCCATTGAGGGAACAGGGTGCAACCAACTGCAGATCGTGGCGCAAGCTCGAACAAATGATGCCTGTCGTCTGGGGTCCAGGGTCATTCTTTGTTCATTCCAGCAACTGGCAGAGAAGATAGAGGAGGTCAGCTTTGAGTGTGGAGTTTCAATGAAGCTCACAATTTGCAGAATTGTCACCAGAACTGATCATGGCCCTATGGTTCTAAGTTGAGTGGAAGGACTGAACCAGAGACATTGAAAGTTCTCTGACAAGATAGGCTGCGACTTCCTGGACTTGCACAACAGGGTTGAGAACTGTACTGTCCCCCTAAATAGGTCAGGTGCACAGAGGATGATGGAAATGTATTGGATCTAATGGCAACAAATAGACCCGACCTCTTTGAGGATGTACACTTTGAAACTGGTATCAGTAACCATGATGCAGTTGAGACAACAATGATTACCAAAGTACAATGGACAACTAAAACAAGCAGAAAGAGATATATATTCAGTAAACTAGATTTAAAAAAAAAAATCAGTGTGGAGGAACTTTGGCTCGAGTTTAAAAGAATAGTCGAATATGCACTGGACAGAACAGTTCATAATGGTAGGGAACCTCCATGGTATATATTCACAGTAAAGAAGCTTCTAAAGAAACAGAGATGACTGCATAATACACGTAAAACAAAGTGTATGGCTATAGATAGAGAGACGCTGAATGAAACACGTTTGGCTGCCAAAAGAGTAATGCGTGATGCCTTCAATAACTACTGTAGCAGAATATTGTCAAATGACATTTCACAAAATCCAGTGAAATTATTGTCGTATGTAGTGGCTGTTTGTGACACCAAAAATAAGTGTCCGGGCCCTAGCGAATGAGCCAGGAACTGAAATTGAGGGTAATGAAGCAAAAGCTGAAATGCTTAACTCTGTTTTAAAATGTTCCTTTAACAAAGGAAAACATAGGAGAATTGCCCCAATTTAATCCTTGTATGACTGAAAAGAGGAATGAAATAATTATTAGCACCAGTGGCATCGAGAAACAGCTGAAATCGTTAAAAAATTTAACAAAGCTGCAGGCCCTGATAGAATCCCTGTCAGATTCTACACTCAATTTGTGGCTCAGTTAGCCCTACTTCTTGCTATATTCTATCGTAGATCCTAGAACAATAAAGTGTGCCCAGTTCTTGGAAAAAGCACAGGTCACAGCCATCTACAAGAGGAGTAGTAAAAGTGATCCATAAAACTACTGTCCAATATCCATGACATTGATTTGTTGTAGAATCTTAGAACATATTCTGAGCTCAAACATAATGAGGTATCTTGAACAGAATGACCTCCTCAATGCCAACCAACACGGAGTCCGAAAACATCGACCATGTGAAACTCAACTTGCACTTTTCTCATATGACATACAGAAAGCATTGGATCAAGGCCACCAAGTAGATGCAGTGTTCCTTGATTTCCTAAAAAAACATCTGACTCAGTACTGCACCTACACTTATTCTCAAAAGTACAGTCGTATGGGATATCAAGTGAAATTTGTGACTGGATTGAGGACTTTTTGGCAGGGAGAGACACAGCATGTTATCTTGGATGGAGAGTGAGCATCAGATGAAGACGTAACTTTGGGTGTGCCCCAGAGAAATGTGTTGGGACCCTTGTTGTTCATGTTGCATATTAATGACCTTGCAGATAGTATTAATAGTAAAATTAGGCTTTTTGCAGATGATACAGTTATCTATAATGAAGTACTATCTGAGGGAAGCTGCATAAATATTCAGTCAGATCTTGATAAGATTTCAACATGGTGCAGAGATTGCCAACTTGCTCCATATGCTCAGAAATGTGAAATTGTGTACGTCACAAAACGAAAAAACATAGTATCTTATTACTATAATATCAATGAGTGACTGTTGGAATCTGCCAACTCATACAAATACCTGGGTGTAGCACTTTGTAGGTACATGAAATGGAATGACCACATAGGTAGACTTCAGTTTACTGGTAGAATACTGGGTAAGTGCAATCAGTCTACAAAAGAGATTGCTTGCAAATCACTTGTGCAACCAGTTCTAGAATATTGCTCAGGTATTTGGGACCCGTATCACACAGGACTAACAGGGGATATTGAAAGTATGCAGAGAAGGGCAGCAGCATGAATGGTCACAGGTTTGCTTAATCTATGGGGGTGTGTCACTGAGATACTAAAGGAACTGAAATGGCAGACTCTTGAAGACATACGTAAACTATCCCAAGAACGTCTATTAACAAAGATTCAAGAACCGGCTTTAAATGATTACTCTAGGGAAATACTACAACCACCTACAACCGCTAACACAGGGATTGTGAGGATAAGATTAGGATAATTACTGCACAACCACAGAGGCATTCAATCAATCATTCTTCCCACACTCCATACATGAATGGAACAGGAAGAAAATCTAATAAGAGGTACAATGGAATGTACCCTCTGCCATGCAGCTCATGGTGGTTTGCAGAGTATAGATGTAGATTCACTGAGATGATGCAGAGACTCACCTAGTGCAGCTTGTACAATGCTCCTAGTGCTCAAATGGTGAGCAACAATTACTCTGCTGAATGTAAAAAGCTGCCAATGGTTATTAGATTTTCGCACTTGAGAAATAATTGTCATTGAGGCACTCAGTACAGACAATGCAAGAAATGGTACTTCTGTGTCCAATGCATGAAGTGGAGAGAACAATCATTTTCAAAGGGAAGTAAAATGTTTACTGTTAAATACTTAAACGAAGAATGTCAGAATGAGTATTTAGACTCATCAAATCAACAAACAACCACACGAGACAAGATGGTATCACTTAATCTGTTTCTGAAGTACAATGGTGCCTAACTGTTCTTGGGAAATATAGGGAGACGAATGTCCATGGCAAATAATATGTATGAAACTTTTTAATTATTGTTAATAACTACCTACAGAAGTCTGAAGTACACCACATACTGCATATGTTTAATTACTGTTTGTATTAGAGTTTTATTTTCCCATCTCTCAACACTAGCTCTCTTCAAATTGACATTGTTTTTGCTTCAAGCACGTAAGACAGATGACATGTGACTATCACACTGGCTACAGAGCCAAGACACAGTAGCTCTGTGTGGGCTCTTAATAAGAAAGCAAGTTTGTACACTCAGCTATGTGATTTCAGCTCTCAGTTATGTGACTGACACTGTACAGGGTGGCCCAGAAATGTTGCGACAAACTTTGAGGGTTTGTAGAGGTTGTCTCGAGGAACAAATCGAGGCTAGGAACCTGTTTCTGGAAACAGCATCCAATAATGCTACTGAGTGTTGACATTATAGATGCCGGTACCTGCTACTAGTCCAGCCTTTGGCAAGAAATGTGACTTTGTATGCTGACAGATTGGAGGCAGAACATCCCACAATGTTGTTTGTTATTCAGTGATCATTACTGATTGCCATGATCGCCAGTGCAGAAGATGGAGCTAGCTGCTGTGTAGACAAGCCTCATCTCCTACGAATGCGATGCTCTGTTGCCTTGGTGGATGATGGTTTCTGACACAGGTTTCCATCTGCAGTTTCCTCCTTTACTCCAAAAAATATTGCAGATTTTAGAGGGTTTCAGAAGAAAAATAAACTGTAGATGGAAACCCATGTCCAAAACCATCATCCGAGGTAACAGATCATCTCATTCACAGGAGACAAGGCTTTTTTTCTATGTAGCTGCTAGCTCAATCTTCTCTACTGGCGATCGTGACAATCAGCTGCAATCACTGCATAACAAACAACATTGTGAAACATTCTACCTACAGTCAGTCAGGGTACGAAATAATATTTGCTGCGAAAGGGGTGGCCTAGTGGCATGACCTGGCATCTATAACTTTGATGCTCGGTAGCATCATTGGACGATGTTTATAGACATGGGTTCCTATACTTAAATTTGCCCCTCAAGACATCCTATACAGCCCCTCAAGCATTGTTGCAATGTTTTTAGGATACCTTGTACGGCGATTTGGTATCTTTATTCATTTCAGTGTTTACATTCGGAAAAATCATAAAAATGTTTCTAAATGCATTGGTGGCTGAATTACACTTCATCAGCATTCTTCCAATGATCTAATCTGGTCTCTGCCTTTCTCTGAGCTAGTATTATCCACCTTAAATCACTATAGAGGCTAGACAACTGCAATTTAATCCAGAAATTTAGAGATAAGCTGCTGTTATGGTGTTTAAATTGGATTATGAATATTTTTATCTTTTGTAGTTTACACATACCTACCAATAGTACTGGCCCCTGCAACCATAAGATATGCTAATATTTAACAAAACTTACTGTTACAATATGAAAGGTGTGGTAGTAAGTAGACAAATAATACTGAATCTATCATATTGTTTTAATTTAAATCACCTAATATCAAGTATCTTTTCACAACTGTAGCAATACAAGCCTACATGACACAAGCAGGTTAGAACAGGATGCATGAAACCTACACCACTTGGGAAGCTATACAAACTGGCCAGATTCTTAGACCCGCATTCCAAACAATTGTATATGAGCACACACAAATATTTCAACAGACTTTCGATGAGTGCCATGCTCTACATCATAAACTTAGACAACACTGTCTCTGGAGAGCAGCAACCTGATGCTACATTTATATTAAAATTATCAGTCAAGATTGCAATAATATTTGTTTATTTATCAGTTTGAGCTCCCGTTAAAGCTACCTTCAGAAATTTTGATCCCCTATGACAGGTACTGGCAGCTCCTTGGTTTTCTCGTGATAATATGATCATGCATGGTATACAATCGTGGTATCACAAGAAAACCACAGAGCCGCCAGCACTAGAGAGCCAAAAATTCTGAAGATGAGTTTAACATAAGCCAAAACCAGTAAATAAACAAATATTATTGCAATCTCGACCATTCATTTTAACATAAATGCTCTACATGTTGCTTCATATGGACATGAAAGACTTTTATCACACAAGAGATTCTTTAGCAATGAGCTAAATAAGCCCCCAAAAGCCAATCCTGCCTCACAAGAGATACCCTGAGGCAAAACATCATGCTGGAAGATTTGGAGAACATTGAATTACAACAGAACGGTGTAGCACCAGTAAAAACATATGTCATTAAATGAGGCTTCAAAGTTGAAGCAGACAACAAACATGACTGAGATGAAGTCCAGGATATGGAAAAATTACAATGTTCCAAATGCCCCATGAGGTGTTCCCCTAATGACATATGGCTCAACAAGAAACACTGGACGTAGCTCAATATTGAGCTGCAAAACTTTAAAACAGATTTTCTGGAGATGAAAAGCAAAGTAAATGCACCAAGCACATTGAGCAGGGGTCAACGGAAGCATTTGGGACTGGTGATTGGCTTTTGAACTTAGTCGTAGCAATGTCAAATATGGACAGTATATTTGAAAGTCGGCCTGTGAGAAGAGAGCTTTATGAAATAGGTAGGCTGCTTGATATGGCATTCTCTTGCAGTGAAGTGGATGAGTTTGATATGTGTGATGGATTCAACTGTGAAGTTCAACATGCATACATTGACAGATGAACTGTACGATATTTCAAGCATTATAGACTTCCTTCGGAGTCTGGTACAGGCCCGTTGGTGGGTCATATAAAATCCCATAACTGTGGAAAGCCTATCAAAATGATTTCAACCCATTTTTATGGGGAGCTGTTGAGTGAAATCTGATTCAACAGGAAACTTGGTTCATAAAATCTAGCAAGGTGATCTACAATATCATACATTTTATTTATTATGTTTGGTGTCAATCAGCTGTATGTATTTATGCCCATGAGTAATTATTTATTTATTGATTGTTTGCAGAAACGAGAGTGGGGAGCTGTATATTTTAAATTTTCTTCAACAAAAATAATCAAATCTTTAAAATATAATGTAATTGGTTAGACAAAAAATCTACTCACCAAGCAGCAGCAGAAGAAAATGTACAGAAACATTAAGTAAATGTGCAAGCTTTTTGAGCCAGTGGCTCTGTCCTCTGGTAGAAGGGTTGTTGGAGAAGGAAAAGGAATGAAGGAAAAGGACTGGCAAAGTTTAGGAAATGGGGAGAGTTCAGGAAAGTCCCATGTCAGGGGAGACTTACAGGACAAGTGCAGTCCCCAAGAATCAGTCTGTCCTCCCGTGACCCAGTGTTCCACATGACTTTTCCAAACTCTCCCCATTTCATAAACCATGTCCGTTCTTTTCCTTCATCCCTCTTCCTTCCCCTTCAACCCTTCTGCCAGAAGAAGGGGCCACTGGCTCTGAAAGCTTGCTTATTTACTTAACTTTCATATGCTTCTTTCTGTTTGCAAGGGCCTTTTTGGTTGGTTGGTTTGGGGAAGGAGACCAGACAGCGAGGTCATCGGTCTCATCGGATTAGGGAAGGACGGGGAAGGAAGTCGGCCGTGCCCTTTGAAAGGAACCATCCCGGCATTTGCCTGGAGCGATTTAGGGAAATCACGGAAAACCTAAATCAGGATGGCCGGACGCGGGATTGAACCGTCGTCCTCCCGAATGCGAGTCCAGTGTCTAACCACTGCGCCACCTCGCTCGGTGCAAGGGCCTTTTTCTCATGGAGTATTTCATAGGGGGTATGCAGACGGGATTGACTGAGGACAGGGGGTGTGGTAGAAATTATTTAGTTATATTCATTTCTTGGTTCCTATGATAAAGAAGAGTATTACAGTGTTTTGTTTTCCAACAGACTGTAGCAGTTATTTTTGTACAATTTTGTTTTTTGAGTAGTAAGCATGTTGTTAATATGCATTTATCCTGTTTTTGGGTTTTACTGTGAATGTACTAATGTGTGTTTAGTTGATATTAGGGATTTCTTTTACATTCATATCACTGATGTGTCATTTGATTTATTTGTGAATATTATATTTTGGGGGATGGTGGGTGCTGTGGGGCTTATCTGTATGTTAGGCACACGTAACAACAGATATCTTGAGTTGTAACTGTCTTGTTATTTTTTTTATTATAATTGTTTCATGCTCAATTAATACTGTGAAGTCATTTGAGCTGCATAGATACTAAATCTGACAAAGAAGTGAAACTTTCGAATCCTTTTTAAATGTCGCTTGCCATGGTATTGGCACAAGCCTTTTAGATTATCATCATTATCATAGAGTTTTCACAGTTCATATGAAACATCTCCTACCACAATAAACAAACAAACTGATGACATTGTATAAAATGAACCTCTATACCTAGGCTCAACTGCCTCTGTAGAGAAAGTCACTAACACAAGCATACACAGTAGCACTCAACTTTGAGGTAAGCTGGTCCAAATCCTCATGGAGGAAAATTTTCACTGCCAGTATTTGTCCAGCAAAAGGGAGAAAAGTAGTGGCACATTCTAGATTAAATTCCAAACCTCTCCAGAGTATATCATGAACTGAGGGTATGTGACACTGCTGATGATGATAGGCCTGTAGGATGGGGATGATAAGTTCAGTGACGGCCTTGGTGCTATTCAAGAGACATTGGCTACCTGTTGGGACTAGGTTTCATCCATAAAAAATCCAACATTATGCTGCACATGCAATCACCACAGTCATCCACATGACACTTCGTAACAGATCAGAGGAGGACAATAGCAAAACCACATCCATTAGGACCTTGCGGGAAAGCAATGCAGACTTCCTGCATCTGCTCCACAGCCCTCACTTCCTGAGTATGGGTTCATTTTGACTCTGCTTAGAGATCGAAAATCATCCTTTGCTCTGGATTTTACATAATACACTACCCCTGAAGTTTTCCAAGCACAAATGCGTTAACACCTTCGCTAACAGGGCAAAAGAACGAAGTATTACCGATGAATACTTCTTAATGTATAGGGCAAGTATCTCAGATTATATTGTATGTAACTGTGCAACAGTGTGATACATGCCTTTGCCGATAAAAATGCCATCGAAGCTATATAACATAATACAGGATACTTCAGCAGTTATCGAAATGAAACTGATGAAAGTGTTTGCTAATTCTAGGAAAAAGATAATCCAATGATTCAAAATTATTGAACGCGCGTTTACCACGAACTTGTAAAATGATTGGCACATTTCGAGTTTCGTACGGTTAGTGCCAACTGACTTCAATGTAGTTTGAGGAGCTAGAAGCCAGCTATCAGTTAACCACGATTTCGGATAGTAAACAAGTAAGATAAAACACAACGCACTTTACCTTCAATGTTTTACTATTGATAGTAGCACATCGAATCCTAAATATGAGGGGTAAACAAAAACAATAACACGATGAATGTGCCAAAAGCAATAACAGCACGCTTTAATGAGCGAACTACAGTGTGTCAGTAAGCTACAAATGTTTACTTCCATAGTCCCTCGTAATACGTAAACAAAGGCAAGCATACTTAGTATTAGCTACATTTTACACGCACAGTAACATTAATAAGAAACACCTTATATTGCATCGACGATAAACGTAAACTAATCCACTAAATGTAGCAACGTCATTTAGAAACACACAAACTTTCACAAAACAGGAAGCGTAGATAGTCAGCTGTAAGCAAATCCGGATTGGCAGTCATTGTTTTGTATAAAATTCGATGTCTAGTTGTACTGTGCAGCTCATGAACTGTTATATTTCGCTTAAGGATTTACTGAAAGTTACACTTTTGACTGAAAATTAAAGCTTATACTGATGCTGTGCTCGTTACAACAGTCAATAAACACATAGTTATGATTAAGTCAGCGTATTTTCTATTAGTATTCAAGCTCAGCATAACATTACCTTTTCTTTTGAAATCATGTCTCACCGCAGCCTACCCGACACCAAATGATCAATAACAGCGCGTATCTGTCAAAACATTAAAACATCTACAATCAACACATTAAACCGCGCAAACACCTACTCGTCAAAGATACTCCATTCTACGGAATCCATTTTGACTATCGATATATTGACAGTCGATGTTCCAAAATCATTTCTTCTAAACGAAACGATTAATATGTGCGTTCCCATATACGCCGAAAGCCTGCACATGCATACGTGTAGAAATTCTCATGTGAACCAATTTGCCTGTGGAAACCTTCTGTTGGCATATTGAGGTGAAAGTCAGAAACGTCAAAAAACTTTTTAACTGGGTTTCCACACGCAGTGAGAAGTTAATACATACATCCACCAACCATCGCCTTTGGAGTCCAGTAAATGTAAACAAATGCGCATGCATGGCTGGAATTTCCGGTGTTTGGTTTGTTTATTCAACATGGCGACAACTGACGTAAGTCGTATGTCGTTAATTGTAGCAGTGCAATTAGCTGAAGAGTGTACAGGAATGTCAACCGAAAGAAAACGATCCCAAATATATTACGTACAAGAAGGCATTTATCATGGAAACATTGGGGGCATCAAACACACCAATGAAACCGTTACCGGTGGAAGTGTTGTTCGAATATTATTTTCAATTCAGGAAAACTAACTTTGAATTCAGTCTGAGCTGTAGTTCTTCCTCAACGTGATACTCAGAAACAGGCATGCGAGATGCCACGACAGATGTGATAATATTACTTACACAGTGCTGAGCATGTCTTTAAATAGCACAAATAATGTCTTGGTTGTAATCTTACTGCCAACAACAAAAGGATGAGCAAAATCTGGATAATTACAGCACTTTACAGCAGATTTTTATAAAGAGTCGTGCTCTCCATGATTGTGTTATTTGTCTAATTATTATTGTGAGCAACGTGCTGCCAAGAAGATGAATTTCCTCTGTTAGCCCACATTAACTTTGTGGATTGCGCAAGACAGCAACAGAAGTCAAGGCGTTTGATATTGTGTATCGTCAGCAGATGAAATGAAATAAGAATTTATGTCGTCGACCGAGCTATTTTCAGTCAATGGTAGAAGTGAATTTAACGTACCACTGTTTCCTGCCAACTATTCTGATAGCTCAGAGACGTCAGTAGTACGAAACACTCAAGAACTATGTTAAGGGAAACTGTGTCGACAACAGGCAGTGCATAAAAACTACACCCCATACTCAGGTTGATGTGTTGCTTTGATTTTTGCCTGTCTGGAAGGCTCAGCACACACATTTCACTTTTATTGATAAAGCAGAAATATATTTTAACAATTACAAATACTGATAGCGGATAACATTGATTGTTTTGATTATTATTGACCCGATTCCAATAGGCTGTTACTAGTTAGTTACAAGTGCCATGGATCACAGCGATGTGAACGAGTCATCGTACAGTCATATTCCAAATTAAATTGTACATGCAGTTACATTCTGAGCCTTTTTATATTTTTTTACTCATAGGCTAGTTCTCAAAGAGAAAGTTTCTCAGTTTGTTATCAAATTTTACCTTTCCATCTGTCGGACATTTTATGTCACTATGCAAGGGATCAAAAATTTTTGTAGCGGCATGGTGCAGCCTTTCTTGTGCCAAAGACAACAACCTTAATATGGAGTAATGAATGTCACTTTTTCGTCTGGTATTGTAATTATGAACTTCATTGTTCCTTTTGAACTGCAGTGGTTTATTTACAACAGGCTGCCTGAGGAATAAATACACTGTGAAGCAGCAGCCAGAATGCCAAATCTCTTAAACATATGTCTACAAGGTTACTGTGGGTGAGCACCACATATTATTCTTAAAGCACATTTGCACAATGAAGTCTTTCTGTCTTACAGATGAGTTACCCCTGAACATTATTCCATACGATATTACTGAATGAAAATACGCAAAATATATTAGCTTACTAATGTGCCTCTCCCCAAGAGTTGCTGAACTAAGTTTCAATTTTTTTTAATTGTTTTTTTTATTTGTTATCAGTATGGATGCCTAGGAATTTTGGAGTTTCCAACCTATTTATCATTTCCTCACCATGTATTACACATTCATTGTTATGGTACCTCCAGAAGTGCAGAACTGACCATGTTGTATCTTTTTAAAATTGAGGGCAAGACCATTTGCAGAAAACTAGTTAATGATACTTTTAAGACTTTATTTATCATGTCTTCTGTTTCTGTACATATGTTTGGATTGATTACAATACTAGTATCATCTGCAAAAAATTCTGGTTGTTGTATAACAGGCAGAAGATTGTTGGCATATATGAGTAACAGTAGTGGACCTAAGAGTGAACATAGGCCTACATGATGTCTCTCCAGTCAAAATTCTGTCCCTGGACTATATGGCTTAAATGGATATCTACAACTCCCTGCATTCTTTTGGTTAGATGTGGCATTAGCCATTGGTTGCCCGTATCATCAATCCCACAAAATGTTAAATTATCTAGGAAATACTGTGATTCATACAGTTAAATGCCACGGAAAAGGCACAGAAAATACCAGCCGACACTATTTTGTTATTAAAACTGGTGAGTGAATGTGTAAACGGCATTCTCAGCAGAGCAACCCTTCTGAAACCCAAACTGTGATTCGCTAAGGATACTATTGTTGCTAAGATGAGATAGCATTCTCGAATTTTGGAGAATGATGTCGGACTTAAACAGGCCAGTAGTTATTGACATTCCTCTTCATCACCTTTCTTAAAGAGGGGTTTCGCAGTGGCATATTTCAGTCTCTGGAAAAATGCTTTGAGTGATTCAGATAAGACTGGGCTTATTACATGAGACCAATTTTTCAGTACTCTATTGGAAGAACCATCAAAACCAGGTGAGCTTTTATTTTCAAGAGAATGTATAATTTTCTTAATTTCAGAAGGAGAAGCTGGTGATACATTCTTCTTTTATTCCATTGGCACTACATCCCGGGGTGGGACTTGGCCTTCTCAATAATTTTCTGCCATTACTTTCTGGACTTTGCTGTGGACCTCCAGTTACGGTAACCGACTCGGGCAGCGTCCTGTCCAACCTCATCGCTCCTTCTCAACCGAGGTCATCCTCTTGCTCTTCTTCCTCTAGGTTCAATGCAGCAGGCTTTCCTTGCGGGATCTGTCTAATCAAGTTGCATTATAGGATATATCCAGCCCATCTCAGTCTACACAGCTTTATGAACTTGACCACATCATCCTCCTTATAGTAGTCATAAAGTTCTTGATTCCTTTGCCTTCTCCTGGTCCTATTTTCATATACAGGTTCAAAAATCCTCCTCAATATACTTTCATGTGATCTCAGTTTCTTTTTGCCCTGCATTGTAATTGTTCATGTTTCTGAGCCATAAGTAAGTACTGGGTATATCAGTGTTTTGTAAAGTTGGCTCTGAATCCCTCGTGATAGAAGCTTGGATTTAAAATGTCGCAACATTCCAAAGTAGCATTTGTTAGAAGCACCTCTGCGAGCCATAATTTCAGTAAAGGTGGTGCCATTTGCTTTTATCTTTGAGCCCAGACAGGTGAAACATTTCACTCTCTCAAATGTCATTCCATCAAGGGTTATTGTGGCCTGTAAAGGTTGGATAGTGCCATTATACATATACTTCATCTTTCCTTCATTAATTTTCAGGCCCATCTTCTCTGCACTCTGTAGAGCTGAACTTGTGCCTTGTAGATCTCTATATGTTCTGCTCATTAAATCCGAGTTATCTGCATGTCCCAGCAATTGTACAGACCTATATTAGATAGTACCTCTTGTCTGAATACCCGATTTGCGTACCACTTTTTCAAGTGCCAGGTTGAAAAGTAGGCAGGAAAGCCCATCTCCTTGCCTTAGCCCAGTTCAAGTGGGAAATTGACTTCGCTCGAATGGCACACTGGGGGTACTTCGAGGTGACCTATTAAATGCACGTTTTCCAGGCACTCGAAACTCCTGCATTGCCTCATAAAGTTTGGCCCAGTGTAACGTGTCATATGCAGATTTAAAGTCGAGAAAAGATTGTGCACACCAACATTGAATCCATTGGACTTTTCTAGTATTTGTTGGATAGTAAATATCTGGTTTACAGTTGGTCTGAACCCGCATTGATAGCTTCCAATAATGCCTTCTGCTATAGTTGAAAGTCTACTAAACAGGATATTTGATAGTACTTTATACATAATATTTAAGAGTGTTATGCCTCTGTAATTGCTGTATTCAAATAGATCTCCTTTCTTATGCACCAGACACACTATCCCTACATTCCATTTTTCTGGCTACTCTACCTCTTCCCTGATGAGGCACACAGTCTTGTAGATACTAAGCTTTAGCTTAACTCCTCCAGTTTTCAATTGTTCAGATGTTATATTGTCAGTCCCTGGTGCTTTATTGTTCCTCAGTCGGGCAATTGTTTTGTTCGTTCCCCTTGGGAAGGGGGAGGTACTATGACATCATCTTCTGACGAGACTGGGATATCTTCAGTAGAGGACTCTGAAGCATCCAACAGTTCACTGAAATGCTCTACCCAGCACTCCATTACCTCTTGATCATTGGCTAGTAGTGTGCCATTTTTACTTTCACATAGGTTGATACGCGGCTTAAATGCTCTTCTTTCACTATTAATTTTCTAACATCATTTGTTTTTCCCATTGTCTCCAGTTCTTCAATCTGCTTTCTTTCCCATTCCCTTCTCTTTCTCCGATGTAGTTTCTTCTCTTCTTTCCTTTTATCTTGATAATTTATTACTGCTAGAGGAGTATATGATTTCTCAAGCGTTTTCCTGTATGCCAGATTTTTCTCCTGACTTATTCTCTTACATTCACATCAAACAAGGAATTCCTCAGTTGTCTTCCTTCTTTACCTAGCACTTGTTCTGCTGCCTTAATGACTGCATCCCTGCAAGCAATCCATTCCTGATCCAGATTATCACTTACACTAGGGGTGTAGAATGCAAGATTCTCAGCAACCTTCTCAGAGTGCATTTTGGAGATGTCTTCATTTCTTAGCTTCGATACCATACACTTATGTTGAGGTATTCCTTTGACTTTCTTGCATTGGATATTCGAGCTCTTAGTTTCACAATTACACGGTAGTGGTCTGAATCTACATTAACTCCTATCTAAGTACGTACATCTAGTAAGTTTGAGGAATGCCTGCCATCAATAATTACCTGATCAATTTGGTTGAAGGTACACTTATCAGGGCTGCACCATATTGCTTTATGAATCCTTTTGTGTGGGAACATTGCTCTACCTACAGCCATGTTATGACTCTGTGGCCATTGTCATTTGTGTATTCAAGGAGGCTGTGCTTTCCTATTGCTGCGAGGTAATGGTCTTCTTTACCAATCTTTGCATTGAGGTCTCCAGTAATTATTTTAATGTCATACACAGGGCATCTGTCAAGTTCTCTTGAGATTCTCACAGAAAGTGTCTTTATCCTGGTCATCTGATACTTCTGAGGATGCACGTACATTGATCAATGAGTAGTTTGAGAATCGGGTTTTCCATCTCATATGTGAGATTCTAGATGTTATTCCAGTGAATCCACTCACTAGGTGCTTAAATTTTGTCTTACCATGAACCCTGTACCAAATTCATGGTGGCTCTCTGAACCATGGTAGAAAATTATACAGCTTCCCATATCAAGCACTCCATGTCCAATCCATTGCATTTCCTGTAGGGCAGTTGGTTTTATCGAGTTGGTCTAGCAGTGACCTCTAGCTATTGTACGTTCCAGGTTCCAATAAACACATCGTATTTTCATTTGCCTTTGTCAGTGCCATGTCATCATCTATAAATCCATATGGCTTCTTTACTTTGAGGCTTCTGAACAAGAATTTTTTTTTTACAGGGAGGGGTTGTTAGCCACTTGCCCGACTCCCAACTTGGGGGAGCAGGATTTGTATGAAGTTTACTCCTGTAGGGAAGCTGGCTTCACTACGCCTATAGAGCCCTCCCTGCTCTTTGTTGTGGGACACACTTTGTGTGGCTCCTTTGTCAAGACCACTCCGGCTTGGTGACCCTGCCAGTGGCTACGCTACCGCCGATGCAGCTCTTGACTTCATCAGAGCATGCAAACCCTCCCGCCTGGCACTGAAGGTGCCTCCGATTAGGCGGCATCCCCTGGGAGGGGGTGATACATTCATACGACTGAATTTTATGAAAGTTACTTTTTCAACATACTACTGCAATTTTGTGTCCCTATGCTTTTTATCATATTTTAGAAATGATTATAAAATGCATTTGCTCCATATGACTCATCATTTATTGTCCTTCCTGTTTGTTCTTTAGTGATTTTATCTTGTTTTGTGGCTGGTTGTCCAGTCTCTTGTTTCATTACATTGCATATGGCCTCAATCTGTCATTGGAAGTACTAATTTCTGACATGTTATTTGATATTTTAATAACCTTCCTTAATAATTTTGAGTAGTTTTTATAATGTGCAGTTACTGCAGCATCTGTACTTGTTCTTGCCAAAAGATACATATCCCATTTTCTCAGGTTACCTTCCATTAGGAAAGTGAGTGCACTCAGCAACTGTTATGTGATTTATAAATTATAGAGCACAGGAATCAGTCGTCCTTTCTTTTTTGCAGGTTTTATTACACAAACCCAGATTTCGGCTAGTGCCTAACCACTATAAATGCATTATTTTTTAATCTTGATGCACGTTAGTTCCCTGTTCTTCGGGCATCAGTCACAGTTCTTGTCCTTTCTCGATATGCTTCGATCCCTCGAGTGTTCCATGGCCTTCTACATTTCTGTTTAGTGCCGTTTTGATTAGCTTATTTGGAAATTAAGTTGCAGCATGACCAGAACCAAAAATAATAACTGCAATGTTATCAGCATATCATAATCTTATAATACAACATAAGTGAGGTCAGCCTGAAGCTTGGCTTTCTTGCCAGTCATTTTATGTTCACTGTGTATATGCCTACATAGCTGATATATGTATTGGTCAACTTAAAACCATTCCCTACACTTGAGCATTCACGAATGTATCGGTGTGTTTCTTGAATTATATTAGTTTGCTGCGTTTGTTGTTATTTTTAGGATTAAACCATCCTTTTATTTCATATCATTCACAGCTACATAGTTTGAGCCATGTAATTATTCTCAAGTGCATGCAGTACATATCATTAGTACATAGTTAAAATAAAGCCGTGACACAGCCGTTCATTGTTTAGTCAAAAGGATAAAAAGAGAAATTAGATGGTGTAACCTGTTGAATGCACATACTTACAGTACTTGTCCACATCACACAATGTTATGAGCTTTTAGAAAGCTCATTATGTACTTGCTGCACTAAATAACCCAAGTCTGTATTTCAGCAAAATGCTTTTATTCCAAAGCTCCAGAAACTATTAAAACAATTGGGAATCAGAGTGCAATAGACTAGTGGAAGGTGACCTGATAGTCACCAATTCAGCAATGTTCCCAGACTTCATGTCGTGTCAGCCTGACAGCACTGTTTATTCGAATTGCTAACCTCCAACCATAGGTACTGGTAGACAGGGCATGATTAATTTGAAGTATTATTAGTTTAATTTAATGGCATTTATTGAAAACTGCTGAGGTGTTGTTTAATGGGGCCCCTTAGGGATATGGCAGCAAGAGAGGGGAAGAAAACCAATGTGTACTCCGTGTGCATACCGGGGGGAGTCATTCCAGATGTGGAAAGGGTCCTTCCGGATGCCATGAAGGGTATAGGGTGCACCCATCTGCAGGTGGTCGCTCATGTCGGCACCAATGATGTGTGTCACTATGGATCGGAGGAAATCCTCTCTGGCTTCCGGCGGCTATCTGATTTGGTGAAGACTGCCAGTCTCGCTAGCGGGATGAAAGCAGAGCTCACCATCTGCAGCATCGTCGACAGGACTGACTGCGGACCTTTGGTACAGAGCTGAGTGGAGGGTCTGAATCAGAGGCTGAGACGGTTCTGCGACCGTGTGGGCTGCAGATTCCTCGACTTGCGCCATAGGGTGGTGGGGTTTCGGGTTCCGCTGGATAGGTCAGGAGTCCACTACACGCAACAAGCGGCTACACGGGTAGCAGGGGTTGTGTGGTGTGGGCTGGGCGGTTTTTTAGGTTAGATGGCCTTGGGCAAGTACAGAAAGGGCAACAGCCTCAACAGGTGCGCTGCAAAGTCAGCAATCAGTATTGTAATTGTAAACTGTCGAAGCTGCGTTGGTAAAGTACCGGAACTTCAAGCGCTGATAGAAGGCACCGAAGCTGAAATCGTTATAGGTACAGAAAGCTGGCTGAAGCCAGAGCTAAATTCTGCCGAAACTTTTACAAAGGTACAGACGGTGTTTAGAAAGGATAGATTGCATGCAACCGGTGGTGGAGTGTTCGTCGCTGTTAGTAGTAGTTTATCCTGTAGTGAAGTAGAAGTGTGAATTATTATGGGTGGAGGTTACACTCAACAACCGAGATAGGTTAATAATTGGCTCCTTTTACCGACCTCCCGACTCAGCAGCATTAGTGGCAGAACAACTGAGAGAAAATTTGGAATACATTTCACATAAATTTTCTCAGCATGTTATAGTCTTAGGTGGACATTTCAATTTACCAGATATAGGCTGGGACACTCAGATGTTTAGGACGGGTGGTAGGGACAGAGCATCGAGTGACATTATACTGAGTGCACTATCCGAAAATTACCTCGAGCAATTAAACAGAGAACCGACTCGTGGAGATAACATCTTGGACCTACTGATAACAAACAGACCCGAACTTTTCGACTCTGTATGTGCAGAACAGGGAATCAGTGATCATAAGGCCGTTGCAGCATCCCTGAATATGGAAGTTAATAGGAATATAAAAAAAGGGAGGAAGGTTTATCTGTTTAGCAAGAGTAATAGAAGGCAGATTTCAGACTACCTAACAGATCAAAACGAAAATTTCTGTTCCGACACTGACGATGTCGAGTGTTTATGGAAAAAGTTCAAGGCAATCGTAAAATGCGTTTTAGACAGGTACTTGCCGAGTAAAACTGTGAGGGACGGGAAAAACCCACCGTGGTACAACAACAAAGTTAGGAAACTACTCCGAAAGCAAAGAGAGCTTCACTCCAAGTTTAAACGCAGCCAAAACCTCTCAGACAAACAGAAGTTAAACGATGTCAAAGTTAGCGTAAGGAGGGCAATGCGTGAAGTGTTCAGTGAATTCGAAAGTAAAATTCTATGTACTGACTTGACAGAAAATCCTAGGAAGTTCTGGTCTTACGTTAAATCAGTAAGTGGCTCGAAACAGCATATCCAGACACTCCGGGATGATGATGGCATTGAAACAGAGAATGACACGCGTAAAGCTGAAATATTAAACACCTTTTTCCAAAGCTGTTTCACAGTGGAAGACCGCACTGCAGTTCCTTCTCTAAATCCTCGCAGAAACGAAAAAATGGCTGACATCGAAATAAGTGTCCAAGGAATAGAAAAGCAACTGGAATCACTCAACAGAGGAAAGTCCACTGGACCTGACGGGATACCAATTTGATTCTACACAGAGTACGCGAAAGAACTTTCCCCCCTTCTAACAGCCGTGTACCGCAAGTCTCTAGAGGAACGGAAGGTTCCAAATGATTGGAAAAGAGCACAGGTAGTCCCAGTCTTCAAGAAGGGTCGTCGAGCAGATGCGCAAAACTATAGACCTATATCTCTGACGTCGATCTGTTGTAGAATTTTAGAACATGTTTTTTGCTCGAGTATCATGTTGTTTTTGGAAACCCAGAATCTACTATGTAGGAATCAACATGGATTCCGGAAACAGCGATCGTGTGAGACCCAACTCGCTTTATTTGTTCATGAGACCCAGAAAATATTAGATACAGGCTCCCAGGTAGATGCTATTTTTCTTGACTTCCGGAAGGCGTTCGATACAGTTCCGCACTGTCGCCTGATAAACAAAGTAAGAGCCTACGGAATATCAGACCAGCTGTGTGGCTGGATTGAAGAGTTTTTAGCAAACAGAACACAGCAGGTTGTTATCAATGGAGAGACGTCTACAGACGTTATAGTAACCTCTGGCGTGCCACAGGGGAGTGTTATGGGACCATTGCTTTTCACAATATATATAAATGACCTAGTAGATAGTGTCGGAAATTCCATGCGGCTTTTCGCGGATGATGCTGTAGTATACAGAGAAGTTGCAGCATTAGAAAATTGTAGCGAAATGCAGGAAGATCTGCAGTGGATAGGCACTTGGTGCAGGGAGTAGCAACTGACCCTTTACATAGACAAATGTAATGTATTGCGAATACATAGAAAGAAGGATCCTTTATTGTATGATTATATGATAGCGGAACAAACACTGGTAGCAGTTACTTCTGTAAAATATCTGGAAGCGTGCGTGCGGAACGATTTGAAGTGGAATGATCATATAAAATTAATTGTTGGTAAGGCGGGTACCAGGTTGAGATTCATTGGGAGAGTCCTTAGAAAATGTAGTCCATCAACAAAGGAGATGGCTTACAAAACACTCGTTCGACCTATACTTGAGTATTGCTCATCAGTGTGGGATCCGTACCAGATCGGGTTGATGGAGGAGATGGAGAAGATCCAAAGAAGAGCAGCGCGTTTCGTCACAGGGTTATTTGGTAACCGTGATAGCGTTACAGAGATGTTTAACAAACTCAAGTGGCAGACTCTGCAAGAGAGGCGCTCTGCATCGTGGTGTAGCTTGCTCGCCAGGTTTCGAGTGGGTGTGTTTCTGGATGAGGTATAGAATATATTGCTTCCCCCTACTTATACCTCCCGAGGAGATCACGAATATAAAATTAGAGAGATTAGAGTGCGCACGGAGGCTTTCAGACAGTCGTTCTTCCTGCGAACCATACGCGACTGGAACAGGAAAGGGAGGTAATGACAGTGGCACGTAAAGTGCCCTCCGCCACACACCGTTGGGTGGCTTGCGGAGTATAAATGTAGATGTAGATGTAGAAACTTTCGCTCATACTCCAGCTGTTCTGCGAGGTCACACTCCTGGGTGCATTTTCATCCATCCTCTGTGCAATATCACCTTCTGCACTGTTGACGATAATGGACTTCTTAGCTCATTTGTGCCTGATATCCAGCATGGTAGCCAGTCCGTTATGGTGGGGCCACCATGTATCCTGTTGGTCGTAGCCCCCTAACCACACAGGGATCTCTCTGCTGATGCCTGAACTGTTAACTCCTCATGTATGCCAAGGAGTTAATGCCCGTCAGCCTGGGGCATCGGGACTCCCGGCAATGGCCATCTTGCCAGGTAGCCTTTGTCGTAGCAGGGTGCCGCCTGTGGGGAGGGCCCCTGGTTGGAGTGAGTGGTATCAGGGCAGATGACACACCATGAAGCATAGTATATAGTACATCATCTCTAAGCGGTTAAGGTCTAACTTCAATGCTCAATGCTAAGAAATACGACCCGAGAACCCCCCCCCCCCCCCCTCTCGGCCACACAATGGGAGGAACGCCAGGCTAAGGATGGCAGTGAAGCTTATTCAACCCGGTACCTCATATGTCAATGAAACCTCAGTTTTTTGTGGAGCATTTACAGGACAGGTTTGGGAAGGTGGAGGGCTTGTCCGAAATGCGTCCAGGGTCGGTCTTGATCAAAACAGCATCCTCTGCCCAATCACGAGCGTTACTCACATGTGAGAAGCTGGGGGATGTTTCTGTTTCCATCACACCCCTTAAGAGCTTAAATATGGTCCAGGGTACCATATTTCACAGGGACCTTCTTTTGTGGTCTGACAATGAGCCATGCGCCAGTTTAGAGCAGCGAGATGTCCGTTTCATCCAGTGCGTTCACCAGGGTCCGACAGATGATCAGGTTGCCACCAGTGTCTTCATCTTGACCTTAGAGTGTGACACATTACCCGAGAAGGGTTCAACATAAACATCATTTCTGCCTTTTTAATTGCTTATGAAGACCACACATTGCATATTGTACCACCTACAGTGAGACCTTCAGAGGTCGTGGTCCAGATTGCTGTACACACTGGTACCTCTAATACCCAGTAGTATGACCCCTTGCATTGATGCATGCCTATATTTGTCGTGGCATACTATCCACAAGTTCATCAAGGCACTGTTGATTCAGATTGTTCCACTTCTCAACGGCGATTCGGCGTAAATCCCTCAGAGTGGTTGGTGGGTCACATCATCCATAAACAGCCCTTCCAACCTATCCCAGGCATGTTCGATAGGGTTCATGTCTGGAGAACATGCTGGCCACTCTAGTTGAGTGATGTCATTATCCTGAAGGAAGTCTTTCACAAGATGTACACAATGGGGGCATGAATTGTCGTCCATGAAGACAAATGCCTTGCCAATATGCTGCTGATATGGCTGCACTATCAGTCGGAGGGTTGCATTCATATATCGTACAGCCGTTATGGTGCCTTCCATGACCACCAGCGGCATATGTCAGCCCCACATAATGCCACCCCAAAACCTCCACTTTGCTGCATTCACTGAACAGTCTGTATGAGGCATTCAGCCTGACCGGGTCACTTCAAAACACGTCTCCAACGATTGTCTGGTTGAAGGCATATGGAACACTTGTCGGTGAAGAGAACATGATGCCAGTACTAAGCAGTCCCTTCGGCATATTTTGGGTCCATCTGTACCACGCTGCATGATGTCCTGGTTGCAAAGATGGACCTCACCGTGGACGTCGGGAGTGAAGCTGTGCATCATGCTGCATATTGCGCACAGTTTTAGTTGTAACATGATGTCCTGTGGCTGCACGAAAACATTATTCAACATGGTGGCATTGCTGCCAGGTTTCCTCCGAGCCATAATACTTAGGTAGCGGTCATCCACTGCTGTAGTAGCCCTTGGGCAGCAAGAGCGAGGCATGTCATCAATAGTTCCTGTCTCTCTCTATTTCCTCCATATCCGAACAACATCACTTTGTTTCACTCCAAGATGCCGGGACACTTCCCTTGTTGAGAGCCCTTCCAGGCACAAAGTGACAATGCGGACACGATCGAACCGCAGTATTGACCGTCTAGGCATGGCTGAACTACGGACAACACCTGGTGGAATGAGTGGAACTGAACAGCTGTCGACCCCTTCCACCTGATAGGCGCTGCTCATGCGTGATTGTTTACATCTCTGAATAGTCAGAGGGACTGTGTCTGTGATACAGTATCCACACTCAGTGTCAATCTTCGGGAGTTCTGGGAATGGGGGTGATTCAAAACTTTTTTTTTTTTATGTGTGTCTTTCAGAAAGATTAAAATTAAACCAAGAGAAAAGTTATGTGCATTCCATCATAAAACATGGTTTAATACCAGTGATGACAGATGTTATTGATAAATACTTCTGACTGAGTGAACACAGAAATAACAGAATTATAAAAAGAAACAGCAAAGAAGTTTGTCAATACTAGTTTCACAGCCCTAGTTGTAGTGAGAACTTCAAAAGGGAGTATACAGAAGTTTATCTTCAAATATTAGGAGTAAGTCTGTGAAAGAAAATTGATTTAGATGTTGAAGTGTCAGAAAGTAGAAAGTACATTGGAAAAGACAGTAGAATGAAAATCTGCTGATATGGATTTGCTAATTGATAATATTAGGAGCAGTTTACACAGCAAGCTATAAAGAAGCAACAAATTCAGTTGCTGACTAATCGTGCATCATTGAGCTGGTCTGAGTAAAAAAGTATAAATATTTTCAAAGTTCGCACATACTCAGCATAGCAAGGTTTCTTGGCAGTGCCAAACCTGAGGGAAGGAACTAAAACTTGAGGTAATTGCATTAGTAATAAAGTTTTTTTAAAAAAGTGATGAACAGTCTGTTTAAGGAACCAGGAGTATTCCCAGTAGCTTCACAATACATATATTCCATTGTGAAATTTGTTATTAATAACCCATCCCACTTCAAAAGTAATAGCAATGTGCTTCACCACAACACTAGGAGTAAAGTTGATCTTCACTGTTCTGGCTTAAATCTAACTTTGGCACAGAAGAGTGTGAATTATGCTGCCATAAAAGTCTTTGGTCACGTGCCGAATAGCATCGAAAGACTGACATGTAGCCAACCAGCAGTTAAAAACTAATTAAAAGTATTTCTGAATGACAAAGCCTTCTATTCAATAGATGAATTTTTAGATTAAATTCGTAGTCACTCAACTAAAAAAATTAGGTCTATTTAAATGAAATTTATTTAATTTTTAAAAGCAAATATCAAGAAGCAAAAGTAGGTTTTTCTAAAGTCTTTTCAGTACTGTTTCAGTAAGTGCTAATAGAATCCATTTGGTATTGCACAATTCATTAGAACGTAATTTTACCAATGACACAGTACCATGTGAAGAAAACTATAAAGATCTCACGTAAATGCTAATATGTGAAAACCTGTTGCTCTGCATGTGTGCTGTGACACTATAAGGAATGCCCTCCAAAATGAAACTACCTGTATAATGTTTCTTAGAATAAAAAAAAAATTGAAAACTGTAATGAATATAAAACCTTCTTTTTCATAAATATTTCAACTGCCAAAATAAAAATGATCACTTGTATTGCAAATGTTGCTTACTTAAATGAGGACCTTTCATCAAAATTGGAAAGAAATACTTTCACACTCACAATCAAAATGTTGTAAGATACATAAAGAAACATCTGATGTAAAGTTTTCTCAGTATGAATTTACTTAAGTGAAATAATAATAAAATTCCTTGTTATATATCTGATCACATGAGACATAATGTTTGTATGGTCCACATAATTCAAGAAACTGTAATGGCATCCAGCAAAGAAACATATTTACATACAGTATTAAAAGAGGTTCATTATTTTAGTGATAGCCGTGGAGGCCAAAACAAAATAATTTTTATTGTATAATCCCTTGTCCACATCAGAACAGTTCCTTTTTTGGGACTAACCATGGGAAAACTCGGTATGACAGATAGGTGGAACAAGTAAGGATAAGCATGAAAGGAGAGTTTACAAAGTAATGAAATCAAATGTAACCGGCATCAGTTTTTTTTTTTTTTTTTTTTTTTTTTTTTTCAGTTTTATAATATTAACATCAATGAAGTTAAGTTTTATTTCTGGAGTGTCTGTAAATCACATGCAGAACTTAAAGCACTTCCTAGAACCAGAAGTTTTCATGACTTTAAACCATTAGATTGTTACGGGAATTAAGAAGCAAGGAGAATCAGTTATGATGTGGAGCCCATCTTTTAACGTAATGTAAAAAATAAATTGACATCCTTTATGAGATAAGAAAATTTGATCTTATCAACTTATTGCATTTGTACTACTATCAATTTTGCATTAGTACATGTAAAAATCAGTAATTTGTGTATCACTTAAAATTGAATATTTTGAAATGAAGTATTTTACAAATACAGATATTATTGTAGCAGAATGATACAGAACTTTTACCTCGCTGTTTATTATTATCATCACGGCAATGTGTAACCAGGGAATGCTGTTCTTGCCCTGATTACTATCAAATGATTGACAGCTGCTGGAAATTGGTGAGTTGGAAAAGCTTCCAAGAGTTATGTACCTGTAGTACCGGTACCAAAGGTACCTCAAGTACTATCCTCTCCAGTGGATCCTGTCTCCTCTGCAGAAAGTACAGGATCTATCATTACTCGTCCACCTGAGGGCGAGTGGCGTTTCAGTGGTAGATCTAGGCATCCTGTACATTGTGTTCGGGGCCAGGAAGACCTCAGGGTATTATACCGATGCCCCAAGTTTGAAGTGCGGTCTTTCACTTAAACTAAAACTGAGCCGGTGAGACTCACTTCACCTGTTTTCGGGAAACCTTTTTTTTTTTCCAGTGTCAGGAAGAGACAAATGCAAAAAAGTAGGAGTCTACTAATCACTGGCAGCTCAAACATAGAGCAAATGATGAAATCCATCAGAAAAATGGCACCAAGAGACAGGAAAAGTCACCAGGTGCACTCAGTGTGTGTGCCTGGGGGCCTCAGTCAGCATGTTGAACAGTCTATTTTGGCAGCCATTGAGGGAACAGGGTGCAAGCAACTGCTGATTGTGGTGCACATTGGAACAAATGATGCATGTTATCTGGGCTTCAAGGTCATACTTGGAATTATTCCAGGGGCTGGGCACAAGACTGGTCTTCTCCACCTTCTGTGCTAGAGTTTCAATGAAGCTCGCAAGTTGTAGCATTGTTGCCAGAATTGGCCATGGCCTCATGGTTTTAAACCAAGTGGAAGGACTGAGCCAGAGATTTCGCAAGTTCTGTGACAAGAGAGGCTGTGACTTCCTGGACTTGCACCACAGGGTTGAGAACTGTAGTTTGCCCCTCCTTGGGTCACGTGTACACTACAGATCAGAGGCTGCTGTCCAGGTAGTGTACTGTGTACATTAGACAACTCTCCATCCAATCCAGATACCAACATCTGTAGCAAACCCAGAAGTATCAGTGTAAGATCAAAAGAAGTGCCATCCACAGATGAGAGTATTAAAATCCTAGTGATTAACTACCAAAGCATTTTAAACAAAGTCCCAGAGTTTGAAGCGCTCCAGAAAAGCAGTGAAGCTCACATAATACTAGGTGCAGGAGCTGGTTGAAACCTGGAATTGATAGTGAGCTTTTTGGAGACCATGTAAGTGCATATCAAAAGAATGGGAACTGGAGGCAGTATGTATGTCGCAGTAGACAAGAACCTCAAATCTGCTGATATAGAAAGTGAAGTTGCATGGGAAATTGCTTGGGCAAGACTCCAGTACCACAGATGGCCATAAAACTGTAATTGGTTCCTTCTATTGTCCACCAGACTCATCTCCTGATGTAACTGAAAACTTTAGAGAAAACCTCGTTTTGCTTGTACATACGTTCCCCAGTCATATTGTAATCATTGGTGGAGACCATAATTATACAATAATCAATTAGGGAAATTACAGTTTTGTTAGTGGTGGGCACGGCAAGACATCCTGTGAAACATAACGAAATGTCTTCTCTGAAAACTACCTAGAACAAATAGTTTCAACTCCCACTAATGATGGAAATATGTTACATCTAATGGCAGCAAATAGACCTGACCTATTTGAGAATGTCCACATCAAAATTGGTATTAGTGATCATGACGCGATTGTGGCAACAGTGATTGCCAAACTACAAAGGGCAACTAAAACAAGCTCAAAGATATGTATGTTCATTAAAAATATAAAACAAAAATCACTAGTGTCATATCTCAGTAAGGAACTTGAAACTTTCAGCACATGGCAGGAGCGTGTAGAAGAACTATGGCTCAAGTTGAAAAGAATAGATGACAATGCACTGGGCAGTAGAACAGTTCATAATGGGAGGGACCCTCCGTGCTATACAGTCACTTTAAAGAAATTTCTAAGGAAACAAAGATTATTGCACAATAGGTGTAACACAAAGATAAAAATATACATAGAATGTTGCTGAATGAAATGCATTTGGCTATCGATAGAGCAATGTATAAAACCTTCAATGACTACCCTAGCAGAATAGGCAGGACATTGTCAAATGATCTTTCACAAAACCCAAAGAAATTCTGGTCATATGTAAAGGCTGTCAGTGGCACCCAAGTTAGTGTTCAGTCCCTAACGAATGAGACAGTAACTAAAATTGACTGTAGCAAAGCAAAAGCTGAAATGCTTAACTCTGTTTTAAAATGTTCTTTACATTGTGTATTAATATACAGCACTACACAGCCATCATTCCATGACCACACCCAGTCTTTTTATTTCTCTCTTTTTTCCACTACTTCCTGCACCCCTTCCCACCTCTCGTTTGCCCTCCATCTAACCTGCAGCACTTCAGTTTCTGCCACCCCCATCACACTATCCCTCCCCCTCCCCGCCCCAGCCTCATCCTTACCCCACCCAATCACCACTCCCATCGTGCATTGGTCCAGCTGCTTGCAGTGTAGTTTCAGTTCAGTTGCCTGAGACTGCAGTCGTGTCTGTGAGTTGCATTTGTGTGCGTGTGTGCGTGCGTGCGCATGTGTGTGTGTGTGTGTGTGTGTGTGTGTGTGTGTGTGTGTGTGTGTTGATGATGGAGGCTTTAATGGCCAAAAGCTTTAACTGCAAGAGTCTTTTTGTGGTGCCAATCTGCAACTCAGCATCTCTGCTATATGGTGAGTAGCAACTTTCCTGCTCATAATATAATTTAAAACCTATTAACAGACTCTTCCGTTGGTTCTTGGTAGAACAACATTATAATAAATGAAAAGCACCAGTTTGCTTTTTTCCAGATCTAATCCTAAATGACCAGACACAGATCAACACTTCCCCTCTCCTAAACTTCATATAATCATCTCTGTTGTTCATTACTTCCCACACTGTCTGTTTCCACATATTCCCATTTTCCTGTATTCATTTAGTTCTTTTGTTTTATTGAAGTTGTCTGTGTATTCCATATAGACTGTAGTTTCAACTGATTTTACTTTATTTTTATTAGATTTGTTTATTATTAGAAACTGTCATGTAGGCATGCTGTTCCTATTTTGTGTTAATGTTTTTCCTGTCTACTCCATTTTTATTTATTTATTGTTCAATTTTTTACTTTTTCATTGCATTACCACCACACTGTCAAAGATATTTGTTACTGTATGTTTCTCCTTCAGTCTAGACGTGTTACTTCTCTTCCAGTGTTGTTTGCAAACATTTGAACTTCTTTGGTGACAATACTCAGTAAACAATAGAAGTAATATTGTAGAACAAAAGCAAACTGATGCTTCTCATTTATTATTAGAACCTATGTTGCACAGTAAGCAGGAAAAAGAAACAATCGCTCAAGTAAAAGTTGCGTGTAGCAGTGCTAAATGTAGCAGGCTGGAATGATTCATTGGTGCTGTAGAAATTAAAAATTCTTAGAACTTGAAAGAGCATCCACAAATGTAGACCCAATGAATCAGGCTCTTTTTTTTTTTTAAAAAAAAAAAAAAAAAGAAACACCCTTAAATAACATACTTATAGAACAACAAGCTATTGCGGACAAAGCTGATAAGGAAACTACAGCTGTCCTGATCCGTGATGGGGATTACATAGAAAAAAGAGAGAAGTTCTTTGCAGAAAATATTGTTGCAGAGGTAAGTAAGGACCTGCAAAAAGAATTTCAAACTGAAAGAAGAAAGAAAATAGGCGACTTTGTTTCTCTTCTGAGACATAGAAAAGAAGCACTTCAAAGTTATGAATCCTACCATTCTGAAATTATAAGCTCTAAGTTACATCACACAAAATGGAAAAGAGTATCTGCGCTACATTCAGTAATATTCCTGTTACTTCCTCAATAAAAATCTGAACAAAAAAACTTAGAGCTTTGTACACTTTCCCTGAAACATTTTGCATTAAGAACGGCTTTGAACTCTTTAATCAACTTAAAACACCTTGATGTACCTCAAGATACAATACTACCTTAACTTGATTATAAAAATTTGTGTAAAAAATGTATCAATTAATGAAATTATTTCACTAATTAAAATCTAAAAAAGCCAACTGAAGTGAAATTACCGAAATGGTAGAATTTTCTTCCATTTTTTCATGTTTAATGATAAAATATACCAGGAGATTGAGGGTCTGGCTGTGGGCAACAGTCTGGCAGGCAATTTGCAGACACTTTTTTTTCAGTGACGTTGAAATTAACTTTTTCCAAAAACATGAATGGTTAAACATCAAATTCTTTACTATAAGAGGTATGTCAATGAGGCAATAATTTTTTTTATGGGAATGAGAAAGACATGAAGCAAGTACCTACTGAAATGTGTACCACATATCCTAAAATACAGATTACTTTAGAAACAAAGGAAGGTAATAGTCTCAATTACCTTGACCTAAACAGTATGAATTAATAACAATTTTTTTTTTAATTATGTATGGCAAAATTTCTTTACATTGTTTTAATGTACTTATCTACGACTTGCGGTCTTGTTATGTGGTTGTGCAAAATTTATTTCCCACCACCATATCCTCATTTTTTGTGTTAGTTTCATACAACTGTTGACAACTGCACTGCACTGCACTGCAAGGGTATATTTGAATATTTTGTTGCTACTTTTACAGATCATACGACAAGTGTTTGTAATATCATACTTCTGTAAAATCATTATTATTATTGCCTTTTTTCCTGACTTAGGCTTGAACATCATCTGCAACACAAGTTGGTAAATACACAATTTTGATCCAGACAGTGTTTGTTTGCTCATTATAACAAAAGGGTCATGGTTCCTATGACATAGCATCAATTATGAATAACAAACATGTATGTTAAATAGTGTAGTACCTCAATCATGACTTCAGTTCAGGAAGAGATCAGTTTGGTGTGGAGATCATGAAACCAAACCTTATCGGCAGTAGCTGATTAAGGTAAAATATGGACATAACAGCTAATGTCTCATTGAACTTAGTTAAAAAAAATCATTTATTCTTTTGAAATACATTAACTTCTGCTGTAATTTATTGCGGCAACTTGACCAGTTCCAAGTATTTTTTGCATTAACAGGGTGAATATGCAGACAAGGGAAAGGAATTCCCAGATTTCCCGATTTAAAATACTCTGCTGCGTGGGGTAGCTGTGCGCTGTGGGGCGCCTTGTCATGGTTTGTGCGACTCCCACCGCCGGAGGTTCGAGTCCTCCCTCAAGCATGGGTGTGTGTGTTGTCCTCCGTTGCTAAGTGACAGTATTTTGCAAAAATCTTTGATACACAGCATATATGCTGCACATTTTCATATTACAAAAGTATAAATTTGAATTCCACCAAACACAGCACATTACTTTCTGAAGCATTGTAATTGAGATTACGATGTGCTTTTATAAGCTGATTAGAGTTCATGTCATGTGATCTCGGCAGCTGATGACAGCAGATATTCAGAGCGTAGGACATGTGATGTAGTCAGCCAATAGCAACACCACTGTTCAGTAGTGTGAACACACAAATAGAAAAAGTTAATGGTTTAAATTAATATACATACTCAGCTACAGAAAAAGCTAAGCTTTCACATATAATATTGGTCATTTTTTGTTGTGTTACATAACAAATATGCCAGTAAAATTTTAAATAACGATGTAAATGTGTGGTGTATTCGTCTAAGTGACTGGTCCTCAAAGTTTAAGTTTTAAAGAAATGACAGTAAAACACTCTGTGATTCATTGCACATTCTCAGATATAATATTGTTCATCTTGCATAAAAGGAAATTTACTTTCGAAGTAACCTTTGTCAAACTACCATTTGTAATATTTTCCCACAACCTATTAGAAGCAGGTTCATTTCAGCAATTACGAGAGTGCCAGAGAACAGAGGTTACTGCATGTCCGCAGCTGTGATGTAGGAAGCATTCATGTTTGTATGTATATGGTGTTAAGAGATCTTACATTACCTCATTAAAGAAACAGGACATCAGAGGATACTCCAAGAGCATTGGAATTTCGTAAACAATACTAAAACGTATAATTCAGCTTAAAGTGCACATTCATATGTCCAGGATCACAATGAAGTACACCCATACGTGATATTAAGCTTTTCAGTGGGGTTTTTGGGATGTAAATTTTCTTGAAGTATCGGTACTGCATTATTTCACGTTTGGTTCTTTATTATGACATAATGCCATATGTGCCAGAAGATGAAAACGTCTACTTGAAATTCAGCAAACAGTTGAAACCAACCAATAGTGTGGAATGAAACACTTTGTTTCAAGTTATTGATTGCCTCTGCGGAAATGATTAATGAAAACCAAATTTCTTTAGCAAACCAACAAAAAGACTGGAACTGCCAAAAACACGAAAATAACGTAAAATTAGAAAACTGAAACTAATAACATATTTTAGCCTTTCATAATTATATAGTTTTAATTCACTTGATAACTCCTGACCACAGAAATCAGTTTTGGTTTTATGTGACGTGAGAGCTGTAAACGAAGAGGCAATTGCAAAAATCACTAAACATAAACACGGGTCATGTGGAGACAACCCTCTTCCCACTACACCTCAGACTACTCTGCACATGTGTAAATTTGACAGCTTGGATGGCGAGAGTAACTGTGACACTCTTAATGGTGAGAACAACTATGACTCTCTTGCCCGCATGACACAAAATATAAGGTAGCCTCATGTCCGTGTGGCTGCGATCGGTGTGTGGTGCCTTAAGCCTTTCTGCAGTGAAGTCCAAGCACTAGCCTAATTGGGGCGTGAGTCTGGTGCAAATGGGCTGCTTCCTGGGGAGCCGAGGCAAGTCAAGGGGACACCTGTTTGCAGCTAATGGGGCAGGGCCACAGGGCCATCATTTGAGGTGTCAGGGCACGTCTTTCTGTTCTAGTATCTGAGATGAGTCCCTGTACCAGGGCTGTCATTTGAGGTGTCAGGTCAGATTTCTCTGTCCTAGTATCCGAGACGAGTCCTTGGTTTCATAAGCCTATTGGCTGCAGGAGTCGGGTTCATAGCCTACCTCCCCTCTTCCCTAGGGAGAGCCTTAATTGTGACATCAAATTCAATGGTGTCTTGTATGGAGGGTCCTAATGTACAGGATGCTCAACTTTCAAATGTGGCTATCACACGCACTAGACTTGGCAGGAATGTTAATTCGCCAAGTTCAGATAGCGTAACATGTCATAAATGTGGATTGGATATTAGTAGGCGAACATGGGCCCTCCAGAAACAGAACATCTGTAGGTGTAACAGCATGCTACATGCACCCAACAAGGATGGCTTGCACAAAGTGCCTTCTGTGAACAAGAATTTACGACCTTGACTGACCATCGGTTGCATGAGAAACAAGCACATCCTGTTCAGTTTAATGCTGCTGACCTAGTGCAAGCCCCTGGGAAACAGAAAGGGAATTGGAGTAGCCCTGAGGTGGAGGAAATGGTGGTGTTAGAAGTGGAATATGAGGGCAAGTGATCTACTCAAGTACAATTAAATTCATATCTTGGTAGACAGTTAGGAAGAACAGCTGAATGTATTAAGAAACGGAGGGCATTGCCAGAATATAAGCAGATCCAGGGAAATCTGAGAAGCAAGTTGGAGGATGTCCTTGCTGAGGTACCTGATGTGGATATAGAATCTGCTACTTCTGCCACTCCAGTAGAACAATGATGCTGGATAAACAATGAGTACATTTTTTTCCCACTTACAGGAAATTAAAGATAAGTGCTCACCTCCCTATCGAAGGATGGTTGTTTTAGTTCTTGACAGTGCATCATCTTGGTCCTCCATCGATGTGCAGGTCATGGAAATTATTCAAGGATTGAGTACATCACCACATTCAAGACCTAAGAGAGTGTGGAGACGGCCAGCTGCCTATATGCCACAGAAGGGTGGCAAGAATGAACAGTGGAAGGTGAGGCAGCAGGATAGGTCTCGTGATGCCCAGTATCGGTGGTTAAATTGCAGGACTAATTTAATTAAAGAAATACTCAACAGCGTTGAAGGCAATGAAGCAACCATGAGACCTGATATAAGCCTGCTTGTAGATTATTTCAGGAGCTGCTATGCGAAGGAGGAGCATGGCCTGAAGACAGCACTGATGCCCAGGAATCCCAACTCCATCAGGGAGATAAGAATGCCTTTCTCCTTGAGTGAATCGAGGAGATAGATGCATTAGTTAAAGTGAACAGCAGCTGGTCCTGATGGCGTGACTCACTGTCTCTCAGTATTATAATCAAAGAGCATAGAAAGCCGATTTTTGTTGTAGCCCTTGACTTAACAAAAGCCTTTGACCAGGTATCTTGGAGTGCCGTCCTTCATGCACTGTGGTTGCAAGGATTGGATGAGTTGACTCTGGATTACATATTATTGTCTTATAAAGGACAAACTACCAACTGGGTAAAGACAGCTTTGGTGAAGTTGAATTTCATAGGGGAGTCAAGCAAGGGGATCCACTAAGCCCTGTTATCTTTAATATGGTGATGGATGGGCTTATGGGATCTTGTCAACTAGTCCTGTGGGGTGTAGGTTAACTGCGAAAAATTTGCATTTCTTGGCTTCGCCAATGATATTGTTCTTCTCTTGTCAGCTAAAGAGGGTATGCAGCAAAATGTGTGCTGTGGTGAGAGATTTACAAAGAGTATGGTGCACGAATTAAACCCTTCAAAAAGCAAGGCTTTCTAATTTATTAGAGTGGCACACTCCAGGTGACATGCAGTCGAAACAAGGAGTTTGTTTAAGTTACCAGGTGTAAAAATACCTGCCTTGAATGTGCAGGAGCAGCTGCACTACCTTGGCTACATGTTTGAGCAACAAGTAATTCAGACTCCTTCTCCATGGCATAAAATAACTGTTCTCCACACGTACTTAATACATAGGATTATTCATGTTCTTCAGAATAACAATAGTACAGCCAAGAAGCTGGGTTACTTGGATCGCCTGATCATTCAGTTTGTCAAGGCAACTCTCCATCTGCCTAGGACAACTCCAATGCCATTCCTCCATGCTAAACAGTGTGATGGTGGCTTGGGAGTACTTGTGTTAAGGCTGCTGATTGGTTCAGTGTTCTACAGAAGAATTCAGCAGCTGCCTTCTATTAATGATACACATCAGCAAGCCATAACTAAAACAGGAACCGTGGCCAAGCTTGCAGCCAGCCTTAAGAAAATCTTAAGGGTGTTAGGTGGAGAGGTCATCCCAGCAATTGACTGGGTTACAAGCTATTGGTGGACACGGTTTCACAATACTGCACTTGGCCACGGCTTGGAGTATTGTCAGCATGCCTGCAAGTGTAATAAATATATGAGGTTTGTAAGGTGCCTCCTATGTGAGGAAGACATTTTTACCAGTTTTAATAAATTATTGTCTCTTATTGATGTATTCACGATAGTCAAGAAGTGCTGTAGTCAATAGCCGGCCATGAGTCAGAGAGCATTTCCCACACTGGCTGGCTACGAGATGAAGCGACCATATGTTGCATGTAGTGGGGTGGGGCTCGGCGCTGGACTGTAGCTACGAGAGTCAGCCTGGGAAATATACGTGACGGGAAGTACCGCCATCTTGGCGCCAAGGTCACCGATTTTATTTATTTACATTTATTCATTAAAGTCATTTATGACAACATGAATATTAGGAGGAGCCTCTGGATGTTTAAAACTATTTATCCAAATTTTGCCTCATTAAAATTCACACCCTTTCATTAGCAAATGCATATCTTAGTAAGTACGAACTTGATCGGAAATCCACGAACTGTGACGAAACTAGGAAGAGTAAAGTCGGCGTTAAGAGCTCTTCCTATCTTGTTCGATGGTAGCCATGCTCTCGTTTACGAGTACTTTGTGACATGAGTGTTTCATTATTGATCTAATAGGAATAAATGTGATATTACGGCTTTCTGAATGTTAATTTCGAGTAAATAGATACCCCAAAGTTGATCGACAGCAACTTCAGATAATTAGCTTCCACCGACAAAGATATCCAATGTGCCAATGAAGACTTTGCACGGGAAAACATTTACGAGAGCTGCACCACACACAGGTAGGAGGAAATCCGACGACACGACCCACCAAGGCAGATCAAGGAATGTCTGACTTATACTCGCAAATTCCGGGTGGAAATGCTGACCAGTTATACTGTACATAACACACACCACCCTCTACAGACTCGCGGCTAAGTTTATTAATAACAGTATCAGTTTAGAAGTGAGAGGATCTTGCGGGTTCTGCTGCCAATTGCAGAGCAGGAGGTTCTTGCAGGAGAGTCTACAGCATGTCCTTCAGTGTTGTCCACTTACTCACTTCACGAGAATAGATAGGCACGATCAAGTAGGTAGTGCTGTCAGAAAGGAAATAGGGGATAGTGGCTATTACAAGGTTATTACAATCCATCTGTCACCCAGACCTTGTTATACATGACACAGGGCAAGTCGGGAACTGGGGAAGGGACAGTGCTAGAGACAACTATAGCATATGAATAAATTGGGAGCCTCAATCGTGCTGAAGTTTTTAAACGGCAGAAATATGAACAGCCAAGTGTTCTCAAGATACTGCAGCGGAAGTAGAATCTGAGCTGCCCGCCAAATATTATGCCACCTGTTGTTGGCACACGGGGTACTTTGGCACCCTGTAATAAGAGTATATGGAGGCGTTTCCATCTCCTCCAGTTCCTTATTAGGGAGCTCATAACCAGATGCGCAGTTCTTCTTCGCCAACCAGGAGCTCCTCCGACAGGACACTCATCAACATTGAGGGCCAGAGGTGTAAGCCTGCACACCGTCAGCGTGTGCAGGAGTTTCTGGCCATCCTGTGGGAGAGGGATGAGGAGGGACTGGTGTCTAGCCCACAGTTGGCGAAGTTGCCGCCACTGGATGGGGAAGAAGACACCGCTGGGGCCACTGCCGCTAGATGCCGATGTTGGCGCAGCCATCTGAAAGCATCTTGTGGGGCTTCCTGCATCTGCACAGCGATTCGTGGCCCTGGACCACATCATTGGTTTGGAGCCTGGGACACAACCGGCCACCATCTTAGGCATGCTCCTGGATGCCCTCATAGCTGTCGGCTCCAGGGATGGGGAAGATTCAACCCATGGTCCCGTGTGCGTTGCATGTGGGGTCTCCTGCATGGCACCTTGCTACAGCTGCCACCTGACATCTCTGGCCTGCACAACTTCTTGGTTGACCACTTCCAGCAGCAGCAACCGCTGTCCACCGTTGGCAACATTAGTGACTGCCTGTTGCTGCACTCGCAGCCTATCTAGTTTTGAGTGCTTTTGGAGGCTGGTCACAGCTAAAGAGGTCACTGTTTCCCTGCTGCACAGGAGCTCTGCTCCAGGCCCAAACGGCCTGTCCTGCTGTGGTGCAGTGCCTGCCATGAAATGTCATGGTCAAGATTATGAATCTCCTCCTCCTTGCATGATCACTCCCTGGTCGCCTCCTCTGTGCCCAGACCACTTTGCTCCCCAAAATGGCTGCATCATCATCCCCCATTGACTCGTCCCATCACTGTATGCTCGGTACTTGTGAGGACCTTCCACAAGGTTCTGGCCTTGTGCCCGATGCGTCTGTGTGCTGTGGACGAATATTAGTGGGCAGTCATCCCTCGGGATGAGATGCTGGAAAATGCATTCATCTTAGCCCACGCCCTCATTGACGCAGTCTACTCATGCCGTTCTATCTTTGTTGTGTCTCTCAACAAGTCTAAGGCATTCGACTCAGTACACCATGCTGCTTTATGCTCCGTGCTGAAAGCACATGACCTCCCAAGCGAATTTTCCAATTACGTTGATAGTTCCTACAGAGGCAGCACGATGGTGATAGCGGGAGGCGGCGGCGGCATGAGTGTGGCCGTGCAACTATCGAGGGGTGTCCATCAAGAGGATCATCTCTCTCCCCTCCTTTTCAACATGGCCATGGACACTGTGCTGAACAGCTTGCCTTCCCACATAGGAGCCTGGATTCTAGGTCGCAGAGTCAATGGAGCAACCTTCGCTGATGATGTCCTGCTGTTGCATCGATGAAGATGGGCCAGCAGTTCCTCATCGATGCAGCCATGGTATCCCTCGCCCATCTGGGGTTGCAATCAATGCTCAGAAGTGTTTCACTTTTGCCTTAGTGGCCTCTGGTTGCGAAGAGGAGGTGAAGGTGGACGGCTCGATCACCTTCACAGCCGGAAACGCCACCATGCTGACGTATGGGTGAGACCTCCGCTACCTGGGGTTGCAGTTCTACTCTTCTGGTCGGCGCCTGTTCCATCCTCGCCGTCATCCGCAGAAGCAGCTGGACATCATCAACTTGGCTCCCCTGAAGCCACAGCGGCACCTCTGTGCCCTCGTGCATGTGCTGCTGCCAGGTCTGTTCCATGGGCTGGCCCTCAGTCACACCCATATGGGTGTCCTGAATGCCGCGGATATGGTGGTGCAAGCAGGTGTCAGGAGGTGGTTCCGCCTCCTGGTGGACACCCCCTTGGGCAACATCCACTCTCCTCCACTCATGGATGATTCGGCAGTCATCTGCCCTCTTTATGGGCTCTACCCTATGGTGGGCCCGACTCCTGACACTGCATAGGATGGGGCCAGCTGTGAATGATGCGGACATGTGCAAGGTGCAGCATGAGGTTGTGGTGCTTAATTGGCAGTTGACGTTGGAAGGCCGCCTCCTTACGACGTTGGAGCAGCTTGGGGAAATGTGGGTGGCTCGCCAACATGTCACCTTTGATGGTGCAGCCCTCTTGGAGTCTACCGCCATCTGGGGACAGCAACTGTGGGTCACCGACACCATTCAACTCCTATCTGGGCGCAACTACATCAATGCCCTCTGCACCCGGGTAAATGCCGTGCCCTCCAAGGTGCGGTCCAGTCAGGAATGGGCGACAAAGTGATGCTGCGCAGGCTGCAGTGCTGTCGAAACTGCCAACCATGTCAACCAGCCTTGCAGAAAAATGCACAAGTCCCATGTGAAGTGTCTTGCATGTGGACTCACTCAAAGGGGCTTTTTGTCTCTGTAGAGTCCCACCTTTGAACACCGGAAAGACTCCACAAGCCTGACATCGTTACGGTCAAAGTTGGCTCAGACCACATAGTCAATTCCCAGATAGTCGGTAACCACTTTTGGCTCGACTGGTGCCACCAGCAGAAGGTGATGAAATAAAACACGCCATCCATCAGGCATGCCGTCCTCGACCTGCATCCAGAGTGTCTGCTATTTATTGACCACGTTGAACTGGAGTGGAACATGGTCCTCACAGTCTGCGAATGACCTCCTGAATCTGGGCTTCAAGGTGTAGCACCTCGCAATTATCTTGTCCAGAGTGATGTCTTCATGTTGCGCATCATTCAGAATCTTTGAGTGTATGACGTCACAGTACCCGCATTATAGACATAGATAGTTGGGAGCAGCACAACCCTTCCACTGAAGGCACCACCCCAACACCCACTCGGCCAACCAGCCTAGTCGAGGATCCTGTTTGGGGGGGGGGGGGGCAGCATCCACCTGCAGTGAGTGCGACCGCACTTTCACAATGAAGAACTGTCTCGGGGTCCACAGCCGTCGCCAACACCTTGTGGCCGCAAATGAAGAGATTGTCGCAGATACATATTGCATGGAGTGGACAGAAGAGGAAGTTCTGTCGCTTGCGCATGTGGAGGCCAAACTGTTCCTCAAGAGGGACACCAAGTTCTTTTTTGTTAATCAAGAACTAATTAGGATGATCTCTGATCACACTCGAAGCAATTAAGTGCCAGAGACGGTAACCTGTCTGCCAACTGAGGGCCTGTGAATTCATGGAGCCACTTAACAACAGTCGGGGAGAAGAGCCGGTGTCTGACTTGGGGCGCAAAAAGACCCTTGCTCAATGTGGGCGACACTGCCACCCAGGTCGAGTAAGTGGAAGGGGCAGCATGACTACCAACACCGAGTTGCTGCCAGGAGAGCTGTTCAACGGCGACATCTGGGAACACATGGTGGGGCTACTCACTTCCACCCAGCAGTTCTCGGCCCTGGACCACATCATCAGTCTGGGGCCAGGGACACAGCCCGATGTCACCTTTGGTATGTATTGGCTGGTTCCAGAGAGGAGAAGGAACTGAGGAAGCAGAAACTGCGCCAGCCACCAAAGTGGCTGCCTGCAGAGCCACCGCAGCAGCAGCACAAACACACCAATGGATGTACACACGGACATAGAAAGCCTTCCAGCGGTTGTGCGTGCATTGTGTGTGTTGCCTCCTGGACGGCACCTTCCTGCAGCCATCGGCCAACGCCTGCTGAACTTCTATGCTGATATCTCCATGAGGAAGTCCATCTCCACCACGGGCTTTCCGTGACTGCCTCCTGCTGCACTTGCAGCCTGTTGCTCTGGAGTGCTTGTGGGGGCTGGTCACTGCCGAGGAGTCGCAGCTGTTTTGCTGCCCTGGGTTTTGGCAGCGGACCGTGATGGCCTAACTCCCATTGAGCTGTGGTGCCTGCCGCATGAGGTTCTAGTGAAACTGCTTAATCTTCTCCTCCTGGCAAGGACCCTTCCTGAGCACCTCCTTCGTGCATGCACCTCTCTTCTTCCCAAGATGGTGGCACCAACATCCCCCGCAGATTTTTCCCCCTTCACTGTTGCTTTGTGCTGGCATGAACCTTTCACAAGGTTCTTGCCTCACGCTTGATGTGTGGTGTGTGGTGGACAAACATCAGCGGGTGTTCATCCTTGGGATGTGATGTTGGAAAACACTTCCATCCTTGATCAATCTCTCTTTGACACTGTACTCTCTGTCTTTGTTGCCTTGATTGACGTTTCTAAGGCGTTTGATTCAGTAGATCGTGTTTCCCTCTGTCCTGTGCTGCGGGCGCATGGTCTGCCAGATAAATTTACAGATTACTTGGGGAGATGCTACAGGGGCAGCACGACTAACAGGCAGTGCTGGCCTGAGTGTAGTTGTACAGCCATCATGGGTTGTATGTCATGGGGACCCTTTGTCCCTCCAGTTGTAGAACAACTTCTCTGTCATATTGGATCTCAGATCCTGAGCTGGAGAGTCAATGCAGCGGCCTTTGCAGATGACATTCTGCTGCTTTCATCGACCAAGAGGGGCCAGCTGTCCCTCATTGCAACAGCTGTGACAGCCTTCACACATCTGGGGTTTGCATATCAATCTGCACAAATGTTTCGGTTGCTTTGGGCCACAACAAGAAAGTGAATGTGGTTGGTGACGTCATCTTCAAGGCTGGCAACACCACCATCCGCCCTTACGTGTGGGTGAGACATTCCACTATCTGGGGCTGCAGTTATCAATGTTGGGTCAGTGCCTGTTAAACCCTCGATGACATCTGGAGGAGTAGCTGGACATCATCTCCTGAGCTCCACTGAAGCCGCAACAGTGCCTCTCTGTGCTTGTCAATGTGCTTCTGCTTAGCCTGTACCATGAGCTGGCCCTCAGCTGCACCTGGGTTGGTGCTCTGAGGTGGGCGGACATCGTCATCCAAACTGCCATCAGCAGATGGTTCCGCCTCCTGGCGGTCACTTCTCTGGGCTACTTTCAGCTCCTTTAAGCCAGGGAGGACTTGGCATTCCATTGTGCCACTGGATGGGGCCAATCCTCTCGACACTCTCATCTCCTGGCGCTGAGGAAGATGGGCCAGCCATTGACGATGGAGGCCTGGACAAGGTGCACTGCAAGACCGTGGTGTTGGAGTGGTTACCTCCTAAGGACATCGACGCAGGTTGGGGAGATGTGGGCGGTATGCCTACACATTGCTGTCGATGGTGCGGCTCTCTGTTTGTCTGCCACGCCTCAGGGGCTCAGCATTGATTTGCTGGGTACAGTCTTGGTGATCTCGAGGTTCCTGAGCTAGGGACTGGTAAGCGCTGCCAGTCCTCTGTCACCATAAGCTGTGGGCGTGCTTCAGCGACCACCATGCGGCGTGGTGGCGGAATGTTGTGTGTCTCAGCGAACGGGGATCTTGGCTTGACCACCCGGATCGTGAGGATGGAATAAACTACAAAAATCCCTCAGTCTCAAAGTGTGCTGCACACTGATGGGATGCACTGCTGTTGAGGTGGAACAGTCATTAGTGGGCAACCTCTGGGGAACCTGCCGCAACTCAGCTGTATAAGGATTACCTAGGCACACAGGGCTCTGTCTAGGTGGACTTGTAGTTCCCTAGCTGCCCGTGGGACCGAGATGGAACCTTCGAAATCTTCTCTTCCTCTTCCCACCGGAAAGAGAGGGGCTGCTGGTAGGTACCAATATCCAAACGAACAAGAGGGCTTGTTTAGCCAGTCCTCCAGACTTGGAGTTACGCAGACTCTTTCAGGCATGAGTAACAGAACTATTGCTGGTGGCAAGAATGTGCTTCTTATAATTAAACGGAAAGTGGGGAGCTTTCAGAAAATTCCACATTTTTATATTCAGAAAGGGTTAGAGGGAATCGCTGGCACTCTGAAAACTGTCAAGCACTTGTGGAATGGGACCCTGTTGATCGAAATGTCCAATTCTCAATGGGGCAAGAACATCCAGAAAGCTCAGTGCCTCGGGGAGTATGCGGTCGAAAGTGAACTGCACAACACTTAAACTACAGCAAAGGTCTTGTGACTTGCAGGGATCTGGTTGACATTCCCCGGGAAGAACTGAAAGCTGACTGGTCTCAGGAAGGAATCGTTGATGTCCAGGACATTATGAAATGGGTGGATGGTGACCTTGTGAAGTCGGACTCATTTATACTAACTTTCAGCAGAACAAAACTTTGTGAGTGCATTACGGCTTGTTTCTCCCGTCTCGGTGTGCGGCCTTATTTCCCTAGCCCGATGCGCTGTTTTACCTGCCAACGATTTGGGTACACCACCTCATGTAATAAGGGGGCTGCCACATGTGGCAAATGTGGTAAGGCCACCCATGATGGTGTTGGTTGTGCATCTCCTCCAAAGTGTGTCAACTGCTCTGGTGATCACCGTGTCTGGAGTAGGGACTGCTATGTCTTCCTTGAAGAAAGGAAGACACAGGAAATCAAAACGACTTCGCATATTTCATATGGAGAGGCCTTAAAGATCTAGAAGGCCATGCAGCCCCCAGCATTTGTTACTTCCTTTGAGTCTGCTTTGAAACAACCAGATCTGAAGACTGTAACACCTCCGATTTATGTATCCCGCTCGATTGGGATCCGAATAGCAGCCCAAATAAATATTAATTAATGTGAGCGTGTACCTAATGGGGCTGGCAATCGGATTTGACTACTACGGAGTTGTTACATTCCATTTTGTCCTTCTCAAATGCTGTAATAATGAAATGTCTTGTGACAAGAAGAACGCCAACACAGCTTCACTAATCAAGACCTATATTCGTCTCAAAAACACAAGAAAAAGGAGACAGCCACTGCCTTCGTCATACATAATTAATTACGGCTAATCTCAGCACAGGCCTCTTCGTTATTCATTATTGTCACACGCAAATTCAATCACTGCAATCCAAATGATGCCGGCGCGGTAGACGCGAAACCAAAAATATCGGCACAGAAATATCACTGATCACTCTAGTAATTATACTTCTTCACTTTCCCGCATTATTCTAACACAAAGGGGTTAAACCGCGGCGATGGCCACTCCCTTTGTCGGTCAGCCTTGTATTACAGCCACCGGCCTCCGCACGGCTCGGCTCGCAACCTGAGAACTGACTTCAACCCTACACTTGCTCGCGCAACACGACACACTATCGATTGTTTGCCCTTTCGACCTGTGCCGAGTGCAAACTTATAGTGAGGGCCCACGGACCCCGTACAAGACTGAAGCTGTTACCCAAACGGAGGTTGGAAGGAGAAACAGCATTGGTCGTATTTTTTTTGTTGTTTTATTATCCATAAAATCGATTTTTGGTCACTTAGAGACCATCCTCAGTGCTGTAATATACAATTAAAATTTGTAGGCACTGGTATCAACAAGCTTAGAGCGATATGTGTGCCTACAAATTTTAATTGTATATTACAGCACTGAGGATGGTCACTAAGTGACCAAAAATCGATTTTACGGATAATAAAACAACAAAAAAATACGACCAATGCTGTTTCTCCTTCCAATTATATCCATTATCTGGTCGTGGCGCACAGAACACTCCATGGAGTCGCCAATCAACAAACGGAGGTTGCTAGTGTCAACACTAGCACCTGTATTTGCCAGTGTACTTGTGCTGCTGCAATTCCCTCAAAGCCCACTCCCAAAACATTGGACAAGTCTGTTGTTGCTGACACTGCCGAGCTCCCTAATGCCTCAAAGGCTCAGTCTGGGCTACCGTCCAGTGCTGCCACTACCCTCGCCACTATTTTGGGTCCAAAGCCTGCCCAGGGCAAAAAATCGAAAGACAAGCGTCCACCACTGCCGGAGCCTGCATGTAAACAGTCCACTGATGTGGATGTCTTCCTCTCTGACTTCTCTCTTGACTCATCGGTAGAAATAATGGAGCTTGATGTCGGACAGGGGCAATCATCTTGCCCAAAGACTGAGCCCCCACCCATTATGTGCTCCCCGCTCCTCTGCAAAGACAGGGTGAAAGGAGAACCCCCATGATAGGTGGCTTCCATATTACAATGGAACATTAATGGGCTCATGACACATGTGGAGGAACTGAAAATCCTAGAAGAGGAGCGCCCTCTGTGCCTGTGTTTCCAAGAAGCACATTTTAAAGCCACTGACTCCCCTGTGCTACACGACTATACCCTTTACCAGAAGGATGACCTGACCGACGACAGGGCAGAGGGTGTTGTTGCTGTGTTTGTCAATGATGTGCATCACTCCTCTGCTCTCCTCCTGGCTACCAACCTGTGAGCAGTTGCTGTCGAAATGTATATGTGTCGGACGATCACTGTTTGCCCACTGTATCTCCCTCCACAAGATGTGATTGACTCTGGGGCTCTTACAGCTCTCATGGAACAACTCCCTCGACCTTTTCTTCTCCTGGGAGATTTCAATGCTCACCATGTTTTGTGGGGCTCGACCTCTACTTGCCCTCTTGGTCGAGTTTTGCTAGAGCCTCATGACATCTCACGAGTTGTGCATTCTAAACACAGGTACTCACACTCATTTTTGTACTGCTACTGAGTCCTTCTCCACCATGGACCTCTCTTTCTGTTCGCCAGCCCTCGCAGACTCTGTTCAGTGGCCGGTCATTGCCAACCTCCAATCCAGTGACCACTTCCTGCTCTGCATTCACCTATTTTACTGAGCCATACGTGAAGAGCAGCCACCAAAATGGTTGGTCACCAGGGCTAACTGGACGCTGGTCGAAGTAGAGTGTGATCGTGAAGTTATCTGAACACGTTTAACAGGACTAGGGGAAATGAAGTTAATTGTTGGGTGCTATTACCGAACACCAGGTTCCACTGTGGCAGTTCTAGAAACATTCAAAGGGAGTCTACATTCTGTATCGCAGAAGTACCCGGATCATTCTATATTAGTTAGAGGCGACTTCAACATAACTAGTATAGACTGGGATGTCTATGGATTCATTACTGGTGGTATATACAAGCCGTCGTGTGAATTACTTTTGAACACATTATCCGAAAACTGTCTCGAGCAGCTAAATCGACAGCCAATGCGTAATTGAAATATTTTAGATCTGGTAGCCACAAACAGACCAGACCTCATTGACGGTGTCAGTGTTGAGACAGGGCTTAGTGATCATGATGTTGTCAATACGACTATGGTTACGAAAGTTAAAAAGTCGGTCAAGAAGGCTAGGAGAGTATTCTTACTAGAAAGAGCAGATAAGCAGTTGTTAGCATCCCACTTAGTAAACGAATCGACTTCATTTACGTCTGGTACGATGGACGTGGAAGAATTATGGGCAAATTTTAAACACATTGTAAATCACGCATTGGACAAGTATGTGCCGAAAAAGTGGGTTACGGATGGAAAAGACCTACCATGGTTTAACAGCGCAATTAGGAGAATGCTCAGGAAGCAAAGACAGTTGCAGTCGCGCTACAAGAAAGATCGGGAGAATGAGGACAGGCAAAAGTTGGTAGAGATTCGAGCTGCTGTAAAAAGAGCGATGCACGAAGCATTCAACCACTACCACCGTCATACCTTAGCAAAAGATCTTGCTGAAAACCCAAGGAAATTCTGGTCTTACGTAAAATCGGTAAGCGGGTCGAAGGCTTCCATCCAGTCACTCACTGATCAGTCTGGCCTGGCAATGGAAGACAGCAAAACGAAAGCTGAAATTTTAAATTTAGCATTTGAGAAATCTTTCATGCAGGAGTTTTGCACATATTCCCGTATGGAGGACATAGTGATAGACATACCTGGGGTTGTAAAGCAGCTGAATGGGTTGAAAATAAATAAATCGCCAGGTCCTGATGGGATTCCAATTCGGTTTCTTACTTAGCTTGCATTTATCACGAATCTCTTGCCCAACGTGAAGTCCCGAGCGACTGGAAAAAAGCGCAGGTGACGCCTGTATATAAGAAGGGTAGAAGGATGGATCCTCAAAATTACATACCAATATCCTTAACATCGGTTTGTTGTAGGACTCTCGAACATATTCTCAGTTCGAATATAATGAATTTCAATTAGACAGAGAAGTTGCTGTCCATACATCAGCACGGCTTTAGAAAGCATCGCTCCTGCAAAACGCAACTCGCCCTTTGTTCACATGATATCTTGCGAACCATGGATGAAGGGTATCAGACGGATGTCATATTCCTCGACTTCCGGAAAGCGTTTGACTCGGTGCCCCACTGCAGACTCCTAACTAAGGTACGAGCATATGGGATTGGTTCCCAGATATGTGAGTGGCTCGAAGACTTCTTAAGTAATAGAATCCAGTACGTTGTCCTCGATGATGAGTGTTCATTGGAGGTGAGGGTATAATCTGGAGTGCCCCAGGGAAGTGTGGTAGGTCCGCCGTTGTTTTCTATCTACATAAGTGATCTTTTGGATAGGGTGGATAGCAATGTGCAGCTGTTTGCTGATGATGCTGTGGTGTATGGGAAGGTGTCGTCGTTGAGTGACTAGGAGAATACAAGATGACTTGGACAGGATTTGTGATTGGTGTACAGAATGGCAGCTAACTCTAAATATAGATAAATGTAAATTAATGCAGATGAATAGGAAAAAGAAACCTGTAATGTTTGAATACTTCATTAGTAGTGTAGCACTTGACACAGTAACGTCGATTAAATATTTGGGCGTAACATTGCAGAGTGATATGAAGTGGGGCAAGCATGTAATGGCAGTTGTGGGGAAGGCGGATAGTCGTCTTCGGTTCATTGGTAGAATTTTGGGAAGATGTGGTTTATCTGTAAAGGAGACCGCTTATAGAACGCTGGTGCGACCTATTCTTGAGTACTGCTCGAGCATTTGGGATCCCTATCAGGTCGGATTGAGGGAGGACATAGAAGCAATTCAGAGGCGGGCTGCTAGATTTGTTACTGGTAGGTTTGATCATCACACGCTTGTTACGGGAATGCTTCAGCAACTTGGGTTGGAGCCTCTAGAGGAAAGGAGGCATTCCTATCATGAATCGCTACGGAGGAAATTTAGAGAACCAGCATTTGAGGCTGACTGCAGTACAATTTTACTGCCGCCAACTTACATTTCGCGGGAAGACCACAAAGATAAGATAAGAGAGATTAGGGCTCGTTCAGAGGCATATAGGCAGTCATTTTTCCCTCGTTCAGTTTGGGAGTGGAACAGGGAGAGAAGATGGTAGTTGTGGTACGAAATACCCTCCGCCACGCACCATATGGTGGATTGCGGAGTATGTATGTAGATATAGATGTAGATGTTCAGCCAGTTGTCTGTGTTTGAACCATTGCGAAAGCATCCAGGAATGGGTGGACCATATCACACAAGTGGTCTATCATGCAGCTGACTTACTCTCCCCAAAGTCCTCAGGTCATCCCTGGAGGCGACCTGTGCCTTGGTGGATGGATGAGTGCCGTTCTGCCATTCGGAACAGGCATGCAGCTCTTCAATGATTTAAACGCTGCCCTATGACAGACCACCTTATAGCCTTTCGAGTAGCAAGAACGAATGCCTGATGCATGATTAAGGAGAGCAAGAAACAATCGTGGCAAGTGTTCCTGGAGCTCATCAACCATTCCACTTGTTCATACGAAAGTATGGGAAGCCATCAGGAGGATTTCTGGTTTGTGCAGTTGTTCACCAATAGCTGCAGTGCTGACACGCGAATGTCTCCAAACAGCACCTGGAGACATTGCTCAGATGCTGGCGGAGACCTTCGCACAAACGACTGCAAATGCCAGCCAGGATCTGGCGTTTTGTTGCTACCGTGTGACTGCAGAGAGGAGTAAATTGGATTTTGGTTCCAACGATTCCGAAAGTTACAACTCTCCCTTCTCCATGTAGGAGCTGGAATCAGCCCTGTCTGAGACTCATGATATGGCACCTGGTCACCAGATCCGGTACTGCATGCTTAGACATTTGCCAGCAGCATCGAAAAAAATGCTCCTCGAATGTTTTAATCTTATATGGCAGACAGGTCACTTCCCCAACTCGTGGAGAGAGGCAGTTTTGATACCTTTTCTCAAACCAGGAAAGGACCACACGTCTCCCAGTAGTTATCAGACTATTGCCTTAATGAGCTGTTTAAGTAAGACCCTGGAGTGAATGGTTACCCGGCGTCTGGTCTGGCTATTAGAGACCAGGCAACTCCTTAGCCACTCTCAGTGTGGAATCCGAAGATTTCGGTCCAATGTTGACGAACTGTCTCTGCTCAAGGCAGCTATTCAGCAGTCTTTCCTACATAGACATCACTGCATTGGAATATTCTTTGATATCAGTAAGACACATGATACTACACTACTGGCCATTAAAATTGCTACACCACGGAGATGACGTGCTGCAGACGCGAAATTTAACAGACAGGACGAAGATGCTGTGATATGCAAATGATTAGCTTTTCAGAGCATTCACACAAGGTTGCGCCGGTGGCGACACCTACAACATGCTGACATGAGGAAAGTTTCCAACCGATTTCTCATACACAAACAGCGGTTGACCGGCGTTGCCTGGTGAAATGTTATTGTGGTGCCTCGTGTAAGGAGGAGAAATGTATACCATCACGTTTCCGACTTTGATAAAGGTCGGATTGTAGCCTATCGCGATTGCGGTTTATCGTATCGCGACATTGCTGCTCGAGTTGGTCGAGTTTCAATGACTGTTAGCAGAATATGGAGTCGATGGGTTCAGGAGGATAATACGGAACACTGTGCTGGATCCCAACGGCCTCGTATCACTAACAGTCGAGATGGCAAGCATCTTATCCTCATGGTGATAATGGATCGTGCAGCCACGTCTCGATCCCTGAGTCAGCAGATGGGGACGTTTGCATGACAACAACCATCTGCACGAACAGTTCGACGACGTTTACAGCAGCATGGACTATCAGCTCGGAGACCATGACTGCTGTTACCCTTGACGCTACGTCACAGACAGGAGCGCCTGCGATGGTGTACTCAACGACGAACCTGGGTGCATGAATGGCAAAACGTCATTTTTTCGGATGAATCCAGGTTCTGTTTACAGCATCAAGATGGTCGCATCCGTGTTCGGCGACATCGTGGTGAACGCACATTGGAAGCATGTATTCATCATCGCCATACTGGCATATCACCCGGCATGATGGTATTGGGTGCCATTGGTTACACGTCTCGGTCACCTCTTTTTCACATTGACGGCATTTTGAACAATGGACGCTACATTTCAGATGTGTTGCGACCCGTGGCTCTACCCTTCATTCGATCCCTGCGGAACCCTACATTTCAGCAGGATAATGCATGACTGCATGTTGCAGGTCGTGTATGGGCCTTTCTGGATACAGAAAATGTTCGACTGCTGCCCTGGCCAGCACATTCTTCAGATCTCTCACCAATTGAAAACGTCTGGACAGTGGCCGAGCAACTGGCTCGTCACAATACGCCAGTCACTACTCTTGATGAACTGTGGTATCGTGTTGAAGCTACATAGGTAGCTGTACCTGTACATGCCATCCAAGCTCTGTTTGACTCAATGCCCAGGCGTATCAAGGCCGTTATTACGGCCAGAGGTGGTTGTTCTGGGTATTGAGTTCTCAGCATCTATGCACCCAAATTGCGTGAAAATGTAATTGCATGTCTGTTTTAGTATAATATATTTGTCCAATGAATACCCGTTAATCATCTGCATTTCTTCTTGGTGTAGCAATTTTAATGGCCAGTAGTGTACTTGGCGAGACTGTATTCTCACTCAGCTGCATCAATGGGGCTTTCGTGGCCATCTCCCCATCTTCATTTGGTCCTTCCTGTCTCAGTGCTATTTTAGGACCTGAGTTGGCTACTCGTTGTCATTTCTTTTTGCGCAGGAGAATGATGTCCCTCAGGGCAGTATTTTAAGTGTTACTCTCTTTATCATAGCCATCAATAGCATCACGTCTACAGTATGGAGTCCAGTAGAGTGCTGCTTATTTGTAGATGATTTTGCTGTTTTCTGTTCCTCCTCCAGTGTTGCGTCAGCAAGCCGTCAGTTGCAACTTACTGTGCGGCGGTTAGAGGAGTGGGCTGCAAATACGAGTTTCCAATTTTCTGTGGATAAGTGATGTGTGTTCATTTTAATCATTCTCGTAGTATTTTTCATTTACCTGCCTTGCGTATGAGGGACACCATCCTAAGTTTTAGAGATTCAGTGCGGTTTCTGGGCCTTATTTTTGACTCCCGATTGTCGTGGTTGCTGCACCTGCGAGACCCTAAACCCAGAACCCTGCAGGCACTGAATATCTTAGAGTGCCTTAGTAACAGGTCTTGGGGAGGGGACAGGGCACGTCTCCTCCAGTTTTATAGGGCTTTTGTGTGTTCATGGCTGGACTACAGGTGCACAGTGTATGGATCAGCTGGGTCTTCCTATTTGAAGATCATTGATGCTGTTCACCATGAGGGTCTTCGCTTGTCCACGGGTGCTTATCGGAACAGTCCCATACCCAGCCTCTATACTGAGGCAGGGGAACCACGACTTAATATCTGCCAGCAGCTCCTCCTAGTGCACCAAGCGTGTAAGTTTCTCGCAGCTCCAAGTTCGCCCGCTCACCATATTTTTGCTCATCCACCTCTGGACCGTCTTTTTTCTCACCGTCCCTGAGCCATGATGCTGGTTGGGATCCACATGCAACGTGTGCTGGAGTGCCTCGGTGTGGAGACTGTACAGCCCAAAATCCAGGATTTTCACCACCTGCCACCCTGGTCACTGGAGAGGCCCAGAGTGATTTTAGATTTGGTGTGGTACAAGATAGATTGCACTCCTGCTCCCATTTTTAATGCAACATTTTCTGCCATTTTATCTGAGCTCCATGACTACGTAGCAGTTTTTATGGATGGGTCGAAACAGGACGATTCTGTTGGTTGCTCTGTTGTTTTTCCAGATCATGTCCTTAAGGTCCAGCTGCCTCCAGCGTTTACTGTCTTTGATGCAGAATTTTCTGCGATCTTGCGGGCACTGGAGCAGATAAGATGCTCTTTCTATCCTAAATTTCTTGTCTGTTCTGACTCACTCAGTGCCCTTCACTCGTTGTAACGTTGTATCGAGCAGTTAAAAAGGTCCAGACCATCCAGGATGCCCTCCTCCATCTACGACAACAGGCAAAGGAGGTGGCTTTCAGCTGGGTTCCAGGGCACGTATTGCTGCGAATGAAAGGGCAGATTCGCAGCCAAGGGGGCGTGTCTCGATCCGCAAGTATTTCAGTGTGCCATCCCCCTTCATGCTCTGACTTTGCTGTTGAGCTCAAGATTCTTGCGTCGTTGGCAGGATGAGTGGCTGGAAGGGACTGACAATAAGCTCCGTTTAGTCAAGCCCACAATGCATTTGTGGTCTACTTCCTTCGAGCCACGTACACAGGATGAGGTTCTCTTCATTTGTCTTCGGGTAGGCCACAGTCCTATGACACATGGCTTCTTGCTCCGGCGAGAGGACCCTCCAGTGTGTGGTGCTTGTGGCATCCAGGTCACTGTGCACCAAGTTTTATTGCATTGTGTTTTATTTTCTGACTAGCAGGCCGTGGCTGACTTGCCACCGGATCTGCCATCTCTTATAGGTAAAAATCAGACCAATGTGGTTAGAATTTTCAAGTTCTGTGACTTGTCGAATGTTTTTACCAAGATTTCAGGGAGAGGGTGTTAATTTGTTCGCAGGGTGACTGGCTCACCCATATTTTACGTAAGTGGCCAGCCAGTGACAATTTCCTGTGGTGTCCTTGAAGCTCCTTTCTCGTTTCATTTAAGTTTTATTCTCTTGTACAACATTTTTCGTCTTTTCCTGCTTTGTTTGCGTGTATGCTCCCATTTTACAAATGTTGTTCACATTCGTTCTTTTACTGTGTGTCAAGGGCACTGATAACCTTGGCATTGAGTGCCCATAAGCTCCAACAAACACACACTCACTCACTCACTCACTCTATCTCTCTCTCTCTCTCTCTCTAACACACACACACACACACACACACACACACACACACACACACACACACACTCTCTCTCACACAAAAATAGGTGACAAAAATGAGCACCCTCTGTTCTACTGTCCAAAGATTCAATTGCACACACATGACTAAGATATGAAAAGCCCAGACTGCACAGATATTACAATATATTTAATTTTTCTTTTAATATTGACACTTCTTATTATCACAAATTTACCAGAATTACTTTTAAAAAGATAAAGAAATGTGCTGAAATTTTACCCTGTTATGTTAACAGATGAGATCTTTATAATAACCAATTTAACTGAATGTTTTTTTTTTTTTTTGTACGTGAACAAGGTAAGCTAGCCACATACAGGCAATACAATCAAGATACTATTTATGGTGATCAATGTCTCTGAATTATCTTTTAATTATAAATCAAACCCTCCATCCCCTGAAAGGATTAACCAAATCAGCATCAAATCTGTAGTAGCTCTCTTTTACTGAAGTTACTCTGAATTTCCTTTGGAAGGTTTACAGCTCAGGATCTACTACTTCCAGTTATCCACACAGACAGGAAGTCATCTCTCTCTCTTTCTCTCTCTCTCTTTGTCTGGCGCTGTCCAGGGACAGCACCAGTGGGTCGTGAGACCAGTTGGTTACTATCTGGGTGAGATTTCTTCAGTGCCATCCATGCCCACATCAATGCCTTCCCAATGAAGGTGTGGCGCAGTCGCGGGCAGGAGGCAGACACCACATGCTGCGCGGGTTGAAGAGCTGTCGAAACCGCCAATCGTATTTTCCAGGCTTGCTACCAGACGCATGGATCCCACATGAAGAGCCACAATGCCATCGTGAAGTATGTCGCCCGTGGACTCGTGCAAAGGGGCTTTGATGTCACCATGGGGCCCCACCTCCACACACCTGGGGGACTGCTCAAGCCAGACATTGTGGCAGTCAAAGACGGCATCACCTGCGTGATAGATGCCCATGTAGTCAGCGGCGATCTTTGTTCGATTGATGTCACAATGAGAAGGCAGCCTACTATGTCACACCATCCATCCGGCGTACTGTCGCCAACCTGTGTCCAGGCATCCATGAGCTAACGGTTTCCACAGCAACATTGAACTAGTGAACTGGTGGGGGCTGGTCTCCTGTGTTGGCACACGACCTCATTGACCTGGGCATCAGTCCCCAAGAGTTCATGGTATTGAGTGCCAGAGTCTGGCAGTCACACTGTTCATCATACAGGATTTTCGAATGGATGAAGGCGAGAAGGCTGATGCCTAGAGTAGGAATTAAGTGAAATGTGGTGGCGAGCAAGACTTTTTATTGATTTTTTGTTGGTCAAAAATGCCACAAAATGTTAGACCATAGAATTTAGTCATGAATTTAACTTTGTATTGAATTCTTGGGTCAATAAAATTGTTTTATAATCACAGGTCACATGGAGATAACTCCCGTCCACACTACACCTCAAATTGCTCTGCACATATGCGAATTTGCCAGCTTGGATGCACCATGAAAGATTTCTAGATAGCACTGGGTTGCTTGTTGCTACTGTTGATACAGTTAACAGTCACAAGTCACACATGTAGCCTGAAAGGGTGAAGGTACTGCTTCCACACAACTCAACTGCATGTACGCATGAGCCCAGTGGCAGCTGTTGAAATGAACCTAATATGAACAGTTGTGATGTCACACTCATCGGAAGCTATGTGTTGTTAAGAAGTATTGCAGTCTTCGTTGTAAAACCTTTGACACATTTTACTGTTGGCAGATGCTGGGGTGTGCACTAAGTTTTGTTGTTGTTAAGTGCGTGTTTCCTTTGGAACTTAAGTTTTACTTTGGTTTTTTGTTCTAGTTTATATTTTATTGCTGCAGTATTATTTTGCAGTGGTGAGATACTGTAGAATTCTTTGTTAGAGTATCAGTTCTTACCAGTCAAAATTACAAAAATTTAATTGGATAGTAAAACAACGAAAAATTCCCGGAATTCTAAAAAATTCTCTGGTTTTTCTCAGTTTTCTCTTGGATGAAAAAATCCCCAGGTTTTTCCCAGATTTCCTGGGGCGTATATACACCCTGTAAATTAATAAGACATATTCTTGTTAAGATTACTTATTTAAAACAGGCTACAAAGTGTAAAAGATTTAAAAAAAAGAACATGTTTCCTCATAGAAACACACACACACACACACACACACACACACATATAGTAGGTTCAGTTTTGTGACAAAGACGAGCACCATCGGTTATACTGTCCAAAGATTCAATTGTACATGTCTGATAAAGATATGAAAAACTCCCATTACACAGATATTACAACACATTTCATTTTTCTTTTAATATTGACACTTCCTCCAAAGAAAAATAAAAGGTGAGTACTGAATTTCACATGGATTTAATGTTCCACACTCCAATTCTTTCATGCAGCATCTCGAGTCGAACCCTTTCGAGTGGCTTGGTTAGTAGATCAGCTAACTGATTAGTCCCATCATTGTGTTCTAATTCAGGATCGCCATTCAAGAATCTTCCCTGTAATGTAGAAGTGATGGACTTCTGTGTCATTTGATTTTCGATGATATGTTGGATTTTTGGACAGTTTTACTGTACTTGCATTGTCAACATACAGTGTAGAAGGTTTCACTTGTTTGGAAGTTCCAATCAGTTCATACAACAACCTTTTTTAACCAGATCAGCTCCTTTGCTTCTTCACTGGCTGATATTATTTCTGCTTCCATAGTAGATGTTGCCACTGTCTTTTGAAACTGAGTGGTCCATGATACAACCCCATAACTGATAGCTGTGATGACACCTATCGTTGAATGTCTCGTGTCCGTGTCACCAGCATAATCGGCATCACTGTAGACTTTCAACCTCTTTTTGTTGTTGTACTTAATTCTGTAGTCCACTGTATTCTTCAAGTACCTAAAAATTTATTTTACTTGATTCTAGTCTTGAACTATAGGATTTTCCATCGCTGTAGCTGTTTTGTTCACTGCGAAAGCAATGTTCAGACGTGAGACTGAAGTCAAATACATCAGACAACCCACTGCATCACGATATGGAACTTTGGCTGTGATCTTCTCTTTGACATTATTTTCTTCGCATCCAATTGGAGCAGAAACTCCATTAGACTTGGCCATTGCAAATCTTTTCAGAATTTTCTTTGTGTAGTCTTCTTGGTTCACTGCTATTGACCCGTCTTCGTTTTGCTGTATCTTCATATCCAAAAAGTTGCTGAGAGACCAGCTAGTTGTATGGAACTCCAGCTTCAACATTTTCATGAACTCTGCAGTGTCTGCTCTGTTGCTGCCCACAACTAAACTGTCATCGACATAGGTTTCATCGTATATACAGTTCTTGTTGCTTGTAGTGTCCCTTTTGCAATATTCACCATTATCGAGGTGAAACATAAATAAAAATGACTGTATGTGACTCAAAATGAATTACAAACATTGATTTATCTGCGAAAGGTAATAACACTTACTGTAAAAATATACAATATAGATCGATAAATGCAGAAAAGACATTATTTTTACTGTATAAGATTATAATGTGGTTATCTTTGTAAGAGTATAAAATACAATGCAATGCTCATTCTTCTGTCTGTCTGTTTTGCTCTGTTCGTTCTGGTGTTAGCTGGAATAAGGTACGCAAGCTATTGTGCTGCACTAGCACTTGTTTCTGTCGTAACGTAATTGCAAATATTTAATGGTGTAAACTGTGTCCTAGTAAGAATATATTAGTATAAAGTGATCTGCGTGTGTTATTTCAAGAACCTACGCCACACTTATCTTATGAAAAGAATATTTAATGAAAATTATTTAGCATGTTCCAGCTGCTGCGGAGCGAGTAACAGTAATCTCTGACTGTTAACAATTAGCCGCCATTACGCGGTACATTTTAAAAAATATTTTTTCACAGCACAATGTCTGATAGCCGGAGCGGAAGAAATTATGTTAAAATATTCAATGAGATTAATTGAAGGAATCCAGTGAAATAATTTTATTAAAACTTGTCTATTTTCTGTGATAGTAATAATTTCAGAGCTGAGTAATACTACGCTATTGCATTTACAGTAATTTGTAGGGAGGCTGGCGCTCGGTAAAACCAGATATAATACGTAATTGGCAACCCACGAAATTCATTATTTTGCTTATTATATCTCTTTTGTATTTTTTTGAAAGCTAAACGTAAAAACTAACTACACTAAAAATCAGAAACAGATCATGATAAATCAAAGGACAAACAAATTTACTAGGAGAGTGTTTCCTCTAAATAACAAGTTACATAGTTTTTTTTAAGAGATGTAATAAATAGCGCCCTGTTACGTGCGGCCCGAATAGAGAAATTTTTTTTTTAGGGTTTGTGTGTATGTAATTGTTAACGTGTATTGTATGTATTCTAATGTCTATCAAATTCCATTTCATGTATAAACTTGAACGAGGAAAACGGAGAAGAACTGTATAGACCCTGAGAGGACGAGATAGAAAAAAGAAATCAAGGTAAGGACCACTATGCATAAAAGCTTGCTACATAGGCCCGTATCATCAAAGTATAGTATCATAGATGGTACATGGTGTACAGTGGTGTAGATATTAATATTTTGTGATTTTGGCAATAATAAGCAGTTTGACTTATGAACTTAGTCCGCATTTGTAGTTTGAAGCAATTTTTGTAGTTAGCCCAGTGAAAGTTATCGTTATTATGGGAAAAGTTGGACGTGTGTTAGATTTGCAACCAGATAATGTGTCCAATGTTACAAATAATGTGCAATTATTGAGCGATATGTATAGTGACACTGACTTACTAAATATTAATAGTGATCGGGGGGGGGGGGGGAGAAAATGTAAACAATGTAGATTCCGGTGATATGCCAGGAAGTAGCCAGCAGACGAAAACAGTAAAACCGATAGGTGCTACTAGCAGGGCTAGTGATAATTTTCCAATGATTAGAACAACTACCACACCGGTATGCTCACCAATACCGGATCCATTTGCTGAATTTTTACGGAAATCAGAGAAAAAGAACGAACAGCTAGTCAATCAGATAAGGGAACAAAACGAAGAAAGAGAGAGATTGGGGGAAGAGAGGAATCACCAGCTAGTTAATCAGATAAGGGAACAAAACGAAGAAAGAGAAAAGGTCTTAATAGAAAGTATAGGTACAATGTTCGAAAAAATACATTCAGAAATGACAGAAATAAAGAAAGCCCAAGCCGAACATTGTAAGCAACATAGCACAAGATGTGCAAACGCTTCAGACGGCACACACAGTCATCCGGGACGAAGTAGAACAGCTTGCGAACCGAATGGACAGTTTAGAAATGACACAAAAAGAAACCATAGAAACGCATTTAGATGATCGCGCCCAGAAAGTAGAAAAAGAGTTCCATGACTGGCTCACTGAAAAAGAAAGCCAGATCACAGAACGTGTAGAAAGCAAGATACAGTCTGCTCAAAGTAACTAACGGAGCAGCTGTATGTAAACAACCCACAGTAGACACGCTACCACTCGCAGGTGAAAAAAGCGGAGCGAGATGCAAATTGCCAGTACCGCTGTGGCAGCATATTATGACACACAGAATTGCTAAACTTGAGTGTGCTCATTTGCAAATGCTTGACAACAACTGTGGCACGCCTGTCAGGAACGCGTACGGTAATGAGAACATTACGTACAGTCCATACCAACAAAAAAGCGATTCGGAAAGAGAAAACATACAATTTACGGGAAGCATTCCTACTCATAACCCCGTGGGGGCACCTTCCACTTCCACAAGCAATAACATTGATGGAAGCTTAATAAAACACAGACAATTCCAAGTATTTAACGCGGAAAGGAAGACTGTGCATCCGGTAATCTTCATAAAAGGATTCTGTGCCTGGAATGAACGCCAAAAAATTCAGTTCATAATCCCACACATAGAAGGCGACGCTGCTTTATGGGCAAATGAAGTCATAGAAAATTGCAATAGCCTGGCACAATTTGAAAAATCATTTCTAGACAGATACTGGTCTAAGGCTATTCAAGAACGCCTGAGGACTGAAGTATACAGCCCGTAAATGTACAGTCACAAACAGGGTACACTCCGTAAATATTTTGAAAAATATATCAACAAAACTAGATATTGGGATGACCCTATATCAGCCCGTGATGTGATCAGAATCTTAAAATTACGATTGCCCGTTTATATACAAGACAAATTAATAAATGTGCCCGAAAATGACCTGGAACGGTACTTGTCTGTGCTGGACGAAATCGATCTCTCCCAGGAAGAAAATAGGATAAATAAAGACCGGGAGAACAGTAATGGTTTACCACGCAAGTTTAAAAATGGCAACAACAATTCCAATTTTGGAAGCCACGGAAATGGAAAGGAAGATCAATCCGCAGAACAAAACAGGAAGAACGGAAACGGTCAACCATCTTACAATCAAAAACGTAAGTGGGAAGATAGAGGACATCCCGGCTACAGTAACAATAATAATAATTACAATAACAAACGTCGAAATGAAGGTCAATGGCAGCAACACAGCAGTAGTGCCAACAACCGCACTTACCCGGTGCAGTGGATGCAAACTTCTATGCCACCACCACCGCCTCCTAACGGTAACCAGTACCAGTGTGACAATAGGAATTCTGTGCAGAATACTAACGCAATACCACAAACATGGACAGACTCGAATAGCAGCGTAAGGATAGTAGAAATGCCCACTGACGGAAACCACCATAGTGCAAGACCGTCAAACGAACAACGGCCGCAATAAGCTCCCAATTGATGGTCGGCGAAAAAACAGGGGGCACACCTTTAAACAATACACAAGATAATATATTATTACTGAGGTACCAAGATGGAAACAGTACACAACATGATTTACTTATGGAATCAAACCAATGTAACAAAAAAGAAATAACTGAAGTACAAACCATCATAAAAGCTAGAATTAATGAATTGCCAGTAGAAATATACATAGATACAGGTGCCACTACTAATGTTATGAGCTATGATCTATTCAAAACCTTGAGCAAAAACCGCAACTTACCGACATTTCCTGTACAAAACTGCTGTGCCATTGGAGCCATGGGAGCACAAGCACAAAACGTTCAGTATCAGGTGCTGGTAGATTTATGCCTAGGGGAAGATAACGTATAATGTATCTTTCTCGTAGTCAAAGGATTGAGAGTAACCTGCATCCTGGGGGGAGGTTTCCTGAGCGAGAAGAAAGCAAAAATTGATTTCTCCAGCGGGAAGATCTCCCTACTGAATGAAAATAAGCAGATTGCACTGGATTTAACACGAACAGTAAGTACACCCGGTAAAGATTGCCCGAGCGTACAAGTAAAAAGCGAAGAGATGCCCATATTTCAATTAAGCAGCAATTTAAGGGGCCAGGGAGAGTATTATTCGGACGCAGCTCACAACGAAACGCTTCGCTGGACAGAAACCCTTAACAACAAAGCACAAGAATCGTGTTATCTAACTGAATCCCAACGAAAAAGTCGATATTACAAGTCAATAAAACGGACAGTCCCATATCAGATAAAAGACTTAGTTTTGATAAGAAACCATCCTAAGTCGTCACTCATAACAAAGAAGAACAAGAAATGGCAAATGCTGTATAATGGACCTTTTAATATTATACAAATACCGCACGGTTGTAGCTACCTTATAGCTGATGTGATGAGCGGGAAGATCAAAGGATTGTATCCCTATAAGGACTTAAAGGAATTTGTGGTACCTGACAACAGGACATGAATGGTTTACCGTACTTTTGTGTAATATGTAGGTTTTGCACAGACTTCAATATATATTTTTGTGTAGTTGTAAGAATTTGATGTTTTGTTTGTGCTTAGTATGTAAGATGTTTTGTCTTTATGTCAAGAAATGATTTACACATCAGCCTTCAAAAATGAGTAAAAAGAAGCTAAAGGACCATCAGTCCAATGATAGAATTTGTTTAGAAACACAATCAGTAAGTGTAAGATGTTTTTCAGTGGTTATTAGAGTTGGTAACTATAAATTTTATTATGCTGTGTGATAAATGTTTATTTAAAGAATGCACTAAATATTCTAATCTGCCACATGAAAAATGAATAGAAATGGTGTATGCAAAAGACTGTGCACATACCATGTGACATCTATGATGCTGTGCTTTGACCATGAAAGAGAAAGTATAAGCATCTAGCCACAATATTTGAGATTAAATAAGAGCTCTACTTTAGAGCCTGTTTTTGACAGTTGCAAACCTTTTATAGGATACGCGATTACGCTAACAGCTTATGGAGCAAGCACATGCGCAGCGGTCCTAATCCCCAAATGAATATACCCTATGACAAATTTATTAATGCTGAAATATTAAAGTATTGCAAGTCAGGCTAGAATCCGTTGCATGTATGATGTAACACTTAATTGTATGCAATAACATAACAAAAGTGCTTTTGATCTGTGAAATTTCATTGTAACATATTGTGTAAACGAACAGACATCTGTGTCACTATGTGATATAAAAAAAACAGTAATCATGTAATACAATTGTATCAAAGTCATGCTGTAAGCAATACTAACAGGAACTATAATAGTGTGTTGGTATTCGCGGAGGAAGTGTGAACTTTGAGAACTGTATTAGTGATCAACTTGGACAGTGAACACTTACGTGCTGTACAACTGAAAAAACGCGAGGTACAAACGTTAACAAAACATATCTGTGTGCAGTGACCGAAAACACAAAACTGTGATCAGTGTGTGTTCGAAACAGTACAGACAACATTTTTAGTTTGAACGCTACCTCCTGTGCGCCAACAATTAATATGACGTCACGGACCACGTAGTAGGACGTTACTGCAACGGCAACTACAGTGGAACGCCGTCAAACAAAAATAGTGAAACATAAATATTCCATACAAAGTGATGACATCAGGGATGTGCAGTGCTTACTTCAGCATCATATCTCCTGCATCATTCAGAACCAGTACGTGCTAACGAACACGAAAATACCAAGTAACTGAGCCTGTGCCTCGATGATGCAATAATGCTGACTAATCAATTCTTACCACAGCCATAACATCTTACAAAATCCGTTCTATAACATATGTGCATTTGTTTCATGATTTGCACGAGTCAACATCCTCTCCCGTGCTGAAAACTTTAACGAGCAGTGCGCAACAATGCAGACGCACCACGCAGACAAAATAACGTCGTTCCGTACTCCACATCCTGACCGCCGCCTACGGACACGAAAGAAGACAACAGTTTCCAGCCGACGCTCAATGGCAACGGGCACGAGGGATCGCGGTAGCGACATACAGCGTCATCCACACCACACGACGAGAAATGCGCCGACAAAAATAAAAAAAAAACTCAAAATATTGCCAACACAATATAAAAATAATTGATGAACACTTTCATATAAAAACTGTATGTTTGTTTCTTTTTCAGAAAATTTTATATTTGATGTAAATACTAGTAATACCAAAACATGTAGAACCAACTTATGTAAGTAACACAAAGGGTTAAATCTATCAGCTCTGCCGAGGTTTTTCTGGGGTTTCCCTGCGGCCCTCGTCCAAATGGAAGAGCTTGTTGTATTGTAACTGTCCCCAGTCCTGTTCCGGCATAAGAAGTCAGCCTCATTCTGCCAACGGCCTTGTCAAAGAGGGGGGAGGAGCGGATAGAGGTTCAGGGCACTCTCTTGTCCTAGGGGTGGGAAATTGCCCTTAAAGGTGGAAGAATCAGCAATGATCAACGACATGAGGATGCAGAAGGCAATGGAAACCACTGCATTAAAGACACGTAACGTGTATCCACAGGACATGTGGCCTGTAATTGAAGAAGTGTCATGATGATCTCTCCATTGGCAAAAGATTCTTGAATAGTCCTCCATTCGGATCTCCGGGAGGGGACTGCCAAGGGGGAGGTTACCATGAGAAAAAGATTGAATAATCTACGAAAGGATAACGTTCTACGAGTCGGGGCGTGGAATGTCAGAAGCTTGAACGTGGTAGGGAAACTAGAAAATCTGAAAAGGGAAATGCAAAGGCTCAATCTAGATATAGTAGCGGTCAGTGAAGTGAAGTGGAACGAAGACAAGGATTTCTGGTCAGATGAGTATCGGTTAATATCAACAGCAGCAGAAAATGGTATAACAGGTGTAGGATTCGTTATGAATAGGAAGGTAGGGCAGAGGGTGTGTTACTGTGAACAGTTCAGTGACCGGGTTGTTCTAATCAGAATCGACAGCAGACCAACACCGACAACGATAGTTCAGGTATACATGCCAACGTTGCAAGCTGAAGATGAACAGATAGAGAAAGTGTATGAGGATATTGAAAGGGTAATTCAGTATGTAAAGGGGGACGAAAATCTAATAGTCATGGGCGACTGGAATGCAGTTGTAGGGGAAGGAGTAGAAGGAAAGGTTACAGGAGAATATGGGCTTGGGACGAGGAATGAAAGAGGAGAAAGACTAATTGAATTCTGTAACAAGTTTCAGCTAGTAATAGCGAATACCCTGTTCAAGAATCACAAGAGGAGGAGGTATACTTGGAAAAGGCCGAGAGATACGGGAAGATTTCAATTAGATTACATCATGGTCAGACAGAGATTCCGAAATCAGATACTGGATTGTAAGGCGTACCTAGGAGCAGATATAGACTCTGATCACAATATAGTAGTGATGAAGAGTAGGCTGAAGTTCAAGACATTAGTCAGGAAGAATCAATACGCAAAGAAGTGGGATACGGAAGTACTAAGGGATGACGAGATACGTTTGAAGTTCTCTAACGCCATAGATACAGCAATAAGGAATAGCGCAGTAGGCAGTACAGTTGAAGAGGAATGGAAATCTCTAAAAAGGGCCATCACAGAAGTTGGGAAGGAAAACATAGGTACAAAGAAGGTAGCTTCGAAGAAACCATGGGTAACAGAAGAAATACTTCAGTTGATTGATGAAAGGAGGAAGTACAAACATGTTCCGGGAAAATCAGCAATACAGAAATACAAGTCGCTGAGGAATGAAATAAATAGGAAGTTCAGGGAAGCTAAGACGAAATGGCTGCAGGAAAAATGTGAAGACATCGAAGAAGATATGATTGTCGGAAGGATAGACTCAGCATACAGGAAAGTCAAAACAACCTTTGGTGACATTAAAAGCAACGGTGGTAACATTAAGAGTGCAACGGGAATTCCACTGTTAAATGCAGAGGAGAGAGCGGATAGGTGGAAAGAATACATTGAAAGCCTTTATGAGATTGAAGATTTGTCTGATGTGATAGAAGAAGAAACAGGAGTCGATTTAGAAGAGATAGGGGATCCAGTATTAGAATCGGAATTTAAAAGAGCTTTGGAGGACTTACGGTCAAATAAGGCAGAAGGGATAGATAACACTCCATCAGAATTTCTAAAATCATTGGGGGAAGTGACAACAAAACGACTATTCACGTTGGTGTGTAGAATATATGAGTCTGGCGATATACCATCTGACTTTCGGAAAAGCATCATCCGCACAATTCCGAAGACGGCAAGAGCTGACAAGTGCGAGAATTATCACACAATCAGCTTAACAGCTCATGCATCGAAGTTGCTTACAAGAATTATATACAGACGAATGGAAAAGAAAATTGAGAATGCGCTAGGTGACGATCAGTTTGGCTTTAGGAAAAGTACAGGGACGAGAGAGGCAATTCTGACGTTACGGCTAATAATGAAAGCAAGGCTAAAGAAAAATCAAGACACTTTCATAGGATTTGTCGACCTGGGAAAAGCGTTCGACAATATAAAATGGTGCAAGCTGTTCGAGATTCTGAAAAAAGTAGGGGTAAGCTATAGGGAGAGACAGGTCATATACAACATGTACAACAACCAAGAGGGAATAATAAGAGTGGACGATCAAGAACGAAGTGCTCGTATTAAGAAGGGCGTAAGACAAGGCTGTAGCCTTTCGCCCCTACTCTTCAATCTGTACATCGAGGAAGCAATGATGGAAATAAAAGAAAGGTTCAGGAGTGGAACTAAAATACAAGGTGAAAGGATATCAATGATACGATTCGCTGATGACATTGCTATCCTGGATGACAGTGAAGAAGAATTAAATGATCTGCTGAACGGAATGAACAGTCTAATGAGTACACATTATGGTTTGAGAGTAAGTCGGAGAAAGACGAAGGTAATGAGAAGTAGTAGAAATGAGAACAGCGAGAAACTTAACATCAGGATTGATGGTCATGAAGTCAATGAAGTTAAGGAATTCTGCTACCTAGGCAGTAAAATAACCAATGACGGACGGAGCAAGGAGGACATCAAAACCAGACTCACTATGGCAAAAAAGGCATTTCTGTCCAAGAGAAGTCTACTAATATCAAATACTGGCCTTAATTTGAGGAAGAAATTTTTGAGGATGTACGTCTGGAGTACAGCATTGTATGGTAGTGAAACATGGACTGTGGGAAAACTGCAACAGAAGAGCATTTGAGATGAGCTGCTATAGACGAATGTTGAAAATTAGGTGGACTGATAAGGTAAGGAATGAGGAAGTTCTACACAGAATCAGAGAGGAAAGGAATATGTGGAAAACACTGATAAGGAGAAGGGACAGGATGATAGGACATCTGCTAAGACATGAGGGAATGACTTCCATGGTACTAGAGGGAGCTGTAGAGGGCAAAAACTGTAGAGGAAGACAGAGATTGGAATACGTCAAGCAAATATTTGAGGACGTAGGTTGCAAGTGCTACTCTGAGATGAAGAGGTTAGCACAGGAAAGGAATTCGTGGCGGGCCACATCAAACCAGTCAGTAGACTGATGAAAAAAAAAAATCCATGACCTAATACACGGTAAAGTGAACTGAAAGTGACCAACGAACGAAAGAATTCGTGGTCTACAAGGACCAAACATTAAGTAGTGTGTTCCTTGTAGCCCAGGGGGCCGTGTAGTGTCCCTTTTGCAATATTCACCATTATCGAGGTGAAACATAAATAAAAATGACTGTATGTGACTCAAAACGAATTACAAACATTGATTTATCTGCTAAAGGTAATAACACTAACTGTAAAAATATACAATATAGATCGATAAATGCAGAAAAATTTTACTGTATAAGATTATAATGTGATTATCTTTGTAAGAGTATAAAATACAATGCAATGCTCATTCTTCTGTCTAGTCTGTTTTGCTCTGTTCGTTCTGGTGTTAGCTGGAATAAGGTACGCAAGCTATTGTGCTGCGCTAGCATTTGTTTCTGTCGTAACGTAATTGCAAATATTTAATGGTGTAAACTGTGTCCTAGTAAGAATATATTAGTATAAAGTGATCTCCGTGTGTTATTTCAAGAACCTACACCACACTTATCTTATGAAAAGAATATTTAATGAAAATTATTTAGCATGTTTCCAGCTGCTGCGGAGCGAGTGACAGTGATCTCTGACTGTTAACAATTAGCCGCCATTACGCGGTACATTTAAAAATATTTTTTCACAGCACAATGTCTGATAGCCGGAGCGGAAGAAATTATGTTAAAATATTCAGTGAGATTAATTGAAGGAATCCAGTGAAATAATTTTATTAAAACTTGTCTTTTTTCTGTGATAGTAATAATTTCAGAGCTGAGTAATACTACGCTATTTCATTTTTAGTAATTTGTAGGGAGCCTGGCGCTCGGTAAAACCAGATATAATACGTAATTGGCAACCTACGAAATTCATTATTTTGCTTATTATATCTCTTTTGTATTTTTTTGAAAGCTAAACGTAAAAACTAACTTCACTAAAAATCAGAAACAGATCACGATAAATCAAAAGACAAACAAATTTACTAGGAGAGTGTTTCCTCTAAATAGGTACATTATTTTTTTTAAGATATATAATATGCTCCAACAGTAGAAGAGACACGGATCAGCATCACTGTTTTTAAGTCCAGCCTTCCTGTCTACATTTGTAACAAAGAAATCTTCGTTTGACCCATTCAATATTCTTTTTTGATTTTGCAGTACTGATGTTGTCACTTTCGTTTCGCTGAATTTTCTTTTTAGGTCAACCGCATGTAACAAACGCAGCTGGTTCAACCATACTTTGATCATGCAATTCAATTGTACACAATTTTTGATTCAATTTTTGATTTTCAGATGGAATCATGTCCCACAAGTCCTTGAAATAGTCATATTCTTTGCCTTGTGTGGAGAGAATTCGGCCATTTAAAATTCTTTCAACAAAACATTTTGATTATGCTTCTGCATTCGTCTTTCAAATCCATGAAAAGCTTCTGCAGTTTCATGAAGTGTGTGTTAATGTCCTCTTTGGTATCATGTTGTACACAAAAAAATGCTTCTATCAACATATTCAGACGTTGTGCACTGCTTCGTTCAAATCACGCATGTAAATTATCCCAAACTTCACTTGCATGTGTACACGTTAACCCAAGCTCGGCAACAGATTTTCCTCACACACTTGTTAATAAACTTGTTGCTTTTGCATCGTCTTTCAATCATTGCTGATGTGCCGCTTTTTTCTGTGCGGTCTAATTGTGCGGCCATTCAGGACACTCGTACATACCATTTACCACGTCTTCAAATGCATATGCTCACAGCAACATCAATACTTGCCATTTCCACTTCACCCAGTCTTCAGGTGCTTCGAGTTTTTCCACTTGTATTTTGTAATCACCAACACCTGCTGCCATTTTCGTCGAACACACAAACAACCAGCAAATTCGTGTTGCTTTAATCATGAGCAAAGACAATTACTTCGCAGCTGTTCACACGCAGTCTGGGCCCAACCTGTTAAGATTGTTTTAAGTTCCTCACAGGCACTTTCTCTCTCTCTCTCTCTCTCTCTCTCTCTCTCTCTCTCTTTCTCTAACACACACTGTAGCGTTGCTCTTGGGGGGACAAAAATAAAAAGAATTGTTACTTTTTTTTAATGTCGAAAAAGTGAATATTTTGGTGGGCCACTTGGCAACAGAATCAGGGATTTATTACGCTATTATAATAACATACGTTGACCATTAAATACCTGAATAAGAGCAGCATATTGATATATATATATATTTGAGATCGCTCGGAAGAAACATTATCATTTCTGTGCATTTTTATAGTCGCGATGTAGTCATACCCGGATCAACACTAAGGGACCAGAAGATTTATAGACTTTAAAAGAAATGCAACACTACACAATTAAAGAGAGTTGGTTCAGAAATAATAGGAAAACGATAATGTTCCTTCTGCCTCATGCTGCGTTCGGCCCATCAGCGTGATCGTAATTTCTGATGAAGTAACACAAAATAATTAAGTTAAGTAAATAAGGAGATGGACTCATCAAGGTTAATTTACGAAAATAAGCACACTTATCTTTAACACACGTTTTTTTAATGCTACGTACCTTTTCATATTAAATTACAACAGATGACCATTGTGGTTAAATACTTTATACATAACAGTCAAAATGTCCTCTTGATGCTGTCTGTTCGATATCAGTTACAAGAAACTACATCTTTTCTGATTGGAAAAAATAACAATTAGCATATTCACTCAATATTTTCACATCAAATATAATATACAGTTGTGGAACACAGCAAGTCCGCGTCCGCCTCTCATGGAATACAATCAGTAAAAGGTGAGGCGCCAAAAACCTCATTTGTCTTGAAACAACAGAATTCTTTTTTTACACCATTAATCGATACATGTACATAGAGATTTACTGGCACCGCGCAAGAACGGTAAAGATAAAGAATAATAGTTTCTGTCGATGCTATGCGATGGTTCATTTCTTTTACTTTACAATTTTTCGATAACTTTAGGCCATCAGGCGTTTACTATTGAGCGTATATCAATGTTTGTGAGGCGAAAATTACTAATATTACACTGCCTCCCATGAGGAGGGAAGGAATACCGAAGGTATTACTTTCATCCTCATGCCCATTGGAATATTTGTAATTTTCGAGTGTAACATACAGGTTATTAAAAGTTTCATTTTATATTCATTCCATAATAAAAGAATTAACGTTTCAATTTGTAATTACTGACGGTGGATCATTGTGAATTTGTTCTGTTTTCTATCAGTGTTTGCATGGATTCAGTCTTTCTTGGTGATTCTTAAAATTAAGCCTATAAGTACACATATTTACAAAATTTATAAGGAAATAGAGTCACATTTCATTTTTCATCGTTGCAAAAGTAATTTGACTACCACAACTGGTACACAACTTTCTGTTTTGACAGTATTCATTATATTGTCATCGTCTTGTCGATTGATTGCCTTGTCCGTCGTCGCACTTAATTATACATTTATTTTCGTCGCACATACACTATTTATGATAGACTTGGATTGTAGAGCGGCCACTGGTGATGGCTTCGACAAGGAAGTCCATATCTTTCACTTTCAGGGTTCGAGTGTGGCTCTCCGAATTATTTCACATATGAAACAGATATAATGTCTTGTATTAGAATAGCTTACAAAACTAATTTTATATACATGTGGGATGGGATATAGGAAGGATCGGATCCTTTGACGTATTTTCGTGTGCTTATTTTCATTCGTATCGTGACCTTTCGTTAAAGTTTACATTTCAACAGTGTTCAGAGGTGACCTTGTGACTTGTCTCTGTGTACAATCAGTCATTATAATAATTACGTTAACTTCTCTATTTTAGAGTCTCTCGGAAGGTTTATGATACATACAAAATGTTTTCAGTACTGGGTGTGAATGTTTTTGCTACAGAATGTAGCGCACAGCAACTGTGTTGTCGGTTGAACGTTTACATTATTTCGTCACGTGGTGGCTGTCCGCCTCCACTGTTGCGAGCAATCTTGAAATTCAGTCTGTGCGCGCGCACGTGACCGGAGCTTTCTTGCAGAGCGTTGATTTCGCGCTTGAGGTGCCGTGCGTCGCTTTTGTTCGGCGGATCGTGGCTTTGTGCTTTTTAGATTGCTGGAGGGAGCTTCCGCCACCGAAACTGCCTCACATCACTTCCTGTCCACTATCCAGTTACGGATTCACAGGTAAGTGGTAGCTACCGCTGCAACTGCATGTGTGGAATGACACTGATTGTTACACACTGCACACATCAACGAAATTTTCACACATATGGTGCAGTAGAATACTGCCACTGACAATCGTCAAACTTTAAAACTTCCCTTGCACTGTGGTGAGCGTCTGCGTGAACGGTGTATTAAAAGAAATTCTCGCGTCATAACATCACACGGTGTTTACAAGTTGATTTACATACTAATATTTACAAGAGTTCTTTTAAATCGATAAATAATCTAATTGACCACTTTGAATCAAAACAATTGTTTCTCAATTAGTCTTTTTTTTTTATTTAAGCCTACGATCACAGGTAGGCTATCATGAGTCCTTTTTCTTTGACCAAATCCATTCCAATCTCCTTTACAAATTAATTTCATTCATAGTAATCTTTATCACGCTTGCTTATTCATTTTGTAGGCCCAATACATTTTTTTTAGTGCTCGTCTTATTTAGTGACTTGTGAGGGGAGCTTCATTTATGTCAAAAGTTTTTCTCGTATGTGCTTGTACTTAAAGAAAGTTCGAGGACAGATTTGAAAATAGCAATTCCGCCTCTGAGTTTCGTGTAGAAATACAAACAGTCGAAAAAAGAAAGGTGGGAAAAGCGGGTCTACTCGCGGATCGTCGACAGAATCTAAATTACTCCTCAACCAGGTCGAAAATTTAATTTACCTTGCGCATTACAAAAGCAATATGCGCGTCGCGAACCTACTCATTTTTATATGTAGTGCCTCACTTCCTAAGCACACGTGCATCTTTACAAGTTGATCCTGAGGAGTGGATAGGATCAAGGATCTTAAAGGATTTGCACTTAGGAAAGGGATTCAATAATCACATAATCACAGAGAAAACAATAAATATTGCAGTGCACACTTAAAATAAAATCTATCACTTCAAGCATGTATATCTAATATGTATCTTGCTGCAGCTTGCTTACTACTCTTTGCTCATTTCTTAGACTAAGTCAAGTTTATGCATTACGCATTTGGGTATTAATTATCATTTGTATATATAAGCCTCTCACTAGAGTGTTGTTTTTTGCTGCTGTCGCTACCTGTGAAGCTTGGGCGAGATCCTTATTATATGTGCTGCTAGCTTGTGAATTTGCAGTATCGCTAATGCTCAATAGTACCGTGAAGTTGGCATAATAAACCATGTTACTCATATGTTCTTTTACTCAGCTTGTTTATAGTCTGGACTCATCTTACTTTGCGTTATATAATAAACTTCCTTTTTATTCCATCACGCTTTTACTTAAGGTTAACGTCAGGCCTTTTTAGAACAATTGCACTGCGTTATCAATCTGTTCCTGCTTAATCCTAGGTATCTGTTCACTTCAAAGAGATGTTATTTTATCACTGGCACAGCACTGTGCTGGAATTTACAAGTTAAATCTACCGACTGTTTTACGCTAACAGGTGGTGCCTTATTTATGTCACCTCTTTTGTCTGGACGTTTAAGTATTTCCTTTTAAAACAGGGCATTAATTTGTCCTCGATTAAATTTCACTTACTAATACTAAGCATATATAATCATCATTTTCATATTACTATTTAGTGAGAGAAGTGCATTATTCGCTCCTTCCTCTTTCCTCATTTTAGTACCTCGGGGCTAATTCATACCTCTCGAGTACATCATTTTCCTTACATACTAACTTATAACTAAAATTGAAAATCGCCTCTAGGACATGTCCTCCTGTTTACATAAAGATTATTTATGTAAATACTTCTCTGCAACTTATTCTGTATTTTATTTTCCAGGCACGTTGTTTTGATACATAAGGTTTCCTTTTAGCACCGGCTAACGTCCGTAGTCAGTTCAGTTCCGTTCTTGTTACCCATTGGTTAATCCTGATCTCCAATACCTTAGAATTTTCTTACAGCTTAAATTAACTTAATTCCTGGCGTTATAAAATTTTCTTAAATCCTGATGGTGGAACAACCCTTTGATTTTATTCGTGGCAGGGTCAGATAACAAATAGCTACCAATGTGTGGTTTCCTCATAATCACAAAGGGACCTTCATAAATGTGTTGCCACTTACGATTCTTCTTTAACAACAGGGATGGTTTAAAGTGAGTCCTGACTAATAACTAACTCCAAGAAACTTCTGCAGATGCTCTTCAAGAGCCTCTGGTCTCGTTCTTATGGGTACTATAATTTTATTGATTAATCTTGCATCTAGGACTAGCCTTACGCTACCATCTGATTTTAGCACAGACAATAAAGGACTCGAATAAGGTGAATGAGATACTTCTATCACATTCCAGCGTAACATTTTCTTGATCTCGCACTTGACAGCTTCGCGTCTCGCATATGGAATGGAATAGCTTGTTCTACAGTAGGTTGAATGGGGCAGGACATCCATTCGATATTCAAAGCCTTTTATTAGTCCAGGTTTCTTAGAAAATACTTGAACGTAATCTGTTAACAAATTGTAAAGCTCATTCTTCTGTTGTTTGGATAATTCAATGGACTCACTAGCTTTACCGTATAATTCATTCTGACCGGGAATTAGGTCTTTATACTCATCGTCATTAACACTTTCAAGATCTGTCATGTCTTCTGTCTGACTGTACTGTTGTCTTTTAATCCATGGCCGTACAGCTGTTTGAAGCACCCCAAAGTTTGTCTTCACCTTACTTCTTAACAAATTTACAGTTACTTGTTGCTGGCTCGCTACTAGAGTACAGATTCCACACTCGATGTCAATTTTAGCTTTCTTCTGCCTCAAGAATTCCATACTCAGGATACATGGCACTGATAGGTTTTTAACAATAAGAAAAATGCACGTTACTGAAATAGACTCTATCTGGATTTGAAGCTGAGTCTGAAGATTTACACGTTGTGTTAGTGGACCAATTGCTCCCGATATGGTGCAACCTTGAATTGGAAGTGATAAAACTTTGCATACAGAGGATATTTGCTTAAATAAACATAAAGATAAGACATTTATATTAGCTCCTGTATCTACAATAGCTGTTACAGGTATGTTGGCAATTGATACCCTTATGGAAGCTTGAACTTGTTCGTCCCATACGTCATCATTGTCTTTCGTCTCAGTGTCTGCTACTAGATCATCCCGTAAGTTTGTCTCTTTGTCATACCTAATTGCTTTAATTTCGGGTGGACTAAGGGACAGGGTGCCCCCATTCAAACTTGCAGCATCCTCTAGGAGGCTCAAAGGTGCTGCTTTTAATTTTCCGCTCGACGCTTACTTTCCTGCTGATTTATATTTCTTAATGTTTCTTCCGTCTGGAACTGGTGTTGGTTTTGTGGTACGAACTCGGTTGGAAACGGATCTTGTTGTCCTGGCGTATTCGCTTGCGCATAATAAATTTGCGTATTATGCGGGCGTTTAGGCTTCAGAGTTCCCGAAGGTCCGTTCGCTTGTTGCGTGAAGTGTATATTTTGTGGCTGAAAGGTATTTTGCTGTGGCTTGTGTTGATTGTAACCGTTACTGAAAGGTGTACATTGGTCTCCACCTTGATTATGCCATTTATTTCTTTTCCACTGACGATTTGAATCGTAAGACTGATCGTTTTGATAATTACCGTTGATCGGTTGCGTGTTTCCATATTGCTGGGGCTGTGTGCTATAATGTGTATTTTCGTACTGAGGTGGTGACGAATTATATATTGGATTGTATCTCTGGCCGTTATTGTACTTATTTTTGTATTTGCTGTTGGAGTACGTAGTGTGTTTATTTTTGAAACCGTTGTGGGGTTGGTACTGGCTGTCGCTGTGACGCGCTTTCGCTCGGCCACCATTGTTGCCTGCGTATTCTGTATTGTGCTGGCCGCCTGCACTGAAGTGGGCGTTGCCAACATCAACTCTAGCGTACTCGTAAATCAGATCTAACGAGTCTAACACAGATAGGAAAGTGTCCGTATCGTCCTCAGACACGTTTACTAACTTTTCTCTGATCGCAATCGGTAGCTTAGTTTTTAGAATCATAATAACGTCTTTGGCGGTGATCGGCGAATCCCAGAACTTGATTTTCGCTAAATACTTTTCAAAATATCTTCTCAAACTACCGCGCTTACTGTTAAACACTTCGGCGTTGTAAACCTCTTTTCTCAGGCGCTGCTGCACACCAGAACTCCAGAATTTAGCTAAAAACATCTGTTCAAACTCTTTGTAACTTTTACAAGAGTCGACCATTTCGGTTCCCCATAAGGCAGCATCGCCTACGATAAATCCACTAACAAATTGAATTCGCTGGCGGTCACTCCAGCTACTCGGGAAAATTCCTGAAAAATTTCGGAGGAACACTATAGGATGAATTTCTCTTTTCTGTGGGTGAAAGGTCGGAAAAATACGATGTTTGATCACGCTTTCCTCCTGCATCAAACTGACAAAAGTGGATGGGCTGGTAGTCTGGTTAACTTGTGCTTCTATAGAACTATGAGTTTGAGCGTTATCAAATGGTGAACGGTAATGTACCTGCTGTTGTTCATTACTTCGTGGTGAATTATTCCAGTTTCCTGACACGGGAGGTGGGGAATTTTCAACTTGACATTTTAGTGTACGAACTTCATCAACTATCTGTTGACGCCATTCAGGTAAATCTTGAGCTAACGCTCGTCTTATCTGGCCTAATTCTGACATCACCGTGTCTCCTGTTTTTCCAGGGGCTGCCAATATTTCAAAGGTCATGTTTTTGACAGTTTCCCTGAGTTCGTTCTTGACCTTGTTTTCTATGAATCCGTCTTTGTTTTTAATCCACTCTTGGTAGTGATCAGACAATGCTTCAGCATGTGCCTTAACAGTATTCTTTATTTGGTCCTCTACATTAAGAGTCTCAATCTGTTTCGAAAGATCGTCAACAACATTCTCGATCGTGTCTACTGCGGTTTTAACTCCTTTGACCTCATCAGAGATTGCAGTATAATCTTCTTTTAAGGTCGCAGCTTGTTTTTGATATTCTATCACTTTTGAATTTATCTCCCCCTTGGCTGCTTCGATTTTTTCATCTAACCGTTTTGAAATATCCTCTATTTTTGACTCTACTTGTGTGTCAATTTCTAGCCTCATGATCGTGATCTGACTGCTGATTTGGCTTTGGACATTACCCAACAGGGTATTTAAATCAGCTGTTATGTCTGCCTTTAGTTCGGCCTTTACCGAATTTAACCGTGTATTTAGGTCATTTATCTCCGTTTGCAGATCTGTTTTTACTGAATTTATGTCTGTTTTTACCGAATTTATTTCTGTTTTTACTGAATTTATGTCTTCTTTTACTGAGTTGCACAGATTTGTAAGGACCTGATTTTTATTATGCCGTCTTTCGGCCTTCTCTTTTTCTTCGCGGGCCTTTTCATCTAATTTTTCCTGCTTTTCACGTTCCTGTCTTTGCGCCTCTCTCTGTCTTTGACTTTCGAACTTGCGTTCCATTATTGCTTCGATCATTGCAGCCAAGTCATTTTTTTCAAAAGCGGGAATAGTTTGCACACTAGGACCAGCTTCTAAAACTTCGGTCGAGGCTGCTTCTGCCTCCGCTCGTGTACCTATCGCGCGTGATCGTAATGGATAGTGAGGTCCATTCGCATCACCGCTGTCGTCTGGTTTTGTTTGTGTCCGCTGTTTACCGTCAGCCATGTTCATGAATTATTTGTCAAACGTCAAAATGCTACTGATATTGTTTGTCACTGCCGTCAGTCGTTTGTCTGTGACGTAGTGCTATGGCTTACTGGGACCTAAGATAAAATTTTTAACTCTGGGTAACAGCTGACGTTCATTTACGCCAAGAAGACAAGATGGTTCCTACTAATTACAAACAAATGAAATATCACACGTTTTACCGGTTTTGAGCGTAGTTATCCGCCATATCGTAATTTTTTTTATGCACTGACAACAATGGTACACTTTCACTGAATTTAACTACATAGAAATGGACTATGGACAAATTGAAATAAAGCTGTTTCAAGGCAAGGAAAGACAGGTTTACGTTCTGATCAACTCGAAAGATGCTACGTCACTACGAAAGCTTGGCTACTGCGTATAAAAATTTGACTTACTATGGCTGTCTTGATGGTGATACGGATGAATACTCGCGTTTTTTGGTAATTTCATCAATCGTTCTTCTGAATTAATTAAAAGGTTTTCCCACTTCTCTTTCTCGGTTGAATTGCATCCACATGAAAAAATGAAACAGTTATTAGAACAAGCAAAGAAAATTTTTTAAACACATACATGAAATGATTTTTTGATCAAGTCCCTGTTCGGGCGCCAAGTGTAGCGTTGCTCTTGGGGGGACAAAAATAAAAAGAATTGTTACTTTTTTTTAATGTCGAAAAAGTGAATATTTTGGTGGGCCACTTGGCAACAGAATCAGGGATTTATTACGCTATTATAATAACATACGTTGACCATTAAATACCTGAATAAGAGCAGCATATTGATATATATATATATTTGAGATCGCTCGGAAGAAACATTATCATTTCTGTGCATTTTTATAGTCGCGATGTAGTCATACCCGGATCAACACTAAGGGACCAGAAGATTTATAGACTTTAAAAGAAATGCAACACTACACAATTAAAGAGAGTTGGTTCAGAAATAATAGGAAAACGATAATGTTCCTTCTGCCTCATGCTGCGTTCGGCCCATCAGCGTGATCGTAATTTCTGATGAAGTAACACAAAATAATTAAGTTAAGTAAATAAGGAGATGGACTCATCAAGGTTAATTTACGAAAATAAGCACACTTATCTTTAACACACGTTTTTTTTAATGCTACGTACCTTTTCATATTAAATTACAATAGATGACCATTGTGGTTAAATACTTTATACATAACAGTCAAAATGTCCTCTTGATGCTGTCTGTTCGATATCAGTTACAAGAAACTACATCTTTTCTGATTGGAAAAAATAACAATTAGCATATTCACTCAATATTTTCACATCAAATATAATATACAGTTGTGGAACACAGCAAGTCCGCGTCCGCCTCTCATGGAATACAATCAGTAAAAGGTGAGGCGCCAAAAACCTCATTTGTCTTGAAACAACAGAATTCTTTTTTTACACCATTAATCGATACATGTACATAGAGATTTACTGGCACCGCGCAAGAACGGTAAAGATAAAGAATAATAGTTTCTGTCGATGCTATGCGATGGTTCATTTCTTTTACTTTACAATTTTTCGATAACTTTAGGCCATCAGGCGTTTACTATTGAGCGTATATCAATGTTTGTGAGGCGAAAATTACTAATATTACAACACACACACACACACACACACACACACACACACAAAAATAGATGACAAAAATGAGCACCCTCTGTTCTACTGTCCAAAGATTCAATTGCACACACATGACTAAGATATGAAAATCCCAGACTGCACAGATATTACAATATATTTAATTTTTCTTTTAATATTGACACTCCTTATTATCACAAATTTACCAGAATTACTTTTAAAAAGATAAAGAAATGTGCTGAAATTTTACCCTGTTATATTAACAGATGAGATCTTTATAATCACCAATTTACCAGAATGTTTTTTTTTTTGTAAGTGAACAAGATAAGCTAGCCAAATACAAGCAATAAAATCAAGATACTATTTATGTTGACCAATGCCTCTGAATTATCTTTTAATTATAAATCAAACCCTCCAGCCCCTGAAAGGATCAACCAAATCAGCATCAAATCTGTAGTAGCTCTCTTTTACTGAAATTACTCTGAATTCCCTTTGGAAGGTTTACAGCTCAGGATCTACTACTTCCAGTTAAGCACACAGACAGGAAGTCAGATCCATGGCCATCTCCCTTTGACACATGAACAAGATTGTTTTCTTACTCATGTGTAGAACATAAGTACTTTAGGAACAATTCATATGATTGGTTTACACACATTCACAACACCAATTCACAACACAAATTCACAACCCCTACTCTCAGACAAGATATCATACCTCACTAATGCCTCGCCATTGCGAGAGCAAAGGCAGACATTTGTGAAACAGTCAATTATTCTAGTGTAACAATATGGCACCAATATAGAAAGAATCCACAACTCTCAGTACCCTACATACACCTATAAACTACTACCAATGTTTAATATGCAGACTAAACCATGAAAATGTGGAGTCACGTGGAGTGCACTTCACTATAACATGTTGGTAAGGAGTGAAGCAATGCCCCTATATCCCCATCCATGAGATGATGCTGGACACATCAGTTAATGCTCAATGGAGGCTCTTAAGGCTCCACACAAGGGTAAACACTCTTAGCACTGTGTCTGACATACTGCTTCCTTTCAGAAGAACTCACACTTTGTGCCATGCAGTGACTTCTGAAACACGTGCAACTCATATAAACAGCTGCCCAGCACCCACGGTCAAGAGCATCAACCATATACTCTGACTTCTGAGAAGTAACTCCTTTTCTGCTCCCTCCACACACTTGTCCATTCCAGACATATGACCCATTCAACATCTCTCCTTCAGTGATTACCCCAACCTTTGGCAAATTTAGTAAAACAAGGTGACCTATTCTACAAATGACAAATTATTGTTACTGTTTGCAAGTTATGACAAGCTGTAAAAATGGCAGTAACAATAATGTTATTTACATAATTTCATTTCTTTTATGAGGGTTCTCCACATGGTGACTATTCAGTTTTCTTAATCAAATTGTCTGTGGCTCTTTACCAATTGTTACTGTCAGGATTTATTTCTACAGGGTTGAGTATAGCTTTTATTGCAGCAGGCATTAATGACATTGCCCTTCTGTTAACAGTTCTGTTAATGTGTGTTACATTTTTATCCATAATAATTTAGCTTAAATGTAAGTTTACAGAATGATTCAAACATTTCTACACTTCCCAATTCAGAGAACTGAGTAAACATAATCATTCGATATAATTTCTTTTTCTCATTAGTAAAACTTTAAATTACCTTCACATATGATTTTATGAACAAAGCCAGTTATGTTGCATAAAAATTCCTAGCAATAATCTAATAATCATATTCAATACTACATCTTTAGTAAATAATACAGGCAAATAATAAAGTTCACAAAACATTTTAAGAAAATTGATATAATAATAATAATATGTAGCAATTGATACCTGAAAAACAAACTCTCAAAATTCTCTTTGAATATGATGCCAGAAACAGATCTCCCATCCCATATCTCCCTAGTCACATACCGTTCCCCAAATTCCCATTGTTTGGCTTGAAGGAACAATCCACTCATGACTCAGTACCACAGAGGAATGGGGCAACTGAATCCCATTCTGGGCTAGGGTTTTGACCACCTCTTGCTGTGCCCTGGAATGATAGATATCCTTCACATCCCTCCTAAAGAAGTATTCTGCCATCTCCCCAACCCACACAATATCCCTATCTGTCCCTATTCAATCTCTGCATTCAATCCTTTAACCCTTAGCTGATTTCTCTGTGGTAGACTTAGATGCACGACATGTCTTGTATATTCTTTGACGAACATACACTCCAGCCCCGTCAATAGCATATCATTCCCCATCAGAGAAAGCTGCCAAGTGATTTTCCAGCTGAGCTGCAGCCACTATGCCACTTTCTATTTGGGTATGATCACTAACAAGCTTTCTGTCCACATAAATGAGCACCGCCAAGTTGTGGCCAAGGAGACAGCTACATCACCCAGTTGCTGTGGCCCTTAGCACCTGAAGCCAACAGTGACCAAGATTGTGTAAGTTATGCGTATGTGAATGTGTCTGTTTTTTGTTTTGTCTGTGTCTGATGAAGGAGTTAATCCAATAGCTAACAATATTTAACACGCTTTTTTTCAAAGTGCCTGTCTGTTAGTCTCCACCAGTGCTTGAAGTATGATTAATGAACTTATGTCCCAGTGAAGTGAGGTGTTCTATAGCGGTTTTGGTTACATCAGGAGATGAGCCTGGTGGACGATGCAAGGATTGAATTGCCATTTTATGCCAATCCATGACACTGGTCTTGTCCAAACACTCTTACGTACAGCTTCAATTTCTATCTGAGTGGATTTAAGTTTCTTGTTTACTGTGATAAATAAATCACCTCCATTTCCCATTTGCCTAACCTTTTGATACACACTTAAATTTTCTCCAAAAAATCCCACTGCTATCAATTTAAGGTTTCAACCAGCTTTCTGTGCGTAGTATTATATGAACTTCACTGCTTTTCATGAGCACTTCAAACCCTAGCACTTTGTTGCAAATACTTTGGCAGTTTACCATTAGGATTTTAATACTCTCATCTGTGGGAGGCACTTCTTTTGATCTTATGCTGATACTTCTGGGTTTCCTACAGCTGTCGTTATCTGGATTCGGTGGAGAGTAACCTAATCTAAAAAACCCTTGGGTGCGCCCTGCACACAGTCAGCTTCCTGAGTAGCAGCTTCTGATGTGTAGTGCACACCTGATCTATATCGGGGGCCCTACAGCTCTCAATCCTATGGCGCAAGTCCAGGAAGTCACAGCTTGACTTGTCACAAAACCTTCAAAGTCTCTAGTTCAGTCATTCCACTCTGCTCAGATCTGGGCACAATGTTGCAAATTATGAACCTCATAGAATACATGTGCAAGGCTGGTCCTCTCAACCCTCTGTGCCAGTCACTGGAATGACCTCAGAGTCCAGACAACAGGCATCATTTGTTCCAACATGTGCCGCAATCTGCATTTGGTTGCATCCTGTTCCCTCAGTGGTTGCTGGAATAGCCTCTTCAACATGGTGAATGAGGCCCCCAGGCACACACACTGATTGCACTTGGTATCCTTTCCCGTTCCTTGCTGTCATTTTCCTAAGGGGTACCATCATTAGCCAACGATAAATAGACCACTTTCTTTCTGTATTTGTCTCCTCCTGACACTGAACAAAACAAATTTACCAAAACAGGTGAATTGAATCCCACTGGTTCAGTTTCAGTTCAATGAAAGATAGCACCTCAAACTTGTTGGTTGGGTGGATTGGTACAGCACCCTGAGTCCTTCCTGGTCCTTGGCTACTCTGCACATGATGCCTAGATCTACCACTGACACGCCACTTGCAGTCAGGAGGACGGGTAAGGTCAGATCCTGTACTTTCTGCAGATGGAATCGGATCCACAGGAGAGGATAGTACTTGGGGTACCCTTCGTGCAGGTATCACAGGTAAGTGGCTCTCGGGAGCTCTTCCAACACAACTATTCACAGCAGCTGCCAATCATTTGACAGTAGTCAGGGTGATTTACAGCTGCTTATGAATGTCAACCACCTTATCCTGTGTTTGAGAACAGTGTTCACAGTGAGGCTGCATTTTGGCTGGTTTAATGTATTACAAGGCAGTGAACAAATAACTTTAAATTAAGCCCACAGATTATCTTTTAATTTGTTGAGTTAAGAAGTTTCTGCCTCCCTATAAGATGAGAAGAAAATACACTAAATGAGATTTATGTAAACACAACTCAAAAAGCTGTGGTAAAAATTACTAGCTTCCTGAAACACCTTATTATTAACTATAGTTCTTTGCAAACTCGAAAACAGAGTTATTGCAGGCGATACATAAGGGTACTCCTCTTCAGGAGACAACTAGATGTAACACAGTATTTTAGTTCGAAAATCTGCTACGGTAACCAAATCATAAATATCAATTTGCTGCAAATAACTCGTAGATTATGCAAACAACAATTCCAAAAATTCTCAAAAAATGCCCATTTTTCGTGTTGATATATAATGAAGTTCAGGGGTGATGTATTCTTTGGGAGAACTGTGAACCACAAATGCTGATTCACTGAAAGTAAATTATGAATCCAAAGTACTCATACCAGTAAGCTATGAAAATAGTTTTTTAAGCATCTGAAAATCTGAAACTAACCTATTTCTCATGTAATTGTGCAATGAAATTAGAGAACGATCCTTTTGAATAAGGAGAGGCCTGTTCTCAAAAATTTTAAAAGGGCTCAATTTAGTTTAAGCCATAATTGATGATAACACAAAGAGTTTATTGCAGCATTCGTGAATGTTTGAAATTTCACGATATATCACAATACAAACAGATATTGATACAACCAATGAAAGACTATGCAGAAACGATGTGAACAGTAAAATTGGGAATCTGGAACTGTAAATTGGTACATGATCTTGTATGAGTGGTCTTGCACAAATGGAGATTCCTAAGCCGGCTTTTATATATAAATAAAAGTGTGTATCACATGGATTTTTCACTTCGCTGATTCTGCGCACGCTTCTACACTGGTGTGCTGAAGAACAACATTGCTAAAATGTGCACCACCAACAAAGCACGCATTCTGCCTGTTCCAGCTGACAATGCACTGATTGATACTGTGGAAGATGAAGCAACTGAATATAAAACAAATTTCACTGAAACAATTGAGAAAATTGGGTAAACGTTTTGAAATAACACACAATGTAACAAAACAAGAAAGCCATTTATTTAGGTCAGAGATGGGACAAAACAATCAAAATCTTGAATGTAAAATTAATAATTTGGAAACAAAACAGAAAACCAACTCTTTGTTATTATTGAGGTAGAAAAAAGTTGTAAATAGCAACGTGGCTGCATGTAATAGCCGTTTAGGTAATGTTTGGGAAAAAGAACTAGCTGACTTGGAAGAAAGATCTGCCACTAAAAATTTCAATACTAACAATAGTGTTATGTGGGACAATGTAACGATTAAAAGTTTTCCGGGAGATGATAAACTTCACTCAGTTGATTTTCTACAACACCGTCATGATAATTTGGTGGTATGACTGATTTGCATGAAATAAAGTTTGTAAAGGTTTCTGGTTGGGGAAGCACTCTCTTAGGTTAATCAATACAGAGTCAAACCTTTCTAAATAAATTTTGGCCAGAAGCTGAACAAGCTAGAATCAAAACTGAATTCTTAAATGGACCACATTGTAGAGGAGGGAATAGTAGTAGGGAAGATTTGTATGAGAAGCAACTGAGATGGTTAACCCATTCAGATAAACCATTTGATGAACTTACCCAAATAGATGAATTAAAGATTATCAGGGAAAGTGCAATGGGGTTTCATTTATGGGTGAGATGATTCTGCTGAGCAATTTATTAAATATGTTGATAAAGTAGATGGACATTAGAGAGAAGTGAAAGATATAATTTTAATCAGAATGAGAATGGTGGGAAGCAGCATGGGGGGAAGGAATGAAAATCAAAATAACACAGGTAGTTATGGAAGAATAGAGGGAAGAAATTACAGGATAATGTTCAGAGATTAGGAGACATGAAAATAAAAAGAGTCCATCGGAAGGAAACCACAGATGATTAAAGTACAGTCTGTATGAAAATAAAGGCAATGATCTAGTAATTTAAAGATCACCATATTGTGAGCCTGTCATTTTAGAGTGGGGAGAAACAGGACAGTTTAGATTAACTATTTAAAAAAAAAATGAGACATGGAGAAACTTTGAACCATATTGGCAACAAAACAAAAATATGGACAGAATAGATTGAATATATTAAATTTTGATAGGAGTTTTTGGGAGGCAGTGAACCTAGATATGTGTGAAGAAAAAGAAAGGTTACTCATAATGTGGAAGTACGTAGAATCAGATGCACAATATCTAACAAATCTTTACAGTGTATCAAATGAATGATGATTTTGATGAATTTGGCTTAATGAATGAAGATGTAGCAGACACAAAAGTTGAATGTTATTGTTTTTAATACTGAAGCTGGTGAGCCTGTCAATCAAGTACCTAGGGTGGAACAAAGTATATTACATAGTAGTAGTAAGATAATGAAGAGGGTATAGCAGATGATTATAATGAGGTTAGTAAGGAAGCTGTAATTGTTAACTGTAGTGAGAATAGTGAAGATGTTGTAGAAGATTTTGAAGAGAAATAGGAAGCGAGATGGACTTAGATGGGATGATATGTGTAGAAGTTAAAGACCAAGTGTTAGAGGAAGGTATTTCTGATGACAGTAATGAATATATTTAAGAAATCCAGAACTGTGATAGGGAGTTGTATGGGTGAAGTTTTACCAGCTGATATCAGTAAATCAGAAAAGAATGAAAGGGAATATGGAAAGTATATCATCATCATCTTGGACAGTCTCCAGTCTCCGGCTGGGTCTGTATGGAACATAGGCCTCTCCATCATCTTCTGTCTTGCCACCATCTCTCCATCATCATCTTGGCCCAGTCTTCTCCTTTCTTCTGGATGCATTCCTCTACTCATTTCAGCCATCTGTCTCTCGGTCTTCCTCTTCGTCTTTTTCCTTCCAGTTTCATGTCGGGTATCCTCTTCTCCTCCATTCTATTAACGTGTCCATACCATCTCAGCCTTGATTTCTCTATCTCCTCCTGTAATGGTTCCACCTTCATTAACTCTCTGATCCTCTCATTTATTAACCTGTCTATCTTTGTCACTCCAATACTGTTTCTCAAGAATTTCATCTCACTAGCTTGTACTTTGCTTTTCTCTCTTCCTTTCATAACCCAGGTTTCTGATGCATATGTCAGGATTGGGACATAGTATGACTAGTATATAACATTTTTACTGATTTGGGGTACATCCTTGCTCCATATCAGGCCTCTGACACTCTTCCAAAAAGCTTCTGCTTCTCTCCCACACTCATTTATTTCTCTGTCGTTTTCTCCATCTTCCTGTATCAGGCTTACTAGGTACTTGAAACTCTCCACTCTTCTCAATCATTCCTAACCAATTGTTATTCCAGTTGTTCCTCTCTCCTTCTTTCTTGTTATGATAATCCTCTCACTCTTACTTATATTAAATTTCATCCCATATTCTTTTACTGTTCATTCCCATATGTCCACATACTCTTGTACTTCCTCCTCCTTATTCCCCAAAATCATCAGATCCTCTGCAAACACCATAGCTTTCATCTCCCTTTCACCAATTACTTGTGCTGCTGTACTCATTATATCATCCACCACTACAATGAAGAGTAATGGTGAAAGTGCACCTCCCTGCCTGAAGCCACTCTTCTGTTCAATCCTAGCTGATCTCTCTCCTCCCACTTTCACACAGCTCACACTTCCATGGTACATTTCCCTTATCCTCCAAATAATCTGCTTTGCTACTCCTCTGTTCTCCAAGGCTTTCCACACTTTGCTTCTACATACACTATCATATGCTTTTTCAATATCCAGGAAGGTCATTAGTAGATCTATTCCATTTTCATAGTGCTGTTCCTGCTGTTGCCGTACAGCAAATGCTAGATCCACCATGGACCTTCCTGTTCTGAAGCTGCATTGCTCTTCTCTCATTCTTCCTTTTAATTTTGACAGAATTTGTTCTTCCAAAATTTTCTCAAAATTCCTTGCACAATGACTCATCAATGTTATCCCCCAACAGCTCTTGCAGTCTTCTCTGTTTCCCTTCTTAAAGATCGGGACAATTATTCCCTTCTTCCAGTCTTCTGGGATCATTTTCTCTCTCCCCACAATTTTCATTACTCGATATAGCCATTGTATCGCCACCTCTCCAGCTGCTCTCACCATCTTTACACTTAGCACATCCAGACCTGGTGACTTCCCTCCCTTCATCTTGCCAATGCGTCTTCCACTTCTCCCCGTGTAAGGTCTTTTTCTATTTGCTGTTCCTCCTCTTTTTTCTCCTCAGCTTGTTCCTCCTCATCCAGGTCATCATTTGGGTTCAGGAGTTCTTCAGAAAACTCCTTCCACATATTCTTGATTTTCTCCTTATTCTCTACATCTTGCCCACTTTTGTTCACTATTCGAGCATAATATGTCATACTGTTCTTCCTCTTACTTTTAATCATCTCATATAACACCTTTTTTGAACATTCACTATGCTCCTCCATCATTCTGGTCCACTGTTCCATCCACTTTCTTCTTTCCTCCACCACCACTCTTTTTGCTTCTTTCTTTATTGCCTGATAATCTTCCCTTGTCTCTACTGTTCTCTTCTGGAACCATACCCTAAAGACTCTTTTCTTCTTTTGTACTATATCCTTTGTTTTATCATTCCACCAGGGTGTTTCTTTCCATCTCTTTTTGTTGCTTGTCCTCCCACATATTGCTGCCGCTGCACTCACTAATGTTCCCTCGAATCTAGCTCATTCCTCTTCTACTATTTTTAGTTCATTCTTTGGGATGCTTTCCTTTACTACTTGTAGGTACTGTAGCCTGCTTTCTTCCTCCTTCAGCTTCCAAGCCCTTATACGTCTTTCCTGGTTTTCTGTCCCTTTATTATCCTTAGTCCTTTTCAGGTTCATTAGCAGTAAATGGTGGTCGTTATCCATGGCCTCAGATGGTAATACCTTAATGGCAATGATGTTCCTATTCATCTCACTATCATACAGGAAATAGTCAACTATCGACTTTCTCTTTAAGTCTTGACTATACCAGGTAATCTTATGGCTTTCTCTTTTCCTGAACCAAGAGCTCCCAACCAGCAAGCCATTCCTTTGACAGAACTCCAATAGTCTTTCACCTTCCTCATTTTGGCAGCCCCAACCCTCTGGTCCAAGCACACTTTCACAGTCTCGTCTTTCTCTTACAATGTGCACGTTTAAATCCCCCATTACTATCATATTTTCCTTCCCATCTGCTTCTGCATTTCCTCCTCAAACTCTTACTTCTCCTCAGAAGTGCAAGCCACCTGCATCACATACACTTGTATTACCTCTATGGTCATTGCCTTAACTGATATTTTGGTCTTCATCATCCTATCACTTATTCTCTTCACTTCCTCTTTTAATCTGTCTCTTACTACTATTCCCACTCCATTGCTCCTTCCCTCCTCATTTCCACTCCAGTACAGTCGGTAGCCTTTCCTCAGTTCTCTCCTTCCTTCTCCTTTCCATCTCATTTCAGCTAACCCCAATAAGTCTAACTTCCTTCTTTCGATCATGTCTACCATCTCCTTCACCTTTCCAGTCAATGTTTGTATATTTAATGCTCTAAATCTTAGTCCTTGTTTATAGCCAGTTCTTTGTTGATTAAATCTGTCTTTCCTCAGGCCCATTCTATTTTTGAAAGCAGAAATCATAATCCACTACTGGCTTGCTGGTCCTATCGTAGCTTCACCAGAGTCCTGTTAGCCGTCACTTTTCAGGGTTCCTGTAGTACCTTCACAGCCACTGTAGCGGTCCCGGGCACACACAGTCCCCACTGTACCTTGCTCCTACAGGCAATTCCCTACTTCACACCATTGTCCATCTCCCATGACTTGGATAAGGGGTTGGACTTGTGGGAGAAAGGAAAGTGTATAAATATTGAATTTTTAAAGGGAGCCTGGCATCATTTTAGCAGTGATAGTAGAATAAAAGATACACTAGAAAAGGTATATGAAAGCCTGTATCCAGAGTTGTGGGAAGAGACAAGAAATATTGTAGAGAACTTGGAAAGAAACTGATACACCTATGAGTGCCATGCAACCGATAGTAAAAACAGAAATAAACAAATAAAAGATTTGGAGTTCAGAGGAATTGAGAGTGGTGTTTTGGATGAACCAGAGAAGAAAGGTGATAGTAATCTACAGGGAAGTCTGTACATTCAGACTGAAACTGTAATTGGGATGGTAACTGCCTAATCGATACAGGGAATAAAGTTTATAGTGTGTCTGAAAAAGGATAGAATAAAACACAGTCCAAATTTTGTTGAATTAAGTATGATATGAGTTAAGATAAGAGGAGCTACAGGAAGACATAGTAAAATAGTGAATAAACAAATGTTTTCATTTAGAATTAATAACATATCATTTATTCCTGATTTGATTGAGGAAATCATTTTGAGCATGAATTGGACTGTAAAAACTGAAGTAGGATTTCATTGGACAAATAAGAAACTCTACTTTATGGAACCAAGAAGTGGAATTTTTTCTCAAAGAAAACTGTTCATTATGAAAGGCATAAATAGCAGTAATCGAGTAAGGGGATAAAGAGTATAGATGATAGAGAATACATTGAAGAAGAATGTAGAATATTATCATAATTTAGTTGAAACCAACATAGAAGTGCAGGGAAACTTAACAAGAGTCACAAATAGGAGTTAATGAAATGTAATGGGTGTCTTGGGATGTTTCCATTGAGAAACGAGGAAGAGTAATGAGTTACCAGTGTAAACTCAAATTAAGACCAAATGATCCATTTTTATTAAATCTTATGGAATACCCATCTGTAGAAGAGAGGCTGTAGAAAAAGAATTACAGAGGATGGAAAGTTGGGGGCTTATAAAAATATTTCTTCATTTAGAACTACTGAAGGAAGCGGAGAGAAAATTAAAAGATGTAGTATGCCATTAAAGCTGAAAAATGTAAATTTGCCATGAAACAGTTGAAATTTCTTTTTCACAGCATTACTGAGGAAGGCAGTTTGCCTAACAGCCAAAAGATTCTAGCCATATCAAAATTTCTTCCCCCCATAGTCAAAAAAAGAAATAAAACAGAGAAAATCATTCTTTGGGTTAGCTGGTGTTTATGGAATTATGTAAGGAATTAGGCTTTGAATGCATCTTGTTTGTATATTCTTTTAAAGAAAAATGTAATACGGGAATGGAGTAAGGAATGCCAACAAGCTTCTGATGAAATAAAGAGACAGTTAAATGATACCACAATTTTACATAGACCAGATTTGACATTATCATTTCTCCTTATGACAGACAGCAGTGACAGTGGAGTGGGAATTTACTGTTTTCAACAGAAAACAGTAAATGGTAGACAGAGCATCATTATACAGCATTTGCAAGCAGAACATTACAAAAGCAGAAGTAGTAGTACACTGTGAGTGAAAAGGAGCTGTTGGCAGTACTGTTGGCTTTTAGTAACTTTTGAAACTATTTATTGGGACATAAAACTTCGAGCTCAGATTCCTTCTAAATCATAAACACTTTTATAAAGGAGGAATATATAAAGCATATATTAATATCAGCATATAACCCATCAAGCAACCCAACTGAAAGATGTTTGAGGGAATCCGATAGACTATGTTGAACTGATTGCAGTAAAGAGCATTAAAATATTGGATTGAACATATACATAGTTTTGAGGACACATGCTAATTTAATAAGTCAAATGATAGAATTATGTGCAGGCAAAAGTCTCACTGTGCAATGAGGAGGAGAGACAGTTAGCTAAAACGTGGAGGAACAGTGCAATTTTAGGAAGCAGAGACATGATGGGAGGGTGAAAATAACAGAATTTAATGTGGCAGATCTGGTTATTGTGAAAACTATGAAAAATCTTGGGCAATTAATGGAGAAATTAACAAATTTTTGGACATTTATATTGAACCATTTGAAATAATGGAGAATAATTCATCCAAAATCAAGAATGTTATTTTGACTAACATATGTACCAGTTATACAAGTATGAAATGCAAATTTTTTTTATAAAAAAAAAGTTAAATTCAGAAGGATGATAAATAGTCTTTATTCAAAGTATGCTCCATTGTCTGTTGTATATTTGTCCCACCTTTAAGGTAATTTGTAAGTACCATACCAGAAAAAGTTTTCCCGTTTTGCTACATACCATTCATTGAGCCATTTTTTCACATCTTCATACAAACCAATGTGCTGCTCAGCAAGTGTGTGACCCATCGATGTAAAGAAGTGGTAATTGGAAGGCACAAAATCTACTGAGTGAGCTGCATGGGGCAGAAGGTCCCAGCCAAGTGCGTCCAATGTGTCGTGGATAGGTTTTGCCATATGTGGAGGAGCATTGTCATGAAGCAAAATGACTTTACGTTGACTCTAGCAGCAAATAGTTCAAATCAGTCAATTGTTGTTGGTAGTGTTTAGTATTACAAACACAAGAACAGACACCATATCCATATAAGTATATAGTTCTGGCAATACCGTCCATGACCTCCTTCTTCTGTGCGGATGCACACATGTTACCCGAATTCTTATGGGACTTGGTAAGAGTGTCTTCCACGAATAATGAGTGTGTTGGGTAGGGACACTACGAATATAGTGTGTGGACATATAAGGTGAGAATGTGGGTCTTGCATGAGGCATGCACAAGATAGTCCCTGCAGTTGCACTATCCTCTGTGCCCTCGGCGGCTCAGATGGCTAGAGCATCTGCCATGTAAGCAGGAGATCCCGGGTTTGAGTTCCAGTCGGGGCACACATTGTCACCTGTCCCCATTGATATATATCAACGCCCGTCAGCAGCTGAAGGTATTAATATATAATTCTAATTTCATTCTAGATGGCTGCAGATCATCAATGCTGTCTGGTTTTTCGGACATGTCCAAACGAACAGGCACCATATCCATATAAGTATATAGTTCTGGCAATACCAGCTATGACCTTCTTCTTCTGTGCGGATGTACACATATTACCTGAACTCTTACGGGACTTGGTAAAAATGTCTTCCACGAGTAATGAGTGTTTTGGGTAGGGACACTGCAAATGTAGTGTGTGGACATGTAAGGTGAGAATGTGGGTCTCGCATGAGGCCTGTGTGAGATAGTCCCTGCAGCTGCACTATCCTCTTTGTCGTCAGTGGCTCAGATGGCTAGAACATCTGCCATGTAAGCAGGAGATCCTGGGTTCGAGTCCCAGTCAGGGCACACATTTTCACCTGTCCTCATTGATATATATCAACGCCCCTCAGCTGCTGAAAGTATTAATATTTAATTCTAATTTCATTCTTTCATATGTCAGTGTGAAAACAGACAAAAAATAAGACTGATTCAGAATAGGAATAATTTTCAGGTGCATAAAATATCAGTAGATGAGAGGTATTGGTACAAGTTTTGGCATGGACACAAAATAAATCAGAGTAATTCAAAGGAGGTAAACGATGAATTTTGTCTAGAGAGTGGAGATTTAGAAAATCTGTTTAATCAGGAGCTTGTGAATGATCCTTCTAGCTGTACTGAAAATAATATTCTTGAAAATCTATTTGAATTGAAAGAGAATAATAATACCAAGGGTAATAGTGTAACTTATAGTACTGTAAATGATAGTATTATTGACAATGATGTGAATGATGCAGATGTTGATGATGCTGATTGTACTATTAGTGATTGTAATGAGTCAAAAGTTAATGATGATAGTGCTGGAGATGTGAAATATTTTGTTGGTTTAAAGGAAGAAGTGAAGTTGTGTTGGGATAATAATGATGGAGAATTTTCAGAATTAATTGAACTTAATGGTACAAAGGGGGTTTTTGCAGAACATTTAAGTTATGCTGTGCTCAAGGCGTAAGTAATGTTGAGGGAAAATACAACAAAAGTACAGAACAAAACTCAGAATGTTATGACAAGGAAGCTAGAGAGGGGATCCTAGATTTATGTGAACTAGATAGTAACAGTAAAAAAGTAAGTAAACTTAGCAATCTGACAGCTATACAGTTAATAAATAAGGAGGTTACCTAAATAACTTTGATGAAATAGAACAAGACTTACTTACTGAACCTGCTTACCATAATACCCATGATCAGACCAAAATTCCTTACATTAATCTAAAAATTTGGAACTGTGAAGGAAGATGCCTTTTGGTTAGTGGTAGTCACCTCTCAGGTGTTTCAGAAACTTTGAGTGAAGAACTCAGACAAAATCCTAAGTATTTAGAAGTACCTGTTGTGGGAGTCAAGGTTTGAGGGGCAAGTGGCAGATGCAGTAAACAAATTAAAATCCAGGCTTACATATCTTTCCAAATTAGTGACACTACATTTACCCACAGGTTTCTTGTCATACAGGATTTTAATGAGCTTGTAATTTTGGGGGTTGATTGGCTACATAAAACAAATGCAGTAGTTAACTGAAAAGAAAAATATATGTTTATTTTAGGCCATAATGATAAAATTATACAAGCACCATTCTTGCAGGAAGAGGACACACCATTAAAAGGTAAGGCAAATAAATTAATTTACATTGAAGACAAAGTTTTTACAACAGACTGTGTGGAGGAAGGAGGTATATATGATGACTTCAGACAGACTGTTAATGAAAAAGTCACAAATGCAAACGGTCTAGATGATGGGCAGAAAAGTGAACTTAAGTCCTTACTTTATGAGTATTGTGATATTTTTAGTGATGTACCAGGCATAAATTAGAATTTTGAATGTGAACTTAGGGTGAAACCTCATACCCCATTTTTTCAATCCATATGATATTCCAATTTCTAAGAGAGAAGCAGTAGGAAAAGAGTTACAAAAACTTGAAAGATTTGGGATTATAGAAAGGAGTAAAAGTGAATATAACAACCCAATAGTCTGTATTTCTAAATGATGTTGGGGTATTAGAATTATTCTGGACTCTCACCTGTTGAACAGATACATACAAAGAGAAAATGACAACCCTGAAAACATGGATGAACTCTTACATTAATTCAAGAGTGTAAAGCTAATGAGTTTGGTTGGGTTGTTTGGGGAAGGAGACCAAACAGCAAGGTCATCGGTCTCATCGGATTAGGGAAGGATGGAGAAGGAAGTCGGCCATGCCCTTTCAAAGGAACCATCCTGGCATTTGCCTGGAGTGATTTAGGGAAATCACGGAAAACCTAAATCAGGAGGGCCGGATGTGGGATTGAACCAACGTCCTCCCAAATGCGAGTCCAGTGTCTAACCACTGCGCCACCTCGCTCGGTGAGCTAATGAGTACCCTAGATTTAACATCAGGTTTTCATCAAATACCTGTGTCACCTGAATCTAGAAAATATACTGCCTTCTTGTACAATGGTAAGTGTTATCAGCACAGGATTGTACCATATGGTTTAACTGTATCATTGGCTGAATTCATTAGGGCACTGGACAGTCTACTGGATGAAGAACTCAGATCTAAATTAGCTATCTATGTAGATGACATTTTGGCATGTAACTCAAATTAGGATGATCATTACTGGTTGTTGAAGCAAATTTTTTCAAAATTAAGGGAAGGGAGTATGACTTTAAAACTAGAAAAGTGTGATTTTGCAATTAAAGGAATAAAATTTTTAGGTCATTACATTTTGGAAGAAGGTATTCTGCCTGATGCTGAAAAGATAGAAGCAATTGCTAAGTTACCAGCCCCATGGAATAGGAAGCAGTTGAAATCGTTTTTTGGTTTGGTAGGATTTTACCAAAAATTTTTAGACAACCAAGTATTAAATGCACAATGTCCAGTAACCTTCTTAAGAAAAACATAATTTGGAAATGGGATCAAAATTGCCAGTAAGCTTCTGAAAAGAGCGAACAAACCCTACGCAATGGTAGAATTCTATTTAGACCGGGCTTTTCTCTACCATTTTGTTTATATTGTGACTCAAGTGACTATGGCTTAGGAGATCATTTATTTCAAATACATGAAGAAAATGGAGTAAGGAAGTGTTGTGCAATAGCATTTGTGAGTAGAATCCTATTAAAACATGAGCGTAAATACACAATGACTGAAAAGGAACTTTGTGCCATACATTGGGCTTTTACAAAATTTAAGACTTACCTTCTACACCACAAAGAAATAGTATTTTCTCACCATAAGTCACTGAGTTACTTGCAGGAATGTAGATTGTATCATAGGTGGTTAGCCAGATGGGGAATTTGATTATGAAATTAGGTACATTAAAGGTTCAGATAACAAAATTGCAGGTGCACTATCTTGATTACCTGTATGTAATGACCAAATAATTCATTACCAAGAGAAAGAGAAAGAGTTTACACTTATGTATATGAAAGGAGTAAAAGGTGAGACCATTTGTAATGACATCAGAAGGAACCAAAATCATGATAACAATTTGAGACTAGTTAGGAGCCTATTAGGAAAGCCAGGTGAAGATAAAGTAGCAAAATTTTATGAAGTACGCAAAGGTATACTATTTTGTAGAACCCAAGAAGACTCAGATGTTTGGAAATTATGCTGGTCAGAACCATTTATTGAAAAATTAGTTAGTTATACTCATGAAAGCTATGGACATTTTGGTGCACAAAAATGTTTACAAAAATTACAGGAAAATGTTTATTTTTATAGTATGTCAAAACATGTTAAGAAAATTACTGCTAGTTATGATAAATCCCAAAGTGTAAAGGTGAGTAATCAAACTAGTCGAGGTTTGATGCAAAATCTTTTACCTGAAAAACCATTAAGTGTTGTGGCTGTCAATCTTTATGGACCCCTTCCCACATCAAAAGGAGGACATAGCTACATTATGGTGATGGTAGACATTTTCTCAAAATTTATTAAACTCTACCCTATTAGGAAAGCCAATAGCCATGCAACTGCACCAATAGATGAAAACAAATATATCCCTACAGTAAATTAAACACATTTTAATATCTGCCTATAATCCATCCAGTAACCCAGCAGAGGGAAGCATGAGAGAGATTGGGAGATTGTGTAGAATGTACTGTAGCCATAAACATACATCCTGGTTTGAGCACATTGCAGAATTTGAAGATGTTATAAATAGTTTGCAACACTCAAGTACAGGTTTTCGTCCTTTCGGAGTTATGTTTAATGGGAAGCCACCAAATTCCATAAATGAATCCATAGATTTCCCAAGTTGTACACCCATTTCGGCCCAGGAAAGAGATGACATTATTAGAAACATAATGGAAAAACAAGGTGATGCTAGAAAAAAGAGATACAAAAACAAAGTAAAAACCAGTCAGACAAATCTTGGTGACTTGATCCTTGTTAAGACTCACGAACAATCAAAAGTACTCACTTGCAAACTTAAGAAATTCTTCCATATTTACATTGGGCCCTTTGAAGTACCTGAAATCCTCACTCCAATGCATACAGACTGGTATACCCTAATTCTAGAAAACTGTTATGTTAGCAAAATTTTCAGAATTTGCAGAAGGCAAGTAGGGGGTCCCAAGATCTGTCTGGGACACTTCAGTGGTGATGTCACTTATTCTTCTTCCTATCCTGTCATTAGTTTGTAAAAAGTTAGGTAGTGAAAAAAAAAAGTTTATCGATTATACAAAAAAGGTAAGGTAATGGAATTTTACAAAATGTACAAGTGTATCAAATTATGTTGGACACCCTAGGTAACAAGTAAATATGGAAGTGTAAAAGGTTGTATAATTGCAGGAGTAATGAGATTAGAACACAGTGTATACACAATTTTTGTTAAGTTTTGAGGAAGTATGTGGTACATATGGCTATTAGTAGAAGAGTACACCTGAGATATTTAGTGTCATGCACTAGTTTTCAGAGTGTTTGTAAACTGTAACAAGTGAAAGAACAGTTGCCTAGTGATGCATATTTGAAAGTAATGAAGTGATTGTAGAGATTGTTACCTTTCTGACCCTTAAGTTAAAGTAAGATGAATATATATAATAATGAGTTGTGCAAGCAATGCAGTGATTATTACATACAGTTAAATAATAAAACATGTAAATAGTCCATTGTCTGTTTCTATTATTAGAAGAAAAGGTATACCAGTTGTGAGGTCTGCTGCTATGTGATACTATTTTGTGAGGTTGATATATTGTGTGAGATGAAGCAGGTGATTTTTCGTAGGCGATTATTGTTGTGCAGTATTTAGAGGAATAATGAGGTCATTTTATGAGGATGTGAGATAGAGTTGTTATGTTGATGCACTGAGGAGATATTTGATGTATTTAATGAAGTACTGATGTATTCTTGATGCAATGAGGAGAATGATGTTAGTTAGGGACTGGTTAGGGAATCTGTTTTTTCTTACTGTGGAGGAAGTTTATGAAAGACACACATAGTCAGCAAGGTTTGTAATGCAAGTTGTTTTTGATTTGAAGTAACAGATGCAAGTAAATACTCAGTTATATTCATGCAGAAAAGTTGATTCTATGTGGAGTGTGACATCTTTTGTAATTAGGAAGTAGATCAGTAATCTGTACACTGAAAAGTGTTGTCAATTAATGTAAAGAGCGTGACACTTGAAAATAAGAAGTAAACTGGAGAATATTTTTAGTGAATTATCAACTATACCTATACACCACTACATACGAGTACTTGTACACTGTTGAAAGGTAATGAGAAGTGAAAACTGTTTATTTCCTAACATACAAAATTTTTTATACTTGCATTTGATTCAAGTCAAGATGACGCTTCTGAACAATTGATGGTTGATGTATTCAGTACTCAAAAGGCTATATGAATTGAACTACTTATTTTATCAGACTATATACTTGAAACATATAACTGTTTTGTTACCATTTCTGAAAGTCTAATGAGAGATGAGAGTTATTTTGTTACTTTTCTGAATACATGATGAGGAATATATAAAGGTTTTGAAACATTTTACTCCAGATGGGAGGCTCTATACTGAATTTGTCTTGTGCTTGATGTGCATGAAGTTTTACAACCATATAGTGACTTAGTGAAACTTGTAATGATCAACAATTATCTGTACAGAAATTCTAGTTATTGTTTTAACACAACCATATTCCACACAAAGACTTGTAAATATCTTAGTGCTATTGCATTTTTTCTTTGATATTTTGTTATTTACTTAACCAACTATGAGTATTGAAGTGATTCTTGACTACTTTGCCATTGAATACTATACCCACACCCCGCAAAAGAGAGAGGTAGGGAGAGAGAGAGAGAGAGAGAGAGAGAGAGAGAGAGAGAGAGAGAGAGAGAGAGAGAGAACTGCATAATATTTTATCATTTCTGTAAATGCCTTGGTGATTCTGTCTGATAACTAGTAATATGTGTATACTATTCTTTGTTCCTTGAACTACTTGTAAACAGTGCAGAAGGTACCAAGCAATTTGGTGTGGATGTCTATGATGCAGAGCTCTGAAACAAACAAATCCTATCTTCACCAAAATGTGTAAAAAATATCAAGAGAGTTATTGAAATCTGTGGACACTTGTTTCCCAAACTTTGATACATAATATCATCTGTGTACAGCACATAATTTTGTGTGTTACCTAAGGAGACATTTTTCAGTTCTATCTAGTTTTAAGTGAATTTTCAACCAGATATGGTATGTAAATTTCAGACAACCCCATGATCTGGGACGGACATTTTCATTTTTGAGCTTTAATTGTTAGTTATATGACATGTTCTATGGACTTTGAACATAGTGCTTATAAATATAAGTTATTTCATTGATGTTGTTTAGTATCCTCAGCCATGAGTTGAACCAAATTGATAATGAAGTTAGCTGTGTGTTTAAACACATTACATGGTTTCCCCAACTGAAGTTGTGCCATGTTAGCACATCAGACTTATATTTGAAACTACTATACACATAATCTAGTATCCTGGAACTGAGTAGTGCTTATGTAGCACACATAACACTATAAAATGCTTTGATGTTTTAGTAGTGTCTATGCTGCACACAGTATTTCATGAACTATTGAAAATGTAAAATGGTATTGTAAGCCATGATAGTGCCAAAAAGGCACTGAGAACTTGCTTCTGAGATATGGTATCACATTTTTCGGTAGTGAAATTGGTATCGTAATCTACATTATTGCAAGTGGTCTTGTATTTTACAGTTATGATGAAAGAAAAAGGAAAGACTATTTTCAAAGTAGTATTGACTTCTCAAAAATTGAGTAACTTTACAAAGTCAAGTGTATAAGAGAACAGTCGTTTGTCTTATCATTTTCTGCATCCAAGTTAAAATTTACTGTTTGTTGAATGTTAGTTTTAGTCTAGTTACCAATAACGCATTAATATTTGCTTTATAATTTTGTCTTAGTATAAGTATTTTTTCTTTAATATTGTTAAATAGTATTTATACAAAATTCAACAGCATAATTACATCTGACAAAATCTAAAACATTTTTTGCAAGAAGTAATCTTTTTCACATTTTTTTAAAGGTGACTTTGTGTTTGCTTTTGCCTAAGGGAATGCCAAGCATTCCTCCACTTAACTTCAAGTCACTAAAGAAGCCATTTGACATTTTTTATTTTTTTAAATTCAGATTCCGAGAGCCTTGTTTGTCTTGCATTTTTCACATGAAATATTCCATGTATATGATTAGGGAATGTTGGTTTCTGAAGCTGACACACTGAAAAATATTGTAGGAAATACCCTGGGAGCTGTGTCCACTCCTAAAATAAAAGCATCAAGATCATCAGCAGTGTGAAGAAACATTGGACACCATCCTCCAATTCAGCGTACGTCAGATGCCTCCTTTTACCAGCTTTCAACTATTCGTACCATGGAAACCTAAGGTAATATTTCAAGATCATCTGTTTTACTTCATGTTCTACTTTTCAAATTTGTAAATATCATGCACATCTGCGAGATTTTCACTGGCAGTGGAATGTGAGCGAAACTCTTGGGGGTTGTGTAACTTGCAGTAAGCTGTTCGAACCATGTATATTCTCAAATTTATGATCTTATCCTTTTTTGATCTTATTTGAAATGCTATAAACACTGACTGTATAGTAGTATATGCCGTGCTAATACAATTAACCCCTGTGATTAAAAAAACAAATTTCATAAAATTACTGTACTACAAAAAGATATATAGTTATTTTTGTGAATATATGTTGTTGTAATTTGTTGTGTTGTGCTGTTGAGTAAATGTCATTTTTTGTAAATTATTGTCAATCTTAGTATTACTATATCTTTACTGATGTACTTTGGAATAATGTTAACTGGATGTGGTTTGAAGGTACATTGTGTGTGTGGGAAGGAAGGAAGGAGAAATGTAAAGTTTTTTGGAGTTGCGTATAAATTGCATATAAATATAATTTCACAGAGTGAACATTGTAAATTTATGGCAGCAAGGCATGTAGGACTATTAAATATGAAAATTACATAGGAATCAGTTTTGTCATCTACATTGTTCTACAAAAACGTCAACCTACAGGGCTTCCAGACCAACAAGAGAACTTGGTTTCCAGACAGAAGAAATTCAAGCAATGGATTTAAGGAGATCCTCACAAATAAGATGAGTATTTTTTTTTTAAACTACCACTAGATCTGGCCAACAATATTGTAAATCCATGAACAATTATTACAATTAATGGTCATCCAATGTGTGTAACAAAGGAGTTCATTAAAAAGCGTATAGGCCAGCCTCGTCTGTTGACTGACAGAGACCACCAATAGGTGAAGAGGGTTATAATGTGTAATAGGCAGACATCTATCCGTCCATCACACAGGAATTCCAAACTGCATCAGGTCCACTGCAAGTACTATGACAGTTAGGTGGGACGTGAGAAAACTTGGATTTCATGGTCAAGCGGCTGCTCATAAGCCATACATCACACTGGTAAATGCCAAATGACACCATGCTTGGTGTAAGGAGTGTAAACATTGGATGATTGAACAGTGGAGTGACAAATCACTGTACCCGATGAGACAACCCGATGGCAGGTTTTGGGAATGGCGAATGCCTGGTGAACGTCATCTGCCAATGTGTGTAGTGCCAACAGTAAAATCTGGAGGCGCTGATGTTATGGTGTGGTCATGTTTTTCGTGGAGGAGGCTTGTACCCCATGTTGTTTTGCATGGCACTACATCTACATCTACATCCATACTTTGCAAGCCATCGGACAGTGTGTGGCGGAGGGTACCTTGAGTACCTCTATCGGTTCTCCCTTCTATTCCAGTCTTGTATTGTTTGTGGAAAGAAAGATTGTTGGCATGCCTCTGTGTGGGCTATAATCTCTCTGATTTTATCCTCATGGTCTCTTCGCGAGATATACATAGGAGGGAGCAATATACTGCTTGACTCGTCGGTGAAGGTATGTTCTCGAAACTTCAACAAAAGCCCGTACCGAGCTACTGAGCATCTCTCCTGCAGAGTCTTCCACTGGAGTTTATCTGTCATCTCCATAATGCTTTCGCGATTACTAAATGATCCTGTAATGAAGCGCGCTGCTCTCCGTTGGATCTTCTCTATCTCTTCTATCAACCCTATCTGGTACAGATCCCACTCTGCTGAGCGGTATTCAAGCAGTGGGTGAACAAGCATACTGTAACATACTTCCTTTGTTTTCGGGTTGCATTTCCTTAGGGTTCTTCCAATGAATCTCAGTCTGGCATCTGCTTTACTGACGATCAACTTTATATGATCATTCCATTTTAAATCACTCCTAATGCGTACTCCCGGATAATTTATGGAATTAACTGCTTCCAGTTGCTGACCTGCTATATTGTAGCTAAATGATAAGGGATCTTTCTTTCTATGTATTCGCAGCACATTACACTTGTCTACATTGAGATTCAATTGCCATTCCCTACACCATGCATCAATTTGCTGCAGATCCTCCTGCATTTCAGTACAATTTTCCATTGTTACAACCTCTCGATATGCCACAGCATTATCCACAAAAAGCCTCAGTGAACTTCTGATGTCATCCACAAGATCATTTATGTATATTGTGAATAGCAACGGTCCTATGACTCTCCCCTGTGGCACACCTGAAATCACTCTTACTTCGGAAGACTTCTCTCCATTGAGAATGACATGCTGCATGCTGTTATCTAGGAACTCTTCAATCCAATCACACAATTGATCTGATAGTCCATATGCTCTTACTTTGTTCATTAAACGACTGTGGGGAACTGTATCGAATGCCTTGCGGGAGTCATAAACACGGCATCTACCTGGGAACCCGTGTCTATGGCCCTCTGAGTCTCATGGACGAATAGCGTGAGCTGGGTTTCACTCGATTGTCTTTTTTGAAACCCATGCTGATTCCTACAGAGTAGATTTCTAGTCACCAGAAAAGTCATTATACTCGAACATAATATGTGTTCCAAAATTCTACAAGTGATAGACGTTAGAGATATAGGTTTATAGCTCTGCACATCTGTTCGACGAGCCTTCTTGAAAAGGGGATGACCTGTGCCCTTTTCCAATCCTTTGGAATGCTATGCTCTTCTAGAGATCTCCGGTACACAGCTGCAAGAACGGGGGCAAGTTCCTTTGCATACTCTGTGTAAAATCGAACTGGTATCTCATCAGGTCCAGCGGCCTTTCCTCTTTTGAGCGATTTTAATTGTTTCTCTATCCCTCTGTGGTCTATTTTGATATCTACCATTTTGTCATCTGTGCAACAATCTAGAGAAGGAACTACAGTGCAGTCTTCTATTGTGAAACAGCTTTGGAAAAAGACATTTAGTATTTCGGCCTTTAGTCTGTCATCCTCTGTTTCAGTACCATTTTGGTCACAGAGTGTCTGGACATTTTGTTTTGATCCACCTACTGCTCTGACATAAGACCAAAATTTCTTAGGATTTTCTGCCAAGTCAGCACATAGAACTTTACTTTCGAATTCACTGAATGCCTCTCGCATAGCCCTCTTCACACTACATTTCGCTTCACGTAATTTTTGTTTGTCTAGAAGGCTTTGGCTATGTTTATGATTGCTGTGATGTTCCCTTTGCTTCCGCAGCAGTTTTCTAACTATCACAGCACTGGCCTACATTGATGTTTTAGGCACCTTCTCGCTTCCCACTGTTGAAGAGTAATTTGGGGATGGCGATTGCATGTTTCAACATGATTGAGTACCTGTTCATAATGTACAGTCTATGGCAGAATGGTTACATGACAATAACATCCCTGTAATGAACTAGCCTGAATCCTATAGAACACATTTGGGATGTTTTGGAGAGGCAACTTTGTGCCAGGCCTCACCAACCAACATTGATACCTCTCGTCAGTGCAGAACTCCATGAAGAATGGCTGCTATTCCCAAAGAAACCTTCCAGAACCTGACTGAACATATGCTTGCAAGAGTGGAAGCTGTTATCAAGGCTAAGGGTGGGCCAACACTGTATTGAATTCCAGCATTATTGATGGAGGGTGCCACGAAGTTGTAAGTCATATTCATCCAGGTGTCTGGATACTTTTGATCACATAGTGTATTGTTGATGACTAAAGTCTCTTTTATGTGCATCTGTTGTGTTTATTAAACATATGGAAAAATGCTACGAGCTGATGCACTAGTACAATATGATGAGGGCTACAGGAAACACTTTGAATATGTTTGTGATAAATATCATGATGATTATGGTCAAGCTAGGTTGATTAGGCCTTACTATTGCTCTGTTGTATAATTTATATTAGTCTTGTTCATGACTGTAAACTGAGAGAAGTGTCTATGCTGAGTTAGTCTTGTTTGCTGTAGTACAGTTTTGATCTGAGATTCTATTCATGAGCTGTTGAAATATTTTCTGATCATCATCATCATCATCATCATCATCATTCTCCAACTCCAGTTTCCCAGGTGTGGTGCACAAGTGCTCACCATCTCCGCACTTGTTCTGGTTTCTCTAACCAGGGTTTCTTTGAATAAGGACCATTCTTCTTCTACTCCCCCTTCCTCAGCTTTGGATAATCTGCCTGCTATTTGCGCTTTATACTTTCTTTTCTTTTCCATGTCCTTCAACAACCAAGTCTTAATCTTTGGCATTCTCTTTTGTTTAAATTTTGGCACTCGAACATCTTTTAGGTCAGCAATTAATAGGCAGTGGTCGCTATCTAGTCACTCACTGTGTATGACATTAACATCTGTAACATACTGACCAGCTTTTTTATCAGTGATGATGAAGCCTATCATAGTTTTGAGCTTACCATCCCAGCTGTATCTTGTTATTTTATGACTTTCCCTCTTCTGATGCCACATGTTCTTTATGGCTAAGTTGTTTTGCACACAGAAATCAATTAGATTCTCTCCTTCCGGGTTTCTATTCCTTTAACCATGAGGACCAATGATGTTTTCACACCATAGTCTTTCTTTACAAACTTGAGCATTCAGATCATCCATAAAGACTGTGTTCTCCTCTGTTATTTGTTCTTCAAGTTCATTAAGGAAATGCTCCTTCTCCTCCAGTCTGTCTGTGGTGTATATACTTGCAAAACAGTATGCTGTATATTACCAGCCCTTAGTGTCATCTGGAAGAGCCCATCACTCACGTATTTGACGTCTATCTGTATGTCCTTATCTTTATGGAGGATAAGGCCAACTTCATTTTTGGATTCAGTGCTGTTATCAGTCTAGTATAGCACATATCCATTTCTCAGTGGTTTCTTCCCACAGATTTCCCACTTTGTCTCATTCAACCCCAATATCCTGAGCTGACGCCTGTCCATAAGCTCTACTAGTTCTTCACATTTGTTGGTGAAAGTGAGGATATTGAGTGTTCCAATTTTCAGCTGTTCCTTATTGGGAGGGTTTTGTGCCTTCTAGTATTTTTGATAAGCATCAGGCATTTGTCCATCATTACTTCAAGTGGTACTAGACGATCTGTCATGTCTTCTGTTTAATGCATTCTTCCATCCGAGGCTTGGTTTAGTTTTGAAAGCAATTTATATTTGCTCAGGTGCTGATTTACTAGGACTAACACAGGTGAGGATTTTCTTTCAGCATTTACTCTCTGCTGATAGTCTAACATATTTGTGATATGTAGATTGTGGTTGAATAGATTTGAAAATTTGTGGTAATCCTATGGGACCAAACTGCTCAGGTCATCAGTCACGCACCATGGCAAGGTATCTCAGACTGTGCAGCTATCCTATGCAGCAGTTAAATATATTGCAGGAATGATATAAGGATGTAATTATTAAAACAACTAGAATGATACAGATGAAATGAAGATTATAACAGTGTAGCAGATTATGAATAATTAATATCAGAACATAAATCTTGGGAACTGACTGACTCATTAATTACAACATTGAGCTCTAACAAAAACAAGGAATTGTAACTGAAGAAAAACCAATAATAATTATTCATGATTACAAGATAATTAATATGGCACTATATGCATGGTAAAATATCGGTACAACACAGTGAGGTTACTTTTTTTTCGATTTAGTTTAAGAATATTTTGTAGTCTGTACAGTATATCCATTTGATATAGGCTAGAGGATTAAGCTAATTCCTTTGAATTTGAGATTTGTGTGCATAATTACATTACTGAAAATCATTTCTATCCTGGGAAGGTTGAAGAAATTTTCTTATTGTCTTAACAAAACTCCATGTATGATTTGTCAGTATACTTGGATAATTAAGTGAATCTTAAGCATAAATGCATATTGAAAGGAGAGAGAGAGAGAGAGAGAGAGAGAGAGAGAGAGAGAGAGAGAGAGAGAGAGAGCATTCTATATAAATATACTTGTATGTTTCGTAATAAACATTTTTGATGTAAGGATTGAATTCGCTGCTTTGCAGTGCCAAAGCATATTGCCACAAACAGATGTTTCATATTTAGGATTTCTTGGTATCCATCTTTTTATTATTTTTATGTACCATGGCAACACTGTACACTAGTGTACATCAGACTGGGGGAGGGGGGACGGTTAGAATTTGTAAAAATTACATTAAAACAATGATTTTTTGTTCAATTAGTTAAAACTAATGCTCTGAACATAAGATGTCACACTAGTCTGCTGTTGCTGAATGCTGTCTTGACATGGAACATAGCATGAACTATGAAGAGACAATGACTCTCTCATCTGTTACCATGTACTGGAACTCCAAAGAAGCAGTTGAAATACATATAACTAATTACCTGATTAATCAAGAACTAGGATTTCAATGTAGCAAACAGGGAACCTGTGTTTGTGGTACTAAGGCATTGTTGGCCACAGATGAATAAATCAGAGTCAACTCAGATAGGGTATGCACACTTAAACTGGATGCCAACATGCTGCCCCAGTGCACATTGGGCTGTGATTTGTGGCAACACTCTTCCCACATTGTGCGTGTGAAGACATGGCCTGACTGTTCCGCAGGGGGCACTGTCTTTCATCATTCTCTATGATTTGTCTATGATGATGTTATAGCTTGACACCCAGGAACCTGCATTTTTCTAGTGACCCAGGATGTACATCGGTGAGCCACTGCAGTAACAGTAACACATCATGTCTAGTTGCAATGTTGTGGAACTTTCACAACTTTATCCAGTGCAATGCCTGTGAACCACTAATGCAAAAATGAAATTGTCTGGATCCTTTGAACATAATACGAGTTTTATAGTTAACAGAAAATTCTATTGTCTTCACTTTGAGAAGTTGACAAATAATATGCTCTGTGTAAAGAAAATATTTTTTACATGCAGAGACTTTTCCTCAATTATTTGTAATTAATTTTATAATTGCTGGAATTCACATCTTCTTTAAAATCACTCTTTTTATGAACATTTTTTCCTTTTCTTATGTCATACCTTTCTACTAAACTAATCTTAGGATGAATCTAATTTCAGAAACTGATGTCTGAATCTACTGAAATGATAAAACTGCAGACAGAGATGAGTTGAAGACAGCGCACCTAAGAGTATGGAACAGAAATGAAGGAAACCAATGCAAGTCAAGTGAAGGTCACTAGTGTCATATATATCAAGTGGACAAAAAAAGAGGATGATTGAATAACAAAAATTTTAAGATTTGGTACAAACAGTATTATTTATGAAGCATTTGTTTCTGGAATCCATCTGGACTTAGGATCAAAGTGTGATGTAAGGTATTGGAGGAAAATACTTATGGCACATTTTGTAAACTTATAAGTTTTATTTATATTATCTTGGGCAAGTTAAAATGAATACTAATTGCATTTTTTCTTAAAACGTAATACAAGTTTGTTAAAAATGAATATTTTCTCTCTGTGCAAGTTAGGAAGAGTCAAGTTAAAACTTCATATGAGTATGTTCTATGGAAACACAAAGACTAGGAATGCAATCTAAATCCTATGTGATAACTTTGTAAATATGCTATTATATTACTATCAAACTAGAGAAAGTGAAATGATCTGAAGTCACAAATTTGCATTTTTAACACCAAAATCTGTTTAAAATTTTGAAAATTGGAGTCAATGTGAAAAAGAAACTAAGGCCTGTCAGATAATCAATGCTATTTGTAGTACCGTATCCTGTTGATACTACTGGAGCTGTTGCATAGAGGATTTCTGCAGGCCCGCAAGCAACATGTTGAACATTGCCACAAATGAAGACTCTCCAGGCCACTGACCAATGAAGACCACCAGGATGGTGCTATAAGCATTGGGCACCTAGGCACTAGACTTCCAGTTCAAGATTGCTTCTAGTTGAGATTACTTCTAGTTCCTTGTTAGTGCTGGACATTACACGAAATTGTTGATAGTTAGCTCTGCTACCAAGCATTCATTGTACGTAGATGTACACCCTTGTCAGGCCTCTGCTTATAGCTAGCCATAGCTGCCACAAGTTGTCAACAGTGTAGCAGTTCTTTTGCACAAGTTGAGTACAGCATATTTATTTAAGCGCACTTATGTCAACTAGTCTTTTGCTTGCCTGTCCAGATTCCTACAGCAACGGATCCCTTTGGCCACCTTCCACCCATTTATCCTTAGCAACAAGGAAATAAGATTTGGCTCCTTAGAACACAGAGGCAGCCGACTCACATCATAACATCGGGTGATGAACCTTGTTGCACCTACACCACCACATCATTTTACTTCCTTTCTTGCCTATTTTTTATTGTTTTCTGAACATTTTTGTGTGTGCTTTTACCAGTTGTGCTTGCAGATATTTCTGTTTCAGATCTGTGTTTGCCTTTTTTGTTCAGTTTACTTGATTATGCTGCTACATATTCATTTATCTTTAGAATTATTTGCTTTTCTATGTCTATCCCACAGCCCCAAGCCCCAAACATGTGTGCCTCATACTTATCAGCAACACAATTGCAATTGCCCTTGGCACCAACAGTTGATATAATACCAATTCTTCAATTACAGATGCAACAAATGATGCAGCTTACTGAGATGGTGATGGGCACCATTCAACTGTAGATGGCAGGCAGTGAGAATCACTATTAGACATCACTAAGTACGGCACTGCCACAACTTATACAGCCATCATTAGTGCCTGTGTTTTGCTTATAGGAAGAGGACAAAGAGGGCCGGGTTAAGTACTCGGCTGATCTTGAAGCTCATCTATCTGCACACAAAGTACCAAATACTGTTAACAAACTTTTTTTTTCAGCAGCTGGTGTGTCAGTATACAGGATATGCTGCAAATTGTTCCCCACTTTGCAGTCAGAATTTGTGAACTATGAACAATTAATTCGTGCTTTGAACAAATACTACAATGGAAAAGTACATGTTCCAGCTGCCAGGTTTAACATTTTCAGGCTAAAAAGCAGTCAAAACAAACTTGTAGACAGGCCTAGCTGGACGATGAATCCATCTTCTTGAATGCTGATGCACAAATACGTCCAACATCTTTTGGGGATCTCAGAAGAGTGAATATGGAGGAAATGGACAGGTGCTGTGGATAGGTGGTGCTCGATGGGAGTGTGGATCAGCTGTGAGGTGAGCTGAGATAATCCATGCAGTTGCGATAACACTGTATCCCAGATGGCGCAGGGGTTACTGCACCTGTCTAGTAAGCAGAAGGTCCCGGGTTCGAATCCTGGTCCGGTACACATTTTCACTCATCGCCACCAATTCCGCGTAATGTCCTAGTGCAGCTGACAACAATGATATCTCCCCTTTCCTTTCCTTTCCTTTCTATTCTTCCCCTCTCCACCTTCAATTTACATTTAATTACACTTTATGTTGAAACAAGCCTATAATGATGTGATTACACTTTCATTAAACAAAGAAACACTGTATCCTGCACTTTAACAAGCTGGAAGTTACTTTAGTCACATACAAACAAATTTATAAAATCATGTAGACTGAAATGCCACCACAATAATTTTCTCTTTAATGTAAGTGCATTTTGGTGTCTTCTTCTGCAACACTGTTTCCAGTTTGTAGCATTCTTTATAAGAACATAACTTGTAAAATTCTTTGATAATGCTACAATGTTTTACTCAATGATGTCAGTAATAGAAATTTAGAACATGGTATATTTATCACCAGATCATATATTCTTACAAACAAAGAGATGAGGTCATGACTTTTACATTATAGAGAACTGCTTCAATAAAAAATATGCTTTAGGCTTTTCATAGGTGGTGAGCACTGCTTACAGCCTATTAAGAGAATTGCTACAGTATGATGAATTTGTAACTTTTAATTGTGGCTTAGATGTTGCAGTACTTTCTATCATTGTTCTCAGCCAGCACAATGGATCTTGCTGCAACGTAATGCATGCCATCAGCCAGTGTACCACAACTTCAAACTGGCCCACAAAAATATATAGCCACCTGCTCTTTCTTGGGAAAAAGCTGCTTTAAACACTGCATAATTAATAGTACCAACTTTATCTCATTCATCTGAGGCTTATATAATAATTACGCTCTTTTTTTTCCACCTCAACATAATTTATGTCTTTATCATTTCACATGTAACCTGAGACTATGTTCCACTTCTAATTAGAGAATGCTCTAATGAGTAAAAATACTGAATTACAGTCAGTGCTAGAGACGCTGCTGTATTATATCTACTTCATTCCAAATGCAGCTCAGATTGCAGCACTGTTGCACTGCCTTTGCTACAAGAATGTACCTTTTTTGTAGCACCAGGAATGTGACATTGCTTTTCAATGACTCAAAGACACTTTGCTCAGTGATCATTGTATAGTTCATTTTGTTCCTTTCAAACCTGTCGTCTCTGTACAGCATTGATGCTGTACTCTTGAACAGGGGTGGTTCTGTTGATAAACCAATGACCTTCACCACCAAAGAGCCTAGCTATTTACAGATAGAGATGGAAACTCTTACCATCATCTATGGATTGACTAAATTTCATCAGTATTTGTATGGTAGAAAGTTCTAATTGTTCACCAAACAACAGCTCCTTGGAGTCACTTTTGAATCTAGCCAAATCCATTCCAAATTGCACTGCACAGGAATTGCAACATTGGGCTCTTATCGTATCGCACTACCAATATGAGGTAATGTACAGGTCCACATCCAAGCTTTCCATTGCAGACATGCTTTCGTGTCTTCCCTTGGGAGTGGATGCAGACTTTGATGCATCAGAAGCATCTTGTTGCCACATTGATGCACAGGACTCAGACACACTGGACAAGCTTCCATTAGATCACCAGAAGATCACCCAGGCCACAGCAGTGGATCCAGACTAGCAGATTCTGGTGTGCTATGCCTGTTCTGGTTGGCCATGCACTGTGAAACAGATTGTTAGCCCAGTGGTTTGCCAATACTTTGCATGTTGGCCTGGCTTGTCTGTGCTACAAGGTGTCCTGTTGCTATGCACTGAATCTGAAGAATTGTGTGCAGTGATTTCAAAGGTTCTCTAGGGACAAGATCTTAGTTTGCTTCATCAGGGTCATTGGGGTGTGGCCTTCACTAAACAACCATCTTGCTGACATTGCACATGGTTTGGCATGGACTTGCAAATACAGTAGATGATGGCTCAGTGGCATGCTTGTGTGGAACACCAGGCAGTCCCTACTCAATGGTTCTTTGATTGCCCAAAGCCTGAAGTGCCTTGGCAGCATTTGAATCCGAATTTTGATGGAGTCTACTGCAACATTCGTTGACTGATTGTCATTGTCACATATAGCAAGATTCCTTTTGTTGTTCCCACGCCCTCAGTGATGACACATTGCATCCTTCAAGCTTTGCAATCCATATTTTGCCTTGAGGATTTACTAGAGTTACTTGTGAGTGACAACCTCAATTTGTGTCAGCAGAATTCAAGTACTTTTGTAGATCCAACAGGATTCATCACACCAACAGTACGCCTTTTCATCCACTGTCTAACAGAGAAGTGGAATGCTTCACTTGCACTTTTTAGCTGCAGATGGATAAACTATGCACTCACCACATGCGGGCCCAAACTTTACTGCTCTTTTGTCATCATACCACTCCTAGTCTTGCAACAGCACATTGTCTGGTAGAGTTGCTTCACGGACGGCACCGCTACACATTACTCCAGCAGCTGCACCCACCACGGTGGCTGGTGCCTATTCTACCCACTCAGCCAATGTACCAGATTAATGAGCCTGTTTTTTTTTTCAGAATGTATAGTGGTTTGAAGTGCTTGGAATGTGGCATTGTCATTAAGTTGCTTTGTAAATGCATGTTTTTGATACAAGGCCCAGGTGGGTTGTAGTGATGGCACCTGAATCAAATTCACATCTATAAATTGCATGACACTCCCACTGATTCATTGTTCCCAGATTAGTTGCCTGCCCATATGATGCAGCCTACTGGAGTCCTGTGTTGCCAGCACCTGGCCCTCAATCAATGGACCTGGACGCTACACACCTCATCTATCGCCAAGTAGACAGCAGATTTCCACAGGTGTTGGTGCCCTGCACTCTGCAGCCAGCCAGGGGCCACCACAACACTTTAAGATGCTGTGGTGGTTCAATCACGAGAAGCCTTCACACCATTGCTGGATACAGGAGCTGGTGTCCTGGGATGGTATCAATGAAAATTCCGAGGCATGGACACCAGCTACAGCTTTGGCTGAGGCTTGTCACCAGCTACAGCTTTGACTCCTGTCCTTCATCACTTCCTGCATCCAAATATCCTTCCCACCATCATTGCAGCAATCATCACTATACAATCATCGTGGGGAGTTTTGGGAGGGGGGGGGGGGGGCAGCGGGAGGAGAGTAATGTGGTAGTTCATTAAACTGCTTGAGCTGGTGCCTCGAAGATTCCTGTGGGTGCTGTGAGTGGGGCAGTGAACACTGTCACCAATGAAGAGCCTCCAGACCACTGGCCAATGAAGCCTGCCAGTGTGGCAGACACCTGGACACCAGTCTTCTAGTCAGGATTACTTTTGTGTCACTAGTTGGTGAATTTAAACCAAGTTGTTGATAGGTAGCTCTACCAGCAAACATCCATTGTACATACACTATCTGATCAAAAGTATTCGGACACCCCAAAATTATATGTTTCTCATATCAGGTGCATTGTGCTGCCACCTACTGTCAGGTTCTCCATATCAGTGACCTCAGTAGTCATTAGACATCGTTAAAGAGCAGAATGGTGTGCTCTACGGAACTCATGGACTTCAAACATGGTCTGGTGATTGAATGTCACTAGAGTCATACATCTGTACGTGAGATTTCCTCGCTCCTTTACATCCCTAGGTCCACTGTTTCTGATGTGATGGTGAAGTGGAAATGTGAAGGGACACGTACAGCACAAAAGCGTTCAGGCCGACCTTATCTGTTGACTGACAGAGACCACTGACTGTTGAAGAGGATGTAATGTATAATAGACAGACATCTATCCAGACCATCACAGAGGAATTCCAAACTTTATCAGGATCCACTCCAAGTACTATGACAGTTAGACAGGAGGTGAGAAAACTTGGATGGTCTAGCAGCTGCTCATAATTTAAACATCATGCTGGTAAATGCCAAACAATGCCTTGCTTGGTGTAAGGAGCATAAACATTAGATGATTGAACAGTGGAAAAACAATGTGTGGAGTGACAAATCATGGTACACAATGTGGCAATCCGATGGCAAGGTGTGGGTATGCGTGAATGCCCAGTGAAAATCATCTGCCAGTGTGTGTAGTGCCAACAGCAAAATTTGGAGGTGGTGGTGTTATGGTGTGATTGTGTTTTTCATGGAGGAAGCTTGCACCCCTTGTTGATTTGCATGGCACTATCACAGCATAGGCATACATTGATGTTTTAAGCACCTTGTTGCTTCCCACTGTTGAAGAGTAATTCAGGGATGGCGTTTACATCTTTCAACACGATCGAGCACCTGTTCATAATGCACGGCCTGTGGTAGGGTGGTTCCATGACAATAACATCCCTATAATGCACTGGCCTGCAGATACTCCTGACCTGAACCCTACAGAACACCTTTGGGATGTTTCGGGGAATGCCGACTTCATACGAGGCCTCACTGACTGACATTGATACCTCTCATCAGTGCAGCACTCTGTCAACAATGGGCTGCCATTCCCCAAGAAATCTTCCAGCACCTGATTGAACATATGCCTGTGAGAGAGGAAGCTGTCATAAAGGCTATGGATGGGCCAACTCCATATTAATTTCCAGCATTACCGATGGAGGGCACCATGAAGTTGTAAGTCATTTTCAGCCAAGTGTCCGGACACTTTTGATCACATAGTGTAGATGCATGCCCATGTTGGGCCTCTGCTAGCACAAGTTGTCAACAGTGTAGCAATTATTTTGCACAAGTTGAATAATTTATATTTATTTAAAGCACATTGACGGCAACTAATCTTTTGCTTGCCTGTCCAGGTTACTCAGTGACAGATCCTTTGGCCACATTCCACCCATTTATTGCTAGCAGCAAGGATGTAACATTTGGCTCCTTGGAATATAATTGAGGCCTGGTATTAGGGAAAGGTAGGATTTGGTGTGGATGGGGCCGTACTATTGGTTGCTCCATTCCTAAATTTTTTATTAAAATCAGGCACTCCAAGAACCGGAGGGTTGGCTATAGCTGCCTCAATGTGCTCAAACGTGGCTCCCTGGGCAGGTATCCATTCAGAACGCACCCCTTTTTGATGCAATTCATTTAAAGGAGCCGCCAACTTAGCAAAATTAGGGACAAAACGCCTAAAATAATTCGCCGTGCCTATGAACCTGGCAATCCTGCATTTATCAGCAGGTGGTGGGAGAGCTCTCAATGCCTTCGTCCACTCCTGGTCAATGCAAATGCTCTCGCCTGATACTAGGTGACCTAAGAAGGATACCTGCTGCCTGGCTGTCATCTTACTGGGTTTAACAGTCAAACTGGTCCCCTGCAACCTAGCAAAAACTTGCTGGATATGTTCCAAATGCTCCTGAAACAAACGGCTATAAATAACCAAGTTGTTCAAGCAATAATAAACACAGACTAATTTCAAGTCTCCAAGAATATTATCCACCAAATGAGTAAGAATGGCTGCTCCAGTAGCCAAACCAAAGGGAATCCTGTTAAACTCAACCAGATTCCAATCAGTACAAAATGCTGTAACGTGTTTACTTTCTTTGGCTAAGGGAATCTGATAATAGGCTTGATTCAGATCAAGCACAGTGAACCAATTAGCACCAGCAAACAAAATAAAAGAGTTATGAAGATCAGGTAAAGGAACTGATTTGAGGACAGCTTTGATTATCAGGCACCAGTAGTCAACAACAGGCCGAAAATCCCGCCCCTGATCCTTAGGAAGAAGGAATATGGGGGAAATATAAGCAGATGTAGAAGGCCTAATAACTCCTTGCATGAGCATTTTAGAGATCTTTCCTCTAGTATCTTCATCTTAGGTGGTGAGAGACGATAAGGAGACTGCCTGATGGGAATATGGTCAGATAGGCGAATATCGTAGTCAAGAACATTAGTAACCCCCAGTCTATCACAGAGAAGCTCGGGGAACCTCTGCAACAAATACCCAAGTTCAGAGGCCTGCTGTGAAGACAGATTGGTGAGATCAAACTCATTAACCTTAGTATCAACAGCCAGCATGCCAGCAATTCGATGCTCCTTATGCTTAGCACAGTCACAGAACCCAAACTTCTGAGCAGAAGCGAACTTAAAGAAGAAGGTGTACCCAGAATAATCCAAAACAAGACCAGTTTTACTGATAAAATCACGTCCCAAAATCAAATTGACCGGCAGCTTCTTAACCAAGGCCAAACACAAAGGCCAGGAGAAATCCCCAACCAAGATACTCCCTCGGATCCAACTATGCGGAGGCAACACCTGCCCATTGGCATCCCGACATCTCTGCACTGAAGAAGGGACCGACCTAAGTCTCATAAGATGACCAAATTCAAGAAACCATTCCAAGCTCAATGATGAAAAGGAGCTACCAGAATCCAAAAGGGCACAGATAGGTTCACCACCTACTCAAGAACAAATATAAGGCAGGGGAGGTGATGATTGAGCAGTGACACAGGCACAAAAGGTTTAAAGGCTTGATCCCAAGGCCGCTGCCCAGTCCTGTGTCACTTATTGGCATGATTGAATGCAAGAACAAACTAAATGAACTGTCCAACCGCACCTGAAGCAGCACTGCAGTTCCCTTTTAGCAGATCCAGCCGATGTAGATAATCCAGAGTTCTCCTTGATAATGCCTGTGGGCTGAACCGTAACTTCATGGCATGGATCGTCTGTGAGTGGCAACGCAGATATCGCTACAGTGGTGGCACAAAGTTCTTCTCAGATGGAGGGATGACCACGAAAAACAAAGTGTGACTTATCCAGCACTTGCATTCCCTGCAGGACAATAGAAACTAACTCCCACTGTCACAAATCAACTAACAAGGCCAAGCAGACCTTCTTGACTCTATCCACATACTAATGTAACTCCTCTTTACCTTGCTGCACCTGCCAAATGTAGTGTCACTCAAGCTGTTTGCGAACTCTCATGGTCAATCTTTCGTTAATTAGAAGCTCCCTCAACCACTACAAGGAAAACCCCTCTGCCATGGCTCTGGATACGAGGGTCCTCAATTGGCCTCTAGCTAATGGATACAATAGTGACAAAACTACTTGATGCGAAATGCCAAAGGAATCAGCGTATTGCTCAAGGTGAACCAACAACCATAATAACCTTTCAATTTGCTTCAGTTGGTCTATAACTAATTCTGTGATGTCCTGAAAGAAATGCACCAGAGGATTAGGCAATTTAGCAAATGCTGCATCTAACCTCTGAGGAGATATAAGTGCATTATTCCCGGGCTGGCTTGCGCACCACCCTGAAGACAGCAGGTCTTGCTCCCCAGTCCTCTTCCCATCAAGTTCTAAACATGTAATCTTAAACTGCAATTCATTAATCAAGGACCCCAATTCAGCGGTTGATTCCTTGCAACTATAACGATCCTCTAACTTTGATGATGATGATGATGATGAGGTCCCATAATCCGAGGAGCATAGAGGACGATGCAAGAGACCCACACCACCGTGCTAGGCAAGGTCCTAGCGGAGGTGGTTTGTCATTGCTTTCCTCCAACCATAATGAGAATGAATGATGACGGTGAAGATGACACAGCAACACCCAGTCATCTCAAGGCAGGAAAAATCCCTAACCCCGCCGGGAATCAAATCTGGGACCCTCTGTGCGGGAAGCGAGATCGCTACCACAAGACCATGAGCTGCAGACCAATGTCCGTAAATCTGCTATGTGGTTGGTTAAATGTTTTAACTGTGCCCACACCCTGTCTATCTGAATGCCACTAGGTTGAGTGCCCTCTAAAAAGCACATGGAGTCCTCAAGACCCCTAACAGCCTCAAACAAAAACTCAATGGCTGCTCCTGTCTCACCCACAACATCCGGCATGACGTCAACTGGCTGAAGAATGGTAGCATGCAAATGGGCAGCTAAGTCCGGAACACTACCCTCAATAGGCTGGCGCCTTATTGCCAGCTCATAAATGAGGTGGTCCTTCCTCAACAGGCCAATCCCGGGGCACTACCTGACCGCCATTAGAGTTGGTCACCTGAAACAACAAAATAGCAAAGACGAATATCGTGTAACACTGACAGAGCTACAATTCAAACCAACAGTAACTGTAATGGCAATATTACAATCGTAACCATGCTCTGCTACCAATAAGACCTGGTACTTAGAGAAAGGCAGGATTCAGTGTGGACAGGGCTGTAATCAGTTACCATTGGTTGCTCAGTTTTTCTTTTTTATCTTTTTTTAGTCATGTACACTTTGTTTGGAAACAATTGCAAATAAAGTTGACAATAAGGAACAATTATTCAATTTGACTGTTAAGACACAATGTCTAAAAAATCTTAATCAAATTGCACTCACAGCTGAAGGCCTTATTGACCAGAAATTCAAATTATTCGTCAGCTGAAGGCCCCAATAGTAATAACTCAAAAAACAATTTGATGGCTGAAGGCCTGGATAGCACATTCTTCAAGAGATACTAAAATATTTCTTAAAAAAGACAATTATTGAAATTTGCCTGTTAAGAGACAATATCCAATTAAGAATTCTTAAGACCGATTGCATTCATAGGCGAAGGCCTCATTGACAAGAAATTGAAATTATTTGTCAGCTGAAGGCCCCAATAACAATAACACAAAAAACAGTTTGATGCCAGAAGGCCTGGATAGCAAATTTTTGAGAAGCAATTAAATTTCTTAGAGAGATACTTAAAGAACAATCATCAACATTTCAATATTAAGATATTTTGTCTTATAAAAATTTGTTAAGACAAGTTACACACAGGATGAAGGCATTATTAACAAGAAATTCAAACTTTTTGTCAGCTGAAAGCCCAAACGGTAATAATTCAAAGTTAATTAAAAAAAACACACACATCACAATCTGACCAAATCAAGAGAGAAGTGGCCCTCAGACAGTGCTCCAAGGATCGACCTGGGAAAGTTTCTCAACTTTGTAAACGATGAGACAAGCAGCCAAGAGCTGTATTCACTTAACCGGATGACAACTCAAACTAGTGACAATTTATATGCAGACCAAAACTCTTGCAGAATCTTCCTAACATCTGATAACCAATGCAATGATGAAATAACCCAGGCAAGGCAGAACAGGCGGGCAGCACTGCATCTTCAGAATCCGGTGTTTACAAAATCCAGAAGCAGAAGGGACCACTATGACAAAAGTAGTCCAAAAGAAATAAATATCCAAACCACAATCAAGGAGGTTGTCTAACTACATGCCTTACCGGACAGCAGCGGCAAGGCGAGGAAAGGTACACTGCTGTGAAAATATGCTAACCTCCAGGGCAGGTAACTGGGGAAGATGACACAACAACACCCAGTCATCTCGAGGCAGGCACAAAAATACCGCTGGTTGAACTTCACCAAAATAACACAAGAAATTCAATGATTAATAATAAGAAGTGGAGAATGGCTAATTAATTTCACAACTCCAAACACTCCACTCACTGCTCTTCATCTCAGCGACCCTGCAAGCAGCAACTTGCGAACAAATGGCGTGATCTCAAAATAGTGGAGGTTTCACTACTGGGTTAATGTTCACTCAAGTCAAACGTCCTGAGTCCGGTGGACAATGAGGATGTGGCCCTCACAAATACAGCCCCTAGATCCGGCAGTGCTTGTGTGTTGCCAGCGGTATACTAGATATCGTTAACCATTGCTGCTGCCACTTGTGAACAGACAATGCTAGCAAACGTAGTGGTGCCAGCAAACACAAGAAGAAAACGAGACGCCACTATCCCTATTACACGATGCCACCCTACTAACGGCACCAACATGAGCTGCAACATGGCTCAATAATGGTTACTGACTCACATCATTAACATGAATAATACAGAATTATTACTTCAAACACTCAGCCCCATGTCCATAAATCATAACCTTGTTGTAGTTTTGCACATTCCTAATCTTTTTAGAGGATAATTAAAACTTTTGTTTGGGGACCTTTTTTGTAAAGGTATCAGTTATCTGTTTTCTATATAGCAAATTATTTAGTATCTATATTGCTTACCAAACAAATTTTGAACAAATTCGTACAGCATTTTTAGAATGTAACAGTGTCATGTAAATAAATGAAAGCACTTGAAATATGGAAATCATCAAAGCTGTTTCCAAATCATTTAATGTACTTCCTTCACCATGTTAATGTATCAGAGAAACATCCCTATTCTTTAAAGCGTGTTACACTGATGAAGGAGAAGACTACAAAGAAACTGTGATATTCACAAACACAGTATCAGGCTGAAAAAAAATCTCCTTCTAACTCAATATCAGTACCACATAGTGCCAGCCTGGCTTATTTTTTATAGATTTTGAGATTTTCAACTCTAGAGCAGGTTCATTCTATAACATTACAGGAACAGGCTTGTGGTGTATTATGTACACAATGACGATAAGTGGCCTTTGCTTTATCATTTAATGCAGTAATTTACATTACATCATCAGCAATTGTAGGTGATATTTAAACTTATGCTTAACAATAATTCCATACATGTTACAGATGCTACTTTGTTACAGTGGAAAAAAATTGCTTGCAAATTAATTGCCTTCAACCTCTGGTGAACAAACTCTGCATTTTTCATAGACAACTGTTGTTTGAGAATGACTGTTGCAGACAAAATTATTATAAGAGCTACATCTTATTGTTGTGGAGCTATTTTTTGCCCTTCTCCAACTCACCTCTCTTCTTAATTAGTCCTGCTTGTACATACATCTCTTGAACCTTGTAATGACACAGCTACATGCTAACATCAGCTGGTAAACTTAGTTTCACACTTCATTTGATATGATTTCATAAGTTGAAATGAAAGGTTATATAGAAAAACATGATGTTTATGTTTCTCAGTCTTTTCATTTGCTTGAAATAACACCTGCACATTGATAATAGCCACACTGAACAATGTGTGCCATATAGCCACTGTCCATCTTCTTGTTTTTCGGGTTGCTGAATATTTATTGTGCATTTTCTCAACAGTATCAACCCTGTCATTTGTCTTATTATAATGTAGTATAATGTGAGGTTTCTTAGTGGCCTTATGTATGGCTCCTTTGTTGTGCATTGGCAAAATGAGTATGACAGATTTGTTATGTTTACTTACATATGATAACATGGTAATGTCTTTCGAGTATGCAAAATCTGCCAAACCAATTTCTCTGTTCCTTTTTGGTAGAAATTTTGTTATCGTTACTTAGGGTTCCTATACAAGTGATTTTGTTTTGCAGCAGAGAGAGAGAGAGCCATTGGATAACTATGAGTATTATATTAGTTATCTGTTGTCAAATTTCTGTTTGTTCCTTGGCTCATTTATTCTACACACAACATGAAATGGATTATTAGAAACACAAAACAATCCTTCTGCCAGTTTGTCACAATACGTTTCCAACAAGCTAGTATAGAATAACTTAGCATCACACAGAACAAGTATTTTGATGCCATATTTAGCTGGTTTGTTGGGAATGTATTGTGTGAAGCTGCAAAGATTTCTGAATGCTTCTAGTTTCTCATTAATAGTAACAAATTTTCCAAGATTGTAACAATTCATGCAGTTTTTCATAAATTCACTCCTTAAGCTCCTAATAGTAGCAAACTTATCTGTTGCACCTCTCATATTCTAGTTTCTTTACCATCAGATCTAATACACCTGAAAAGGAATAAAAATCTCTTATAACTCAGGTAGTATCTTGAAACAGTCACTCCTGTTCCATAATTTGACCAAAGTTCATATACATTTATACTGTATCCATCTGTGAGGCCAACCAAATAAAGAATGCCTAATACTGTACATATGTCATTACATTCTATCAACTTAGCATTCTTACCTCTAGGAGCGGTTTCTTCTTGCTTTTTCTGTGAATGTTACATTTGTAAAATGCACAGTTTCATTTATCACATCAGTACTGATGATTTTATGGAACAATTCAATATCCTCTGTGGTACCTTCTGGTACCATATTAGGGCCTGGAGAAATCTTGAAAATATTTTTTGCTGGTACTTGTGATGCCTTTTTATGTGTATCAGTATTCATTCATTTTGTTTGTTTATCCCTGCCAGTAAATATATAAACTTCAGTATCAAAGGAAGGTAATCTTTCACCACACTCAATTTCAGAGAGACTAGAAGAAGCAGCTTTAGTTTCTGTTAAGTCAGACATATATGATTTGTTTTGTGTCAGGTGCTTGAGTCTTCTGACTTTATTACTATATCGTTTTTAGATCTTTGGGCAACAGATATTAAAACGTTTAGAGATAATGTTCATGATTCTGTTGAAGTCTTCCTCTCTGTAAGTGTTAACATTCTTATCAGTTAATAATCTAACATGCCAGTACTGAATTTGTTCTTGGTCTACGTTTATTTTCTCAGTAATTAATTTCCCTAGTACACATGTATGGTCTGATAAGTGACCAATATTAAATGTCCTAGTTCCAAATCACTTTTATATACATTTGTTATGAAGTTATCAAAGCATTAACTTATTTGCTGAGTTATTATTTTTAATTGTATTTTTTCTAACATCAGTGTTTAAATTTCCAAAAATTAGTATGTTGTATTTGGTATATTTCTATACATAACCCCCCATAATTTTCATTGTGTCTACAGTAACTTGTCATTAGATGAAAACCTGGTGGAACATACAGTTTTATGTCATCTTCTTTTAGCCTATGTTCATTTCAGCATAATATAATTCTTCTATTACCTTTCAAAAGAATACGAAGTTCATCAGTCTTATATTTTAGGAACCTGATATTTAAGCGTAAAAATGAAATGAAGTACTTATTAAAAGAAGGAAGATTTAGTATGCTATGGGGCAATTTGTAAGAACACAGAATTGTTTGTGTGGCACTGGATCCTAAGTTAGTTTGTGATTGGGCTTCCTTGAAGCACGCTATAAAAAAAAACCGTCACTTCTCTGTGGCATGTTTTGGGTCCGTCGGAGACTCAGATAGCAGTGTGCTTTACATGACATTCTGCAGGATTTATGTGACTACACGGTTTTGAAGCACTTGGTATCACTTAAGCAAGAGATGATGTAGATTCTATACTTACTGTGACTACTTCCTTCTTTTCTGCATGTGGTAGTCATGTCTTCTTGGAGAGTGCAGCTGTATTTCTGCTTCTGCAGCTTCTCTTGGTTTTGCAGCAACTGTTGAGGCTCCCATCTTTTTTTGATTATGGTTCTATTTATTGGCACATGGAGACAGAATATGTTGATGGGAAGGGATCAGACATTTGATAGTAGGTCTGTTGTTTGTTAGCACCTTCAATAAATTTGCACAGAGCTTAGTTTTTTCTATCTTTTCCATGTGAAATCCATGTCTTGAAAAATCTCTTTATTGAAGAAACCTGTTTACATTGATTACTTTGATGTGGTTTGTCACTATAACTCCTTTCATTATATATTTGTTCCTCCCAAATATCTTGTGGTTTTCTCCAGGGTTATCAAATCTATAAGGTATTGTGCATAGTATAGTATTGTGCATAGTATTACTTGAGTCTGCATAGCTTTTGATATAGTTTCATTCAGTGGGCCCACACTTGCAAAATTTAAGCTATAAACAACTATTGATTATCATCTATTGCTGGCTTGGGGTGTGTAGTTTGTGTCACATAAAACAGGCATACTACTAATTCTCTGCAAGGCATTTTACCATGCAGTCTGTTATCATTATCAGCTTTTTTAAAATTGAATTTCATAGGGGTGCTTATTGGCTCACATTCATTCAGACCAAATCTTTTCACAAGTTTTGTAAAAAATATTGACTTAGAAATTATTCAACCATCCCCTATATCCCCTTTAATGCTAAAATTGTAAACAACCTCATCATAAATTAAATCCCTAGCTTCTGATGGTTCTGTAAACAATATTTTTTTTGAAACTTCCTGGCAGATTAAAACTGTGTGCCCGACCGAGACTCGAACTCGGGACCTTTGCCTTTCGCGGGCAAGTGCTCTACCAACTGAGCTACCGAAGCACGACTCACGCCCGGTACTAACAGCTTTACTTCTGCCAGTATCTTGTCTCCTACCTTCCAAACTTTACAGAAGCTCTCCTGCGAACCTTGCAGAACTAGCACTCCTGAAAGAAAGGATATAGCAGAGACATGACTTAGCCACAGCATGGGGGATGTTCCCAGAATGAGATTTTCACTCTGCAGCGGAGCGTGCGCTGATATGAAGGAGGAGTTCGCAGGAGAGCTTCTGTAAAGTTTGGAAGGTAGGAGACGAGATACTGGCAGAAGTAAAGCTGTTAGTACCGGGCGTGAGTCGTGCTTGGGTAGCTGAGTTGGTAGAGCACTTGCCCGCAAAAGGCAAAGGTCCCGAGTTCGAGTCTTGGTCGGGCACACAGTTTTAATCTGCCAGGAAGTTTCATATCAGCGCACACTCCGCTGCAGAGTGAAAATCTCATTCTGGAAACATCCCCCAGGCTTTGGCTAAGCCACGTCTCCGCTATATCCTTTCTTTCAGGAGTGCTAGTTCTGCAAGGTTTGCAGGAGAGCTTCTGTAAAGTTTGGAAGGTAGGAGACAAGATACTGGCAGAAGTAAAGCTGTTAGTACTGGGCGTGAGTCGTGCTTCGGTAGCTCAGTTGGTAGAGCACTTGCCCGCAAAAGGCAAAGGTCCCGAGTTCGAGTCTCGGTCGGGCACACAGATTTAATCTGCCAGGAAGTTTCATATCAGTGCACACTCCGCTGCAGAGTGAAAATCTCATTCTGGAAACATCCCCCAGGCTGTGGCTAAGCCATGTCTCCGCTATATCCTTTCTTTCAGGAGTGCTAGTTCTGCAAGGTTCGCAGGAGAGCTTCTGTAAAGTTTGGAAGGTAGGAGACGAGATACTGGCAGAAGTAAAGCTGTTAGTACCGGGCGTGAGTCGTGCTTCGGTAGCTCAGTTGGTAGAGCACTTGCCCGCGAAAGGCAAAGGTCCCGAGTTCGAGGCTCGGTCCGGCACACAGTTTTAATCTGCCAGGAAGTTTCATATCAGTGCACACTCCGCTGCAGAGTGAAAATCTCATTCTGGAAACATCCCCCAGGCTGTGGCTAAGCCATGTCTCCGCTATATCCTTTCTTTCAGGAGTGCTAGTTCTGCAAGGTTCGCAGGAGAGCTTCTGTAAAGTTTGGAAGGTAGGAGACGAGATACTGGCAGAAGTAAAGCTGTTAGTACCGGGCGTGAGTCGTGCTTCGGTAGCTCAGTTGGTAGAGCACTTGCCCGCGAAAGGCAAAGGTCCCGAGTTCGAGGCTCGGTCGGGCACACAGTTTTAATCTGCCAGGAAGTTTCATATCAGCGCACACTCCGCTGCAGAGTGAAAATCTCATCCTGGAATATTTTTTTTATCTTACCTCTTCTGTATGATCCCAATAGAATATTTGCAAAAAGAAAATTTCTTCATCTTCCATCATCTAAATTTTTGTGAAGGAAAGCATCTATTACATTTAGTTGGTTTTCAGTCAGTTTTTCGCGGAATCCATTGACTTCAAACTCAAACTGAAATAATATCTGGTTCAGAACTCTTGCTCCACAGCAGAATTCTTGAATATGTTTTGTTTGTGTGTGTTCGACTTTGGGGGAAGAGTAGGAGAGGGAGAGGGGTGGGGGGGAGAGAGGGGGGGGGAGAGAGGGGAGAGGGGGGAGAGAGGGGGGAGAGAGAGGGGGGCAGAGAGGGGGGAGAGAGGGGGAAGAGAGGGGAAGAGAGGGGGGAAAGAGAGGGGGGAGAGAGGGGCAGAGAGAGAGAGGGGGGAGGAGAGGGGGAGAGAGAGGGGGGGAGGGGGAGGGGGGGAGGGGGGAAAGGGAAGAGATTGGTTGTAGAGTTAAGTATAAATCAACATAACACAGGAAAAAAAGTTACTGAACATTAAAGTAAAAGACAACCAATTAAATTGGCAGCATGTGGCCATGTATTTTACTGAGAAAATGTGTTATGAGTGTAAACTGAGTCATTCCACAACATAGTGAGTGATGCAGTTATGAAGGAACATGCAAATAACTGAACTACATTAATGACAGGCAATATTCTCAGAGTTTCTAATCTTGACTCAAGAGGTTTTTTCCATTTTCTTTGCATTCAAACCTTTTACATTAGGAACAACTATAAGCAACCAGCCTAGGTTTGCAACAATCAATTTTACCTACATCAAAATGTGTACCATGCCACCTCAGATTGCTGAGTGCTACTACTCATCGAGCTCAGGTTGGTGGGCAGCATAGTCTGTGTTAGTAACTGTGCCTGGTCAGCTGACACACTGACTTCAGGAGGTGTAAATGAAACTTGCAGTGGAGGATGCATGATCTGCATCTGATGATATGGAATCTTTCATAGAGTAAGATGTTTTTTATGTTTCGATTTATTAGTTTCATAACATGCATAATGTAAATGATTTTTTTCAGATTACAGAAGACACCAAAAATTTTGAAGTAAAGCATCATTAAAAACAATAAATAAATATAATACTCCATTACCTCTTGCTTAAATTATCATTTTATTATCCCAATTCTGCTAATGAATAGTAGCATTTCTCCCACAGAATTTGCTGCATCTGTATTTTTAAGTATTTTTTAAGTATTTTTAAGTATCTAGTATATTAGGTACATATTTGCCTATTAAGTCATTATCTATTTTCTTCCCCATATACAGGGGTGTCTTTGTGTATAATGTCAAATGGTGAGTGAGACACATTGTATGTGTGTGCCTGTGTGTGTGTGTGTGTGTGTGTGTGTGTGTGTGTGTGTGTGTGTCTAAAATAATTCTTCTCAAATAATATTAGTCTCCTGTGTAAGAAGATTATTATTTTGTGAATTTATAGGGAAGGAACACTTAGGGCTTGTAGTTTCTCAAATAATGGACAACAAGATTCTTTTAGCTGTGCAGTGCTCGTGTAACTGATTACTTCTTATACTGTTTCAGTAGCCAAGATATGCTATTTGAACTCCCTCAGATAATTATACTATACCTAATAAAATATTCAAATTAACTATGATACGCTATTTTTGTGTGTCATGTCAGTAGGATGAATGAGTATTTGAACTCAAAATGCAAAACTGCTTAATTTAATTGATATGATGCCAATATTTGTATTCCACCTTAAGTTATTGTCCCTGTTTATTTCAAGTAATTTAGTCATGTTAACTTCTTCCATAAATTGATTGTTGTGTTGTACTTTAAGCTCCACATATTTTGAATGTTTAGTTTTGAAATGTACCACATGGGCTTTGCCAATGTTCAGTTTCAACATGTTTGACTGGAACCAGTTCTCTAGGGCATAAATGTGTCCCAAATAGAGCTCAGATTTTATTCTGAATCATGAGCTTCATTTGGTCTGACTTCCACACAAGGACAGCATCCCTGTTCAAAAGACAGATTGATAATTGGGTGGGCCCACATGTTACCAAGGTTGTTTCAACTATGCTGCAGAAGTTTCGCATGGAAGCCTCTACACATCAGTCCTGATCTCTTCCCACATGATTTCCATATTTTTGGATCCCTGAAGAAAGGCATTTGTGGCTGTTGATTTGCTTCGGATGAAGAGGTGTACATCTTGATACAATCGTGGTTCTACAGGCAACTGCACACATTATTCCATGAAGGTATGGACTATCTTGTCTCACACTGGGATAAGTGAATTAAGAGTTTTGGTGATTACTTTTTAAATAATAAAGTTTACTTTCTTCTTTTTCATTTGTCTTGTTTTCATTTATTGACTCCTAATATTTAGCTATGTTTATGTTGAAGAGTTGACTGCGGTGATGTTAAGCTTACCTCTTGGACAAGAGTATATCTGATATTTGGTGGCATTCTCTACTTCTCCAGCTCAGTGCAGAATTCTTGTTGTCTTCTTTGTAATATTTCACACCATCTACTTCTTGAGATGAGTGCAGTGTCATCTATATACACTCCTGGAAATGGAAAAAGGAACACATTGACACCGGTGTGTCAGACCCACCATACTTGCTCCGGACACTGCGAGAGGGCTGTACAAGCAATGATCACACGCACGGCACAGCGGACACACCAGGAACCGCGGTGTTGGCCGTCGAATGGCGCTAGCTGCGCAGCATTTGTGCACCGCCGCCGTCAGTGTCAGCCAGTTTGCCGTGGCATACGGAGCTCCATCGCAGTCTTTAACACTGGTAGCATGCCGCGACAGCGTGGACGTGAACCGTATGTGCAGTTGACGGACTTTGAGCGAGGGCGTATAGTGGGCATGCGGGAGGCCGGGTGGACGTACCGCCGAATTGCTCAACACGTGGGGCGTGAGGTCTCCACAGTACATCGATGTTGTCGCCAGTGGTCGGCGGAAGGTGCACGTGCCCGTCGACCTGGGACCGGACCGCAGCGACGCACGGATGCACGCCAAGACCGTAGGATCCTACGCAGTGCCGTAGGGGACCGCACCGCCACTTCCCAGCAAATTAGGGACACTGTTGCTCCTGGGGTACCGGCGAGGACCATTCGCAACCGTCTCCATGAAGCTGGGCTACGGTCCCGCACACCGTTAGGCCGTCTTCCGCCATCGTGCAGCCCGCCTCCAGTGGTTTCGCGACAGGCGTGAATGGAGGGACGAATGGAGACGTGTCGTCTTCAGCGATGAGAGTCGCTTCTGCCTTGGTGCCAATGATGGTCGTATGCGTGTTTGGCGCCGTGCAGGTGAGCGCCACAATCAGGACTGCATACGACCGAGGCACACAGGGCCAACACCCGGCATCATGGTGTGGGGAGCGATCTCCTACACTGGCCGTACACCACTGGTGATCATCGAGGGGACACTGAATAGTGCACGGTACATCCAAACCGTCATCGAACCCATCGTTCTACCATTCCTAGACCGGCAAGGGAACTTGCTGTTCCAACAGGACAATGCACGTCCGCATGTATCCCGTGCCACCCAACGTGCTCTAGAAGGTGTAAGTCAACTGCCCTGGCCAGCAAGATCTCCGGATCTGTCCCCCATTGAGCATGTTTGGGACTGAATGAAGCGTCGTCTCACGCGGTCTGCACGTCCAGCAAGAACGCTGGTCCAACTGAGGCACCAGGTGGAAATGGCATGGCAAGCCGTTCCACAGGACTACATCCAGCATCTCTACGATCGCCTCCATGGGAGAATAGCAGCCTGCATTGCTGCGAAAGGAGGATATACACTGTACTAGTGCCGACATTGTGCATGCTCTGTTGCCTGTGTCTATGTGCCTGTGGTTCTGTCAGTGTGATCATGTGATGTATCTGACCCCAGGAATGTGTCAATAAAGTTTCTCCTTCCTGGGACAATGAATTCACGGTGTTCTTATTTCAATTTCCAGGAGTGTATATAGCAAGACATATCCATGATGTTGCAGACAGGTCCACAGTGTATGTACTGTAGGGGATGGTTCCCATAACTGATACCTGTGGTAATCCTAATCCTGCTTTATTGTATACCTGTTGAACCATAAAAGTGCATCCTATTATGTAGCTGGTCATCAGTCTGGTGAAGGCTCCTGGGAGGCTATAAGTGTGCCTTCAGTAACTACTACAGAAAAATATTATCACAAGGCCTGTGTAAAAACTCCAAGAAATTCTAGGTTGTCAGTGGCATGAAAATAAATATTCAGACATGTATGATAAGGCAGCAACTATAATAGGCCAGCAAAACAAAACCAAAAATGTTGAATTTGGTCTTCAAATGCTTCTCCACAAAGAAAAAAAAGGAATTTTGCCTACATTTCATAGTCGTATCTCTGTTAAAAAGTGTGACATAATGATTAGTACTGGTGGTGCTAAAATGCATGTTAAGTTTATTAAACTCCAATGAAACATTAGGACCCAATGGAGACTATGTTAGGTTTTGTAAAAATTTCCCAAGTGAGTTAATTCCAATCTTGACTGTCATTTACTGCAGATCATTTGAGCAGAGATATGTTAACTATGATAGGAAAAGAGTGCAGGTGATATATTTCATAAAAAGGGAAATTGAACTTATTCACATAACTACCATCCTATATCACTGCATCTATTTGTAGCAGTGTGTTAGGACACATTCTGAGTTCAAACATTTTGATGTATCTAGGAGATACTAACCATCTCCATGAAAATCAGCGTGGGTTTCAAAAACATTGATTATGAGAAAGTGAACTCAGGCTTGTCACACAGTATATTCTGAATGCCCTAGCTGCTTTGGTGTTACTAGATTTTTGAAACACATTTTATTCAATACCATAGTGAGATACTCATAGGAAAATACTTTCCTATAGAATATTTAACTAGTCTTACTAGGACTAAATCAAACAGCCAGGAAGCATCACATTGTCCTGGATTCTGAGTCATCTACAGACATTGAAGTAGTATTTGGTAACCCCAAGGAAATGTATGGGACTGCATCTGTTCATATTACAAATTAATGACCTAATGGATAGCATTAGTTGTAATTCCAGGCTTTTCAAAGATGATATAGTTATCTATGATGAAATTCTATCTGGTAAAAATTTCACTAATATCCAGTTAGATGCCAACAAAATATCAGTCCACTGAAAACTCTGGAACCTGTGCCTTAATGCAGAGAAATGCAGTGTTGTCCACTTCATGAAATGTAAAACCATGATATCCTTTCACTGCAGGGAGACATGTCATACAAACATTTGACAATGTTATGACATTGATAGATTAGCATTCTCTATTGAGTGGAGATGCTGTCACAGATATGCACAACAAAAAGGCTGTCAAACAAATAAGCTTTCGACCAAACACACACACACACACACACACACACACACACACACACACACACACACAAATGAAACTCACAGACACATGACCACAGTCTCTGGCTGCCAAGTCCAGACAAATATTTGAGAGTAGCAGTGTAGAGATATGAAGGAGAATGGCTACAAAAGCTCAGTTATAGCTAAAGCAATTGGTAGCCTATGATTCATTGGGAATTGCAATTTGTCTATAAAAGAAATTGTATCAAAAACACTTGTGTAGCTAATACTTAAATCATGTTCAATTGTATTGGACCCCTGTTAGGTCAGATTAAAGGGGGATATTGAGCATGTATAAGGAAGAGTGGTGTTAATAGTCACAGGCATGCTTGACAAGAGAATGTAACAGGAATGTTGAAAAATCTTCATTGATAAACACACGAAGGAAAATGCCATATACTATACAATAACCTTCTGGGAAAACATCAAGAACCATCTGTCAGTATTTTTCAGCCATATACTGTCTACCCTATAGAGATAATGCAGATGAAATTGCATGAATAACGACTTTTGCAGAGGCATACAGGCTATCATTTTTCCCATGCTTCATCTATGAATGGAATGAGGAGAAACTGTAATACATTATAGAATAAAATGTACTCTCTGTAATGCACTTCATTATCATAGTATAGATGTACAAGCAGACCTTTAACTGAATAACCTAAATCATCAGTGACTTCACTGAGCCCCACTCTTCACTGAAAAGTACTAGTTACAAGTACCTGCTGCCCAGGGAGTTATAACTAATTTGACATTTCCCTCCCACGACTACTCCGTAGCTGCCTAGCAGAAGGACCTTCTTGGTCACTTTAATCCTCTGACTACTAGTTGCCTGAATGTACACTGTTTACACTTGACCTGTGGTAATGTCCTTGTATACCTGGGTTGCCTGCACACTTCTGTTCACAGTCTCTAGTTCAGTGAATCTGTTGGAGATGTATAGAATGAGGCTAGCAGATTTGCAGCAGTTTTTAAACCACTTGCCTCATTTGACAAGTTTCGAAAAAATTAAATCACTCTGAGCACTATGGGACTTAACATCTGAGGTCATCAGTCCCCTAGAACTTAGAACTACTTAAACCTAACTAACCTAAGGACATCACACACATCCATGCCCGAGGCAGGATTCAAACCTGCGACCATAGTGGTCGTGCTGTTCCAGACTGAAGCGCCTAGAAGCACTCGGCCACACCGCCCGGCACTTCGACAAGTTTGTCAGCAGTCCAGTCATTACTTTATTTCTTACCTTACTGCTTCAAACTGCAGCTTTTAACTATTTTAATTGTGCTTGTGCTACTGACACAGAAACTTTGAAAGATTCGCTGTTCCTTCTTAATAATAAGACATGCATGTGGGTATATCAACATCAGTGGCACTGCTTTGAGGCACAGGTGTCACTGGGCAAAGAGAGCAGAGATGCTGAACATGAATATGTTGTGCAATAAACAAAGACTGTGAAGTCATGCCTTTGTATCATTAGATCATAAAGTAATTTTTATTCACAACTGTCTTGTCTTCATTACTGGAACTTACATCCAGTAGGAGAATCTTCTGTAAGCACAACTACTATAGTACCAAAGACAGACCACATCTCCTTGCAAGAAAGTTGCTTCACAGCAAACTGCATGAACAAGTGTTGGCTGTCTATATGCTCTCGACTATTTTTCAGTGCTCTGCAGCAGTTCCCACACATGTCCATGTTTATTATGCCTAAATGGCTCATGCACTATGGGACTTAACATCTGAGGTCATCAGCCCCCTAGTCTTAGAACTACTTAAACCTAACTAACCTAAGGACATCACACACATCCATGACCGAGGCAGGATTCGAACCTGCAACCGTAGCAGGCATGCGGTTCCGGACTGAAGCACCTAGAACTGCTCAGCCACAGCAGCTGGCTATTAAACCTAGATAGGTTATTTAATGATAGCTATTCAATGGAGAATTGTAATTAAGTGACATCTTGCCATTTTATTTAACCAAAAATGGCTGACTTGTGATACTAATTGGGAGAAACATGTGTATGAGGCACTGAAAGTTTTGAGCAGTCCTTTGTAACAACTGAAATTCAGGCAGTGTGATCATATGATTGCATTATCATAATCTACATATCTTGAAATTTGTGCTGACTCATTGCTCATTGTGTCTTCATTAAATTCCATTATTTGATCGCAGGCTTTCCTTACAAACTGGCTGTCACTGATGTTTTGTTTTGACTGTATGCAGCCTCTTTAATTCTTTGTTAAAAAAGAAAAATCTGCTGAAATTCATTTCAGACTTCATTGTTATATAGAGATGTGAGCATGGGCACCATATGTGCTAGGTGGTTGGCGAAACACATTAAAGATGGGAGTGTGCACATTCAAGATATGCCTTGTAGTAACTGCACTCAAATATGGTACATAACAAGGAAAAATCTTATGATTTCATTAGAGGATACAGGCATGTCCTTGTAAATCAAATCATGACAAAACTTGCAATAAAAAATACATCACTGCATAAAAAAGATTTAAAGCTTGGGTTATTAAAATGTTTGTGCTTATTTGGCCCATGTTTTTTGACCGAAGATCACATTTGGTGGGATGCAGAGGCTTGTATTATGGTTGAGTTTCTTTAGCCTTGAAAAACCACATATCCTCTCCAAATTCTGAAGACACTTTTGAAGCTATGTAGAGTATTGCACCACCCTGGGAAGAAATTCATCCTATAGCAAAATAACATTTGGCTTACCAGTTCTTGTGTCACTTTGGGATAAAATAGGTTATTTTGGCTCCCTTAATCTTTAGTCTTTTAGTTTCTGTAAAAGAAAAGATATGAGGTCAACAATGTGAGACATTACAAGACATTTATAGAATAGAGAGAAAACTATATATGGAAAGAAATGGAGACTACAATGTAAAGTGACAACACAGTAGAGGTATATTGATTGAGTTTGTCAAAAATAAAAATTAATATTTGTAACTATGGGTTGTCACAGCTTTCAGTATGTTCTTCATATGAGTTATAAAAATTACTTAGTTAACTAAATACTTGAGAACTATAATTTTTTCTATAAAAGGTTTTTTCTCTGTGCTCTATGTAACTGGTACTACAATAGATACTGAAATTAGGTTAAGTGTCATGTCTTGTTGTTCTGCCCTTCAGTCCAAAGACTGATTTGCTGCAGCTCTCCACATTAGTTTGTCCTGTGTGAGCCTCATCATCTCTGCACAACTATTGTAACCTACATCCACTTGAAACTGTTTACTGTATTCATGTCTTGGTCTCCTCTCACAAGTTTTTACTGAACACAGGTCAATCCATTACCGAACTGATGGTTCCTTAATGCAGCATGGATATGTTCTGTTATTTGATCCCTTCTTTTAACCAGATTGTACTATGAATTTCTTTTCTCCCCTATTCACACCAGTAGCTTTTTATTACTTATCTTATCTACCCCTCTAATTTTCAGCATTCTCCTAGTATAGCTGTCCTGTTCTGTAACTTTTATTCTCTTCTAGGCCGAACTGTTTATCATACATATTTCACTTTGTTACATAACGAGAACAGAAATTTTGAAGTAAAATAAAGGAACATATTTGACTATTTTGTATCCTATAAATTGATGAAAAATTGGTAACTGTTCTTTAAAAATGCTGGCTGTTTCATCATACCTCTATAGTACTTAAAATGTTTGTCTTTGATAACAATATTCAGTGTAACTATTTGACACTTAATTACTGGTAAAATGTGCATTATGACACTTCTGCAGCTGTAAATTCTCTAAAATTAAAATTAGAGTTAGGTATTACTTCTACAGCTGTTATATTGTCCCTGAAGTATCAAAGTTTAGAAGTCCTTCAAAATTTCAATGATCTTTACCATATCTGTGTTGCAAAAACACGTTCTCTGAAAATATTCTTTGTATGTGGATATAACCTGTGTTGGGTGACAGCAAATAATTCAGTACAGTGACTGAAGGGGGTGCACTCAAATAATGCAGCACCTTATCTCTATTGAGATAAGGTACAGTGGTGATTGTGTGTGCCCTGGGACCACTACGGTAGCTGTGAAGTTCCTACAGGAACCCTGAAAAGTGATGGCTAGTGGGGTTCTGGTGAAACTGTGATAGGCCCAGCAAGCCAGTAGTGGATTATGATTTCTGCTTTCAAAAATAGAACAGGCCTCAGAAAGGATGGATTTAATTGATGACAAACTGGCTGTAAACAAGGACTAAGATTTGGAGCATTAAATATACAAACATTGACTGGAAAGGTGGAGGAGATGGTAGACGTGATGGAAAGAAGGAAGTTAGACCTATTGGTGTTAGCTGAAACGAGATGGAAAGGAGAAGGAAGGAGAGAACTGAGGAAAGGCTACCAACTGTACTGGAGTGGAAATGAGGAGGGAAGGAGGAATGGAGTGGAAATAGCAGTAAGGGATGGGTTAAAAGAGGAAGTGAGGTGAATAAGTTATAGGATGATGAAGATAAAAATATCACTCAAGGGGATGACCATACAGGTAATACAAGTGTATGCGCTATGAGTGGGTGGCACTTCTGAGGAGAAGCAAGAGTTTGAGGAGGAAATGCAAAAGCAGTTGGGAAGGAAGAATATTGTTAAAAGAAAAGATAAAAAATTCCTTGAGGTCTATGTTTATGTGGTGCTCCATGACTCTGCTGTCAATATCTTTATTCTTTGCTTTTGTGCAACTTCTGTATTTTTTTTAGTAAATGTGTCTTTTTTAATATCCAGGGTGTAATTATAAAGTTAATAAAATGTTTTCTTGCCTTTAAAATAATATTTTTCATCAGGTTATGGGCCCAGTACACATGTAAAGGCAAACAACATAGTTTAATTAAAACAATATTTGAAATGAGCCTATGTCTGTAAAGAAACATGATTGCTAGCGGCAATTATATGGTCAGCATTGATAAGCGTGAAGGACCTGAGGACTGGGCCAATTGGAAATGGCATATTTCTATGGTGCTGCGTTCATATGGACTAGGAGATATTATTAACGGTACGCATGAACGTGTAGAGTTACTGCAAGATGCGACAAGTGCACAAAAAGAAGTGTATGTGGAATGGCACAAGGACAATGCAAAGGCAGCAAGTCTTATAGCAAGTGCACTAAGTAAACCTGTTGCAGAACTCGTCTTAACATGCAAGAATGCTAAAGAAATCTGCAACAAATTACGCGCCCGATTTGAACGTAGCAGTACTCAGCATTTGAATATGTTGATTGAAACATTTTCCATGTTAAATGTGATGAAACGGAAGATATTAGTGCACATGTGGCCAAACTACAAAAGTTATTTGTGGGCCTGAACGATGAAGTAGCAAAACATGAAGAAAATACACTATCTGAAAGAATCTTAAATGGTCGAATTTTGTCTACACTGGGAAAAGACTACGACAATTTTAAGGATCTCTGGGATACGATACCGACAGAAAAGCAAAGCTTGAATTTATTGATTGAAAAACTCTGTACTATTGAACTGCGTGAACAAGACATTAATGGAAGTGTAGCTTTCGTTGTTTCTAAAACAAGAAAATGGCAAACAAGTAATCAGCAAGTAAAGATGACGATGTCACAATTAAAACAGAAGTTTCCGAGTAATATATGCAAACAATTAGGTCACTGGGCAGCGGTGTCCACAGAACACTCATGACAGCAATAAAAGAAAAGAGAAGAAGCAAGAAAGTGAACCCCTGCATTTACTTCATATGCTATGGGTATGTGTACCAGTAATCACAGTGGCCCAAATAAATGGTATTGTGACAGTGGTGCTACAAATCATATCACTCCCAACGAACAGTATTTTGTTTCATATAGTGAATTTGATGCTCCTCAAGTAATTTCATGGGGAAAACAAGATGTCAAAATGTGTGCGTATGGTCAAGGAACAGTTAACATCCAAATTCAACGAAACAATAAATGGTAGAATGCTAGAATGGACAATGTTTTGTATGTCCCTGATGCAAGTGCTAATCTGTCCTCTGTGAGAGCCATTGCCTGCAGAGGCTACAGTACTAATTTTAGTTATAATAATGTCTGTGTTTGAAAACATGTCAATGGCAATATTGTTATGACAGTTTATGTGAAAAATGGACTTTATGTACTGAACATGCATGTCGTTAGAAATGCAAAAATGAATCATGTGAACTTGATGACTTCATCCGAAACATTGCAAGTGTACCATGAAAGGTTTGGTCATCAAAATAAACAACATGTGAAGAATATTTTAAAAGGAATGAACATTAATGTGGAAGATGCCAAGAGAGAATTTTGTGATGGCTGTGCGGTTGGAAAGATGCATAGGCTGCCATTCAAAACATGAACAATACGCTCTACCGGTACTGGTGAATTAATCCATGTAGATGTCAATGGACCAATGAGCACAAAATCTTTTAGAGGTAAGCATTATTATGTATTTTTCAAAGACAATTTTAGTAAATTTCGTCGAATTTTCTTTTTAAGACACAAAAATGAAGTGCGTACTGTGCTTAAACAGTTTTTAAATGAAGCACGAACTAATGGACATGTTGTCAAACAATTTAGATGTGATGGTGGCAAAGAATTTAACAATAAGAATGTCAATGAACTGCTTGCAGACAGGAGAATAGAGCTTCTGATTCCTCCTCCTTACACTCCTGAACAAAATGATGTGGCTGAATGGGAAAATAGGACCATTGTTGAAGCTGCCCGGTCAATGGTAAATCCGAGTAAATTACCTAAAGGGTTGTGGGCAGAGGCATGTAACACAGCTGTCTACCTAATAAATCGTACTGGAAAATCTTCAGTTGAAAATAAAACCTCTTATGAATTATGGTTTAATTGACCAGTAGGATGACTTGATCATCTCAGAATTTTTATCACAGGCTGGTATGTTCACATTAACAAACAATTCCGTTCCAGGTTTGATGATAAGGCAGTTTTTAGATGACTTGTTGGATATGTTAATGACAAGGATGGGTTTAGAGTTTGGATTCCATCTAAAAGAAAAGTGGTGTTGAGTCACGATGTGAAATTTAAACCAGAAATTGTTTGTTATTTACATAGTGATCATGTTGAATTCAAAGTCCCTCAGGAAGAATTTAATGATCCAAATTCATCTAAAGATGACCAATGTAAATCTCCTAGGCTGTACACTTCTGGAGGAAGTCAAACTCAAGAAAAAATTGGCACTCTTGATTCTAGAGAAAGTCAAGAGTCAAGTGCGTCTGATGAAAATAAAGAATTAACAGAATTTCTAAAAGCAGAAGTTGCTGAATCTTCTAATGAAGAGAAACAGAAGAATAAAAGACAATGAAGAAAACCAACCCGGATAGAAAGTGGTGAATTTTGTATGGCAACAAAAGTTGATGAACTTGAATACAAAGATCCAAACTGTTTTTCAGAAGTATTGCAGTCAAACAAGAAGGAAGAATGGATGCAAGCTGTCAGCAAAGAACTTCAATCACTAAAGAAAAACAATACATGGGTGCTGTTTGACCATCTGAAGAATGCCAAAGTATTGCAAAACCATTAGGTTCTACAGCGAAAGGTTGCAGTCAATGGAGGTACTCGCTTTAAAGCCAGATTGGTTGCAAAAGGCTGTATTCAGAAAGCAATAATTTCATAATTTTTTTCTTTTGGAGGAAGTGTTAAAAGAAAAGAAGAAAAATTCCTTGAGGTCTATGTTTATGTGCTGCTCCATGACTCTGCTGTCAATATCTTTTGTGTAACTTCTGTGTTTTTTTCAGTAAATGTGTTTTTTCGTATCCAGGGTGTAATTATAAAGTTAATAAAATGTTTTCTTGCCTTTAAAATAATATTTTTCATCAAATATGATAATAATGGAGGATTTAAATGTGCACGTTGGAAGAGAAAGACAAGGCTGTGAAAGTGTGCTTCGACCAGAGGGTTGGGGCTGCCAAAATGAGGAAGGTGAAAGACTATTGGAGTTCTGTCAAAGGAATGGATGCTGGTTGGGAACTCTTGGTTCAGGAAAAGAGAAAGCCACAAGATTACCTGGTACAGTCAAGACTTAAAGAGAAAGTTGGTAGCTGACTGCTTCCCATTCGATAGTGAGATGAACAGGAACATCATTGACATTAAGGTATTACCATCAGATGCTTTGGATAGTGACCACCATTTGCTCGTAATGAACGTGAGAGGGACTAGGGATAATAAAGGGACAGAAAACCAGGAAAGACTTATAAGGGTATGGAAATTGAATCAGGACGAAAGCAGACTACAGTACCCACAAGCAGCAAAGGAAAGCATCCCAAAGGACAAACCAAAAATGGTAGAAGAGGAATGGGCTAGATTCAAGGGGACTTTAGTAAGTGAGTGTAAGCAGTATGTGGGTGGACAAGCAACAAAAAAAGATAGAAAGAAATACCCTAGTTATATGATAAAACAAAGCATGTGGTAGAGAAGAATAGAGCCTTTAGGGTATGGTTCCAGGAGAGAACAGTAAAGACAAGAGAAGAGTATAAAGCAAGAAAGAAAGAAGCAAAAAGAGTGGTGGTGGAGGAGAGAAGAAAGTGGATGGAACTGCGGACCAGAATGATGGAGGGGAATAGTGAAGGTTCAAAAAAGGTGTTATGTGGGATGATTAAAAGTAAGAAGAAGAATGGTGTGACTGGTTATGCCTGAATGGTGAACAAAAGTGGCCAAGATGTTGAGAATAAGGAGGAACTGAAGAATATGTGGAAGGAGAATTTTAAAGAACCCCTGAACCCAAATGGAGACCTGGATGAGGAGGGACAAGCCACGGAGAAAAAAGAGGAGGCACAGAAAATAGAAAAAGACCTTTTACAGGGAGAAGTGGAAGAGGCATTGGGCAAGATGAAGGGACAGAAGTCTCCAGATCTGGATGAGCTAAGTGTACAGATGGCAAGAGCAGCAGTAGAGGTGGGGTTACAATGGCTATATCGAGTAATGAAAATTGTGTGGAGAGAGAAGATGATTTCAGAAGACCGAAAGAAGGGAATAATTGTCCCGATCTCTAAGAAGGGCAATAGAAAAGAGTGAATAACATTGATGAACCACTGTGCAAAGATTTCTGAGAAAATTTTGGAAGCAAGAATATGGGCAAAATTAGAAGGAGGGATGAGAGAAGAGCAACATGGCTTCAGAACAGATAGGTCCATGAAGGATGTAATTTTTGCTGTAAGACGACTGCAAGAACAGCACTATGGATATAGAATAGATCTACTAATGACCTTCCTGCACACTGAAAAAGTGTGTGATAGTGTATGTAGAAGCAAAGTGTGGAAAGCCCTGGAGAACAGAGGAGTAGCAAAACAGATTATTTGGAAGATAAGGGAAATGTGCTATGGAAGTGTGAGCTATGTGAAAGTGGGAGCAGAGAGCTCAGCTTAGATTGAACAGAAGAATGGCTTGAGGCAGGGAAGCGCAGTTTCACCATGACTCTTCATTGTAGTGATGGATGATATAATGAATGCAGTAGCACAAGTAATTGGTGAAGGAAAGATGAAAGCTATGGTGCTTGCAGATGATCTGATGATTTGGGGGAATAAGGAGGAGGAAGTACAAGAGCAGTTGGACGTATGGGAACAACGATACAAGAATATGGGATGAAATTTAGTATAAGTAAGAGTGAGATGATTATCACAACAAGAACTAAGGAGAGAGGAACAACTGTGGGGAATGATTGAGGAGGGTGGGGAGTTTCAAGTGCCTAGGAAGCCTGATACAGGAAGATGAGAAAAACGACAGAAAAATAAATGTGCAGGGGAGAAAAGCAGAAGCATTTCAGAAGAGTGTCAGAAGCCTGATATGGAGCAAGAATGTACCCCAAATTAGTAAAAAGCTTATATGCTGGTCACACTATGTCCCAATCCTGACATATGCATCCAAAACATGGGTTATGAAAGGAAGAGAGAAAAGCAAAGTACAAGCTGGTGAGATGAAATTCTTGAGGAACAGTATTGGTGTGACAAAGATAGACAGGTTAAGAACTGAGAGGATCAGAGAGTTAATGAAGGTGGAACCGTTGCAGGAGGAGATAGAGAAATCAAGGCTCAGATGGTACGGGCATGTTAAGCAAATGGAGGAGAAGAGGATACCCAGGAGGATACACGACATGAAACTGGAAGGAAAAAGACCAAGAGGAAGACAAAGAGACAGATGGCTGAAAGAAGTGGAGGAATACATTCAAAAGAAAGGAGAAGATTAGACCAAGGTGAAGACAGAGAGATGGTGGCAAGACAGAAGATGATGGAGAGGCTTATGTTCAAAACAGACCCTGCCAGAGGCTGGAAACTGTCCAAGATGATTATAATCTCTATTGACATTGAGGTGAGACATATTTAAATCTACATTTGACTGAAAGTAATATCTAGCAGTGTTGATGCATTAACACAGATGTCAATCAGATGATAATCTCTAAAATCTTCATGGGTAGTTAACTACACAAGATCACACTGTGAGCATGATGTTTTGAAAAGACTACTCTCACCCTTTCATCTTATGGTGCAATGCTGATGTGTCACATTTTATCTCCTTATATGCATTTGGTATCAGCGGTGGACATTTGAATCACACAATAGCCTTGTACAACATTTTAAGTGAGGCCTGACCAACTGTTTATGCAACTGGTAACCTATGGCATATACAGTGATAATCCAAAACATCATAACTGACCACCATGATGTTGGATGTCACCTGGTTGCTTGTGGACACTCAACAGGGTACCAAAAGTATGTAAGGGTAGCAAACATGGACAGGGGTCACCCTAACGAAGATATGTGCTGCAAATGAGGAAATCCATTGAGATAAGTGACTTTGACAAAGGGCAGATTATTGTTGCACAGTGCCTGTGAGTGAGTATCTTGAAGATAATGAAGCTGGTTGAATGTTCATGTGCTACTGTCAAGAGCATCTACAGAAAGAGGTAGGAGGACAGTGGAACTACCACTGGGCACTGACTGGTTGGATGCCCATGGCTCTTCACAGAACGTAGGACTTGGAGGCTCGTCTGCTCTGCAAATTGGGATAAAATTTGGCATCTCTGTTAAAAGAGAATGGTGCAACCACAAGTATTTTGAAGCATACCTTTCATCTTAAATTGTTGAACACAGAGCTCCACAGCAAGCCACACCTATATGTTCACATGTTGACCTAGGGTCATCATCAACTGTTGCAGTGGACATGAGACCATTGGGATTTGACCATTGATCTATGGAAATATGTTGGCTCTTCAGGTGTATCTCATTTTTGCTACACAAGGTTGATGGTCGTCTCCACAAATGCTGTCATCAAGGCGAACAGCGGCTCAAAACTTGCAGTTTGCCAGGGGTGCAGGCTGGTGGGAGCAGTATTATGCTGTGGGAGACATTTTCCTGCACTTGCATAGGACCTGTGGTAGAACTCAAACTCACACTTACAGCTGTAAATGACTTGCACCCCTTCATGCTTTATGCCTTTCCCTACGTCAATGTCATCTTCCAGCAGTATAATTGTCCATGTCTTAGAGCCAGAACAATGCTAACCATGCTACAGTGGTTTGAGGAGCTTATAGTAAACTCACGTTCATGTCTTGACAACCAAATTTGCCTGATGTAAATCCTATGGAACCCATCTGGGTCACTATTGGGTGGCATCATCATGTATGTAAATCAGTGGCCCATGGTTTATGTGAATTATATGGCCTGTGCATAGACCTCTAATGCCATATACCCCAAAAATCTACCAACAAACTGTCAGAGCCCTGATCACAGAATTAGTGATGTATTTCATTCCAAAGATGGAGAAACGAGCTATTAAGCAGATGGTCATAATGTTTTGGCTCCTCAGTGGAAGCTGATGGACTCTGACACACTGGCACTTTGCCAGAAGATGGAAAGAGAGATTAGTGTTCCCTAAACATTGCACTCACACTGTGATCTTGTGAGGCAAGAAACTTTAGAAGATTTTATTGCGTTGACACCTCTCAAAAATCTTCAGAGACACATCAATCACCTCCATAGGGAGGACATCATCCACTTGTTACGTCATCTGGAGAAACTGCAGATAAAGGAAGCCATATTGCTTTCCACAGTGGCTTTGCTTCAATGTTTCCATGGACGGGATATCATTTGATGCTTTTCTGAGATCCACCATGCAGAAAACACCACTGCTTCTCAGTGCATCTTCTACCATACCAGTGAGGCTCACTTTAGGAGATGTATCTGAGATACTTGCAGAGAAGTGGCTAAAACAACTAGGCACTTCCTATCTAACCATCCATTCTTCTACAGCATTCTGGTGCTGTGTTTATGGGACAGTGTAGATGCAATGACCATGTCACAAAGCCATCTGCAATGGAGGAGAGCAATGGCTTGACATTTAGGAATGTTTCAGATGTTGCACCCTATGAAGCAATGCACCATAGGATCATAATTATCAGGAGCTCTTGTCAACTTGAATGCAAGAGAAATTAATGCAGCAACAACTTTGATTCTTACCGAAGATATAAACATTGTTTGAACACCTAGGACACTGCCAAAATGAGATAACATCAGTGCAGTAGAACAGGCCATCAGATGACTTTCACATGAAGCAGCTGAGGAAATCTGTTGGGCAACATTCCACATTTTTGCTATCACTCAACCTCCAAATGATCCAACTTACAGGACAATTGGAAAGGATCAAACATATGCCATCACAAGGAAGACAGCTACAAATCTGGGTGCCATGAGGTTGCCACAAATCATCATGAAGTGATTGAAAACAGAAGCACCTTCACCATGTCATTTGCATAGCATCCCTAAAGAGCATTAGGATGGTGTACTGTTAAGGATCATAATTAATGCCTGGTGGGGCTTTGATTGGCTCACCTCTATCACCAATTGTATTGAACTTTTACATGGAAGAATTTGAAGAGCTTACATTGTTGTGAACTGGCCATTGTGAGATTTAAATGCCAGTTGCTGACATGTAACATATATAAGGAAAACAAACTGACAAATTGTGACAAATGCACTTCATCAGATGATGGAAAGAGACACACACACACACACACACACACACACACACACACACACACACAGAGAGAGAGAGAGAGAGAGAGAGAGAGAGAGAGAAAGAGAGAGAGAGTAGCCTCACTGTAGTAATTTTTTTTAAAAAATTGGCATTTGGCCATCACCATACAACCATCCACTCACTACAGTCATATCAAATAAGAAACCTGTGAAGATATTATTGCATTAACATGCCACAAAATCCTTCATAGGCAAATGATAAAATGTTGCCCTCTAGAATAATAAGCTCAATGAAGGGACAATCACCAATTTGAAGCATAAGGTAGTGCTTCTACTATTTTTTGTTGGAGCAGCAGCAATATGAAAGCATAATGATGTACAAATGTTGAAACATGCTAGAGGTGAGACTCTTCTCAATTCATAAAAAGTAACTCCACTGCCAGAAACATTCTAACAACTATATGAGCTTTACATTTTCAGCTCTTTGTTGAGCATATTGTTTTTAAGTTAAATTGTTATTTTCTCTGTCCCTGAGCTTCTCCCTTGTGACAATTGTAGAATTGTTTTCTTCATGTTATACCTCAGCAACAATGGAAATTATCGTGAAGAAACAATATGCATATGTTCTGCCAGCATATTTTATATTTCTTGTTTGCTGCTATTGGAATGTTCAAGTAGTTGTCATTCAATCATTTAAAGCTCATATATTGACAGACTCATAGAAGCACGCCAAAAAGACAGTCAACAGTTAGGTTTAAACAAAGTTGAATTTGATGGAAAAAGGGGAAACACAATTCACAATATAACAGAAAAATTAAATGTAGGATATGAAACTTTGTAAGATTTTTATTTCCTTAGCTTCAAGTAACACTTTGATGTAGAGCATCACTTAAGCATTATGTAGAATGCCTTGTGAAAATTCCTTAGATCTTAGAATGAATTTCTGAGAAAATATTCTTAAGTACTGTATGTGCAGTGATACAAAATTAATGTCTGAAAAATAAAGAATTGTGGAAATATCTGTTATTCATTGCATGTAATGAAAATGTAACAAAGTTCTATAACCATGAAAAACTGGAATTATTTTCCATTTTAATTTAATTTCCATTCCATTGATAAAGTATATTAACATCTCTTGCACTTTACAAAAGCCTCAATAAAAATAGTAACAAATTACTATTAAATGAGCAAGCAGGACTCAAATGTGTTGAATTTTTGTGACTGTATGAATGAATATTTTGTGAGAATAACATGTGTATTTTATTGTTACGATGAAACGTTTTTCTTTTCACAAGTCAAATTTCCAGCCACAGATGGAACAAAAATGCTGAGAGACTAGGAGAAAGAAATACTCAATTTTTTGTGAAGATGGGTCTGCACAACTTCACAGAGAACAGTTTTAAATTACATAGCTGACCTACAATGCAAAATTCAAAACACTTCAGGGAGAAGATAGTGAAGCAGTGTGCAGTGACTATTTGAACAGAACGTTAGAGTTAGTTATAAAATATTCTGCTATTTCTTCCTATAATAGCAAATTCATTAGTCAGTGGATCTGTGACATTTTTATCTGATGCTGTGGAGTCAGATGCTCAACACTGGTACTTTCTTTGCGTTTTTAGCTCACTGCTTCATCTTCTCACTGGTTGTCCATCAATAGATGCTTGAATAGGAGCAAGATGTTTCCAACAGAAAGGGAAGGCTGTTGTTGTCTTAAGTGCATTGTTAAAAATCTTATCTTTACCTTTAACTTTTGTGATTTTGGATGGGAGTATGTATCATCACAAAATTTCTAGTCTCATTTCATTTATCAATGTAAATACATAGCACACAATCAAAGAGGACAAACACAATGTGAATTTTTTAAAGTGAAAGAACTAAATTAAAGAGCAGGGGAAATACTGTTATTAATAATTACACATTTAGCTTATCCAAAGTGACAAGACTTTATATTTTTTGTCAAAAAATAAACTGAAAGAAACCTGCTGACCACTGAGTCTTTATACATTCATTTATGTTATAGTACAATGTTTATTAAATTAATATTTTAATGATTTTAAAAATCAATTTAAGACAATTATCTCCAATAAAATAACTTACTTTGTCATTGATGGTTCATTAGGAAAGAAAAATCTGAGGCAGTAATCACACAGAAGTGGTGCTGGTTGTATTTTCTTTTTACAAGTGCTATATTAAAAACAATTGGTTACAATTAAAATAAATTTCAGTAACTGTATTAATCATAGAATAAAGTGATAGTTTTAAGAACTGAAGAAAGGATTAACAGATTGTGCCACAATTTCAGGTGGAACACCAGTAAAAGTGTTTATTAATAAACATGGCTTTACATCTTTTAATTGCTGAAAAATACTAGTGATATTTTGGGATTGATGTGAAGCCAGAGCACCTACATTTATACTCTATATTGGCAGGTGTTTCCTGATTGAGAAATTGTAAATATTGTCAAAAACATGAGCTGTATGAAAAGATTTCTCAAACTTGCCACAAATTCACTAACATGTAGCATCAACTGTATCTGTTTTTGAAAAATATGGTCTTAAAAAAGTGTACCTGTGTACACAATGTTTAAAATTGCAAATCTTGTCAGCTACTGTTATCTATTCAGGTATTAGATGATGAATGTTAATCATCACTGTACTCTGTTATCACAACAGTTGTGATTTATTTATGTATTGAGATTTTGCATTCCTAGGCAGGTACAGATTCTGTTACTGGTCAGGGCCATGTAAAACATTATAAATTAATTTAAATTAAATGGAGTATTTACTTAGAAATAAGTAAGGTAGTGATTTATGTGAAATATTAAACAAGTAATTGTCTATATTAAAATTACAAGAGTAGAGAGTCAGTGGAACAATTCTTATTTACAAATGCAAGCAGCATCACCCCTCAAAAAGAAAAAAAGAAGAGTAATCATAGCTGAAAATTCCCACAGACAGACAAGTCTTCATTACAAAGAAGGACACACACACACACACACACACACACACACACACACACACACACACACACACACACACACCACTTTATTTAAAGTCACAGATGCCACCAAATTAAAGGCCACCAGTAGTTGTACCTCATTTACAACACAGCCTCAAAAAATACATCTACTGACACTTCCTGCATGTTGTGTTTGATGCGTATATAAAGAAATTAGTCCCTAGTTTCACAATAAAAAGAATCACAATCAACTTCACTCTCAATGTTACTGATAATGATAGAGTTCATTATCTATCAGAAACAGAGACTGGCTCTGAGTCATTAAACACTGGTCAAAGTTATCACTCCACTTTAAACATGTATCACAACAGAAGTAAAACACTTATTATGTTACACATTTAGTATTATTGATTCCACAAATCCATTCATGTTCTTTATGTTTATTGTCACTGATAAGAAATGAATAAACTGTTAAGCCTAGTTTATCTTTTACACAGGTCAAATGAATTTCCAATAATCTGATTGTGTTTGAAATGTTACTGTGAGCTACCCAGGTATTAGGGAAAACAATAAGCTAAAGAAATTTACATTTGCTCAGGAAGCTTTACATTCTTCTCTGTATCTCAGGAAAAATAATACAAGAAAAGAAAGAAAAATATGTAGACAGTACAATGAAAGTAGTTGACTGAATGTATCATTTCAGTGTTTTATACTGGGCTTAAAACAGATAAAACATGTTCGCTGTGGATGTGCATGTCACAGCAGTATCTATGTAATGATAATAGCAGGGAGTTTTTGAGTTACTAAATAGATATTAGCAGAAGAATGTCCACATACTTTTGCACCAGCATAAATTGGTTTTCAACAATGTGTTATTCATAGTATCTAAGGACCAGTTTTGTTTACATTATGGTAAGAATGATTTATTTTTACACTTCTTCACTGTTGGTGAGAAAGTACTTATGCAGCAACTGAGAAACATCAGACAAAACTCTCTCAGAAATTAATATACATTGGCCCACTGAAGAACTGATATTGCATCACAAAAGACTGAAAATATTGTGAAATGTGATGACAAGATGATTTGTTCTCCAAAATCAAAAGCTTAAATATTCATTTCAAGAGATGTGAAGCTGCTGGGTCAGATAAATGCCGATTTGTAATACTCTCAACATTTCTTAAAAGTGATATTGATGCTTATCACTTTTGTGTATTAGGTGCTCAAAAGTGGAAATTTTCATTAAATTGACTATCTTCCTGTTATTTATAATGTCTGAGGTAAATCAGTGTTATAATTTTAAGGACAGTAAAAAGTCTTGATTTTTATCTGTCACTTGTAAGTACTGGTTTTCAAACCATAAGAGTAGTTATAAATACTGTCAAGAGCACAAGGTACTCATTACATTGGAGTCATCTAGAAGAAGGAATTACTTTTACATGCTATCCCCTTATGGCTTACTCTCTGGGTTCAGTGTGTTTAATATTGTAACTTACTGTGATGTTGTATTCTGCTGGAGAGACGTTCCAGCTACACTTTAAATGAATCAGCAGTGGAGCATAGATTCAATTTAGAGAAGAATAAATGAAAATTCTGCAATGGCATAAAAGGGTTTTTAGTTACGAATAGTCTTGTGTTTCGCTTTTTATGGTGGCTACAATGGTTATGAACAGAGCATATTAATGGTCTTTCATGACTGAAGAAAACTATGTTTGGAAAAAAATACATTACTGGTAGTGAGTGAATAGGAAGTAAAATGTTGTCTTCACAGTTTCAGTTGTTGGACTTTTCCTAATGGATGGCATTCTTAAAATGGTTTGATTTCAAACTGTTACATGACCATAGTACTTGAAGACAATATTTTAAAAAAAGGTAGAAATAACAACCAAAAGCTTTATTAAAGATTAGTTTTGGAGATTTATTAATAGAAGACTGTGTGAAAGTTAAACTAATAACTTTTATTTTGGACAAATGGTGAGCTTTGTTTTATATCAGTCCTGCATGTTCACTTACAAAATCAACTTCTCACTCTACCTGCAAAATGCTCAATAAGTACTTCCTTAAATGATAAAGACCAGCTAATAGCATATGAAACAGCTAGAAGCACAACAGGAAGAAGTGAAAACTTATGAAAAAATACTTTTAAGATTCTACTACTGCTTCCAAACAATAAGTGTATGTGAATGCAAGATATTTGTGTTGTAGTAACTGTGTCCATTATATGACTGATGCATGCTTTTATTGCCTATGCCATAATATTTTAGTTTATCTGTCAGTAAGTAATTTATTATAAAGAAGAGAATAAAAATAAAAATGTGAAAGTTCAGAAGAAAATACCAATTCTTACAGTTTGAAACAATTTAAAATTAATTTTGGGTATCATCTTTCACAAACATATTTTTTCAGTAAACAAAGGTGCAAAAATTGTGTTCTGCAGTCAGAAGCTCATAGGCATTATTTCAGACTTTTTTGGCGGTGTATATAGATAACAGCTAATACACTGTACGGTGCTGACATTATCACACTTCTGAGGTGTTCCACATCTTATTTGCAACTTGCTGGGGTTACTTTGAGATAGACAGACAAGTTAAACGTAAGATCTTTTCTGTTCTAGCAACTTCATTGACATGTATGGAAATGGTATCATTGCATCTGAATGGTAATGACATGTTGATTATAAACTAATGTTGAACATGGTATAGAGAACAGAGGTAGTATTGAGTGTTCATTTAGAGACTAGCATCACATTCAATGTATTCTCAAACTGTAGTAGTTGACTCATCTGGAAATGGTCCCATCCTACCTGAAAGACAACAGTTTGTCAGGTGTTGAGTCATGGTGAATATGGTTTAGAAGGTGGTATAACTGGTTCTGCAATTTTTGCCGAGTCTGTCAGCTATGACGTATTGTGGACCAAAGTTCCAACACACATAAAATATGAGGAAACCAGTAATGATTGAGCAGTAGGTTCTTATACATAATTGTACAGAGCGTGAAAAAGCAAAAGTGTGTGCCAGTAATACCAGATAGTGAATTATGTGTTTAGATAGTATTACTTAAACATTGCAAGTGAACTGATACTCTGGTACGGTGAACTGGCGATGGTGAACAGGTTGTGTGTTATGCTGGGAGCTCTGATTGGAGGAACCAGTGACAACCAAAAAAAGTGACTCTATGGTCAGGCACAACAGACCATGCGATGCTGATTGGCTGTTGTGTCATCCCTTGCTACAAAGCATTATTTGGCTGTGGTGTGGAGAGGTATGGTGTCAGCACACTACTCCCCATCCACTGTAAGCTCTCCAGACCTTGGAGCCACTACTTATCATTCAAGTACGTCAGGTTACCAATTATCCACGTTAATACATGTTAATACGGACCCAAGACTGCAGGATAGCCTAGAAACCTGGATAATCCAATTTACACATGTTTTTATCAGAAACTGCTGTTTAATGTTTTTACAAAACAAGCCATATGTCACAGTTGAAAGTACACTGTAGTGGTTATGTGTTACTCGCCAGAAACAACAGGTTGGAAATTATCAACCTTCAGTTTCTATGGGAAGTGTTAGGCAATCATTCAGACAGAAAATTAGCTGGAAATATGTTATAAGGGCAGAGTAACCCGATTTAACAGAAAAAGAAATGAGAAACAATGGAAAAATGTTTCTGGATCTTGCAACATATTCTGGAAGTGAAATGTGAGTCACATGGGAGATTAGTGTAGTCTAAATGAAAATATTCATTCTGATTACATTTCAAACTTCATTTTTTTAATTTTTTCAGAAAATGTTTGAGAGATGTATGGGCATCAGGAGCTTACTGTATACTAATTGGCCTGATAAGGCTGTGTTCATTTGAGTCCAGTCCTCCCACCAATGAACAAGCAAAAAATCTGTGGAAGTACCAGGAACTGATCCAAAATTAACCTCCACATGGCAGCCAGATGTGCTGACTGCTCAGCTGCTGCTGTGGACAGTGTAAACTAATGAAGTAACAAGCAATTTAGATCAGATTACAGATGATGACATAAAGCCATGGAGAATCTTCTCTCCCCCCCCCCCCCCTCCCCCTACCTGCCCCTGTGGAAAAATGATATTCACAAATAAAGCTCAAATCCTCCACCACCATACAGCTGGACATAACATGAAGTTTCAGGATTGCAGTTGGATGTTGTTGACTTCTTGTGATTATTCTTTGGTTGACAACCATTCAGCCATCTTAAGGAGAGTGTTTTGCACTGGAGATTGCTAGTTTACTTTGTACGAAAACTTGGTGCGGAGACACATGTGTGAAGGCAGCTGCTACGCGGGCAACCTCTGTTGAGCTTTGTGCCTTCTTCAGATATTGCTCCATCTATGGCGCCAGGCACGTGAATGGTGCTGGTACTGCATGGACACTCTCTGCTGAAATGCAGGCTTGCTGAGTTAAAATTTATATGTCAAATTCACGAAATTAATTGTCATTAGATAGCTCAGCGGTCACAAAATCTGTTCTTTCTGTAGATATTAAAGAAATGACTGGGTCATATATCTTAACCACTTGAAAGCTGCCATCACTATTAATAAAATCTTCCTTCAAACATTTTTCCACCGAATCCGGAAAGGACCTTGTCGAGTCCAAGATTTCCGTGGCATAATAATGTGAATGTCCTGCAAAAATGCAATGCTCAGCTATTAAGGAATTGGTGGAAATACGTTTAGCGGAAGATGTTATTAATTGTGGTGGCAGTTTTCAGCTGGATAAGGCGTAGGACTGAGTGACTTCTTTAATATCTACAGAAAGAAAACATTTTATGACTAGTGACCAATGCAGTGATATTTAAATTTATTAATCCGACATCTGAATTACAAACTGCCTATTGGCTTCTGTCTCGGGTTCTTCGGCCGACGTTCGTCTAATGATTTTTCTGACGTTTCGCCAGCACGAGTGGCTGGCATTGTCAAAGCTTCACCCTCCATTGAACCACCGGCAATGGAAGGTGAAGCTTTGACAATGCCAGCCACTCGTGCTGGCGAAACGTCAGAAAAATCATTAGACGAACGTCGGCCGAAGAACCCGAGACAGAAGCCAATAGGCAGTTTGTCAACAAGTGGCCACGAAAGCCTTAGCAATTTTGTATCTGAATTACAGTTCCACAAACCTGCATTCTGACGGAGAGGGCGCACAAAGTAGCACCGTTACGCACGTGCCCGCGTGCCGTAGATGGAGCAATATTCGAAGAGGGTACGAAACTAGACAGGTCACTCGTGCGGCAGCTGCATCTGCACGTATGTCTCTGCGCGAAATTTTGTTATAAGGTTACTGATGTGAACTAGCAATCTCCAGTGCAAAATATGCACCGGAAGATGGCCGGACGGTTGTCAGCGAAAATACTGCGACAAGAAGTTGACGTCGTACAGCTACAGTCCCGAAACTTCACGGAATACTCTTTATGCTGGGAAAATTTCAAGAATCACTATTCGGTATCAGTTGGAAGAAAAGTGGAACGTGTAACGCTTACCGACTAGTAGCGAGTGTTCGCAGAACTAATTGTCACGAAATATCGAAACCGTTTTGCCGTTCCCTGTGCAATTAATGAGAGATCCTCCCGAATATCTCAGATCTTGTGGGTAAGCTCTCGTGTAAAGCTATTCAGTATAAGCCTGGCAACAGTGTTCTTTCATTCTGGCCGAACTGAGGTTGCCATTTACGGAAGTGGTGTCATCCCACTCCGCAGTCGAGACGTACGGGTACGGTCCCGCGTCAACGGAACTGCTGAGGTTTGTCAGTATCGAACAGAGAGCAGATGTAACCTATTTCGCCGTATTCGCTCGCTTCGGAACCGCAGCGACAGTGGCGCAGTCCAGAGTCCGACGGAAGCCGCCGGCTGCGCTAGCGCACCGAGTTCCAGCGTCGGCGCGACAGGCTCTTGACGCGCTGGTAGCACCAGGAGCCGGCGTCGGCGGGCGGCCGTCAGATAGAGGCGCGGTGAGGGTGCAGCGGCGGCAGGTCGCCGCGCGTCACGGCGCCCGTGGCGAGCGCGAGCGGCTGCAGCGGCAGCAGGTGCTGGATGCGGCCGGGCGCGCGCCGCACCGTGTAGCGGGGCTGCGCCGCGGAGGCGCGCGGGTAGCACGAGCAGCTGCACACGGACGCCGCGTCGCCGCCGCCCGAGCTCGAGTCGTCGCCGCCGCCGCCCAGCTGCCCGCTCAGGATGGACCCGTTCGCCGTGATGACGTCGCCCTCCAGCCGCACCGCGCCTTGCGCCGCCTGCACAGTCACCGAGCGAGGTTGCCGTCAAAATGCTGATCTGACGACGTAAGTGACCAAAGTTAGGGGAAGGTGCCTATCGATCGGGCACCTGAACAAAATGTGTGACAAAATCCTCGGATTTTGTACGAAATATTTTACACTACTGGCCATTAAAATTGTTACACCACGAAGATGACGCGCTGCAGACCTATATAATTGACGTCGGTTTGCAGTAGGGTTTTGGAGCATATACAGTATTCAAACATTATGAATCACCTCGAAGGGAACGATCTATTGATACGTAATCAGCATTGTTTCAGAAAACATCGTTCTTGTGCAACGCAGCTACCTCTTTATTCGCACGAAGTAATGGCCGCTATCGACAGGGGATCTCAAGTTGATTCCATGTTTCTAGATTTCCGGAAAGCTTTTGACACCGTTCCTCACAAGCGACTTCTAATCAAGCTGCGGGCCTATGCGGTATCGTCTCAGTTGTGCGACTGGATTCGTGATTTCCTGTTAGGAAGGTCGCAGTTCGTAGTAATAGACGGCAAATCATCGAGTAAAACTGAAGTGATATCAGGTGTTCCCCAGGGAAGCGTCCTGGGACCTCTGCTGTTCCTGATCTATATAAATGACCTGGGTGACAATCTGAGCAGTTCTTTTAGGTTGTTCGCAGATGATCCTGTAATTTACCGTCTAGTAAGGTCCTCCGAAGACCAGTATCAGTTGCAAAGCGATTCAGAAAAGATTGCTGTATAGTGTAGCAGGTGGCAGTTGACGCTAAATAACGAAAAGTGTGAGGTGATCCACATTGAGTTCCAAAAGAAATCCGTTGGAATTCGATTACTCGATAAAGAGTACAATTCTCAAGGCTGCGAATTCAACTAAGTACCTGGGTGTTAAAATTACGAACAACTTCAGTTGGAAAGACCACACAGATAATATTGTGGGGAAGGCGAGCCAAAGATTGCGTTTCATTGGCAGGACACTTAGAAGATGCAACAAGTCCACTGAAGAGACAGCTTACACTAGATTCGTTCGTCCTCTGTTAGAATATTGCTGCGCGGTGTGGGATCCTTACCAGTTGGGATTGACGGAAGACATCGAAAGGATGCAAAAAAGGGCAGCTCGTTTTGTATTATCACGTAATAGGGGAGAGAGTGTGGCAGATATGATACGCGAGTTGGGATGGAAGTCATTAAAGCAAAGACGTTTTTCGTCGCGGCGTTCTCTGCCTCGTGATGACTGGGTGTTATGTGCTGTCCTTAGGTTAGTTCGGTTTAAGTAGTTCTAAGCTCTAGGGGACTGATGACCATAGATGTTAAGTCCCATAGTGCTCAGAGCCATTTGAACCATTTTTTCGTCGCGGCGAGATCTATTTACGAAATTTCAGTCACCAACTTTCTCTTCCGAAGGCGAAAATATTTTGTTGAGCCCAACCTACATAGGTAGGAATGATCATCAAAACAAAATAAGAGAAATCAGAGCTCGAACAGAAAGGTTTAGGTGTTCGTTTTTCCCGCGCGCTGTTCGGGAGTGGAATGGTAGAGAGATGGCATGACTGGTTTGACGAACCCTCTGCCAAGCACTTAAATGTGAATTGCAGAGTAATCATGTAGATGTAGATGTACATGGAGCACATGAACAAAATATATAACAAAATCCTCGGATTTTGTACGAAATATTTTACACTACTGGCCATTAAAATTGCTACACCACGAAGATGACGTGCTACAGACGCGAAATTTAGCCGACAGGAAGAAGATGCTGTGGTACGCAAATGATTAGCTTTTCAGAGCATTCACGCAAGGTTGGCGCCGGTGGCGACACCTACAACGTGCTGACACGAGGAAAGTTTCCAACCGATTTCTCATACACAAGCAGCAGTTGACCGGTGTTGTCTGTGAAATGTTGTGATGCCTCGTGTATGGAGGAGAAATGCGTAACTTAGATAAAGGTCGGATTGCAGCCTATCGCGATTGCGGTTTATCGTATCGCGGCATTACTGCTCGCGTTGGCCGAGATCCAATGACTGTTAGCAGAATATGCAATCGGTGGGTTCAGGAGGGTAATACGGAACGCCGTGCTGGATCCCAATGGCCTCGATCCCCAGCAGTCGAGATGACAGGCATCTTATCCGCATGGCTATAACGGATCGTACAGCCACATCTCGATCCCTGAGTCAACAGATGGGGACGTTTGCAAGGCAACCATCTGCACGAACGGTTCGACGACGTTTGCAGCAGCATGGACTATCAGCTCGGAGACCATGGCTGCGGTTACCCTTGACGCTACATCACAGACAGGAGCGCCTGCGATGGTGCACTCAACGATGAACCGGGGTGCACGAATGGCAAACGTCATTTTTTCGGATGAATCCAGGTTCTGTTTACAGCATCATGATTGTCGCATCCGTGTTTGGCGACATCGCGGTGAACGCACGTTGGAAGCGTGTATTCGTCATCGCCATACTGGCGTATCACCTGGCGTGATGGTATAGTTGCAATTGGTTACACGTCTCGGTCACCTCTTGTTCGCATTGACGCATTTTGAACAGTGGACGTTACCTTTCAGATGTGTTACGACCCGTGGCTCTACCCTTCATTCGATCCCTGCGAAACCCTACATTTCAGCAGGATAATGCACGACCGCATGTTGCAGGTTCTGTACGGGCCTTTCTGGATACAGACAATGATCGACTGCTTCCCTGATCAGCACATTCCCCAGATCTCTCACGAATTGAAAACGTCTGGTCAATGGTGGCCGAGTAACTGGCTCGTCACAATACGCCAGTCACTACTCTTGATGAACTGTGGTATCATGCTAAAGCTGCATGGGCAGATGTACCTGTACGCGCCTTACAAGCTCTGTTTGACTCAATGCCCAGGCGTATCAAGGCCATTATTACGGCCAGAGGTGTTGTTGTGAGTAGTGATTTCTCAGGATCTATGCACCCAAATTGCGTGACTTCAGTGGAAGATGCTCCTCGTCCAGGTCAGGTACAACGAGTTGTGACTCCACACAACATTGCAACAGTTGAAGCCATAGTGAAGGAAAACCGCCAAGTGACACTGAATGACATTGCAGTATGTTTACAGATTAGTCATGGGTCAGCACTCCACATTGTGCATGATGTGCTCCAGTTTCGCAAAGTGTCTGCAAGATGGGTGCCACGGCAGCTGACTACTGAAATCAGAGAACGACGTGTTGATACTTGTGAAGAACTGCTTCGGTGCTTTGAACGAGAAGGTGATGGCTTCCTTGCAAGAATCGTTAATGGTGACGAAACCTGGATTCACTTACACCACCGAAACCAAAGAAGTTTCGAACAGAACCATCAGCAGGGAAGGTTATGCTGACTCTCTTTTGGGACGAAAAAGGCGTCATTTTGGAGCATTACATGCCTAGAGCGACCACTGTCACCAGTGCATCATACACAGACCTAAAAAATCATGTGCGGCCAGCAATCAAATCAAAGCGACGTGGATTGATGTCAGTAGGCGTACTTTTGTAACAAGACAATGCAAAGCCCCACACTGCCCGTACAACAGTTGCAACAATCACAGACCTGCATTTTGAGTGTCTTCCTCATCCACCATACTCACCAGACCTTGCCCCAAGTGATTTCCATATGTTTGGACCACTCAAAGACGCAATGGAATGAAAGAAGTTCCGTTCTGGTTCTGGTGGTGAGGTTACGAGCTACGTGACCGAAATATCGTGCAAGTACGGCGCTGATATCCGGCAGAACACCCGACAACCCACGATGTCATTAGATCGCCGGGAAAGCCTGAAGAGTTACATGTTCTTTTTAGATTATCATAATATGAAAAACGACGTTCGTTTTTGCTAGAATGAACTCAACAAACCCGCAATACACATTCTGGAAAAAGTAATTAAAACTGGTGTAACTGGGGTCATATTTGACTGGAACTCCCTAAAGTTATAGAAATTAAACTCCCAATACATTACTTTAATTGGTGTTTCAGTATAATAGGCACGTTCAGGTTCTTAGGCACAAGATTCTCGAGCTTCAGAAATGGTTCTCATTACTACAGAAAACATGTATTGCAGGTGACCTGATCATGCTTTGAATTGAGAACAGCCAGTACTATTCGAAAGAGAGAGAAGTTGCAGAGAAAACTGTTCGTATCGAAATAAAAATAAGCCTGAAATAGGCCGAAAAGAAAAAAAAGAGCAAATAAAACCCACCAGTTCCTGGTCTACAACGATCCAAAATGGATGTATGTTTCATTGAGCCTTGTCTTGTGATACTCGGGTATTTACATCAACTTCCGACCGAGTGAGGTGGCGCAGTGGTTAGACACTGGACTCGCATTCGGGAGGACGACGGTTCAATCCCGCGTCCGGCCATCCTGATTTAGGTTTTCCGTGATTTCCCTAAATCACTCCAGGCAAATGCCGGGATGGTTCCTCTGAAAGGGCACGGCCGACTTCCATCCCTAATACGATGAGACCGATGACCACGCTGTCTGGTCTCCTTCCCCAACCAACCAACCAACCAACCATCAACTTCCGAACCCTATTATAACACTACAATGAAAGCATACAGAATAAACTGCTACGTATCGCAGCACAGCGGGAAGAGGGCCAGGAAAGCAACATTTCTGTATCCTACAGGGGTTGGGCACAGCTTGCATTGGATGCGAGAAAAGCAGCCGGCCCGTTCTGCTGATACTGTGCCTGGCTAATACGCAAGCATGGGCAGATTAAGAGCGGAATGTGCACACGTCTGCCAGAGGCAAAGCCAAACAATGATTTGCAGACTGTCACAAATCACTGACAAGCCGGCTAGCGCACGAATAACTTCTTCCCTACACTCCCGCTTCCGTCATGATTAGCTCACTACATTCTAAGGTCAATAAAGTTTCAAAAATGACGTACTGACATCGATTATCTGCAGTAAATAGAGCCACATCTCCGCCATTAGAACCAGTCTTATCCTGAAGAAGGCCGCTGTAATATGATCGAAACGTTGGTTTTAATTTCTTTAGTTATAGTATTTTATACAGTGACGCGGTACAACAGCCACAAGAATTTTAAACATTATGACACTGACCGCCGAAGCCTAAGTAGTTATTATCTCTTCCATGTCACTACAGTAGACAGAATTGTTTCCTTGATTGGGCCAAGTAATTTCTATGAATGGGCTACTGTGCAATAGCTGTAAACTGCAATAAACATCTCGCCGACCGGAGTGGCCGTGCGGTTAAAAGGCGCTACAGTCTGGAACTGCACGACCGCTACGGTCGCAGGTTCGAATCCTGCCTCGGGCATGGATGTGTGTGATGTCCTTAGGTTAGTTAGGTTTAAGTAGTTCTAAGTTCTAGGGGACTTATGACCACAGCAGTTGAGTCCCTTAGTGCTCAGAGCCATTTGAGCCATTTGAATAAACATCTCGATCTGTCAATTACATTTCATACTATTTTTAACAGTTCGGAGCTGAAACTAAATGACATGTATTCAAACTGTAGCAGGCTAAAAGTAGAAACAGTAGGTAAATAAAAAAAATCAGGACACATACAAATGGCTCTGAACACTATGGGAGTTAACTGCTGTGGTCATCAGTCCCCTACAACTTAGAACTACTTAAACCTAACTAACCTAAGGACATCACACACATCCATGCCCGAGGCAGGATTCGAACCTACGACCGTAGCGGTCACGCGGTTCCAGACTGTAGCACCTAGAACCGCACGGCCACTTCGGCCGGCCACATACAAAGTATTCGAAAACATAATGAAAACCATTACTGAAATTTTATTCGTAGTCGCCTACTTAAGCCTATGTTTACACACAGCAAAACTTGGACAGTCCTACACTTTTTGACTTTCGTCACACGGACTTTAATTAAAGTTTTCACAACGGAACATTTTCTGACGGTAGCATATTTGTCATGAACCCACTTTTTACACAACAAACAGTGAGTCATGTCGTCTTTTATATCACTGCCACAGAACCAAGACTCCTACCAAGACCAAGTCCTAGACACTTCTGAAACTTCTAAAGGAAACACGAGTTGAGCTGTAGTTGACTTCTAGGTTGCATGATTCTGTATACGTCTTAGAGGCCTAAGTGTTGTTTCGTTTTTACGCTTTTTTGTTTTCCGATTCTTCCAGTCTCTGTTTGTTTGGACTGCTTGTGATAACTGTTGTTTTCAGAACTTTATTCAAGTTTCTTCCTGGAGAGAGTTTATCCGATACAGGAGTCAATGGACAGGGACTGCGTATGTGTGGCTCTCGGTGGGGGTGTGGAGTGATGTTAAGGTGTGTTGAGAAAGTCCGCGCAGCTGTGATAACGCGGTCCCGGATGGCGCAGTGATTAACGCGCCTGCCTAGTAAGCAGGAGGTCGTGGGTTCGAATCCCGGTTCGGCACACATTTTCACTCGTCGCCGCTGATTCCGCGTAATGTCCCGCTGCAGCTGACAGCAGTGATCCCCTTCAACTTACAATTAACCTCACAATTCTCCCAGACGACAGAGTCTCTATAATGAAGTACATTCTGAAGAAGCTGCATAAACATTCACTCGGATCTTGATAAGCTTTCAAAGTGGTGTAAAGATCGACAGCTGGTTTAAATATTCGGAAAAAAAACAACTTAGTACGCTATGGCTACATTATCAACGAGTCATAACTGGTATCTGTCAGCTGTATAAATACCGTGCTGTGTCGGTTTGTAGGAATATGAAAGGAAACGATCACATAGGCTCAGCCGTAGATAAAGTAGGTGGCTGACTTCGGTTTGCTGGTAGAGTATTGGGTAAAATGCACTCCGGTTACGAAGGGCATTGCTTGCAAAACACTCGTGCGACCCACCGTAGAATATCACTCAAGAGTGTGGGAGGACATTGAACATATACAGAGAAGGGTAGCACTAAAGATCAAAGGTTCGTTTGATCTATGGGAGAGTGTTCCAGAGATGCTGAAGAAAATTAACTGGCAGGCACTTCAAGATAGACGCTTACTGTCCCGAGATAGCCCATTTACAAAGTTTCAGAAAACAGCTTTAAATGATTTATGTAGGAATATACTGTAAGTCCCTATGTATCTCTCCAGTAGAGATAGTGAGGACAAGATTAAATTAATCACAGGGCACACAAAGGCAATTAAAAACAGTCATTCTTCCCACTCTCAATTCATGACTGGAACAAGAAGTCATAATAAATGATACAATGAGCAGTTCCTTCTGCCATGCCTTCACATTTGCTTGCAGAAAATGAACGCAGATGTAGATGGAGTATCAGTACGGCTAAAAGGTGGAGTAATTTACATGGTTCGCCCCTAATCGCGTCAGTCACACTTGCAATGTTGAAGTAATTGCAGACACGAAAGAATGTGTTGAATAGTGCGTAGTATTCCGCTACGGAGCGGAGCACAATGCACGAACGATTCGCTGCCCCATTCCTGTCGCGTTTATTCTCGCATGCGCGTGCCTGTGGTTACCCACAAGTACCATAACGGATGGCCCGCGCGGTTGGCCGTGCTGTCTAACGCACGGCTTTTCGTAGTGGGAAGGAGCGCCTGGTCCCCAGCACGAATCCGCCCGGCGGGCTCGTGTCGAGGTCCGGTGAACCGGCCAGTCTGTGGATGGTTTTTAGGCGGTTTTCCATCTGCGTCGGCGAATGCGGGCTGGTTCCCCTTAGTCGGCCTCAGTTACACTATGTCGGCGATTACTGCGCAAACATGTTTTCAACGCAGGCGTACACCACCGTTACTCTACCACGCAACCATAGGGTTTACACTCGTCTGGTGTGAGACGTTCCCTGGAGGGTCCACCGGGGGCCGAACCGCGCAATAACCCTGGGTTCGGTGTCGGGCGGCGGAGGGGTGAAGTGGACTGCGGTAGTCGTCTTGGGATTGTGGACCACTGCGGCTGCGGCGGGGACGGAGCCTCTGCGTCGTTTCTAGGTGCCCGGTTAACATACAATACAATACAATACCATAACGGATTCATTCGTCTGAGTTTACATTTTCTTATTTAAAACGCCTCAGTTAATTGAAAATCCCTCCGAGCGCAAAATACACTCAGTGATTCGTTTGCTGTGTGTACAAGACTTGAATGCGTTTGAAATTAATAAGTAGGTTAGCGAAGTTTTTGGAAAAAAAATTCTGTGGTTGATAGAATGCTAAGAAAATGGGTTACAACATTTAAAGATAGCAGTATTAATGGTTATGGCCGGCCGGGGTGGCGAGCGGTTCTAGGCGCTACAGTCTGGAACAGCACGACCGCTACGGTCACAGGTTCGAATCCTGCCTCGGGCATGGATGTGTGTGATGTCCTTAGGTTAGTTAGGTTTAACTAGTTCTAAGTTCTAGGGAACTGATGATCTCAGAAGCTAAGTCCTATAGTGCTCAGAGCCATTCGAACCATTTTTTAATGGTTATGGTGAAGTGTAGAGTGAGCGTCCATCTGCCATTACTGAAGATTTGGTGCACGAAATCTATGCATAACCTCAAGAAAGCAGACATTTGAAGATTTCGTTCTCATCTAACGAGTTACCTCAAGACGAAATAGCATTTCAGAGGTCAGCACCCCCCCCCCCCCCCCCCCCAAAAAAAAAACCGGTTCTGAGCACTATGGGACTTAACTGCTGAGGTCATCAGTCCCCTACAACTTAGAACTACTTAAACGTAACTAACCTAAAGACATCACACACATCCATGCCCGAGGTAGGATGCGAACCTGCGACCGTAGCGGTCGCGCGGTTCCAGACTGAAGCACCTAGAACCGCTCGGCCACAACAGTCGGCACCTCGTGCAAATGGCCCAATTCGGGCAGTAGATATTTGCGAGAATAGAATTCGGACACTGATTGATCGTTATGTGTCTTAAGTTATTTTGATCTGCGCTTCGTACTCAACGCTTTTCGGCTTTTGATATCAGCGGCCTAAAAGCGGCGATAAGAACTTGTTCGAGAAACTTAATATTGATGGAAAGTGTGTTGAAAAATACATTAAGTTATAGGTTTTCATTTCATTATAAATTTGTGTCAAAATGCGAGTGCGTTAGTTTATTATAAAAACGAGACTTTCTTAAAAAGCCGGACAGATGCGAATAGGTCTCGCACTCGGAATGTTCCGTACAAACTTAAGTACTGCTCCAGGCAGTAAAGTCCACAGCTCTTGGCCTAGTGGCTAGCGTTTTTACTTCTGGATCACGGGGTTCCGAGTTCGATTCCCAATCGGGTTTAGGGATTTTCTCTGACTGAGGACTGGGTGTATGGGTTGTCCTCATCAATTCATCCTCATCATCATCATTCGTGACAGTGGCTAGATTGGATCGTGTAAAAAGATTGGACTGTGTAAAAATTGAGTCTTTGTACGGGCGCTGATGACCGCGCAGTTGAGCGCCCCACAAAACAAACATCATCATCATCATCATCATAATCCAGACAATAATTTCTTATGGCTCAGAGCCCTGATTCTATTCGAGTGTCGTGTGACTAGGGTCTCCAGTCGGGTAGACCGTTCGCCGGGTGCAAGTCTTTCAATCCGACGCCACGTCGGCGACTTTTGCGTCGATGGGTATGAAATGATGATGATTAGGACAACACAACACCCAGTCCCTGAGCAGAGAAAATCTTCGACCCAGCCGGGAATCGAACCCGGGCCCTTAGGATTGACATTCTGTCGCGCTGGCCACTTTTTTATTTCCGTTGCGTTTGGTCTGGGCGGACGTCACAAGACATCCCTTCAAGTTGATCGTTGATTCCTTTACTCATTTCTTTTATTACAAAGGGCGAGCAACCCTCTGACCGAACACGCTGAGCTACCGTGCCGGCACAACTCAGGTACCGGGGGTGGACCCTGGTTCTATTAAGCCCGTATTACACGATGCGCCTAAACCGTACACCTGTGCACCAGCGCCCCCCCCCCCCCCCCCCCCACGTGCATACCTGTAACTACTGACTGTTTCACTTGCCACCTATTTTACACCATCCACGCGGTATATACCTAGCGCGCTTGCGCAGCAGCAGACGATACGAGAGAAAAGAAAATAGATCTGTCTGATGTCTTGTAAAGTCGTTCGTTCTACAGCTCTCAACTCAAGGGCGACAATACGATATACTGGAACGTCATACGTCCAAATTATTTATGTGAGCTCAAAGTTCCTATTTAATAAGAAATTGCTTTTTACCATTATTTGTTAAGCAATTGGTTTTTCTTTTATATAGGTTAGTACTGTTCTAAATCACAGACTCAACAGTTTACTATTACGACACTTGGTTACACAGGTATATGTATATCGAAATTTACATTTATACAGCATATTGCACATGGAGGATCCACTTGTTTTTGGAGCTGTTGCCCTGGAAGTGACATAAATCTTCGGATTAGGGCAGACCGGCGACGAAAAGTTGGGTTCGATCCTGGCGGAAAAGAAGGGACAAAGGCAGGGGAATAGATTCACTGTTAATGAAAGAACTGAGACCCGAAGTGCCGCAAGAATTTCGGAACATCGTTAAGATGGACATGGCCTTTTTCGAGAAGCTGCTGTCTATGATAGAAGATGGAATCAGAAAGTGTGACACAGTCATGAGGGAGGCTATCTCACCTTCTTAAAGGTAAGAGTTATATGTTTATACGTTTTGTGATCATACCAGCCGGTAAACGCCCTGTTATGTTGCAGGCTGGTTGTAACATTACGTTTCCTGGCGAATGGCCTTTTAAGAGTCTGGCACAGCCCATCATTTCAAAAGTTGTTGTGGATGTATGCACTGCAATTTGCAGCACTTGAAAGGACCAATACTTAAACGTGTACTTGTGCTATTTTTCCAAGTTTTGAATATACGGTATATAAGTGCTACTCAGAGTTTTTCAGTCCTCGTCTATCGCACTTGGCGAAACTGCACGACCGGCCGCTGTGGTTGAGCGGTTCTAGGCTTGTCAGTCCGGAACCGCGCTGCTGCTACGGTCGCAGGTTCGAATCCTGCCTGGGGCATGGATGTGTGTGATGTCCTTAGGTTAGTTAGGTTTAAGTAGTTCTAAGTTCTAGGGGACTGATGACCTCAGATGTTAAGTCTCATAGTGCTCAGAGCCATTTGAATCGAAACTGCACCGACATTGTCGCCAATCACTGCCAGTTCCTCTTTTCTGGCGTGCTGAAATAAACAAGAAGTGCAGTCAAAACAAACATGAACTTTCGTAAGCTAAGGCATTACGATTCAAACCGAAAATCATCGTGTGGCGTTATATGCTTATCACTCAGAAAGAAACGATCGCCGATGCATCATATCTTGATAAAGCGAGTCACATGTACACCTTTCCTCGCTGTATGCCTGAATTAAGACGCTTAACGCCTCTTTGCTCCATTTCATTTCTAGAATACCAAGCTATCAACAGAAAAAATCCTTTCACAAAGTTATTTCAAAAGAATCTACTACAAAAAAGTTTCTTTTCTTCATTTATGAAACCTGCTTACTGAAAAAAATGCGGAAGATTCCCAATGCGAAAAATCCTCAACACGAAAATCTGAAATTAGCCACTAGCCGTCTAACAACAACCAAACAACAAGCAGAAAGCACTATGTTACACCGTTCTGCGCATGCACGAGTTATCGCTGCCTACTGCACATGCGCGGATTGACGGCAGTTTAGGACCGCTCTCTATTCTGGCGCGCGGATAATGTGTCTGCTAATTTTCGTAGTTTCACCCATTCCACTGTTAGATGGCTGTCCCGCTAGACCAGTACTCTTCGCCGCGGATTGTCATGTAATACTCGCTTTAGACACCACGCGACTTCCGTGACCTTCACCTACCCCCAGTTATCCAACCGGCGAAGCAGACCTACAGTTTCGCGTGGAATCCGAGCAACGTAGTGTTTCCGGCAACTCCTCACATTGTTTAGAAGTGAAGGCTAGGTTAAAAGAAGACTGAAAAACCCATAGTCCGATCGAGATTCGATCTCGCGACCTCTAGGTATCCAGGTTCGCGCTGTACTACTTTCATTTCTTCATTTTGATCATTATTTCTCTCTGCATTGATCGGGGCTTACGTTACACGACACCTGTTAAAGTTGATCACTCACAGTCAGTTTTTCTTTGTTTTACCCGTGGCAGACAGCTCTCTGACCATATACGCTGAGCTACCGTGCCGGCATTGTTGGACCGCCATTGGCTTTGCTGACTGAGTTTACGAGTATCAAAATATGTGACGTAAATGGCCGTATCTTTTGAGTGCAGTGACTTATAATCTTAAATTTTTCCACTGACAAAGAACTGTAGACCGTAGTACCAGATATAAATTTCATCTTGATACCTATACCCATTCCTGAGAAAAGGGAATTTTGACAGAGAGATAGACGGACAACAAAGAGCAAAAAATATTTTTATTTGAGATAGTTACAAATTAACAGTTCCAGGAATTTTTCACTTACTTGTATTGTGAAACTCTGCTTCTTCTGACCGTATCTTTTGATTCCACTCACTTAGAAGCTTAAATTTCACACCGCCAAGGGATCGTAGGCATTAGTATGTGACATAACTTTCAATTTCATACCTCTACTCATTCCTGAGAAAGAGAGATCTGACAGAAAGATAGACAACAAAGTGATCCTTTAAGGTTTCTGTTTTTAGCGGCTGTGGTATGGAACCCTAAAAACACGCCTTTTATATCTATTAAACTTCTTCAGACTCGCTTCTACAGGTACAGGACACTGAAACTTTATGCTTGTGAAGGCACAAGTCTTTTTGGACTGACAGCGTAAATGATATTTGTGGCGCACATAACGGAAAAATCGGCAACGAAGTAGCAGATGTAGTGTAGAAATTCTGCTGTGCCTCGGGGAAAAAAAAGTTCAAATGTATGTGAAGTCTTATGGGACTTAACTGCTAAGGTCATCAGCCCCTAAACTTACACACTACTTATCCTAAGGACAAACACACACAACCATGCCCGAGGGAGGACTCGAACCTCCGCCGGGATCAGCCGCACAGTCTATGACTGCAGCGCCTTAGACCGCTCGGCTACCTTGGAAGCAAAATAATGCACGATGAGCAAAGCGAGGAGGGCAGAAGATGCTGTCTAACACAGGCAAAGAGAGTACTTCTCGCCAGAATAACTCTACTAGTATCAAACATAGGCCTCAATCTGAGAGAGAAAATTCTGATGATGTATATCTGGACCATAGTATTCTTTGAAAGTGGCTGGTGGATTTTGAGGAAAGAGAGGAGACTCGAGTGGTTTATGATGTGGTGTTAGAGAAAGATAATGAATATTAAGACTGAGGCTGATAGGAAGGTTCTCATTAGAATCAGTAGGGAAAGGAAATGTAGTAAAAGACAAGTATAGAAGAAAGGAATGATGTGTTAGGACATCACGTTGTAACTTACTTGGTACTACAGGGTGTCCTGGAGTGAAAGAATTGTAGAGGAAGACAGGATTGTAAAATATACAGCAACTACGCCTAATTGAGGACAGTGGGCGCAGGTTTTACTCTAAGATAAAGATAACTGATGTGAAGCCATCACACAACTGTTATTCAAGCAATACTGAAGGCGTTCAGTCCAATTGTCAATCGTGTAACTATTGCCACAACATTTTTCGAGACAACATAATCCCATTTTCAAGCGCTAAAAACAAGGAAACCAGCTGTAACAGTCGTCGTTATAGGAGGACTTACCCATTTTATTTCCGTTTAGATTACAGTGTAGAGGTAGTTTTATGTTGGAATTGGCTAGGACCAGACAGACATTTCTCAAAGATTTTATGACAGAGACAGTAGTATCGTTGGGGCTGAGCGTTAGGCTTTAAGTAAACATTATCGTTTGTAGGTGATGGCAGCGGCTTTCAATTTGCAACTGTACCTCGGGAACGGTAATGTTTTATGGTTTGAGTTGACAATGCACATTTGCAGTTTGTTTTTAAGTTCGGACGAAGCCTAATAGCATAAAATTTTTTTAAAGGTAGGTTTAAACGCCGGCCTCGGTGACCGATCGGTTCTAGGCGCTACAGTCTGGAACCACGCGACCGCTACGGTCACAGGTTCGAATCCTGCCTCGGGCATGGATGTGTGTGATGTTCTTAGGTTAGTTACGCTTAACTAGTTCTAAGTAGTAGGGGACTGATGACCTTGGACGTTAAGTCGCATAGTGCTCAGAGCCATTTGAACCATTTCTTTTAGGTTTTAACTCAGGTCTGTAATCATTATATGTCTGTCGGAATGAGAAGGACTGTTATCTGGTATCCTTGTTTTTAACACTTGAAAATGGGATACTGTTGCCCCGAAACATGTTCTGGCAATAATTACACGATTGACAACTGGGCTGAATATTCGCAATATTGCTAAGATGAAGAGACTGGTGCAGCCGAAGGCATTTTGGCGGCCATATGAAACAAAGCAGAATACTGGTGACTACAGCTTCAGCTATCAAACTTTCAGATGTTGAATTATGGATTAAAACAAGAAAAAAGTGTAGTGAATATGAGATGTAAAGTGCATACCTTAAGAGCTATGAGCACTTGTTCACCTTCGATATTGTAAAACACATCCCTGTCGCTGAACAAGTGCCCTTAGCTCTCAAGGTATGCTAACAATATTGGCAACAATGAAAATGACGTGTGGCTAGGGCCTCCCGTCGGCCAGACCGGTCGCCTGGTGCGAGTGTTTTGAGTCAGTTCCTCGAGCGTGAAATCGCAATAAGTGTGCAATGCTGTGAAGATATGACATAAAGTCGAAACGCCCAGGAATGCTGTCGGACGGAATCATCCTGTTGCCAACAACGCCTGCCCCTATGCTGCCAATCGGACGAAGGCTACGCTTGAACGATTTGGTTCGGAAACACTTCAACATCCTCCTTTTAGACCGGATCTTGCACCATGTGACTTTCACACATTTGGCGGCTTCATGAAAGACATGTTTGGACGTCACTTTCAGTCGGATGAGGAAGCGCAAGAATGGGTGCGGTTGTGGATCCGTCAGTGGACGACCACGTTCTATGAAAGAGGAGCTGATCGTCCCGTCTCCTAGTGGAATAAATGCCTTAAAATGTGGTGACTACTTCTAAATGGAACAGTTTCACGGTCCCGTTGTGATGGGTACCTGGTTTTCATTTGACTGCCCCTCGTAGTAAGTGGAGACGGCAGCGTTACCAACGCCACAGGACCTTACCTGGAGAGCTTCCGCCTCGTCGCGCCGCTCGTCCTCGGTGTTCATCGTGACGAACCGCAGCACGAGCAGGTTGAGCGAGGCGGCCACAATGGCGAGCCCGAACAGGATGAAGATGAGCGCGAACGCGACGTACTCGGGTTTGCGCTCGAGCGCCTTGTCCTTCTGCAGCGCCACCATGTCGCCGAAGCCGATGGTGGTGAGCGTGATGAAGCAGTAGTACACCGAGTCGAAGTACGTCCAGCCCTCGTACCGGCTGAAGGCGGCCGCGCCGCCCGCGATCGTGAGGCTGCTCAGCGTCGTCACCACGAAGATGAGGTTGATCTCGGACGCCTCCTCGTTCTTGCAGTGCAGCATCCGCTTCACGTTGCGGATCACCACCGAAGAGAACTTGTTGAGGCGCTCGCCGATGCTCTGGAACATGACGAGTCCCAGCGGGATGCCGACGATGGCGTAGCACATGGTGAACAGTTTGCCGCCCACCGTGTTGGGCGTCGAGTGGCCGTAACCTGTCAACAGAACGCGACCAAACAAGTTGTGAGACATCTGCAGGGTGGCTCTGAAACTCTATAGACAAAGAATACTCTAAAGTGATTATTTTTATCATCATCATCGTCATCATCATAATTTAAGCCTGATTATGCCTTTCAGCGTTCAGTCTGGAGCATAGTCCCCCTTATTAAATTCCTCCATGATCCCCTATTCAGTGCTAACATTGGTGCCTCTTCTGATGTTAAGCCTATTACTTCAAAATCATTCTTAACCGAATCCAGGTACTTTCTCCTTGGTCTAACCCGACTCCTCCTACCCTCTACTGCTGAACCCATGAGTCTCTTGGGTAACCTTGCACCTCCCATGCGTGTAACATGATCCCACCATCTAAGCCTGTTCGCCCTGACTGCTACATCCATAGAGTTCATTCTCTTTTCTTTGATTTCCTCATTGTGGACACCCTCCTGCCATTGTTCCCATCTACTAGTACTTGCAATCATCCTAGCTACTTTCATATCCGTAACCTCAACCTTATTGATAAGTTAACCTGAATCCACCCAGCTTTCGCTCCCGTACAACAAAGTTGGTCGAAAGATTGAACGGTGCAGAGATAACTTAGTCTTGGTACTGACTTCCTTCTTGCAGAAGAGAGTAGATCGCAGCTGAGCGCTCACTGCATTAGCTTTGCTGCACTTCGCTTCCAGTTCTTTCGCTATGTTGCCATCGTGTGAGAATATGCATCCTAAGTACTTGAAACCGTGCACCTCTTCTAACTTTGTTCCTCCTATTTGCCACTCAATCTGTTTATATCTCTTTCCCACTGACATTACTTCCGTTTTGGAGATGCTAATCTTCATAACATAGTCCTTACATTTCTGATCTAGCTCTGAAATATTACTTTGCAAACTTTCGATCGAATCTGCCATCACAACTAAGCCATCCGCGTATGCAAGACTGCTTATTTTGTGTTTACATATCTTAACCTCACCCAGCCAGTCTATTGTTTTCAACATATGATCCATAAATAATATGAACAACAGTGGAGACAGGTTGCAGCCTTGTCTTACCCCTGAAGCTACTCTGAACCATGAACTCAATTTATCATCAACTCTAACTGCTGCCGACTATCTATGTAAAGACCTTTAATTACTTGCAAAAGTTTGTCTCCCATAATCTCGTGGAACAGACAATAACTTCCTCCTAGGAACCCGGTCATACGCCTTTTCTAGATCTATAAATCATAGGTACAGTTCCCTGTTCCACTCTTTAACACTTCTCCATTATTTGCCGTAAGTTAAAGATCTGGTCCTGACAACCTCTAAGAGGCCTAAACCCACACTGATTTTCATCCAATTTGTCCTCAACTGATACTCCCACTTTCCTTTAAACAATACCTGAGATTTTACCCACAACGCTGATTAAAGAGATACCTCTGTAGTTGTTACAATCTTTTCTGTTTCCATGTTTAAAGATTGGTGTGATTACTGCTTTCGTCCAGTCTGATGGAACCTGTCCCGACTCCCACGCCATTTCAATAATGCTGTGTAGCCATTTAAGACCTGACATTCCACTGTATTTGATGGGTTCCGACTTAATTTCATCCACCCCAGCCGCTTTATTGCACTGCAATCTATTGATCATTTTCTCTACTTCCTCAAATGTGATCCTATTTCCATCATCATTCCTATCCAATTGTACATCGAAATCTGAAACATAACTGATCATATTTTCACCTACATTGAGCAACTCTTCAAAATATTCCCTCCATCTGCCCAAGGCATCAACAGGATTCACCAGCAGTTTCCCTGACCTGTCCAAAATACTTGTCATTTCCTTCTTACCTCTCTTTCGAAGACTGCTAATAACACTCCAGAATGGTTTTCCAGCAACTTGACCCAAAGTCTCCAACCTGTTTCCAAAGTCTTCCCAAGATTTCTTCTTGGATGCTTCAATTATCTGTTTGGCTTTGTTTCTTTCTTCAACATAACTTTCTCTGTCTACCTGAGTTCTAGTATGTAACGATTTTGGATACGCCTTCTTTTCCCTTTTCCTTTTATTTTTATATAATAACATTTTTAATCAACCTAAGTAGCTTTCAACTCAAAGAAGAGAATCCAAAAGCTTTATAGTCTGGTCAATCACAGCCACGATACATCATGTAAGGTGCCGTTATTTTACAACTTACAAACCGCGTTTACGTCCAATACGACATAAGTAAGCCCCTTCAATGATGGAAAAAGACAGATTTGTGTTCGTTCATTATACACTCCTGGAAATGGAAAAAAGAACACATTGACACCGGTGTGTCAGACCCACCATACTTGCTCCGGACACTGCGAGAGGGCTGTACAAGCAATGATCACACGCACGGCACAGCGGACACACCAGGAACCGCGGTGTTGGCCGTCGAATGGCGCTAGCTGCGCAGCATTTGTGCACCGCCGCCGTCAGTGTCAGCCAGTTTGCCGTGGCATACGGAGCTCCATCGCAGTCTTTAACACTGGTAGCATGCCGCGACAGCGTGGACGTGAACCGTATGTGCAGTTGACGGACTTTGAGCGAGGGCGTATAGTGGGCATGCGGGAGGCCGGGTGGACGTACCGCCGAATTGCTCAACACGTGGGGCGTGAGGTCTCCACAGTACATCGATGTTGTCGCCAGTGGTCGGCGGAGGATGCACGTGCCCGTCGACCTGGGACCGGACCGCAGCGACGCACGGATGCACGCCAAGACCGTAGGATCCTACGCAGTGCCGTACGGGACCGCACCGCCACTTCCCAGCAAATTAGGGACACTGTTGCTCCTGGGGTATTGGCGAGGACCATTCGCAACCGTCTCCATGAAGCTGGGCTACGGTCCCGCACACCGTTAGGCCGTCTTCCGCTCACGCCCCAACATCGTGCAGCCCGCTTCCAGTGGTGTCGCGACAGGCGTGAATGGAGGGACGAATGGAGACGTGTCGTCTTCAGCGATGATAGTCGCTTCTGCCTTGGTGCCAATGATGGTCGTATGCGTGTTTGGCGCCGTGCAGGTGAGCGCCACAATCAGGACTGCATACGACCGAGGCACACAGGGCCAACACCCGGCATCATGGTGTGGGGAGCGATCTCCTACACTGGCTGTACACCACTGGTGATCGTCGAGGGGACACTGAATAGTGCACGGTACATCCAAACCGTCATCGAACCCATCGTTCTACCATTCCTAGACCGGCAAGGGAACTTGCTGTTGCAACAGGACAATGCACGTCCGCATGTATCCCGTGCCACCCAACGTGCTCTAGAAGGTGTAAGTCAACTACCCTGGCCAGCAAGATCTCCGGATCTGTCCCCCATTGAGCATGTTTGGGACTGGATGAAGCGTCGTCTCACGCGGTCTGCACGTCCAGCACGAACGCTGGTCCAACTGAGGCGCCAGGTGGAAATGGCATGGCAAGCCGTTCCACAGGACTACATCCAGCATCTCTACGATCGTCTCCATGGGAGAATAGCAGCCTGCATTGCTGCGAAATGTGGATATACACTGTACTAGTGCCGACATTGTGCATGCTCTGTTGCCTGTGTCTATGTGCCTGTGGTTCTGTCAGTGTGATCATGTGTTGTATCTGACCCCAGGAATGTGTCAATAAAGTTTCCCCTTCCTGGGACAATGAATTCACGGTGTTCTTATTTCAATTTCCAGGAGTGTATATATTACTGACATCGTCTAGTACACTTAATTTATTGTATAATGTCTGTATGTTGGGTGAGTAGGGAACAAGCAGAGCTGTGAAACTCGTGGTAGAGCGGAAGGACACAGGAAGCTCACACATTCCTTCGGACGATAGGACGGCACAGCCGCTTCCGGCACTGATCCCGAGCCCGCCCGTGAGCTGGACCACCTGCAAAACGGGATCACGTGACCGGCAAGCAGGCGTGAGAAAACGGCCTGGTCAGCCGAAAACACATGGCAGCAGATATTCGCGTACTTTCCTACGGACATAGAAACAACTTCCAGAAACTCCGATCTGGGTTGTAAGCTGCGATTGGTCGGCATACAGAAACGGGCGCCTTCCGGATAGATGATTCGCCACCGAAATTTAAGGGGGGAAAAGACTTTGAGCAGTGAAAAAAAGAGAGAAGTAAAAACTGGAGTCGTTGCGGGGTCGTGGAGCAGGAGAGTCGTCTTGGAGGTCCACGGCAGTCGACGGACGTCTTCGGCTGCAGTTTTGGTGAAATACAATTTTGCTATTATGTCGGTGAGGCGAGACATTCTGCGGTTATAGCTTCTGGTCATTACGCTGAATTTACTTGTACACCGGCGTGTAAGAAAGAGAATTTACGTTGGTGAATCACGTGTTCCACTCCGTTCTGCACTGAGGTTTCACACTACTCATTGAGGTAGTAGTTCCTTCTTGCCATTTAGTACAACGGGCGATGTCAGTTACTCCGCGCCTAATCACAGATCGCGAGTACATTATAGGGCAGAACCAGACAGTTTAAGGGCTAGTATTAATACATGGAGAAACTGAGATTAGTAATCATCATTTTACCAATTAATCATGTCTCTTGTGTACATTTTATAACTTATTCGTTAAAAGGGGTACTGGATTTTGTCGGCTTATCCTGACATTGTATCGTATCCCCAGGATAAGATTTAGAAGCGGGTAGGTTATCACATGACAATTTACATAATTAATGAGAATAACGTACTCCTACTGGGGGACGTGTGTCAGGGCGACTTCAGTAGCGTTAAAATATCCATTGCGCAAATTATCACTTCTACGTACTCATGGCAAGTCTCCGCCATCAATAGCCAGTAGAAGAAGTGGAGGTACGTTAGTCATGTTGAGAAATAAAAGCGCTTCAGGGGTAAGATTCTTTTATTCTCAGGCGCTGCCGGTTTTACAGTACTTACAGCTGCGTCTTCAGGTGCAACCTTTGTATTTAAAAGGCGACGTCACGACTGACTGATTCACTGACTCATCATGGCCCAGCCCAAACTGCTAAGGACAGAAACTTGCAATTTGAATATAGTGTGAATCATATACTTAGGCGTCGTTTAAGAAAGGAGTTTTCGAAATTCCACCGCTAAGGGAGTGAAATAGAGCATGGTAGGTTTTTTTGAAAATATGTCGCTATTATGTCAATTTTGAAGCTACACCTACAAAAGTTGGTATCTGGTTTCTCGGTCAGAGATAAACAATTGCGCGTTTCAGCAGTTTTTAGAAATTTAGCCCTTACGGAGGTGAAATAGTGAATGGAAGATTTTTTGAGAAAATAAATCATTGTTACAGAACTACTAAAGTATTTTAAAGCTACATATATGAAAATTAGTATTTGACTTCTCGGTTACAAATAAAAATAGTATGCTGCAATGGTTTTGGAAATGCGACCCCTAAGAGGTGAAATAGGGATGAAATAGTTAATGAAAGAATTTCATTATGAAACTATTTTTAAAACTAAAGGTAATGAAAATATGAGTTGTCTTCTCAGCCAGAAATAAAAAAAAAGTTTTACTGTTTTTGGAAATTCAACTTATAAGCTGGTGAAATAGGGGATGGAAGTTTTTATGGAAATGTTTCATTATGCAATCAGTTTTGAAGCTAAATTATGAAAGTTTGTATATGACTTCTCTGTTAGAAATAAAAAAACTACAAATTTCACTTCTTTTGGAAATTCAGTCCCTAAGAGGGAAAAACGCAGGTGAAACGTTTTATGAAAATATTTCATTGTGAAAGCATTTTTAAAGCTAAATATTCGACAGTTATTGTTTGGTTTCTCAGCTGGAAAAAAAGAGTTTCACTGTTTTGGGAAAAGTAAACCCTTAATGGGGTTAAATGGGGCCATACTGATTGACTGACTCACCATAGCCCAGTCCAAACCGCTAAAGATAAAAATTTGAAATATGGAGAGGGTGCGGATCTGTAGACATAGTTTATGAAGGGATTCTTCGAATTTCCATTCCTATGAGAATGGAGTAGTGGACGAACAGCTTTTTGAAAATATGTCGTTGTTAAGGCAATTTTGAAACCAGAACTGTGAAAACTGGTATTTGGTTTCTCAATCAGAAATAATAAAACACGTGTTTCAGAATTTTTGGAGATTCAACCACTAAGGTTAGTTACAATATAACAGGCCAGCAACTGGAAGCAGTTAATTGCATAAATTATCTGGGAGTAGGCATTAGGAGTGATTTAAAATGGAATGATCATATAAAGTTGATCGTCGGTAAAGCAGATGCCAGACTGAGATTCATTGGACGAATCCTAAGGAAATGCAATCCGAAAACAAAGGAAGTAGTTTACAGTACGCCTACTGCTTGAATACTGCTCACCATTGTGGGATCCGTACCATATAGGGTTGATAGAAGAGATAGAGAAGATCCAACGGAGAGCAGCGCGCTTCGTTACAGGATCATTTAGTAATCGCGAAATCGTTACGGAGATGGTAGATAAACTCCAGTGGAAGACTTTGCAGGAGAAGCGCTCAGTAGCTTTCGTTGAAGTTTCGAGAACGTACCTTCACCGAGGAGTCAAGCATTATATTGCTCCCTCCTACGTATATCTCGCGAAGAGACCATGAGGATAAAATCAGAGAGATTAGAGCCCACAAGGAGACATACCGACAATCTTTCTTTCCACGAACAATACTAGACTGGAATACACTCCTGGAAATTGAAATAAGAACACCGTGAATTCATTGTCCCAGGAAGGGGAAACTTTATTGACACATTCCTGGGGTCAGATACATCACATGATCACACTGACAGAACCACAGGCACATAGCACAGGCAACAGAGCATGCACAATGTCGGCACTAGTACATTGTATATCCACCTTTCGCAGCAATGCAGGCTGCTATTCTCCCATGGAGACGATCGTAGAGATGCTGGATGTAGTCCTGTGGAACGGCTTGCCATGCCATTTCCACCTGGCGCCTCAGTTGGACCAGCGTTCGTGCTGGACGTGCAGACCGCGTGAGACGACGCTTCATCCAGTCCCAAACATGCTCAATGGGGGACAGATCCGGAGATCTTGCTGGCCAGGGTAGTTGACTTACACCTTCTAGAGCACGTTGGGTGGCACGGGATACATGCGGACGTGCATTGTCCTGTTGGAACAGCAAGTTCCCTTGTCGGTCTAGGAATGGTAGAACGATGGGTTCGATGACGGTTTGGATGTACCGTGCACTATTCAGTGTCCCCTCGACGATCACCAGTGGTGTACGGCCAGTGTAGGAGATCGCTCCCCACACCATAATGCCGGGTGTTGGCCCTGTGTGCCTCGGTCGTACGCAGTCCTGATTGTGGCGCTCACCTGCACGGCGCCAATCACGCATACGACCATCATTGGCACCAAGGCAGAAGCGACTCTCATCGCTGAAGACGACACGCCTCCATTCGTCCCTCCATTCACGCCTGTCGCGACACCACTGGAGGCGGGCTGCACGATGTTGGGGCGTGAGCGGAAGACGGCCTAACGGTGTGCGGGACCGTAGCCCAGCTTCATGGAGACGGTTGCGAATGGTTCTCGCCAATACCCCAGGAGCAACAGTGTCCCTAATTTGCTGGGAAGTGGCGGTGCGGTCCCGTACGGCACTGCGTAGGATCCTACGGTCTTGGCGTGCATCCGTGCGTCGCTGCGGTCCGGTCCCAGGTCGACGGGCACGTGCACCTTCCGCCGACCACTGGCGACAACATCGATGTACTGTGGAGACCTCACGCCCCACGTGTTGAGCAATTCGGCGGTACGTCCACCCGGCCTCCCGCATGCCCACTATACGCCCTCGCTCAAAGTCCGTCAACTGCACATACGGTTCACGTCCACGCTGTCGCGGCATGCTACCAGTGTTAAAGACTGCGATGGAGCTCCGTATGCCACGGCAAACTGGCTGACACTGACGGCGGCGGTGCACAAATGCTGCGCAGCTAGCGCCATTCGACGGCCAACACCGCGGTTCCTGGTGTGTCCGCTGTGCCGTGCGTGTGATCATTGCTTGTACAGCCCTCTCGCAGTGTCCGGAGCAAGTATGGTGGGTCTGACACACCGGTGTCAATGTGTTCTTTTTTCCATTTCCAGGAGTGTAGAAGGGAGAAGCGATAGTGGTACTCAAAGTACCCTCCGCCACGCACGGTCGGCTGGGTTGCGGAGTATGGATGTAGATATAGATGTAGATGTAAGGGGATAAAATAGAGAGTGAAAGTTTTTTTGAAAATAAATTTAAAATAAATAATTTTAAAGTTACATCTATAAAAATTAGTATCTGATTTCTCGGTTAGAAATAAAAAAAACATGTATTTAAGTGTTTTTGGAAGTTCAACCACATAAGGGTGTGAAGTAGCGGATGAAAAGTCTTACGAAATTATTTCATTACGAAAGCACTTTCAAAGCCAAATCTATGAAAATTTTTCTTTGGATTCTCTGTTAGCATTAAATAAATATTTGTTTGACCACTTTTGGAAATTCAACGCCTGAAGGGGTGAAATAGGGAATGAAAATTTTTATGAAAATATTATTTTATACTACAAATTTTGAATCTAAATATGTCAAAATTGGTATTTCACTTTCCGGTTAGATGTAAAGAAATATGTATTATGGGATGACAGTTTCTGTGGAAATATCTCCACAAGAACTCAAGAGACATGATGAACAAAGAATCGCTTTTTGGTCAGAAGTACACTGGGAAAAGACCATGCTTCCACGGCCTTTATTAACGTGAAAAGTTTAGAAGGTGTTGAAAATTTTGAATAACATAAAAATTCAATTAAAGAAAAAAAATTCTGTGCAGGGCATACAGTCCACGCGAGCGAAACAGCGGGCTCTAAGATAGTCTGAGGAGGCTGGTTGCGAATGGAGTGCGGTAGACTCATTCTGCTGTCCTTCCAACGACGGACGTTCACTAAGGCTGTGTGACAAATTGCATTATAGTACTGGTAAATGCCATTATGCAGAGGTAGACAAAGAACAAATTGCATGGAGGGGTGGATACGGTCCCCGGGGATAGACGTCTATTGTCTTGATCCGTTGTGCCTTCTAGAATGACGAGGCCATCCAGGGAATGCAACGACAACATTCCCCAGACCATAAACCTCCCTCCTGCGGCCTGGACCCTTTCGAAGATTGTTGCAGGGCTGTAAACGCCAATGGCCATCTGTCGTTAGAACATAAAAAATGACTCATCTGAGAATATCAGCTGTCGCCACTCAGTGGACGTCCGGTTGCGGTTTTGGAGTGTAAATTCCAGCCTTTGTATCCGATGAACAGCAGATAGCTTGGGTGCATGAACCAGGCGCCTGAAGTGGAGACCTCTAAGCAGCAACATTCGCTGAACTGTCGTTGAGGAGACACTGTCGGTAACCCTTTGGTACGGCGGCCGCTGTGGCCGAGCGGTTCTAGGCGCTTCAGTCCGGAACCGCGCTGCTGCTACGATCGCAGGTTCGAATGCTGCCTCGGGCATGGATGTGTGTGATGTCTTTAGGTTAGTTAGGTTTAAGTAGTTCTAAGTCTAAGGGACTGATGATGGTTCAAATGGCTCTGAGCGCTATGGAAGTTAACATCAGAGGTCACCAGTCCCCCAGAACTTAGAACTACTTAAACCTAACTAACCTAAGGACATCACACACATCCATGCCCGATGCAGGATTCGAACCTGCGGCCGTAGCGGTTGCGCGGTTACAGACTGTAGCGCCTAGAACCGCTCGGCCACCGTGGCCGGCGAGCATGTCATTTTGGGTATCAGATAAAAGGTTACGTTTCCTCATTGCAACAACGACTGCACTGTTTCCCGTGCCCCCCCATCACGCTTTATGTACCCTCCATTGGTAGTGCTGCCGCTTATCGTCTGTGAGTGGTTATTGCTCATTGGCGTCGAACATAGGCGGTGGTCACATTAATGTGACTGGACCATGTATCACTTCTTTACAACTACCTCAGTTCACAACATATTTGAAACAAAGTATACGCGTATACCATTTACACTTACAAAATCATCACTTTGCGGAATATAGTTCAGAGGATATAGCGTCATATTAAGATGCGCGAAAAACTAGCCTTTCTTAATCTATCCAATCTGTTTTATACATGGGAGATCGGCTCTTAAAAGGATCGGTGTGGAGGGGTTACTGGTTATGAACTAAGTGTCCCGTTCCAAATCATACCGAGAAGCTGCAAATTTTGATCGATCGAACATATTACTAACTAAATTATGTGTCGGATAACCTTCGACACTTTGGAGTGTCGTAGGTGCGTGGTGCTGTTATAAAAACGTAGTTGATAGTGTCGGAAGTTCCATGCGGCTTTTCGCGGATGATGCTGTAGTATACAGAGAAGTTGCAGCATTACAAAATTGCAGCGAAATGCAGAAAGATCTGCAGCGGATAGGCACTTGGTGTAGGGAGTGGCAACTGACCCTTAACATAGACAAATGTAATGTATTGCGAATACGTAGAAAGAAGGATCCTTTATTGTATGATTATATGATAGCGGAACAAACACTGGTAGCAGTTACCTCTGTAAAATATCTGTGAGTATGCGTACGGAATGATTTGAAGTGGAATGATCATATAAAATTAATTGTTGGTAAGGCGGGTGCCAGGTTGAGATTCATTGGGAGAGTCCTTAGAAAATGTAGTCCATGAACAAGGAGGTGGCTTACAAAACACTCGTTCCACTTATACTTGAGCATTGCTCATCAGTGTGGGATCCGTACCAGGTCTGGTTGACAGAGGAGATAGAGAAGATCCAAAGAAGAGCGGCGCGTTTCGTCACAGGGTTATTTGGTAAGCGTGATAGCGTTACGGAGATGTTTAGCAAACTGAAGTGCCACACTCTGCAAGAGAGGCGCTCTGCATCGCGGTGTAGCTTGCTGTTCAAGTTTCGAGAGGGTGCGTGTCTGGATGAGGTATCGAATATATTGTTTCCCCGTACTTATACCTCCCGAGGAGATCACGAATGTAAAATTAGAGAGATTCGAGCGCGCACGGAGGCTTTCCGGCAGTCATTCTTCCCGCGAACCATACGCGACTGGAACAGGAAAGGGAGGCAATGACAGTGGCACGTCAAGTGCCCTTCGCCACACACCGTTGGGTGGCTTGCGGAGTATAAATGTAGATGTAGATGTAGAAAAATATAAGGTTATAATAGTACAGCGTAATTAAGGAAGACCTTCAGAGGCAAGGACTGCTGGTTGGCCCTCACATGCACTGATGTTAAAAAAGTCATGCGATACCTCCTGATATCGCGTCGGATCTTCTTTTATCCGGCGTGGGGCATCAACTCGACGTGGCATAGACTCCACAACACGTAGGAAGTGCCTCGAAGAAAACGATTTATTGACAGGTAGTCAGCATAGATTCAGAAAATACCGTTCTTGCGAAACACAACTAGCTCTTTATACTCACGAGGTAATGAGTGCTATCGACAAGGGATGCCAAACTGGTTCCATATTTTTAGATTTCCAGAAGGCTTTCGACACCGTTCCTCAGAAGCGTCTTCTAACCAAACTGCGAGCCTACGGAATATCGCCTCAGTTGCGCGACTGGATTCGGATTTCCTGTCAGAAAGGTCACAGTTCGTAGTAATAGACGGAAAGTCATTGAGTAAAACAGAAATAATATCCGGCGTTCCCCAGGGAAGTGATACAGGCCCTCTATTGTTCCTGACCATTATTCACGACAAAGGAGAAAATCTCAGTAGCCGATTGTTTGCAGATAATGCTGTCATTCACCGTCTTGTAAAGTCATCAGATGACCAAAACGAATTCCAAATTGATTTAGATAAGATATTGTATGATGTGAAAAGTGGCAATTGACCCTGCACAAAGAAAAGTGTGAAGTTATTCATATGAGCACTAAAAGAAATCCGCTAAATTTCGATTACGCGATAAGTCACACAAAATCAACTAAATAGGGATTACAATTACCCTATATTGGAACGATCACATAGATCGTAGAGCCAACTAAAGACTGCAATTCATTGGCAGGACACTTAGAAGGTGCAACAGGTCTACTAAAGAACTGCTTACACCACGCTTGTCCGCCCTATTCTGGAGTACTGCTGTGCGGTGTGGGATCCAAATCAGATGGGACTGACGGATGACATGGAAAAAGTACAAAGAAGGGCAGCTCGTTTTGTATTATCGTGAAGTAGGTGAGAGGGTGCCACAGACATGATACGTGAACTGGAGTTGCAATCATTAAAACAAAGGCGTTTTTCGTTGCGTCGGGATCTTCTCATGAAATTTGAATCACCAGTTTTCTCCTCCGGTTGCGAAAACATTCTCCTGGCACCCACCTACATAAGGAGAAATGATCATCATGATAAAATAAGAGAAATCTAGGCTCGCACAAAAGAATTTAAGTGTTCGTTTTTCCCGCGCGCCGTTCGAGAGTGGAACGGTAGAGAGACAGGTTGAAGGTGGTTCATTGAACCCTCTACCAGGCACTTTATTGTGAATTGCAGAGTAATTACGTAGATATAGCTGTAGATATAGGAATTTCCCTGCAGAAATACTGAGCCAAGCTGCCATTGTAGCCGTCCAGAATTGCGAAAGTGTTGCCAGTGCAAGATGCTGTGCACAAAGTGACCTGTTGTTGAATGGAATTCTTTTCGGGCGGTCTAGTCGGCCAAATCATTCTCTGGAAGTGTCGAGATTGATCTTCAAACCAATCGCGAACAGTTGCGGTGTGATGATGTGGTATGAATGGCTGCAAATGGTCTCCAAGTAATTTCCAGTAAATTGTCGATCCACTTGGAGCAAAGGACTCAGTTCATTGCATATATACAGAATCCACACTATTATGGAGCCGCCACCAGCTTGTACAGCGCCTTGTTGACAGCTTCCGGCCATGGCTTGTTGGGTCTGCGCCACACTCGAACCCTACCATCAGCTCTTACCAACTGAAATCGGCACTCATCTGACCTGGACACAGTTTTCCAGTAGTCTAGGGTCCAATCAATATGATGAGGAGCTCAGGAGAGGCGCTGCAGGCGATGTCATGTTGTCAGCAAAGGTGTTCGCGTCGGTCGTCTGCTGCCATAGGTCATTAACGCCAATTTCGCCCCACCGTCCTAGCGGATGCGTTCGTCGCACGCCCCACGTTGATTTCTGCGGCGATTTCACTCAGTTGTGCTTATCTGGTAACACTGCCGGCCGCGGTGGCCGTGCGGTTCTGGCGCTGCAGTCCGGAACCGCGGGACTGCTACGGTCGCAGGTTCGAATCCTGCCTCGGGCATGGGTGTGTGTGTGTGATGTCCTTAGGTTAGTTAGGTTTAAGTAGTTCTAAGTTCTAGGGGCCTTATGACCTAAGATGTTGAGCCCCATAGTGCTCAGAGCCATTAACACCGACAACTCTACGCAAACGCCGCTGCTCTCCTTCGTTGAATGAAAGCCGGCGGCCACTGCGCAGCCCGTGGTAAGAGCTAATGCCTGAAATGTGATATTCTCGGAACACTCTTAACGCTGTTGATCTCGGAATATTGAATTCCCTAATGATTTCCGAATGGAATGTTCCATGCGTCTAGTTCCAACTACCACTCCCCGGTCTAAGTCTTAATTCACATCATGCGGCCATAATCTTGTCGCAAGCCTTTTCACATGAACCACCTGAGTACAAATGACAGCTCCGCCGATACACTGCCCTCTTATACCTCGTGTACACGATATTACCGCCATCTGTATATGTAGATATCGCTATTCCATAACTTTTGCCACGTCTGTGTAAACGAACATAAGGTGGTCAGGAACAGCGTGAAAAACTTGTAAGGGAGTTGCAGGGTAGGTTGTGCCGAGAAATAATTGTTAAGAAAAAAATTCGATACGTCACGCCGTTTCCGAGTTAATTGGCATAGAAGTTAACCAATCAGGCTGTTGCTTACGCAAATTCAAGCAGCCTGTGATACAATTAGTGTTAGCTGTTCTCATAGCGTAGATGACAGCGCACTAGACTGCTGCGTCTTTCGCTCGGGTTCGACTCTTGTTACCGTCTAATGTACAATTTTTGTATCGCTTAGTTTTAGGAAATGAATCGAAGTATACATTTGGCGACACCGTCTCTGGCGGTCCTCTTTTCGCAGATCTGCGCAACATGTCAAATTTTCTTAACAGTTCTCACCCAGCACACCATACACTGCAACAAATTTACAAGCTTTTGAGACTGTTTCTGACCAGCCTGTATAACATATTGAGCATAACTGGCGGAAAGGCCTATAATTGTTCGGGTACACGATTAGCAATAAGTCTCTGCAAAGAGCAACAACCGTAAAACATCTGGGAGTAGTTGCCCAGAGCAACCTGGAACGGAACGAGCACATAAAACTAAAAGAATGAAACGTCACTGTCACACAGATGCTTTGGAAGAACCATAAGGAGATGTAATTCATCCTTCGTTCGATTGATTATTGAGTATTGTTCGTGAGCTGTAACCATATTACATTTAGTAAGTGAGAGAGCATTATGGAGATGGATATGAAATTCCAGTGGCAGACGCTTCAGGAAGGCGTTAGCTGTCATGAAGAAGTTTGCTGCTAAAATTCTGAGAGCGGACGTTCCAAGAAGAATCACGGCCCACATTATTACTTCCTCTCATATATATATCTCGCGAAATTATCTGGTCGAAAAAATCAAAGACATTCTAGTTCGTACGAGGCATATCGACAGTAATTCTTCTCGAGTGCTTGAATGGTGCCATTCAGGAGTGGAACAACGCAAGGGAGTTAAGCTTAATATTATCGCTAGAAACCCGAAAGGTATTTGCGGAGTACAGAACATGGCATCTGGAATAAGGTAATTCACTTTCTTTGTTCACATTACCATAAGATATATATTACGGTCGAGAAATATGATACACAGGTATACCATTTATGTTTATTTATTCTGTTGTATAGTTAGTTTTTGGGAATTAAAATGGTATTTAGTATGGAAGATTTGGGCTCGACTGCGTGTTCTTTTCTGCCACTGAGACGGGAAATTAGTTACCACTATCAATGTAAGTGCTAACGGTTCTTACTTCAATAGAGGATCTCAGAGTCATTCTCAAAGTCGTAAAACCATTAGCAGGTCGCCATTAAGATTTCCTTAACTGCTTCTGCTGGATCTCTTTTGAGTTTGTTCCGCGCTTCACTCAGTTTTTTTAATGTTCGTTCTCAGTTCTACAGCAATTTAGCGCAAGTGCTGCTCAATCGTTTAAAAAAATTTATGTGAAATAAAACGCATTGTAGGAATAAACACCTAAAGAGGAATAATTATGAAATGAGTACTTGTATAATTAAGAAATTTCAGCCAAAACGGGCGTATCAAGGAACAGGGGGGGAACATCAATAGACTAGAAACTGGAATAAGTTAGAAAGTACTGTATTCTTTAATGTAGGCAACACGAAATCAATCGTGAATTTGGCAAACTCCCGATTTCAACTTTCTGTTGAAGAGTCCAGATTTTGTATCCAATGGGAGAAAGTTTCCAAAATATTTCGTCCTTTTTCAAACGACTTTACTTCCAATTACGTCACATGACGTAATAATATGTTAGCAATATCCTTGTCGCTTACGCTTAAAAATAGTGGAAAAAAAGTAAAGACAGTTACGTTATAATCTACTGGCCATTAAAATTGCTACACAAAGAAGAAATGCGGATGATAAACGGGTATTCATTGGACAAACATATTATACTAGAACCGACATGTGATCACATTTTCACGCAATTTGGGTGCATAGATCCTGAGAAATCTGCACCCAGAACAACCACCTCTGGCCGTAATAACGGCCTTGATACGCCTGGGCATTGAGTCAAACAGAGCGTGGATGGCATGTACACGTACAGCTGCCCCTTGCAGCTTCAACATGATACCACAGTTCATCAAGAGTAGTGACTGGGGTATTGTGACGAGCCAGTTGCTCGGCCACCATTGACCAGACGTTTTCAGTTGGTGAGAGATCTGGAGAATGTGCTGGCCAGGGAAGCAGTTGAACATTTTCTGTATCCAGAAAGGCCCGTACAGGACCTGCAACATGCGGTCGTGCATTATCCTGCTGAAATGTAGGGTTTCGCAGGGATCGAATGAAGGGTAGAGCCACGGGTCGTAACACATCTGAAATGTAACGTCCACTGTTCAAAGTGCCGTCAATGCGAACAAGAGGTGACCGAGACGTGTAACCAATGGCACCCCATTCCATCACACCGGGTGATACGCCAGTACGGCGATGACGAACACACGCTTCCAATGTGCGTTCACTGCGATGTCGCCAAACACGGATGCGACCATCATGATGCTGTAAACAGAACCTGGATTCATCCGAAAAAATGACGTTTTGCCATTCGTGCACCCAGGTTCATCGTTCAGTACACCATCGCGCTCCTGTCTGTGATGCAGCGTCAAGGGTAACCGCGGCCATGATCTCCGAGCTGATAGTCCATGCTGCTGCAAACGTCGTCGAACTGTTCGTGCAGGTGGTTGCTGTCTTGAAAACGCCCCCATCTGTTGACTCAGGGATCGAGACGTGGCTGCACGATCCTTTACAGCCATGTGGGTAAGATGCCTGGCATCTCGACTGCTAGTGATAGGAGGCCGTTGGGATCCAGCACGGCGTTCCGTATTACCCTCCTGAACCCAGGGATTCCATATTCTGCTAACAGTCATTGGATCTCGACCAACGCGAGAAGCAGTGTCACGATACGCTAAACCGCAATCGCGATAGTCTACAATCCGACCTTTATCAAAGTTGGAATCGTGAAGGCACACATTTCTCCTCCTTACACGAGGCATCACAACAACGTTTCACCAGGCAACGTCGGTCAACTGCTGTTTGTGTATGAGAAATCGGTTAGAAACTTTCCTCATGTCAGCACGTTGTAGGTGTCGCCACCGGCGCCAACCTTGTGTGAATGTTCTGAAAAGTTAATCATTTGCATATCACAGCGTCTTCTTCCTGTCGGTTAAATTTCGCGTCTTTAGCACGCCATCTTCTTGGTGTAGCAATTTTAATGGCCAGTAGTGTATGAAAACGAAAGGAAATAAAAAATGAAACAAATTATATTAGGCTCCTCTAATCACATCGCAGAAGCGTCAGTTCGCAGCTCGTGGTCGTGCGGTAGCGTTCTCGCTTCCCGCGCCCGGGTGCCCGGGTTCGATTCCCGGCGGGGTCAGGGATTTTCTCTGCCTCGTGATGACTGGGTGTTGCGTGATGTCCTTAGGTTAGTTAGGTTTAAGTAGTTCTAAGTTCTAGGGGACTGATGACCGTAGATGTCATAGTGCTCAGAGCCATTTGAACCATTTTTGCAGAAGCGTCGCATCCAAACCACGCTCCTTCCCAAATTTCTAGGTCCTTCCCCTTCCCTCCAAACCACGAGTTTAAATGGTCCAAACCAAAGAGAACCACATTTCGTAGTGTTTCCAGGTTTTAGCGAGATGGAGAAACTGGAGAGAAAGTGCGAGGAGGAGACTGGAGTATTGGTTTTTTTATTCCGGAAAGTCTTTTTCCTTTGTTATAATACAATTTTCTCCTCCTGAAGTTGAAGATATGCTGAATAATATGTCTTTTTTATTTTTTAAAATGACTAGTTTATTTCTACATTTTTTAAAACAGAATTTCACAGACTCCACAAATTCTGTCGCAATTACTAACTTGCCACTACTGACGTTCCGTTCCTCACTGAGGGACAAGTATTAACCAGCGCTCTGAAACACCTTTTTATTTATTTATCGTATGGCATTCATTAAAAGTTTTTGAATCAGAAGGATCTTCGGATCGACGACTTGTGCCGACATGGAAGGGTGGGGCTGAGGGGCGGGGGGAGACATGATACAACATGAGCAACTGTCCGTCGTTCCGCACCGCAGTGAGAAGATAGTGATAAAAATTTGACCAACTTGTGGAAAGTGTCTGCACGTCTTCCATGACACTTCGTATGCAATCCACGGTAGTCCAAACTGCCCGAAGCTGCTCATATCCAAGAGGCTTCTCCTGGATATTTTCGGGCATTGTGGAGGACGGTTTTCAGTACGAATCCAGGCTGTGACAAGAGTGGAATGTTTTATCAGAATTGAACTGTCAAAATATCTGACAAAAACGTAGTTTTACGTTTCTTAACTGCAGAAAGTAATGTACTTACCAAGACACGACAGAAAAAAGTTAGTATAGATGCAGTATGGTCGTCACTTCCAATTAGATGTCACTTGATGAAGGCAACAAGCCGAAACAGGCCTGTCGTGTAAAATATTAAAAATATGTATACAGGATTAGTCAGGAGGAAAGGTACATGCTTTGAGGGGTGATACTAGTGATGATTCTGAACAAAAAACTCCTAATAAACGTAATCGTTTCCGGGTAAACCAATGAAACCAACCAGGAACGGGAAACGTATAGCGTCGTCCTTACTAACCATGTTAGTACGCGGTTCACTTGCGCATGGTGCAGTTGCTTACCTCAAGTCTCAGTCCGACAGCGCTTGTCGTAGTGCACTGTACTATAGTGTTGTTACGCGATCAACGAATACAGTTTTCTGTAGTGGAAATGCCAAGGATCTTCACACATGGAGAGTATGCTGACATGGTGTTTGTCTATGGTTTGTCAATGGGAATCTTAGAGCTGCTGTGCGAGAATACCAACAACGATTTACGAATAGCAGAGTACCATCTAGCAGGGTGTTTCGCGGATTGCGTGAACGTGGTACGCTTCCCAGGGTAAATGTTGTCTCTGAACGTCCCGTACAACAAACTCTTAATGAAATTGAGAAAATTCTTCAAGTAGTGGAACGCAACCCTACTACTAGCTCTAGTAGATTTGCTGCCGACCGTGGTATTCCACAAACACGAGTGATACACACAGTTCACGAGCACGGTCTGTATCGCTTTCATTGTCAGAGTGTACAACATCTGCATGAAGGAGATGCTGTCGCCCGGCAAGAATTCTCTCAATGGATCATTGCCAATGACCGATTAATTCCACATATTTTGTCCGCTGATGAGTCAACATTTACCGACAATGGAATCAACAACACGAGCAACTCTCATCCATGAGCAAATAAAAATGTGCACGCTACTGGGGAAACGAATTTTCATCGACGTTTCTCAGTCAATGTCTGGTGCGGTATTATTGATGACCAACCCATCGGTCCAGTTGTTTTAGTTAACCGTCTTACTGGGAGACGGTATCCTGAGTTTCTTCCAAATGTGTTACCGGAATACGTTGTGAGGCGACGGGCGAGTTGTGGCGCCCTGGAAATATTCTAACAAGGGAACCTCCCCATCGCACCCCCCTCAGATTTAGTTATAAGTTGGCACAGTGGATAGGCCTTGATAAACTGAACACAGATCAATTGAGAAAACAGGAAGAAGTTGTGTGGAACTGTGAAAAAATAAGCAAAATATACAAACTGAGTAGTCCATGGACCACGTAGACAACATCATGAGAATGTAAGCGAAGGAGCGGCGTGGTCCAGTGGTAACGTGAGCAGCTGCAGAACGAGAGGTCCTTGGTTCAAGTCTCCCCTCGAGTGAAAATTTTATTTTCGCATAGTTATTATCTGTCCGTTCGTTCACTGACGTTTCTGTTCACTGTAATAAGTTTAGTGTCTTTGTTTTGCGACCGCATCGCAAAACCGTGCGATTAGTAGACGAAAGGACGTGCCTCTCCAATGGGAACCGAAAACATTTAATCGCAAGGTCATAGGTCAACCGATTCCTCCACAGGAGAACATGTCTGATATATTCTATACGACACTGGTGACGGCATGTGCGTCACATGACAGGAATATGTTGTCGACCCACCTAACTTGTACACTTGGCGAATGGGTACAAAGATTCTTCTACCCTGCCCGATTCAGGTTTTCTTGTGGATGTGATAATCACTCCCAAAAAAGTGATGAAAACGTAAGAGTTTGTCACATAATCTGAAAATAAAAAATTAAAATTTTCACTCGATGGGAAATTTGAACCAAGGACCTTTCGTTCCGCAGCTGCTCACGTTACCACGAGACCACAGCGCTCCTGCGTTCCTAATGTCCTTGATATTAGATATCTTCCTATGAACTACTCAGTTTGTATATTTTGCTTATTTTTTACACAGTTCCACACAACTTCTTCCATTTTTCTCAATTGATCTGTGTTCAGTTTCTCAAGGCCTATCCACTGTGCCAACTTATAACTAAATCTGAGGGGGGTGCGATGGGGAGGTTCCCTTGTAAGTTTGGAGTCGGCATGGCCGCACGGGTCGCTCAGCAAGTCGGTGCCTGGCAGCAAACACGTGGTGCCGAACGTTAGCTGGACAAGAGGGGTAGCCCCAGCACGTGGTTCAGGCTCAGCATGTGGCTGGGAATTCCATGGTGACGCTGTGCCGATGAAAGAGACTTGTATGCCGAGAGTGCCAAAGATCGCGGACTTTGTGAAATCATCATGGCAGACATTTCACAATTCGTATCGAAATTAATAGTAGTCAGAGGAATCATTACACCTTAAAAAGAAACATGTACTTTACCATTATTTGCACGACGATTCTGATGATGTAATCAGATTTTCAGTATCTTTATTAGTTCAAAGTTTAGTGTCTGAGAGTAAATTATGCAAGTAACTCCCAACAACGAATTTCCAAAATCTGAACTGTTCATCCGATTTCGTCGATCAACGTGTCTTTAGAAAGCTATTAGTGTAAACCTAAATTGGTATAAATTACAGGCATGTAACTTGAATAGTACACGAGTTATTGGAGGTCAAAGAGACCGATTACTATCGATCGCATCAGGCTGAAGTACTCCACAGTTACACGAAAAAATGGTAGCAGCATGCTTATAAATATATTTATTCATCTATGTCTTTGTTTATATCCGATATATACTGCTCATGAAGAAATTGGTCAAATATTTACTGTTTTTTTTATAAAGCACAGAGCCATTAGGCTATTGGTCTACTTTTGGTTGCTATTCCTTTGATATATGTTTATTTAATTTGTTTATGTATTTAGTAGTGTGTGTTAGAGCGTGTTTATGGTCCAGCCGTAGGAATATTTATTTGATTTCAAGTTATTTAAATGTAAATCCAGTATTTCGAATGTGTTTTAATATGTTTGTGAGTGTGCGTTGGCTTGAAGACATGGCGGGAGTGCCCTAGCCAATCACAGTGTTCGTTAATGGAGAGACTGTATGGAAGCGGGGGAGGAGCGTGGAGTATGGGAGAGGACACGGGAGGCAGTTGAGAACAGTATGGGAGAGGGCAGGACAGGGAGGTGCTGGATGCGACGGCGCGACGGAGGTACGGTTGCAGGAAAGATTTGGAGACTGTGGAGCGGTTTATGCGTGATCGCGGGATGTAGAAATACTTCGGAGTGCTGACTTGTGAATGTGTGAGATTTCCGTGGTTTCTACAATGAAGACGTAGTTTGCGTTTAGAAGTGACTATCTCGCGAGCTATGTTGTCGTTCATAACCAATTACGTGAAGTAGGAATCTATTGTTTCCCTGTTATTCAACTTATATTTTATTTCATTGCTGGACCATAGACACCAATAAGTGTTTTGCAGAAATATACCGCATTCTCAAAAGTACTTCTACTATCGTACTCATCATTTAAAGTCGTTAAGATAGTACCTGCAGATTTCATGTAATTGCAATCTTTCATTTACAAATTTCTACGTTACATTCGCAATTGCCGAGTGATAGGAACCTTCGAGCATTCGATTCATGTGTATATTCATTCATATTGTATACTGTAGACTCAGCAGTATTTGGCCTGTAATACGGCAACTACGTATCCCAGCCCCTAGACAACGAAACCAGCCAAAACTTTTAATACTTCATCTCAAATGGTTCAAATGACTCTGAGCACTATGGGACTCAACTGCTGAGGTCACCAGTCCCCTACAACTTAGAACTACTTAAATCTAACTAACCTAAGGACATCACACACATCCATGCCCGAGGTAGGATTCGAACCTGCGACCGTGGCGATCACGCTGTTCCAGACTGTAGCGCCTAGAACTGCTCGGCCACCCCGGCCGGCACTTAATCTCAGAGTCAGTGGGTACATAGTTGGGGGCCACACTACACCATCACATCATTTTATTATAGGAAAGCCTGCAACGTGGAGGATATCCCTTTGGGAACATGAGCTCGTATGTACTTTCAGCATGACGGAGATCCTACACATTCCGTGCGGCCAGTGACACATTATCTCAACACACGTATCCTGGTCGTTGGATAGGTCGCCTTGGAGTCATTGCTTGGTCACTGAAGTCACCCGATCTTACCCCATTGGATTACTGTTTGTGGGGGTGGCTGAAGAGTCTACATAGCGGACACAAGAGAGGAAGTTCTTGCTCATATTTTACATGCTTGTGCCCAGGTAAAGAAATGCAAAACTGAGCTCCGATCGGTGACACAACACCTAAGAGCAGCAACATGCATTGAAGTTGATGGTGGACAGTTTGAACATCATCTGTGAGAAAACGTACACAATTTAAAAATCCATAACATAATAGTATCTTAATTTACCGTCACCTTCACCTTTGCCGTTCCTAGCTGTTTTCATTGGTTTACCCGGAGACGGTTAAGAAAAGGGGATATGTTTATTAGAAGCTTTTTGTTCAGACTCACCAGTAGTATCACCTGTCAAAGCATGTGCCTTTCCTCCTGACTCAACCTGTATATATTATCTTATTGCAGCTAGTTTTGGAGTATTCATTTTCGCTATGTCTTATACCAGCGTATACTATGCTGCAGGCCCAACAGAACGTAACTATCTTAATCTTTCTCGCCCCACTGGTAATACGTCTTTCAGTACTGAAGGTCGCGGTTATCAACAATGTTGTGGTATTCACGGAACTGCGCACTCGTCCGTATGATATCAAGAGGTGAAATGTGACCCAAGACAGGTGACCACGATGTTGAAGTAGATCGTATTGACCTATCAATGATGCGCATGGATTTGTTTGTACTTACGCCAAAACCTCTCAGACAAACAGAAGCTAAACGATGTCAATGTTAGCGTAAGGAGGGCTATGCGTGAAGCGTTCATTGAATTCGAAAGTGAAATTCTATGTACCGACTTGACAGAAAATCCTAGGAAGTTCTGGTCTTACGTTAAATCAGTAAGTGGCTCGAAACAGCATATCCAGACACTACGGGATGATGATGGCATTGAAACAGAGGATGACACGCGTAAAGCTGAAATACTAAACACCTTTTTCCAAAGCTGTTTCACAGAGGAAGACCGCACTGCAGTTCCTTCTCTAAATCCTCGCACAAACGAAAAAATGGCCGACGTCGAAATAAGTGTCCAAGGAATAGAAAAGCAACTGGAATCACTCAATAGAGGAAAGTCCACTGGACCTGACGGGATACCAATTCGATTCTACACAGAGTACGCGAAAGAACTTGCCCCCCTTCTAACAGCCGTGTACCGCAAGTCTCTAGAGGAACGGAGGGTTCCAAATGATTGGAAAAGAGCACAGATAGTCCCAGTCTTCAAGAAGGGTCGTCGAGTAGATGCGCAAAACTATAGACCTATATCTCTTACGTCGATCTCTTGTAGAATTTTAGAACATGTTTTTTGCTCGCGTATCATGTCATTTCTGGAAACCCAGAATCTACTATGTAGGAATCATCATGGATTCCGGAAACAGCGATCGTGTGAGACCCAACTCGCCTTATTTGTTCATGAGACCCAGAAAATATTAGATACAGGCTCCCAGGTAGATGCTATTTTTCTTGACTTCCGGAAGGCGTTCGATACAGTTCCGCACTGTCGCCTGATAAACAAAGTAAGAGCCTACGGAATATCAGACCAGCTGTGTGGCTGGATTGAAGAGTTTTTAGCAAACAGAACACAGCATGTTGTTATCAATGGAGAGACGTCTACAGACGTTAAAGTAACCTCTCGCGTGCCACAGGGGAGTGTTATGGGACCATTGCTTTTCACAATATATATAAATGACTTAGTAGATAGTGTCGGAAGATCCATGCGGCTTTTCGCGGATGATGCTGTAGTATACAGAGAAGTTGCAGCATTAGAAAATTGTAGCGAAATGCAGGAAGATCTGCAGCGGATAGGCACTTGGTGCAGGGAGTGGCAACTGACCCTTAACATAGACAAATGTAATGTATTGCGAATACATAGAAAGAAGGATCCTTTATTGTATGATTATATGATAGCGGAACAAACACTGGTAGCAGTTACTTATGTAAAATATCTGGGAGTATGCGTGCGGAACGATTTGAAGTGGAATGATCATATAAAATTAATTGTTGGTAAGGCGGGTACCAGGTTGAGATTCATTGAGAGAGTGCTTAGAAAATGTAGTCCATCAACAAAGGAGGTGGCTTACAAAACACTCGTTCCACTTATACTTGAGTATTGCTCATCAGTGTGGGATCCGTACCAGATCGGTCTGACGGAGGAGATAGAGAAGATCCAAAGAAGAGCGGCGCGTTTCGTCACAGGGTTATTTGGTAACCGTGATAACGTTACGGAGATGTTTAATAAACTCAAGTGGCAGACTCTGCAAGAGAGGCGCTCTGCATCGCGGTGTAGCTTGCTCGCCAGGTTTCGAGAGGGTGCGTTTCTGGATGAGGTATCGAATATATTGCTTCCCCCTACTTATACCTCCCGAGGAGATCACGAATATAAAATTAGAGAGATTAGAGCGCGCACGGAGGCTTTCAGACAGTCGTTCTTCCCGCGAACCATACGCGACTGGAACAGGAAAGGCAGGTAATGACAGTGGCACGTAAAGTGCCCTCCGCCACACACCGTTGGGTGGCTTGCGGAGTATCAATGTAGATGTAGATGTAGATGCACTATTAAGCCGACAGATGAACAGTAATCCGCTGCTGAGTATACCAAACCGAGTGATGATGCTCAAGGAGTGTGTGCTGACGGATCCAAGGTATTGCCACCGAACTGATGGAGAACGTCGTTTCTGCTTTTGAGCTTAACAAATATTCGCAAGTGCTCCTTAAAAGAAAGTGTCCTGTCTAACGTGATACCGAGGTATTGACATGTCATTACAATGCACAGTGACAATCAGTTTGAACTGAAAGTGATTTGTGTTATCGGTAATAGTACAGTATTTCCGTAATAGAAAAATAAGAGGTGTTTATATGATCCGGGCTATAAATTGAAAGTAATGGCATACACAGAAGAACATAGAAAAAGAACAGTTGAGCGGCATTTCGGCCCTCCACCAACAGAAAAAAACCATTCGCGATTGGCGGGCTAGTAAAGAAAAACGGAAAAAAATGAGGAAGACTAAATGTGCAAATAAAGCACTGACCAAAAGTAGAGGATGACGTGTTGAAATGGATTCAAGGGGACCGGCAAAATGGCATTGGAATTAATATAAGAATGGTTCAAATACACGCACGTAAGCTAATGCTACAGAGGAACTTTACAGACTTTAAGGATAGAATTGATTGGTGCTGCAGGTTTATGAAGCGCCATGAAGCGTCACGGAAAATGTCTCAAAAAAAGCCACAAGAGTATGAAGAGAATATATTATGTTTCCATTGCATTAACATTCATCGTCAAAAGAAAACAGTGTGGAACTGAGCCAAATAGCGAATATGGACGGATCTCCTTTGACATTTGATGCGCCGAGTAACAGAACAGTTGCCATGAAAGACTCTAAACTCAAAAACAAGTGGACCTGAAAAAATGCACTACACTGTTGTCCCTTCATGTCATGCTAACGGTGGTAAACGTAATCCAATGATCATTTTCAAACGCAAAACAATGTCGAAACGTCCTGAAATACCGCCAGGTTTTGTTGTTCACGTGCATGACAAGGCTTGGATAGATGAGACTGGCATGAAATTATGGATTAACAGAGTGTGGGGGAGAAGGAAAGGTGCTTTATTGAAGAAGAATTCTCTTCTAGTGCTAGATCAGTTTAGTAGTCATCTGAAAAATTCTGTGAAAGAGAAACTGACACAGGGGAATGCACAGCTTTCTGTTAATCCGGGAGGACTTACTTCAAAATTGCAGCCTCTTGATGTCTCGCCGGCCGGAGTGGCCGAGCGATTCTAAGCGCTACAGTCTGGAGCCGCGCGACTGCTACGGTCGCAGGTTCGAATCCTGCCTCGGGCATGGGTGTGTGTGATGTCCTTAGGTTAGTTACGTTTAAGTAGTTCTAAGTTCAAGGGGACTGATGACCTCAGAAGTTAAGTCCCATAGTGCTCAGAGCCATTTGAACCATTTTTTGATGTCTCGATAAATAGACCATTTAAAGAGTGTATGAGAGAGGAATGGAAATAAGTGGGTGTCGGGTGAAATCCAACATGAATTCACGCTGAAGGGAACTTTAAAATGACGTACAATCACGTAAGTGTGACAGTGGATAAAACAGTAGTGATCTAGAGTAGGAGAGGACATTATTGTTACATCTTTCGAGAAGTGCGGCGTAAGAAAAGCTCTCGATGGCAGTGAAGGCCAACTTGTATATGAAGAGGACAACAATGAAGAGGAAGAGGAAGAAGAAGAAGAAGAAGAAGAAGAAGAGGAAGGAAGTTTAGGTGACGATTTTCGGGGATTTAGTCAGTTAAGTTTTATGAGGTAAACTCGCTTTGTAGTTTAGTAATAAAAATGCTAAAAATAGTTTTTAAAAATGTATAATAATTAAGGTGCGTTTTCTAGTCTGCAGCCCATTATACTCAGAAAAATACGGACACTCGAGTCAGAAAGGAACCCGTCTCACGTAATAATATGGGCAGTGATAACATCACACCTGCTTGAACCATACTTCCTTTGAAGGGACTCTGAATGGCGCAGATTATTTGAACATGCTACAAACATGGTTAATACCTCAGCTCGAGGTAAGGAGCCTCACAGAACGCGTATGGTTGCAGCAAGATCGAGCGCCTCCTGTAGCATCTTGTAGCGCGCGAGTTCCTAAATGAACATTTTTCAGGACGGTGTCTCAGTCGTGGCTCATCAGCAGCACCAGCTCAATCGAAATGGTAACCAAGACGTCCTGACATTGCCATACCTGACAACTCCTTACGGGAAGTCATTAAGGCGCATGTATCTGCACTTCGATACGCTTCAAACGAAGAACTGCACGATGCAGTTGAGGATGGATTTTGCATTATGACACTGGACATACCCAAAAATATGTTAAGAATAACGTGGAAGCGTAAGGAAATTTGTGTACAGCATGATGGAGAACATACCAATATATTGGGCACTTAATACGTAAGTAAGTAATTGTGCTAAAACAAATCAAATCAATTAGTATTCGATACTAGGTGTACTGGAACTTCTCGTTCATCCCACAATTTTCGCTGTTCATGCAGTAGAACTTCTACATCAGGCATGACGTTTCAATTTCTTACTTATTTACTATAAATTCTATTCACAACAAATTTTGCAGTCTGTATCGACATAAGCTGCTGGGGGTAGCTGCAAAATTATATCATTGTACGACACGAAGTTTACTAGCTTTTATTTTAAACGGAGCGAAAACTGCCCAGATTATACACGTACAGTTTTTGATAATGAGAGGACTTAACGTGGCTGAACAAACTTCAAACTGAAATTCAATCTTTTCAGAACGTTTTCTCGCTTAAAGTCCGGCAAAATAATGAAACCTTTTGTTTTCACTTTTTTTTAGTTATGGATAAATAATCCGAAATTAATCAAACCAAAATAATTAGGGTTTTCCGTCTTCAACCGTAAAGATTTTACTTGTTTAAAGCCAAATATGTCCATGTTCTAGAGAGCGTGCGTGAAAATACGATTTTCATTAGAGGTCATAGCTCGGGTTTGTTAATCGCAGAGATAAGGGATCAAGGGTTTTGGATAGCCCTTTACCTAGCGAAAAATTGTATACCTATCGGAAAACGGGCGTACTGTAGCTATTCTCCAGTACATGTCAACTGAGGAAATCAGTTGGTTGTTTTCCACTAGGTATGGACTACGGTGGACCTTAGGCGGCTTATAAAAGCACCATTTGTACATGGGCGGTTCGTGATAAAACCTCGAAAAATCACGGTTTTTATTTGTGACAAATACCAGTTGTGGGATTCGCCACTCCTACAATTTCTGTTCATGGCAGATCACTGAGATTTTTACCATGTGTTCTTAATATGATATTCTCGAGGAACTTCGAAACTTTTTTCGAAAAATCATTATCCGTTATAGAGATTCAGAAGTTTAAAGTTTCCGTACCTATGGACGTAGTAGTTGCATGTAATATGCTATCTGAGGCGTAAAAGTAGTTTCAACCGTCGTCGTGAACACATGACAAGGCATGTACGGATATGGCAAAAGTTCTCAGTCTGACAACCAAACTATGTCTTTACACAGCATTTTTCACCAATGAAACTTTATGACGCCATGTCTTTTTATAATGGGCAGGCCTATTCAAATATGCCCAAAGTGGTACCGTAGTGGAAAAATATGGGCTGAAAAGGATCTTAACATGCTTGAAAAGAACTGAAAATGACTACCAAAATTTATGTAATACTGGAAAGACCAATAATTCAGTAAAAAATTTCTAATAACATTTTAACTATCTACATCTACATCTACATCTATACTCCGCGAGCCACCTTACGGTGTGTGGCGGAGGGTACTTATTGTACCACTATCTGATCCCCCCTTCCCTGTTCCATTCACGAATTGTGCGTGGGAAGAACGACTGCTTGTAAGTCTCCGTATTTGCTCTAATTTCTCGGATCTTTTCGTTGTGATCATTACGCGAGATATATGTGGGCGGTAGTAATATGTTGCCCATCTCTTCCCGGAATGTGCTCTCTCGTAATTTCGATAATAAACCTCTCCGTATTGCGTAACGCCTTTCTTGAAGTGTCCGCCACTGGAGCTTGTTCAGCATCTCCGTAACGCTCTCGCGCTGACTAAATGTCCCCATGACGAATCGCGCTGCTTTTCGCTGGATCATGTCTATCTCTTCTATTAATCCAACCTGGTAAGGGTCCCATACTGATGAGCAATACTCAAGAATCGGACGAACAAGCGTTTTGTAAGCTACTTCTTTCGTCGATGAGTCACATTTTCTTAGAATTCTTCCTATGAATCTCAACCTGGCGCCTGCTTTTCCCACTATTTGTTTTATGTGATCATTCCACTTCAGATCGCTCCGGATAGTAACTCCTAAGTATTTTACGGTCGTTACCGCTTCCAATGATTTACCACCTATGGCATAATCGTACTGGAATGGATTTCTGCCCCTATGTATGCGCATTATATTACATTTATCTACGTTTAGGGAAAGCTGCCAGCTGTCGCACCATGCATTAATCCTCTGCAGGTCCTCCTGGAGTACGTACGAGTCTTCTGATGTTGCTACTTTCTTGTAGACAACCGTGTCATCTGCAAATAGCCTCACGGAGCTACCGATGTTGTCAACTAAGTCATTTATGTATATTGTAAACAATAAAGGTCCTATCACGCTTCCCTGCGGTACTCCCGAAATTACCTCTACATCTGCAGATTTTGAACCGTTAAGAATGACATGTTGTGTTCTTTCTTCTAGGAAATCCTGAATCCAATCACAAACCTGGTCCGATATTCCGTAAGCTCGTATTTTTTTCACTAAACGTAAGTGCGGAACCGTATCAAATGCCTTCCTGAAGTCCAGGAATACGGCATCAATCTGCTCGCCAGTGTCTACGGCACTGTGAATTTCTTGGGCAAATGGGGCGAGCTGAGTTTCACATGATCTCTGTTTGCGGAATCCATGTTGGTTATGATGAAGGAGATTTGTATTATCTAAGAACGTCATAATACGAGAACACAAAACATGTTCCATTATTCTACAACAGATTGACGTAAGCGAAATAGGCCTATAATTATTCGCATCTGATTTATGACCCTTCTTGAAAATGGGAACGACCTGCGCTTTCTTCCAGTCGCTAGGTACTTTACTTTCTTCCAGCGATCTACGATAAATTGCTGATAGAAAGGGGGCAAGTTCTTTAGCATAATCACTGTAGAATCTTAAGGGTATCTCGTCTGGTCCGGATGCTTTTCCGCTACTAAGTGATAGCAGTTGTTTTTCAATTCCGATATCGTTTATTTCAATATTTTCCATTTTGGCGTCCGTGCGACGGCTGAAGTCAGGGACTGTGTTACGATTTTCCGCAGTGAAACAGTTTCGGAACACTGAATTCAGTATTTCTGCCTTTCTTCGGTCGTCCTCTGTTTCGGTGCCATCGTGGTCAACGAGTGACTGAATAGGGGATTTAGATCCGCTTACCGATTTTACATATGACCAAAACTTTTTAGGGTTCTTGTTTAGATTGTTTGCCAATGTTTTATGTTCGAATTCGTTGAATGCTTCTCTCATTGCTCTCTTTACGCTCTTTTTCGCTTCGTTCAGCTTTTCCTTATCAGCTATGATTCGACTACTCTTAAACCTATGATGAAGCTTTCTTTGTTTCCGTAGTACCTTTCGTACATGATTGTTATACCACGGTGGATCTTTCCCCTCGCTTTGGACCTTAGTCGGTACGAACTTATCTAAGGCGTACTGGACGATGTTTCTGAATTTTTTCCATTTTTGTTCCACATCCTCTTCCTCAGAAATGAACGTTTGATGGTGGTCACTCAGATATTCTGCGATTTGTGCCCTATCACTCTTGTTAAGCAAATATATTTTCCTTCCTTTCTTGGCATTTCTTATTACACTTGTAGTCATTGATGCAACCACTGACTTATGATCACTGATACCCTCTTCTACATTCACGGAGTCGAAAAGTTCCGGTCTATTTGTTGCTATGAGGTCTAAAACGTTAGCTTCACGAGTTGGTTCTCTAACTATCTGCTCGAAGTAATTCTCGGACAAGGCAGTCAGGATAATGTCACAAGAGTCTCTGTCCCTGGCTCCAGTTCTGATTGTGTGACTATCCCATTCTATACCTGGTAGATTGAAGTCTCCCCCTATTACAATAGTATGATCACGAAACTTCTTCACGACGTTCTGCAGGTTCTCTCTGAGGCGCTCAACTACTACGGTTGCTGATGCAGGTGGTCTATAGAAGCATCCGACTATCATATCTGACCCACCTTTGATACTTAACTTAACCCAGATTATTTCACATTTGCATTCGCTAATAACTTCACTGGATATTATTGAATTCTTTACTGCTATAAATACTCCTCCACCATTGGCGTTTATCCTATCCTTGCGGTATATATTCCATTCTGTGTCTAGGATTTCGTTACTGTTCACTTCCGGTTTTAACCAACTTTCCGTTCCTAATACTATATGCGCACTATTTCCTTCAATAAGAGATACTAATTCAGGAACCTTGCCCTGGATACTCCTGCAGTTTACCAATATTACGTTAACTTTTCCTGTTTTTGGTCTCTGAGGACGGACGTTCTTTATCAACGATGATAATGTCCTCTCTGGTAAGCCGTCAGGTATTTTATCATTTCGCCCAAGGGGGGGTCCCTCTAACCTAAAAAACCCCCGTGTGCACGCCACACGTACTCTGCTACCCTAGTAGCTGCTTCCGGTGTGTAGTGCACGCCTGACCTGTCTAGGGGGGCCCTACAGTTCTGCACCCAATAACGGAGGTCGATGAATTTGCAACCATTATAGTCGCAGAGTCGTCTGAGCCTCTGGTTTAGACCCTCCACACGGCTCCAAACCAGAGGACCGCGATCGACTCTGGGCACTATGCTGCAGATATTAAGCTCAGCTTGCACTCCGCGTGCGATGCTGGTTGTCTTCACCAAATCAGCCAGCCGCCGGAAGGAACCAAGGATGGCCTCAGAACCCAAGCGGCAGGCGTCATTCGTTCCGACATGTGCTACTATCTGCAGCCGGTCACACCCAGTGCGTTCAATAGCTGCCGGAAGGGCCTCCTCCACATTACGGACGAGACCCCCCGGCAAGCACACCGAGTGCACACTGGCATTCTTCCCCGACCTACCCGCTATTTTCCTAAGGGGCTCCATAACCCGCCTAACGTTGGAGCTCCCTATAACTAATAGGCCCGCCCTCTGTGACTGTCGGGACCTTGCCGGAGAATCGGCCACTGGCCCAACAGGCGAGGCATCCTGTGGTGGCTCGGAAACGATGTCATCACCACTAGGAAGCACCCCGTACCTGTTGGAAAGGGGTAAGGCAGCTGCCACGCGGCCAGATCCCACCTTCGCCTTTCGGCCAGGCACGCGCGAGCCCACCACTGTCCGCCATTCACCCTGGAGTGATGGCTGACCGGTAAGATGCTCACTGCCGGAAGACGCAGCGACATCAGGGGTTCCATGTGATTCCAAGGCCACCGAAGTAGGCATAGGTCTCACCACAGTTGCCCCAACGCCACTACGAGCCGACGCCTGCGCCTCGAGCTCGATGAGCCTAACAGACAAAGCCTCCACCTGCCCCCGAAGAGTGGCCAATTCTCCTTGCGTCCGCTCACAACAACCACAGTCCCTACACATATGTTTACCCTACTCTATACGGTGACAAATTCCCAAGATAATCTTCTGATGAGCTACTCTGATAATCAAGAAACACTCACTGAAATACGAGACGCGAAAACTACGCTAGGTTTTCCCAGAAAAACTATTTAAAACTAAGCGCAGCAAATAAGTACAAAAACGCTTTATACAAACAGTACTCGCTGCTGCTGGTGCTCTCGCTCTGGCTGTCACAAGACAACTGCTGATTCAAGTGACTAGTGGCTAACGGCCGCGAAACAAACAAAAGACGGTTTTAGGGCGCTTTCTGTTCTAAACGATCAAGAAAACACTAAGAAATCTAACACGAAAACTACGTAAAGTTTTATCAAGAACTGTTAGTTATTATGCAGAGCAGATAAACACAAATAGAATCCCTTCCTTAGTGGAAGGTCGTAAACAAAATGCAAAATAAACGCTTTATACAAACAGTACTCGCTGCTGCTGGTGCTCTCGCTCTGGCTGTCACAAGACATTCTAAGATACAAATTGTAAGCCGGGCGTCGATGGTATGCGATCGACGAGGATCCAAAAAAATATAAGGCATACGTTGTTGTGATATGTATGTTATATAAGTTATGTAAAATAGTATAAAGTGAACTTGAGTTGGACGGAATGACGATTTTGTGTTAACCTTATATTATGTGTACTTACTTGTAGTTTATATGTGTCGAAGTATATAAACAAACAGTCAAAACTCTACTAACCTACAGAATTCGTTTTGTATAAGCATTACGCCCTGCTGCAGCAGAGAAACAAGGGGACCTGCTGAAAAATGCTCCCACCCAAGAACAAAAAAGGTGCATATGTTCCTCTTTAAATTTTGGGATTCGAACACATTCACGATTTTTTGAGCTGAGAGAGAGACAGTGACGGTGAAAGAGAGAGAAGAAAGTGCAAGTGGAAGAGAAACAGAGAGGCAACAATGACAGTGGAAGGGAAAAAGTGAAGGTGAAAGAAAGGTGTCTGGAGACAGAAGCAGTGGGAGCAGGAGAGAAGACAGTGGAAATGAAAAGTGCAGATGAGTGGAGACTCAACGATTTGTACGAAATATATGATTTTCTTTAATATTTTCGTTAAAACTTAGAAAGCCTTTATCGTATGCTACTGACACAGAGAACGAACAGCTAATGAAGTGATGTTAAAACATCGAAAACATGGATAAGGTTTGATTTTTTTCCGAATTTTCCACCGCACCATCAGTTTGGGCTCCTTAGTGTCTTGCCGCATTATTCAAAACCTTCGATGCTCGTCATAGACAGTCTTCTACAGCAGTACAGACGTCATTATAGAAGTTCCTCACTAACGAGGCACTAATGGAAGACGACTGCGCTTCGGGGACATTTACAATTCATGAGCGCCGCAATTTAAACTGTGGGCCTATTCAAATGAAGCCGGAGGTTGGCGGCCAGCCATCAGCGGCTAACCCTCCACCAATCGACGATGAGAATTCCCCGCGGATCCAGCGGCTGCAGGTACTCTCGCCTTACCCGTATCGGCTTACTCGCGATTTCGGCTGTGTGTGAGATCAGGCGAAAGAAAGTGGTTTGATATGCACTCACTGACAAAAAACGCTAAGTATCTGGACTGATTCGTCGGATGTACACTCATGCTCATAAATTAAGGATAATTGCAGAATGTGGTGCCATAGAACGTGGCACTACACAAAACTGGCGCTAATAGCATAGGCACATAGGGAACACGCACGACACAGATCCGTAAGTCCACGGTATTGGTGATAAGTTGAGAAAACCGTCACGAAACACATGTGCTACAAAACGCCACTGTTTCCTGCGCATGTACCCCAACATCAGTATGTGATATGATCACCATGCACACATACACTGGCCGCACAACGGGTTGGCACACACTGTAGCAGGTGATCGAGCAGCTGCTGGGGTATAGCCTCCCATTGTAGCACCAGTGCCTGTCGGAGCTCCGGAAGTGTCGTAGGGGTTTGAAGACGTGCAGCGACACGTCGACCGAGAGCATCCCAGACATGCTCGATGGGGTTTAGGTCTGGAGAACAGGCAGGCCACTACATTCGCTTCATATCTTCTGTTTCAAGGTACTCCTCCACGATGGCAGCTCTGTGGGGCCGTGCGTAATCACCCTTCAGGAGGAAGGTGGGACACACTGCACCCCTGAAAAGGCGGACATACTGGTGCAAAATGACGTCCCGATACACCTGACCTGTTACAGTTCCTCTGTCAAAGACGTGCTGGGGTGTACGTGCACCAATCATAATCCCACCCCACACCATCAAACCACAACCTCCGTAGAGGTCCCTTTCAAGGACATTAAGAGGTTGGTGCCGGCCGGAGTGTCCGAGCGGTTAAAGGCGTACAGTCTGGAACCGCACGGCCGCTACGGTCGCAGGTTCGAATCCTGCCTCGGGCATGGATGTGTGTGATGTCCTTAGGTTAGTTAGGTTTAAGTAGTTCTAAGGGGACTTATGACCACAGCAGTTGAGTCCCATAGTGCTCAGAGCCATTTGAACCATTAAGAGGTTGGTTTCTGATTCCTGGTTCACGCCAGATGAAAACCCGTCGAGAATCACTGTTCAGGCTATACCTGGACTCGTCCGTGAACATTACCTGGGACCACTGTTCCAATGACCATGTACTGTGTTCTTGGCACCAGGCTTTAAGGGCACTTCTGTGACCAGGGGTCAGTTGGACGCACCTTGCAGGTCTCTGGGCGAATAAACCATGTCTGTTCAGTCGTCTGTAGACTATGTGTCTGGAGACAACTGTTCCAGTGGCTGCAGTAAGGTCCCGAGCAAGGCTGCCAGCAGTACTCCGTGGCCGTCTGCGGGTACTGATGGTGAAACATCGCTCTTCTTGTGGTGTTGTAGACTGTGGACGCCCCGTACTGTAGCGCCTGGACACGTTTCCTGTCTGCTGGAATCGTTGCCTTAATCTTGAGATCACACTTTGTGGCAAACGGAGGGCCCGTGCTACGACCTTCTGTTTTTGACCAGCCTCCAGTCGCCCTAGTATTCTACCCCTCATAGAGTCATCAATATATGTTCTCTGAGCCATTTTCAACACACAGTCACCATTAGTACGTCTGAAAACGTCTGCACACTTACTCGCTGCACTGTACTCTGCCATGCACCAACACACCTATGCGTATGTGGACTGCTGCCAGCGCCACCGTGTCAACCGCAGGTCAAATGCCCCGCATGGTCGTACACCCGGGTGAATTAAACCCGCAAACCGCCCACCAGAGCGTTGTTTCACCATGTATTAGCATTATCCTTAATGTATGAGCGTGAGTGTAGATACTGCTTCGTGGCTGTACATACTATCAGTGCCGTAGTGCAGTGTCTATGCTGCACTACACACACTGACGTGAGAAAAGTCATGGAATACCTCCTAAAATTGTGTCGGGCCTCCTTTCTCCCGACGCAATGCAGCACCTCGTCGTGGCATGGACTCAAGAAGTCGTTGGAAGTCCCCTGCAGAAATATTGAGCCACGCTGCCTCTTTAGCCTGCCATAAATGCGAAAGTGTTGCAGGTGCAGCATTCTGTGCACGAATTGACCTCTCAATTACGTCCTATAAATCCTAGATGGGTTGCCAAATCATTTGCTCGAATTGTCGAGAATGTTCTTCTAATCAGTCGCAAACAATTGTGGCGCGGTGTAATGGCACATTGCGATGCATAAAAATTCCACCGTTGTTTGGGAACTTGAAGTTTTTGAATTGCTGCAAATGGTCTCCAAAAAGCCGAATATAATCATTTCTAGTCAGTGGAAAATGGAAATGAGCGTTTGGCGTAATTTGCCGGGAGGCCCCTTACGGGGCAGGTCCGGCAGCCTTGGTGCAGGTCTTATTACATTCGACGCCACATTGGGCGACATGCGTGCCGGATGGGGATGAAATGGTGGGGAAGACAACACAACACCCATTCCCTGAGCGGAGAAAATCTCCAACCCAGCCAGGAATCGAACCTGGACCCGTAGGACGGCAATTCATCACTCTGACCACTCAGCTACTGGGGCGGACATTTCCAGTCAATGATCCATGTAAACACAACCCACACCATTATGGAGCCATCACCATCTTGCACAGTGCCTGGTTGACAACTTGGGTCCATGGCTTCGTGGGGTCTGCGCCACACTCGAACCCTACCATCATCTCTTACCAACTGAAATCGGCACTCATCTGACCAGACCACGGTTTTCCAATCATCTAGGGCTCAACCGACATGTCCACGAGCCTAAGAGAGGCGCTGCAGGCGATATCGTGCTGTTAGTAAAGGCACTCTCGTCGATCGTCTGCTGCCATAGCTGATTAACTCTTAATTTCGCCTCATTGTCCTAATGGATGTGTTCGTAGTACGTCCCACATTGTTTTCTGCTGTTATTTCACACAGGATTGCTTGGCTGTTAGCATTGACAAGTCTACGCAAATGCCACTGCTCTCGGTCATTAAGTTATGGCTATCGGCTACTGTGTTGTCCGTGGTGAGAGATAATGAGTGAAATGTTGCATTCTCGGCACACTATTAACACTGTTGATCTCAGAATATTAAATTCCCTAACTATTTCCGGCAAGGAATCTCCCATGCGTCTAGTTCTAACACCATTCTGCGTTTAGAGTCTGTTACTTCCCGTCGTGCGGCCATAATCACGGCGGGAACCTCTTCGTATGAATCACCTAAGTAGAAATGACAGCTTCGCCAATGCACTGCTCTTTTATACCTTGTGTACGCGATACTGCTTCAATCTGTACGAGGGTGAGCCGCGCGGGATTAGCCGAGCGGTCTAACGCGCTGCAGTCATGGACTGTGCGGCTGGTCCCGGCGGAGGTTCGAGTCCTCCCTCGGGCATGGGTGTGTGTGTGTGTTTGTCCGTAGGATAATTTAGGTTCAGTAGTGTGTGAGCTTAGGGACTGATGACCTTAGCATTTAAGTCCCACAAGATTTCACACACATTATTATTATGTACGAGGATGAGTCAAATGAAAACCTTAAATTTGTGATAACAAATCGAAATTTCGCGCCATTGTCCTGTAAGTTGGTAAGCGTGCTACAAATAGCGTACAGAGTGGCCTGTAGGTGGCAGCATAGTGCAGATGCACACACACCGTCGCAGTATCAGTATAAAGATGGCCGCCCCACTTCCGACTTGCACCAGGAAACAACAGCGTTCTGTTATTCGGTTTTTGCGTAGTGAAGGTGTGAAACCTATTGAAATTCATCGACGAATGAAGGTTCAGTACTGTGATGCATGTTTGTCACAGCAGAAAGTCTACGAATGGAGTAGGAAGGTCGCAAATGGTGTGACTTCAGTGGAAGATGCTCCTCGTCAGGTCAGGCACAACGAGTTGTGACTCCACACGACATTGCAGCAGTTGAAGCCACAGTGAAGGAAAACCGCCGAGTGACACTGAATGACATTGCAGCATGTTTACAGATTAGTCATGGGTCAGCACACCACACTGTGCATGATGTGCTGCAGTTTGACAAAGTGTCTGCAAGATGGGTGCCACGGCAGCTGACTCCTGAAATGAGAGAACGACATGCTGATGCTTTTGAAGAACTTCTTCGGCGCTTTGAACGAGAAGGTGATGGCTTCCTTGCAAAAATCGTTACTGGTGACGAAACCTAGGTTCACTTCCACCAACCGGAAACGAAGAGACAGAGCAAGGAATGGCGCCATTCCTCATCACCGAAACCAAAGAAGTTTCGAACAGAATCATCAGCAGGGAAGGTTATGCTGACTCTCTTTTGGGACGAAAAAGGCGTCGTTTTTGGAGCATACATGCCTAGAGGGACCATTGTCACCAGTGCATCGTACACAGATCTCCTAAAATATGATCTGCGGCCAGCAATCAAATCAAAGCGACGTGGACTGATGTCAGCAGGTGTCCTCTTGCAACAAGACAATGCGAGGTCCCACACTGCCCGTACAACAGTTGCAACAATCACAGACCTGCATTTTGAGTGTCTTGCTCATCCACCATACTCAACAGACCTTGCTCCAAGTGATTTCCATATGTTTGGGCCGTTCAGAGACTCAATGGGAGGAAAGAAGTTCTGTTATGATGAAGAGGTATGCCACGCGGTGCATGAGTGGTTGCGCAGACTACCAAAAGAATTTTTTTCTAAATGAATTTATGCACTTTGTAAGCGCTAGAGGACTTGCATTTAGCGTGGGGAAGATTATGTTGAAAAGTGATACAGCTTTGTACCACTTCGGCACAATAAATAATATTTAACGAACTATTTAAGGTTTTTATTTGACTCACCCTCGTATATGTGGGTATCGCTGTCCCATGACTTTGTTCACCACACTGTAGTCCGAAGCACTGTTGCTTTGGACATACATGTACGTCCAAAGGACCAGACACCACGTCGACCATCAAGTGCTGCATTCAGTCAAGGATTAACTCGCAAAATGCGAATATGGTTCAGCATCAGCTGTAGAATATTCAGGACAACCGAACCCGTATTCGAACTCTGGTTTCCCACTTTAATTATTCTACAGCTGATGCTGAAACATAATCAAAATTTGCTTTAGAATATTTCAGAACAGTAGGGCCGGTACTCGAATTCTGGTTTCCTGCCTTAATTATTATACAACTGATGCTGAACCATAATTAGAATTTGCGAGTTCGTCCTGGGTGGAATCCTGTTGTTCATCGTCAGTGCGGTATCTGGTCTTTTGAACATGCATGCATGTCAGAAGAAACATTGCTTCGCACTGTGCAGTAGAATACAGACACTGCTCTTAAGTATTTCATGCCATGGCAAGGAATACGACGAGAGAAAACAATGTCCCAACCTGTGCAGGTATCGTGAATATAGTGTACATGGTGGCAGCCAGTCAAGGAATATTTTAGGGAATTGGTTTAAAAAAATTATTTCCAAGGCCCTGTCTAGTTTTTACAAGTGTTATCCCCGAGTAACTTACGCCGTGTGTACGTGACACAAGCCGCTTGTCTTTCAAAACCGAGGCAGTTCAGTCCAGTTAAAGCTGCTGACAAGAGATGCCTGAGCCCTCTCCTGAAACTGCTAGCGAATTCACGCCATTAGGTTTAGCCAATAGAATGCGTGGGATACCGATCACGTGTGTGGACGCTGGAGTTTTCTGCGGAGCGGAACACCGGTGCTTCTCTCTCTTGTAATCCAGACCTTGAGCGGAACAGACGTCTTTTTGGAAGGCAGAGCCTCTGGCTCTGCTTTTCACGACCGGCCACCAACATAAGTTAACACGAACCGCTTCCCCTTCTGTTGTCCATTTCAATTAATTGTTCGACCTCCTTGACAGGCCTAAACATGGTAACTTCCGACCCTAGGAGCGCCCCTTGTACACCTTACATTGAAATACATCCTCTTTATTGCTGTTTCGTCATTTAACGGCAGCCCTGGATGCCCACTCTCTAATCCTCATCTCCTGCACCCTGTCGTCACAAGGCATATGTAACAACAGCCTCCCCCCTTTCCCAAACCCTCTATACTTCTACTATTGGTACCAGAAGTGGTGTCATATACCAGATAGCTGAGTGTCAGCGTGACGGATTGCCGTCCTACGGGCCCGGTTTCAGTTACCGGCTGGGTCGGGGATTTTCTCCGCTCAGGGACTGTGTGTGTTGTGCTGTCTTCATCATTAATTCATCCCCATTCGGCGCGCAGGTCACCCAATGTGGCATCGAAAGTAATGAGATCTGCACCAAGGCGGCCGGACCTGCCCCGCAAGGGGCCTCCCGGCCATTGACGCCAAACGGTCATGTCATGTACATATACAATGGTGCGAGCACAAGAGAGTGTACCCATCATAAGTTGAGGTACGGGCCGCTACTGGAAGTGTGCTCGGACAGCCGAAGTGGTTAAGGCATCCACTCGCGGGAAATTCGGTCTGGCACAAATTTTCATTTGATCTGAAATATTCTACAGCTAATGATCAACCATAATTGCAGTTTGGGAGTTCATTCTTTGTAGTATAAGTGGATATGTGAATGATTACCCCTGCAGTGATTTGTGACGCTTAGAACAGCCAACAAAAACGTTTAGTGTTATGACACCTGATAATTTTATAATAGTGCCCGAAGAAATGTAGGAACACACGAGGCAGTTCTGAACCCTTGACTTATTCTACGAGACAGGTCGAAAAAAAACAATCCTTCGTTTATAGCAGGTAGTTCTAATTAAAGTGCGGCTAGTGTAGAGGTTCAGTTGAGCTGTAATCATGGTATGGCAATGAAACTTGGTAGATATTATAATGCGTTAATGCAGAACTGATTTAAATTGGGAACAAAATCAGTTCCAATTTTGACCCCATTTGCAAATCTGGCGCTGTACAGCATCTCGTTCACGTCTCCAGTGCTCATATTGAACAAACTGTGTAAGTGGTTGTTAATAATATCATCAAAATTACGTCTTTATCACTTGTTTGATCTTTTATGCCCACAGGCTATCGTTTATAGAAATAAGAATTTTGCAATAAATGAAATGTCTGTGTTTGTATAGTCCATGAGAGAACAGATGCTCGCTGTTGCCCTCCTCATCCCCTTCCCCATCTCCCTCCCTCTCCACATTTTGCGTACACACTCCTTCACCCACCATACTGCGACTTATTGAATAGCGCTAGATACACAGGATGATTCACCTGCCCCTACATCTGGATTTTATGCAACCAGCAACACTCGCTATGTGCAAAATACACTACGGGCCATTAAAATTGCTACCCCACGAAGATGACGTGCTACAGACGCGAAATTTAACCGACAGGAAGAAGATGCTGTGATTTGCAAATGATTAGCTTTTCAGAGCATTCACACAAGGTTGGCGCCGGTGGCGACACCTACAACGTGCTGACATGAGGAAAGTGTCCAACCGATCTCTCATACACAAACAGCAGTTGACCGGCGTTGCCTGGTGAAACGATGTTGTGATGCCTCGTGTAAGGAGGAGAAATTCGTACCATCACGTTTCCGACTTTGATAAAGGTCGGATTGTAGCCTATCGCGATTGCGATTTATCGTATCGCAACATTGCTTCTCCCGTTGGTCGAGATCCAATGACTGTTAGCAGAATATGGAATCGGTGGGTCCAGGAGGGTAATACGGAACGCCGTGCTGGATTCCAACGGCCTCGTATCACTAGCAGTCGAGGTGACAGGCATCTTATCTGCATGGCTGTAACGGATCCTGCAGCCACGTCTCGATCCCAGATCGATCAACAGATGGGTTCGTTTGCAAGACAACAACCATCTGCACGAACAGTTCGACGACATTTGCAGCAGCATGGACTATCAGCTCGGAGACGATGGCTGCGGTTACCCTTGACGCTGCATCACAGGACCGTCTGCGATGGTGTACTCAACGACGAACCAGGGTGCACGAATGGCAAAACGTCATTTTTTGAGATGAATCCAGGTTCTGTTTACAGCATCATGATGGTCGCATCCGTGTTTGGCGACATCGCGGTGAACGCACATTGGAAGCGTGTATTCGTCATCGCCATACTGGCGTATCACCCGGCGTGATGGTATGGGGTGCCATTGGTTACACGTCTCGCTCACCTCATGTTCGCATTGACGGCACTTTGAACAGTGGACGTTACATTTCAGATGTGTTACGACCCGTGGCTCTACCCTTCATTCGATCCCTGCGAAACCCTACATTTCAGCAAGATAATGCACGACCGCATGTTGCAGGTCCTGTACGGACCTTTCTAGATACAGAAAATGTTCGACTGCTGCGCTGGCCAGCACATTCTCCAGATCTCTCACCAACTGAAAATGTCTGGTCAATGGTGGTCGAGCAACTGGCTCGTCACAATACGTCAGTCACTACTCTTGACGAACTGTGGTATCACATTGAAGCTGCATGGGCAGCTGTACCTGTACACGCCATCCAAGCTCTGTCTGACTCAATGCCCAGGCGCATCAAGGCCGTTGTTACGGCCAGAGGTGGTGTTTCTGGGTACTGATTTCTCAGGATCTATGCACCCAAATTGTGAAAATGTAATCACATGTCAGTTCTAGTATAATATATTTGTTCAATGAATACACGTTTATCATTTCTTCTTGGTGTAGCAATTTTAATGGTCAGTAGTGTATCAGTCACACAGAAAAATGAACAGGACCTTTCTGCAGGAAATTTAATGTAGTTTTCGCTAGAGGACATAGTTTTCGAATTATTCCAGAGAAACATACAAAAGTGATCTCCAAACGCGTTTTCCTCGAGTAACTCGAAAACGTTTGTCTCCAGCCAAAATTTATGCCAGTAAAATATTTAGCTACATTAAATTTCCCACAAAAACGTCTTATTCATTTTTTCTATAGGACTAATAGTTTGTACACAGTGAGCGAGGGGGTTGAAACTCTTGCGTGTGGTATTTGACGGCATTGCAGGTTGCATAAACCTAGTGGTAGGGGCAGCTGAGTCACCACGTACACATTAGGAGACTAAATATACGCGGCACCGAATAGCCGTATTGAATCTCCTCTGTTTTCATATATCTGGTATCGTTTGCAACCACTCGATCTATCCATGTCGAATATTTCAGCTGAAATCTCATTTGCAAAGTATAGCCTACAACTTTACGTAAAAAAAGTCCAGTCCGATTTAATCAGACATTTTCGGCCACTACTCGAACGTAAAGTTGTTTGAAATTAACCGTCACTTTCCTTATGGATCGTTTCATTTTACCACCTTCCTTAGCGTAGTTCAAGGTTTCGTATTTGATTTTTTTCTTTTAGAAATTATCCCCTGATTTACTAACATGTGTTGGATGTCAGAAGCACCTCTTCTTCGTATAAACATTATCGGTATTGTAGGTGATAGCTTCCACGAACTAAGCTTGTAGAATCTGACAGAAGGGCACTTTTCATCTTAATTTTGACACTTTTTTTATAAAAAGAAAAGTCTTGTAAAGAAGTTGACGTATTTCAGCCGAAGCACAAGGCCAGCGCTATCTAGATTCTGATAACTAATTTTAGCTTTCGGTGTGGCCGTGCGGTTCTAGGCGCTTCAGTCTGGAACCGCGTGACCGCTACGGTCGCAGGTTCGAATCCTGCCTCGGGCATGGATGCGTGTGATGTCCTTAGGTTAGTTAGGTTTAAGTATTTCTACGTTCTAGGAGACTGATGACCACAGATGTTAAGTCCCATAGTGCTCAGAGCCATTTGAACTAGTTTTACTTAAAAGTCGATGTTAAACAGCTATCAGTTAATAAAAGTATTCATAAAGGAACTTCGATAAGTCTCGCAATGTCGTGCATAGACAGAATTCAGTTACACGCTCGTAATCCTCTGCTGAAGTGGAATCGTTTGATATAAGTTACATCACAAACAGTCCGTGGGCGACCAATACGTTCCAAAAATCTGCTCGCTAAAATGGGTTTTTTTATGGGGTCATATTTCGGGTTCTGTCGCTCACAGAGGTAACTGGTCGTGTTCTGCATAGCCCTTGGCCTAGCGATCATTTGTATACCTATCGGAAAAAAGTGGTTACTGTAGGTATCCTACAATACCGGATCAAAATTTAAACTTTACACACTTTCTCTAGCACTGGAAAATTAAGCAAATCGGTTAGTGCTTTTGCACTAGATGTCCTTTAGGGTGGGCCTTATGTGTCTTATAAAAGCACCATTTGCTCACGGGTTATTCCTGAGAAAACCCTTAAAAACCATGATTTTTGGGTTCGAAAAGTGCTTATTGTGGGACTTATCACTTCTATAGTTTCCAATCAAGGCAAATCGTAAACATTTAAGATGATGATCTTGAGGAACCTTGAAACTTTCTTCAGTATCATTATCCGTTACCGAGATTCAAAGGTTCGAAGTTATCATATTTGTGCACGTAAAATATGCCCAATTTTTAATCGACTTATTGAACACATGTCAAGGGTCTAGGGTAATTGAAAGTGTTTTGAGGTGTTCATCTATAAAACGGTATCTGTGTATAATGGACACATCATGCCCAAATAAATATGTCCAAAGTGGTACTGTAGTGACCAGAAATCGGCTGGAAAGGGTCTTAACATGCGTGAAAGGACTTAAAGTGATTTCCAAAAACCATGTAAAACTGAAAGATTGCATATTCAGTAAAATATTTTTGCCCTTTTAGACAATCATAAGCCGTGTGATTTCGGTGAATTGCGATCGATGAGCAAAGTATCCAGAAAAAATGTAAACTAAACGATTTTGTGTTAACACTATGTTACGCGTGCAGACGACATGCCGCAGTGGCAACACCGGTTCCCGTCGGATGACCGAAGTTGAGCACTGTTTGGCTTGACGAGCACTTGGACGGGTGACGTCCGGATCTGCCGAGCGCTGTTGGCAAGCGGGCTGTACTCAGCCCTTGTGAGGCCAGTTGTGAAGCTACTTGACTAAGAAGTGCGGACACCCAGAATTTTTGATCTGGCGAGGTACGGTGGAGACAGTGATAGTGGGGAAGAAAGACAAAAGGAGGCAGTGTAAGTGAGAGAGGAGATAGTGGCAAGGGGGACATACTGTAAATCAGTGGGAGAAAGGAGACTGTGAGAGACAAATATAGACAGTGTCAGTGAGTGGGAGATGTTGAGTATGATGGCTTAGCTGCAAAGAGAGACTGGGTAAGAAGATTTAGAATGTTCTGTGTTAAAGTGTGCGAATTTGTTCACACAACAAAATGCTTAGCGAGAAAAGCGAAATGAGGATTGTGGCAGCTGGTTCCCGACTTTTCTGTCAGAGGAACACATTGGCCTTTTGTTGCTCAGACAGCAGCATTTTCTCTGTGGTAATATTCTGTTTGAATTTTATTTTGGAATTTATCTAGAGATTTTTGTTGTTGTATGTTCCCAGCATTTCCAACACCCTTTCAACCCGTTTCACCCAATATAAGTATGATTTGAATGCGAACTTGACAGAAATTACCGAAATCTGTGACGGACTGACAATGTCGTTTAGATGCTCTGAATTATCCGTATAATTAACTATCAGCGCATTCATGAAATACTTCGTAATTCTGACGTAGGGCTTGTTTGACGCAGTGGGAATGTATCACTGGCCAGCAGAATAAAAGAAGCGGTCTCAGCTAATGGTGGGCGCTGTGACGTAGTTGGTGGCATGATATCGACAGGATTATCAAACAGACGCTTTGACGGTTGCAGGTATACACATTTTTGAAGATGGCACCGCACTGTTTTTGCCTTTTGTGAAGGTGGATCTGACTTGTGGTATTTTTATTGTACTGAACAATAATACACAAATATTACTGAAAGTTCGTTATTTGTGTAGATAAAATCAGGTCAGAGAACAAATACAGGGTATCCATGAAAGTGGTTCCTGATTTAAAAATAAAATATTTCGCAAACTAAGAGCAATAGACGATTGCTCCGAATGGCTACGTTAATTGTGAAAAATGGTTCAAATGGCTCTGAGCACTATGGGACTTAACAGCTATGGTCATCAGTCCCCTAGAACTCAGAACTACTTAAACCTAACTAACCTAAGGACATCACACAACACCCAGTCATCACGAGGCAGAGAAAATCCCTGACCCCGCCGGGAATCGAACCCGGGAACCCGGGCGTGGGAAGCGACGTTAATTGTGAAGGTAGTAAGAATTTTATACAGAAATTTCGAAGCAATAGCTGTGAACAGATGGTACGGTCATCGTAATACTTAGTGCCTGTAGATAGTACTCCGAAGCCCAGGGCGATTATCTCCACTGCTGAAACGTAAAAGGAGGTTAGCGTACCAAAGGAAGAGGTTGAAATCATGTATTTGGTTGAACAACATGTTTTTATGGTGCTGGAACACCAGAAGTTAGAACACTGTCTTACGGCAACAAGGTGCAGTTTTCAAACACGACTTGATGTTCTAAAAGGACGCGATGCGAATACTGTTCGCAAGCTCGTCACCAACTTCCAACGGACAGGCAACTTTTCTGATAACGTAGCTGGGAATGTTGGTCACAGGCAAACCATAGTTAATCCTGAAAATGTCTCAACGGTTCTGGACTTACTCACCAAAATTCAACGAATTCCGTCCGAAGAATTGCAGCAGACACTGATTTGAAATGTTCGAGCACGCAGAAAATGTCGACAAGGGAAACTTTCCATTGCAGCCCCCCCCCCCCCCCCCCCATGTTTAGTGGGAAAATGGCGCAGTAGATATCCTGTCAAAAACTGAACGTACGTTAAGCATGAAAACAAGAGGAAGGTATACTGAACTGCAAAAAAAGAAGCAAAATAGAAACAGTGAACTATCTAAGCTCAAGATGTGGAACATCGAGCGACTTGCCAGAACCACGACGTCGTGGTTGTGTGGTCACGGTGATAGACTGCAAAGCGTGTTCAAATTTTCCTTGTGCTCCATTTTTTTCACAAATTTATAAACTGCCCGTCAGGTCATTGACGTGTCATCGTCTTCTGTAGTCTTGGCAATTGCCATGCCATACACTGGTTATAGAATATGAGATATATGGTAGGAAGATATTATCGGAGCAAATAAATGTGATGAATAGTGAGAGCAGGTGAGATGCCACATACAGCTCTCACGGAAATGAAAACAACAGACAAATTGGTGTGGACTATATTACGACAAAGGAATTCGAGAGTCATAACTTACAAAACAAAACCCAAGAGTCATAACATGTGGTACTCGTGCAGAACAAATAGGAGGTACGTACGTCTGGAGGTTCCTTCCGTTGAAAACGGACGTTACACCACGACACAGACACAACTTTTAATACAACAAACAGACACGTCGATGACCCGACAGACAGTTCATAATTTCAGTGACATTTGAATCCGGATCTCCCCCTTCGCAGACCAACATCGTAACCACATGACCACGGCACCATGGCTATTCAAATTCGTTCGATGTTGCACACCTTGAGTTTGGACTGTTTACTGTTTCTGTTTTGCTTCTTTTTTCACAGTTCAGTACACCTTCTTCCTGTTTTCATACTTGATCTCTGTTCAGTTTTTGACGGCCATATTGCTACTAAACCAGAGGGGAATGCGATGGGGCGTTTCCCTTGTGAGACAGATCTTATGCTTGTTTTGATTCGAATTCTAGGCCCACGAGTTGTGCAACAGAGAGCTGACTTTGCGAATAAGATTCTCACAATGATTGATGATAACGGATTTGATGCTGGCCTCGTGTATAAACAGAATTGGCGATTTTGGGGTTCCGAAAATCTGCATTTGTGTGAGGCGAACCCACTGTATTCTGCAAACTTAACTGTTTGGGCTGCAGTATGCGACAGAGGCATTATTGGACCTTTTTTATGCGAGAAACGGTCATTATTGAACGTGACGTTGCAATTTTGAAACAAATTGTCGCCACACAGCTTTGGATGATCGACCAGGTACCGAGTGGATCATGTAAGATGGAGCCAGACTGAACAGGTGTTTCGCTTTCTTGAGGAATATGGCGCCTTGTCACGGTCCGTGCGCCCCCCTCCTCCCCCCCCCCCCCCCCCCCCAACGGCGGAGGTTCGCGTCCTCCCTCAGTCATGGATGTGTGTACTGTCCATAGCATAAGTTCGTTTAAGTTAGATTCAGTAGTGTGCAGGCTTAGGGTCCGATGACCACAGCAGTTTGCTCTCATAAGACCTTACCACAAATTTACAAATTTCCGTTCGATTATTTTCAGATTTACAAGCGCAGGGATGGGTTGGCATCTATATTCGCCCGATAGGACTCCTTGTGACTACTTTCTGTGAGGCACATTGAAAGACTGTCTCCCAGAACTATCTCACCACCATGGACGAGCTTGAATCGGCGATATGTGTGGCATCTGAATTCATTTCCGTTGCGACACTACAGGCTGTGTTGGAAAAGTTCATTCTTGGTTTACGCCACCTCCACACTGCGAGTGGTGGACATTTCGAGAAGACTGTTACGTGATTGCAATGTCTGCTTGCAGAGGTCGAGATTGATTATGCACGCTGATACTGTACCACCTGACCAGCGTACAGGGCCACCTGTTAGCAGCTTTTTGAGTTAGCTGTAAAGTTCTATATAAAATACTTACAGCTTTCACAGTAAGCATACCTTTTGTTACACTCGTCTATCGATCTTAGTTTCGGTCAACGGCATATTAGTCACATGCTAGCGCCTCCATTCCATCCATCTCACCGACGACTCTTTCTGTCCGCTCTGTGTCGTCTTCTATTCGGATGCGCACGGCCTGTCATGTGCTGTGACAAGCAGATGCTGGGACGTTGTACAATGTATGCTCGCGCTCCTGTTGCGACGACAGCCAGAGTCTGTCACGCCAGACGAACTCCTACACCCAGATACCACTTACTTTCCCACTACAAGAACGAACGCCGTCAACTGGCTGAAGGGCATGGTGCTGTATTACATTTTGCAAGCCGCTGCCGGAAACGCTCAGGACTTCTGGGTCCACCTGACAACAACTCATGAGGCGTTCTGCCACCACGCATTATACCGCACGCGACTATCAAACTATTTAGGCGCATTATTCGAGGATTCTCCCGCCCATTGGGGCGTTCCGAGTGCTAGAAAGCACACTTAAAAACGATTCACGGCACACGTTTGATCCTCAGATACCGTTATATAAAACTAAATAAATACATGGGAAACATATATAGATGTATACTTATAAGAAAGTGAATTTGATCCAATAAAGTTCTCTAGACCCTATCGAACCCCTTTCTTTTCCTTGGCGCTGGGAGAGCGAGAACAGGTCATTGAGGCCAGGCCTAGGAAGACGACCCCTGTCGTCTTTGCCTCCGTCCATTCTCTCCGGCCCTTATTAAATAAAAGATTTAACACACGTAAAAAAATATATTAATTTCGAAATCAGGGGCTCCTTCGCTGGACACCCTCTAGATCTGTGGACCTACAACTGTAACAGCATGTATATACATTACTGAATGGTATAAATACTGATTGCATCAGTTACTAAGGTGTACCGACATAACGCATTTGTGTTATGACTATTGTTCAATTACCCTCAGTGGCGGATTTAAAAATTTTGCGCCCCTAGGCGCACCATATTATATGCGCCCCCCCCAAAAAAAACTTATTTTAAATAATAACTGTTACCCGATCACTTCACAATTGCCGTTTTGGGTGGGAGCGCTGTGAGATGTTTCGGTACTCTGCTGTTCGTTATACTGAAGGACGCGTCAGCGGTCTAGTTGCGCTCAATCAAAGTGGAATATGGTTCCTGAACTGTACTTGGTGTATGGCAGCGGATAAAACAAACTTAAAACTGCACTGCGTTAACACATTCTTCTGTCGAAAGACAACAGAAACGATCACAAGGAAAGTAACTTTTCTTTTATGGCTTAAAAATTCAGCAGAGCGCGTAGGAGACAACGTATTTTTGTTATATATTCACTTTTAATTTGTTCTTTTACACGAAACTGTTGAAAATGAAAGTAAAAAAAATTGTGTTACTATCAAAAAATTGAAGCGAACGTGTCATACATTAGAAATTGAAACTTACTTTTACAGAGATGCGTTCAAAATTAAAATTAAACTGTCGTTTTACGATCTAATAACTTGAATGTGTAGCAGATAAAACAACACGTTCGGTATTAATACGTGAATCTATAGGAAAGCGTACAAAATGAAAATGAAGTAGAGATTTCGGTGCACGAACTAATAACTAAATACAGACGAACAAACGCAGAACTGGATTTGCTATTGCATAATTTCACAGACTAGTGTGGAAAAATCAAATTTGTTTTATAATCTAATAGTTAACGTGTAAAGCATTAGGGAGTGTGTAGCTAGATGCTGCATAATAAGTGCACACAATACCATTAATCTATATTAGGGCTGAACGGTTCTGTACTGCAGGTACTGCTCTCATTCTAGCTCTTTCTAACGGTATTAGCAAAGCTTTTACGTATTTATCGATAGAACTGAACTACGTTATTTATTAACACTTTTTCATCTGAGCGTACTTTTCGATGACGTATAATTCCTCGATAACTATACATTTCAACAGAAGCCAAGAATACGCATGAGTCGTCATATACTACAGTATCAGTATGACCTGACTGTACAGCGCCGGGCGACCTGGGTCATCCGGGTATTTTTTAGTGTTGTCGGGCGCCTTCGTTCAGGTCTGCACGTAAACGAGGTTTAGTTCCGCGTTCTGCCATCGGCAATCGTAAAATAAACAGGTAATACGTAGTTTGTAAATCCATTGATTGTGCTCCAAGTTATAATAAAAATCACATTATAATCTCAAATTTTCAAAACTAATATGAATAAATAAACAAACTCACCAGTCAGCAAAGTTTGCGTCTGGCTTTGATGGCAGAAAACTCGTTGATCGTATCTTCATAGTTCAGACGGTTATCAGTTAGGAGATCGGCTTCGATGTGAAGAGTGGACAAGCCGTTCAATCTCTCCCCAGACAACGTAGAACGTAGGTACGATTTTAGTCTTTTAAGAGCCGAAAACAAGCGTTCTGCTGAACAATTTGTAAGTCTCACAGATAGAAATATTCTAAGAGCAATGTCAACATTCAGGACACGGACTATAACCTCTCTTTTCGTAAAAACTTACTCATTCCGGCTGGTATATCACTAATCTCAGAAGATTTCAAAAGTTCCGCGAAATGTACACATTCAATAGGGAAGGAATGCTCTAAATCTGTGTCATATGACGCTTGGAGTTTTGCTGCACGTTCAGCAATATCGTCAGGTGAACTGCTCTTAAGGTTACTGAAAACTGTGAAGGAGTCCAACAGTGTTCTATAGCTTTCCTTCCTCCTATCTTTTATAGGTGGATTCATAGACTAAGCTACAATGCCCATGGATTTATTTTCATAATAATCGAACATGCCACGAATAGATGCAATAAATCCAACAAATGATTCATTTAATTCATGCACTATTTTATTGATAATATTTACACTTTGCAATTTCAGATTTACACTGTTAAATCTCTGGAGTATGTCCTTCCAAACTGTCATCATGAATACTGTTTATGCTCTGCTGAGTTGATTCAATAAAGCTGAAGCCTCATTTCGCACAAGTGGTTTTTCAAATGGATTATTGGCAATACGTGTGAGGGCATTGATAATGCCCTGCCAGTTTCCATACAGACTTACGCACACTTCCTTCGAACCTGCGACCGTAGCGGTCGCTCGGCTCCAGACTGTAGCGCCTAGAACCGCACGGCCACTCCGGCCGGCCTGACATATTGCTTGTGTTGTCATATGACTGGCCTCTACAGTCAGTAATATCGATGGAATGTATAGACAGGACTTTTAGTAAGACCTCAGCTAAGTTTTCGGACTTGTGTCCTGAGTTTGGTAAAAACAGAAGGAAACGTTCAGCAGTTCAACACTCTCGTTCATATATCTTAATGTGAAAGATAATTGATCAATATGTGAAATATCCGCAGTAGAGTCTACTATTATAGAGAAATATTTGGCCTGTCTTATTTCACTTACGATAATTCTTTTTATTTGTTCAGAAAGAAGCTCTATTATTTCATCACAGATTGTCGAATATAATTTCTGTGTCCCTGCCCTGGATTTCCATATCGTTCAATGAGCTCGGCGAGAAAAGGATCAGATTCGGCTATAAATTGACCATTATGTAATGAATGGAAGCTTTCAACCTGGCCACGTAGGGGAAATCAATGACTTATTAGCTTCTTCACTACTGCAAACACGCTTTTCAACACACTGCGACAGTACATTTTTTCTGCCTCAGCATATGACTCGAAATGGTTATCTATTGTTCCAAGTGACTTTTTTCTTTTAAGAGTGATAACTCAGAATTTTTGTGTTCAAGTGAATTCTCATGATGAGATAAAATATTTTTCCAATCTGCAATACGATTAGTAGCGATCGCAGCCTTATCTCCGAACAATTTACAAGGTGAAAAAAAAAAAAAAAAATGCACCGGTGCTACAAGAGTATACTAGAAAATCTCGCAACGTTGATTCACCATTTAAAAGTTTACGGCAAAATACATTTTGTTCAAATATCTGGTTTTGTCGCCTATTGATACTTGAATTAGAAAAATCACCGTTACAGTTTTGGTTACTGCCATGTTGTAAGAGAATGTCGATTGTTGATTCATTGACACACCATTCTGCAAGATCATCACTAACGAGGTTATTTCTTTTTGTAATGTCTGACTCTACACTTAGTTTTTCGTGAAACCCGAAATCAGGAACAATTTGCTTTTCTTCATTTTTAACATTTGTTTCGCTTGTATTTACTTCTTTTACAACAGCTGCAGTGCCAGAAGCATCATCTGTACTACTTGAACTTGAAGTCGAACCAGCAACATTTTTTTGCGAAAAATTTATCTACTCTGCTAAGTGTTTTTAGAACATTGGCTTCTTGTTCTCGCCTTTCCTTCGATAATTTCCGAAATGCCGCCCCACTTAATTGCATTTTTCGGTGTTATGCATCTTAAGACACTTACAAAATTGTCAACCAACATTCAAAACAAAAGAAAAAAAATTGTAAAAGGAAATAAAGAAAGACTGTATCCAATTCCAATCGCACTACACTGCACATGGGCACAAAGCTTTTTACTTTAAACTCGGCACACGAGCACAAAGATTTTTCCTTTAAATACGGATCGATAAACTGACCAGTTCGGATTACTGGACGTAACAGTTTTGAAAGAACGGCAATGCAGAATAATTTAATTTCATTGTCGCCGGTTTCTCTGTTGTCAGTGAACAGTAGAAGCACAACTGCCGGCTGGAATTCGTCTCGTAAAGAAAACGGGACAGTCCCTTTTTTGGCTTCTGTTTTCCACGTCGCCAGAATTTTAGTTGGGATGCAAATATGTTCTGAATATTCTTGACACTGTCTTTCTAATTTTAAAAGCGAATAATTTTTGCAATTTCTTGCAGTGAGGTGTGCTGTATCGACTCTTATCCCACTTATTCTTATAACATTTTAGCGATTTCTGTGGGTAGAGAAGACAGACTACAAACTTTAACTAGTCTTGTTAGCAGTTGATGTGGTGTGTTGTCATTTGTGCGAATAGTGCTGTTGTGTCTATACGCAAAAGCCTCTTTTGTTCCAATATAAAATAAAAATAACCTTTCCTCGAAGAAAAAAAGCTTAGTTAAGAAGTTTAATTATAAAATTTGCAATGCCGAGTACTATTCGATTGCACAGAGTGGGAACTTTGATACCGTGCCGGCTTGCTATCTTCTCCTTTTTTCGACAAAAACGTAGATAAGTAAACAACTAAATGAAATTTTTAAACTGTTGTCAAGTGTATTTCACACATTATTAGATATTCTACTTATGTTATTTTCGTATAAACATATGTTTAAAAATGTAAATTCCCGGTATCAACATGTTTTGTTAAACGGATTCATTAAATCAAAGCTCAGATATTGAAGACCACAGAGCTTCCACGTTAATCACGGTAATGGAGGGTTGACTGATACTTACCCGTAATTTCTACAGGAAACTTAAGTATAGTCCGGTTTTACATACTGAGGCCCACACATGTTACAGTATTTAAAAAACTGCTGATTAGTTTATCAAAGCTTTTCAGGGGGCCCGGTATTTTCACGGGGAAAATATGGTAGGGTTAAGTAGAAGCCGACAACATTCTCGGAATAATAACGTTTCAAACATTGTATTGTAGATTGCCACACTGACAGCTTACATCAAAATATTTTGATTAATCATGAAGATGATACCAGACAGAAACCCAATGTTAAATTTCTAATCAGTCACCAAGTTAACTATGTATATTTCCAAGCTTGTATTGTCGAATTTCGTTCTTAAGGCTTATTTAAACTAGCAAGTTGTTTAACAATATTAAAAATTTTTGTCGTTTGTAAGCGCAATTATTTTAAAACATAAAAAGATAAAATGAGTACAGAGCAAAAAATGCCGTCCTCCTTAAGGTACCTCCCCTAGGACTGCGCCTAGTGGGCCTATACGTAAATCCGCCACTGATTACAGTGGCCATGAACGATAAAAAGCTGTTTTTAATAACGTCATGTACGGACGGTGTCATTTTAAAAAAGATTTTAACGACGTGTGAAGCCGTAAGGCTGCCAACACTAATCAAGAATGTCTGTTAGCCCAAACTAGTAATCACCCCAAATAAAGAATATTTCATGTGCGATCTTGAGTTTATAGGTTTTCAATCCCTAACAAAAATAATAAATTTGCAACAGACAGAGGCTCTCCTCGTCGACAATGTCAAAAACTTCATATCCAAGGGAGTTGTGGATTTGGAATTCTAAATTATTAATGGGGGGCACGTATTCAAATCAACACAGGTAAATCTCAAACAGAGAGACACATTCGAATGTTTCTTTAAAATGTGATTTTCTTTAGAACGCTGGGCGGTACGTCGCTTGACCACCTCACTGTAGTTCCCTATTGGTTTGGGGCAATACTGTGAGTGTAGTACGGTTCGATATGTGGGAAAAACGCGACTGCCATACAGCCGTAGCTTCAGCGGATCTGCACTGTAAGCCGGCAATAGGGCTCTGGAGTTTTATTCACTCGCTTTTTCTCTTTGTTCTGTGTTAGCAGCCTGATACAGCTTATTTTCCGTCCCTTGAAGTCGGCAATTTATTTCGTTCCCGTATGTGGCCCGCACTCCTGTACTGCAGTCGTCCTGGCCTTTGTGCCGCCGGGCCAGCTTTCTTCTGCCAGGCTTCAGTGAATACAGTATAACCAAATCTCGCCTGCAGGGGAAACAGGCTGCAAGAGCTTACTGTCGGCAGAGTTACAATACACCTCCAAAGACGGAAACAAAAACTTCCTTAACTTTTTTTTTCTGTGGACTCCATACTCTCACCTTTACATCATATCCTTTCGAAACTACAAGAAAAAGTATTCTTTTAAGTTTTACGTGCACGTCTCCAATGTAATTAATGCTTGGAAATATTTTACTAGAGATTTTTCTCAGTAAACCCTCGGACATCTTTTGGAGATAACGTACGTGAAGAGTACGTGTGGTACTGATATCAAAGATCGAAAGCTGTCTGTCTAAGACTGTAAAATTTGACAGGAAACAGTTGAAAAAAGGAATCTCTTTAACTGGCTCTCTTGTTATGCTAAAATCTCCCCTCCCATCCCCCTTCACCAACTCTTTAAACAATCGAACTCCCTTATATAAAACAGCTTCAAATGCCTGATTACAAATGACTAAATGTGTTAATTATTTGAGTAGAGATAGTACTAAAGAAATGATAAACTAAACCGTCATAACTATATCTGAAGTTTTACTGTATAAACAGCGAAAGTGTAGTAAGCGATAAACTTGTCTTTTGTTTTGAGGGGGCGTCAGAGAGAAGTAGCTCCGAAATGATTTCAAATTATGTGTGAAGTTTGTTCGAAGCCGCCACATATATACACATCAAAAAAAGTTTTTCATCTCCCCGGTTCCCAGAACTCCTGAAGATAGATGTTGATTGTGGATATTGTATCACGAACACCGTCCCTTTAACTGTTCAGATATGTCACTATATCCACCCAAAGATGTAAACAACCATACATGAGCAGCGCTTATTAGACAGATGGGGTCCGACAGTCGATCAGTTCCAGTCATTCCACTAGGTAGGAGCTACATGGCTCGTGTTGTCTGTAGTTAAACCATGCCTAGACCGTCAATACCGCGGTTCGATCGCGTCCGCATTGTTACTTTGTGCCAGGAAGGGCTCTCAACAAGGGAAGTTTGCAGGCGTCTCGGAGTGCACATAAGCAATGTTGTTCGGACATGGAGGAGAGACAGAGTGACAGGAGCTGTCGATGACACGCCTCGCTCAGGCCACCCAAGGGCCACCACTACTGCAGTGTCTGACCGCTACCTGCGGAGTATGGCTCGAAGGAACCCTGACAGCAATGCCACCATATTCGTCCTACTGGCATAACCTGTTAATCCGACAGTCTGAAGACTAGCTGGCTGTGACTTGGAAGTTATGCGAGCAACACATACTTTTTCTGAAAGCAAGTTGGTTCTATTCAGCATTCCAGTGCACCGTATTATTGCCCATTGTTTTGGATGCAAAATCCTATTTTTCAACATAATACCCGTTCAATGCGACAGCCTTAGTCCACCTTTCCGGGAGGGCTTGTTTACTCACACGGTACCACTGTACTGGTCGACGTCAGAGCCAATGTCTTGCTGCATCAATAACCTCCCCATCATCCAAGTACTGCTTACTGCGGAGTGCATCCTTCGCTGGGCCAAACAGATGGGAGTCGACAGATGCGAGATCCGACAAGCTGTAGGGGGAAGGAGGGAGAAGAACTGTCCAATGATGTTTTCTGAGCTCCTCTTGCATGCGCAGACTTGAGAGGCCTTGCGTTGCCACGAAGAAGAATTTCGTTTGCATTTTCGTGGCGACGAACTTGCTGAAGTCGTTTCTTCAGTTTCCTGTGGGTATCACAATACTCTTCAGAGTTGATCGTTGCCGCATGAGGGAGACCATCAAAATAATAACCCGTTCAGGGTCCCAAAAGACCGCCGCCCTAACTGGCTGAGAGTGCAGCTTTGAACTTTTTCTTCCTAAGAGTAGTGGTATGGCGACACTCTGTGGACTTGCTGTTTTGTTTCTGGTTCGAAGTGACGAACCCATGTTTCATTGTCTGTGATGATGTTCGACAAAAAATTGTCACAATCACCCTCGTAACCCACAAACAGTCCAGCATAGATGGTCCTTAGTTGCTCTTTATGGCATTCTGTTAGGAGGCGAGGAATGCAGTGGGCACACTGCTTTGAGTACCGCAACTGGTGGAGGAGTATGTCAGGAGTACCAAGAGAGACGTCCATTTGAACAGCGATGTGTTAGATTGTGACCCATTGTTCACCTGAAATGAGAGTGTCCGCACGTTCCAACATTGCAGGAGTCACAGCTGTGTGTGGCTGACGGGCACACGGGTGATCAGACAGGTTTGTACACCATGGCTGTGCTAATGACAGACATCTAGCACAACGACTCACCGTGCTTTTGTTCATTGCCATGTCTCCACAGACATTCGGCTAGCGCCTATGAATATCTGCGATGCTGGTTTTCCGCCAAAAGAAACTCAATGACAGCTGTCTGCAATGAAACTCCGTTAGAGACACAATAGCGCTACACCTATCAGAAAACCTTAAAACTATAACGGCTGAAGCAGGAATGTTCCACGATGTCTCTCAGCAAATTCGGCGTTTTTTTAGACCAAAGCTGGCAGAGAAAAAAAGGTGAACGCCTGTCCTACGTTTGTATCATAGGTCTCAGCTGTCGAACTGCACATCCTCTGCGGTGTGGCGGCCGTTCACGGCGTATTCGCCGAAACTACTATTATCCCTTCTCCTGCCTGCGCCGGTTTTGTGCACACTCTGTCCCCTCCTAATAATGTGGCATGACAGTATAGGGTGGGGACCACATTTGGTCTCATGGGGGATAACAGAGTGTTGACTTTCCACTCACGGTGTGGGGGCGGTATTACGGAGGTGTAGCGCTGCAGTGAGCGAGTTTTTTCGAGTACAGAGCTATGTGGCTGGTCCGGAGGCGGTTCTGCAGCAGGACAGGTGCTAGAAGCGCAGTCTGGTCGCGCCGAGAATCGGTAACGAGCCGTCTTTTTCTGGCCGCTCCACTCCTCGGAGGGTCGGCTGCGATGAAGCGCCGCTAATTGTAGTCCCGCAGCTAATGCCGGCGGGGCCTCATTCTGGCAGCGCCGCACCCTGTGAAAGGCTGTAATGAAACCTGCGCTGCGCCGCACCGCGCTGCCCACTGTGGGCTGCCAACTCCTGGCTGCCGCACTCTGGCGAACGCCCAGCTGCTAAAGACACAAACTTGGCATATACTCTGGTCCAAAATATTATAACGTTGGGATATAGGCTTCCCTGCGCGACAGGCATGTTGTGATGGAACAATCTGTCTTGCAAAGCAGCCTACCTGTCAGGGGCTAGAAGCGATTTCCCAGGCCCCGACATGTGTGCGTAATAGCATACTGCGCCACTTTTGTTTCATGATATGGTACATTTGGAGCACAGCATTCTGTGGTAGTGGACTGTGAAAAACTGGTAAAGAAGAGAACTGAAGCATTTGAGATGTGGTGCTACAGAAAAATTTTAAAAATTAGGTGGACTGCTAATGTAAGAAATGAGGAGGTTCTCTGCAGAATAACAAAACAAAAAAAAAAACGTTAAGAAGAAGGGACAGGATGGTAGGACCTCAGTTAAGACATCGCAGAATATCGCCTATGGTCCTAGAGGGAGCTGTAGAGGGTAAAAACTGCAAGGGAAAACAGAGATTAGAATATACATAGCAAATAATTGAGGATGTAGGTTGCAAGTGCAAAGAAAACCACTAGGGATTAGCAATTAGCTATTCTGGATGCCACGGATTCGATAGACCCTTGACTGATTTGCAAAGGTAGCTGCTTCAGCTTCAGACCATGTGCATCTGGAAGCAGAGATATTAACGTGAGCCACATGGGGTAGACGTGGGGTCTAGGGCGTCTTGCCATAGTTGACTCGGCTACTCCCCCCCCCCCCCCCTCTCCCCCGTCAGATGTTCTAGTCCTCCCTCGGGCATGTGTGTGTGTGTGTGTGTGTGTGTGTGTGTGTGTGTGTGTATGTGTGTGTGTATGTGTGTTGTCCTTAGCGTAAGTAACTTTGAGTTAGATTAAGCAGTGTGTAAGCCTAGGGACCGATGACCTCAGCGGTTTGGTCCCTTAGGAACTCACAAAAAAATTTCCAAAATATTAACGCGAGTGGACTATCATGTCCTGCGAAGAAATTCATCTGGCTCTAGCCTTGTGTTGCAGTTATCCTGGAAGATCCCAAGGCCGTTGTGGATGTCATCAAACATTAAGTCATGCAGGGCTTTCACAATAACGTTCACATAGTCCACAGAAATGGCAGATAGGTGCGAAAACTATCCCATAATCAGTTTAATATCTCGTGGATCCAAACTGCTACAATAATGGTAGCAACCCTGAAGAAAACTCAGCATAGGCTCATGAGATCTGTAGATCTAGAAAAAGTTTTCAATAATGTACACTACTGGCCATTAAAATTGCTACACCACGAAGATAACGTGCTACAGACTGGCAATGTAACCGACAAGAAGAAGATGCTATCACATGCAAATGATTAGTTTTTTCGAGCATTCACACAAGGTTGGCGCCGGTGGCGACACCTACAACGTGCTGACATGAGGAAAGTTTCCAACCGATTTCTCATACACAAACAGCAGTTGGCCGGCGTTGCCTGGTGAAACGTTGTTGTGATGCCTCGTGTAAGGAGGAGAAATGCTTACCATCACGTTTCCGACTTTGATAAAGGTCGGATTGTAACCTACCGCGATTGCGGTTTGTAATATCGCGTCATTGCAGCTCGCGTTGGTCGAGATCCTATGACTGTTAGCACAATATGGAATCGGTGGGTTCAGGACAGTAATACGGAACGCCGTGCTGGATCCCGACGGCCGCGTATCACTAGCAGTCGAGATGACAGGCATCTTATCCTCATGGCTGTAACGGATCGTGCAGCCACGTCTAGATCCCTGAGTCAACAGATGGGGACGTTTGCAAGACAACAACCATCTGCGCGAACAGTTCGATGTTTGCAGCAGCATGGCCGATCAGCTCGGAGACCATGGCTGCGGTTATACTTGATTCTGCATCACAGCGAGGAGCGCCGGCGATGGTGTACTCAACGACGAACCTGGGTGCACGAATGGGAAACCATCAGTTTTTCGGATGAATCCAGGTTCTATTTACAGCATCATGTTGGTCACATGCGTGTTTGGCGACATCGCTGTGAACGTACATTGGAAGCGTGTATTCGTCATCGCAATACTGGTGTATCACCTGGCGTGATGGTATGGGGTGCCATTGGTTACACGTCTCGGTCACCTCTTGTTCGCATTGGCAGTACTTTGAACAGCGGACGTTACATTTCAGATGTGTTATACCCCGTGGCTCTACCCTTCATTCGATCCCTGCGAAACCCTACATTTCAGCAGGATAATGCACGACCTCATGTTGCAGGTCCTGTACGGGCCTTTCAGGATACAGAAAATGTTCGACGTGTTGAAGCTGCATAGGCAGCTGTACCTGTACACGCCATCCAAGCTCTATTTGACTCAATGCCCAGGCGTATCAAGGTCGTTATTACGGCCAGAGGTGGTTGTTCTGGGTACTGAATTCTCAGGATCTATGCACCCAAATTTCGTGAAAATGTAATCACATGTCAGTTATAGTATTATATATTTGTCCAATGAATACCCGTTTGTCATCTGCATTTCTTCTTGGTGTAGCAATTTTAATGGCCAGTAGTGTATAATGGAGCGAGGTGTTCGAAATCCTGAGAAAAATAGGAGTAAGCCATAGGGAAGGGCAAATAACATACAATATGTACGAGTACAAATAGGAAACAATAAGACTGGAAGACAAAGAACGAAGTGATCAGCGTAAAAAGGTATAAGGCAGTGATGCATTCCTCTGCCCTTAACTTTCAGTCTATACGTAGAAGAGGTAACGACGGAAATAGAAGAAAGTTGGAAGAATGGGATTAAATTTTAGAGTGAAAGGGTATCAATGGCAAGATTCGCTGATGACAATGCTATTCTTACCGAGGGTGAAGTAGAAGTTCTGTTGAATGGAGTCTAATGAGTACATTGCATGGACTGAGAGTAAATCAAGGAAATATGAAGGTAATGAGAAGTAGGAGAAATGGAGTAACGAGAAACTTAACATCAAAATTGGTTGTACGACGTAGATGAAGCTAAGGAATTCTACTCACTTGCAAGAATGGACGAAGCAAGGAGGGCATAAGAAGCAGACTAGCACAAGCGAAGAGTGCTTTCCTGAGCAAGAGAAGTCTACTCGTGTCATAGATAGGCCTTAATTTGTAGAACAAATTTCTGATAATGTACGTTTGGAGTACAGAGTAGTCTGGCAGTGAATCTGAACATTGAGAAAACCGGAACAGAAGAGAATCGAAGCGTTCGAGATGTGGTGAGGAGATAAGGATTGTGGCCGTTCTTCGTAGCAGCTCTTGCAATAAGAGGATATTTGGCATGTGTAGTGCCCATTCCCACCGATTTGTACCATGGAGCACATGTGGCATGTGTTGAGGAGGCGTTCTGCATCGCGTCCGCAAGCGCCAGTGACCATCTAGCAGTTGTCAAGCTGCTGTGACGGAACATTCTACCACAAGAACTCCTTACCAACCTTGTGGCCACTATAGGACCATATATTGCCGTCCGTGGTGATCACACATTCCTTTACAAAGTCCAGAGGACTATCAAAAATTGTGGTAATTTCAATTTAATTATTGTCTTTGGATGAAAGTGTCATTTCTGTTCGTCTCATTGCGTTTCTTTCCATTACCTTCTGTACTATACTGTAGGAGTTCTTTCTATGTTTGGTCCAAGTTTCATCGAGTTCCGTTACTTCGCAGTGACAACTAGTGTGAAAGTTACTTTCGTTTTTAAGTTTAGCACGCCAGTGTACATATTTAAAACTTAAATTAGAAACGTAGGCTACAGTTTGGATGCTGCAGCTACGCTGTGCGACATAACCATTTCGTTTGACTACTACACTTCTCGAGTTGCATATTTCAATACATTACCTGTTAGAGGCACTTTTTGTTCTGCTTGTTATTGCTCCAATTTTTCGCATTTATAAGCGTGACACAAATAGTTTTCCTTTGTACGTTGCACAAAAACAGGGACGTATATGCAATGTTGCCGAATGACATGTTTGTTTAAATGGGAAGATGTAACTTTGATAGCAAATATAATTGTCCGATTATAAACAAATGGTTCAAATGGCTCTAAGCACTGTGGGACTTCGTGTCTGCGGTCATCACTGCCCTAGACTTAGAAACTACTTAAGCCTAACTAACCTAACGACATCACACACATCCATGCCCGAGGCAGGATTCGAACCTGCGACCGTAGCAGCAGCGCGGTTCTGGACTGAAGCTCTTATAACCGCTCTGTCACAGCGGCCAGCCCGATATAGACAAACACGTCATTCGGCAACATGGCGGATAAAAGAGAACGTGTCTGTGTAAAGCTTATAAATGCAAGAAATTGAAGCAATAACAAGCAGAATAGAAAGTAAGCGCAAATAACGAGTAATATATTGTAAATATACAACTCGTAAAGTGCAGTAGTTAAACAAAATTGTCATTTCCCGTAAGGCAGCGGCGGCATCCTAACTGGAGTCGAAATTTTTAACGATGTGCTAACTATTGAAGATTTGCATATGTAATGCGTCACTTGAAGATTGGCGAAAGCTCGAAACTCCAATTAGTATAAATAAAAATAAGCCCACCAGACAAAAAATTAGTCACCCATAGAAAATCATTACGACCATAGTTTAATGTCGTGTAATTCCGCTCCTGGACTTGATAACGGACTGGATTCGGTTAGGAAGCCGGCCAGAGTGGCAGAGCGGTTCTGGGCGCTACAGTCTGGAACCGCGCTACCGCTACGGTCGCAGGTTCGAATCCTGCCTCGGGCATGGATGTGTGTGATGTCCTTAGGTTAATTAGGTTTAAGTAGTTCTAAGTTCAAGGGGACTGATGACCACAGCAGTTAAGTCCCATAGTGCTCAGAGCCATTTGAACCATTTTTTTTTTTTGATTCAGTTAGGAAGTGAGTCCATATGGCTGTACGGTTACGTCGCATGCAGTTTTAGACACTCGCTGAGGGTTAGATCGAGCAGTTCCATCAGACTGCGGTGATACTAATGTCGGAGTTCTACCCGCTGTTCCAACATGTGTCACAGATTTTGTATGGGGTTCAAGTCAGGTGATTTCCGAAGCCAGTCGAGATGTAATGGGGTGGGGAAGTGTTCAGAACTACATATTCTCCCAGGCCGATGAACGTTACTGTGCCGCGCTGTCAAGGGCGCCTTGTCACGGTCCGTGCGGCTCCCTCGTCGGAGGTTCGAATCCTCCGTCGGGCATGGGTGTGTGTGTTGTCCATAGCGTAAGTTAGTTTAAGTTAGGTTAAGTAGTGTGTAGGCTTAGGGGCCGATGACCTCAGCAGTTTGGTCCCGTAAGACCTTACCACAAATTTCAATTTTCAAACGTTGCTGTTGGCGTCTTGAAAAATAGGGGTATCAATGACCTCTTGCGAGGTGACCGACTCCAAATGTTCATTACATGCAGTTCCCGTCACAGTGTTCTCTCGCTAATAGGTTGAGAAGGCACTCCGTTCAGTGCCTGCAACAATTCCTATCGTGTTTTAGAGCGATTTCGATTCACAAGCCGTGAAACGCTTTTCTCGACCTTTCTTCGACTACAGTTCTGACGTGTTTCGTGCCCACGTGTGTTACACCAATGGATGTAGTGACGTTGAGCAGTCCGCCGCGAACCACCAGCAAATCTAGAAACTTTACACACTGTACGGGCATCGGCACGGCCATACACGATGCCCCTTTTTGCCACTCTGTCACGTCCTTGCATTTACCCACGTTTACGAACAATGTCCGCTTGAGACGTTGATGTCCCACTGATCGCTACTTACTTGTGGTAATGTAGAGGGAGTGAGCGCGCGGCTGAGCACATGGCTCGATAACTGCACCATTTGTAGAGGCTTAAGTATTCATTTCTGCATGAGCACTGGGGTGAAAAATTTTTCGTCCGGATGACCTTATGTAAAAACAGAATGTTTGCCGTATTTCTTAAAGTAATACAATCTACAACCACGGAGCTCAATAATCAGTAAAATGGGTGAATTAGTATTCAGCCTCACAAGTTCTTCGAAGTTGTTGACAAACAAAAGCGGAAAGAAACTAGAATATCGGTAATAAGGTCAATGAGAGAAGCTGTCATTTAAATTGGAAGTAAAATTTTGCCAATCGCTCTGACTAAAAATCCTAAGAAGTTTCGTCCATAGAAAAGACAGCGGATAGAAACCATCTATTCGTTCGCTCACTTGCCGTACTGGCACCGAAACTGAAGATGGCAGAGTGAAATTCGAAATTTTGCAATTGATCTTCCGATTTCGTTCCCTTTCAGAGGGTCGTAATACGGTTTCTCCTTTCCATCATTCCACAAACGGAGAAAGCACAGATACTGGGGTAAGCCATCGCGAATAGAAAATCAGTCAAATAGTCAGTCAACAGTGGAAAGGCATGTGAGCCAGGTGAATTACCGGTGACATTCTACAGAAATTATGGGAGAGAGCTTGCAGCGGCAGAGTATCGGAGGTCGCTGGAGCAACACAGTGCCAAGCGGCTGGAAGAAAAACCCGGTCGTTCGCATCCTCAAGAAGAGTCGACAGACAGATGTACATAACTATAGACCTATGTCGTTCGTCGTTGACGTCAATCTGCTGCAGGATTACGCTGCATGTTTTATGTTCACGTATTACGCCGGTTTTGGGGAACGAAAATCTTCTCTAAGAAAAATCAGCATAGATTCCGTCAACAGAGATAGTACGGAGCTCAGCTCGCTCTGTTCGTTTATGAAATCTCGAGCACCTCAGGCAAAGACTTCCAGGTTGACCGAGCGGAGTGCCGCAGTGGTTAGCACTCTGGACTCGCATTCGGGAGGACGACGGTTCAAACCCGCGTCCGGCCACCCTGCTTTAGGTTTTCCTTGGTATCCCTAAATCGCTTCAGGAAAAAGTCGGGATGGTTCCTTCGAAGGGCACTCCCGATTTCCTTCCCCATCCTTCCCCAATCCGAGCTTGTGTTTCGTCTCTAATGGCCTCGTTGTCGACGGAATGTTGAACACTAATCTCCTTCTCCTTCCCCTTCTCCTGTCAGGTTGGTGTCGAGTTTTTGGCTACCCGGAAGGCATGAGGATGTTCGCTGTTGCCCACAACAATGGAATAACGCCAAAAAAACAGCAGCAAAGGTAGGGAATATGCGTGTGGCATCGAAGACTGGTGCAGTAACCGTCTGTTAACTTTGAATATAAATAATCTTAACCTAAAAAAAAACAAGAAAAAAACGGTACCGACCAGTCGCCGTGTGATCCTCAGCCGATAGGTGTCACTGGATGCGGGTACAGAGGGGCACGTGGTCCACACACTGCTCTCGCGGACTTTGTCAGCTTTCGTGATCGGTGCCGCAACTTCTCAATCAAGTAGCTTCTCAATTGGCCTTCCAAGGGCTGTGTGCAGCATCTTCCCTACATCACTCGGCAGACCTGGACGGTCACCCATCCAAGTGCTAACCAAGCCCGACTGCGCTTCTGTGATCTGGCGGGCAGGACGTTGGTAATAAACTTACCCCATTGACCATAGATAAGGGAAGAGATCCATTACTTTTTGCTTTTGTGGGGATCGACAGCATCCAAGTGTGCAATAAAAGAACAGAATACAGTGTCCGTCGCAGCCCGTATTGCGCTCATTAAAATCGTGCTATATGCTAATTTCGGCCTTGAGATATTAACAAGCACGATATTTAATATATGACACAACAAATGTGCCTGATAATGGCTCACTGTCGAAATCAGCTAATAGCACTATTTTAATAAAGCACAATACAGCCTACAATGGACAATGTATTGTTCTATTAGATCCATTACTGTTCGATTGCACCACTGGCCATAAATCACTGTAACAGTAACAATCGTAAAATGCCTCGGAGTAACCGTTCTGAGCGACCTTAAGTCAGATGACCACATAAACTAAGTCTACGAAAAGCAGATGCCAGACAGAAATTCACTGGAAGAATCTTAAGGAAATGTGATTCATCCTCGAAAGAAGTGTTTTGCAAAACTCGTGTAACACCGATTCTGAAGTATTGGTCACCAGTCTGGGATCATTACTAGGTTGGAGAAGACCCACCGAAGAGAAGCGCGTTTTGTTACGAGACGTTTTAATAATCGCAAGATCGTTACGTAGATGCTCAATGTACTCCAGTGGCACACCTACAAGACAAGCGTTCTGCATCACGGTGAGGGTTAAAATCGAAATTATGAGAGCATATGTTCCAAGAAGAGTCGCATTCTATTTATTTATTTGCGATGGGGAGGGGAAGGGCGAGTCATCTAACTCTGAGTGGCTTAATGCTGATCGTCACGAATTCCTCTCTTCATCTCAGAGGAGCACTTGGACAATTCGTCCTCAGTTATTTGTTGGATATAATCTAATAAGGAAATATACACTCTAATAAGGAAATAAAAATTATGCTGAATGGAGAAATACTAGAACAGGTGCAAAATTTTAAGTATCTTGGAAGCAGGATAGACACCGACTGGAAGTGCACCACAGAAATTAAAACAAGGATAGCAATGGCAAAAAAAGGCGTTTTATAAGAAAAGGAGAATCTTCTGCAGCGGTCTGGACAGAGAACTCAGAAAGAGACTCATAAAATGTCTTGTATGGAGTGTTCTTCTATATGGCGCCGAAACGTGGACTATGAGGAAAAAAGACAAAGGCTGGAGGCTTTTGAGATCTGGACATGGCGGAAGATGGAAAGAATAAGCTGGATGGACAGAGTAAAAAATTAAGAGGTAATGAGAAGAGTGGGAGAGAAAAGACAGTTACTAGATGTAATAAAGAGAAGAAAAAGAAATTGGACGCAGAAAATGGAGAGGGAAAGGACCTGCTAATATAGCAGATAACTGATGATGATGATGATGATGATGATGATACTCTAATCTCTGTCCCCTTACAGTTTTAACCCTCTATAACTCCCTCTAGTACCATGCATTTAATTGCCTGATGTCTTAAGTCCTATCATCCTCTCCCTTCTTCTTGTCACTGTTTTCAAAATTCTCCTTCCTCGCTGATACTCCGGAGAACCGCATTCCTTACCTAATGAGTCCACGTAATTTTCAGCCTCCCTCAATAGCATCAGATCTCAAACGCTTCGATTCTCTTGAGTTCCGATTGTTCAACAATCCATGATTTAGTACCATACAACGCCGTGCTAACAGCCTTCTCTTGGGTAGAAATACTCTTTTTGCCTGTACTAATCTGATTTTTGTGTTCTTCCTGCTTCATCCGTCGTGTTTTAATTTACTTCTATGGCAGAATAATTATTTAACTGTGTCTGCTTCGTGGTACTCCTCATTACTTTCGTCTCATTTCCTTCACTGCTTCTTCGATATGTCTCGAAAAATGAGCACGACGAGAAAAATCACAGAAATGAGAGTCGTTCTTACCTCGTACCATTTGCGACTGGTGGGGAGGGCGGGTTAGGAGTGGTGGAAAGACAGCTGTACCTGACGTACTCTCTGGCACGTACCGCAATGTGACTCGCCGACTGTATTGAAATACAGCTGTCGTGATTTTTATTACGATTCTCGTAGATGTAAATGTCATACGTGCAAGGAACGTATAACTGCGTTACGTCAACTCATAGTTGCTTTTGTGGGCTCTTTGGAAGACCAAAAATATCTTCATCCACGGCTGTAGATAGGAAGAAGCAAGGGGGAGTAATCTTCAGAGCGGCGTCATCTGTGTGAGTGCAGGCGAGGCGACCCAGATTTTGGCAGTGGTTCGCCGCCGGCGATGTCTTAGCACTGCTACTGCTTCACCTCCGGCGCCTGAGCCGCCTCCACGTGGCGCACAGCTGATGTACGCGGAAACTTACAGACCACTTGCTCCCAGGGCCGCGTTTGAGTTATCACAAAAACAGCGAGAGAAAAACATTTTTCAGTGGACCGGCAATAACAGCCAACCAGTTGCAAGATACAGGTTTACTAACCTAGACAATGGTTTCGACCCTTTTAAAACTGTCTTCTTGAGAAGAAAGTCGCAGACATTGTCTAGTACATGACATCCACTTTATCATTATTACAAAAGTACTAGCTGTCTACTGTTGTCTTTGTCCAAATACTTTTTAAAATATCACATATGTAATGCTGGATGAAACAATATATAGTATGCCACTTGAAAGATTTTTTAAAAACTGACACTTAAATATAAAACATGGCATTGGATCCTACAGCTCGTAAATATACCACGTTCAGAGCTGGTGATAATTTGGAAAATATTTCGAGTAGATTTCCCCACCATGTTATAGTTCTGGGTGGAGATTTTAATTTGCCGGATATAGATTGGGAGACTCAAACGTTCATAACGGGTGGCAGGGACAAATAATCCAGTGAAATTTTTTAAAGTGCTTTATCTGAAAAATACCTTGAGCAGTTAAACAGAGAAACGATTCGTGGCGATAACATATTAGACCTTCTGGTGACAAACAGACCCGAACTATTTGAAACAGTTAACGCAGAACAGGGAATCAGCGACCATAAAGCGGTTACAGCATCAGTGATTTCAGCCGTAAATAGAAATATTAAAAAGGTAGGAAGATTTTTCTGTTTAGCAAGAGTGACAAAAAGCAGATTTCAGAGTACTTGATGGCTCAAACAAAAGTTTTATCTCAAGTACAGATAGTGTTGAGAATCAGTGGACAAAGTTTACAACCATCGTATAATATGCATTAGATGAATATGTGCCAAACACGATCGTAAGAGATGGAAAAGAGCCACCGTGGTACAACAACCGAGTTAGAAAACTGCTACGGAAACAAAGGGAACTTCACAGCAAACATAAACATAGCCAAAGCCTTGAAGACAAACAAAAATTACATTAAAGCGACATGTAGTGTGAGGAGGAGCGGTGGATTGAATTTGAATTTAGTTCTATATAGTGTAGCTAATCATCTGAATACCTTAATTCCTGTAGGTACAGCAATAATTATTGTTGCTGATGTAAAGTCTACGCGAGAGGCGTTCAATGAATTCGAAAGTAAAATTCTATGTACTGACTTGGCAGAAAATCCTAAGAAATTTTGGTCTTGTGTCAAAGCGGTAGGTGGATCAAAACAAAATGTCCAGACACTCTGTGACCAAAATGGTACTGAAACAGAGGATGACAGACTAAAGGCCGAAATACTAAATGTCTTTTTCCAAAGCTGTTTCACAGAGGAAGACTGCACTGTAGTTCCTTCTCTAGATTGTCGCACAGATGACAAAATGGTGGATATCGAAATAGACGACAGAGGGATAGAGAAACAATTAAAATCGCTCAAAAGAGGAAAGGCCGCTGGTCCTGATGGGATACCAGTTCGATTTTTCACAGAGTACGCGAAGGAACTTGCCCCCCTTCTTGCAGCGGTGTACCGCAGGTCTCTAGAAGAGCGCAGCGTTTCAAAGGATTGGAAAAGGGCACAGGTCATCCCCGCTTTCAAGAAGGGACGTCGAACAGATGTGCAGAACTATAGACCTATATAGAATTTTGGAACACGTATTATGTTCGAGTATAATGACTTTTCTGGAGACTAGAAAACTACTCTGTAGGAATCAGCATGGGTTTCGAAAAAGACGGTCGTGTGAAACCCAGCTCGCGCTATTCGTCCACGAGACTCAGAGGGCCATAGACACGGGTTCCCAGGTAGATGCCGTGTTTCTTGACTTCCGCAAGGCGTTCGATACAGTTCCCCACAGTCGTTTAATGAACAAAGTAAGACCATATGGACTATCAGACCAATTGTGTGATTGGATTGAAGAGTTCCTAGATAACAGAACGCAGCATGTCATTCTCAATGGAGAGAAGTCTTCCGAAGTAAGATTGATTTCAGGTGTGCCGCAGGGGAGTGTCATAGGACCGTTGCTATTCACAATATACATAAATGACCTTGTGGATGACATCGGAAGTTCACTGAGGCTTTTTGCAGATGATGCTGTGGTGTATCGAGAGGTTGTAACAGTGGAAAATTGTACTGAAATGCAGGAGGATCTGCAGCGAATTGACGCATGGTGCAGGGAATGGCAATTGAATCTCAATGTAGACAAGTGTAATGTGCTGCGAATACATAGAAAGATAGATCCCTTATCATTTAGCTACAAAATAGCAGGTCACGAACTGGAAGCAGTTAATTCCATAAATTATCTGGGAGTACGCATTAGGAGTGATTTAAAATGGAATGATCATATAAAGTTGATCGTCGGTAAAGCAGATGCCAGACTGAGATTCATTGGAAGAATCCTAAGGAAATGCAATCCGAAAACAAAGGAAGTAGGTTACAGTACGCTTGTTCGCCTACTGCTTGAATACTGCTCAGCAGTGTGGGATCCGTACCAGATAGGGTTGATAGAAGAGATAGAGAAGATCCAAGGGAGAGCAGCGCGCTTCGTTACAGGATCATTTAGTAATCGCGAAAGCGTTACGGAGATGATAAACTCCAGTGGAAGTCTCTGCAGGAGAGACGCTCCGTAGCTCGAGAACGTACCTTCACCGAGGAGTCAAGCAGTATATTGCTCCCTCCTACGTATATCTCGTGAAGAGACCATGAGGATAAAATCAGAGAGATTAGAGCCCACACAGAAGCATACCGACAATCCTCCTTTCCACGAACAATACGAGACTGGAATAGAAGGGAGAACCATAGAGGTACTCAGGGTACCCTCCGCCATACACCGTCAGGTGGCTTGCGGAGTATGGATGTAGATGTAGATGTAGACATACGAGGGTTGCCCAGAAAGTAATGCATCGCATTTTTTCATCAACGGTTCTTTACTGAACATAATGAGAATCATACACACGAAAGAATGGTGTTTTATATACACACCCTATTTTTCCACGCAATATCCATCCAGTTCTACTGCCTTCCTCCAGCGTGAAACGAGGGCGTGTGTGCCTTGTCGGTACCAATCCTTGTCCTGGCGGCGGAGCTAGTGCTTTACTGTGTGAATCACCTCCTCATCATCCTCAAAATGTCTTCCACGAATGGCATCCTTTAATGGCCCAAACAAGTGGAACTCCGAGGGGGCTAGGTGAGGTGTGTCAGGCGTGACAGCCGTGGCTGGTCTCCCCGACCGGTGCAAATCGTGGAGCTCCGCCAAACTGCCTTCTTATGGCCTCACGCTCTTTGCCCAGCGACTAACTGTACTTCATATATGAAGATGGTATCTGTTCTTCGGACATGTCCGAAAGAACAGATACCATCCTCATGTAGTTAAGGCTAACCGGGCATCGACCTCCTTCTTCTGTGCTGGATGCACATGCATAGCTCGAACTCTTACGGAACTCGGTAAGATTGTCTGCCGCGAGTAATGAGTGTAATGGGCAGGGGCACTACGAATGTAGTGTGTGTGTGTCACGGAGAGCGTGCAAGGGATAAATCCCTGCAGTCGCACTATCATTTGTGCCCTCGGTGGCTCAGATGGGTAGGGCGTCTGCCATTTAAGCTTGAGATCCCGGGTTCGAGTCCCGGTTGGGGCACACATTTTCAACTGTCCCCGTTGATGTATATAAACGCCTGTCGACAACTTAGGGTCTTGATTTAATTGTCATTTCATAACTGTACTTCTGTCGACAGCAGATGCTCCACAGACTTCGCACGAGCGTTTGTGAATATTCCCCACAGTTTCTTTTTCTGCAGTGAAAAATTCAATTACGGCACGTTGCTTGTAACTTACATCACCTACAGACGCTATTCTGAAACTGTCCTGCAGCTACACTATCTGTCGGAAGTGATGGACACTTGGCGCGCTCACTCAGGAGACTTCAAGTAATACGTACGTAACGTTTCGCATTGTTTTGGGCTGAGAAAAAATGCGGTGCATTGCTTTCTAGGCAACCCTCTTATTTATGCTCTATAGGATCCGATTACACGTTTCATATTTAAATGTCAGTTTCTATTCAAATCTTTCAAGTGGCGTACTATATGTTGTTTCATCCAGCGTGAGAAATATGCGATATTTTAAAAAGTTTTAAGACAAGAAGCCCTACAGTAGACGGCTACTACTTTTATTAAGGTATTTTAAATGGTGATTAAGAGGACGATATGACTAGACAGAGTCAACGACTCCCACATTGGCTATAGATAATATGATTAAATAAACAACATCTTCTGAAGAAGACGGTTTTAAAACGGTCGAGACCATAGTCAAGGTTTAAAAAACCTGTATTTTGCAACTGGTTGGCTGTTATTTCAAATCTATTGAAGCTATTGCGTGCACACTTGCTGAAACGCAGCCATGTTCAAATTCTTTAAAAAAATCCATAATGAGCGTTTTATGGCTTCGCAAAACATAATTGCGTATAAAACTTTGTAGTTGTGGCTCATATCCCAAAAACTGAAGTTCAGTAATAATTTAGTTCTTATTGTTTATCTCAGGCGAACCACCTCAATGCGGTGGTAAAATAATAAAATCCCTGGAAAATTTAAGTTTCCAGTGTAAAATATACCTGAGGCTCTAGATTTATCATCTGCCTGCATTAAAAAAATGTCCCACCTCTACGGGCAAAACAGCTGAACTCAACATGTAAAAAAAAAAAAAAAAAAAAAAAACACAGTCTAACTCATACAGTCACGACAGTATTGCTCATGATTGTTCTACAGTGTAACAGCAGCATTCTAAGCGGACAGAATGCTACTATTCTGAATACGATATCGGATGAGCGCGAGTAGTAGCGCTTATTTTGATTCGTGACGTTCTTTTTACAATAGGAAGCGTATGTAGTGCCATAAAAATTGGCACAAACTAAAAAACTGACACTACATGTGTCTTTCTGTAGTTTCCTAAGCACCCTGGAAGGTACGAAGCGGTACATTACACGAAAAATTATTTACGATTCTCTCGTACTATACAGATAATTGCTGAAGAATGTCATTTTCTTTTAAGATAAAAAAAAAACGACGGCTAGTGAACAGCAGAAGAACTGACTTTTGCTGAAAGACTCTGCGTATCTGCTAAAAAAATGAAGTTTTCTTAACTACAGTACACCTTCAGTCAAATTAGTGAATGTGGAACGTAGGAAACTTGTGTGGACGCAGTACGTACGTTATTTAATGTCCCAAGTAAGCCACAACAACTATAGCAGAAGGGAAAGCCACACAGACGTAATAGTAAAACTCAGAAGCAAGAAAACTGTTTGTTAACGCAGGAGAAACCAGTTCCACATCTGTTGTTACGTCTGAGCCACAAACGGCAAGATTCTTCAGTACATTCGCTTTTGGAGCTAAAGGAATTACATTTGCAAAAAAATATTCGCTTATTAGAAAGACGAGTGGAGAGTAAGAAAGACCGAATCATTAGACTCCACACAAAACTGTTACACGTCAAGAAAATTGCCTGTGCAATAATCATTCACAGACGGCAGTGGACTGCGCTAGCAGCGGAGGGTATGTAGTATGATACAGGCTGGGCTATATGAAATAAAATCGTCATAACTTCCGAACGGTTTGTGTTACGACGTTCAAACTGCACGGTTGGCCGCGGGGCATGCTGGGAATTAGTATGCGCTGTATGGTTTGGTTTAGCGACAAAGCCCACTTACATTTGGATAGGTTCGTCAATAAGCAAAACTGGCTCATTTAGGGGTACTGAGAATCCGCATTTCACGATGGAGAGTCTCTTCACCTTCAAGGGGTGACTGTCTGTTATGCAATGTCCAGTCACGGATTAATAGGTGCGATATTCCTTGATGGCACAGTGATAACCGAACGGTACGTGAAGGTTTTGGAAGATGTTGCATCCCCATTATCCAAAGTGAGCCTGATTTCGACAAGATGAGTGTGCAAATGGTCGGATGGGAAGGCCGTGGGCGTGAAGCATTCATTAAAAGAGTTCAAGTAATAGGTCTTTCATTGACCACTTTTACCTTATAAAGGGTCACATAGTTTTTTTTTATAAAATGCCTTAAACCGGCGCCTTTTTTTCGTTTTTTAATTTTTATTTATTTATTTTTTTATTTTTTTGTAACTTTGCGAAAATAAAGAAACTAAACTTTTCACTCGAGGGAAGATTTGAACCCAGGCCCTCTCGGTCAGCAACTATTTTTTTTATTATTGTTTTTCCTAACAAAAGAAATAAAACAAAATCATAGCCATCCCTACGGGGCACCGCCACTTGTGTCCCTGCCAAACAAAAATGAACTCTTACCTCTTCAGGCGTTGCCTTCCTAACTATATGTAACCACCCCCCCATCGAAAATGTGCATCAACCCACAAAAACACGATGAAAGGAATGGGGGAAGGGTATTTCTAGTAGGGTGCGGAAGGTTTTTTTTTTCATTAATTTATATAGATATCAATGTGCGAACAGTCATAGTTAATCAAGCCTGGAAAACTAAAACAGAATGAAGAGACCATCGAAGATAGTAAACATAAATAACATGAAAATAAAGCCACCACTTCGTAGTCAGGCTTCTCAGCGACTGCGCCCACTGATAAGGATTGTTCAATATACGATCGTTTGCAGTTCGTTCTGACCTCATCTACCACTGCCTGGAACATTCCAGCTACACGGCGGGCTGTGAAAGGCACTCCAGAGGTAGTTTGCGAAGCATTGTCGATATCTGGTATGCCCGGAAACAGCATGATGTCTTTCTTGCAAAGAGAACAATTTGTATCACAATACCTTCTTTTCGATTGTTTATAATAATGTTGTTGTATCAATAAAGTGTTTAAAAAAAATAGAGCCAGAAGTCAAGTAATTTCTTGTGTCCGTCACGACAGAGGTAATGGACCGCATGTCCACGTATCCAGGTGACAGAGTTGGTTCGAGTCGTAGGGAAAAATGTCATCCGGAAACAATAACGTGCGTGCAGATATATGCTCCGGCCTAACTCGCAAGAGATAAGCCAGCATCTGCCGCACAAGGTGCCAAACCGGTTCCGCCTCTCCACAGCTGAGGCGGTGCTCGTCAGAATCTACTGTATTGCAACCCACACAATTGGGAGATTCTGCCATGTGGATGTTGTAGAGACGTTCTTGCGTCACCAGGTTCCCATTAACGACTACGTACCATTGGGAAACAACATCGGAATCAAGCATGGCATCGTGTACAGTCTTCCACACCACGCGCCACTGTACGTCAGGATATTTTAGTTCGACCACATTTTGGGGGCGGCGTTGCAGCATGTCGTGATACAGGCGTCGAGTTGTGGCCATTTGCGGCGTCGTAAGCGCTACACTGCAATAGCTTTGTTCTAAATAGAAACGTCCTATATAAAAGAGGGGCGCTGCAATGTCCTGTAATGGCACTGGCGCTCTTAGTGAAGCAGGTCGTAGAGCCGTTAGAAGCAGACTCGTGAGGCTCGTAGGACAACGGCGCAGCAGACGTAAATGTGAGCTAACATAAGGGGCAATGGCCCTATCATGGACGTTAACTAGGCCGAGACCACCTTTTTCCTTGGGGAGGGTAAGAGATACGTATCTGATCTTCAGTAACATACCAGCGGTGACGAAGTATCCCAGCGCTGCCATAATGCTACGAGCCAAGGGTTTCGGAATGGGTAGCGTTTGGGCGACATGCGGTATGCGGGACGCAAGGTATACATTGGCATAATACGCCCGCTGTACGATGTTGAGGGATCACAAGCGCTGATTTGCAATTCCGGACCTAATTTGGTTAAGAAGGCGTCGATAATTGGGCGTCGTCGTGCGTCGCATGTCGTTCATGAAATCTAAGCCCAAGCAGCGTACAGTATCACTGAAGCGTAAGGGGGCAATGTGTTCCTGCGGTAGCCCAATCCCGATGCTCAAGGCGACGGACTTGTCAACGTTGATTTGGCTACCAGAAGCTGTACCGTAGGTTTCAATCCAGTCCAAAGCCGCGGCCATGTCGTCAGCTCCACGTATGACGATCACCAAATCATCCGCATATGCGGTGCAACGATAGATGGAGCCGCCGAACTGTATCCCAGCGAGCCTGTCTCGGAGACCACACAACAAAGGTTCTAAGGCCAATGCAAATAACAATGTTGATAATGGACATCCCTGTCGTACTGATCGGCGGATCGGCATGGGTGCCGTCAGTCTTCCATTAACAAGAACTCGAGAAGTAGCACCATGTAGAAGGCGTGTCAACACTGTGATAAAGTGGTCGGGGTATTCCATGCGCCGTAGAACGGCCGTGAGGAAAGTGTGGCCTACACGGTCAAAAGCCTGGCTAAAGTCGATAGACGCCAGGGCTGCCGGCAAACGTCTCACCCGTGCAAGGGAGATGAGATCTCTGTAACGAAATAACGCAGTTCTGATGTTGTTGGGTCCCCCCAAGGACGTCTGATCACCGGACAGGACGTGCAATAGTGTGCCGCGAATACGTTCTGACAGCAGCCTCGAAAAGATCTTGAAGTCCCTGTTCAATAACGTTAAGGGGCGATAACCGCGGACATGATTCCGTCCCTTCGGCTTATGGATGGGGACAATCAGACCTTCCAAGAACGGTGCAGGCAATGTTATACCCGGGGACATCAATTCCTGACAAATTTCACTCAAACACGGTACCAACAGTTGTTTAAAGGCTCGATAGAACTGTAATGGTAATCCATCGATTCCTGGTGATTTATGGGGAGCGCCTTTACCAATGGCGTCGAGCACTTCCTCTTCTGTGACTTTTCCCAGTAAAGTCGGTACCATGTCTGGTGGAACTGTACCGTGGACATGTGCTGAAACGGTGTCTACCGTCTCCGTATCAGGGAGCACTGCTGAATAAAGTTGAGTGTAACGCCCATAGACGGCTTCTGCCATATCTGCTTGTTCTACCACGTGTCGACCGTCGTCCGCTATCTTGTCGGTTACCAGTGCCCTACGGCGCCTCCTGCGTTCTAGGAGCACGTGGTGCATAGATGGCCTTTCTGATTGTATCGTGTCTGGAGCACGCGACCGTATAACAGCGCCTTGTAAATGACGGCGTGCTAAGGAGACGAGCTGCGCTTTCGCGCGATTGACTATGATCTGCCTGTCAGGTAAGGGCTCCATAGCAAGACATTCCCGTAGGACGGTGTGATAAAAGTTTTCCGTGCTCCTCCTCCATGCCGCTGCTTCCCGGCCGTAAGCTATGAAGGTGCGCCTAAGAGCAGGCTTCGCACATTCAATCCATCAACTGAGGGTCGATCGGTAACGACCACGACGCTGTAAGGACGCGTTCCACGACTCTTCGATAGCACCTTTACATGCCGGTTCGTCCAGATGGGCGACGTTCAGTTTCCAGGGGGGCCTACTGCGCCACACACGTGCAGGTTGGAGGGCAATGGTGCAAATATGGGCTGTGTGGTCGGTGAATGCAGTGGGCCAGAGCTCTGCTCCTCTCGTCGCCGTAGAAAGGGTGCTTGTGACGTAAATCCTGTCTAACCGACTTGATGAATGACTTGTGTAATGGGTGTAACCAGGAGCTGGGCCGTGGATGTGGCGCTACGTGTCGATCAGGTGGAGATCATGCACTAGCATTTCCAATTCCACACACTGGACGTGATGTGGCTGCTGATCAGACGGAGATAATGTACAGTTAAAATCTCCTCCGATCACCATATCGTCTATGCGGCCCATAAATAGAGGCGTAATATCTTCCGAAAAAAAGCGGGCCCGATCTCTCCGTCTCCCTGACCCTGAAGGGGCATATACATTGATGAGTCGTACACCATTGACGGTTACTGCCATGGCTCTTGCACTCGGTAAGTACAGTACGTCCGTACCCGCCAAGCCGTCCCGTAGCAGGACAGCCACACCACAATCGGTAGAAGAGGCGTGGGAGATGTGGGCGGTATATCCGTTGAAGTCAGGGAAACTAGCGACACATACTTCCTGCAAGAGGGCCACGTCGATGTCCGCCGCATCGAGCATGCGTTGTAGCATTGTCAGTTTGTGTGGTGTCCTTATCGCGTTGATATTGATTGTGGCAAGGCGAAAGGTGCGCTGCCTAGCCTCTTCTCCTAGGGTAGACGCCATGGCGATCGAAGATAACCGCAAGAGATGTCGGACCCACCGAACCCGTTACAAATTATGAGTCTTTCACGCTAGGAGTGGCATCCTCAATGCCACCCCTTCCCCTGTCACCCGTGCCCTCTCCAGGAAGTTCCTCAACATCGTCCGACCACAGTGGGTGCAACACGATGCTGTGTAGCTGATCGGCACCTAAATCTCTCTCACGCACGTCGTCTTTGCTAGAGGTAGACGGAGCGCCATCCATCGACGCGACCTGCTGCATCTGTGGTGCAAGAAGTAACTGGGCACTCGTAGTATGGGCAAGTGAACCGTCTACACCACTTAGATCCTCAGTAGGCGCAGCATCCATGCCGTCTGACGAGATCTCACCTTCTTGACCGGCCGTGTGTAGGAGGCAATCGTCAGAAGGGGTCCGCCGACGTCGCTTGCGTCGTCGAGGCGAACGTTGCTTTCGAACGTGGACATCCGTATCCGAATGTGGGAGGCAATCCAGCGTCGTATCACCTTCCGCTAGGAAATCCGCGGTCGGGACAATGTTCGCGTCCATGTCCATCTCGTTCTGATTGTTATGTTGCGTCTGGAGTCCGTGGGACTGTTGCTGCTGTTGTTGCTGCGAAGGAGGCGACACATGGGTTGGCATCTGGGGTCCTTCCTCTTCCTCCCTTGGTTCTTCTGACGTCGATGGATGTGCCCGATCACCCGTGTCGTCCTCAACTATGGTGCGCATCGTCGTCTGAGCGTACGTGAGGGGCAGGATTGTCGTCGCCGTGGGGGAAATGGAGTCTCCCACTGGTGTCTGCGTAATTCTACGTTGTAAGCAGCTCGACCGAACATGGCCTTCCTGTCCACATCCGGAACAGGTACGCGGTTGACCGTCGTACATTATGATTGCACGACAGCCACCGATGTTCAAATAGGACGCACATGTTTCTTGAGCTCAAGTTTAATTTGGCGCACACCATTGTAGACCTTATAGGTCGAGAAAGTTTGCCACTTTTCTACAACGTGACTGATGACATTGCCATATGGTCGGAAGGCGTCCTTGACAACTTCCTCTGGGACCTCGAAGCGGAGCTCAAAAACCCTTACAGTCCTTAGGCCCATGCCTGCATGATCCACCGTCACTGCACCGATATGCCCGTCGGAATGTTTCAATCTGAGTGAGTTCGAGTAGTTAGACACCACAGTCGCGCAGACCCCTGCACTGGTCATTTTAACATAAACCACGCTCGCCGTTATAGAAAAATGTATTCCGACGACAGTCGCCGGATCTAAACATAGATCATCGCGTGTGAACTGTTCTATTTCATAGGCTCGAGCACGCGCGTGATCTGGTTGGAAAGTAATTTTGATCGTATCGTGGCGCCATGTGTGTGCCATAGTCGTACTGAACTTGGAACAAATATAACTCGCCCCGCGAGAAGGTAAACACAAGCAAGCGCTCACGGTCGCGCACGGCGGGGCGCAGCGGACGTCCTCGCCCCACCGCAGCCGAAAGCAGACTGTAGTTAGACCTAGGGAGGCGAGGGTGAGCCAGAGTGTAGAGTTTGGCGAAACATAGTTCGCAAAGCTAACGAAAGTTGCGTCTGCCAATCGGGCAAGTTCGAGTGGCATGCCGGCTGCGAAACAAAGTCCACAGTGCCGCAGCAGTTGGATAAGCGGGAGATCTTCACTGCTACAGAGCGTGCGTCCAAGAGAGAGAGGCCCGGTGGCGGGCGGCAGGGTACATCCAATACGGCCACGTGGCTTACTCCGCCCTGATTGGTCAGAAGGAGACGAACCCGTGGGGGCTTCATGGAAATTTCCAGAGCGTGACCTGGTCAGCGTCACACACACGGTGTTAGTTCGTCAGCACATGAGAGAGGCACGTGATCGAAGTAGCCTTCCTTGGTGCTGGCTTTTCTGTTGCCAGACTGTGGGACGAGAAAATTTACAGGCAGCTGACACTGCCGGAAGAGGCTTGTCCGTGACAAGAAAACTAAAGTTACCTTTTGAAAGTTAATAAAATAAGGTAAAATCCCCTACTGTCTGCCTCATCCTTACATGTGGTTCATATAAGACGGAGCTCGATACTATGGAAGCAAGGGAGATGCCCTGGAGGAGCACTTTGAGATCTCATTCTGGCTCTGGGCCACAAGCCGCACAACAGAGTGGCATACTCTGGATCAGGTGGTCGAGCAGCTGCTGGGGTATAGCTTCCCATCTAGCACCAGTGCCTGTAGGAGCTCCTGAAGTGTCCTAGGCGTTTGAAGACGTGCAGCGGTACGTCGACCGAGAGCATCCCAGACGTTCTGCATGAGGTTTAAGTCTACACCACAGGCAGGCCACTCCATTCGCCTGATATCTTCTGTTTCAAGGTACTCCTCCACGATGGCAGCTCGGTTGGGCCGTGCGTTATCATCCATCACGTGAAGGGTGGGACCCACTGAACCTCTGAAAATGTGGACATACTGGTGAGAAATGTCGTTCCGATGCACCTGACCTGTTATAGTAGCTCTGTCAAAGACGTGCAGGGGTGTACGTGCGCCAATCATAATCCCACCCCACATCATCAAACCACGACCTCCATACAGGTCTCTTTCAAGGATATTAAGGGGTTGGTATCTGGTTCCTGGTTCACGCTAGATGAAAACCCGGCGAGAATCACTGTTGAGACTATACCTGGACTCGTCCGTGAACATAACCTGGGACCATTCTTCCAATAACCATGTACTGTGTTCTTGACACCAGGCTTTACGAGCTCTCCTGTGACCGGGAGTCAGTTGGACGCACCTTGCAGGTCTCCGGGCGAATAAACCATGTCTCCAGTCGTCTGTGGACTTTGTATCTGGAGACAAGTGTTCCAGTGGCTGTGGTAAGGTCCCAAGCAAGGCTACTGGCAGTACTCCGTGGCCATCTGCGGGCACTGATCGTGAGATGTCGGCCTTCTTGTGGTGTTGTACACTGTGGACGTCCAGTACTGTAGCGCCTGGACACGTTTCCTGTCTGCTGGAATCGTTGCTGTAACCTTGAGATTTCACTTTGTGGCACACGGAGGGTCTGTGCTACGACCTGCTGTGTTTGACCAGCCTCCAGTCGCCCTAGTATTCTACCCTTCATAACATCATCAATATGTGTTCTGTGGCTCAGAGCCAATTGAACCATTTTTTGTTTAACTTTTTGTCACAAATATGGAGTGTTACCGGACAAGGAAAGGAGGGACTATGTAGATTGTGGTGGTGTGAAGTGTGTAAAACTTCGTAAGAGGAGTTTCGATGCTGAATTACCGTTACAATTTCATTGCGGACAGTGGGGTGAAGGAACGAGTATCAGGAAGAATACGAGGTTCGACTCTTCCAAATTATCCATCCACACCAGCGTAATTCTTCTATCTTGCTGGATTCGAGACCTTGCAAGCAACAGCATCGGAAACTGACTTCTCTGCTAATACCGTGTGTGACTATTTCGGGTTTAGCGCAGAAGTTTGTTATGTGGTAGTGACAAATGACAGTGTACCAATTGATGGACCGAGTAAAATTGTGGAAGTGGACGAATCTCAATAGCTAGAAGGAAGAACCAGAGAGGACGACCTTCAAAGAGTGAAATCGATCATGTTTGGGTATTCGTTGGAATAGAAAGAGAGTCCCGGAAGTGTTTCATTGTGAGAGTATTGTCCAGAGACAAGGTCATTTTGGTGGGTCTCATAAAGCACTTCATACTGCCTGGTACTAACGTCATTACAGACAGATTTCAGTCCTACAAGACTCTGAAAGCTGAAGGATTCGACCACGAGTTCGTCAACCACTGTGTAGAGTTCGTGTCTTCGGTGGCCCCAGTGTGCACACGCAGAACATCGAGCGGCTATGGAAATCTGTGAAATCTTCCATTAAAAGAGAAGGACGTCCATGACAAAGAGACGAACTGTACTCATTTCAGTACCTCTATTTCCACAACTTGCGTTTTCAGGGAAAAGTTAACGCATGTGACTGCCAATATTCTTGCGTGATATTGCCAGAGTTTACCCAGACTACGGCAAAAAGGGAATTTCCCTGAAGCGTACACATCACATGGACTCTCACATGACGACAACACCGACGACGAGTAAGGTAAGTCGTCTCCTTTGTAATTACAAGTAGTTTTGTAACGCTCTTCTTTTATTGTTGCTGTAGTGCCTACCGTAACACACTCATAACGCCCGCCACCAGAGTCGCATGATCGACTTACATTCACACGTTCGATACGTATCGTTTGTACTCCGTGACTTCGATAGGCAATCATTCTTGGAAATTACCGCTCTGCCAATGCACTGTCCTTTTACACCTTGTGTGTGCGATACTACCGCCATCTGTATATGCGCATATCGCTATCCCATAACTTTTGACATCTCAAAATACACGGAGATGCCTCAGATACTGAACTATAATTCAGTTTGTGGGTTAATACTACCTCGCTAGCGGAACCGTTATCTAAACATAAAAAGCAACGATTGAAAGGATGTGGAACGATGCAGCAGGAACATGTCAAATAAGACTGATTCATGACTGTGCACAAATAAGTACAGTTAGTTGACGCTTCTGAAAAACTGATTTAACGCTCTGATGGTTGTATCAGTCTGAAAATTCAGTCTTTCTGATTTCTTTATTGTACTGAGATTTTATGTACAACAAGCACAGTTTTGAATCGTTAGTGCATATAAGAACTACAAATTTAATTTAGGTGCACGATACCATTTGAAACTCTTACCTCAGTAACGTTTCTGGGGCTCTGTTCCGTAATTACCCGGTACCTAGGCCGTGCTTTGCATCCGAAACTAATTAAGCCCCACACAGCGCGTTGCATAAATCCTGTTATTCCCCGCGCGGATTAAAAGTTCGACGCCTCTTCAAACAGATTAACTCGGTAGCGCTTAATTAACAAAAGATACAACAGTTGAATGATCCTCGAAATTGCAGTTGCCATACAACATAATAGTTAATCTTGAAAGCCGAGACTAAAACTGTGATAACTTGAAGCAATAACGAACACAAGAACAGACTGAATTGGATTTGCCCATTAATCTAATACTTAAACACTTTAACGAAATTTATTTCAATCCGTCCTTTCGATATTAAAAGTCGCGCACCACATTAAGGAGTTTTATTTTTCTCTCCAACGATCACAGATTTCTCCTCTCGAATCAGTTATCCTATAGCTGATTCGGTTTTCTTTTCAATTTGGTCTATCCATCTTCCAGGACGTCTAACTCGTGGTGTTGGGCCATGATTGATAGTCTTTCCTAAGTTGAGTTCTTGCCTTGGAACTATGTTTTCAAGGAATTTGAGGATTTCTGGTACTACGTTGTGGTCAACCTCGTTTTACATGTAAGGGTTTTAGCACTGAAGCTTTAATTACATACTATAATCTCCTACATGATCATATTTCAGATACATAACTTTCTCTCAATTTTATACATCTATTAATGGAATCATGAAGTCATGTAACTTTTAGCTTTGGTGATGCTTCTCTCACGAGTGCTATCCTACCTTTATTTTCCTATTTCTATTGGAATAATATCCGCAGATATCTTTTCTCTTCTTGTCTGAACTGCTTGTCATTCACGTTTCATATCAGTACAAAGCTACAGTTCAGACATATAACTTCAGAAACCGCCACCTAACACTTAAATTCATATCAGATGTTAACAAATTCCTTTTTCTGAAAAATGCTTCTCTTGCTGCAACCAGGTTGTACTTTGTATTCTCCTTACTATGGTCCTCATTAGTTATTTTTCTGCCCAAATAACAAAACATAATTCCTTCTTTGAGCCTCTCCTAACGTAGGTCCTTCAGCATAACTTGGTTTGACTCAGCTGCACTCCATTGTCGTTCTTTAATTTTTTTTTTAATGTTCGTCTTTCAAGACACACTGCATTCTATTCAACTGCTCTCCCTAGTCACTTACTGTTTCAGAGAATTACAGTGTCATTGGCAAACCGAAAGATTTTTATTTCTTCTCTTTGAATTTTAATTCCCTTTCCAAATTTCTTCATGGTTTCTGTTTACTGTTCGCTCAATGGATAAACTGAAAACCATCACGGATAGCCTGCAACCCAGTCTCATTCCCTTCTCAATCACTGCTATCTTTTCATGTCCTTAGACTTTTATAACCGCAGTCTGTTTTCCGTACTGATTGTGAGTAACTTGTATATCGTCCCTGCTTGCGTCACCATTTCAAAGAATGTATTCTAGTGAATATTGTGAAAAGCTTTCTCTAAACCTAAAGAGGCTATCAATGTAGGTTTCCCCTCTTCAACATATCTTCTAATTCGTAGGGTCAGTATTTCCGTGCATGTTCTGACAGTCCTCCCGAATCCAAACTGATCTTCTCTGAGCTCAACTACAAGTTTTTCCAATATTCATAATTCATGTCAATATTTTGCAGCTGTGACTTATTAAACTGATTGTTCGCTAATTTTCACACCTGATGGCAGCGGTCTCCTTTGGAAAGGGAACAACTGAAATCTTCTTTAAGTCTGAGTTTATTTCGCCTATTTATGATACCAGGGGTCTCTCCTAACAGTTGTCAGGCACATTTTCACTGGTGTTTCGGCAGCTATTTGCAATTTCGTTTTTGCATTGCCTACCTGTAGTCATCCCAAACAATTACTGCTGCTCACGTATTTCTTACGACGCCCAGCGACAAAAGAAAGCGTCAGTTGGTTTCCCAGTACAAACAAGATTATTTTTAAATCGAAATTTTTCGTGCCCAATTGATAGAGCGCGCCAAAATTAGTCTAGTTCGATATTTGTTTTGTCGACATGTATGGCAGGGAGAATAAATCGCTAAGAATAAACAGCAATCCAGCAGAACACAGTAGCTCTCCATTAGGGCTGTTATACAATATCGATAAATCGGTATACACCAAAAGATATCGTTGTATATCGGTTGTACTTATTCCACCGAGATATCGATATCAAAATGGGGATATCAAAATGGGGATATCAAGTGCCGAAATTTTTCTTCTTCTTCTTTCGTTTCACCCTCTTTAGCGTACGCTGGATCAATCATTTCTTTGTGCGTTGTTCTTTTCTTAGGGCCCAGTGTTTCTTCATTCTTTCTGATCTTCTTCTCCTCTCTTCTTCCGAGATGAAGGATTTGGACTTTTGTGTGGATTTGTCTTGGAACCTGATGTTTTCATCTTTAGTAATTAATTTAGCAGTTCGATGAATAAGTGAATTTTCTGAAATATTTAATTCCACTAGGTCTTTCTCAGTTTCTTTAAACCAGTTGGGCTTCGTTTTTCGGTTACGGAAGAAGTCAAAGATTTGTTTAGTTAATCTGTTAGAATTCATTCTGAGAAGATGACCATAAAAATTTATTCTCCTTTTTCGCATAGAATCTGAAAGTTTTTCAATTTTCTTGTAGAGAGTTTCATTTTTGATGTATATAATCTTATTGTTTTGAAATTTTGGCCCAATGATTTTTCTTAAAATTTTTTTTCCTTTACCTCAAGTTTCTCCATTTAGCCTTTGAAATTCATGTTAAGTGTTTCTGCTGCATATTTTTATTTTACATTATATTTTTTTCACAATTTTTGGTAAATATTTGAAATTGTAGAAGAACATAATTTTACTTTCATTGTGTTAAGCAGTCTTACTACTTCTTGAGGTTACATCGTGTCCAGTGTTTCTCTTTGACTGTGTGAAACAAATATAGATGGCACACGAGTGTGCTATTTCTTCACATCGGTATTCTTCAGTAACAGTTGCTGAAACTGATAAACAAAAATCTGAATAACAAGATTGGTTTTTGCAGTTGGCGGAGACGTTTGAGGGGAATTGCTAACGTAATCGGTGCTCGGCGCTACCACAAGAAACTGCAACGGCTTAACTTCACTACAGTTTTGACATTACGACTGCTAATTCTCTGGCGTTTGCAGAAATGAAAACAGGAAAAATGACACGAAGCGTTCCAGACAAATCGATACGTGACGAAAATCAACGACAGACCCGTCGGACATCTTTTATTGTGTTACTTACATGCAGTTACCATTGTTAGCAAAGTGGTTATCACCAAGCATGAACGCGCATTGTATTCCTATCAGTTCTTGGTCTAAGGGGGTTAAACTGGCTGCTAGCTCGTTGATGTACAAAATATATACAATAATAAATCAACACTTAAATATACAGCTTTAAAACTGGCAGTATATTTAGATTCTGCAACCGATCTTTTTTGGTCAGTACGTCGATATTTTTTCCGTCGGTATATCGATAGTTTTTCGGTATGTTGATTGCTGACAATAATACTTCTCTAAATATCGACACATCGGATTCCCGATATATTATAAAAAATTTCAGCAGTTCTACTCTGCATGCTTGGCTGTAGCAGACAGGTATTGCTGCTGGAGCGCTGGCTATTCTTCTGTTTTACTGTTTCTGTTAATGAGGTACAAACGAAACCAATATCCCATTTGACTAATCTGAGACCGCTCTATCGAATTGGCACGTAAAATTACGCTTGAAATAATTTTGTTTGTAACTGGAAAGAAACTGATGCCTTCCATCGACAATAGGTGCCACATGAAATGCTTGATGAGCACTATTTGTTTGGAGTGACTGCACCTACATAACGCAAGATCAGAATTGCAAATATCTCTGAAACACTAGAGGAAATGCGCCTGAGACTCTTAGGAGAGCCATCCTGTTTACCAGGTGGATTGGCTCTGTCCGTAGTCGGCTATCTCAAGGATCTAATTCTGTGGGTCTTGTTTCCACTAAGTCTTTCCGTTCTCTGTTGAATTCTTCTCGTAGTGTCATTCCCCTATCTCAACTTTATCTACTTCCTTTTCCCTTTCCGTAATATTGATCACGTATCACCAACTATCCGGATTGATTCAAGGACAAGGAAATTTGCACTATATGACTAAAATTGTTGGTTTTGTTCGAGAGTTACTATAGTACACGTTTCTCTAGCCTTCTAAAATCAATCAGCAGTGAATGTATTAAAAGACAAAATCCTCCCGTGAACAATGAATACAGTACGCGCATTGTCGTATGCGCAATACTCTCATTGTTGTGTGTGGTGCCCGTAATTCAGAGCAACCTACATCAGTCTGTGTCGTGACCTTTACAAATACGAGGTGTGGCTAGAAAAAAACCGGACTAGTACTGGTGAAACAATAAAACGAATGCAATAAGCCTGAAAGTCGCGTGGCCTGTCACGTGACTCTCGCTCCGCCTACTGCTCGAGTTTCATCTGCCTCCTGCACTCAGTCTGCCTGTGGCGTCTGTTTTAAGTAGTTGACGTTTTGTCTGTGCGTCGGAAAATGTTGAGTGTACAGAAAGAACAGCGTGTTAACATCAAATTTTGTTTCAAACTAGGAAAATCTGCAAGTGAAACGTTTGTAATGTTACAACAAGTGTACGGCGATGATTGTTTATCGCGAACACAAGTGTTTGAGTGGTTTAAACGATTTAAAGATGGCCGCGAAGACACCAGTGATGACACTCGCACTGGCAGACCATTGTCAGAAAAAACTGATGCAAACATTGAAAAAATCGGTAAACTTGTTCGACAAGATCGCCGTTTAACAATCAGAGCAGTGTCTGAGTTAACAGGAGTTGACAAGGAAAGTGTTAGGCAGATTCTTCATGAAAGTTTCAACATGAACAAAGTGTGTTCAAAAATGGTTCCAAAGTGTCTCACAATTGAACAGAAGGAACGCCGAAGAATGATTTGTTCTGACATCCTGGAAAACATTGAAAGTGATCCCACCTTCTTACAAAATGTTATTACTTGCGATGAATCGTGGTTTTTTACTTACGATCCCGAAACTAAACGCCAATCGATGCATTGGAAAACTCCTGGTTCTCCACGACAAAAAAAAGCACGAATGTCAAAATCGAAATTCAAGGCAATGATGATTGTTTTTTTTTTGACATCAAAGGGATTGTGCACATTGATTGGGTACCAGAGGGACAAACAGTGAATCAGCATTACTACATTAGCGTCCTGGCTACCCTACGTGAGCGAGTACGGAGAAAACGGAACGATTTGTGGCGAAAAAAGTCATGGATCCTTCACCAAGACAATGCCCCAGCTCACAGTGCGTTGTCAGTGAAGACGTTTTTGGCAAAACACAACATTCCCATCTTAGATCATCCACCCTACTCACCTGATTTGGCCCCCTGTGACTTTTTTCTTTTCCCTAAAGTCAAGTCAGCTTTGAAAGGAACTAGATTTGAGACTGTTGAAGCAGTAAAAGAAAAAGCGACGGAAGTAATGTATGGACCTACCGAAAATGATCTGCAGCATTGCTATGAACAGTGGAGCGGTGTAGAGACCGAGGTGGAGAGTACATTGAAGGAGATGACATGAAATTGTAAATAATTGTAAATACATGTTTTTTCCAGCATCAGTCCGGTTTTTTTCTAGCCGCACCTCGTACACTGATTTGTCGCGCTACGTTCCGCCTTCCATGTCTTTTGTTTCGTTTTGCGCGATTGTTTTAATTTGCTATGCGGCATATGTCTTGTAAGAAGCCAGCGGCCCTCCGCAGCGGTAACACCGCTTCCCGTCGTATCGTCGAAGTCGGGCTTGGCTAGCACTTGGGTGGGTAACCGTCTGGGTTTGCAGAGTGCTGTTGGCAAGTGGGGTGAACTCAGTTCAGCCCTCGTGAGGCCAAATGAGGAGCTACTAGAGTGAGAAGCAACGACACCGGTCACGAAAACTGACTACGGCCGGGAGTGCGATGTGCTGACTACATGCTCATCCGCATCCAGTGACGCCTTAAGGGCTAAGGATGACACGGCGGCCTTTTCGGAAGGTGTTTGCTTTATGTCTTCTAATAGGAACTGCGTTGCCATATGTCGGGAGACAAAGTAAAAGTCCTTTAACAATCAGACAAAGGTGTGAGTGGTAAGTACTGAGCTGAGATGTTTAGCATGGGGACGTCAACAATCTCAGACCCTCGAGGATGAAGATGGGAGTTCATTGAGAAAAGCGCTGAAAACAGCAGAAAACAAAGACCTCGAAGAGGCTGTATTCAAGTGGTTTTTGCAGCAGCCAGCATTAGGATACCCTTTTTCAGGGCCGATTGTTCGCGAAAAGCAGAACTGTTAGCCGAGAAAAATAGACAGTTTGTCTTCATTTAAAGCGAGCATTGGCTGTCTACGGAATTTCAAGACAAGGAATGGCATTCGTGAGGAGGACGTAAGTGGCCAAAAACTATTAGCAGACCCAAAAGCAGCAGAAAATTTTATTATAACATTCAAAATTGAGCAGAATCTTATGACACTGGATTTTTATACGACAAAGACGGGACAGGCGTCATTTGGAAGGCTCTGTCTGAGACAACTTTGGCTTCAAAAATGAAAATTAGTGCTCCTGGCCATAAGGTTTGCAAAGACCGTGTTACCATTCTGAACTGGGCTAATTCTACCGGAGGCCACAAAATACCCCTTCTATTGATAGGAAAATCGAAAAACACCCAGGCTATCAAAAATGTGAAAGAACTTCCCATCAAGAATCAGCTAATGGCCTGGATGACTGCTACTTTGGTTTGTGAATGGTTCGTTTCAATTTTCATACTTGAAATAAGAAAGTGCCAAAAGGCCGTCGGTAAAAAGATAGTAAGGGGATGTTAATTTTGGACTGTGCACCCACCCACCCCACAGAAAGTCTTCTTGATAGGGAAGATGGACGTTTCTAAACACTCTTCCTGGCACTAAACGCAACGAGTTTGCTGCAGCCGGAGGACCAATCGGTTATCAAAATTATGTAGCGACTTTCCAAAAAAACTGTTGAGGAACTTTTGATAGAAGATGGAAAGGAAGAAGGCACTATGGCTCACCAGCAGACACTGAATTTAAAAGACATCTCTTACTTGGTGGCTGAAGCATGAGATTTCGTGAAGACAGTCATATTAAAAAGAGCTTGATATAAACTGAAAGACATTCCAACTAAAGATGAACTACAGAAAGATGAAGAAGAAAATAAACAGCGTGAAAAGGAAGAGGAAGAAAGAGAAGTAGCAGAGGACGAAATAGCACTTGAAGAGATAAGAAAAATCCTTCTGAAATATCATGGAAGTTCAGACTAAGGATACAGGTGAGTGGCTTGCTTCTGATTCTTCGGACCTCGAGGCCAAATTCTCAGTGACGATGAAATCATTCACAGCATGAGAGAAGAAACTAATGGCCAGGTGGATGAGATTGTCGCTGAACCAGATGTGGGACCGTCAGACAGTGAGACGTTTGCTTGCCTTGACACTACGCTAACGTGTATGGAGCAGCAGCCTGTGACTATATACAGATACTCACCCTCAAGCGGAGGCAAGACTTGGCAGCACGAAAACGATTGAAGAAAGCAAAACACCTGGCTGTGACCGATATGTTCAAGAACTGACGCTGTGTGGAAGTACAGTACTGTACGAATTCTAAATTCAGTAGTCATTAAAATAATATTACAGTAGTATGTATCCACAAATTTAACTTTTTTTAAAAAAAGTAAATGACGTGTGTTATTCAGTTATTCCGATTGTTGTAGCCAATGGCCTTGCCGCAGTGGTAACACCGGTTCCCGTCAGATCACCGAAGTTAAGCGCAGTCGGGCTGGCCTGGCACTTGGATGGGTGACCATCTGGTCTGCAGAACACTGCTGGCAAGCGGGATGCACTCAGCCCTTGTGAGGCATACTGAGGAGCTATTTGATTGAGAAGTAGCGGCTCTGGTCTCGTAAACTAACACACGGCCGGGAGAGCGGTGTGGTGACCACATGCCTCTCCCATCCGCATCCAGTAATTCCTGTTGTATGAGGATGACACGGCGGTCGGTCGGTATCCATTGGGTCTTCATGGCCTCTTCGGGCGGAGTTTAGATATTTGTTTATTAATCAGGTCCGGTCCTGAGAAGTTCGAATAATTCGAGTTCTACTGTACTGACCTCCCATCTGAGCTACTGATGTTCGTACATACTGTTTTCCTCCAAAGGTCTCTTTAATTATAGGCAGTACATATCTTTTCCGTAGTTATGAGTGATTTTACATCCTTCCGTTTGTCCTCTAGCCAAAGCTGCTTAGGCCATTTACATCTTGTGTGTATGTCATTTTTAGGCATGTGTATTCCCTACTGCCTGCTTTATTTGTTGCATTTTTATAATTTTACCGATCGTCAGTTGATAGAGTATTTCAGTTCACAGGACTGCCTGACGTCTGGGAGAGCGTCGCAGACTTGCTGAAAGAACTGAACTTGAAGACTTGAAGAGAGGCATAACCTATCCTGTGAAAGCCTATTAGTAAGTTTCAAGAACCAACCTTAAGAAATAAATCGAGGAATACGCTACAATTCCGTGTGTATAACTTATGTGGCTACTGTGAAGAGCAGGTTAGAATAATTACAGTGCGCACAGACGCGTTTAAGCAATCATTATTCCCGCGTTCTATAGCTGAAGCCGGGATAACTGGTACACTAGGAAGAACCCTCTGCCATGAACTTCACGGTGTTTTCCAGGGAATGAATATAGATGTAAGGAAGTCAGCCACAAACAAAGAATCCACATGGCGGATTAACTACCACTGGCCTAGTACATAGACAAGTCTTTGGTTTTTAGGCGTTTTTCCACACTCATTTAAGGGGATAATGGGCTGGTCTCCAATAGCTGCTCCAGAAAATTCGAAACAGAAGCATTTAAAAGACGATGACTGGATATTATCACGATTCCATAGGCAACAGCAAGCATTTTACCATGAAGGCATTGAGCCTCCCGTCTGACAGTGGGATAAATGTGTGAACATTTAGTTTTGAAATAATAGACGATTTACTTATTTTTTCCAGTCTGACTTATTTTCACTTGAAGTGCCTTATAAAATAGTATGTTGGCGCCAACAGAGCACTGAATATTCAAAAACACTTCAAATAAACGATGTTTTTGGAAAATATTACACTATTTCAATATTACACAGTAGCAACACAAGTAGCTATTACAAAAACACTAAGCTTAATACTAATTGATATGCACAGGGGGATGAGGAAGATTCTCCAGTTTTACTTAAGCGAGAAAACCTCTCAACTTATAATAAAAACAAATACACTAAACTGTACAGCTTGAGGATACACTATTTTCCTTCAAGAGGCAGTCTCATACCAGACGGAAAAACGACACCACCCAGCCACAACTAAGAAAAACAACGCCGCGAAGCAATCAAGTCCTTGAACATAAACACCGCCCAAATCCCGATCAGGCACAACGTAGCGTTCCAGTCGCACTCCTGTACTCTCACTGGAGTAACAAACATAGCGAATGGCCTTTACCAGTAATACAAATATTGTTGAACACCGCCAACTAGCAAATAAATTCCACTGCGCAGCTCCTTGCAGGCTAATTCCGTTGGCAAGCCCAACTGAAACTCACGCTAGCTATAACCGTCGCTTCCACGTACAGCCTTACCAGAAGGTGGCGTGTTTTGCTTGCACCAGCAGCGCACCGTCCGCCGTACACAGCAGCGAAAGAGGGGGAGAGAGAGAGAGAGAGAGAGAGAGAGAGAGAGAGAGAGAGAGGAGTGGGTGGGGGTGGGGGGGGGGGGGAGGCAGCGCTGGATGGCTGCCACTTGCTGACTGCCCCTGCTGTTTTCTCGCCTCGCTTCGCGGTTGCACCTCTGGCGTTCTCGTCAACCACCTGACCCACAGCCGACACTAAGTACCAGGTAAGGTGCCGTCCATTTCCTCGTTGTCCAAAGAGAACCCTCTGCATCAACAGCACCTGTAGCGACACTTCCTAGGAGTCGGCAACCAGTCCTTTCCCGAACGGCTCACATTTGGGCATAGAAAATTCATTACCTTACAGCTGCTAGCCGAGCGGAGTGGCCGCGCGGTTAAAGGCTCCATCTCACTGACTGCTTGGCCCCTCCCGCCGCAAGTTCGAGTCCTCCCTCGAGCATGGGAGCATGGTTGTATGCGTTGTTCTTAGCACAGGTTCGTTTAAGTTAGTTTAAGTAGTGCGTCAGTCTAGGGACCGATGACCTGAGCAGTTTTGTCCCTTAAGAACTCTCTCTCTCTCTCTCTCTCTCTCTCTCTCTCTCACACACACACACACACACACACACACACACCTGTTACGGCACAGAATAGTAACGGGTAGAAATTAGAAAAAAATTATCATGTCAGGGAGCGAGGCGGAAGCAGGACGCGAGGCAGCAAGCCGCAAGTGGGTCAGGTCAACAACTCATTACGACACCGTCTACCATGTAACGATACGCATTCAGCAGAAAGTAGACTGTGGCAGAGGACCGAAAGAAGCGAGACAAGTACATTCGTTAGCTCGTGAAATCTTGCAAGAGACTGTCTCTTTCATACGAGCACATAGCGAGAGACCGAAGGAGAAGTTAACAGCCTGTTAAATGAATATAGCAGAATAAGGAGGAAACGTTCTGACATTATGAACCGAGGCTTGCGTCATAGCCTCACGGCTAGCTCCCTTTAAATACTCTACTGACCATTAAAATTGCTACACAAGAAGAAATGCAGATGATAAACGGGTATTCATTGTCAAATGTAATATACTAGAACTGACATGAGATTACATTTTCACGCAATTTGGGTGCATAGATCCTAAGAAATCAAAACCCAGAACAACCACCTCTGGCCGTAATAACGGCCGTGATACGCCTGGCCATTGAGTCAAACAGAGCTTCGATGGCGTGTACAGGTACAGCTGCCCATGCAGCATCAACACGATACCACAGTTCATCAAAAGTAGTGATGGCGTATTGTGACGAGCCAGTTGCTCGGCCACCATTCAACACACGTTTTCAATTGGTGAGAGATCTGGAGAATGTGCTGGCCAGGGTAGCAGTCGAACATTTTCTGTATCCAGAAAGGCCCGTACAGGACCTGCAACATGCGGTCGTGCATTGTCCTGCTGAAATGTAGGGTTTCGCAGGGATCGAATGAAGGGTAGAGCCACGGGTCGCAACACATCGGAAATGTAACGTCCACTGTTCAAAGTGCCGTCAATGCGAACAAGAGGTGATCGAGACGTGCCGGCCGCGGTGGTCTCGCGGTTCTAGGCGCGCAGCCCGGAACCGCGCGACTGCTACGGTCGCAGGTTCGAATCCTGCCTCGGGCATGGATGTGTGTGATGTCCTTAGGTTAGTTAGGTTTAAGTAGTTCTAAGTTCTAGGGGACTGATGACCACAGCTGTTAAGTCCCATAGTGCTCAGAGCCGTGATCGAGATGTGTGACCAGTGGCACCCAATACCATCACGCCGGCTGATACGCCAGTATGGCTATGACGAATACACGCTTCCAATGTGCGTTCACCGCGATGTCGCCATACACGGATGCGACCATCATGATGCTGTAAACAAAACTTGCATTCATCCGTAAAAATGACGTTTTGCCATTCGTGCACTCAGGTTCGTCGTTGAGTACACCATCGCAGGCGCTCCTGTCTGTGGTGCAGCATCAAGGGTAACCGCAGCCGTGGTCTCCGAGCTGGTAGTCCATGCTGCTGCAAAAGTCGTCGATCTGTTCCTGCAGATGGTTGTTGTCTTGCAAACGTCCGCATCTGTTGACTCGAGACCTGGTTGCACGATCCGCTGCAGCCATGCGAATAAGATGCCTGTCATCTCGATTGCTGGTGATACGAGGCCGTAGGGATCCAGCATGGCGTTCCGTATTACCCTCCTGAACCCACCGATTCCATATTCTGCTAAGAGTCATTGAGTCTCGACCAACGCGAGCAGCAATGTCGCGATACGGTAAACCGCAATCGCGATAGGCTACAACACGACCTTTATCAAAGCCGGAAATGTAATGGTACGCATTTCTCCTCCTTACACGAGACATCACAACAACGTTTCACCAGGCAACGCCGGTCAACTGCTGTTTGTGTATGAGAAATCGGTTGGAAACTTTCCTCATGACAGCGCGTTGTGGGTGTCGCCACCGGCGTCAACCTTGTGTGAATGCTCTGAAAAGCTAATCATTTGCATATCACAGCATCTTCTTCCTGTGGGTTAAATTTCGCGCCTGTAGCACGTCATCTTCGTGGTGTAGCAATTTTAATGGCCAGTAGTGTATTTCAGTTCTCGTCGTGAGTTGATCATTGGGATTGATGGATTCACAGTAATAGCGATAGATTCAATGACTACCATATTGTAGTGAATTTTTGTTCTAGATCCTCCAGTACATTTTATGAACTAGCTGAAGATGTACTCTAGACGATGGCGTTCACCTGATGAACGCCGTGCTGCTCGCTGCCTGCTATCTGCTGATGGAGAAACTGAGTGTCTTCCGACAACATTACCCCAGTGTGTTGCTATTTGTGGATTTCAACACGAAAGCCAGCAATAGGGCGTCTTGGGAGTCCACATTCCAACACACAGGCGCCTTCGGGTGCGGACACCTATTAGGGGTAGGAAGATCAACCGACCACACGACCATCGACAGCAGGAACACAGGGATGGGTCATCAAAAGTCATCATAGAATTCGGGGTGGGAGCAAACACGGTCTAGCAGTCAGCACGAGAATCACTTGGCGCTAGGTAACGGCCGCTCTGTTCCGTCAGCCCGCCGTGGCACCAGGGTCGCTGACACCATCTCCAGGGCGTCCAACCGCTGAGCTGAGTCGACGGTCGCAGCTGTAGGAGCAACAGCCGAGGCTGGTGCGAAAGAACGACGGTTTGTGAATAAATGACTGACCTACCTCTAATAATGTATAATTAGTGTCTTTGACGTTTCACAGGTTCCCAATAGCTATCCTGACTTCACACAAAGGTGTCTCCACTCGGCCCTCTTCCTTTGTTCATGAATTCTACCACCTATACCTTGCCTACATGTCTGAGTACTTAATCTTTGTTTCATGCAGAACGTACTCCATTCGCTTCAGGTGAAATGGCAGGAGCGCGAGGGGAGTGGCAAGGTGCCATGCCACTTTACAAACACGTCTTAAAAACAAATTTATTGGTAGTCTCTTCAGATCCTTTAAACACTTGAACACAGGCGGTGAGTTCAGAAAACTCTAAACAAAGCCTGATAAACAGCATTAAAGAAGATTATTTACTTTACAACTCTGATTGATGACAGTGAAATAATATTGACAATAAACAATATGTTCAAAGAATTCCAAGAATCTTCAAGTATGAATTCTTCTTCTTAAAAAAAAAAAATAATTACAACTCATAATTTAACAAATGGCTGGCTCGAAAAGCCATTGTGGACAGCCAATTAAACAACAGATACAATACTTGCGAAACCAGTGGCAAGCAAGGGGTAAACAACAGTACTGAACTCTTGGGAAAAGGGGGGGGGGGGGGGGGGTTATGGCCGTGAATTCGCTGGACTTTCTCTTTACAATAGTCCGCTTCTTGGTCCTTCTGCTTGGAATAAGTTAATGAGACCTGGAAAATAAACCTATTAGCGCCAGTCATAGGCAAGAAGTCACAGCGCTCAGTTAAGATGTTTAATAACGGCAAAGAACGTACGTAACCCTGCCCCCCTCCCCCCCCCCCCCCCCCCCCCCGACACACACACACATACAAAATTTACAATGAAAAGCAATTACAAGTATTAGAATTATCGCTTGGCATTAAACACCACAAACCTATTTAATTTTAGCCTTTTAATTTAGCCGTCTGTGGATCAACCCAAAAGATTATTGCTCCCTCTCATACCAATGCAAACAAGATCACTTGACTTTATGAAACAATTCCGGATCAACAGCAGTGTAAACGGTTTAAGCCAGTCACTAGTATTCCACACGTACTCAGTAAATCAACAGCTATTTCGGAAACACCTCCTCGGTTTACGAGAAACAGTTTCATCCCACGTAATTGCACTAGAATTATAAACAATTCAGTGATCATCCACCCAGCTAACTTTAACATAATGATCGAGTAGAAGGAACTTCCTGGCACAAAGCATCTGAAGTACTGTAAGACAACAGCAGCACATGATAGCTCTTTAGATACGAACATCGTACTAAGTTACAGCCAACAGAAGTTCAGACATTTCTTAACGGGAGAAAGATAGTTAAACAGTGCAATGTGGCAAATAAATAATATCAAATCACTTAGATCAACCAGCTCTTTCATAACATATACGCTCGGTAGTGCAATCCGGTCACGGAATGGTATATAATAGCGTAACTGTACTCGTACTTCTATTGTAATCGGGCTGTGAGACACACTATTGCTTTAAACAGCCTTTAGCCATCAAACCAATAAACAGTTACCACTGTTTGTGAACAGCAGCGCAAATTGGCGCCGAGTGGTTCTAGGCGCTTCATTCCGGAACCGCACTACCGCTACGGTCGCAGGTTCGAATCCTGCCTCGGGCATGGATGTGTGTGATGTCCTTAGGTTAGTTAGGTTTAAGTAGTTCTAAGTTCTAGGGGACTGATGACCTCAGATGTTAAGTCCCATAGTGCTCAGAGCCATTTGAACCATTTGCAAATTGGACCCTCAGACTCGAGTACAGTACTCTCATCGCACTCGTGCTCAGCGACCACGCCGGCTCCCTCACAATCATAGAGGAGTATCTTCGGATCACCGTAGTACCAAACCTGAAGGACTCGAGAGCAACCGACAGTCCGCAGCTCGTCGTGTAGTGGTTAGTGTTGCTGCCTCTGGATCACGGGGTCCCGGGTTCGATTTCCGGCCTGGGACTAGGTGTTTGTGTTGTTCTGATCACTTCACCATCGCTCTGAAATTGGCTTAACTGGAAAGTGCAAAGATTGGGAATTTGTACGGGCGCTGATAACCACGCTGTTGAGAGCCCCACAAACCAAAAATCATCGTCAGCAACCGACAGGCTGCGCGCGCTTAAATAGTCTTCCAGCCAAAGACCCACAGACCAGCGTTTCTGATCGGACGACTAAACCACGGACGACCATCGATAACCAGAGTGGCACCACTCTGGCCGCGGAGCCAGTGCGCATGGCTCGTAAGTTACGTTTACGTCTGATAGTTGTTGCATCATATTTAGATGGAGGTATAATACGGGAAGTTGTCACGACGTGACAAACTTGAAGTCGACGTCCGCCATGTTAGTAACCACAAACATTAGTTTCTGGTGGAAGTGTTCGATAAAATAATGCCAGCTTGCTTTATGTACAGTTGTACTGGTCGTTCGTTGAAGCAACATATTTTTTCCTATATGAATTTTACTGAGCTGGTTACTTCCACTGTGGTGGTTTTACTTCTGTAGTTCGACTTAGGTTTCCTATCGACACAACTCGAAGAGCGCTCTAGTTGAACGATGTGAGAAGAAAATAGAACATACCCTCCAAATATAGCTCAATATATTCTCAGCGTTGTAGGGAGAGGGACATGGAAGGAACATTAGTTTCGCCATTCAGTGTTAAAGAAACTGCTGGATTACGGAAGCAGTATTTTCACATCACAATCTTCGCTTCTTGGTTTTTCGAAAAGTGTCACAAAAAGGAAGCTTCATTAACAAAGCCAAATGCGTTGTATTAGTGGATCAAATATGCCTTTAATGCCAGAAAAACGTCTGAAAATGCCGTCTTGACACTATGTGATTCACGAAAGTGCTGTAATGTTTACTGTTTAAAACTAGCCCGCTGTTACGTGGAAACAACAGAAATTGACTACAAGAAGCTATTGTAGCGGTCTGCTAATGCTTAGGGGCTGCTGATATGGAGGCGCCGACTTCAATGCACTGTACAGCGTAAGGCTGTAGCGCCATCTCCTCTTACTATACCTCCATGGATATTTATGTCAATTGCGTGTAATGTAAACAGTGAAGAATTTGTATCAGAGATATATATTTCTGCCGCCAGCGATATTTGTTTCACATGTATACCAACAGATGTAAACACTATTTACTTGCAAGAGAAAACACGTCCGACAGATATAGCCCAAGATGGCTGTTCGTCTATTTTTCTGGCACTGAGCAGAAAGTGTCAAGTGAATATGGCTGAAAACAAACAGTGGTTAAAAGCTGAAGTTGAAGAATTGATTAAAAAGTACCACAGAAAACTTTAGAAATAGTTCAAAGAAAAATTCGTAACTAAAGAAATCAATTTTACAGTAAATTTAACAAATAATTTTTTTCATAATGTGGGGCCACAGTCATAATATGTTTCTTTAAAGTCAGTACCTCCATTAGACTGTTTTTAAATAAATAAATTAATTAAAAACAGTCTAATGGCAGTACTGACTAAATAAATTTAACAAAAGCGCAAAGATCAAATCCGGCCAGGGCACAGAGCACTTCCGTGAATCAAAATGACCGCGGTATAATTTGCTGTTATTTACGTAAGGAGGCTGAGCGTGCAAACCAGCAGAAGAAAATTTTCCCATGGTCTCTTGCTTTGATATAAGAGGAAAAATTTTACAAGCAAACTTTTCGAATTTAGCTGGTTTTTTTCTTAAAAAATTCGAAATCTGCGCTGGTTCCTCAATACGGAGCTCAGACATAAACTGACCGTAGGCACTGAAATTTTCAGGTCTCGAAATCCAGTCTCAAACGCACACAGAACGTTTTTTCTTCTTCTCTAACATCTTGACGTAATTACACAGACTGCCACTTCGCGTTTCTATGGTTTCGTCATAGCAAGCAGAATTTGTATGTACGAGGGTTGAATGAAAAGTAATCCCTCCACCTTCGTTAAATGGGTTTGGATGGGAATATTTTAATAAATCTGTGATCTTTAATTGCCAATATTCACTTTTACACATAATCACCAGCCAACTGGATACATTTCTGCCAATGATGAACAAGTTTTCTGAAGCCGTCGCGCAAGAAGTCGACACTCTATTTCCGCAACCACAGTCTCACAGTTTCCTCAACGTCTTCATCAGAAGCATACTGATGTCTCTGCAGATCGTATTTCATTATCGGGACCAGATGGAAGTCAGACTGTGCTAAATCTGGACTGTATGGACAATGCCGCACGGTGGTGAGATTCAAGTCTCTGCCCTTTTATTTCATTTCTGGAGTCAGCATCTGGGGTACCCATCGTGTAATCTACCGATAACCAAGCAAAGCAATAATGTGACCCACACGTTCTTGTAAAATGCCGATTGGGGTTGCAATTTCTCCCTGAGTGATAACACGATAGTCCTGAATCAATCTGTCAACGTTTTGCTTGTGAAACTCGGTGGCTGCTGTCACAGGACGTCCAACTCTGTTTGTCACGTAGGTCTGATGGTCTCGCCTCAACATCTTTAAACTTACTCGCCCAACGACGCACAATATTCACATCAACACAATCACCATAAGCTGTATTCATTCTCTGATGAATCTTCTTTGGGGTGACACCTTCTGCTGTCAAGAATTCAATGATTACACGTTGCTTAAATCGCACTGACCGACCGTCTGCGCAGGGTTCCATACTTTACACTGTTACAACACAACTGGAGCTGTAGGGAAGAGGCTACGGAACAAGCGAGTACCTGCCGAGTACCAATGCTGTCAACTGTTCAAGATTAACGAAGGTAGAGGCATTACTTTTCAGTCAACCCTGGTGTGACGGAATAGCTGTCAGCTGAAAACGTATCCAAGCGGGCCGTACATTAATCACAGATTATAGCATTTTGTCAATTGTCAATTTTTCCTGAATTCCTGGTGATTTATGTCAGTATGTGAACAGTCGAAACGATTTTCCGTCGGACACTCGGCATATATTTCAGAAGAAAAGTTTGAGATGCAAACGCAGCTTTACGTTGCATTTTGGCCAGGGTCTACGTTACATATATACTTGTCACGTTTGCATTTATTTTTCGTAAGAAATTTCAGGATTCCAGGTAAGTCGACGTGATAGCAGCGGTGGAGACTGCGTCATCGTAAACAGCTTCTTTCGCCACACCATTTCACTATTTTCAGGTTATTAGATAGCGTAGCCAACAGATGGCGAAAACATTCGTCGTGGCGGCAGAGCACAATTTACTACACCTTGAGGCAATAGCGAATGAGGTTTACAATTGATGTTCGAGTTCAGTTCTTAGTTGTGTTACTTCCGAGTAATATCCCTCATTCGTTGCGCTGTGAGTAAGCTCTGTCATCTCCGAACTAGGTTTTCGTAGTCAGGTTCCGTTATTAATTGGTCAGATTCAGTTTCTGCGTCAGATTCAGTGTCTGGGGGTTTGTTTCAGGGTATAAATCGGGTTCATCACCTTACACTAACACACAGATATAGTTACAAAAGGAGTGGGAAGACTTACACTCTGATTCGACTTAGTACGCAGTTAAGGGGGGACCAGTAGCTTATCGTGAATTTCGAGCAACGAAGACTCGGCATTTTTCACAAAGACAAATTATTTCCTTAGGTTGAAGATACGATTAGAGACAGAAGATAGCAAAGGAGGGACTCGGGTTTTGGTCTCGAAACGCTGGATTTGCAGTCAGACACTTGTCAACCTGGCCACTGTCTCACACTGTGGACGGCGTATCATCATTTAAATATTTGGGTTCTAATGGTAACATTACGGAGTTATTTATTTAGTAAATTTTTTCGATTATTTAATTAGCCCTTATTAATCTGACACAGTCAGCAGGTCGTGGTATCGCGGTAACGTTCTCACTTCCCGAGCACGGGGTCCCGCGTTCGATTCCCGGCGGGGTCAGGAATATTCACCTGCCTTGAGATGACTGGGTGTTGTTGTGTCATCTTCATTATCATAATTCATCCCCATTACGGTCGGAGGAAGGCAATGGCAAACCACCTCCACTAGGACCTTGCCTAGTACGGTGGTGCGGGTCTCCCGCATTGTCCCCTACGCCCTGTTACGGACTGTGGGACTTCATCATCCATCCAATCTGACATAGGTGCTTTTTGCGTCTATTTTATTTATTGATAACCTGAAATAGAGATTTAAACTGATATATTGGTTACGCAAGTTGATTCCATGACGTTACAAACTTTCAGAGATGATGGAGATGGATAAATGTATCGAATTGATGTAAGAGAAACTGGTACGGAAACGATCGCGACGGAAATTATAACTGAAAAATCGTTCTGCGACCTCTGACAGTGACATGTACCGGAGCTGTTGTTGCTACTCGTAAGATTGTTGGATCGGCAACTTTCAGAGGCTTTAGTACCGACCGAAAGAAGAAAAAAAAATGTCCGGTAAACATGGGCTCTAAAATGCAACCTAAAGAGCTACACCTTGCGAAGGTTACGATTTTTGTCAGATCTAAAACTCACAATCCCCCCCCATGAACCATGGACCTTGCCGTTGGTGTGGAGGCTTGCATGCCTCAACGATACAGATAGCCGTACCGTAGGTGCAACCACAACGGAGGGGTATCTGTTGAGAGGCCAGACAAACGTGTAGTTCCTGAAGAGGGGCAGCAGCCTTTTCAGTAGTTGCAGGGGCAACGGTCTAGATGATTGACTGATCTGGCCCTGTAACATGAACCAAAACGGTCTTGCTGTTGTGATACTCCGAACGGCTGAAAGCAAGGGAAAACTACAGCTGTAATTTTTCCCGAGGGCATGCGGCTTTACTGTATTATTAAATGATGATGGCGTCCTCTTGGGTAAAATATTCCGGAGGTAAAATAGTCCCCCTTTCGGATCTCCGGGCGGGGACTACTCAAGAGGACGTCGCTATCAGGAGAAAGAAAACTGGCGTTCTACGGATCGGAGAGTGGAATGTCAGATCCCTTAATCGGGCAGGTAAGTTAGAAAATTTAAAAAGGGAAATGGATAGGTTAAAGTTAGATATAGTGGGAATTAGTGAAGTTTGGTGGTAGGAGAAACAAGACTTTTGGTCAGGTGAATACAGGGTTAAAAATACAAATAGGGGTAATGCAGGAGTAGGTTTAATAATGAATAAAAAATAGGAGTGCGGGTAAGCTACTACAAACAGCATAGTGAACGCATTATTGTGGCCAAGATAGACACGAAGCCCACACCTACTACAGTAGTACAAGTTTATATGCCAACTAGCTCTGCAGATGATGGAGAAATTGATGGAATGTATGATGAAATAAAAACATTATTCAGGTAGTGAAGGGAGACAAAAATTTAATAGTCATGGGTGACTGGAATTCGACATTAGGAAAAGGAAGAGAAGGAAACGTAGTAGGTGAATATGGATTGGGGCTAAGAAATGAAAGAGGAAGCCGCCTGGTAGAATTTTGCACAGAGCACAACTTAATTATAGCTAACACTTGGTTCAAGAATCATGAAAGAAGGTTGTATACATGGAAGAACCCTGGAGATACTAGAAGGTTTCAGATACATTATATAATGGTAAGCCGGCCGCTGTGGCCGAGCGGTTCTAGGCGCTTCAGTCTGGAACCGCGGGACCTCTACGGTCGCAGGTTCGAATCCTGCCTCGGGCATGGATGTGTGTGATGTCCTTAGGTTAGTTAGGTTTAAGTAGTTCTAAGTTCTAGGGGACTGATGACCTGAGATGTTAAGACCCATAGTGCTCAGAGCCATTTGACCATATAATGGCAAGACAGAGATTTAGGAACTCGGTTTTAAATTGTAAGACATTTCCAGGGGCAGATGTGGACTCTGACCACAATCTATTGGTTATGAACTGTAGATTAAAACTGAAGAAACTGCAAAAAGGCGGGAATTTAAGGAGATGGGACCTGGATAAACTGAAAGAACCAGAGGCTGTACAGAGTTTCAGGGAGAGCATAAGGGAACAATAGACAGGAATGGGGGAAAGAAATACAGTAGAAGAAGAATGGGTAGCTTTGAGGAATGAAATTGTAAGGCAGCAGAGGATCAAGTAGGTAAAAGGACGAGGGGTAGTAGAATTCCTTGGGTAACAGAAGAGATACTGAATTTAATTGATGGAAGGAGAAAATACAAAAATGCAGCAAGTGAAGCAGGCAAAAAGGAATACAAACGTCTCAAAAATGAGATCGACAGGAAGTGAAAAATGGCTAAGCAGGGATGGCTAGAGGAAAAATGTAAGGATGTAGTGGCTTATCTCATGAGGGGTAGGAGAGATTACTGCCTACAGGAAAATTAGAGAGACCTTTGGAGAAAAGAGAACCACTTTCGTGAATATCAAGAGCTCAGATGGAAACCCAGTTATAAGCAAAGAAGGGAAAGCAGAAAGGTGGAAGGAGTATTTAGAGGGTCTATACAGGGGCGTTGTTCTTGAGGACAATATTATGGAAATGGAAGAGGAGGTAGATGAAGATGAAATGGGAGATATGATACTGCGTGAAGAGTTTGACAGAGCACTGAAAGACCTGAGTCGAAACAAGGCCTGGGGGGTAGACAACATTCCATTAGAACTACTGACAGCCTTGGGAGAGCCAGTCCTGACAAAACTCTACCATCTGGTGATCAAGATTTATGAGACAGGCGAAATTCGCTCAGCCTTAAGGAAGAATATAATAATTCCAATCCCAAAAAACGCAGGTGTAGAAGGTGTGAAAATTACCGAACTACCAATTTAATAATATCACGGCTCCAAAATACTAACGCGTATTCTTTACAGACGAATGGAAAAACTGGTAGAAGCCGTACTCGGGGAAGATCAGTTTGGATTCCGTAGAAATGTTGGAACACGTGAGGCAATACTGACCCTACAAATTATCTTAGAAGAAAGATTAAGGAAAGGCAAACCTACGTTTCTAGCATTTGCAGACTTAGAGAAAGCTTTTGGCAATGTTGACTGGAATACTCTCTTTCAAATTCTAAAGATGGCAGGGATAAAATACAGGGATCGAAAGGCTATTTACAAATTGTACAAAAAGCAGATGGCAGTTATAAGAGTCGAGGGGTATGAAAGGGAAGCAGTGGTTGGGAAGGGAGTGAGACAGGGTTGTAGCCTCTCCCCGATATTATTCAATCTGTATACTGAGCAAGCAGTGAAGGAAACGAAAGAAAAATTCGGAGTAGGTATTAAAATCCATGGAGAAGAAATAAAAATTTTGAGGTTCGCCGATGACATTGTAATTCTGTCAGAGACAGCAAAGGACTTGGAAGAGCAGTTGAACGGAATGGACAGAGTCTTGAAAGGAGGGTATAAGACGAACATCAACAAAAGCAAAACGAGGATAATGGAATGTAGTCGAACTAAGTCGGGTGATGCTGCGGAATTTAGATTAGGAAATGAGACACTTAAAGTGGTAAAGGAGATTTGCTATTTGGGGAGAAAAATAACTGATGATGGTCGAAGTATAGAGGATATAAAATGTAGACTAGCAATGGCAAGGAAAGCGTTTCCAAAGAAGAGAAATTTGTTAACATCGAGTATAGATTTAAGTGTCAGGAAGTCGTTTCTGAAAGTATTTGCGTGGAGTGTAGCCATGGACAATAAATAGTTTAGACAAGAAGAGAATAGAAGCTTTCGAAATGTGGTGCTACAGAAGAATGCTGAAGATTAGATGGGTAGATCACATAACTAATGAGAAGGTATTGAACAGAATTGGGGAGAAGAGGAGTTTGTGGCACAACTTGACAAGAAGAAGGGATCGGTTGGTAGGACATGTTCTGAGGCATCAAGGGATCACCAATTTAGTACTGGAGGGCAGCATGGAGGGTAAAAATAGTAGAGGGAAACCGAGAGATGAATACACTAGGCAGCTTCAGAAGCATGTAGGCTGCAGTAGGTACTGGGAGATGAAGAGGCTTGCACAGGATAGAGTAGCACGGAGAGCTGCATCAAACCAGTTTCAGGACTGAAGACCACAACAACAACAACATTTTGCCACACACGGTATGCTTTAACCACGGCGGCACATGAACCGTTTAGAAACGTAGCCATTTCGTAAATACTTCCACCCTTGGCCCGAAAATCAATGATCTTGCCCTTTTGGACGTCAGATAAATCGCTCATTTCCGTTTTACGACGGCAACTGGACTGTTTTCCTGTTTTCCGCGTCCCCCCCCCCCTCCGACTAGCTTAACGTACTCAAAAAATGTTTCAAATGGTTCTGAGCACTACGGGACTTAACTTCTGAGATCATCAGTCCCCTAGAGCTCAGAACTGCTTAAACCTAACTAACCTAAGGGCAACACACACATCCATGCCCGAGGCAGGATTCGAACCTGCGACCGTAGCGGTCGCGCGGTTCCAGACTGTAACGCCTAGAACCGCTCGGCCACTCCGGCCGGCCTTACGTACTCTCCACAGCTAGTGCTACCACCTGCCGTCTGTGAGTGGGCTTTCCCCTTTGACGTCGAACACAGGTGGTGGTCACATTAATGTCACTGGAATTATGATCTATTAAACACGTTCGTGTGTTTCACAACATCTATGAGCTCGTAGTTAAATTTTTTAGTTATTGATTACTTTATCATAATTCTAACTGTGTAGTATCATTTTTCTTAGTAGTCATCTGTGGACTTACTTTTGGAGGAACTTTATCTCCCGGCTCTCTTTGATGGTAATGAACATCTAACAATTTACAAACATAAAAAAAGTTTTTGCATCACCTCGTTTCTGAGAGTTCCGGAACCTGTACAGAAAATTGGAATAGAGATGAACATAAACATTATTTCCGCCCTTTTTATTGCTCATGAAAACCACACATTGCATGTTGTACCACCATACGGCGAGACCTTCAGAGGTGGTGGTCCAGATTGCTTTACACACCGGTACCTCTAATACCCAGTAGCACATCTTCTTGCAATGACGCATGTCTGTATTCGTCGTGGCATGCTATGTACAAGTTCACCAGGGCACTGTTGGTCCAGATTGTTCCACTCTTCAACGACGATTCGGTATAGATATCTCAGAGTGGTTGGTGGGTCACGTCGTCCATAAACAGCCCTTTTCAATCGATCCCAGGCATGTTCGATAGGGTTCATGTCTAGAGAACAAGCTGGCCACTCTAGTCGAGCGATCTCGTTATCCTGAAAGAAGTCATTCACAAGATGTGCACGATGGGGGCGCGAACTGTCGTCCATGAAGACGAATGCCTCGCCAATATGCTGCTGATATTGTTGCACCATCGGTTGGAGGATGGTATTCAAGTATCGTACAGCCGTTACGGCGCCTTCCTTGAACGCCAGCGTCATACGTCGGCCCCACATAACACCACCCCAAAACAGCAGCACTCGCTGGACAGTGTGTCTAAGGCGTTCAGCCTGACCGGGTTGCCTCCAAACAAGTCTCCGATGACTGTCTGGTCGAAGCCATATGCGACACTCATCGGTGAAGAGAACGTGATGCCAATACTGAGTGGTCCGTTCAAAATGTTGTTGCGCCCATCTGGACCGCGCTGCATGGTGTCGTGGTTGCACAAATGGACCTCGCCATGGACGTCGGGTGTGAAGTTGCGCATTATGCAGCCTATTGCGCACAGTTTGAGTCGTAACACGACGTCCTGTGGCTGCACGAAAACCATGATTCAACATGGTGGCGGTGCTGTCAGGATAGCTCCGACCCATGATCCGTAAGTAGCGGTCATCCACTGCAGTAGTAGCCCTTGGGCGGTCTGAGCAAGGCATGTGATCGACAGTTCCTGTCTCTCCTACATGTCCGAAGGTCATCGCTTTGGTTCGCTCTGGGACGCCTGGACACTTACCTTGTAGAGAGTCGTTCCTGGCACAAAGTAGCAATGTGGACGCGATAGAACCGCGGTCCTGACCGTCTAGGCATGGTTGAGCTACAGACAGCACGAGCCGTGTACTTCCTTCCTGGTTGAATGACTGGAACTGATCGGCTGTCTGACCCTCTCCGCCGGCCGAAGTGGCCGTGCGGTTAAAGGCGCCGCAGTCTGGAACCGCAAGACCGCTACGGTCGCAGGTTCGAATCCTGCCTCGGGCATGGATGTGTGTGATGTCCTTAGGTTAGTTAGGTTTAACTAGTTCTAAGTTCTAGGGGACTAATGACCTCAGCAGTTGAGTCCCATAGTGCTCAGAGCCATTTGAACCATTTTGACCCTCTCCGTCTAATAGGCGCTGCTCAAGGATGGCTGTTTACACATCTGGGCTGGTTTAGTGACATCTTTCAAGAGTCAAAGGGACTGTGCCTGTGACAGAATATCTACAGTCAACGTCTGTCCTCAGGACGCCTTGGAACCGGGGAGTTGCAAAACTTTTTTTGATGTGTGTGTATTACTGGCGTACATACTTTGCACATGACTATCGACAATATACGAAAGAGTAAGATCGCCGTACACGATATTACGTCTACGCAAAAACAAGAATTGGAAACTGATGTAGAATGGAAAGGAAGAACAAAAAATAATTTGTGTTGTGGTCACCTTTTTCATAAACTGTCAGTCAAAATGTTATCTAGATAGCTTAAAATAACTTTTTGCTTCGACATAGGTACCATACGACAAATTGCAGAAGTAAACTAATTTAATAGTTCTTCACTCGTGTGGCCATATTGTCCGCAATTGCTTTTTACACTTTTTACACCTTCAATGGCAAGGTAATTTTATTGACAAGTGATGTGACAGATAGTTCATCATTGTAAGAGTCTATGACAAATACACACCAAAAGAAAGATACATGTCACGAGAAAGAGTTCCCAAACAATCAAATCAGCACATAGTGCATCCACCTCTAGTGGCAATGTAGGCTTGTATCCCCAAATGCAAATGATCATAAAAGTGTCGAACGGCATCAAGCTGAAGATTGCCCCAAGAATCTTGTGCATTCTGTGGCAATTCGCCAATGGTTTTTATAGTTCGAGGAGAACGAGTAAGTTCCCGTTTTATCATGTCCCATACGTATGGAATTGGCGAGATATCTGGTAACGCTGCTCGCCAGGTCAGTTGTTGTACACGGCTGAGATCGCGTTGCGTCGCAGCAGTCGTATGCGTAGTTGCATTGTCCTGCTGAAAAACACATGGCCCTCCTGTCCAAGAAATGGCAGTAGCACGGAGATAACAATCTGTCCAAATTTGGCGAGCACTTGTTACTTCACAGGTTTTTTCCATATGAGTACACGTCCATCACTCGCACACAGAGACAACCTACTCTCATCTCTTGCACGGCAGCACAGTTCCCGTGCTCGGTGGTGTCGTGATGCCGGTGGTCCCCTAACCAGAGGCACATGTGATCTTAATTCTGCTGCAAACAGTAGGTTCCCAATATTCCCTGAGAACATAGCAAGTGCAAGATATCACCGGATTTCGTCCCCGGATGAAGTTCGGCCGAGCACCACTGCTAGCGCAACGCGATACGGCGATCTTGACATGTTTGCCGCGCGGGGTAGCCGCGCAGTCTCAGGCGTCTTGTCACGGTCCGCAGGGCTCCCTCCGGAGGTTCGAGGTTCGAGTCCCCCCTCGTCGTCCTTAGCGTAAGTTATTTTAAGTTAGATAAGTAGTGTGTAAGCTCTGGGACTGATACCTCAGCAGTTTGGTCCCATAAGACCTTACCACAAATTTCCAAAATTTGATGTGTTGGTGTACTACTACACAGACGTCCGGTATCTGGTCTACAGGTATGGAAACGTTCGACAGACCACAGCTAAAAGCAGCGATGCATCACCCCATGCATTGTGCCCATCCAGTTCAGCAATCCGTCGATACGTCTATCCAGTTTCCTGCAGACACACAATGCGAGCCCATCCAAATGGCTGAGGCTTTTCAACAGGAATACAAACTCGTCGGAAGGGTGTGATTGTGCCACACAGTGATGTTGCAGACACTCTTGACCTCTAAACGCGGCACAGTGACTGCCTGCAGGGTCAAAGCAGAGGGTGCAGAGACAGGCCTCCCGAGCGCTATCTGACTGTTAACCGTGTCAACTGAGTCACTAACACTGCAACTCCTCAGTGCGCACATATTATATTTCGGTGTCACTGAACCCAGTCCTTGAGAGTGTTGTTTTTTTCCCGACTGTGTAATTATTGAAGGTACTTTGGATCCGTCTTTGCAAAATAATTTGACTGAAATAAAACAAAACGCATTTGGCGACAAAAACAAGTATTTTCTTGTAGTTGCTAAGACGGATTTCAACTACCTTCAACCATTTAATAGTTAATGCTTCATGTCAGTTTATTTACAAAAAAATGACAACACACAAACAGATTCGTCTACTTTCATGAAGATGGACGCCAGTATCAGCTAGAAATTCCACGTAACTGGCGTTACACTGTAATTTATTTACAGAAATATAAAAAAATCGTGTTTAAAAGAGTATTTATGCTGGTAGAAGAAATAACTTGCATGTTTTGCAACAGAAAATCCACGTTTTTAGTGTTCCATTAGTAATTAAAAATACAGAAACGCAAGCATCGAATGTACATCCAATTATCGTAATGGCAATTGCTTGTTTATTGTCAGTTCAGCTTTGGAACATCTACTACCGCGTTCTATATATAATCCGGCAGATAATTACGCTGTTTTGACTTGCAGCCGCGGTACCTGAAATTATTTCCGGGCTGAGTAGATTCCTATCTCTAACTGGCTACGCGCCAGCAATGATGACCTTGCGGTGCTTCCGATCGCTGTACGTCGTTTTATCAGCGTGTTATATCGATTCTGTTGGCGGAAGTAGAGGAAACTCATGTTTACGAAGAAATAAAATATCTCATCAGAACGGAAAATATGCAGATCTCATGCCAGGAAGAGAATCAAACATGTGGTTTATACTCCAAACTATGAAATTTCACAATGAACACGTCTTCAGATTCTCCTTATGTACACCTGCAGATATGGCTCTTAATTCTGTAGAAATCTTACGTCATTCATAGTAGCTACTTTAAACAGTATACAACAGACTACATTTACAGCTACACTATATGATTAAAAGTTTACAGGCACCTCTTAGTTGACATTAATATGGGATATGTCTACCCTTCACCTTTATGCCGGCTTGATCTCTGTTGTGGACATTTTTAATGAGGTGACTGTCTCAGGAGGAATCGAAACCCACTCTTTCTCAATAGCAAAAACCAGAGAAGTCAGTGATATGGAAAGCTGTGGTGTGGGGCGAAATCGAGGCTCTTTCAGTCATCAGTCTACTGCCCGATTTGATGCGGCCCGTCTCGATTTCCTCTCCTACGTCAACATCTCAGAGTAGCACTTGGAACTATGTCTTCAATTATTTGCTGGATGTATTCCAGTCCCTCTCTACAGTTTTTACCCTCTGCAACTCCCACCAACACCACGGCGTTTATTCCCTGATGCCTTAGCACAAGTCCTACCATCCTGTCCCTTATTCTTGACATTGTTTTTCATATATCCCTCTCTTCGCCTCCGCATTCGTTAAGTTATCAGCCACCTAATTATCAAAATTTTTCTGTAGCACCACATCTTAAACGCCTCGATTGTCTTCTGTTCCGGTTTTTCCACTGTCCATGATTCACTACCATACAGTGCTGTGCTCCAAACGTACGTTCTCAGAAATTTCTCTCTCAAATTGATAACAGAAGACTACATCTGGTCAGGAATGCCCTCTTTGCTATGCTAGTCTGTTTTTTATGTCCTCCTTGCTTCGTCCCCTCTCAATCCATATTCTGGACTCAGTAGACTATTCATTCCGTTTAACAGTTCCTGTAATTCTTCTTCACCTACACTCAGGATATTAATGCCATCAGCGAATCTTATCGCTGATATTCTTTCACCTCCAATTTTAATCTCACTCTTCAACCATTGTTTTATTTTCGTCATTGCGTCTTCGATGTACAGATTGAACAGTAGGGATGAAAAACTGCATCCCTATCTTACATCATTTTTAAACCGAGCACTTTGTTCTTGGTCTTCCAATCTTACTGTTCCCTCTTGGTTCTTGTACAAATTCTATATCACCCGTCTTTCCTTAAGGTTTACTTACATTTTTCTCAGAATTTCCAACCTCTTCCACCATCTCACACTGTCGAACGAGCTTTCTAGGTCTACAGATCCTATCAGCGTATGCTAATTTTCCTCAGCCTTGCTTTCATTATCAAGCGCAAAGTCATAGCTTCCTCTATTACCTTTATGTTTCCTAAAGCCAAACTGTCGTGTAACAGATCTACAGTTTTCTTTTCTTATCTGTATATTACTCTGAAAGCAGGTTTGATGCTCGAGAAAACATGATTTTGCACCCTAGAAGAGAATCGGAGCATTTGTGATGTAGTGCTACAGACGAATCTTGAAAATTAAGTGGACCGATAGAATAAGGAGTGAGGAGGTTCTCCGTAGAATCGGAGAGGAAAGAAATATGTGGAAAACACTGACAAGGAGATGGGACAGGATAATAGGACATCTGTTAAGACACCAGGGAATGACTTCCATGTTACTAGAGGGAGCTGTAGAGGGCAAGAACTGTAGAAGACGACTGAGATATATATTATGGACACACTCAACAAATAATTGAGGAGGTAGGTTGCAAGTGCTACTCTGAAATGAAAAGGTTGGCATCAGTCACAAGACTGATGACTCAAAAAAAATTGACCTGAGGGTGTCTGCTCCTGCGTATGCCATACAATCCAATATCTCTTTTCGGGATCTCTGTGTGGCTACGATGTATCCAGCTGCAATCTTCCCATGTTTCCATGCCTTTCCAAATATGCCTCCACCTTTTATGTTTCTTGAACAGAATATTCGCTATTACCATCCTAAATTTATTGCAGAACTCAGTCCTTCTATCTCATTCCCACTGCCTAGCCCGTATACTCCCGTAATTATTCCTTCTGTTTATTCCCCTACAATCGCTTTTCAGTTCCTTATGATTATTAGTTTTTCATCTCCTTTTACATATTGAGTTATTCATTAGGTATCCCCATATACTTTACCTCTTCGTCTTCTGCTTGCGGCGTCGACATTTATAATTGAGATATTGTTATCGGCACTGGTTTACTATTGACATACATACATACATTAATCCTTGTCGCATAGATCATGAATACGACATTCCGTAATGATGTGGAACGTGTCACTTTAACGTAAGTTTTCTTTACACAAATTAATTAATTAATTTTTTTAGTTACTACTTCATATCTAAAAATTCATCTATTAAGTAGAAGGAGTTGTCATTCAGAAATTCTTTTAATTTGCTTTTAAATCTTGGTTGGCTATCTGTCAGACTTTTAATACTATTTGGCAAATGACCAAAGATTTTTGTGGCAGCATAATTCACCCCTTTCTGTACCAAAGTGAGATTTAATCCAGAATAGTGAACATCATCCTTTCTTCTACTGTTGTAGCTATGCACTTCGCTGTTATTTTTGAAATGGGATGGGTTATTAATGACAAATTTCATAAGTGAATGTATGTATTACGAAGCTACTGTGAATATCCCGAGTTCCTTAAATAAATGTGTGCAAGGTGATCATGGGTGGGCTCCAGCTATTATTCTGATTACACGCTTCTGTGAAATGAATACTTTCTCTCTTAATGACGAATTGCCCCAAAATATGGTGCCATATGTAAGCAGTGAATGAAAATAGGCATAGTAGGCTAATTTACTGATACGTTTATCACCAAAATTTGCAGTAACCCTAATAGCAATGACCTCTAATGAGAACAACTCTATCACGCAACTGCTCACAGTAATTCAGGCTATGTCATACCTTCCTACTCATAACAAATCCTATTTTTGTAATACCATTTTCTGCTATTGTTGATATTACTCTAAATATCTTATCCTTTTTCTGTTTCCCTTTATCGACCTCCTCTGTGTCTATATTGTGGCTTTGCATTTTTCATTGTAGGTTTTCTAGCTCTCCTACTACGTTCAAACTTCTAAACTTCTGACATTCCACGCTCTGAGACGTAGACTGCTATCCCTTCTTTAGTCATTCAATCTTTTTCTCATGGTCATCTCCCCTTTGGCAGTTCCCTCCAGGAGATCCGAATGGGAAACTAGCTAGGAATTTTTTGCTAATAGAAAGATCATTTTCAATTACAAGTCAGATGTCCTATGGATACATATTATGTGTGGTGTCACCGCCAGACACTACACTTGCTAGGTGGTAGCCTTTAAATCGGCCGCGGTCCGTTGGTATATGTCGGACCCGCGTGTCACCACTGTCAGTGATTGCAGACCGAGCGCCGCCACATGGCAGGTCTAGAGAGACTTCCTAGCACTCGCCCCAGTTGTACAGCCGACTTTGCTAGCGATGGTTCACTGACAAATTACACTCTCATTTGCCGAGACGATAGTTAGCATAGCCTTCAGCTACGTCATTTGCTACGACCTAGCAAGGCGCCATTACCATTTGCTATTTATTTTGTGATGCATGTACCGTCAGACAGATGTTCACCAATTATGGATTAAAGTTAAGTATTCAAGAAGCTATGTACTTTACTTGCTATATTCATTACCTTGTCCTGTTCCAGACCTCACACCAGCCTGCGTGAGCTTAAATGCGTGCCTTTCGGCTTCCTCTCCTAGTGGCTTGGCTGTCTTGCCAAGTCACAACAAATGACGACGAGGATTTTGCGTTCGTATTGATATATTGATTTACTTGTCATGGCTTCACCACAATCTCCAGATGTACTGTCCGAATTTTATCGCTTGCAGAATCAGCAGACGCAGGCCTTATTGGATGCCCTTGGACAGCTCGTCCAGGGTCAACGTGCAATGCAAAACGATGCGGCCGCCGCTCCACCGCTCCCGCAGCCACAACACGCAGTTGCACTACCTTTTCGTCCTTTTGATGTGGCACTGGAAAGCTGGACGGAGTGGTCACGCCAAGTTGAATTCCATCTCGCCGCCTACAGAATTCAAGGCATTGAGCGGCAGCCTTTTCTCCTTTCCGCCGTAGGCGTCCAAACGTACCGTGTGATAGTCAAATTATTTCCCTGACGCGACGTGGCAACGCTGTCCTACAAAGAAATTTTGTCTGCATTAGATACATATTTCAAAGAATCAGTCAATGTAGTTGCCAAACGGTATACGTTCTTTCGTACAAAACGTACGGCCAGTCAGACTAATAGGGAGTGGGTTGCAACCTTGCAAGGCCTTACTAGGGATTGCGCTTTTGAGTGTGAATGTGGACTCCCTTATTCAGATACTATGATATGTGATGCTATTGCACAGAACGTTTCTGATGTTCATGTACGGGAACAGATTTTGAAACTAGGCAATCCCTCCCTTCAACAAGTGATGGACAGGAATCATTTGAAACTTCGCCACCCATGTGTCAGGTTAACCAGCCCGCCGGGCGAGCTGCACGGAACAGTAAACAGCCCTCGCGCCCGTCCGCGCAGCTGCCGCCAAGCTCTCCACCACGTGTGCCGCGCCAGCAAGCAAATGCAGTGAAATCATGCCCGCGGTGTGGTACAAGACATTCACGTGAGAATTGCCCGTCACGCCAGCCTATTTGCTTTTTCTGTAATAAAAGAGGACATGTTCAAAGTGTTTGCCAGAAAAAGCTCCGAACGGACACTCACAACCATTCCAGGCCCTTTGCTTCGCGCCGGAATCGGAATCAAACCACGAATACTCAGGCTCGTAAACCTTTGCCCATGGAAATTCATGTAGTTCATTCCACTCCGCCCAGTGCCACTCTCTCTAAAAGTGACTGTGTTCGTCCCACAAATAGTGTGCGTCGACGTCGCCGGAAATCACGTCAAGTCGCAAGTGATTTTGTACCAGTGTCAGTTCACGTTGCACGAGACAGTCGCTCTTGTCGTCAGCAGGACAATAAACTTTTTGTAGACTTGAACATTAATGGCAACGTGATACCTTTCCAGCTCGATACCGGAGCTGCAGTTTCACTGATCAATCACGACATGTACAGACAGCTGGGCACACCTCCGTTGCGTGCTGCAAATGTTAAGCTCAGTAGTTATTCAGGACAAGCAATCCCTGTGTTAGGACAGTGCAGCCTTCTTGCAACGTACAAAGGACAAACAAAACTTGTGTCATTGTACGTCCTTCGTTCTTCTTCTGCAGTGAACTTGTTTGGCTTAGATTTATTTCAGTTGTTTAACTTGTCTATAGTCAATCAGGTCCTATCAGTGAACCAGACTGTGCCTTCAGCCAGTGTTTCTCGTCTGTGTGAAGAATTTGCAGACATTTTTGCACTGGGCCTCGGTTGCGCTAAGAACTATAAAGCACAGTTGGAACTGAAAGTAAATGCGCAACCGAAATTTTTCAGAGCGCGCAATGTTCCCCACGCATTGCGTGATGAGGTCGCAAGAACATTAAACGATTTGGAATCACAAGGTGTACTTGAACGTGTGCAGGCTTCTCTTTGGGCATCACCCTTAGTAATTTTGCAAAAACCTTCCAGAAAACTGGGACTTTGGGTGGACTTCAAGGCAACAGTGAATCCACAACTAGTGACTGCAGCTTTTCCTTTACCCCGCCTGGAAGATCTTTTTGACAAACTGTGCCTGGGTAAATATTTTTCGAAGTTGGACCTAGCAGATGTGTACTTGCAAATACCGGTGGACGAAGACTCCCAGCGCGTCCTGGTGGTTCACACGCATCTTGGTTTGTATCGATTCAAACGACTGCCATTCGGGTGTGCATCCACCCCTGCATTGTTTCAGCAATATTTACAAACTGTTTGTGCATCGGTCCCTACTGCAGCAAACTATCTGGATGATGTTGTGATCTCCAGAAAGACGGAAGAAGAACATTTAGTCAATCTCAGAACGTTATTTCAGGTCGTGCGACAAAATGGTCTTCGCTTACGGAAGGACAAATGTGTGTTTTTTGCTCGGGACTTACCCTAACTGGGCCATGTACTCAATGCCCAAGGCATACATCCGAGTCCAGAGCACCTCCGTGCCATACGAGACTTGCCTTCGCCACAGAATTTGAAGCAGCTACAAAGTGTGCTGGGAAAAATCAATTATTATCATCGCTATGTGCGCCACGCCTCTTCCATTTCAGCTCCGCTTCATCGCTTACGCCGTAAAGGTGTTCCGTTCGTTTGGACGACGGAATGCGAACGCGCCTTTCGCCAGTTGAAATCGGTGTTGCTTTCCCATACTTGCCTTACGCCATTCGATTCCCAGAAACCCCTTTTGTTGATGGTAGATGCATCGGATTTCGGGATCGGTGCTGTGCTTGCGCACAAAGATGGATCGCACGATCGCCCTATTGCCTTTGCGTCCAAATTGCTCTCGTCTGCGCAAAGAAATTATTCACAGATCGAGAAAGCGCTTTGGCTCTCGTATTTGATGTTACTAAGTTTCATGATTTCTTGTATGGTCGTCACTTTACCATCATCACAGACCACAAACCTTTGACATCGCTTTTCATCCGACCAAGCCTGTACCTCCACGTAGAGCACAGAAATTCATTCGCTGGTCTATTTTCCTCTCGCAATACCGCTACGATATCTTGTATCGGTCCACTGCTAAGCACAGAAACGCCGATGCATTGTCCCATTTGCCTCTTGCTGAGGATAGAGCATTCGATTCTTCCGAACTTGCTTGCGTGTTCATTGATTCGGAAACCGAGGACGTGGTCGACTCGTTTCCGATTGATTTTCGTCGCGTAGCTACAGCCACAGCTGCAGACCATGTCCTTGCTACCGTTCTGCGTTTTGTTGCTACACAATGGCCCTTGTCAAAGTCACGGATCGAGGATCCGTTGGTTCGCCAATTTTTTGCTCACAAGGAAAGACTTTTTGTTCGACGTGGTGTTTTGCTGTTGCCTTCTGACAATGATCAGTCCAGGTTCGTGGTCCCACGTTCGTTACAGTCCTCTGTCTTACGGCTTCTCCACCAAGGACATTGTGGTATAGTGCGAACGAAACAACTTGCTCATCAGCACTGTACTTGGTTCGGAATCGATGCTGCGATTGCGAATATGTGCTCTTCTTGCATGGCATGTGCTGAACAACAATCCGCACCACCGCAGAAATTCTTTGCATGGCCGAAAGCCACTACCCCTTGGCAACGCTTACACATCGATTTTGCTGGTCCATTCTGGAATGCTCGATGGTTGGTTGTGGTAGATTCATTCAGTAATTTTCCTTTTGTTGTCCGGATGTCTTCCACGACGTCTTCTGCCACCATCCAAGCGTTATCGGCTATCTTTTGCATTGAAGGTCTTCCACAGACTATTGTTTCCGACAATGGCCCACAATTCATGTCCGCAGAATTTCAGTCATTCTGCAAGGCCAATGGTATTCAACATCTGACGTCCGCGCCGTTTTCGCCACAGTCGAATGGTGCCGCTGAACGATTGGTCAGGACTTTCAAGTCACAGATGTTGAAGCTGAAAGAGTCGCATTCTCGGGAGGACGCGTTATTGCTCTTTTTGTCCTCGTATCGCTCTCAGCCTCGAGATGGTCGCTCGCCGGCTGAGTTGCTTCACGGTCGCCGTCATAGAACCTTGATGTCTTTGCTACATCCGCCGCATCAGGTTCCTGTGCAGCGGCAGACACCTGCTTTTGCCCCTGGCGACGTTGTATTGTATCGCAACTATCGAGGTTCACGGCGTTGGCTCACAGGGCGCGTTCTTCGCTGCCTCGGCCGCGCTATGTATCTGGTTTTGGGGGCCTCTGGTGAGGTGTGTCGATCTCAATCAGCTGCGCCTCAGTCGTCGCACGGATTCTGCCGCTCCCCGTCTGCTTTCAGCGACGGTGCCGTCCGGTCAGCGCCCTGGGGACCCATCTACTGGCTCGCCTCATCCCCAGGTGTTACCGACCCTGCCTTCCATTTTGCCCCATGGTGACGCGCCGCCGCCGCCGCCTGTTCTCCCACCGGCGACGCCCGCGGTGGACACGTCGCTGCAACTGCCGGGCGCCTTCCTGGGTCACGCGCCGCCGATCGCTTCCTGTGACCAGCTGTCCTCCGCCATGGAACTCTTGCCCGCTCTGGACCACATGGCGTCTTCGCCCGTCGGGTGCCCCGACCCGATGGAGGTCGACCCTTCGGCCCCTCCTGTCTCTATACGGGCGCATACACCGCATGTTGGCGTGCACCCTGGACTAGGTTTTCAGGCGTTTCCTAGCTCCCCTCAGACCGAATGGCAGGGTGCGGGTGGCACAGCCTCACCCGTTGTTAGGCTTCCCGCCTCGTCGCATACGTCAACATGGGGTCCTCTCCACGGCGGGCGGAAGCCTTATGCCACAACCGTCCGCCGATTTGCGGGGGAGGAATGTGGTGTCACCGCCAGACACCACACTTGCTAGGTGGTAGCCTTTAAATCGGCCGCGGTCCGTTGGCATATGTCGGATCCGCGTGTCACCACTGTCAGTGATTGCAGACCGAGCGCCGCCTTTGCTAGCGATTTGTTCACTGACAAATTACGCTCTCATTTACCGAGACGATAGTTAGCATAGCCTTCAGCTACGTCATTTGCTATGACCTAGCAAGGCGCCATTATCATTTGCTATTTATCTTGTGATGCATGTACCATCAGACAGATGTTCACCAATTATGGATTAAAGTTAAGTATTCAAGAAGCTACGTACTTTACTTGCTATATTCATTACCTTGTCCTGTTCCAGACCTCATGCCAGCCTGCGTGAGCTTAAACGCATGCCTTTCGGCTTCCTCTCCTAGTGGCTTGGCTGTCTTGCCAAGTCACAACATTATGTGTGTTTAATGTAGTGGTTTCCATTGCCTTCTGCATACTTATGCCGTTGATAATTGCTGATTCTTCCGCCTTTGAGAAACAGTTTTACACCCGAAGAGCAAGAGAGTGCAATGAACCTCTGTCTGCTCCTCCGCTTTGTCAGGGCCGTAGGCCAAGCGAGGGTAACTTCTTATGGTGGAATACATTAAATGAGTTCGCAATTGCTAATAAGGACAATCAGCAGATGTAGAATGGAATGGCGACAATGAAAATTTGTGCTGGACTTGGACTCGAACCCAAATTTCCCGCTTTCGCTAGCGGTCACCTTACCATTTGGCTATCCGTGCACGACCCTTTGCCAGACCCAAACTTTCATATGTTGCCAACAATGCATCTACGACGTGGAACTGTACATCCATTATGTATGTTTCCTTACAACAAAGAGGAGGAGGAGGAGGATATTGGTGTGTAACGTCCCGTCGACAACGAGGTCATTATAGACGGAGCACAAGCTCGGATTAGCGAAGGATGGGGAAGGAAGGTGGCCGTGCCCTTTCAAAGGAACCATCCTGGCATTTGCCTGGAGTGATCGAGGGAAATCACGGAAAAACCTAAATGGCCGGACGCAGGATTGAACCGTCGTCCTCCCGAATGCGAGTCCAGTGTGCTAACCACTGCGCCACCTCGCTCGGTAATTTTTATTCCCTTACAAGTCAGACGGTGTACTTGAAAGTCGGCAGAGAAATCCGATACTGCAGTGCCTGTGTTAATCTGGTTACGATGCATGGCATGCATGTCCAAATGTCTACGAACTGGACTGGAGTTTGGTTCTGGCAGTGGGTTGTACACAGATAGCCAAATGGTAAGGCGACCGCTCGCGAAAGCGGGAAATCTGGGTTCGAGTCCAAGTCCAGCACAAATTTTCATTGTCGCCATTCCATTCTACATCTGCTGATTGTCCTCATTAGCAATTGCTAACTCATTTAATGTATTTCATAACGGCTACAGTCACCGCAGTGCCTGTTCCGTTGGGCATGCATACATGTCCAAAGGAACTTCGCATCATGATCAGATTAACACAGGCACTGCAGTTTGATATGTCTTATGCTGAACATGTTCGGCCGCCACATAAGGAATGGCTGTGTTCGAACGTGGACCCTTGCTATTTACATAGCTAATCAGAGACGCTGCGCCTATGCCACAGGTGCGACAGCGTCTACGTTCTACCTCATGCCCAATTTGCTGGATTGAGACCGTGGGAGGCCAGTTGATTTCTGTACTGAAACTGTTGCCTTACAGATGCTACTCTGTGTTAGGGTGTACTGTAATGCTGATACAGTCACCATTCGAACTGTTATTCTACTGTACGCAGAACACAGTGCTTTAAAATGTGTTATATCCTTCCGCATTTTGCATTTTCGTAAATGCAATGAAGGGACCACACCGTGAGCCGTGGCTGACGTGTTATGCTTTGGTTTAAGCCTTGGTTGCTATTCTGTGATTATTCTCCAGCGGTTATCACGATTATGCTGTTATCCTCTCTCTCCACGAGTGGCAGCAGCAGCGTGTATCGATATTCGCACCCTTGTATTATCTTTGGCCTTGCGTTTATAGTTTCCGGCTGTGCCACGCGTGGGCAGTTGGTCGGTTGGTGTGGAGCAGCGAGTAAGTCTCCAAGGCGCGTTTCTGGCCGGGGCCAGCTCCAACTGTTCACACTGTGTAGTTTGAAAATCGTTGTGGGCTGTTGGCAGATTCCCGCGAGCAGCAACGTGTGTTTTCAAGCTGGCGAAATTCTAGAGGCCCTCCTGTGGAGTTTAACTTAACTCGATTATTTTTGAATTGAAGTGCGCCAGTGGAATCTTCTGGCTTGTGGCCGTTAACATTCCGGTTACCTGCCCTGGCCGTTGACGTAAATTCAGGCAGTGTATTTTCCACGTCGTGTTGTGGATGTCCAGCACAGCATGTAGTTTGACGGCTGAATGTGTAATTCGTTGTGGGCGCCGATATCTTCTGTGTTTCTCCATTGAACACCCTGTCGTGTGCTGGTCGGGTGGAGCGAAAGTTATCCTGTCGCTTGGTCCGTTGACTGTCTTTCGGTTGGGTTGCTGTCGGATTGAGAATTGTTGGGCCGACTGCCTGTCTCAACTAAGCGGGCGTTAGTGTTTGAATTCCAGACCGACCCCTGGAAACTCCTGAGCGCCGTTTCATGTCCTGCCTTTTCTTATTTGTCCTTGTTGTTTCTTTATGTATGGCTTCTACCTGATTTTAAATTAAAGTTGTTTTGCCCTTAAGGCGTGAGATTGTTTGGGCCTTTAGCCTAATTTAGAGAAATGTTTTAAGATAAGGCCTTCTGCCTTTTAAATTCAAATTCCTGTTTTTGAGTCTTAAGTTATTGACCTTCAGCCGATTTTAAATTAAAGCTGTTTTGCCCTTGAGGCGTGAGATTTAATGGCGCATTTAGCCGGGAATTAAGTTCCAAAATTAATGTTTGGCTTGCTTTACTCTTGTAATGTTTGTCAAATGAATGCAGTAGTATGTTCGAGTGCAACTGACAGCCACTCATTTTGGCCCCTTTCCACAAATTAAACCAACTGTCCTGTCGTGCGGGTATAGTAGGGGATCTCATTCCGTAACCACGAAAACAGTCCTATACCATAACACCGCCTCCTCCATGCTTCATTGTTGGCACTGCACGTCATACAAGATAATGCTTTCCGAGTTTCCAGCAAACCCAAACGATTCCATGCCTTTGCTACACAGTATAGCGTGAGTCATCACAAGAGATCTCTCTTTACGTTCACCCCACGTCCAGTGGGGTCACTCACTGCACCACATCAAGCGTCGCTTAGCACTGGCTACAGAAATGTATGACTGATGGGGAGTTGTTGGACCCTTGTAACCTGCTTTTTGTTTTTTTTAATCCATACGCGTAGTCATTGTGCTGGCTGGACTCCTGATGGCACTTTTGAACTCACTAGTGATTTCTTTCGCTGATTTCACGCGATGTTTGGCAACCACCCGCTGCAATGCTCGGCTGTCGCTGTCCGTCTGTACGTGAGGTCTGTCTGCTCTTGGTTTTATTGTACAGTCACATCACCAACAGTTGGCTTGGGTAGCATTAGAAGGGTTGAAATATTCCGGGTGTATTCGCTACTCAGGCGACATCCAATGATTATTCCATGTTAGAAGTTAATCTAATTATCTTAATTTACAATTTTAAACATGGCTGTGAACCAGAAACTGCACAAGAATATAATTTTTATAACACAGCCAACTGCTTGCAACAAAATTTAACTGATCTAGACACGGAGTAGGGGTGTCTTCACCAGAAAATTTTATGATGAAGACACCCACTGTCGATGTCGAAATCAGGTCAAGTTAAATCTTGTTGCAACTGGTTGGTTGTGGAATACAAATAACTTAATTTAATGAGTAAGGAGCGAATGGTCTAAAATGATGCAACTTTTCTAGCATCAAACGAAACAGAGTGAAGAATAAATGTAAAATAAAAGTTGTGTGTATTTGTGGGATCGTTTTTGTGGACGTTATCTTAGACGACTCAATATGCACAAAATTGTAAATATTAAATTTATCATGAAGAATAAGAATTAAGATAACTATGTCATGTTTTACATCAAATGTTCGTACACCTAACGTCACTTTACTATTTTAAAGTGATATAATGTTTAAAGTTGTGAATTGCATATAATTTATATTGACTGGCGTCACTGATGATTTTAGTGCTAAGGAGGGGAGCGGTGGAAGTTACAACCGATGAGAAGCGAGTGCACTGAGACAATGTTTGGCTAGGTGTAGTGTAGGGAGTTGCGTTTCAGATGCCTTGTCGGAGAAGCATCGTGACGGTCACGGTAAGTTGAAGATATGTTGGACTTACTGTTACTTTTTCTGGGCGGCATAAAGTCGCAAGTGTACATATCTGCGATGCGCAGAAATTCTGGGAATGAAGCACAGTTATGGTCTTAGTTAGCTACCTTGCTAATAGGACTGTATAGTGGCTTAGGAATAGGCATCAATTTTGAGTTATAATAAGACGGTAACTGAGCTCTCACTTACTGGTTGTAGAACCCAGTTATTTTGTTGCTTGTGGTTATTGCGTAGTTATCAGTCCAAAATCCTTCATCTATAATTTCATACTTTTATGCTGTCTGTATTCTGTAGTGAACTTTATCAACTATGTATTGCATTGGAACTGCTTTGCACTGATGTGCGATAGATAAATGGGGCACAGACTAACGAAAATCATCGTGCAATCAGTTCCTCGCCCTCATGCTCGCAAGCAAGTAATGAGTGAACAGGGATTTAAGGTCGCAGTATGGGACTTTTTTTCCAGTTGAGCTCGCCTCTGTGGCAACTGGTTTACCCAGTCCCTGATCTTAATAAACCTGCAGAACCCTCACCGAAGATTTAGATCGGGTTAGATGGATTCACATCATGGTTAATGACATTAATGTGACTACATGTGTCACAAGTTTTTATTTCTCATTAATGACAAACGACCATGATTTCATAACCTCTAGTCTACTACGCTGGTAAAAGTGAGAAGATTAAATATCAGAACACTGACCAATAGTGGTGAGGACGGTGGTGGCGTAGTAGAAGGCCCCAGCGAATTTCCACTGCTTCCCGGCCTTGTGGGGCTCTGACTTGAGCACCACCGCCTCCATGATGCGGAAGTCGTCCGCACTGATGTTATACTTGCGGATCACCTTCTGCTCCATATCTGAAACAATTAGGCACTGACGTCACACAGCTGGCAATCACAAGTGTCTGGACGCTGCATTTTCTGGTAGTTCTCAGGTTAGTTCATCAAGCCAGGCCCTGAGCATCCAAGAGCTGCAAGTCTGACTGAATCTTTTCACAATTCCTATCGCCTTTCCTCGCTGTACCTCCATATTTCTTTTCTCAAGAGGCTTTCTCAACTTAATATTTACTGCACAATTATATATGTGTGTGTGTGTGGCAGAGAAACAGCAAGCTTTATGAATATCAGCACATTGGGGCTTATAACAGCTCCAATAGGATCAGAGATATGGGCAAAAATGTGTTTTTCCAGCCCCTGCATGAGAGGCATTTTGTGTAGAAACAGTATCAAATCATCCTGCTTTGCAAGGCAGCTGAGATGTTGTGGGCAGGAAACGGTTTTTTCATACCCTGACATGTAGGCTGCATTGCATGACAGGTATGTTACACTGCAGAGTATCAGTCTGCTTTATCAACCTGCTGTAGACGGCGGCCTATATATCAGGGGCAAATAAATGATTTTCAAGTCCCTGATTTGCGTAACCTGCCTTGGATGTGTGTTGTGGTGGTAGTATCAACCTACAACTGTATTGCAGGGGCTATTGAGTGCCAATGAATATTGCTGGGGAAAGGTTGAGACAGAGTGAGGAGGGGGTGGACAGATCAAGGGGAGGAGGAAATGAATAAAGAGTGGGGTAGAAGAAATGAAGAGACAGAGAGTGTGTCAAGGAGGAGACAGAGAGAGGTGAGAGGATGAGGTGGACAGACAGAGGGAGGAAGAGGTGAACACAGAGGAGGAAATGTGTTCAATATATGTGTTGAACGTATATGCCGCTGAAGCCAATACGAAAGGGCTAATTTTATCAATATATTGCACAAAAGTGTGAGGTGAAGAACGGCACAATATTATTGTGCAATATTAAGCCTTGAACACATCAGTTAGAACTCTGCCTCTGAAGCAAATGTACTGTATGTACTGTGAGTGATATACTTGCCTTACAAAACAGAAATATGCAGAATGCGCAGAACAAGTCTGAAAAGCTTCCAGGTAGGATTTCAGTGGACTGAGGCCTCATTCACTGTAGCACAGATTCGTAGACCTTAACAACTAATTACAAATTAAACAAGTGAACTGTGTAATTTATCGTATAAATTTGCTCTTTTCTGTGTACATCTTTACTGTAGCAATTGTTCCAAACGAAATAAAAAAATATTTATTGATTACTGGCAACTGTTGAAAGTAACAAAAAAGAAATATATGCCGCTGGACAGCTGACCTTATTTGCCAATTTTTAAAACTGCTACAAATAAAATGAACATTCCTGTTTACTGTCATCACACCATGATATTTCTGTATGCTCTGCTGTTGTACAGAACGAGGTATCTGGCGTTTCCTTAAAGAAATTTCATTTCTCAAAATGTCACATGTTCTTTCATTAACTTTGTTTGGTTCTTTGCGGAAATGCTTTCAGAGCGAATTGAATTTCTGTCTTTACAGGAACTGCTGTTTATTTCGCAATACTACTCTGTCGCTTTTCATTTAATATGACAATTACATCCACTTAGGAGGAAAATAAGGAGGTAGAATAATGGTTTAAAAAAGCAAATTGGGCTGCAGTGACTCTATGTACTGACGTCTAACTAACTTCGTGTCTTAACCACATTTAACATGGTGTAGGTCTTCTTTTCCTTTGCTTTATGAGAGTGCCTGGTAACAGAGCATACACTGCATTTGGGACAGGCAAAGCAATGTCTGATGTAAATAAATGGCCTGAGTAGCCAGCGCGGACTCTGGACTCAGAATGCAGGGCAGGTAGCGTTGGGTGTTGTCAGTGTGAAAGCTGCGTTGCCGGGCGAGTCCTCGCGGGCGGGGCTATTTTTCAATTTTTCATTTACGACACGTCTTCAGCCTAGCAGCCGTGCAGTGTCGAGGGAAAGAATTTTAGCAATACGAGACCTGCCCTCACCCGTTTTCAGAATAGTGCTTTCAGGAGATAACCTCGTGCTTTCCAAAAGAAGCATGGGGTGCTGCAAAATAAAAACCAAGCTCTGAGTGCAGTTTTTTATTTTCTTGGGACCTGTGATGCGAGGCTAGCTGTTGGGTGCTAAAGGCATTATTGGTAAAAATGCCTTTGACGTCAGGAGGATGAATCATACGGAGAAGATTTTTGGGAAAGAGGGGTAAATCGGAGAGTCATTGAAGTTATAACGTGATAAGTTTTTCTTAGTGAGATTTTTGCAGAAGCTGCAGTTATGTCATTGGCAGTCAGAGAAATCTTAAACAACGATTGGCAGTCATGTATTGCTTGTTTGGAAGGAAATAGCAGGAATTACGATTCAGATTAGATAACTGGGACTCTGAGGCAGGTCTTGCTGTTGAAGGCATGTCTGTGGACTGCGCTCTCCACTCTAGCAGCTGGTTGGGGATCCAGAGTTGGTGTCAGCGGAAGCATGACCCTCACCCTGTACTTCAAAGGGCGAGTCGAGATGGCGACACACTGCACGTCTCTTGGTAATAATTTACAATGAAGATCATTACCAGCACCGCCACGTTAGGATGGTCCTTGGTCAGAATTTAGTCACATCACTGCTGTTATCTGTCCTGTGTCTACCAGTTCATTCATAGATGCGTGGTGCATTTTTCAACCTAACAGTCAGGGACACAGTCACTGTATTCCTTCAGATAGATACTCCTTTTCTATTTCAGAACATCAGTTGTGTCTTTATGGCATGTTCTCACATCATTAAAGTAACTATGGAAGCCAGCGGCTCCGAGTGGTACAGACCATATAGAGTAGTTTCGTAATATTAACTTGGTATTGTCAAATGGTCAGACGCGTTTCATCTTGATGTTTTATTTGAATAAGTTAATGTGTTCATTCAAAAGTTGTATCTGTTGACGCTTTCCATTAATCTCATTTTCAATATCACGCAGTTCTCCACATATGATCCACAGCTAGGGTGTTAACCATTATTGCGTTAGTTAATCCGTTTGTGCACAGCATTTCATATTTAATCTTAAAAATGTGTCCGTCTCCTAATTAAATTTCTGAGCCAGGTTCACAGTTTCAAACACAAGCGGCGTTTACAATATATTGATCGAGCGACTATAATTTTTAAGCTCTGCAGATTTTTCAATACCTTGTGCAAGCCATAAATACCGCCCTCAGACAGTCAATAGTTTTTTGCCGTCTTTCGGACTGAGGATCGAGTCATTGAGATGAGGCTCTTCAGATAACCATACTAACAGATCATACAGACGGTAATGCAACGACTGCAGAATGAGTGCAAGCCATAAATACCGCCCTCAGACAGTCAATAGTTTTTTGCCGTCTTTCGGACTCAGGATCGAGTCATTGAGATGAGGATCTTCAGATAATCATACCAACAGATCATACAGACAGTAATGCAACGACTGCAGAATGAGTGGTGGTGTGATGGAATCAGGCTAACAACAGGAGTAGACATTGGCTTTCTAGAAGGAAACGCTGTGAGAATGTCGTAGGATTGCTCGACTATCTCTGACGGATAGACTGACGACAAAGTCTGAAAAACCGGCGGAAGTAACAGGTGGAGTGTCACCACGAAGACGGGAACAGATTGCCGGCACTTTTGTTGAGCTTTTTGTTGCCGGACATCATTTATCTCTGGCGCCATACCACAGAAAACAGCACGATGTAGAACCAGATCAGTGACATTCTGTGGTGTTCAGTGACAAGCCTCGCTTCTGATTGTGGTGATAAAAGGACTTATGTAACATTGTTGAAAAAAATCTGAGTGCTCTCCAGTATGTTGGTCCACCTCAATAGCTGAGTGGTCAGCGCAGCGGTCTGTTACGCCAAGGGTCCCGGGTTCGATCCCCGGCTGGGTCGGAGATTTTCTCCGCTCAGGGACTGGGTGTTGTGTTGTCCTCATTATTATTTCATCGTCACCAGTGGAAGGCAACGGAAAACCACCGCTGGAATCACTTCCCTAGACGCTCATGCTGTGGACCTCTCTGACGAGACTTCCCCCATGTCAAGACCTGCCGTAAGGCAGAACACAAAATTTTTTTTCCAGTATGTTGCAAGAATGGCTTTGTAACTATTGTTATGGCCAGTGTACTGAATGACTTGTGATTCCCTATCGAAGGCTTCATGGCTAGAAGGAACGCGACGCAGAATCGACCTGAAGGTAGCCGGCTTACAAGAATGGCGATGGTTCGTATCATTGTGACTGATAAGTAATAGCCTTTTTTCTGTATATGTCATACCTAATTCGGGCCGCGTCTAATGAAACCAGCTAATCAAGGTAAGGGAAGTCCCCTTTCACTGTGAACTGAGTCCAGAAATGGTGCATATCTAGACCGATAAGCCAAAACCTGATGATCACGTGCTTAATAGTTTGTTTGTCAGTCTTTGGAACGAAATACAACGCTGATTCTGCGTATCAGTGGTCCGACAGTTTGCTGGTAGGCTTTCGATGTCTACGAACGGGTCACGCAATTGGCGTAAATAACGGGACGTTGATTTGCGTACAGGGTGATGGCACCGATAGCGACCCAGCTGTTATGGTCTTCAGTCTGAAGACTGGTTTGATACATCTCTACGCTTGCCTATCCTGTGCAAGCCTCTTCATTTCTGAATAACTACTGCACGCTACATCCATCTGAACCTGCGGACTGTATTCATGCCTAGTTTTACAATATTTAGCACTCAACTTCCGCGCATTACTAAACTGACTATTCCTTGTGCCTCGGTATGTGTCCTATCAACTGATCCTTCTTTTAGTCGTGCCACAAATTTCCTTCCTCCTCAGTTCGACTCAGTGCCTCCTCATTAATTATTTTATCTCCCCATCTAATTTTTCTGTAGCACCACATTTTAAAACTTCTACTCTCATCTTTTCTCAACTGCTTACCGTCCACGTTTCACTTCCGTACAAGACTATACTCAAGGCTAATATCTTCAGCAAAGATTTACTAATGTATTTATATTAATATTGAGAAATTCCTCTTTTTCAAAAATGCTTTTGTTACTATCGGTAGTCTGTTTCTCATATCCATTCTATCAGTTATTTTTCTGCCCACTTAGTAAAACTATCCTTAGTGCCATATGCTAATGCAATCACCTCAGATACCCATCTGGGTATCTAGTCATACTGAACTTATATGACTGTTTTGGGTATGTCAATCTGAAGCGGTACTGTTAGTGCAGCCAGTCCCTGGTGGCTAATATCATGAAAGGATCACTGCATTGATAATCAAAGAAATAAAACGTATAAAGAAAAGAATAAAGAAAACATCGATAACATGCAAGAATCAAAATGACATGATAATCTTACGCTGTTACCGTTGATACATTTCAATGGCCATATGTGGATAACGCCAATCAAACTTTTGAACAACTAGAATAAAAACTTTTGAAATGGGCTGCTACGAAAGAGTGCTAAAGATTAGAGGGCTTGATCGGGTTAGTAAAATAGAAGTGAAGCGTAAACACCACTCGCCACTCACTGGTTAGGCCTGTTCGGACTGGCCGACTGTTACCTACAAGGAAGTACGAGGAGCGATCTACGATCGTGGGACGGGTGGTCAGCATGTCGACAATGCCTCCAGCTCTAAGTACCATTTGGCCTCACAATGGCTCAGTGGGCCCTGTACAAGAGAAATCTGAGGATTTTTTTTTTGTCATCAGTCTGCTGACTGGTTTGGTTCAAATGGCTCTGAGCACTATGGGACTTAACATCTATGGTCATCAGTCCCCTAGAACTTAGAACTACTTAAACCTAACTAACCTAAGGACATCACACAACACCCAGTCATCACGAGGCACAGAAAATCCTGACTGGTTTGATGCGGCCCGCCACGAATTCCTTTCCTGTGCTAACCTCTTCATCTCTCTTCATCTCAGAGTAGCACTTGCAACCTACGTCCTCAATTATTTGCTTGATGTATTCCAATCTCTGTCTTCCTCTACAGTTTTTGCCCTCTACAGCTCCCTCTAGTACCATGGAAGTCATTCCCTCATGTCTTAGCAGATGTCCTATCATCCTGTCCCTTCTCCTTATCAGTGTTTTCCACATATTCCTTTCCTCTCCGATTCTGCGTAGAACCTCCTCATTCCTTACCTTATCAGTCCACCTAATTTTCAACATTCGTCTATAGCACCACATCTCAAATGCTCTTCTGTTGCGGTTTTCCCACAGTCCATGTTTCACTACCATACAATGCTGTACTCCAGACGTACATCCTCGGAAATTTCTTCCTCAAATTAAGGCCGGTATTTGATATTAGTAGACTTCTCTTGGCCAGAAATGCCTTTTTTGCCATAGCGAGTCTGCTTTTGATGTCCTCCTTGCTCCGTCTGTCATTGGTTATTTTACTGCCTAGCTAGCAGAATTCCTTAACTTCATTGACTTCGTGACCATCAATCCTGAGGATATACTAGGACTCAAACCCGGGTCCTTCTGCACTACAGGCAGCGACGCAAACTTTTTTTTCCTTCACACAGTTTTTATGGCACAGGACTCTGACCGTACGCTCTGAGCTACCTTGCCGGCAACCGATCGGCTACAGTCGTAACGGAGAGGTTCTGAACCGAATTGGAAAGAAATTCTGAAACTATCAGGGGCGAAAAGAAAATTGTGGCTCAGTTTGACTATAATAAGGAGTAACTTTATGTGACACATCCTGAGACATCACGGAACTGTCACTGTGATGATGAAGGGAATTGTGTGACTGTGGAAAAGGGAGGGAGGGGAAGGTAATCACCAAGTGTTGACTACTGCAACCATGTGCCAGTGGATGTACGTTGCAGCAGTTGTGCAGAACTGAAGGGGATTGCACGGAAACGGGCTCTACTGTGATTAACTTTTCATGACCGGGACTTACGGTCATGTAAAATTTTTTGAAAGACATCATGCTCGGAGTTGACTGTAGAAAATTATTTATTTCACTCCAGTATTGCAATTTCGACCTTTGGGCCATTGTGAAGTGGTGCTCAAAAAGCTAAAAAATTACAAAAATTGAAGAACAGGGTGTAGGTACAGAGCTGCATAAACTTGCCCTTAGAAAATGGTTCTGAGCACTATGGGACTTAACTTCTGAGGTCATCAGTCCCCTAGAACTTAGAACTACTTAAACCTAACTAACCTAAGGAGAGCACACACATCCATGCCCGAGGTAGGATTCGAACCTGCTACCGTAGAGGTCGCACAGTTCCAGACTGTAGCGCCTACAACCGCTTGGCCCATGCCCTTAGACAGCAGCGCTGTACAAAAAAAATTATGAAAATAACACCACTTATGAAACTTCCTGGCAGATTAAAACTGTGTGCCCGACCGAGACTCGAAAGTTTGGAAGGTAGGAGACGAGGTACTGGCAGAAGTACAGCTGTGAGTGCCGGCCGTGAGTCGTGCTTCGGTAGCTCAGTGGTAGCCGGCACGGTAGCTCAGCGTGTTCGGTCAGAGGGCTAAGTGCCCTCTGTAATAAAAAAAACGGAGTTAATGGATCAACAACGAACTGAAACGGGTATCTTTCGACGTCCGCCCAGAGCAGATACAACGAACAAAAAAGAGCAAAATGAGATTTAAAAAACAAAAAAAGTGGTAGAGCACTTGCCCGCGAAAGGCAAAGGTTCCGAGTTCGAGTCTCGGTCGGGCACACAGTTTTAATCTGGCAGGAAGTTTCATATCAGCGCACACTCCGCTGCAGAGTGAAAATCTCATTCTGGATAACACCACTTATATTTTGATTCAACATACATCACACTTTTAAATCTTCCGACTCGTGTGCACCGCCATCGCCAAAGCTAAGCCTTTTCATTGCAGGAATACAGTAATATCAAACGAGCACGAATTTCTGTGCATCGTGAAACGATGTAAATTACGTAAACTATTATCAATGTTAACATCCTTCACACAAATCATGTAAGCAGTGTGTTAGAACATTGATTTGTGGCGACTTGTGTTAAGGATGTTAGTTAACATTGGTAACAGCTTACGTAATTTACGTCATTTCACGATGCACAGAGCTTCGGACTTGTTTGATATTACTGCTTTGACGATGACATGTATACATGTAGGAAAATTTTAAAAGTCTGATATGTGCTGAGGTAAGACGTAAGTGATGTTATTTTCATAATTTTTTGTGAGATGTTACTGTCTAACGATTTGTTTGTGCGGCTCTGTATATACACCCAGTTCTTCATTTTCTGTATACTCTTTAGCATTTGAAGTATGACTTGTAATGGCCCAAAGACTGAAATTGCAATAGTGAAGTGAAATAATTAATTTTTGAAACTCAACGGTGAACGTAATTTGTCTAAAAAAGAGTCCTACTATGTTTGTATATTTAACTGCATTTATTATTCTGATATTGGCCCTATCAGGCTAAAATTTGTCTGAGCTGCAACGATAGGCAGCTTACTCTGCATAATAACGCACCAAAACATTTCAAAAGAAACAAATAGTCTTTCTCGCAAATAACGCAGTGAACAAATGGGACTTGTTTAACTCCAATTTCAGTCCATCTTATCACATTTATAAACTTTAAAGGGAACATACAACGATTAGGGAAAGAGATCTAAAGTAACACGACGAAAAATAGACAACTTGTGCTACAATACGAAAGTTCAAAACATCGTTGTTTTCTGGTTGAACATGTGGTACACGTGACTGATGAGGAAGCTCTCCCATCACAGCAGCTGGTCCAACTGCAAGCAAACGAAAATGCGTGCTGCTGCCAGTTGCTGCTTTCTGAACGACAGTGCCAGACAACACGATGCCGCACCAGCTCAACAACTCAACTACGTCGATGCAGATGGGAGGCCATCGATCACTTTGCTACCTTCCCACAGGCCAAATTTGGGCCCGAGCGACTTCCACCCTTTCCCGGAGATGAGGAAGTGATTGGGCGAACGACGTTTCACCGCAAGAAAGAGACCGCTGCGCTCTGCCATTAGGGGCTGGGACAGACTGGCGGAAGTTTATTTGCAGAGGAGACATGAAAGCTGGTACGTCGAATAATATAGAAACATAATGAAAAAGAAAACTGAGGAACTGGCAGATGAAGATCAGTTCGAATTTCGGAAAAGGTAAGCAATTTTGACATTGCGATTACAATAGAAACAAGACACGTTCAAACGATTTGTCGACCTGTAAAAAGCCTTCGATGATATAAAATGATGCATAATGTTCGAAATCTGAGACAAATGGGAGTGTTATATGAAAGGTCGCATAATATACAATACGTACAAGGAACAAGAGAGAACGATGATAATGAAATACCAAGGATATGAAATGTTCAGATTAAGAAGGGATGTAGTCTTTCGCCACTACTGTTCAGTCTATACATCGATGAAACAAAGACGGGAATAAAGGAAAGATACAAGAGTAAGTTTAAAATTTAGGGTGAAAGGATACCAACGATACGATTCGATAATGACATTGCTATCCTCAGTGAAAGTGAATTGCAGCACATGTTGAATGGAATGAACAGTCTTACTTGTATGGAGTATGGAGCGACTATAAACCGAAGAAAAGCGAAAGCAAAGAGGAGGAGCAGAAATGAAATTAGCGATGAACGTAAAATAAAAGTGGTGTCTACAAAGTAGAAGAAGTTACAGAATTCTGCTATTTTGGTAGTGAAATAACACATGAAGATAAAGCAAGGAGATCACAAAAAAGAAGATTGGCTCAGGCAAACATAGGCCTTAATCTGAGACTGAAATTTCTGTGAGTATACATTTGGGGCTCATCGTGGTAGCAGTGAATCGTGGTCTGTGGGAAACCGGAACAGAAGAGACTCGAACCAGTTCAGGTGTAGTGCTACAGAGCAGAATTGGCGAGGAAATGAATGTATGGAAAATACTGTTAAGAAGAAGGCATAGGATGATAGGCCATCTGTTAATACGTCAAGACATAACTTCCATGATACGAGAGGGAGCTTTGGAGGGTGAAAACTGTAGAAGAAGACAGAGATTGGAATACATTCAGCGAATAAATGAGGACGTAGATTGCAAGTCCTACTCTGAGTTGAAGAGATTGGCACAGTAGAGGAACTCGTGACGGGCCGCATCGAACCATTAAGAATACTCGTGACCCAAAACAGTTCTGTAAATTGATTTTTGACCAACAGAAACATGATCCTAAACTACTGAATAATACTGTATGGTCCGACGAGGCCAATTTTAAGTCAAGCAGAGAAAATTAACCGACATAACTGCACTTTATGGTATACTGACAATCAAAATCTTTTGTTAGAATAACACTAAATCAACGTATTGGGGGTGGGGGTGGGGGGGGGGGGGGGGAGGCGGCGGCTATACTATCATTTGGTGTGCGAGGACCATATATTTAGAAGAAACAGCACATGCTTCAAAATTACGTAGTACCAGGACTTATGACCTGCGCTGAAAACTTTCAAGAAATTTACTTTCAAAACTGTTTAAATGTATGTGAAATCTTATGGGACTTAACTGCTAAGGTCATCAGTCCCTAAGCTTACACATTACTTAACCTAAATTATGCTGAGGACAAACACACACACCCATGCCCGAGGGAGGACTCGAACCTCCGCCGGGACCAGCCGCACAGTCCATGACTGCAGCTCCTAAGACCGCTCGGCTAATCCCGCGCGGCAAATTTACTTTCAAGATGATGGTGCTCCACCACTTTATGCCACTGCCTTCCGCTATTATTTGGACGAAACTTTTCGAAGAACGGCAGATACTAACATGCCTCTACGTTCATCAGGTACCGCGCCCATGTAATTTTTTCCTGTGGTGTGTCGTCAAGGACTGTTTATTCCCAAAATTCTCAGGCCATTGCTAAATTGAGAGACTACATGAACGATGTATTTCATGATTTTGACAGTGATTCCACAGAATGGTTCTTGGTTGATTTGAGGGAGGAGACCAAACAGCGAGGTCATAGGACCCATCGGATTAGGGAAGGATGGGAAAGGAAATCAGCCGCGCCTTTTCAAAGGAACCATCCCGGCATTTGCCTGAAGCGATTTAGGGAAATTTAGGCAAACCTAAATCAGGGTGGTTGGAGGCGGGTTTGAATCGTCGTCCTCCCCAATGCGAGTCCAGTGTGGTAACCACTGCACCACCTCGCTCGGTACCACACTATGCCGTGAGTATGTAACAGTGTTCCGAAACGCTTCATAGATGTGTTATTGAAGCAGGAAAACAGTTTGAACATAAAAAATAATAGTAATGAAACATAACTTTTTTCTTTTGTTTAAACCATTGCCCAATGTCCAGTGGCTTTTGTGCCACCCTATATGTTCTGGTAACGTAGACTGAACGCTCTTCATGTTATCTGCATATCTACAACCACATGACTACAATACAATTCACACTTAAGTGGCTGATTCGAGGCATGCTTCTTCGGGGTCACAACTGTATAGTAATGAAGAAATTTCAGATTTTTTTATTTTGTCCGTCTCATTTGTGTGAATATACAAAATCTTTATATTGATGCAACTGAGACCGACAAAATAAAAAAATAAAATTATCAAGTTTCCCCACATTTAAGTTCATAGAACCACCTTCAGACTATTTATCTTACATTCCCTTGGCGATCAGCGCGTGGAAAAACGAACGCTGAAATCTTTCTTAATGAGCTTTGCTTTCTTCCATTTTATTGCGATGATCACTTCTCGCTATGTAGGTGAGCGTCGACAAAGTGGGAGTGTTGTCGCATTCGGAAGAAAAAGTTGGTGAATGAAATTTAGAGAAACGATCTCGCCGCGAAGAAAAAACATTTGTTTTAATGATTGGCATCCCATCTCGCGTATCACGTCCGTGACACTCTCTCCCCTATTACTCGATACTATATAACAAGCTGCCCTTTTTTGTACTTTTCTGATGTCTTCCGTCAAAACCTATATAGTAAGGATCTCATACCGTACGGAAATACTCTAGCGGAGGACGGACAAGCACCTTCTTTGGTACATCTGTTTCATTTTCTAAAAGCGTTCTGCCGTTAAAACACAGTCTTTGGTTCGCCTTCCCTGCAACATTTTCTACGTGATCTTTCCAATTCAAGTTGCTCGTAATTTTAGTCCCTAGGCATTTAGTTGAACTGACAGGCTCTAGATTTTTGTGATCTATTGTGTAACCGAAATTTAACGGATTCCTGTTAGTACTCGTCTGAATGACCTCACACTTTACTTTACTGAGATACAATAGCCACTTTTCACACCATTCAGATATCGTGTCTAAGACATTTTGTAATTGGTTTTGATCTTCTGATGACTTTATTAGACGGAATTATTTGCAAACAATCTAAGAGGTCTGCTTATATCATCTCATAAACCGTTTAGGTAGATTAGGAACAGCAGAGGGGGTATAACATTTCTTGGGGAAACGGCGGATACTATTTTGATTTTATTCGATGATTTTCCGTCGGGCCGGCCGCGGTGGTCTCGCGGTTCTAGGCGCGCAGTCCGGAACCGTGCGACTGCTACGGTCGCAGGTTCGAATCCTGCCTCGGGCATGGACGTGTGTGATGTCCTTAGGTTAGTTAGGTTTACGTAGTTCTAAGTTCTAGGGGACTGATGACCGCAGCAGTTGAGTCCCATAGTGCTCAGAGCCATTTTCCGTCGGTCAGTAGGTATTGTAACCATTCTGAGAGGAAATAACGGATCCAGTCACACGACTGAAGCAATACTCCATAAGCACGCAATTTGATTAGAAGTCTCTCGTGAGGAACGATCTCAAGAGCCTACAAGAGTATGTAAAAATTATGCGGAAACGTGAACTACGGCGAAGTTACTACTAAATGCATCCTGACCACAACTATCGTGGTGTTATTCTTTTATTGGTTGCCGAAGGAAAAACATCGGTAGATATCCATCTGAGAATGAAGAACGTGTGTAGGGCGGCACGTCTGTCGAAAAAGGACCATTGCGGAATGGTGCTGCTAGCTCCGTGCTGGTTGCGATTGGATACAAGACGCCAGTCGATCTAGGAGGTCACCCTCATCCACAGTGGACAACAATAATCGAGTTGTTCGTTATTTATGTCCTATCGTAGGTGGGGTAAAAAGGCTGTCATGTTATTATTTTATTATTATTATTATTATTATTATTATTATTATTATTTTCGATTATTCCATTTAAAGAGAGCGTTTGAACTTGAATTCCTTTATGATGATTGTTTATGTTTTTTCTGAGCTCAAATTTTCTTCATGTGTTCACTGTGTTGTTTCTTTCGCTCCGCTGTCCATTTGCATCCTGGTCTCTTCTGTGTTGTGGTGTCAAATTTATGTTTTTTGATGATGTTCCTGAATTAAATTCTATTTTCTGCGTCGTTTACTGTTATGTATGGTTGTCTGAGGTCCTCTTCAACTTCTTTTATCCATTTTGTTTTTCCCCTGCCTGAGTTGATGACTTTAAGAATTCGCTTTGAAATTCTGTTTTCATTCATCCTGTAGATATGTCCGCAGAACTGCATTCTTCTTTTCCTTATTGTATCCGTAATCTTGTCTGTGTATTTACATAATTCTGATGTTGGTCTCTTTTTCCAGATTCCTTGGTCTTGTATCGGGCCAAAACTTTTCCTGAGAATTTTACTTTCTTGTTTCTCTATTTCTATGATTTTAGTTTGCCCACCTGTTTGTGTTGTTTCAGATGCATACAGTGCCTCCGGAAGTACGACAGTGTTGTAGTGCCTCAATTTTGCGTTAATGGGTATGGACTTTTTGTTATAATAGTTCCACATGAGTTTATATGCTTTCTATAGTTTTTTTATTCTTTCCTCATTGGCCTTTAGGTTGATCCCTGATTGCTGGATGATTTCTCCCAGGTGCTTAAAATGTGATACTTGTACGATTTTCCCACGGGTTGTTACAATAGGCAATTTCTCTTGCACTCTTTCTATGTACTGGGTTTTCTCATACGAGATTTGCAGGCTAGTTCTTTGTGCAATTCCGTGTAACTTCTCTGTCATATGCAAAAGCTAAACACTTCACATTGAATCTATTATCTTTTCTAATGCCAATTTGGGTTCCTTTGACTTCTTTTTCCCGTGACCTGATAATTTTTTCAAGAATAATATTAAAGAGTAATGGTGAAAGTCCGTCACCCTGTCGCACTCCAGTTTGGATTTCAAATGGTTCAGAGATATCCCCCATAAATTTAACCTTGGAGACTGTGTCAGTTAATGTTTGCCGAATGATTGTTCTTGTCTTTCTGTCAATGCTGCATTCTTCCAGCGTGTTGCAGAGCGCTACTCTGTCTATTGAGTCTTAGGCCTTTTTAAAATCTACAAAAGTGACCACTGTGTTTCGGGTGTTTCTCATCTGGAGAATCATTTTCAGATTCCAGATCTGTTCTATGCATGATCGTCCCTTGCGAAAACCACCCTGGTATTCTCCTATTTGTGGGTCAGCTTGTTCTTCTAATCTATTGATGAGAACATTTGATAGGATTTTATATGTGACCGGCACGAGTGAGATACCCCTGTAATTATTTGGTTCAGTTTTGTCCCGTTTCTTGTGGAGTGGATGGATGAGTGCATATTTGTTCTGTTTCCCAAATGTTTAATATGATTTTGTGGATTTTTCCTGTTAATATTTCATCATTTAGTTTCCATAGTTCTGCAATAATTCCATCTTCTCCTGGGGCTGTCATTATTATTATTATTGCTGGTGCTGGTGGTAGTGGTGGCGGCCGTAGTAGTAGTAGTAGTAGTAGTAGTAGTAGTATGTACTACCTATGTGCTAAGGATACTGCAAAGTTGATTCCCTAAGGACGTCTGGTTAGAAATAAGGATCTGAAAGCCTGAACCTTACCAGGTGAAACAAATAAAAGAACATTATAACCACTGTACAGTTGCGTGATATTTATTGTGAAGGCAGCATCTTGAAACTGTTTAGATTCCTATGCTGCGTGTTTTGTTGGAGATGAGTAAAGCAGCCCGGCTTGTCGCCCGGAGTGAGCTGCCGACCGCCGGAGGAAGACGTACAGTAGCGCAGACTCCAGCCGACAGCGGGCCTGCTCGATTACGTGGCCTGCGTTGGGAATGTACCCGGCAGCCGGTCGCTGCTCTGTTCCTCCCCCGCACCCGCACCTCCACCTGTTGCTGGACGGATCGCTGCTGCCGAGAAAGGCGGCCTGTATCCGGCAAGCGGCGTATGTAGCCCGGCCCCCACTATCAGGAAAAGGCGCCGGCCGGCCCTCTGAAGGGACGACGTCCGCACGCTTTGCTGTCGTGTAAAGGGCGATAGCGGCTGTCCGCCAGCAGGGCTGCTAACGCTACACGAATGGAAAAGCTGCTCGTGCCAGAGCCCTGCATGCCGGCGACCCGCGCAACACTCACGGCGCTACTGGAGTGCTTCCACTTTGGTCCAAAAGCACTGTGCTGCTCCCACTAGTGGCGACCGAGCGCGGTGGCGCAGTGGTTAGCACATTGAACTCGCATTCGGCAGGACGACGGTTCAAACCCGTGTCCGGCCATACCAATTTAGGTTTTCCGTGATTTACTGAAATAGCTTCAAGCAAATGCCGGGATGGTTCCTTTGAAGGCACATGGCCGACTTACTTCCCCATGCTTCCGTAATCCGATGCGATTACCAACCAACTAGTGGCACAGTACCGCTACTCTAGCCAGTTACTGTCACATGCTGTCCGTGGAAAGACTGGACACTTCCTACCGGAGGTGGCAGTAGAAATGCCTATTAGGGACCATTCTATCGGAAATGTTTATATTTTGTAGAAACGCTGTTAATATTCGTAAATCGATGTTATACTCACGATATACTGACACTCCAACACATTTCAGCAATGTATTGGGGGATTCATAATTCTCTTTTTTACATGCAGGGAAGTATGGAGGTAAGAAATCTCGTAGAGGGTCTCAAAACATTTGCATCTAGGAAACCCCAGGTAGAGAAATAGTGAATCAAGTTTGAAAGAATAATTGACCACCGGCAACATCCTACCCCTCCCCCAGCCCCCCTCCCCCCACCAACCTGATTCTTTAACGAATCTAACTCTCATAAAACAGCTCCAAACCCCAGACGTCTGATTACTTTACAGACGACTTTTTGTGTAAAGTATGGCTGAAGACGCAAATCTCTAATTACATGGGTTTTAATATGATTTTCATGATTGTGAGGAACCGATGTGAGCCGCGCTGGATTAGCCGAGAGGTCTCAGGCGCTTCAGTCACAAACTGTGCGGCTGGTCCCGGCGGAGGTTCGAGTCCTCCCTCGGGCATGGGTGTGTGTGTTTGTCCGTAGGATAATTTAGGTTAAGTGGTGTGTAAGCTTAGTGACTGATGTCCTTAGCAGTTAAGTCTCATAAGATTTCACACACATTTGAACATTTTTTTGAACCGATGTGGGTGTTAGTTATTACGATTAGTCGCTATCGATATTCGGGAGGATGAAGTAATCGGAAGTAGTAACAGAAAATACCTTACAAAAAATAATATTCGATGGACGCTGAATTATTCAGAAATACTAACAACAGTTCCGCTACAAACGATAAGTTGTGTAAATTCTTTGCTAAATGCATAAATAGTACTTCATATTTCTTTACGAAGTCCAATGTCAATTACAAGAGGTCTATTTTTTTTAAATTCGGTAATCGTAGGCCTGTGTGGTATGGTCATATGAAAAAATTAACATTGGATGCTGTCTGAAAACTGGGTAGCGAATAGAGATAGTAGCTTTCCTTTTTTTTTTCTATGTTGTCGGTCTTCTGACTGGTTTGATACGGCCCGCAACGAATTCCTATCCTGGGTCAAGCTCTTCATCTTAGAGTACCACTTGTAGCCTACATCCTCTCATTCTGCAAACATCCCCCAGGCTGTGGCTAAGCCATGTCACCGCAATATCCTTTCTTCCAGCAGTGATAGTTCTGCAAGGTTCGCAGAAGAGCTTGTGTGAAGTTTGGAAGGTAGGAGACGAGATACTGGCAGAACTGAAGCTGTGAGGATGGGTCGTCAGACGTGCTTGGGTAGCTCAGGTGGTAGAGCACTTGCCCGCGAAAGGCAAAGGTCCCGAGTTCTAGTCTCGGAAGTTTTACACCCTCAACTGTTTGCTGGATGTGCTGCAGTCTCTGTGTTGCTCTACAGTTTTTGACCTCTACAGCTCCCTCTAGTATCATGGAAGATATTCCCTGATGTTTTAACAGATTTCCTACCATCCTGTCCCTTCTCCTTGTCAGTGTTTTCCACATATTCCTTTCCTCTCCGTTACTGCGCAGAAACTCCTCATTCCTTACCTTATCAGTCCACCTAATTTTCAACATTCATCTGTAGCACGACATCTCAGATGCTTCGATTCTCTTCGGTTCCTCTTTTCCCACAGTCCATGTTTCACTACAATACAATTATGTGGTCCAAACGTACATTATCAGAAATTTTTTTCCTCAAATTAAGACCTACGCTTAATAAAAGCAGACTTCTCTTGGCCAGGAAAGCCCTTTTTGCCAGTGCTAATCTGCTTTTGATGTCCTCCTTGCTCCGTCCAGCATTGGTTAGTTTGCTGCCTAGGTAGCAGAATTCCTTAACTTCATCTACTTCGTGACCATCGATCCTGATATTGAGTTTCTCGCTATTCTCATTTCTGCTACTTCACATTATTTTCGTCTTTCTTCGATTTACTCTCAACCCATATTCAGCTCTCATTGGACCATTCCATTCAACAGAACATGTAATTCTTCTTCACTTTCACTCACATAGCAATGTCGTCAGCGAATCGTATCACTGAGATCCTTTCACCTTGAATTTTAATTCCGCTCCTTAACTTTCTTTCATTTCCGGCATTGCTTCTTCACTGTATAGATTGAACAGTAGGTTTGAAAGACTACATCCCTGTCTTGCGCCCTTATTAACCCGAGCACTTCGTTCTTGGTTGTCCACTCTTATTATTCCCTCTTGGTTCTTCTACATATTGTATATTATACGTGTCTCCCTACAACTTAACCCTGTTTATCTAAGAATTTCGAACATCTTGTACCATTTTACATTCTCGAACGTTTGTTTCAGGTCGACAAATCCTAGAACGAGTCTTGATTTTTCTTTAGTCCTGCAACGTCGAGTTGCCTCTCTTGTGCCTTTAATGGTCTGGGCAATTTGCACACTGTGAGCTACTGCCTCAAGACATATACACAGTGTAACTATAATACTTGACTTGTTATGTCAACGGTGAGCGTAACATTATTCCTCTTAATGGCTAGATTATGATATTCTAAATTTTTAAATTACGTCAATAATTAAACGAAATTATTAAAATCAGACTCTTTTCCCCTTGGAAGTCAGTAGGTAGGCAACCTGCAGTTGAATTTGGGGGACTGGGTAATTGTATTAGCCATTTGGTGATAAATCGAAGACAGGAACCCACATTCGGGAACATCGACCACGATAGTAAATTGGGGCAGGCATTACTCTGAAGCAGAAGAAAGCGGACCACGTGTCCCTGAGGTTGTCTGGAGTATATATTAACATTTATGCCGATTACTTTTCGAATAATAAACAGTTTGTATTGTATTGTATCATATTGAACTGGGGACCTATTAACGATGCAGAGGCTTCGAGCACGCCGTAGCCCTCAGTGCCTCACAACCCCACAACAGGCTACAGCAGTCCACTCACCCCACCGCCGCCCCACACCGAACCCAGGGTTACCGTGCGGTCCCGTCCCTCAGTGGACGCCCAGGAAACGTCTCACACCAGACGAGTGTAACCTCAATGTTTGCGTGGTAGAGTGATTACGGTGTACGCGTACGTGGAGGCAGTGTTTGCGCATCAATGGCCGACCGAGTGTAACTAAGGCTGAATAAGGGGAACCAGCAGGCATTCGCCGAGGCAGATCGCTTAAAAAACCATTCACAGACTAGCTGGCACACCGGACCTCGACACTAATCCGCCGGGGGATTCGTGCCGGGGACCGACACGCCTTCCCGCCCGGGAACCAGTGTATTAGACCGCACGGCTAACCGGGCGGCCATAAACAGTTTACTTACTTCATTTGGCTGCTCCGCATATGACACAATTGCAAAGAGTAGTAGTAAATAAGAAGAATCCGAGAGGGAAACTTGTTTTTGAATTGTTTATTAAACGGCAACAATCACTAAGTAGTCACACCTAAGCACCTGTTTCATCTGTAAATTGCTGCAATACCAATGCTGTCGTGCTTCATCCACGCGTTGTCATACAAACAGTGTGCAGTGTATCCTTAAAGAGGACTCCTCTCGTTGGCTCTAGAAAAAAAAAGAAATATGTAAAAGAGACGAATTCAGGAAGTTTGGCGTCCAAGAATGTGATTCACTTCGATCGACCAATCTTTACGCTGAACAGAAGTAAGAAAGATCAGACATTTGCACTATATTAACCACTACACTAGCCAGTAGTGTAACTCTGAATATATTGATAAATAAGACAGAAATGTGAGGTGTTCCTGCTACAGTGTTTTACCATGTCGACTCACAATCCTTAGTGACCTGGCAATCTGCCAACTTGCTGTACGATAAGTAATGAAGTAGAAGATACATCGAGACACAATGGAAACTAAACAAGAATGCACTCAGTGCCTAAAAAGAGTGAAAATTGCTTAACCGAGATGAATTAAGAAAAGGGAAGCTTTCAGCCATGAATTCGACTTGGGGCAGTACGATGAAGTTTACCGTATTTTTAATGGTGGAGTCGTGATGCTCGATGATTGGCAGGTAACAACCAACGTAGTTGCTGTAAGAGTCTTATTACGAAACATGTTAATGAAACCGGACTGACTTTGCACGCGGCTGCTTCCAGGGTAATTGAAGACATAGTTTGTGTATGAAAATGGCAGTAACTTCCACACTACTACTATCCGCTATGATGGTGATGGTTGTGGGAATGTTTGAGGGGGACTAAACAGCTAAGGTCATCAGTCCCCCAGTCCGCTATGAGAAGAGATCCAGGATCTGTAACAAAATTGGCTCGGTGAGTGTCTCTCTGTGCCTTTGTAAACTGGGGTGCCATATCACAGCGTGTGTCCCGTTTTATATTAATCCTACAAGGGTTCCGTTTTTTCGATTGACGAACGGAACCATAATCGCTGATTTAGTTGAATGGCTTTAATTAATTAGCAGACAAATCTACGACTACTGTCAATGAACTCGGAATTATAGAAGCAACAAAAATCTGTGATTTAAATTACAAAATCCACTCTATTCGGTTCTCTTTATTTGTGACGGTAATGGAAGTGAAATGAGCGTACGGTATTGTGGGCCGGGTGTCCCCCATTAGGGGAAGTTGGGCAGCCAAGTGCAAGTACTTATTGCATTTGACGCCACATGTCCGACTTGTGCGTCGGAGATGAGGATGAAATGATGATAACACAACACTCAGTCCCTGAGCGGAGAAAATCTCCTGCCCCAGCCGGGACTCGAACCCGGGTCCCATGGCGTGGCATTCCGCCGCGGACATTTGTGTCGATGACTGGACTGGACATCCGTTGTGGCTCCGCCACGTATGTTGTATGCCTTTAAAAAGTCTCTGCTTTTCTGGCTTCCTTGGAGGTGTGTACTGCATCCGCTAAGATGTGGGAAGTGTTTTAGCTAGTAATGTTAATATATGCGCTAACATGAATTATTATCAACATATCTGCGGCTGTGTCACTGAGAAACATCATTAACATTGAAACTTTCCTGGCAGATTAAAACTGTGTGCCGGACCGAGACTCGAACTCGGGACCTTTACCTTGCGCGGGCAAGTGCTCTACCATCTGAGGTATCCAAGCACGACTCAAGAGGCGCGAGTTTTGCTTGGATAGAAGGCAAAGACCATGAGTTCGAGTCTCGGTCGTGCACACAGTTTTAATCTGCCAAGAATTTTTTCGTATCAGCGTACACAGCGCTGCATAGCGAAAATTTCATTCTGCATACACACTGATTACAGTGACTGAAAAGAAAACGGAAGAAGCCCAGGCATCTGATGATGCACTGATGAAAGCGGGACAGTAAATCGTACCCTGAATCTGCGCTATGAACTTGGGAGTGTCGTAACATGCCGGAGCTGTTAGCTCTGCTCACCATAATCCCGGTGTAAAACGAGCAGAGAGTTGTCACCGTATCTGGCTGCCATGAAGTACGATGCTCGACTCGTTCTTAGGACTCTGACATTGGCCACTATTCGACTGTTGTCGTCAAGAACGCAGCCTGCGGAGAGTCGATGTGTTCAGCACTAAGCCCTGCGATGAACTTACTCCTAAGTCAGTAAGGAACTGCCTGCCCCTTTCTCCCTACCAAAGAAAGCTCGACCAACAATCCTCTTAAAACTTAAATCTGTCCGCTGGTGGCGTGGCGTAATTGTTTCCTTAACAAAATATCCTGTCAAGAAGAGGCAAAACGTTAAAACCAAACGATCTCAGTTTTCTCCCCTCTCTCCCCTCTTTTCTATGTGTTACGACCTTATGACCCCCATATCAATTTCACCAATTTTTGTCCTCACACAGCAGCTAGCCTCGTATCACATTCCCTAGGAAAAGCTAAAAACAGTTCTCGAGGCTAACCAACAATTTGGCGGCAACCTCTGAACCTATAATACGTCAGAACAGTTTTGCCATGTTTTTTTTTTGATAGCTGGGAGATGTTTATCTGCTGAATGCACTTTTGTTAACATGCTTCTTGCGCCAACTTCCTGCAGACAGAGTTCTGGAACGAATGCTTTCAGGTTGGTCGTCTAGTGTGGAAATAAGCCATAAACAAAACAACAGGCGGGAAGTTGGCGTGATGCTCGCTTGGAAGCCCTCTATACCTGACTCTTACCCAGTCCACATTTCTGCAAAAGGCTGTGTTCCCTCGGCTCATTGGGAAGCGTTTTTTGTCATGCCTGTGACATCTACCCCATATCCTCAGCACTTCATGATTGTAAAGCTCACCGAGAAAAGCAATGAATATAACCATCACCAGGAATATTAAGGAATGTTAAAAGAGACATAAAGACAGCACATACACTCATGTTCAGAAAAGCAGAGCACCTTGAACGACTAGAAATAGGATATTCATATTCGCAGGACATTTACACTAGTATGTTCTGCAGAAATGATTAGCATTTCGGTCACCCCGGTTCAGCAAGTGCCCTGTTGCCTAGTGTGCACATGGTCCGCCATGGGCCCTGAATACTTGTTCCATGCGTGATGCCATCGATGAGTATAAGGCAGGAAAAGCTGCATTCATCTGGTTCCAAAGTTCGCCTGTAGTGGTTGGCACTGGGTCAGAGTGCTGCACAAGTCGTTTCACCATATCCCACACATTTTCGATTGCCGACAAATCTGGTGATCTGCCGGACCAGAGAAAAAGGGTGACGTCCTGTGACTCCAAGAAGGCACGTGTTTGTGCAGCAACATGTGGTCGTGCATTGTCTTGCTGAAAAATGGCGTCTGAGGTATTGTTCGGAAACGGTATGGCTACGAGTCGCAGGATGTCATTCACACGTCACATTGGTCACAATGCCCTGGACACACATCAACAGTGATTTTTGGCTGGCACTGTATGTCTTGTGCCAATGCAGTCACTATGATGCCGCTCCCTCCTCCCCCCTCCTCTCCCCCCCCCCCCCACACCCTGCTGCAAAAAATGTGTGCGAATTACTAAGGGACCAAACTGCTGAGGTCATCGGTCCCTAGACTTAACACACTATTTAAACTAACTTATGCTAGAAACAACACACACATCCATGCCCGAGGGAGAACTCGAACCTCCGGCGGGAGGGACCGCGCAATCAGTGACATGGCGCCTCAAACCTCGCGGCCACTCTGCGTGGCCTTGTTGCACCGAACCAAAATGTGGCCATCATTTTCAAATTAACGGCACCTGGATTCGTCCGGAAACACTATCTGATCCCATTCCTGTCCCCACTGACTTCGTCTCGTACACCATTGTCCTGAAGCATGTTTCTGCACATTTGTCAAAGGTAGGCGGTGAAGTGACCGGAGTACACATAACCTGTGCCGTAGTAAACGGCGACGGATTGACACCCCTAATAGTGTAAGACGTGTTACACTTATTCCACTGTTGCGCCAGAGCCGAGAAGGACTCGGATCAGTCCTGCAATGCCATTCTCATGAGGTGTCGATCATGTCGGGGGAGGGGGGTGGCCTGGGTGGAGCGACCTGACCCATCTGGTTGTGTTCTACAGCCTTCCGTGTGCCACTCCCCACACACCCGTTGCACTGCCGAAACACTTCGCCCCACACGATCAGCAATTTCTCGAATGGATGCATCGCATTCTCTCATGCCAAAAAAACGCCCCCTTTCAAACTCACTGACCTGACGGTACGATTCGCGCATACGTCTGCCTGGGATCCCGCACATCTGCTCAAATCACACTGATACAGTACCGTCGGTTTATAGCGACAAAGAGAGCCGCAGGCACATTTTACCGTTAAGTGGTGTTGCGCAGCGATATCGATGTTGACCTTTAACCTGTGGGCTGACGTGGTTCAAATGCTAATGTACATGTCCGGTGAATATGGACGTCCTATCTCTCATCATTGAAGGTGATGTGTTTTTTATGAACATAAGTGTACAATTACTGTAATCTCACTAATCCATCAAAACTCTTATATTTTCAGAGCCTATTTAATTCTCCTCCAGTCAAATTATTTATTGCAACATAAAATGAAGGGAGATGAGCCGAAGAGCCTGCTACTTTTCAGACACAAAGATACAGGCTGATCTTATCAGAGACAGTCTGCCGTAGAAATGGTAAACCCATGTGACAATACTGCCCGTACCCCAGCATGGAGCATGTGGTACTGACGGTCACTCACTCACTCACCCACTCACTCATACTCACACACACACACACTTATTTAACACTCGTGCGCGCGTGCCTGCTTTCGTAACACGAGCGGGTGTGCGATGTACTTCGTACCCATATAAAGAATAGCTGTCTTTATGTTACGAAGGTAAACATTTATGACCAAAATCACTGTTTAATCTTAGTTCAATTAAAATAAACAATAAAATAAACTTATATTTTATGAGCTAAATTACTCAGGTTACCCTCCATTCAGAGGCTGTTGCACGCAGCGACCGTTATTTTGATTTGTAAATAATAGATTTCAGCTATCAGTCGTCCTTTGGAATTTTTGTTGGCAGATCTAGATTTAAGCTAGTAACTAGCCATTCTCAATTCACTATCTTTTTTGGTCAATGCATGTAATGCCTGTTGGTCTGGCTTTGTACACAGTTCATGGACTGTGTACAAAGCCAGACCAACAGCCATTACATGCATTGACCAAAAAGGGATAGTGAATTGAGAATGGCTAGTTGCTAGCTTAAATCTAGATCTGCCAACAAAAATTCCAAAGGACGACTGATAGCTGAAATCTATTATTTACAAAGCTAAATTACTGATTAATTAAACAATAATATAATAAATTTTCATTGTATCACTCTGTTACCTCACAATAATGAGTCCCTCGGAGCATTAAAAACATCGTAATTGCATCAGATCCCTTCTAAAGGCTTATTCGATTACTAATTGTCTCTTAGCTAACTGCCTCATTGTTGAACCGTGCTGCTCGCTCGGAATCTGGGTCTTTTCTTTCACACATCGCCTAGCTCTGTGTTATTTTACATTACTTCTGCTCATGGACGTATGACAGTGTAGCTTATCTCTGTATTAGCTGAAACAGTGATGGAGTAATAGATACCGGCTTGCAACTGTGAAACAACAATGGAATGGTACAAGACAATGTTATTTGTGGTTGGACCATTTTATACATAGGCGCGCCCGTTCAACAGTTAAGGATTGATTTTTCACTGTTACTTATATTGTACAAACTGCTGCAAGTTATCAAAACTTATACCTTATAAATCAATCTGTTAGTTGGAGTTTGTGCTTGTTGCTTGCAGTACTCCAGTGTACATCCTTTCAACAAAAACATCATAAATGCTGTTACATATGTGAAATATTTGACGGCTGTAATTGAGTTTCACGTTTCTGACACGAACCTATATTGTATAATATCCAGTGATTGGTGTAATCGATATTAGGGGAAATAAATGTGCAAAGTTTCAGGTACTAATTGAGCACATTACTACACTCATGCTCATAAATGAAGGATAATGCCGATACATGGTGAAACAACGCTCTGGTGGGCGGTTTGCGGGTTTAAATCACATCGGGGTATGACCATGCGGTCGCACGGAGGCCCTGGCAGCAGTCCACATACGCAGAGGTGTGTTGGATCACGTAAGAGGACGATGCAGCGAGTAAGTGTGCAGACGTTTTCAGACGAGCTAATGGTGACTGGCTCTGAGCCACAGAACACGTATTGATGATGTTATGAAGGGTAGAATACTAGGGCGACTGGAGGCTGGTCAAACACAGCAGGTCGCTGCATATGTCCTCCGTGTGCAACAAACTGTGATCTCAAGATTATGGCAACGATTCCAGCAGACAGGAAATGTGTCTAGGCGCTACAGTACGGGACATCCACAATGTACAACACCACAAGATGACCGATATCTCATCATCAGTGCCCGCAGACGGCCACGCATTACTGCCAGTAGCATTGCTCGGGACCTGACCACAGACACTGGAACAGTTGTCTCAAGACACACAGTCGACAGACGACTGAACAGACATGGCTTATTCGCCCAGAGACGTTCAAGGTGCATTCCACTGACCCCTGGTCACAGGAGAGCCCGTAAAGCCTGGTGTAAAGAACACAGTACATGGTCATTGGAACAGTGGTCCCAGGTTATGTTCACAGACGAGTCCTGGTATAATCCGAACAGTGATTCTCGCCGGGTTTTCATCTGGCGTGAACCAGGTACCAGATACCGACCACTAATTGTCCTTGAAAGGGACCTGTATGGAGGTCGTGGTTTGATGGTGTTGGGTGGGATTATGATTAGTGCACGTACACCCCTGCATGTCTTTGACAGAAGAACTGTAACAGGTCAGGTGTATCGGGATGTCATTTTGCACCAGTATGTCCGCCTTTTCAGGGGTGCAGTGGGTCCCAGCTTCCTCATGATGGATGATAACGCACGGCCCCACCGAGCTGCCATCGTGGTGGAGTACCTTGAAAAAGAAGATATCAGGCGAATGGAGTGGCCTGCCTGTTCTCCACACCTAAACCCCATCGAGCACGTCTGGGTTGCTGTCGGTCGACATATCGCTGCACGTCTTCAAACGCCTAGGACACTTCAGGAGCTCCGACAGGCACTGGTGCATGAATGGGTGGCTATACCCCAGCAGCTGCTCGACGACCTGATCCAGAGTATGCCAACCCGTTGTGCGGCCTGTGTACGTGTGCTTGGTGATCATATACCACATTGATGTAGGGGTACATGCGCAGGAAACAATGGCGTTTTGTAGCACATGTGCTTCGGGACGGTTTTCTCAACTTATCACCAATACGGTGGACTTACAGATCTGCGTCGTGTGTGTTCCCTATGTGCCTATGTTATTAATGCAAGTTTTGTGTAGTGCCACGTTGTGTTGCACCATATTCTGCAATTATCCATAATTTATGAGCATGAGTGTAGATCAAATGAATTACATCGCCGTGGGATACCTTAGCGGTATTAGGAATTGAAGTTGGGTCTTCCGAATGGCAGTCAGACATTCTGACCACACAGCTATGGAAGTGGATAATTTTTTTTACGTCTTCATCTTGAAAAACCAGCGATGTGAAAAGATGTATTTAGGTATATAAAGTAGTTGAGCGAACTTTAACTGTATGAGGCGAGAAGTGCCAAGAAGTGGTTGGGCACTAACCTTCAAGAGTTTCCCAACGCTTCTTCTCAGTCTCCGATTCAAGGGCGTCAAAGACAGCAGCTCCGACGAGGAGGTAGGTGAACGTGCAGACGATCAGCGAGAGTGTCCGGACGTTTTGCTTCTTCATCGTCCGGGGCGCACCATGCTGGCGGCTGAGCGGCGGCTGCTGCTGCTGCTGCTGCCATGGCTATCAGGCCGGCCGCTCCGGCGCCCGCCACCCGTCCGCTCGCGCTACCACCATCCTGCCAACACGACAGCACACGGCTCTGCTAGTAGGAAGGCGGCTAGGTCGGCGCTGCTGCTGCTGCTGCTGTCGCTGCTATGGCTATCATGGCTGTCATGCTGGCCACTTCACTGCCCACTATTTGTCTGTTCACACTACCACCATCCTGCCAACATGACAACACACACTGCTCTGCCAGAGTGGTGTGTAAATAAGAAGGCAGTTGAGTGGCTGCTGCTGCTGCCACAGCTATCAGGCTGGCTGCTCCAGTAATCAAAACCTATCCACTCATGCTATATAATGATTCATTGTTTAAAGTCAAGAACATAAATGATGTCCAGAGAGTACATCACTAGTGTTCATGATAAAAACAGAGTAAGATACTTGAATCATCTGTTTAAAAACAGTGAGGCATGATTGAATCTTGCTTCAACTACTGTCTTTCGCTCCTTGTTCACTCTCTCAAATAGATGTGCAGAGAAAGAGGTTCTGTATTTAATTTGTGATATACTTAATGACTGGTAAATAAATGTTCAAAATGTGTGTGAATTCTTAAGGGACCAAACTGCTGAGGTCATCGGTACCTAGATTTACACACTACACACTACCCACTAACTAATGCTAAGTACAACACACACACACCCATGCCCGAAGGAGGACTCCAACCTCCGGCGGGAGGGGCCGTGGAGTCGTTGACATGGCACCTTTAACCGCGCGGCAGTAACTGGTAATCGTTATCATAATTACTGTAATCCTGTCCTCCTATCCGTGAGCCATTTATACGTTTACAGCTAATTAAACAATTGGCAGTGGTCGGTTTGGTGATGTGGTGTTTGTACTTCATCACATATTCACCATACGAGTCTGCAGTCAAATTTTCTTTTTACACGGTCTTATTATCATTGCTAGTATTATGCAAATCATCTGTTACATTGTGCTGCTTTCCAAAGACGATTTCTGCACCTGACTTTACCAAGAATTTGGGAATCTCAGATGATGTGATATTTATTCAACACAGTATGGGTTTCATTTTATCAGTAATATAGAATTCTATGTGACCATTTCAGTATTATTAAAACGTGTCTTAATGTCCAAAAATATCTAGGTGGAAGCTGGCATCAACATTTAGCCAGATTACTGCTTCCATTGGTATCTAGATAATGTGTTATGAAAGAGTTTGTTTACTGTATCTTATTCAGGTTGAGATACTACATTACATTAAATGTGTACCTGTGCTGTTATTAGGAATCTGATACTAGAATGGTTCTGCAGTCCTGTTCTAAATGTTTAATAGTACATAGACCATTAGTTATGCCTTGAATATCATGAGTTTATTTTACGCACATCTTTACCCCCTCCCCCCTCTTTTTAAACTTATACATTTCCATGATGTAGGAATGGTTCAAATGGCTCTGAGCACTATGGGACTTAACATCTGAGGTCATCAGTCCCCTAGAACTTAGAACTACTCAAACCTACCGAGCCTAAGGACATCACACACATCCATGCCCGCGGCAGGATTCGAACCTGCGACCGTAGCGGTCGCGCGGTTCCAAACTGTAGCGTCTAGAACCGCTCGGCCACTCCATCTGACATCTAGGAATGTTTTTAACTATTTTTAATATATATCTTGCATTGTCATTAGACCTAATACTATAATAAATCAGCACATATGGTAAAAATATTAAATAATATATATACCATGGGACAGGACATGGAGACATTGAGCTTATATTACTCACATGTCTGTTCCCCCCACCCTCCTTTATAAACTCTTACACATTTGTATAAATAATTCAAAAGCCAAGAACTCTTAAACACTGTTTACCAGATGACCGGTTTCAACACACAAAGGATCTGTGAAGATATAACATGTGAAGGTTTGAGGGAGGGCTTACATGAGTTACACTATATACATTACTATTTGTACAGCACCACGTGCCTGAGTGTAGCTTAACGTGCGTAAATCATTTGGATATAACGATACATTTGGCAGACCAGCAGATATAAAATCATTGTCGCAGAAATAAAAATTAAAAAACAACTGCCCTCATGGTCATTCTGTTCCATCAGACATATAAAACCGAAGTCATAAGTTTTATCTTGTAGTCTTTCGCCCCTACTGTTCAATCTGTACAGAGAAGAAACAATGCTGGAAATAAAAGAAAGATTCAGGAGTGGAATTAAAATTCAAGGTGAAAAGATATCAATGATACGATTCGCTATTGGAATTGCTATCCTGAGTGAAAGTGAAGAAGAATTACATGATGTGCTGAATGAAATGAACAGTCTATGAGTACTGAAAACGTATTGAGAGTGAATCAAAGAAAAAAGAAAGTAATGAGACGTAGCAGAAATGAGAACAGATAGAAACTTAACATCAGGATTGATGGTCACGAAGTAGATGAGGTCAAATAATTTTACTACCTAGGCAGCGAAATAACGGACGGAGCAAGGAAGACATCAAAAGTAGATTAGCACTGGCAAAAAAAGGCATTCCCAGCCAAGATAGTCTACTACTATCAAACATAGGCCTTAATCTGAAAAATACATTTCTGAGAATGTAGATTTGGAGTACAGCATTGTGTGGTAGTGAAACAAGGACTGTGGGAAAACCGGAACATTAGGGAATCGAAGCATTTAAGATGTGGCGCTACAGACGAGTGTAAAAAATTACTTAGATTGATGACGTACGGAATGAGGAGGTTCTGCACAGAATCGGAGCAGAAAGGAATATGTGGAAAACACTGAAACACTGACAAGGAGAAGGGACTGGGAGGACATCTGTTAAGACATCAGCGAATGATTTCCATAGTACTAGAGGCAGGTGTAGAGGGAAAAAAACTGTAGAGAAAGACAGAGATTGGAATACATCCAATCTCGCTGTTTGGTCTCCTTCCTCACAAACAAACCAACCCAACATCCAACAAATAATTGAGAACGTAGGTTGCGAGTGCTACTCTGAGATGAAGAGGTTGGCACAGGAGAGGAATTCGTGGCGGGCCTCATCAAACCAGTCAGAAGGCTCAAATAAAAAAAAAAAAAAAAAATAAACAAATAAATCGCCAAACTAAAACCCTTCGAACGGATTGACAGAGCGTGAGTCATTACTCGAAATCACTCGTTTCTAGTCATCCACTGTGTAGTGTCGTCGCTCTTTGCTTCTCAAGCGTCGCTTAGCATTGACAGTGGAAATGTGTGGCTTATGAGGAGCTATTTGGCCACTGCACCCCATTCTTTTTAACTCGTTACGCTATGTCATTGTGTTAGGTGGAGTCATGGCAGCCCTATAGTTCTCATGAGTTTTACCTTTCGCTGATTTCATGCAACTGTTAGAACCGTACGCTGCAATACTCGACACTCTCTGTTCGTCAGTACATCGGTCTTGGTTTAGGTGTGGTTATTCCTTAACGTTTTCACATCGCATTACTTCGCATCAACATCAGTCGGCTTAGGCAGCTTTAGAGCTGCTGAACTGTTCCTAATGAATTTCTTACTCAACTGACAGCCAATGGCTAGTGCATGTTGTAAGTCACTCAGCTCTCGCAACAGAACTATGATGCTGATGCTGCTTTTGTATTGCTGACATCACACTTCTCGCCATCCTTTATACTGTCGGGTCCGTCTCTCATAACATCTGGTTGTCAATTCCGCTTTTTGTGGAGAGGTCATGCGTTTTACGTCAGTTCCCTGAAAACGGGTTCCTCAATATTACCTAGATATGGAACTATCTTCTTTTTCCGTGTCTTTTCTGCAGCACTAAAGCTTTGGGAAGTACTTGTAGCTATGTGCCCCCCTCCCCCTTTATTTTACATATTGTGCTGTTGGAATAGCTGACGGTTCCTTCAGCCGTTCGAGCACATATTTCTGTAATAAAGACAAGAATTTAGTACACTACTGGCCATTAAAATTGTTACACTAATACGAAATGCAGATGATAAACGGGTATTCATTGAACAAGTATATTATACTAGAACTGACACGTGATTACATTTTCACGCAATTTGGGTGCATAGATCCTGAGAAATCAGTACCCAGAACAACCACCTCTGGCTCTAATAACGACCTTGATACACCTGGGCATTGAGTCAGAGCTTGGATGCCGTGTACAGGTGCAGCTGCCCATGCAGCTTCAACACGATACCACAGTTCATCAAGAGTAGTGACTGGCGTATTGTGACGAGCCAGTTGCTCGGCCACCATTGACCAGACGTTTGCAATTGGTGAGGAGTCTGGAGAATGTGCTGGCCAGGTCAGCAGTCGAACATTTTCTGTATCCAGAAAGGCCAATACAGGACCTGCAACATGCGGTCGTCCATTATCCCGCTGAAATGTAGGGTTTCGCAGGGATCGAATGAAGGGTAGAGGCACCGGTCGTAACACATCTGAAATGTAACGTCCACTGTTCAAAGTGCCGTCAGTGCGAACAAGAGGTGACCGAGACGTGTAACCAATGGCACCCCATACCATCACGCCGGGTGATACCCCAGTATGGCGATGACGAATACACGCTTCCAATGTGCGTTCACCGCGACGTCGCCAAACATGGATGCGACCATCATGATGCTGTAAACACAACCTGGATTCATCCGAAAAAATGACGTTTTGCCATTCGTGCACCCAGGTTCGTCGTTGAGTACACCATCGCGGGCGCTCCTGTCTGTGATGCGCGTCAAGGGTTACCGCAGCCATGATCTCCGAGCTGATAGTCCATGCTGCTGCAAACGTCGTCGAACTGTTCGTGCAGATGGTTGTTGTCTTGCAAACGTCCCAATCTGTTGACTCAGGGATCGAGACGTGGCTGCACCATCATATGCTAACAGTCATTGGATCTCGACTAACGCGAGCAGCAATGTCGCGATATGATAAACCGCAATCGCGATAGGCTACAATCCGACCTTTATCAAAGTCAGAAACGTGATGGTACGCATTTCTCCTCTTTGCACGAGGCATCACAACAACGTTTCACCAGGCAACGCTGGTCAACTGCTGTTTGTGTATGAGAAATCGGTTGGAAACTTTCCTCATGTCAGCACGTTGTAGGTGTTGCCACCGGCACCAACCTTGTGTGAATGCTCTGAAAAGCTAATCATTTGTATATCACAGCATGTTCTTCCTGTCGGTTAAATTTCGCGTCTGTAGCACCGCATCTTCGCGGTGTAGCAATTTTAATGGCCAGTAGTGTGGCATTGTATGTCATGTGCCTGATATTGAAGAACTTTCGCTGCACCTATGATGCGGAAGGACTACAATGCTACGTACTCACCCAGCACTCAGAGCTAGAGTGCTTCTACACGGTTCCTACGTTGTTTGCGAGAACTCTAATCTTTCGTAAACGGAGATGTGCTCTCTCTCTCTCTCTCTCTCTTTCTTCTTTGACTCATGAAGTAATAATTGCTATCGTCAGGAGATGTCAAATTGATTCCATATTTTTAGATTTCCAGTAGGCTTTCGACACCGTTCCTCACAAGCGTTTTCTATCCAAATTGCGTGCCTACGGAGTATCACCTCAGTTATGCAACTGGATTCGTGATTTCCTGTCAGAAAGGTCACAGTTCGTAGTAATACACGGAAAGTCATCGAGTAAAACAGAAGTAATATCCGGTGTTCCCCAAGGAAGTGTTACGGACTCTCTGTTGTTCCTGATCTATATTAACGACATAGGAGGCAGTCTGAGTAGCCGTCCTAGATTGTTTGCAGATGATGCTGTTATTTACAGTCTTGTAAAGTCATAAGATGACCAAAAAGAATTGCAAAATGATTTATATATGATATCTGTATGGTGCGAAAAGTGGCAATTGACCCCGAATAAAGTAAAGTGTGAAGTTATTCGCATGAGTACTAAAAGAAATCAGCTAAATTTCGATTACGCGATAAGTCACACAAATCTGAAGGCTGTAAATGCAGCTAAATACTTAAGGAATACAATTACAAATAACCTAAATTGGAACCATCACACAGATAATATTGCGGGTAGAGCAAACCAAAGACTGCCATTCATTGGCAGAACATTTAGAAGGTGCAACAGGTCTACTGAAGAGACTGCTTACACCACGCTTGTCCGCCCTATTCTGGAGTACTGCTGTGCGGTGTGGTATCCGCATTAGATGGGACTGACGGATGACATCGAAAAAGTACAGATAAGGGCAGCTCGTTTTGTATAATCGCAAAATAGGGGAGATAGTGTCACACACATGGTACGTGAAATGGAGTGGCAATCATTAAAACAAATGCGCTTTTCGTTGCGACAGGATCTTCACATGAAATTTCAATCACCGGTTTTATCCTATGATTGCGAAAACATTCTGTTGCCACCTACCTACATAAGGGGAAATGATCATCACGATAAAATAAGAGAAATCAGGGCTCGCACAGAAAAATTTAAGTGCTCGTTTTTTCTGCGTGCCGTTCGAGAGTGAAACGGTAGGGACACAGCTTGAAGGTGGTTCATTGAAACCTCTGCCAGCCATTTTATTGTGAATAGCAGAGTAATCACGTAGATGTAAATGTAGATGTCCCCCCCCCCCCCCCCCAATGGATGAAAATCACCATTGACATTCATAAAATGAGTAAAAGGAGGTGTCGAACAAGTATGTGTTCATTGTGTCTTTCAAAGTAATTATTTTATTGATTTGTTTCTTGACATCATTGGGTAAATGGTTATGGCTGAACACGTAATTCCTTCCTGTGCAACTATAAGTCTGAGTAATGTGCGGTGAAAGTCATTTATCCTTGTTGTGTAATATTGTGTTATAGAACTGTTGTTTTTTAAATTTGATTCGTCGTTGCAAAAAAATGCCATAAGAGAATAAACGCATGTGAGGCTGTTCCCGGCATGCACAGCTATTAAAAGAGCCTCTACAAAGGGTTGTAAATTGGATAGCCCATACTTTCCTTATCACTAGCCTCTGTGTGATGAACAGTTTCTGCCTCAATTATGACTTGACCTAGAATCTCCAGAATGAGATTTTCACTCTGCAGCGGAGTGTGCGCTGATATGAAACTTCCTGGCAGATTAAAACTGTGTGCCCGACCGAGACTCGAACTCGGGACCTTTGCCTTTCGCGGGCAAGTGCTCTACCAAGTTTGGAAGGTAGGAGACGAGGTACTGGCAGAAGTAAAGCTGTGAGTACCGGGCGTGAGTCGTGCTTCGGTAGCTCAGATGGTAGAGCACTTGCCCGCGAAAGGGAAAGGTCCCGAGTTCGAGTCTCGGTCGGGCACACAGTTTTAATCTGCCAGAAAGGTTCATGACCTAGAATCTGTTTGCAACTAAATAATACTGTGAGAAAATAGCAAAAATAATTCGGCATAATGACATTTTTGTCTTCTAAGTCTGCTATTATACATAAATAAAAAATTGTACAACTTTGACGTTTCAGAAGACCTGTAACATCCATGAATTTAGAATATTCTGTTTCATTTACCAAATTTCCGACAAGCATTCTTTCTGACAGCGTGGTCAGGTCTTGCGCAGTTGTAGTACCGATTTGCATATATTGCATTTTATCGAATTTCTGTAACAGTCTGTTTGCAGAGAAACAGTTAACAACCGTAAATAAAATTGAGTAGAATTTTAGTGGCACCATTAAGTTTGACAAAGGGAACAGTTCCAGCTTCTTAGACAAATGCTGGCAGAACACATACACGATGACGGTAAAAAAATTGCAACGACAAGAAGTAGTTTTGAGACATACATTAGAGTTGGTAGGCGTATCCCTTGCCGGCCGCTGTGGTCGAGCAGTTCTAGGCGCTTCAGTCTGGAACCACGTGGCTGCTACGGTCGCAGGTTCGAATCCTGCCTCGGGCATGGATGTGTGTAATGTCCTTAGGTTAGTTAGGTTTAAGTAGTTCTAAGCCTAGGGGACTGATGACATCCGATGTTAAGTCCCATAGTGCTTAGAGTCATTTGAACTATTGAACCATTTTGGGGGTATTTCTACATCTGGATGACGACGTGTATTACAACTTGCGCCAGTGGCATAGGAGTTACGCTAGTAGCGCCACTATGAGAATGCAAATCAGGTTTGCTCTATATATATATATATATATATATATATATATATATATATGCTGTAATGGTGGTTAGCGTTAATTATCTTGGAGATTGGACGTTGATGTTAGTCAAGAATGTCTTTAAGACGACCAAGACACCGTTATCAACACCTCACTGAGTTTCAGTGAGGTCGTATAATAAAGCTACGACAAGCTGGATATTACTTCTACAATATTCAGAAAGATGTGGCAGGAATGTATCCACTATACATGACTGCTGGCACCAGTGGTCACGAGATTGTACGGGCGCAAGTGCACCGGCCACGTGGCACTACCGAGAAGGAAGACCATCGTGTTCGGCGTATGGCTCTGGCGCATCGTGCAGCATCTGAGGCAGCAATTTGAGCAGCAGTTGGCACCACAGTGACACAGAGAACTGTTACAAATCGGTTACTTCGAGGGCAACTCTGAGCCAGACACACTGTAGCGTGCCTTCCATCGATCGCCGTTTCCGACTTAAGTGGTGTCAAGTGAGAGTTTATTAGAGATCCGTGTGGAGGTCTGATGTGTTTTCTGACGAAAGCTCGTTCTGCCTCGGTGCCAGTGATAGTGCTGTGTTGCTAAGGAGGCCAGTCGAGGGCCCGCAGACAATCTACACTACTGGCCACTAAAATTGCTACACCACGAAGATGACGTGCTACAGACGCGAAATTTGACCGACAGGAAGAAGACGCTGTGATATGCAAATGATTAGCTTTTCAGAGCATTCACACAAGGTTGGCGCCAGTGGCGACACCTACAACGTGCTGACATGAGGAAAGTTTCCAACCGATTTGTCATACACAAGCAGCAGTTGACCGCCGTTGCTTGGTGAAACGTTGTTGTGATGCCTCGTGTAAGGAGGAGAAATGCGTACCATCACGTTTCCGACTTTGATAAAGGTCGGATTGTAGCCTATCGCGATTGCGGTTTATCGTATCGCGACATTACTGCTCGCGTTGGTCGAGATCCAATGACTGTTAGCAGAATATGGAATCGGTGGGTTCAGGAGGGTAACACGGAACGCCGTGCTGGAATCCAACGGCCTCGTATCACTAGCAGTCGTGATGACAGGCATCTTATCCGCATGGCTGTAACGGACCGTGCAGCCACGTCTCGATCCCTGAGTCAAAAGATGTGGACCTTTGCAAGACAACAACCATCTGCACGAACAGTTCGACGACGTTTGCGGCAGCATGGACTATCAGCTCGGAGACCGTGGCTGCGGTTACCCTTGACGCTGCATCACAGACAGGAGCGCCTGCGATGGTGTATTCAACGACGAATCTGGGTGCACGAATGGCAACACGTCATTTTTTCGGATGAATCCAGGTTCTGTTTACAGCATCATGATGGTCGCATCCGTGTTTGGCGATATCGCAGTGAACGCACATTGGAAGCGTGTATTCGTCATCGCCATACTGGCGTATCACCCGGCGTGATGGTATGGAGTGCCATTGGTTACACGTCTCGGTCACCTCTTGTTCGCACTGACGGCACTTTGAGCAGTGGACGTTACATTTCAGGTGTATTACGACCCGTGGCTCTACCCTTCATTTGATCCCTGAGAAAAACCTTCATTTCAGCAGGATAATGCACGACCGCATGTTGCAGGTCCCGTACGGGCCTTCCTGGATACAGGAAATGTTCGACTGCTGCCCTGGCCAGCACATTCTCCATATCTCTCACCAACTGAAAACGTCTGGTCAATGGTGGCCGAGCAACTGGCTCGTCACAATACACCAGTCACTACTCTTGATGAAGTGTGGTATCGTGTTGAAGCTGCATGGGCAGCTATACCTGTACACGCCATCCAAGCACTGTTTGACTCAATGCCCAGGCGTATCAAGGCCGTTATTACGGCCAGAGGTTGTTTTTCTGGGTACTGATTTCTCAGGATCTATGCACCCATATTGGATGTAAATGTAATCACATGTCAGTTCTAGTATAATATATTTTTCCAATGAATACCCGTTTATCATCTGCATTTCTTCTTGGTGTAGTAATTTTAATGGCCAGTAGTGTATTTGCGTGCTAGACACGCTGCACCAAACCTGCAGCTGTAGTCTGCGATGCGATTTCGTGTGACAGCGGGAGCACTCTCGTGGTTATCCCACACACCCTGACTGCAAATTTGTACGTCAGTCAGGTGAATCGACCTATTGTGTTGCCACTCACGAACAGTATTCCTTGTAGTGTCATCCAACATGATAATACTCGCCCACATACCGCTGTTGTAGCCCAACATGCTCTAAGTGTCAACATGTTGCCTTGGCATGCCCAATCACTAGATCCGTCTTGAATCCAGCACGTATGGGACATCATCGGACGAGAGCTCCAGCGCCGGCCGCTGTGGCCGAGAGGTTCTAGGTGCTTTAGTCTGGAACCGCGCGATCACTACGGTCGCAGGTTCGAATCCTGCATCGGGCATGATGTGTGTGATGTCCTTAGATTAGCTAGGTTTAAGTAGTTCTAAGTTCTAGGGGACTGATGACCTCAGATGTTAAATCCCAAACTGCTCAGAGGCATTTGAACCATTTTCAAGAACTCCAGCTTCATCCACAAACAGCGTTATTCGTATCTGTATTGACCGACCAAGGCATGTACAGTCGGGGACAAAACGGGCGAGTCCCTCGCCTTTTAGTTATGCTGATCCGCACAGATTTAAAGTCTGCTACACAGCATAACAGGCAAGGTGACGAAATGCTACCAACATACTATTCACAGGCGTGAAATTGAGGAACTATCCGAACTTTGTCAGACTGTTTTCAATCATGTCTAAGACTATGTTAATGCGGATTAGTGTGATAAACACAACACGTAATTATAAGATACACATGAAAAAAGAAACGCTAATTAGTATGAACTGTACTAATAAAAACGAATATCAGCTAATCGAAACTGTTTTAGTAAGACAAAGTACACCAAGTCGTTACGAATTAGCAAAATATTATGCGTATTCAGCCGCGAAACGGTCTGTGTCAATGTTCAGATCTGTCGTACAGGATTACCGTTGAGTAAATTTTCTTTACATTAACAGCCATGTCTTTAAATTGCGTTCACACAGAAGCTCACTTTTTTACAGCACCAAGGGACCGTATACCGCAGGAAGTGCCATACACGTCCGCTTATTATGTCTATCCGTACTCGAGGTAAATGGGTTTTCAAGGGTTGGGTGCCTACCCAAGACGGCCAAGAAAGTGAGACTAGTAGGGTTCAATTTTTACCGATTTAGGTGACTAAATCCTAACAACGAAAATAGCTACGACAGTTACTGAAGATAAGGGCCGCATAAATAATTCCCAGTACTCTTTATTCGAAATGTTCGAGTAGCAGTCGATACATAAGCATATTAATCGTAGCTACCATTTCGATCCAAATCACGTTTACAGGAAAGTAAATAAAATCCATTTGCCTATACATGTGGTAATTCAGATCCTGGTATTAATGCCGCCGCGTTTTAGAAGTGCGAGCATTCCCATAGCTTAAGAAACACTTCGGCTAATGAATGTTTCCTGGCTGTGGCGAGTCTAATGGAGAATTCGAAACATTATAGAATACGTTTGGCAGCTATGTCGCCGTCTATTTCCTGTGGTGGTGCATAATTATCGTGCTAAATTTACTCGCTAATAGCAGTATTTGGTATTTCGATAAGCATCCCGAATGACTGTCACATAAGCGGTGACATAAAGGTAGAGTCCAGAAAGCTCTATGCAACAGAAATTGCGGATCATTTTGCAATTTTCATTGAGAAATTGCCGGCTTAGTCATGTCTGGGGTAATAATAGAGGGCTGTTTGCCTGGGTTGTCTGCTAGGTGTTTGCTACTGCAAGGGAGGTCTGGTTTGTTTTCGGTTCTAATCTCGATGGAGACAGATAGACTATCAATAAAGCAATTTTAAGAAATTCTCGCGCCCCCAATACGTTTTTTTGCTACCTCTATTCTGTACTGGCGCCCCGTGGATGTCTATACGAAACTCTTGTAGAATTTCATATTTGTTACTGCCTACTTTTTCCGCTTATGTCAATAATTGAATTAAATTCAGTGTGGCACTGAATGATTTTTAATTGAATTTCGTTTTGAACCTTCACACACTGCTAAATTTGCACACTTTCAAGGTAGGTCGGCAACGGTAATCCAGTATGACTGGCCTGAACGTTGACACAGACCGTTTTGCGGCTGAAAGTGCATAATATTTTGCTAATTTGTAACGATCTGGGGTACTTTGTCTTACTGAAACAGTTATGTTATCCCGATAAGCTGAATTTCGTTTTTATTAGTACAGTTCATACTAATTAGCGTTTCATCTTTCATTTATATCTTATAATTACGTGTTGTGTTTAGCACACTAATCAGCATTAATATAGTCTTAGACATGATTGAAAACAGCCTGACAAAGTTCGGATAGTTTTTCAAATTCACGCCTGTGAATAGTATGTTGGTAGCACTTCGTCACTTTGCCTGTTATGCTGTGTAGCAGACTTAAACGCTGTGCGGGTCAGCATAACGAAAAGGCGAGGGGTCTCGCTCGTTTTGTCCACGACTGTACCTGTATCCCACAAACTGACATCTGGCACCTGCATAACACGATGCATGCACATTTGCATGGTTGCAGCACACAGGTTATTAATGTACCAGCGTTTCACATTCGCTATGGCTTATTTCGCACTTACATTAAGCTCTGATCTTGAAATAGTAATCACATATATTAACTAGACAACTGTATTTCCGAAACTTCATTACTCCACATTAATTTCTTTTCCGGCATAAGAATAAGAGTGGACCTAACATCGAGCCTGTGGTACCCTTGCGGTGGCTGTTTCTCACTCCGAACTTGGTTTTTATTGAGTAAACTACTGGTTTACTTAACATGACAGTCTTCAGCCTTTTGGCTAATTATGATTGAAGCCAGCCACCAGCACGATCTCGAAATACCGTAACATTTCCACTTCCAGAAGAGATTACTGTAAACTGAAGAATCAAATGCTTTCGATAAGGCACAGAAAATAATCAGGTCGCCATACTTTGACATTTAAATTTTTTATAATCTGATTCGCGAACTGAAATATTGCACGATCTGTGGGGATGCCCCTTTCGAAACGCACACTTATATTAATTATGAAACTTCCTGGCAGATTAAAACTCCGCTCAGAGCCGAGGTCTTTGCTCTTCGCGTGCTCTTGATTAACAGTGCTACTCTTCTTACCAATATAATATTTTAATGAAGTTTGTTAAGACGGACGTGTTCCAAGCTGCTAGTTGGTAAGTGAGCTTCGTTACCTGGCTGCGATAGGTAAGAAGTATCTCGTTAGCTTGAGAGGAGCTCCTCGCAGGCCCGCACAGCCAGGGGATGGCTGAGATACACCTGTTGCGAGCAAACTGCGGTTGATACCCGAGATCTGAATGCGGAGCGCTCCTCTCCAGGGAACAATGACGCATTCCCGGGCAACTTCACCCGAACCGAATTCAAGACTAGCGCCCCGGCCAGGAAAACTTCCCGATGAGCTCTAGTGTTTCGTAACACAATTTGTTCGTGATACTCTGCCCGACGACTGTACTTCATTAAGGCGTGTTAAAATGTTTTCGGAGTTAAATAGCAACTACGTTCCAGTTTAAATAATGGAACAACTTTGGTGTTCCCTTACCGCACCGCTATGAGTACTTTCTCGGTATCTTTACATCTTTTTTTGTCATTATGCCTCGTCTACATTTCCGCCTGGTGAGGCGTAACTGCCGGTGCGGGATTGGAATTCAGTCGTGCGAGTCCCGGTTAGTGAACGACCCGGTACGGATTGTACTTTTTATTTCTGGTAGGTGTTGTACCTAAAGGATAATGTACCAAGGAACACTTGATGTTTTCGCATCGGTACTTGAGTCCAGTTACTGACTTTAGAATCACACGACGGTATGAGCACTGGAGACCTCCTTAAGCAGCTTCCGTCGTCATCTACAGCTTTGGTTGCTATTAGACGTGAGGTTATGTTTTGCGCAGGATTTGAAAAATTTTGCGTTCTGTACATTTATATAATGTAGCATATTTTAGGCTGTTTGTAACACATTGTCAATTCTTCAGGTACAGAATTTTAGCGAGATTAAAATATAATATATTTTTATAACAATTTTTATAGCATGTCAAAACACTGAAGAGCCGAGGTAACTGGTATACCAGCCTAATATCGTTTAGGGCCCCGGCAAACACGCAGAAGTACCGCAAAATGACGTGGCATGGACTTCACTAATGTCTGAAGTATTGCTGGACGGGTCTGACACAATGAATCTGCAGGGCTGTCCATAAATCCGTAAAAGTACGACGGGGTGGAGATCTGTTTTTGACAGTACGTTGCAAGGCATCCCACATATGCTCAATAATGTTCATGTTTGGGGAGTTTGGTGGCCTGCGGAAGTGTCTAAACTAAGCGTTCCTGAACCCCTTCTGTAGCAATTCTGGACGCGTAGGTGTCGTGTTGTCCTGCTGGAATTGCCCAAGTCCGTCGGAATGCACACTGGATATGAATGGGTGCAGATGATCAGACAGGATGCTTACGTACGTGTCAACATGTCAGAGACGTGCCTAGACGTATCATGGGTCTGATATCACTACAACTGCACACGCCCCACACCATTTCAGAGCCTCCACCAGCTTGAACAGTCCCCTGCTGACATGTAGGGTCCAGGGATTCATGACGTTTTCTCCATACCCATACGCGTCCATCCGCTCTATACAATTTGAAACGAGACTCGTCCGACCAGACAACATGTTTCCAGTCATCAACAGTCCATTGTCGGTGTTGACGGACCCAGGCGATGCGTGAAGCTTTTTGTCTTGCAGCCATCAAGGGAACACGAGTGGGCCTTCGAGTCTGGAAGCAAATATCGATGATGTTTCGTTGAATGATTCGCACTCTGACACTTGTTGATGGTCCAGCATTGAAATATGCAACAATTTTCGGAGGGGTTGCACCTCCGTTACGTTGAACGATTCTCTTCAGTCGTCGTTGGTCTCGTTCTTGCAGGATCTTTTTCCGGCAGCAGCAAAGTCAGAGATTTGATGTTTTGCCGGATTCCTGATATTCACGGTACACTTGTGAAATGGTCGCACGGGAAAATCGCCACTTCATCGCCACTTTGGAGATGCTGTGTCCCATCGCTCGTAAGCAACTATAACACCACGTGCAAACTCACGTAAATTTTGATAACCCGTCATTGTAGCAGCAGTAACTGACGTAACAACTGCGCCAGAGGCTTGTTATCATATACAGGTGTTGCCGACCGCAGCACCGTTTTACATATCTCTGTATTTGAATACTCACACATTTCTTTGGCGCTTCAGTGTAGTTACGCTTCGTTGGTCCTGCATCGTCTTGTACCTTGAAATAAAAAGAGATCTTTTGCTATGATGCCATTGATTTTGCAAATTAACTAAATTCCGTTAATGTTTTAAAAATTATAACTCTATTGAAAATTAGAATTTTTGTTCGTTTCCAACAGCTTTAGTCTCAAAATATATGAAGGGCGTTCAATATGTATAACATCACATCTTTTTCTGAAAGCAGTTTCGTTTTAATCAGGATTACAATATGAGCTACCCAGGCACGACTCACGCCCACGCTGTGGCTAAGCCATGTCGCCGCAATGTCCTTTCTTCCGGGAGTGCTAGTTCTGCGAGGTTGGCAGAAGAACTTCTGTGAAGTATGGAAGGTAGGAGACGAGATACTGGCGGAATTGAAGCTGTGAGGAGGGGTCGTGAGTCGTGCTTGGTTAGCTCAGATGGTAGATGACTTGCCCGCGAAAGGAAAAGGTCCCAAGTTCGAGTCTCGGTCGGGCGCATAGTTTTAATCTGCCAGGAAGTTTCAGGATTACAATAGATTATACTATTTGTTCTGGCGTAACCACAAGCCCCGGAACGAAAACGAAGAACGCAAGACCAGAGAAGGCGGTGAAACAACGTTGGCCAATGGTGCGTTGATTAGGACCGCGCCACCTGCAAGAAGTGAACAGAAGCGCCGCTCCTGCCAGCCGTGGCCGGACATTAGTGGAACGTATTCGCGGAGCATAGCGCAGCCTAGCAGAGAGTGCTACAAAAACTGTTAGTAGTGATGCGTATCAAGTGCTTACTTAGACTTTGTCTATAGCGGAGATCGTTTACTGTTTTGCATGTCTCCAACGCTTGCGCAATGTCTGTACATTAAAGTTAAGTATTGTCAATCTGCTTTATAGAAATAAAACAACTAATGTTATTTGATTGAATTGTTGTATAGCATTCCGTGGATGCAGCATCCCTCAGGCAGCCTATAGGAGACGAGTGGGCAAGACCCAACATTATTCGCACTCTTTTGGCTACAAAATTTTTTTTCAACGTAATCCCCTTTTAATACGACGACCTTACGTCATCTTACTGGGAGCGCCTTTATCCCCTCATGGTACCACTCTATTTATCCACTCTATTAATCAAATGGTTCAAATGGCTCTAAGCACTATGGGACTTAAAATATGAGGTCATCAGTCCCCTAGACTTAGAACTAATTAAACCTAACTGACCTAAGGACATTACATACATCCATGCCCAAGGCAGGATTCGAATCTGCGATCGTAGTAGCCGCGTGGTTCCTGACTGAAGCGCCTAGAACCGCTCGGCCACCGCAAAACACAGTGCTTTTGCAGAGTTCACACAGTTCAGAAATCGTAAACTGCTTGGCAGCGCATTGCAGAGACCGTTTGTTGTGCAGTCTACATGGCTACTAATAAAGGGTAGAATGCGCGAAGTTAGCTACGAATTTTTGCACACAGTGCGAGTAAGACTCGGGCGCCGCCCGTCTAACTGCGACTGCGGTGGCACCATCCACAATATGTTAAGGGACCAATACATCGAGGTGAAGAAAGTCGCAGAGTAGCTTCTAATAGCGTATCCGAGCTCCTGTTAGCACGCGTAGTGCAGAATTTCGACATGGCACGGACTCAACAAGCCGTTGGAAGTCCCCTGCAGAAATACTGAATCATGCTGCCTCTACAGCATAATTGAGGAAGTGGGTATAAGATGAACATCAACAAAAGCAAAACGAGGATAATGGAATGTAGTCGAATTAAGTCGGGTGATGCTGAGGGAATTAGATTAGGAAATGAGACACTTAAAGTAGTAAATGAGTTTTGCTATTTGAGGAGCAAAATAACTGATGATGGTCGAAGTACAGAGGATATAAAATGTAGACTGGCAATGGCAAGGAAAGCGTTTCTGAAAAAGAAAAATTTGTTAAGATCGAGTATAGATTTAAATGCCAGGAAGTCGTTTCTGAAAGTATTTGTATAGTGTAGCCATGTATGGAAGTGAAACGTGGACGATAAATAGTTTAGACAAGAAGAGAATAGAAGCTTTCGAAATGTGGTGCTACAGGAGAATGCTGAAGATTAGATGGGTAGATCACATAACTAATGAGGAGATATTGAACAGAATTGGTGAGAAGAGGGGTTAGTGGCACAACTTGACGAGAAGAAGGGATCGGTTGGTAGGACATGTTCTGAGGCATCAAGGGATCACCAATTTAGTATTGGAGGGCAGCGTGGAGGGTAAAAATCGTAGAGGGAGACCAAGAGATGAATACACTAAGCAGATTCAGAAGGATGTAGGCTGCAGTAGGTACTGGGAGATGAAGAAGCTTGCACAGGATAGAGTAACATGGAGAGCTGCATCAAACCAGTCTCAGGACTGGAGGCCACAACAACAACATTGCCAGTATAGGATTTGGTGCACGAAATGACCTCTCGATTACATCCCATACATATTAGACTGAATTCATGTCGCTCGATCTTAATGGCCAAATCATTCGCTGGAATTGTCCAGAATGTTCTTCAACCCAATCGTGAACAATTCCCCGGTGACCATGCGTATTGTCATCCATAAACATTCCATCGTTGTTTGATAATATGAAGTCAGTAAATGACTGCAAACGTTCTCCAAGTAGCCGAACATAACCATTTCCAGTCAATGATCGGTCCAGTTGTACCAGAGGGCCCAGTCACTCCATGTAAACACAGCCCAATCGTTATGGAGCCAACACCAGCTTGCAGCGTGCTTTGTTGACAACTTGCGCCGATTGCTTCGTGGCGCCTGCGCTACACTCGAACCTTACCATCAGCTCTTACCAGCTGAGATCGAGACTCATCTGACCAGGTCACAGTTTTCCATTCGTCGAGGGTATGTTCGTCGTATGTTCCACATTGACTGCTGCCGTTAATTAAAGCAGTGTAGCTTGTCTGATAGCAATGACAAACTCTACGCAAACGCCGCTGCTCTCGGTCGTTAAATGAAGGCCGGCGGCCACTGCGTTGTCCGTGCCGAGAGGTAATGCCTGAAATTAAGTATTCTCGGCACACTCTTGACGCTGTTTATTTTGGAATATTGAATTCCATAAAGATTTACAAAAAGGAATGGCTCATGCTTCTACCTCCATCTACCATTCCACGTTCAGAGTGTGTTAATTCTCGTGGTACGGCCACAATCGTGTCGGATATCTTTTCAAATGAATCACCTGAGTACAACCGACAGCTTCGCCAATGCACTGCCCTTTTATACCTTGAATATATGATGCTACTTCCATCTGTGTATGTGCTTACCGCTTTCTCGTGATTTCTGTTTCGTCAGTGCAGTAATTTTGTAGTGGTAGCAAGCAGATGTTCTACGACGAAGATTGCGTGACAAGCGTTTGGAGATTGACGACGAGATGACTTTCGAGGCTGAACGTTTCCTGAAAATCCAAAATGCAGAGTTCTATAACCTTGGACTCCGCCAAGTCATCCACCGTTGGGAAAAATGAATCATATTGAAGGATGTGTAGGTAAATAAGCGACGCTATCGGTAAGTTTAACTGTCACAGCTGAAGTATCCGAGGTGGTAGCTAGACCTTTAACCCTTGCAGAAGTAGTTTACGCATGACGAACTGAGTGTTAAGTTCCAGACAGTAAAACCTAGCTCGGCGAGTAACAGCTCGGGATGCGCCCGTCCGTAGCTGTTGTGACGGCCACTGTAAGCTTCCAGAGTGTCCTTTTATGGCAGTGCTGCAGCAGCCAGTACACTTCTAGCCTCCTGAAATAGCGCAGAACACGTACTAAAGCGCTCGCAAGACGGCCGCCTTAGAGCACTCACAGTGATTGACCGCCGTAACTGCAGAATGACGCCAGCGAACTGCCGCCCCAATGTGAGAACTCCTATGGCCTATGTTGGCAGTTAAAAAACTACAGAGCGGATTCACTTATTTTTCTAAGCACCAGCTTCCTGAGCAAATGAACTGTCAGGAAAAGAGGGAAGGAAATACAGTCACCGGAAATAGAATCACTACCTCGAAAGAGCGCAATGTTTGCTTTGGAGCGCTGCAGATGGTGTGAACAGGTCCCAGCGGCTCCACCACCTTTCAGCGCTGATGCGCACTGATGTGCCGTGGCATAGCGCTATGCATTTATACAGATTGCAGTCATACCGCGTACACAACGTATAAAAGGGCAGTGTATTGGCGAAGTTGTCATTTGACCTCAGCTGATTCATGTGACACGTTGAAAGGTTCCTATAGCCACCTTTCATTACTCCGGTACCCCACTTTCAGTAGCATTTCTCTTTCATTTCCTTGTCTCTCTTTTTTCATAACTGATTGAATGAATGTGGTTGTTTGTCACGTTGCTTGACGGTGTGGCGTAGTCCGCTGCAGAAAGTAATACAGATTCGGCAGCAGTTGTACAGAATAGCCAAGTCTCATAGTGGTCAAGTAGGCAAAGAGGTTTGCGCTACTTGTGAGAAATCCACCTGCGTTGGGTTGGTGGCGGAAATAGCATATTTGGGTTTTCCGGGCCACGCGGAGCGCGGAAGAGGCTGGAGGAGAAAAAGCGGGGCAGTCTGCCGCCGGTACGGGAGCGTCCACAGCTGTGCTCCAATCGAAGAAGACCTCGTGGCCCGTTGTTACTTGGCGAGAGGAGAGATGTTAGCTTCTGGTCTCGCTTTTCAATTATGAAAGACTGCTTTACCTTGTCGTAGCAAGGAATACAGAACTTTCGCAGATTTTTCTTTTAGTAAATTTCTATAGCAGACTTGGATCCGCCGGAAGAGCGCCACACAAAGGTGTCGCATCTATGAGAGGTGAGCTCATGCTTCTGTATGAATGTCTGCCTTCAGCTGTGCCTGTATACGCTTTTATTTTTCTAAATATTAATAGCTTTGCCTTCTCGTAAATTTTCCTTGCTTTATGTATCTTTCGTCCCTGGGGAGCCAATCACGTGGTTGAACATTAGAGTTTGTTGGGCTACCGTCATCACTAACTGTCCGATATCATGTGTGTTTTGAAGAATGTTGACTGTTCATGATTGTGTGATGTGATACAGTTGCAACTTGGCCACGACACCTAGGAATTGCGTGTCCACAAACCACGTGGGCACGCGGGTGTACTGCGGAAAGTGTACTGTTTCACTAGCTTTTGCACCAATGATTTTAGGTGTAGATGGTGAATCTATCGATGCTTTTCTTTAGTGTTTTAAGAATTAATGTTATCAGGAATTGTGTACATGCTTCATATCCATGTCTTAGGAATAAATGATTGTATCCAAAATTTTCTCTTGTATTCCGAGGTTTCCTTTTTCCACCTAAGCTACTCACCTCCTAGCTTTCCGGTTAGCACATCCAACGCGTTTCCTTACGCACAGGTCCAGTGATTAGTTTCCCCTTTTATTTTAAAACAAATGCTTGACATTAAGTCTCATTATCAGGTGTGTTGCTGGAACCTGATCTTATGCACAGTGTTCATGTACTTTCTATTTTATTTTGAACGTTTGGTTCTCGTGAACAGTGCACGGGCAATACTATCAATTACACCGCATCCCCTATGAGTGATATCACAACGTGTGCACTTTTATGAGTTTTTGGTCCATGATCAAATTAATTTATTTTCCGGCTCGGCCAAACCTTTGATTAGGTATATGGTTAGCGTCGGTGGCGACCCTAATCTTCTCACGCTAGTTTCACAATCAATAAGAAAGGAACGGAAGGAATTAATGATATCAACTGTATCGCGACTTTATGCAGATCCAGCGGGGATGAGTGAAATTGTTTGTCCGACTGCGACTCGAGCCCGGGATCTCCTTCTTACCATGGAGTTGAATTAACTACTGCGCCACACGAACGAGTTGCTTACTGCAGCTGCACCCGATGCACACTCCCAGTTTGCGCCATTTATCCACAGGCCCTGTCCATGTCAGTGTCCTCCAAGTTCGCTAGTTTCAGATTCATTGCCCATTGAGACAAATCAATTATATGGATGCGTGGTGTCTCTTCTTCCGAACATGTGCGAAAGAACAGACACCATTCGGAATCTGGAGCTGTGATGCATATTACGTAAATTGAAGGTGGAAAGGGGAGAAATGAAAGGAAAGGGAATGGAGGGAAGGAAATTATGATATCAGCTGCATCATGACTTTACGCAGAATCAGCGGCGACGAGAGAAAACGTATGCCGGACGGGTGGGAGGGGGGGGGGGGGGGGGGGAGGATCTCCTGCTTGCACAGTGTTTATTGGAAATGCTCTCAGACCGACCCAAGCTCTCAGTTAGCGCCATCTATGCGCCGTCCTCGTTCATGTCCTCATGAGCAGCGTCCCGAAATAACAGGGCATCTGCAATAAACTCTGTGTCTGGGTGGCACAGTGGTTAACACAGCTGCCTTATAAGCAGGAGATCCCAGGTTCAAATCCAGGTCCAGCACACATTTTCACACGTTGTCGCTGATTCTGCGTTAAGTCCTGATGCAGGTGATATCTTTAATTTTGCAAAAACAGACAACGTCTGTTAGGATAGCCGCAATCAGTGTTTTACCATGTTACTTATAGTCCGTCTTGATTGCAAAATGTTTATTCATATGATCGATTTCGGTTCCTCTTGGACCATCTTCAGATCTGATATTTCGGTTAATGAGTAGCCAGTCCAAACACAGCAACTTTCACATGCTGCGTCACATAAAAAAAATAAATTAAGACGCAGTATGTGTATGGAAGGGTTACTCCTGTAACCGAATTATCAGATCTGAAGATGGTTCTAGAGGAACCGAAACCGGTCATATGAATAAACATTTTGCAATCAAGACGGACTATAAGTAACATTGATGTCATTAATGCCCTCCCTTCCCTTTCCTTTCTCCCCCCTCCGCCTTTAATTTTCATAATATGTAACACAGCTGCGGATTCCGAGTGGTGGTTGTTCTTTTGGAGATGTCTCTACGTAGAGAGCAATTTTGCCTCTGCATCTCTACTGAAAATCCTCCCTCACCTTTAGCAAGAGTGTCCTGCAAATTCTACACTTCATCTCTGCTCCAAACAAAATCTGTGCATTTGAGCTTCAACCAATGGCAATGGCTCGGCTCATGATTAACGAGCATGGTTTTTCTCAACTGAGCTCCAACACACAGACCAGCACTCACCTTTTCGGCTGCCTGGCGGGCTGCCTTCCCGTGCGGTGATTTGAGAGCCAGAATTCCTGCACCAGCATGGCCAATTCGAATTAAACGGCACCTTTCCACGCCAACTTCGACTTTTTTTTTTTTAATATTACGCTTTGCGAATATCAACATTATCTTGATGTCATCGTTCAATGGTGCTACAGTAACGTATCGGTGAGTCCAGAATCAAGAGTGAAATTGATTTTACACGAAAAATTTTTATGTTTAAGTTACCAACTCATTCGATATGATGTAATCGACCCGTGGTTGCGGTCACTGGATTCATTATGCCCCGTTCTATACGAGTCTGTAGTTGGCCTATATTTTGATTGACTAATTCGGTATTTCTTTGTCAGCGCAAGACAAAACGTTCACTGAGGTTTCTGTACTGTGTGTGTTGCAACATATCCAGGAAAAGTTTCACGAGGAGAAAACGGCAAGTGCTATAACCCGACTTTCGAGAAACTTAGTTCAGCGGTAGAAGGGTGAAAATAATCTAACACATGTCTCGGCTTAATCGTAGATATTCAACCGTTTCCGAGAAAATGACGATCAAAGGTTTCGAAGTAATTTATCTACGGGAGCGGAGCACAGTGGCTAGCGTTGCGGCTTCAGACTTTTGTACTCCGTGTTCGAAACCCGATTATTATTATTATTATTGCTTTTCCTTTATCTACCAAAAAGTATTACTCAAATGTTTTCCAGTGCATACTGAAAAAAGTTGTCATACGTGAACTAATTGTGCACCTGGTAAATTAAAAAGCTATAAATGAATGAAAAATTTATTTGAAATTGTTTTCGATGAAATTCCTGAAATTCCTGTAGTGTATCTTGGATCATAATCACATGCATGCGCCAATTTCGGAAAAGTGATCCGTTATGCGTGGTTTGCCACGAAGCTACTGACAACGTGTGAAATCTTCAGCAATGTTAACGACATTTGTGTCCCGAGTGGGATTCACACGAAGAAATGACTGTGTGGCAAACGTGCCTTCGCGCGATGCTCGTGGTGTTAGGAATTTCTAGGTTTCGAACGTTTCTACGATCGGTATCATTCAAGGGAATGCACCGAATCTTCCTGAAGAACAAAAATAAGAATAAATTATAAAAATTGATATAAGAATAAACTAGAAAAGTACAAGAATTTAAAATACTATAAACACGTGTATTATACAATAAATGTATGACACTTACTGTGAAATCCAGCGGTTATTAGACAATTAATATAACGCCCTTGTATCTCCTAACTTGATAAGAAACATTCGTGTAGCAACTTTCTACGGAAATGGTAGAAACATTAAAAAAGTGAAAGAAAGTAAATGAATACAATAATCGAGTTTCGAACACGGGACGCAAAACTGTGCGGCCGCGACGGTAGCCACTATACCACTAGTTGGTTAGAGATAATCGCTCTCTAAAAGGCATATCTAGTATGTCGAAACATTCGATCGTTTTCTCCGGAACGTCCGAGTATCTACTGATAAGCCGAGACACGTGTTCGCTTATTTTAGCTGCTCTTCCACTGAGCGAAGTTTCTGCGAAATCGATTTTAGTACTTGGGGTGTTGTCCTCGTCCAGTTTATATTGGGATTTGTAGGTAACGTAGCAACAGTAACGAAATTCATGAAATACAGTTGCTGGAGAAGTCTGGGATTTAACGTTCACAGTCAAGCTGCAGGGATTATACGTGATACCGCAAAGCGGGTAGTTTGTAGCCTGGCTGGACTGTTAATATCGAAGTCGCTTCGAGCGAAACTGACGCGAACTCATCGCGTGGAGGGGAACAGTTCTTGTCTCTGATGAACACGCCCTTAGTCGGAATGGGCAGCTAATGGCCGGATTGGGGACGCCAGTGGGCGCTTAAGCGGAAGTGGAAAATTACGCAGCTCGAGCGGTCGCTAAGTTGCGAAGGGATGAGGGCCGGCCATCGGCACGTGTATAATCGAGTCCTGGCGGGAGCTGCTTCCGCCATTCGCCAACTATTCAGACAGCACTCGGTCGTAATCCTGACGCTTCGGGCGCCGGTTGAGCGCGTTTACTGGCGCATTCAGAATTCAGCGAAGTGGGGACTGGTTTGCGTTGGAGGGTATCCTCTCAGAAGAGCGAGACACAGTCGCTGCCGTCGCAAAACAGCGGACACGTTGCTCTAAGGCTCGTGGGTGTTGAAATGAAGTGCTGCACAGTGAAACACAGGCCTCTAACACCGACACGTCCGCCAGGTTGAAAGGCTTAAGGGGGACGTTCGCGAAGTGACAGAAAATATCTTTGGGTTGGATCGGGAAAAGGTAAAACACGTCGGTACTGCTGTATGAATTTAAATCCCCTTTACTCAGGCAATAAGAATACATAACATGGAATGAGGTGCGAAGCTGAAGCGAAGTGTCCTGGCTGGCTGCACCTGATGAAATGGGCTCAAGCAGTCGCGGAGCTCGTAGACCTCGACAGCACCGGTTAGAGGGCGCTGTCGTCTGTGTCTCTCGTAGTGCCAACTTGAGAAACTATGTGGCATCGTTACTATCGATACCACAACGTCAGTTCTCAATTTACATTTTATTTATTAGTGGAACTCATGGACAATATGTTCCCAAAACCTCACTGATGAAATAGCGCCCGAAGTGCCTAAAAAGTAACTAAAAGTGTAGCGCGACCCTTCTGTCACGCCCACTTTTCTAAGCAAAACTTGAATACCTACAGGTTCAGAGGGATCAAGGCCAACATTCACGAGGAGAGACTTCCAAATTGTATCCTGGATGTTGTCAAACCAAATTACAGGTTCTAAAGATGCTTGTTTACGACAAAACCCAGAATCCAAATGAGTTTCTAAATTCGTTCTAATGGAAACGTTGCCCTAAAATCACATTTTCATCCGCTACAATTGTCAGCATTCCAACTTATGATGCAGTTTTGTATTTAATGATGGAGACATAGGGAGGATGAAGGTATTGGAGGGAACTGGCTTCAAGGTAGGAAATTTCACTCAAGACATCTTGAGAAAAATGGCTTTATTGCGGCTCTCTGCAGTTAAAAAGTCAACAGCTGGTGTAGCAAAGAAGGCAGAAAACAGGGAACCAGAAGAGATCTTGTATGCAAAGATGACCCTAAGTACAAATTAGAAAAAAGCGTTGAGCCTTAAATTGCATTTTCTGGAAATTATGTTTTATAAAGTTTATGCATCTTTTCCCTCCTAATCTATGAAGACTAGAATTATCAAATTTTGCACGCTTATTTCTATATACCCAATACATGTTGTCTCAAGAGTATATTTTGAATGCTTAGTGTAATCTAAGATATGAACAAAGTGTTTGGAATTTTGTATGAACTTTACAATATACTTACAAAACTATAATTAAAAAATTATTAAAGTTTTCCTATTCAATATATTCAAAAACAATCACGAGAGAAGCTTACTATATGCAAGGAGGTCAGAGAAAATTTTTTAGAAATCTCTTGAAAAGTTTCTGAGAAAAGGTCCGTATATAATTTTTTGAAAATAAAGTTTTTAAATTCCATAAAAATACGTTAAATACATACAGTCCAAGGAACGTAAGGTTAAACGTCTGAGTGTAATATAAAGCAAGGTATCATTGCCGTATGATCAAAATTGTGGATCTGATGCATCTCTTAAATACTGTAGTGTGTGTTTTTCGTGAACATTACCTCTCCTCCACTTAAATTTAATAAAAATGATCTTAAAATATGGATATATATTTTTTCTGTAGCTCATCAGGTCATTTACCGCGGTGGGCGAGCGGTTCTAGGCGGTTCAGTCCGGAACCGCGCGACTGCTACGGTCACAGGTTCGAATCCTGCCTCGGGTATGGATGTGGGTGATGTCAAAAAATGGCTCTGAGCACTATGGGACTTAACAGCTGAGGTCATCAGTCCCCTAGAACTTAGAACTACTTAAATCTAACCAACCTAAGGACATCACACACATCCATGCCCGAGGCAGGATTCGAACCTGCGACCGTAGCGGTAGCGCGGTTCCTGACTGAAGTGCCTAGAACCGCTCGGGCACTCCGGCTGGCCTGGCTGATTTCCTTAGGTTGGTTAGGATTAAGTAGTTTTAAGTTCTAGGAGACTGATGACCTCAGATATAAAGTCCCATAGTGCTCAGAGCCATTTGAACCATTTTTACAATGTTTGGAGGTTAACGGATCTAAAGATTCTCTCTCTAGCTTGTGGCGGCTGGCCGCTGCCGGGTGTAAGTTCTTTTAGTTGACTCAACTTAGGCGACTTGTTAGTTAGCGATGATAAAAGATGATGGGGACAACACAAGCCCTAGTCCCCGAGCAGAGAAAATCCTCGGCCTGGCCGAGAGTCGGACCTGAGCCCCTTTGGTTCGCATCCAGTGACACAGACGCTGCAGCTCCCGAGGCGGACAATGTAAAGATTGGTCATTGACTACCCATGACAATGGAACTGACAGTTACGACCAGCAGATTCACAACAGTCAGAAATGAGGTACTCTTTGGCGAAAATCTGCATGTCTGCTTCAAAGAATAAACACTAATGGACCCAAAAGATTATGACGACTTGCTTAATACCGTATACGGAAAGTAATGCAGCAGTAATTCTGCGTGGCTTGGGTTTGACAAGTGCTCAGTTCATTTGTGGAGGTAAATAGCACCAAATGTAAACACAAACTCCGTCCACTATCTCTGGGTGACTTATCGGAACCAACCGACCGGCTTGTCATCCTCAGACAATGGCGTCACTGGATGTGACACGGTGGGGCTTGGCGTCTGAAACCACTCTACCAGCTGTTGTCAGTTTTTGTGACCTGGAGCGGCTACTGTTCAGTCAAGTAGCTCCTAGATTGACACCACGAGGCTGAGTGCAGCCCATCCCATCATCGCACCAAGCAAAGACCTCATCTGAAGAGCAGAAGAGCTTCTGTGAAGTTTGGAATGTGGGATACGAGGTACTGGCAGAATTGAAGCTGTGAGGACGGCTCGCCGGCACGGTAGCTCAGCGTGTTTGGCCAGAGAGCCGGTTGGCCCCTGTAATAAAAAACTGAGTGGAAGGAGCAACCACCGAACTCGAAAAGGCAAAGGTCCCGAGTTCGAGTCTCATCTGGCACACAGTTTTAATCTGTCAGGAAGTTTCATATCAATGCACAATCCACTGCAGAGTGAAAATCTAATTCTGGACGTATACTGTGTTCTCCGACACACTTCAATATACACATAGAGGAAGTGATCAATAAATGAGAATTGTGAATATAAAATGAGAATTTTTAGATCATGATTAGACTAAATTCAATCCTTTACGCAGATTACCTAATACTAATTGTAAGAATGAAGACAATCTTCAAATGGGACTCTGTAAGTCGCAGCAGGGAACCTCAGAATACAGCCCACAACCGTCTCCAGATAGAACGAAGGTGATGGTCTTTCTGGGCATACTACCAGTAAGATCAAAACGCCCTTGAATAATAAAATCTTGGAGCATGGCTATCATATATATTTATGATTTAATATCACATGTTAATAAAACCATGACGAGTACCAAAAATTAAATAATTTAACTTCCAGTATGTGGAACGACAGTAAAAAATTTGCAGAATAAAGCCAAGAAAAAGCCCAGCTGAAGTTATACAAAACCACTGCCGTATAAGTCCATACTTGTGGATGTCAAGCACGGCTGACAAAAACACTACAAAAAAGTAGAATACAGTCCCAAGAAATGAATTACAAGAGAGGAACTTAAAAGAAATAAGCATGTATTCAAAGATTTACAAACGTATAATTTAAACGAAAAAAAAAGAGAATAGGAGAAAGTGGAAGGAACATGTAGACCGGGCATGGGCAACCACTGGTGACCCGCGGGCCTGATTCACATACTTATTTAGCTTGCGGGCCGCCTCGCCACGTAACGCGACAGTTGCGCTCCTAGCGCATCAAATTATAGCGTCCGTGACGTCAATATTTTTGTCGTGAAGTACCTATATTAAATTTAACCCGTTCCTCATTTGCCACTCCAACTAATTAATCCTCAAAGCACGCGTTTTTGAATGTACATTCATTTGATGTTCACCCCGTGTTCGTATTTTTACGTTTTCTGAACATATTTTCTTTACTTTCGACGTTTTGAAATAACTTTCTTAAAATGCCTACAAAAGCAACTGGTTGCAGTGAGTTCGTCGGTATGCACGCGACAGCTGTTCCACGGAAAACACCCCAAAAGGGGCCATTTTACTATATTTTGGACCAAAACCCAGTGAGGATTTGAAGACGGCTATGCACAGCAAAAGGCTGAAATTTTTACAAAATATTCCTGAGGCCCAGACCACGAGCAACATCGAAAATTTTCTTCATATCTTTATCCCTTTCTAGGATACAGAGATTCAAAGTCATCCTTCTACACATAAAGTCTGGTATGAGGCGAAATGTAAATGGTAAACAACGACAGGAAATTGCTCAAATTTTAACGGTGTATTCTCTAAGCATTTACCTAGAAGAGCCGTTATCGAGAAATATCCTGGAAACTTGTTTTATGTGTACCAAAACCCAGCCGCAGATTCCGAGACTCCTATTCACTGAAAAAGGCTGTGATTTTTACGATGTATTTCTAGGATTCCGATCTTGAATAAACTTGAAAACGTTTTTTTATACCTTTATCTGTTTCAAAGATAAAGTGGTTCAAAGTCATCCTACTTTTACGCGTAAAATACCAGGTAAAATCCGGTGTGAGGTGAAACCATAGTTTATAAAGTGACGTAGCACGGAGAAATACACAGTAAAATGTCTGCATTGTCATCTTGGAACCACATGTCGTAGTGCTGCCCTCATGCAAATTTCTTTGCACATAAAGTCCAGTCTGAGAGATAAAACTTGTTGTGCATTATTTCAGTTTCATCTAAATTTTACTGACCAATACATTTCTTTTCATATGAGTTATATGGCCTTCTGCAGCTGGGAACTGAAGGAAAAATGCTCCTATCGGTCCTGCTAATTTAAAAGACTAACTGAAAAGGGGGGTACTAGCTGCCTCATTCTACATTCCTTGGGGCCTTTAAAAAGCTTTCCCAAAAATTTTGGCACAGAATATATTCGTATTTTTTTATGCTGGAAGAGAAGACTACAGTGGCAGTGCAAATAGACGGAATAGTAACATATACTGGAGGACAGCGGACAGTGGTTGTATTACGGAAAGAGGTAAGGAGACAACTTCAGTTTGACAATAAGAGACGGACACAGTGGAAGTGGAACGTAGTTTACAGTGACAGAATAGTGCTAGGAAAAGAGTGAAGGAACAGTGCCAGGGGGAGGAACAAAGAGAAAGAGGAAGAGAAAGTGGAATGGGTGAGAGCCACTGATAATGAGAGACAGGGTATATAACGATATCGACGAGGGAGGGGGAGAGAGAGAGAGATAGTGTTAGTGAGAAGAGACGGCAGCAGTATGAATGAAGGAATGATGAGATATTAGCAGTGAGAGAGAGAAAGAGAAAGGGGATGGGGGGGGGGGGGGGGTAGACAGACAGACAATGAGAGGAGACTGCAGTAGTAGGACAGAACAGAGGGAACTATGGCTGTGAACTTGTGACACAGTGACAGAGAGATACAAAGAGGTAGTGACAATGAGTTGGACTCAATGAGTGAGTGAGAAAGGGAAACTGGTACCGAATTTTATCCATAGTGGGTGCTGTTGAACTCTGTGACAATTATTGTGACTGGGAGCGGACATTTTTCTACACCCTAAACTGGTAGTGAGTGGGTATGAACGATTTACAGCGATGGACAAGCGGGTGTAAGTGAGTTACAGTTAAAGGAGCTTGTGGGAGTTTGAGATTAGCTACATTTTAAAAAAATGTACGTCAATGTGCTTGCATTCCAAAATTATTGGGAAATTTTTAAACGTGCTGACGGAGATAAAAGTGGGGTACTAGCTTCTCCATTCTGAGTCCGAGTTTTTAAAATGAACAGGTAGATATTCTCCTTTTTTATGTTCCGATAATAGCAATTTTGTAATGCTTATAGATCACCTTCTATTTCAACGGTTGTGGTGTTCTAATACGTTCTCAACGAACGCGAAATTATGCACTAATGTTAGTAAGAGAACGTATACGACAACAAAATACAGCAAAGACAAGCCATTAGGAGTAACCGCGTACTTTGGCCACAGCAAGATCATTCGAGTGTTTGAGATTTAGTGTTTACTCACCTACAAACAGTATTAGCAAGCATTTTTAAATATTTGTCCAAAAATAATTCTCATGACGGACTGCGTAGGCTTGCGTTATTTCTCTTGCACCGGATAAATTAAGACCTCAGACTAAAAACGAGTCTTTCTTTGTGGTTCAAATCTAGCCGTAGCGAAATGGCATTGCCCATGCGTATAGTAAGCAAAACTTTCACTGGGTTGCGGCATGAGTGCAAACCCGAGGTGAGTCAGCTGTCGGCGAAAATATCCGAAAAATGCGTCCCGGCCGGAGTACAAAGCGAGCGCCTCGCACTCACTGCCACGAATTTCTTCCGCTGGGCGCATTGAAACCAATGACGGGACATATCAGGCCCGCAGGGTGACCGGGTACGTGTGGGTGGCGAAAGATTCCCGGTAAAGGCTCTCACTTATAAATGCGCTGGCAGGAGCCATACAAGGGACTAAAGTTGTAAAACTACAGTAAGCTATAGTAGACTATCATATGTAAGATTAGACAGCGGTAGTTTTCCTAGTATCTTTGGTCAGTTAACGCCGCACCCGTGTTACCTGTAGTTAGGTGTGTTGCATACCCACTGGCTGTTACCTCATAACGATCACATCCTTTACATATGCAATCAATGTTTTGCTCAATTCCTCTAAAAACCGGAAGTAGTGAACCGCATAGTGGGGTAGCCAACAGAACATTTTTGTTTTCCATAGCTATTTTCCTGTTTGTTACTTAAAAGTAAACAGCATAGCGAAACTGAAATTTTCGACGTTTAATTGACGTTTCATTCGAAAAACGTTGATTTGGAACATGAAACAGAGGGATGCTGTAGTAAAAATAAATAAAAGAATGGAGATTTACCATACAGCGCTAGAAAAAGCAATTTATTCAGCAAAAGGTAAAATAAATAAACACTAATATATCAAACATCGCTTCAATACTTCGTCGTTATGTTACATTATTCTTAAACTATGTCGCAGATATCAATAATAACAGGAAATTCTTGCCTATGGTCATGGTAAAGAATGTTCTATTGAATATAAAATAACAACAATAATTATGTATATATTACATGTTTTTGCTTGTAAACTGTTCTTGCATCAACATTAATTGCTTTGGTTACATGAAAATTTAGAAATTATGCCATCAAATAAATTATATTACTGACAAAAATGTGATTTATGTTCTGTAATGATATATAAAATACCTGATGAACTAACACTGAATGATGTGCGGTTCTAATTATGTGTAAAAAAAAAACAAAAAAAAACAAAGAAAAGTCGTTTCTCTGTTACAAATTTATTTGTGTTTTTTCCCTATCAACGCCACTTAAGTCACTAGTAATCCTTCAACTTACTACGTCACTGATGCAGTGTGCCAAAACTACTGTACCGTAGTTTTGGTCGAGCGCAACACTAGAAGAGACGGAATACTGTAATAGGCAATACACCTAAAACATGAAATGAAGGAGAAGAAGGCTGAACTTCATTGCTGGTTCCTTGGGAGTTTTCTTTCCCCGAAGATTTCCCCAATAACCCGAATCCAGTACAGATGTTGCTGCCAGGGGATTTACAGCAACGTCAATTTTCAGCGTTAATCTTACAGCATGTAGATGTTACCGCTCGCAGCAAAGCCTGCAGGTGCTGCACAGTCCCTGCTTTCACAAGACTGGCTATAGCGAAAGGCGAGTTCCCACTCGCGAAGAGATCTGTCGCTGCAGTTGTGAAGCAGACCTGACACGGTGGTCGGTATATCGGATAAGGGAGTGTGGGGCCGGGGGGTGGGGGTTGGGAGTGACAGAGGAGGGGGAGGTAGTGGGAGGGAAGTGGGGTGCGGCAGCCAAGCCACGGCGTTTACTTATTCACATTATCTGACCGGCGGAAATTGGCGCAGACGGCGATAAACTTGCCCGAGCAGGATTACCCGCACCGCCGCCGCTGTCTGGCTGTGCAGAGACCGAGAACCCTCTCCCAGCTCCTCCCCACACCCACAAAGAAGTCGAACAGAAAACATGACGCCACCGACAGACTGATAGCCAGCTCTGTTAGTGGTCAAAGCCGAGATTACAGGTGATACAGCCACTGAGGGCTTGTGAGGAATATACCCTTGACTATCTTAGAGTCCGTTGCTTCGCTCGTGTAGACTGTGTTTTTATTTTTCTGTAATGGAATTTTTGTTACAAATTGCTACATCTTAAATTTTGCATGATAATTAAGGCCATAGAAGCATGGCATTTTCCGAAAGTACTTCTGGCCATAAAGCAGTTCTGGGAGATGGAATCTTTGTTAATCGTCCCTTTTGAGTTCTTGTAGTGATATTTACATAGAAACCTTCATCTCCTAACACAGGGCTTCCCAAACTTTTCAGATGGCGGACCCCTAGTCAGACAAGAGCACATCCAGACACTTACTAGTGGATTTACTCCCTTTGTTCAACACACAATAGCCTAATTAAAATTACTTGGTAATTGAAACTTCACACGATGGAGCTGTGTTCCTCCAAGAGAAATCAACGTCACGTCCAAACTGTTCGCTGTTTTGACAAGCTGCCGCTTATGGTCTGTTCACTTCTACTATTTGGCTACTGTTGTGTAAGGAGCATGCATATTTCGTAACAGTCGTGTGTGTGTGTGTGTGTGTGTGTGTGTGTGTGTGTGTGTGTGTGTGTGTGGTGATTTTTCGTGAAATCCAAAGAAAAATGTCCAAATGCCTTCCTCTCTCCTCATTCATTTCAACTGGAAACTTCCCTTGTTGTGAAGGCGATGGAGAAACTGCACCCTTCTTCAATGATCCTGTCTTCAGCCACCGATCCATGTTAGAAGTAATGAACTGGTCAAAAATCGACTTATGAAACAGGTAGTGCACTGACAAAGCAAGTTTAACATTTAATGATGCCTGGGGCCGCATACGTGCCAGCGAGCGCTGTGATTGGTCGACAAAGCCCGTTCAGAGCATGCGTAAAAGGTTTCAGCGAATCTAGCGCCGTGAGTCGGGACAGAAACGACCCCCGTATTATTGCAAAACTGTCGATCACAGAAGCCGCATTCTCCCGCACTAAACTGTGTATGCGTTGTCACTTAGGAACCGCAAAGGCTGCTTGGGGATACGACCTGAAGTAAAAGTTAAAAAATGGTTCAAATGGCTCTAAGCTCTATGGGACTTAACTGCTGTGGTCATCAGTCCCCTAGAACTTAGAACTACTTAAACCTAACTAACCCAAGGACAACACACGCATCCATGCCCGAGGCAGGATTCGAACATGCGTCCGTAGCTGTCGCGCAATTCCAGACTGTAGCGCCTAGAACCGCTCGGCCACTCCGGCCGGCCGAAGTAAAAGTACACATGTTTTTCACACGAAAAAAAAAAATAGTGATGAATTTGATTTTCACATTTGTATTGAATAATTTTACTCATTATTTTACACGATTTGATGAAAGGTGGCCGCGGACCCCCTAGAAAGAGCCAGCGGAGCCCTAAGGGGTCTGCGGACCACAGGTTGGGAAGCTCTGTCCTAATACATACTTCTTTACATGTCAGACATCAGTTTCCAAAGCTTTAGATTAAAGAAGTCACCCTGATGCTCTTCGAACCACACGCATAAACTGCGAGCTGCGAGACAGGTTGCACAGTCCTGCTGGTAGACGCTGTCACTCTGAGGAAAAAACAGACTGCATGTAGAGGTGGACATGCTACCCAAGGACAGATGCACACTTGTGTTCATCCATAGTGCATTACAGAATGAAGAGATCACCCAGGGAACGCCATGAAGACTTCTCCCAGACCAGAATTGTTGAAGGGTCCTTGTTTTCATAAGTATAGCACCATACACGACAACAGCCATCTGTCCGATGGGGCATACAGTGTTATTCATCTAAAATGGCCACTTGTCGCCACCCAATGGACTTCTACTTGCGGTGCAGTATTGGGGTGCAAAAACCAGCCTTCGACGCCGATGGACAGCGGTCAGCATGGTTGCATGAAACAGTGGCTTGCTGCAGAGGCCCATGTAAAACAACGATCGCTGACGGTCGTTAAGGTTGTGAGCGTGGGGTTGCTATTCTGTTATTTTGCGCAACTGATTAATCTGAGATGTACCCTTTACCCTGTGGCTCCTGCAAGATGCAATTTCTACCCCGACACTACTACAGAAGTCAGACAGACGATCCCAACGCTTTAAAGAGAAATGCCTGAAAAACTTTCAGCAATAAATACCTTCTGGAGTCGTCAGCTGTAAGGAAATGACACAAAAATTGACAAAATTTCTTATGTAACTAGTGGGACACTTGGGTACTGGAGTAGTGGTAGTTAGTGTAAGAAAAACATGAAACTAACGAAAATTATTATTTATTTCGCAAAAATTCTGAGAAATCACAATGGCACTTTTAGTTATGAATTGAACAAGTAATATCCTGGTTCTTTTCGGAATGTGAAGTTACCTCTCAAGGATAGGATTCGCTCATTAAATTTCTATACAAAGTTTAAGATTATTATTGACTTTGCAGAATGGGTGAGAGCCGCGTCTACTCAACTTGAATAATTATCCGTAAGAATGTTGCTAGGTACAGTCGAGCCTGTCGCATGTGAAATGCAGTCAAGCGTACTGTTGTGGAGGAAATATGGGGCTCGCAAGAGCTGTAGCGCACAATACCATAAGCTGCGATGACTGCTGTCTGCGGCGCTCGCTGCTGACAAATAAGATAACTCTCGTTCTATCTGGACTGACCTTCGCCAATCAAACTCTCCCTATGCCTTGATGAAGTCAAGGACTCCTACTCACCCCTAGTCTAACTATTGGTGTGGTACACCGGTAAGATAACCAGTCCACCACGATACCACTCAAAAGTTCGCTCGCAGGCGTTTAACTATAACTCTGTCCGTGGACGCCGCACAATAAGTGTGTCGGCCAACACAGTGAACAATGCTTAATTGCAAGGACTCAATATAGAGGGTCGCTCTTGACAGAGGTGCTCTCCCAGTGAAGTACTGAGGAGAGACTTGTTCCTCGCTCCAAGAGCGACAACGGAACGGCATCTCTCCACGCCAGACATGAAGGGGTATATCTTTTGGTCCCTTCCATTACTCCTTCAGCTCGAGGCGTCAGAAATATCGTCTGCCAATCAGCATTGCTCTTCTAAAACGGGAGAATGACGTTTCGTTTAAGGCGACCAATCCAGAAACCTCTAGAATCGGCATTTGGCGTTTGCTGTCTCCCTGTGAAAATCTCTGAAATTGCGTGCTATGTGTAAAGAATGCTTAGGCTGGCCGCTCCCACACCATGTAGCGGAATTTGCTTTTAAGCCGAACACAGGGTCGTTCCTCTTTTCCCTCGGGCGAACGCTGTCCGCTCCACGGGCGGCCACCGACCAACATAGAGGGGTTGGGACTGGCCTCCTGGCGTGCGATTGCCTCTCTCGAAGCTCCTGAGACCGACGTGTCTGGAATGTATGTGTGTACGCCAGCCTCGAGTATTTCAACCACGATGCGCATTGGCGATTTACTAGTTGTTTGTATATGGTTTGCATGAATTCATACCACACTGACTTTATCTTATCGAGTTTGGATTCGAATGAAGCGTCTTGATGTGCGGAATATGATTGTGAGGGCGGAATATGTAAGCAATGAAGGTCAGGGGACCACGACGTCTTACAAGGTGACACTGTTGGTAGGCCCTTGGTTCATCTGGCTGTCAGCTGCTGCACAGTTGCACGTCTTTTCGCCCATACATATCTCCACAGCCGTTGTTCACCCCTGTCATCGATGGCCTGTGGTGCACCACAGTTTCCTCGGCGTCGATTTTGCATAGCGCCTTTTTCCCATGCTCAGTAAACTTGAACCATGGCGGCGCTTCGGAAATGCTTCCACCCTAGCAGCGAGGCAAATGAACATACCTTTTTGGACTTAAGACATATCACTCTTGTTTCCGCATGACGACTGTACTGGTATTTTCCGCTTCCCCCCTCACCACCCTGCCCCCATCCATTATAAGTTTTACATATTTTGCACTGCCAATGCCGACACCTGCTGTCTGTGAGTGACCGTTGCACTTTGACGTCGAACATGGGCGGTGAACCGTGCACGGCTCGTGTTCATGCCATTTATTGTTTGTCATCTTCTATTACGGTACTGCCGCCTCGTTATCTTATTCCATTTACTGGCGTCACTAACTTCCTGCCTTAGTTGCCCATGAGCGGCAGCAGCAGCGCGTATCAATAAGTGCACTGTCGTACCATCGCTGGAGCGACCGATAGTAATTCCGGGTCGTCCTGTGTCTGGCAGTTAGTAGGAGACGCACCAGCAGTGCAGTCGGGACGCAGCAGCAGAAGTCGGGGACGGAGCGCCGGTGAGGCGCCAACAGCCAGTGCTCACCGACCGCTGGCGACACACATGAACTGTCCGGCGGAGGGAGACTGGAGCGGGACGACCGTTGGTTGGTCGTTCTGTTGGTCGTCTCATCGGCCGACGTATATTTGGTCTTTTCACCGTTTCCGGGCCTGGGCAGTTGGTCGGTTGGCGTGGAGCAGCGAGGAAGTCTCCGTGGCGCATGTCTGGCCGGGGCCTGGTGGCGTCCACGCGCGGACGGAGTGTGAGGGGCTGTTCCCGTTGCCAAGAGGTCCGTGGCTCACCGGTCCAGCACACGAAAGTTGAGTCTTTACTTAATCTACCAGCCAGCCCCAACTGTTCACATTGTGACGCTTGTAATTCGTTGTGGGCGTCGACACCTTCTACGTTGTTCCATTGAACTCCTTGTTGTGTGCTGGTCGGGTGAAGCGGAGGTTATCTTGTCGGTAGGTCCGTTGACTGTCTGTCGGTTGGGTTGTCTTCGGATTGACAATGGTTGGACCGAGTGCTTGTCTCAGTTAAGAGAGCGTTAGTGTTTGAATTCCAGGCCGACCCTCGGAACTTCTGAGCGCCCTTGGGTGTACTGCCTTTTCTTGTTTGTACTTGTATGGCTTCTAGCCGATTTTTGGATTAAGGTTGTTTTGCCCTTAAGGCATAACTTCAACAGAAACAAGAGTAACTTCAGGTGTGCCCCAGGGCAGCGTAATTGGTCCTCTGCTTTTTACGATTTACATAAACGATCTAGTTGATGTCATTGACAGCGGCCTTAGACTGTTTGCCGATGATGCTGTAGTCTACAGGAAAGTAGTATCACACGAAAGTTGTGAACAAATCAATGAGGATTTGCAGAAAATAAATGCGTGCTGTAATGACTGGCAGTTGTCTCTCAATATTAGTAAGTGTAACCTACTGCGTATAACAAGGCAGAAATCCCCATTAATGTATCAGTACAAAATAAATGCCCAGTCTTTGGAAGAGCTAACGTCCGTCAAGTATCTGGGTGTGACTATTCGAAATGATCTCAAATGGAATGATCAGATTACACAAGTAACGGGTAAGCCGAACTCTAGATTGCGGTTTATTGGTAGAATCCTGAAGCGATGAAGTCCTTCAACAAAGGAAATAGCTTACAATACGTTAGTTCGTCCAGTCGTATTGTTCGTCTGTATGGGACCCTTACCAGTTAGGTCTGATTCAAGAGATTGAGAAGGTCCAAAGGACAGCGGCAAGATTCGTGACTTGTACATTTAGCCATCGCGAGAGCGTTACAAATCTCATAGACAGTTTAAAGTAGGTCACACTTGCAGATAGACGACGCGCTATACAGAAGGGGCTGCTCACTCACCGAGGATGTAGAGCACATATCATTACCACCAACTTTCAAATCGTCGCGTAATGATCATCATTCGAAGATAAGGGAAATAAGAGCTCGTACTGAGGCGTTCAGACAGTCGTTTTTTCCTCGCGTGATCCACGAGTGGGACAGAGGGGGGGGGGGGGGGGGGGGGGGGAGGAATATGATATGACTTAGGCGCGAATTGTGCCCGCTTGGTGGCTAGCGGAGTATATATGTAGATGTATGTAGCTGTAGATGGTTTGGGTTTTCAGCCTAATTTAAGAACTGTTCTACGTAAAGCTTTTGGCATTTTTAAAATTAAGTTATCGGGTCTTAAGAGTTGGGTCTTCAGTTGAATTTAAGTTGTTTGCTCTTAAAGTGTCAGATTCTTTGGGCCTTCAGCCTAATTAAGGAATTGTTTTAAGATAAGGCTTTGGCTTTTAAATTTCTGATTTTGGTTGAGCTTTAAGCTATTGGCTTTCAGTTGTTTTTAAATTAAAGTGATCTTGCCCTTAAGGCATGAGATTGTACGGCGCATTCAGCCGCTAATTAATTTCCAAAACTAAAGCTGTATTTTTTTTTAATTTTTTCTTAGTTCTTGTAATATTTGATCAAATTAAAGGTTGTATATTCGAGTGTAACTGACAGCCGCAAATTTGGCCCCTTTCCACAACTTAAACTACCTGTCATGTCCTGCGGGTTTAGTAGGGCGTTTCAGGCGGACGTCGTGTTAATGTTAGTGGACTGCGCATGTCACTTAATGGTGTCTCCAGTGAATTTTTGGGTGTAACTGTACTTCTGTAAAGGCTGTAGTCGACATTGTGAGAGGTGATGTTCCTAATGTATGAATATTTTAATGATAACTCTTTTCTTTGCGTATTGTAATCCTTGTCCACCTCAGTCTCTCATTTATTCAGTTTAAAAACCCCTTGCAAGCAGCGACAAACTTGATTACGTGACGCGGCCGCGACTGAGACCTGAAATCATAATTAAATTTCCTGCGAATAGGACACACTTCCATCCTCTCGCTTTCTACCAAGCAAAGGGCTGTAAAATGGTTACATACTGTTGTAAATTTTCCTGTGCTCTGAATTGTGAACGCTCTTGTTACATCGTCGCGCGTTGTAGAATGTGGAGAAAATAACTCTTTCTTCTGCACGTCTGGAACTAGGTGTTGCGAGATACACAAGGGCGCAGCCAGACTGCGTAGAAAGCTCGTGACAGCCCAGCCGCACACTGCATGCGAGATATATTTGCCGTCGGCTACACTGTCGTGGTTTGGATGGGGAATAATGATCGTGGGTGCCTCTCGCAAAGCCAGCTGCCTGCAGATTACTTACACTGTGAAATAAGCGAGTGTATAGCAAAACTCGTCGTCGCTAATTATAACAATGGATACGCTGCTTTTCCCGCTTTTGTTGAGAGGCTCGTCAGTGAAAAACCAGCTCTTTTGGAAGTACTGTTTACGCAACAGCCCAGAAAGACGGCAGCTTTCGTGCAGGCTGAGGCGCGTAATTTTACAGCATAAAGTGACTGTAGTCACTCTAACGCTGCGTGAAATATTTCGTTGGAGAAATCTGGAAACAAGGAGGCCTCAGAAGCCCCATTAAGCACCACGAAGACGAAAACTGTCAGTAGACACCTAACCTAAATCTCCTGGTCCGTGAAAGAACAGTCATTAGCTTTAAAGTTGTTCGTATTTGTAATCCCTATACACTTAGTTGAACTGACAGCCATTAAATTTGTTTGACTTATAGCATAACCGAAATTTAACGGATTTCTTTTAATGCTTCTGTTGATAACCTCACTTTTTTCTCCATACAGATATCTTGTCTAAATAATTTTACAATTTGTTTTGATCTTCTTATGAATTTACTAGACTGTAAATGACAGCATTATCTGAAAACAACTGTGTAAGCGAATATCAGATATGGCCTCAATCAACAGAGAATTTCGTCTGCTTATGACTTAGGGCAGGATGTTTTTCCGCTTTTCTTGTAAGCGGTATAAATTTTCGATACGGTACCTTTGAAACACCAGTCGCTTCGACTACCTCTGTTATGGGAGCACACACCACACGAGCACAAACAATCTGTCCACAGCTCCAACACAGTGCACTCACTGCTACACAGCCGGCCTTGGTGACCGAGAGGTTCTAGGCGCTACAGTCTGGAACCGCGCGACCACTACGGTCGCAGGTTCGAATCCTGCCTCGCGCATGGATGTGTGTGTTCTCCTTAAGTCAGTTAGGTTAAGTAGTTCTAAGTTCTAGGGGACTGACGACCTCAGAAGTTAAGTCCCATAGTGCTCAGAGCCATTTGAACCATTTTGAACCACTACTACACAGAACATTGTTTTGACCACAACTTACACTCGCAAAGTTTTGAGGATATTACACAGCTGCCGTTCGTGGTCAAATCAACAGCGCCACAGCAGGCTTGGCTAGGATCTGCATTTAAGTTCAAACATACATTTCTCGTGATGTTTTCATATTTTTGTCCAATCCCTGTAACTGAAGGCATTGGTGCAGTAACCGTATAACTCGTCTTTACATAATTTCGAGTAAAGCGCAGAAAAGTGTCCACAAGTTGGAAAAAAGCTAATTGGGCCTGTATTTTTCCAACACTTATTAAAGCCACCACAGTGCCTAAATAGCTTATTACTCTAGCAAGCCGGCCGGTGTGGTCGAGCGGTTCTAGGCGCTACAGTCGCAGGTTCGAATCCTGCCTCGGGCATGGATGTGTGTGATGTCCTTAGGTCAGTTAGGTTTAAGTAGTTCCAAGTTGTAGGGGACTGATGACCTCAGAAGTTAAGTCCCATAGTGCTCAAAGCCATTTGAACCATTTTTGAGGAGATCATTGACAGATCTAAAGTTTCCTGTAACATAAATAGGAATTTGTATCACAGCTTGTATGACTACTTTCGACATAAAACTACTAGAGCAGTACGTAGTTTACGTAGTTTTCTAATTAATTTTGTAACTGGACCTAAGTTTATTAAATTTTGGGCTCGTTTTTAGCTTTTTATTTAGGTCTAGAATTTGTTTTAAGCGCTATGAGGTCATGGAAGTTTCGAGAGGTCACCCATGATCTAAACGTCTGAGAGACATCTGACGCATGAAGTGACCTGAGTACGCTTCTAGGCACTTCTATCCGGAACCGCGCTGGTGCTACGTTCGCAGCTTCGAATCCTGCCTCGGGCATGGATGTGTGTGGTGTCCTTAGGTTAGTTAGGTTAAGTCCCATAGTGCTTAGAGCCATCTGATCTAATCAGTACGCTTCTGCGAGTACTCTCCATCAGGCAGGGACATCCGGAACTTCAACCCGCTTGCAGTTCACGACGATGCTGATGACGAGAGTGAAACTGAGTCTGCTATGATAAAGTCACAGATCACATTGTTTATATCGTACAAATTGGCATCTATGCATGACTTCTCTGAAGAGGTTGGACAAAATGCTGGTGCAAGCTGTAAATATCCCGTGGAAATGTATGTGAGCTTGTTTCTATAGGAAATGATAGGAGGTTGATAACTGTATGTCCCAGTGGTTCCAGAGTGAACAATCGGTTGCTGTATTCGTTGCTTAAAAGGTAATAAAGGTTAATTTTGTGAAAAATTTTAAAACTGTTTATTTTTTTGTATTCTTGAGACTCAAGGCGTTAAAAAACCGTGATGGGGACAATATGCACTGGTGCAAAACAAGTAAACAAAACTGACTGATAAGCATTTACTATTAAAAACAGTCTCGATGACGATTTATTTATCAAGGTGACCGGTTTCGACCACTGCTGTGGTCATCCTTAGACCATTGAGCAGGATCCTCTTTCTGTTGGAGAATCACTAGTGATACTCCAACAGAAAGAGGTTCCTACTCAATGGTCTGAAGATGACCACAGCAGTGGTCGAAACCGGTCACCTTGATAAATAAATCGTCATCGAGACTGTTTTTAATAGTAAATACTTGTAACACATTGATCACTGCCACTCCCATAATGTATTCAAAAGTAATTGACTGATAGGCGTTTCTGGCGTGTTGACACTGCCATGAAGGCCCTTATACAACAACAGAAGCCCTGATGATGAAGCTTATAAAGTAGTAAAAATACTATATGAACAGCAGACGGATATATCCGTTAAGTTCCCCAAATTTTACTTTAAATGAAGCTTAACCATTACGGATGTTTAAGAACTCGTGGCTGTATATTCAGTATAAATACAGAAAACTGAAACCAGTCAGTGTTTTGCAACTGTTATTTGTTCCACAATACAGTGAAATTCTACACGTGTGAGTGGTCGCTCGTAAGACTTATTCGTTCCACAGTGCAGTGAAGTTCTACACGCGTGAGTGGTCGCTCGTAAGACGGAGATCGGACCAAAGTTTCCGCTCGAGAACACACACTGCCCCGACGTCCACTGCTGGAAAGTGTTTAAAGAGGGGGAGGCAGCGCCGTAGGCTTTAGAAACAATGAGTGTAACTTCTGCAGCCCAAGAAACGATGTGGCTTGAGCGGTGGCCGCTGGAGATTGAAGTGGGTTCCGTATCTGCGCGAGTCGGCAATAAGAGGCACCGGCAGCAGCGTATAAACGGCGGAACGGCGGCGGCGGCGGCGGCGGCAGCGGCGGAAGTTTGATCGTAACGCGGCAGCCGGGGGTCCGCAGTGGTCGAGCCGTGCGGCGGTGCCGCATTGCGGGCGACGCCCCCGCGCCGCCCGCCGCACGCCACGCACACCACGCACCGGGGAGGCCCCGCCGCACGCACCACCAACAACACAACCCCACAAGGCACTCCGACCCCATACTTGAAGATGCGAACTTTAAATGAGGAAAGCACAGTTAAACCGCCGTCACGCGGCACAAGTTAGCCAACGTGCACGTGGCGCTCTACGAGTTTTGTGACGTCACTTCCTGCTGTCTCTCTTCTAGGAGTCATTTCGTTATATGAAACCACGGAGATATAATAAGAGGAGTTGTCAAAACGTCACAGATTTGAAGCCTTTACTAAGCGTTACGTGTTTCAAAATTGTATCATAAGACTGAAGCTATGGAATGAAGTGTAGAAGAAATTAGTGATAGAAATATACCTAAGTGTGCATCTAAGTATTCCAATATACAGAACTGTCAAGTAGTCCTTTATACCTTTACGTTTTTAATACCAAATTAAGAAAAATTGTAATGTTTTATTTTATTGACTCTCATTTAGGCTTATCTAAACGGTTATACTGTATCTCATCCATTGTTTGTCCAACTAGTGTAATGATTACAGTTGGTCATACTCATTTAACATTTCTTTTTGTGAGGGTGAAAGGTGTCTGTTGGATTCCTTTCATGTTAATTTCTTCAATCTGTTGTCATTTTCGGCATAAATTCCTCTTCTAAATTTACTGTGGTGTTTCTGACTACCTGGGAGGAGACTGAGCAGTGGAACGTGTTACTTTTACGCATAAACAAGAACGATCTGTCACACTACTACACTTTAAAACACAGTTTATATGTAATTCATGTCACACAATCTCATACGGAACCTACACCCGCTTTCTTTTATATACTGTATATGATAAGATACTGTCATCCCCCTTCCCTTCTGTGTGAGAGGATGAATGAGCAAATATATTTCTAGTTGCATGCTTGATGGTAGCAGACAAGCCTGTCTGCTAGATAACAGTAGGACCAACGTCGGAACAGATAGCTACGCTTTCTAAAAGCAGAGAGGTTTCTATTCTTAGTATGGTCCTGTCCGTCCCTTGCCATGTTGGTATGGGAAGCTGCCTCTCTGGTCACTTCCGTTTCTATCTGTTAAGCACGCTCAGTAGGGGCCCAGGCAGTCTGTCCGCGGCGAGCGTCTGAAGTGGTAAGATCTCCGGCTAAGCACGTCTCTGCTAAGTCCGTAGGACAATGGATTTCTTAAGTTCAGCCTAACTGAAAATGTACTCACCATCATTTCAGGTTTAGATCTAAAATATCTAATGTTATCTTAAATTGCAATGCAGTGTAATTCGAGTGTGAAGTTCAGAATATCTTCCAGTACTTGCTTTGTCACTACTTTGCGAGTAAAGTGGAACCACGTGTTGATCAGTAACTCTAACTAAGATCATCAATCTTAAATGCGAATGTGCGTGAGATTATAACGTCTCGTCTTGACAATATTTTTCAATATAGCAACTTTTCTTTATGTTCAACCAACGTGGGGTGTACTTTGTGAGACCAGTACCACGTGCTTATACAATTGTTTGACCCATCAGGTTAATAGTAAGACGATAGTAACCAGTTCAAGGTTTTTCTTTTGTAATTTGTGTTTCAATGCAATTTATTTTAATTATCAAAATTATTGTGAAGTTACACTCTTCGTGTAAACCAAGTTGGCCACATGATGCATGTAGTGTAATAATCAAAGTAACCCTCAGCTGTTCTTTTCGGGAAGATTTCACAGAGAGTTAGTATGAATTTAGTATACCAGTGTGTGGTAATTTCATGACGGACAGGATTGCGCTACGAACGTAACTTCTTTAGGTGAAAATTGAATCGGTTGGTTGTGGTTAATTTACTCTTGCATATATTTCAACGTTCTTCGTGTGTTATTTTATGAATGCAGTGTTGTATGCAGTCTCCCAATCTTGGCTCCATATTTGATGTGTTCCGTAAGATTACAAACTCACATTTTCACAATCCTAAATAAGGCACCAGTTTGGTTATGAATCAAGTTTAATATGCTGAAATTTTAACGGAACATTGATCAATGTTAAAATAAATGTCCAAATATAAACTGATTTATTTCTTTTCATTTAAACAGTCTTTATATATATATATATATATATATATATATATATATATATATATATATATATATAATCACCGGTTATTGTAAGATGACTACTAAAAGATTATAATTAATGTTAGTCTGGTTGGGAATTTGGTAAGCTGGACTGGATACCTGGTGAAACAGTTGCTCAGTAATGCAAGGTTAACTTCCCCAGATAGCTCACAGCTTTTAACCCGCTTTTATTGTCGTGAATATCAGCACCGCTTTCAGAACAAATTAATGCATCAACATTACAAGGGTGGCAAGTTGATTACAGCTGCACAGTTACACGATCTAGCAATTAGTATATATATTTATACGACAAAACTGGCATATGTATTGAACATAGAGAGAAACTGAAAGTGTAACTTCATACACTGCGATAAAGTACATTCAGCACCTCGTGAACAAATTTGAGCCGGCTGCGATGGCCGAGCGGTTCTAGGCGCTTCAGTCCGGAACCGCGCCAGTTTTATCGTATAATAGTTCTTTCATTTAAAGTTGTTACCACCAATCTGGGCTCATCTAAATGACTCTGTTCTGTCATTACATGCTCTCCTATTGCAATCTGGATACGTATTCTGATACTTAAGTACGTTTTATTTTCTGATGGTCGTATTTTACTTATTATTCATATAGGTTTTTGTTTATACTGTACCACGCCAGTTATTAGTTGCAATTGTTTTCTGTTTTGATTATGGACTAAAGACTACCTCTGTAAAGTTCTTTACGATGTTACCAAATGACGCATTTTCATGCTGTTAGTATGAGTTTCTCTTCCATAAAACTAGCATAAATGATTTTGCCAAATTTGTTCAAATGGTTCAAATGGCTCTAAGCGCTATGGGACTTAACATCGGAGGTCATCAGTCGCCTAGAACTACTTAAACCTAACTAACCTAAGGATATCACACACATCCATGCCCGAGGCAGGATTCGAACCTACGACGGTAGCAGCCACGCGGTTCCGGATTGAAGCGCCTAGAACCGCTCGGCCATCGCGGCCGGCTCAAATTTGTTCACGAGGTGCTGACATGTACTTTATCGCAGTGTATGTAGTTACACTTTCATTTTCTCTCTATGTTCAATGGTAGTGGCACCTACTGGCTTCGTTTACCTCTTTGATACTTCAATTGTCACCCTCAATTTGGCGCTGGTTCTATTTAAACAGACGACGGTACTGTCAAATACACCTACACGAGATGAGATTTGTATTCTATTCATTTTATATTCTCACTTTCGTGAGCTTTGTACTAAAGTTTGATTTTTATGTAAGTACACTATTTGAAATTTCTGTGTATTGGAATACTTAGACGGACACTTATTTATACATCATTAATTTCTTGTACACTTCATTCCACAGCTTCAGTGTGATGATTAAATTTTGAAACTCGTAGCGCTTAAGAAACAACTGTGCCATCAAGTCCTTTCTACATTTCAAAGTTGTGTCAAATCTGAATCGTGGCGTGCCTCTGCCATGGAAGTATTTCTACATCAAGTAATGGAGATTTGCGCCGACCGCCTGGCAAGTTAGTTGCTCCAAACGTCAGCTCCTGGCGGAAGTGTTTCGATAAAAAAAAGCCAGCTTGCGTCATTTACGGGAGAACTTATCATTCTGAATATAGTCAAATTTTAAAGGAATCATATTTCAAAAAAGGTGGACTTGTTCAAGCAATATTTTTTCTACGTACAAGAAGTTTGGTTCCGCTAATTTCTTTTATTGCAGTCGTTTTATTTCTGTCATCTGACTTTAAATTTCCTATTAGTCCAACTTGAAAAGCTCTGTGCGTGTGAAGAAAAAAATTTGGAAACTCACCAAACTTAAAAGGAAGTGTTCTCAGAATTTTCCGAAGAGAACACAGACCGAACTTCAGTTTCGTCAGTCGTTATTAAAAACTGCCGAATTACGTGAGCAGCCTTTTTACATCAAATACCCATCTTCTTAGCTATTATAAACGTACAACAAAAACAAAGTTACATATATGAGACCAAATGGATCGTATTATTGGATCAAACATGTATTTCAGAGCAGAAGGGAGTTTGAAAATTCCTTCCCGAAGCTGTTATGCACGAAAAGACTGTAACATTTACTAATTTAAATAACTGTTGTGAGCATATCACAGAAATTAAGAACAAGAAGCAATGGTAAACAGTTTTCAGCTAATGTTTTGGGCCATCTAATATGGCGGATCCGGCTTCAAAATAACGTACAAAATATGTTTTTAGCGCCATCTTCTCTTATGATATTTGCAATCATGAAAGACAAAATGAGCTTTACGATCTTTCAGCAGCATGCCAAGTAAAGCAGAATCGATAGGAAGCAAGGAGGCAGACCTATGTCACAAGCGGAAACCGAGAAGCCATATTGCATAGAATGAGGTTACAGAAGTCATGGATACCTCTTAATATCGTGTCGGACCAGCAGCTCGACGTGGCAGGGATGCAAGTCGCTGGAAGTCTCCTGCAGAAGTACTGAGCCATCTGCCTCTACATGGATACTCTGCAAATCACACTTAAGTGCCTGGCAGAGGGTTCATCGAACCACCTTCACAATTCTCTGTTATTCCAATCTCGTATAGGGCGCGGAAAGAATGAACACCTATATATTTCCGTACGAGCTCTGATTTCCCTTCTTTTACCTTTCTGATCGTTCCTCCCTATATAAGTCGGTGTCAACAAAATATTTTCGCATTTGGAGTAGAAAGTTGGTGATTGGAATTTCGTGAGAGGATACCGTGGCAACAAATATAGTCTGCGGCCGCGAGCTCGCCTCCAGTTCACCACCGGCAGTGGAGGGTGAAGCTTTGACAATGCCAGCCACTCGTGCTGGCGAAACGTCAGAAAAATCATTAGATGAACGTCGGCCGAAGAACTCGAGACAGAAGCCAATAGGCAGTTTGTCAACAAGTGGCCACAAAAGCCTTAACAATTTTGTAAGTCCCATGATGCTTAGAGCCATTTTTTGCTAGCTAAAGAATTTTCGTATTTACTTATTTTTCGCGTTAGAATTAGCGTGCTATGAAATTAAGCCGTTTAAGACCAACGGTACATTGAATATTCGTGGGAAACCTGTCGTTCTTGTTAGGATTTGTTATAATTAAACGTCAAAAACATTTCGGCGATTAGTACCTTTTGAAGACATAACATAAGACACAAGGTCGCTAATTATAATTTTTCAGTGTAGCGTAGTCAGCAGATGCAACGTGTTACGGAACTGAGGGTAAACGGCGTGGGTTTCACATCTCTCCCTGGTATCTTTTTTTTTTTTTTTTTTTTTTTTTTCGTGTCTTCTAGAAGGACATTTCTGTAATATTCGATATTACGGAAATATAAGTGTGCTCTGTCTCATGTGAGTTTGTTCGATGTAGGGAACTTTTATAAATAAAGCACCCCGTCTTCAGACCACAAGTGGCCCATCGGGACCATCCGACCGCCGTGTCATCCTCCGTGAGGATGCGGATAGGAGGGGCGTGTGGTCAGCACACCGCTCTCCTGGTCGTTATGATGGTTTTCTGTGACCCGAGCCGCTACTATTCGGTCGGGTAGCTCCTCAATTGGCATCACAGGCTAAGTGCATCCCGAAAAATAGCAACAGCGCATGATGGCCCGGTTGGTCACCCATCCAAGCGCCGGCCACGCCCGACAGCGCTTTACTTTTGTGATCTGATGGGGAAACGGTGTATCCACTGCGGCAAAGTCGTTGCCGAACTATTATAACCTGATGTAAATTGAAGGTCGACGGAGGAGAAAGGAATGGGAAGTTGAAGATATCAGCTACATCGAGACTCTATGCTGAATCAGCAGCGACGCGTGGAAATGTATACTTGACCGGTACTCGAAACCGGGATCTTCTACATACTACGCAGTTGCGTTAACCGCTACGCCATCCGGACACATCGTTTATCGCTAACGCGCTGTGTATCCCCGGTACTCTGCCCGGCCGACTCACATTCGCACCCAGTACCACATACACTCCTGGAAATGGAAAAAAGAACACATTGACACCGGTGTGTCAGACCCACCATACTTGCTCCGGACACTGCGAGAGGGCTGTACAAGCAATGATCACACGCACGGCACAGCGGACACACCAGGAACCGCGGTGTTGGCCGTCGAATGGCGCTAGCTGCGCAGCATTTGTGCACCGCCGCCGTCAGTGTCAGCCAGTTTGCCGTGGCATACGGAGCTCCATCGCAGTCTTTAACACTGGTAGCATGCCGCGACAGCGTGGACGTGAACCGTATGTGCAGTTGACGGACTTTGAGCGAGGGCGTATAGTGGGCATGCGGGAGGCCGGGTGGACGTACCGCCGAATTGCTCAACACGTGGGGCGTGAGGTCTCCACAGTACATCGATGTTGTCGCCAGTGGTCGGCGGAAGGTGCACGTGCCCGTTGACCTGGGACCGGACCGCAGCGACGCACGGATGCACGCCAAGACCGTAGGATCCTACGCAGTGCCGTAGGGGACCGCACCGCCACTTCCCAGCAAATTAGGGACACTGTTGCTCCTGGGGTATCGGCGAGGACCATTCGCAACCGTCTCCATGAAGCTGGGCTACGGTCCCGCACACCGTTGGGCCGTCTTCCGCTCACGCCCCAACATCGTGCAGCCCACCTCGAGTGGTGTCGCGACAGGCGTGAATGGAGGGACGAATGGAGACGTGTCGTCTTCAGCGATGAGAGTCGCTTCTGCCTTGGTGCCAATGATGGTCGTATGCGTGTTTGGCGCCGTGCAGGTGAGCGCCACAATCAGGACTGCATACGACCGAGGCACACAGGGCCAACACCCGGCATCATGGTGTGGGGAGCGATCTCCTACACTGGCCGTACACCACTGGTGATCGTCGAGGGGACACTGAATAGTGCACGGTACATCCAAACCGTCATCGAACCCATCGTTCTAACATTCCTAGACCGGCAAGGGAACTTGCTGTTCCAACAGGACAATGCACGTCCGCATGTATCCCGTGCCACCCAACGTGCTCTAGAAGGTGTAAGTCAACTACCCTGGCCAGCAAGATCTCCGGATCTGTCCGCCATTGAGCATGTTTGGGACTGGATGAAGCGTCGTATCACGCGGTCTGCACGTCCAGCACGAACGCTGGTCCAACTGAGGCGCCAGGTGGAAATGGCATGGCAAGCCGTTCCACAGGACTACATCCAGCATCTCTACGATCGTCTCCATGGGAGAATAGCAGCCTGCATTGCTGTGAAAGGTGGATATACACTGTACTAGTGCCGACATTGTGTATGCTCTGTTGCCTGTGTCTATGTGCCTGTGGTTCTGTCAGTGTGATCATGTGATGTATCTGACCCCAGGAATGTGTCAATAAAGTTACCCCTTCCTGGGACAATGAATTCACGGTGTTCTTATTTCAATTTCCAGGAGTGTATATGCAGTCCCTGCCCAATTCCTCCGTGCTCGCTAATTTTAAATTCCCGCAGGAGGTTCGGACGTAAATGTGCATCCGCACTGAAGGTGGTGGATCCATTACCTATCGATCAGTTGTATGAATGCGTGGTGACTGTTCCGAAACAACAGACATGGCGCATTGATACTTTTATAAGCTGATGTCCTTAGTAACTCAGGGCTTAATTTCGGCGGCAATCCGATGAACGACGTTCCGGCACCCACTGGAGAATGTTTTTTGAACTCAGTGGAATTTAAAACAGTGCACGTGTACTAAATGGCAACGTAAGTAAAATTTGCCGCTGCGCCGGTACCAATAAACGTGGCAATGGGTGCCGGCCGAGGAAGCCGAGTGGTTCTAGGCGCTACAGTCTGGAACCGCGCGACCGCTACGGTCGCAGGTTCGAATCCTGCCTCGGGCATGGGTGTGTGTGATGTCCTTAGGTTGGTTAGGTTTAAGTAGTTCTAAGTTCTAGGGTACTGATGACCTCCGATGTTAAGTCCCATAGTGCTCAAAGCCATTTGAACCATTTTGACAATGGGTGACCGACATGAAGCGATAGGCAAGGGCATGGGGAGAGGTACTGTGTATGCGTGTGCGCGCGCGCGCGTGTCTGTGTGTGTGTGTGTGTGTGTGTGTGTGTGTGTGTGTGTGTGCGTGTGTGTGTGTTGTGTGTGTACAGTTCACTGAGCAGTTACAGTGCAAATCTTTGAATGTTGCGGCTGGCAGCGTGAAAATAGACAAAGACTACCGAACTACAGGCCTGTGCCATTTCGCATCGAGCCGAACTAGGGAGCAAAATGACACTGCAATGGTGACAGCACATGTTAGTATTAAATCTTGCGGTTTAATTGTTGTCATTATATAAATTATTTTTAAAAAATCTGAATTTCGGAACAATATTTTTTAAAAATGAGATCTCGTTGTAAGTTTTATTACAAGTTTTCAAAAATCGAAAAGTGATTTTTATGGCTTGGTGGGTGGGGAGTGGGGGCGTGCATGGAGGTGTTCCGGCGTTGTTTGATTGAAGAGGTGCGTTCCGACACTCAAAATTTAAGAAATTAAGCAGTGGACTGTCTGCAAATATATCTGTCCTTTTTGTCTTGTTACATGTTCACAAATAAAGGAGTCTTTGTTTATGTGTACCACAGACAGAATAATATGAGTAGCTGTTGGACAAGGGAGGTAACGTGCATTTTAACAGAGCTAAAGTAGAAATTTTACGCCCGTCCATTTTCGTGAGCAAGCTCTATGATTTGTGAACTAAATAAAGCTGACATATGCCGCTGTAGAGCGCTGAGAGTGCAAAATCACGTTAACTAGCTCGACTTTTGTGCTGACAGCGCTGTGTCTCGTGACATGGGATATCCTGTCTGCATGCACGTCAACGTCTGACGACAAGGAGTACCTGCAACTGTATACATGGGGTAACCGAAGTTCTAATTGTCATTTAAAAAAACTAAAGCTACGTAATTCAGATTTTGTTTATACGATTGCATGTTGTGACATGACCGTCACCATTCTGTTTCTGTAACACTTCTGTCCCCAAATGTAACTGGGTTTTCTCTTTTGATGGTAGTCAATTGTCAGGATGAGCATTATTGCAAAGGGCATTTGATTCTAAAGCTTTATGTCAGGATGAAAAACACAAAATAAATTACTTTTTCTTTCTTAACAACATGTGGGCAGGGTGGGTTCTTCCTTGGCTCGGGTATGAGGTAGAATGAAACAGCATTTTTACATAAGATAACTTTTATTGAAGATTTGGGCAACTGTTCCCTTACTCGATTGTTCTGGCTGAGAGAGCGGCAGCTGTGTCGTTTGTGAAGCCTCTGCTGCGGCAGCGGCGGCGTCTGATTACGCCTGGCGGTGTGTATCTCGCGTCGCCGTCTCGCCCAGTTGACTGGAGAGGTGCCTCGTGCGGTGGCCGGTTTAATTATTGAGAGCGAAGTCGTGCATCGGATGGTGGTACCTTGGATGTGGCGTCCCAGTGTTTCTCTTCTCTAAGCGGCCGCGTGTGTCAGTGGTGTGCGTCGGACAGCAGTGCGGCGCGGCGGGGGAAGGCCAGTGTCCCGGACTTAAGAACAACGGACTCCAGCTTGCCAGTCTTCGGCTGTCCGATCTTCATCCCAGCTCACAGGTGACTGCTGATGTGAGGCCGTCTCCTTCCCGTCCTCACGAGTCACCCGGGTACGTAAAAATCAGACTTCAAATACCTTTTAACTTCTGTCTTCTGGCGCCGAGGCTGCTGCTTGCTATTCGATTACGGCGGCGGACTTGGTGCGTCTATGCATGATGTAGTCTCTTCTTGCATGACGGTCTTCAGCACCGAAACTGGCTGAAAACTACTGCTACTCTTCTCTTTTCCTTCGTCTTTCGTCTCTTGTCTCTCAGGCTCACTGCGTCTCGCGTATTTACTCACTTCAGTTTACTGTAGGTGAACGACTTCACGGTCATTGCTTCGTCTGTCACGTTGAAAAGCTTCTCGAAGAATCTTCTTAACGATGGTCATTGGCTCTTGGAATGTAGACGAGGGCCTTTGCTCACATGTGACAACTGAGAAACACGTGAGCCGGTCGTGCGATGCCCTGACGGCTGAATCGACAGCGTCCACTTATGTGGGACTTGATGACTTCACGGTCACTGTCTCTTCTGCTCTGCTGTTCTGCCCGCTGTTTGCCAGTATGTAACTCTCTAAACTAAACCAAGTTTTTCATTTATATTCTAATTTTTACTTCACTTTGATTTCACTAATTTATTTACTTAAGTACCACTCAACATTCCTCCACTCTTTACACAGCAAAACCACTAGCACAAGCAATGAAAACTCTCGACTTAGAAGATTACACACGCTTCACATTAAGTATGTTGAAAATACTTTATCACTTTACAAAAGCACTGTACGCTCATGAATCACGTATTTCACACATAAATGGTTATAATAAGTGTAACAAATCTTGATGACAATGAATAAATGAAAAATACATTTTTCACTTAGAAAATTACGTAGCTACACCTGTTTAATCTACCCTATATTAATGAAAGAATAACTATTCTACAGTATTGTTTATTTTAACATGAGACTGTTTAATAAAGATTGAAGTACAATAAACAAAATTGATACACTAATGCTCAAAAGTAACCATTGAAGTACACTAGTTAAGAGTGTGGTATCCAGTTAACAGGGATTTGATGAAGTGTCATATTATGATTTGGCTTATTTTTTGTCTTAAATAAAAGAAAACTGTACAAAGCAGAAACACCAACACAAAGGTTCGAGATATACCCGTTCCTAGCATTATAATTTTAGTTTCGTGTTCACCTTTTAATTTTAAGACATGTTGCATCATAACATTGGTATCAATTTTGCCTTGCTGCGAGTTTATGAACATATCTAATGACTTCAGAAGGGAACTGTCAAGGGAGTAATTGAGGTAGGATAGGATAGGTTTTGTGTAGGAAATGCTTGCATGGCGTTTTCTGAAAAAAGCAAACAACATGGTTATGGGCCTACCAACCTAGTAAAAACAAAAACAAAGGAAAGAAGGAATACATTGTTAACTACAAGATCAACATGTTTCTACGTTCACTTTTTTTAAAAATAAACCATTATCAGTTATTAATTATTTACATTTGTATACTATCCACAGTCTATTATGATTCAACTGCGACATTCGCACCCTTGGTCGAAGATTGTATGATGCCATGTCTGTATGTTGTGCTGGCGTGGCCACTCTTTTTCCTTTTCGGGTACTTCCTCCACCCTTCGGAAAAGCAGACACTATTGTTGAAGGAATTACATCTGGAGCGCCCTTAAACGGTTTTAAACGACTTGCATGGACAATAGTAGTTCGGGTGGGCAGTTGCAATTTAACGTTGACTGGTGACGTGATCTCAATAAAGTGATAAGGACCTCTGTAGTTTGTTACAAAATTTTTCGTTTTCCCTTTCGCAATGTATGGGGTTGACAGCATCACCCACTGACCGATTTTGTAATTTGGATATTTAGCTTGGGCATTACCTAATCTTTCCTGTCGTTCCAAAGCCTTTGTATTAGATTTTTGAACCTTTTTCCATACATCCTTCATCATTCGACTGAAATCTCTTACTGTTTCTCCGACTTTTCCGTTTTTCTGCCTGATTAAATCAAAAGGGGACGGCATTTTTCTCCAATAGACCACTTCATAAAGTGACATGCCAGTTGCTTCATGCGTTTTGGCGTTGTATACCGACACGATTATTGGTAAATACGTATCCCAATTAGAATGTTGTTCATTAATATATCAAATAAGCACCTTGCCAATTGTCCGATGAACTCTTTCTGTGCGTCCGTTGCACTGAGGGTGTAACGGAGTTGTGCGTAATTTACGTATTTTTAGTAAGTGGCATAGCTGTTTCATTAATTCAGACATAAAATTAGATCCCTGATCTGTGATAATAGCTTCAGGTACGCCAAATTTAAGTATCCAGTCGTTAACTAAAGCTTGGGCAACTGTATTTGCTTGCTGATCTGGGAGACTCGCCATAGCTAGATAGCGTGAAAAGTGATCTATAATTGTAATAACATACTTATTACCAGCAGGTGTTTTATGAAATGGCCCGTAGAGATCCAGTCCACAGATTTGAAATTGACATGAAGCCTCGGGGAGCCTCTGTAAGGGTATTTTTAAACGAGAAAGTTCAGCTCGTTGTGCGCACGCAATGCAATTACGAACGTACTGCGCAACATCCTGCTTTCTGGTTTGCCACCAAAATCGCTCTGCTACACGTCTTTCGGTTGTCCGCTGTCCACCGTGTCCTGCAAGGATATGATCGCAGGCCTCTGCCATTATTTCTTGTCTAAGGTGTTGGGGAACAACAATTCGCGGTCCAAGTTTTGTTTTACGGCACAATACACCATCTTCAAAGCAAAATTGTTTTTGAGTTGCGTATTTTTTGCATTCTGTATCCTCATCTTGTGCCTTTCTCCAGTCCTCAGTATCTCGGCCTGTTGCTTCCAAAAGTGCTATTTTCTGACTTAGGCAATCTGCATTCGTGTGTTTTTTGCCTGGCTTATGGATAACTTCGAAATCCATTTCGGAAAGATGTAGGGCCCAACGGGTAAGACTAGATGGATCCTTTAACCCAAGCAACCATTTTAAAGCTGTGTGGTCTGTAATAACCTTGAATTTCCTACCATACAAGTAGCATTTTAAGTATTTGATGCCATAAATAACACTTAACAATTCTTTCTCCGTTGTGGAATATTTTCTTTCTGCCATTGTTAGTTGTCTCGAAGTGTAAGCTATGGGGTGTTCCGCGCCATTAATATTCTGACTCAAAATAACTCCTACGGAATGACCACTTGCGTCACAGGATAAAATAAATTCTTTATTATAATCTGGGTAGGCTAATACTGGACTGTGTGTTAACTTATCTTCAAGGGTTTGAAATGCTGATTCACAATCTTCAGACCAATGAAATTTTGCACCCTTTTTCAATAATTGGGTTAAGGGTCGGGCAATGTCAACCAAATTTTGAACATATTTTCGGTAATACGATGCGAGACCAATGAAACTTTGTACCTCCTTAACGCGTCGTGGTGATGGGAAGTCCTTAACTGCCGAAATTAATCGAGGATTTGTTTTAATTCCTTTTTCACTAATGACATGCCCCAGGTATGTAACCTCTGTCAATGCAAAACTACATTTTTCCATATTTAATGTTAATTTAGCTTTTCTAAGTCTCTAAAAAATATTACGCAGACGCACAGCATGTTCATTAATGTCTTTGGAGAATACAATAATATCGTCTAGATATACACAACATTGCTGAGTTTTGAGTCCTCGCAATACTCCATCGAGTAGTCTCTGAAAAGTTGCTGCTGCATTTTTCAAACCGAAAGGCATTCTTTTAAATTGCCAGTGGCCTCCAGGGGTAGAAAATCCTGTTTTATGCCTATCTTCAGGTGCAACTTCCAATTGATGATATCCGCTACGTAAATCGATTGTTGAAAAGTATTTACTGTCACCCAAACTGTCAATGATATCTGTAATGTTTGGAAGAGGATAAACATCTGGGATAGTTTGTTTGTTAAGGTGTCTGTAGTCATAACAGAATCTATATCGTTTCGTACCGTCGGGAGACTTCTTTGGAATAATTACAATATTTGAATTATAAGGCGAATCAGAATATTCTATAATTCCATCTTTTAGATGCTGTTCTAAAAATTCATCCAGTACTGGCTGTAAGTGATGCGGAACTCTATAAGGCTTTCTATAAACTGGGGTGCTATTTCCTGTTGGGATCCTATGCTGTGTGATATCTGTTGCTGGCAGTGGACCTTCTGCATTAAATAAATCTTGGAACTCAACTAAAACTGCTTCTATCGTGTCTCTATCCTTTCCTTTCCTTTCAAATGCTCAATCTTCTGGCGTAATGCGATTTTATAGGCGTCTGGTTTCTGACCATCATTAATATCTGACCAAATGAAATGTTCTTCTTCAAAAGTACTGACTGTAGCTACTAATATTCCCTTATGCAACTCTTTGTCGTCCACTCCGAAATTGTCAATATGTACTGGTACTTTTCATTTTCCTTCAATGTCTTGAACCTGTACAACACTTCTACGAACAAAAGTGTGATGCATCTAATTCCTCATTTTCCTCTAATGGCTCTATGAGACACACTGTATCTGTAGGTACCTCGGGGTTAACGGTCATCCAGAAAAGTTTTCCTGAGCCAAATGGTATCTTGTCCCGCGAATCAACCTTCAAGGACGTTGCACGCAGTGTAGTTGATTTCACCTTCCGGTTGGGGAAATCTTGCGGCAGCGGGCCCTTTGCAGCGGTGTCACCTAGCTGAAACACTATTCCGCTAAGTTCTACAGTTTGCTGTCTGAGGTCGATTTTAGCGTGATGTTTATTCAGGAAATCCAGTCCTAGGATCGCGTCGTACCCGGCAGCTACCTTTGTTACCACTTCTACATCTTCTTGAAATTGTACACCGTGAATATAGAAAATCAGTGATGTACGTCCTAACGACTTCACTGTACCTCCTCCTACTCCACTCAATCTATACCTTGGAGGGTCATATTTGTTTTCTCCAATGCATTCATTACTCACTATTGATACGTTTGCGCCTGTATCCACCAGTATCCTTGCCTCTTTATCCCGTATGGTACCAGATAACCAGCATTCCGCCTTCACATTAGCCTTAATACTAAAATGTAAACTTTCACGGCCGGAAATATCATGTCCATTATACACTCCTGGAAATGGAAAAAAGAACACATTGACACCGGTGTGTCAGACCCACCATACTTGCTCCGGACACTGCGAGAGGGCTGTACAAGCAATGATCACACGCACGGCACAGCGGACACACCAGGAACCGCGGTGTTGGCCGTCGAATGGCGCTAGCTGCGCAGCATTTGTGCACCGCCGCCGTCAGTGTCAGCCAGTTTGCCGTGGCATACGGAGCTCCATCGCAGTCTTTAACGCTGGTAGCATGCCGCGACAGCGTGGACGTGAACCGTATGTGCAGTTGACGGACTTTGAGCGAGGGCGTATAGTGGGCATGCGGGAGGCCGGGTGGACGTACCGCCGAATTGCTCAACACGTGGGGCGTGAGGTCTCCACAGTACATCGATGTTGTCGCCAGTGGTCGGCGGAAGGTGCACGTGCCCGTCGACCTGGGACCGGACCGCAGCGACGCACGGATGCACGCCAAGACCGTAGGATCCTACGCAGTGCCGTAGGGGACCGCACCGCCACTTCCCAGCAAATTAGGGACACTGTTGCTCCTGGGGTATCGGCGAGGACCATTCGCAACCGTCTCCATGAAGCTGGGCTACGGTCCCGCACACCGTTGGGCCGTCTTCCTCTCACGCCCCAACATCGTGCAGCCCGCCTCCAGTGGTGTCGCGACAGGCGTGAATGGAGGGACGAATGGAGACGTGTCGTCTTCAGCGATGAGAGTCGCTTCTGCCTTGGTGCCAATGATGGTAGTATGCGTGTTTGGCGCCGTGCAGGTGAGCGCCACAATCAGGACTGCATACGACCGAGGCACACAGGGCCAACACCCGGCATCATGGTGTGGGGAGCGATCTCCTACACTGGCCGTACACCACTGGTGACCGTCGAGGGGACACTGAATAGTGCACGGTACATCCAAACCGTCATCGAACCCATCGTTCTACCATTCCTAGACCGGCAAGGGAACTTGCTGTTCCAACAGGACAATGCACGTCCGCATGTATCCCGTGCCACCCAACGTGCTCTAGAAGGTGTAAGTCAACTACCCTGGCCAGCAAGATCTCCGGATCTGTCCCCCATTGAGCATGTTTGGGACTGGATGAAGCGTCGTCTCACGCGGTCTGCACGTCCAGCACGAACGCTGGTGCAACTGAGGCGCCAGGTGGAAATGGCATGGCAAGCCGTTCCACAGGACTACATCCAGCATCTCTACGATCGTCTCCATGGGAGAATAGCAGCCTGCATTGCTGCGAAAGGTGGATATACACTGTACTAGTGCCGACATTGTGCATGCTCTGTTGCCTGTGTCTATGTGTCTGTGGTTCTGTCAGTGTGATCATGTGATGTATCTGACCCCAGGAATGTGTCAATAAAGTTTCCACTTCCTGGGACAATGAATTCACGGTGTTCTTATTTCAATTTCCAGGAGTGTAATTATCCGGGCTGTTATGCCGTGGTCGGTTGATGAATTCTGAGGTGATTCCCAACGTTGGGAATCACCTCAGAATTCATCAACCGACCACGGCATAACAGCCCGGATAATTATAATGGACATTAGCCTTAATGGCATGAAATTTTATTGGGAACGCCTGGCAGCGGCTCCGACATTCCCGTTTGAGTTTAATTGATTTCTATTTCCAAAAACTTTCTTAGACCTGCATTCCTTGAATGTGTGACCTATTCTCTGACAATTTGTGCATTGAGGTTGTCTGCAGTTTTTTGCTTTATGTCCCTGTCGATCGCACCTAAAACATTGTACTCCTGCTGAAAATACTTTTCGCTTCTCCTTGTATCTGGTGGCAATGTCTATTTCTTCGAAAGCCGTCGCCACAGATACAGCTTCTGCTAAATTTTTAGGAAACTCTGCCCTGACATGACGGGACGTTTCAGGAGGTAACCCACGTAAAAATGTATCCAGAGTTCTATCTTCTGCCTCTTGTAAAATAACTTTATTTGCTTCATCACTAGTTGTCAACTGATAAGTGTTAATATTAACTTTTCTAATCCTGTCTACAAAGCTTTCTAACGACTCGTTTTGCCTCTGAGTGATAGTGTTTAACCTCTCCCTATAAAATCTACAACTGTTCAGATTTTGAAAACGTTTAAGTAATCCTTTCTTCAGTTTCTCAAATGTTGGAGCATTCCGTAATTCTTCGTGGTATAATACGTGTGCTTTAGCCTCTCCTATCAATCTTAACTTTGTCATTTGTAAGAGCTGTTCATCTGACCATGGTCCTAACTTTGCAGCTGCTACTAAATCATCAAAAATGTCTTATTTCTTCGCCAGGTTTACCTGAAAAAGGAGTTACTAAGGCTGCTGCTGAGGAATCTAGGGTGGGAAAGATTGAACCGGTTTGCCTAACCTCACACAACTGTTTAAATAATGCATTTTTAAGCTATGCTATTGGATTAACTAAGCCGGCCGAAGTGGCCGTGCGGTTAAAGGCGCTACAGTCTGGAACCGCAAGACCGCTACGGTCGCAGGTTCGAATCCTGCCTCGGGCATGGATGTTTGTGATGTCCTTAGGTTAGTTAGGTTTAACTAGTTCTAAGTTCTAGGGGACTAATGACCTCAGCAGTTGAGTCCCATAGTGCTCAGAGCCATTTTTTTGCATTAACTAAGCTCTGAATAGCTTCCTCAGTAGAAACCGCTTGTGGTGCTGACTCTGACTTTGTACGGTTTCTTGTCATCATTTTTGAAACTATTAGTTACACAATCTTACTACACTGAATTAAAAAGATGTTTAAATATTTGCGGCAAACTCTTAAAATTATGAGAGAAAATACACTTCTAAATAAAGAAAAATTACGACTGCTATGCAAACCTCTATCCTTTCACACATTAAACAATACGAACTGTGGACCTTTAGTGACTGTCATTCACACCTCATATTGAGCCAACGGTTTTTTCTCTGACACCAAATGTAACACTTCTGTCCCTAAATGTAACTGGGTTTTCTCTTTTGATGGTAGTCAATTGTCAGGATGAGCATTATTGCAAAGGGCATTTGATTCTAAAGCTTTATGTCAGGATGAAAAACACAAAATAAATTACTTTTTCTTTCTTAACAACATGTGGGCAGGGTGGGTTCTTCCTTGGCTCGGGTATGAGGTAGAATGAAACAGCATTTTTACATAAGATAACTTTTATTGAAGATTTGGGCAACTGTTCCCTTACTCGATTGTTCTGGCTGAGAGAGCGGCAGCTGTGTCGTTTGTGAAGCCTCTGCTGCGGCAGCGGCGGCGTCTGATTACGCCTGGCGGTGTGTATCTCGCGTCGCCGTCTCGCCCAGTTGACTGGAGAGGTGCCTCGTGCGGTGGCCGGTTTAATAATTGAGAGCGAAGTCGTGCATCGGATGGTGGTACCTTGGATGTGGCGTCCCAGTGTTTCTCTTCTCTAAGCGGCCGCGTGTGTCAGTGGTGTGCGTCGGACAGCGGTGCAGCGCGGCGGGGGAAGGCCAGTGTCCCGGACTTAAGAACAACGGACTCCAGCTTGCCAGTCTTCGGCTGTCCGATCTTCATCCCAGCTCACAGGTGACTGCTGATGTGAGGCCGTCTCCTTCCCGTCCTCACGAGTCACCCGGGTACGTAAAAATCAGACTTCAAATACCTTTTAACTTCTGTCTTCTGGCGCCGAGGCTGCTGCTTGCTATTCGATTACGGCGGCGGACTTGGTGCGTCTATGCATGATGTAGTCTCTTCTTGCATGACGGTCTTCAGCACCGAAACTGGCTGAAAACTACTGCTACTCTTCTCTTTTCCTTCGTCTTTCGTCTCTGGTCTCTCAGGCTCACTGCGTCTCGCGTATTTATTCACTTCAGTTTGTTGGAGGTGAACGACTTCACGGTCATTGCCTCGTCTGTCAAGTTGAAAAGCTTCTCGAAGAATCTTCTTAACGATGGTCATTGGCTCTTGGAATGTAGGCGAGGGCCTTTGATCACATGTGACGACTGAGAAACACGTGAGCCTGTCATTGGCTCTTCTGTCACGTTGAAAAGCTTCTCGAAGAATCTTCTTAACGACGGTCATTGGCTCTTGGAATGCAGACGAGGGCCTTTGTTCACATGTGACAACTGAGAAACACGTGAGCCGGTCGGGCGATGCCCTGACGGCTGAATCGACAGCGTCCGCTTATGTGGAACTTTCTGACTTCACGGTCACTGTCTCTTCTGCTCTGCTGTTCTGCCCGCTGTTTGCCAGTATGTGACTTTCTAAACTAAACCAAGTTTTTCATTTATATTCTAATTTCTACTTCACTTTGATTTCACTCATTTATTTTCTTAAGTACCACTCAACATTTCAGCTCAGTCACGATTTCGCCGTAATTAATTGTGTGCGCTTAGTATGTTTTTGCTGGGAGTGGCAAGTGTTAGATTTCTCTCCAGAAGGGAGGTTGTCCGGAGTACTCGGCAAGGTCACTGAGCCGTGGTGCAGCTCGCATTGGTGCTGTTTGTAGGTTTCCACCCTCCGTTGAAGACCAGACGGTATCGTTTAGATGGCATGGCTGCGGTTGTTTGTCTTCTTCCCGTATTGACTGGCGCCACTCGGTTTCGCAAGCGTTGCCTGTCCGCTAGTGGCAGCAGCGGTGGTTATCGATGTGTAGTAACTGTATCCCTATCTTTGGGATGACGTTGTTGCTTTTCCGGGTCGTGTGAATAGGCCAGTTCGGTTGGGGACTCAGGAGGAGCCAGGTTCGCGCAGTGCCGGAACACGCCGGGACCGTTGGCAGCACGCATGGACTGCCGGATGGAAGGGCTGTGGTCACGAGGGTGCACGACCTCGTCGTAAACCGGATCCAGCAAGCCTTAAGATGAGTGCATTTCAGTCCAAGTAGAGAAATCTCCACCATTGTGATATCTCGTGATTCTCCAGTGACTTGGGTTCGTGTTGCTGCTGGTAGTGTCGCCGAGGCGAAGAGCACTGAGTGGAATGCTTTCTACTCTGGTGGTAGTGGTTCCTTTCTCGTTCCGTGCGCTCTAAACACAGTATTCTGGGGACGTAGTGCGGACCGCCGGTTCCGGCTTTGGAGTATTGTTCCATCGTCGCATTTGGTTTATCGGACTTCAGGTAGCTTCAGCAAGATTACCATTAGTCATTCGTTAGACTGCCACTAGTCTGAGTTACCATCTTGTGAAGTGAATGCAGCTCTTGGCTGCCTATCTCATCGCTCGCGAAAGTGTTCTCAGAGGTCGATTCCTGGAGCACTGTCTGGATCAGTTGCTTTTTTTTTTTTTTTTTTTTAATTAACTGCTGCTATTCTATTTGCTGTTTTACAGCAGGTTTCAAAAATTATTAATATTATTGCCGTTCCTGGCGTGTAAGGCCCTTCAGCCATGATTGCGGTCATTTGCCTTAAAATTCTAATTTGGTATTTGTGTTTTAGCAGTAAACCTTAAAACCTTATTTACTGCCATTCCTCTCATCCGATGACTTCTGCTGTGTTTGTGGCGACTTACCTTAATATTTGAGTACCTGTAAGTTGCAAATTGCAGCGAGTTCTTAAACAATTCTTAATTTATTGCCATTCTTGGCGTGTAAGGCCTTCAGCTGTGATTGTGGTCGCTTGCCTTAAAATTCTTATTTGGTATTTGTATTTACGCAGTAAGCCTTTGAAACCTTATTTACTGCCATTCCTGGCGTCTGATGCCGTCTGTTGTGTTTGAGGCGACTTGCCTTGAATATTTCAATACCTGTAATTTGTAAGTTGCAGCGAGTTTTAAACAATTCTTAAATTATTGCCATTCCTGGCGTGTAAGGCCTTCTGCCCAGATCACAGTGGCTTGCTTTTATAATATCTGTTGTATCTGTAATTAATAGTGATTTGCTAAATTGTAACTCACTAAAAACACTGTTATTTTCACTGTTGTTTATTCCTTCATTAATAACGTGTGGTATTTTTTATTTATTGTTGAATCTGGAATTACTGGTTTAAAATAAATTTTGTGTAATTGTAAAGGGCAACCATAGTAACTGATCACGGCTCCGTCCACAATCATTACCGAATCCTACCTTCGCTTGAGTACCACCAGGTTTCAGTCGCAGGGCCGGCCGCGGTGGTCTAGCGGTTCAGGCGCTCAGTCCGGAACCGCGCGACTGCTACGGTCGCAGGTTCGAATCCTGCCTCGGGCATGGATGTGTGTGATGTCCTTAGGTTAGTTAGGTTTAAGTAGTTCCAAGTTCTAGGGGACTGATGACCACAGATGTTAAGTCCCATAGTGCTCAGAGCCATTTTTCAGTCGCAGGAAGGCTCTTCAGAGTGTCTCAATAGCAGGGGACGAGCACCTCCTGGGCGGCAGCCAGTTTTCGCGGAAATGCTCCCTGCTTCCCGAATTTGTGGCCACTTCCCGGCTCTAATCCGCTTGCCACAGGCACGGATGCCGCCCGTCGCCGCAGCTTTCCCGTGAGGGTGCTTGGGTGTGAAATTTGCCTTTCTGTTCGCACATCAAAGAGGAGGCCGCCCACCGGCGCTTCCCTGGTGTGAGGATGTTCGTTGCTTCCCTCACAAGTTACGGACTATCCTTTCCGAAAAAACGCCTGCGTCACCAGACACGGTACGTTGCGGTCGCTGCTGGCCAATGCAGAGAGACTGTTTGAAACCAGAACTAATATCACGAAACGTAATGATCTTTTTAGCAAGATTTGAGTGTAAAATCTGCAAGATCCACTCACTTTACTAAACCTCCTGAAGTTGAAACATCTCAATTCGAGCAGTTTCACTGGCTCTATTGAGCTGCCTTCAGCCTTTGTATACTTCTTTGTACCTCTGTTGGTCGTAAAACCTGGGGAGGAGGATGAGCAGCAGAGCGTTTTGTTAGACAGTAGTAATCGCAGTAATACTAGCATTTATCAATTTACGCTGTTGTTGTTTGTTGTTGTTGTGGTCTTCAGTCCTGAGACTGGTTTGATGCAGCTCTCCATGCTACTCTATCCTGTGCAAGCTTTTTCATCTCCCAGTACCTACTGCAACCTACATCCTTCTGAATCTGCTTAGCGTATTCATCTCTTGGTCTCCCTCTACGATTTTTACCCTCCACGCTGCCCTCCAATACTAAATTGGTGATCCCTTGATGCCTCAGAACATGTCCTACCAACCGATCCCTTCTTCTGGTCAAGTTGTGCCACAAACTTCTCTTCTCCCCAATCCTATTCAATACCTCCTCATTAGTTATGTGATCTATCCATCTAATCTTCAGCATTCTTCTGTAGCACCACATTTCGAAAGCTTCTATTCTCTTCTTGTCCAAACTATTTATCGTCCATGTTTCACTTCCATACATGGCTACAATCCATACGAATACTTTCAGAAATGACTTCCTGACACTTAAATCAATACTGGATGTTAACAGATTTCTCTTCTTCAGAAACGCTTTCCTTGCCATTGCCAGCCTACATTTTATATCCTCTCTACTTCGACCATCATCAGTTATTTTGCTCCCCAAATAGCAAAACTCCTTTACTACTTTAAGTGTCTCATTTCCTAATCTAATTCCCTCAGCATCACCCGACTTAATTAGACTACATTCCATTATCCTTGTTTTGCTTTTGTTGATGTTCATCTTATATCCTCCTTTCAAGACACTGTCCATTCCATTCAACTGCTCTTCCAAGTCCTTTGCTGTCTCTGACAGAATTACAATGTCATCGGCGAACCTCAAAGTTTTTATTTCTTCTCCATGAATTTTAATACCTACCCCGAATTTTTCTTTTGTTTCCTTTACTGCTTGCTCAATATACAGATTGAACAACATCGGGGAGAGGCTACAACCCTGTCTTACTCCCTTCCCAACCACTGCTTCCCTTTCATGTCCCTCGACTCTTATAACTGCCATCTGCTTTCTGTACAAATTGTAAATACCCTTTCGCTCCCTGTATTTTACCCCTGCCACCTTTAGAATTTGAAAGAGAGTATTCCAGTCAACATTGTCAAAAGCTTTCTCTAAGTCTACAAATGCTAGAAACGTAGGTTTGCCTTTCCTTAATCTTTCTTCTAAGATAAGTCGTAAGGTCAGTATTGCCTCACGTGTTCCAGTGTTTCTACGGAATCCGAACTGATCTTCCCCGAGGTTGGCTTCTACTAGTTTTTCCATTCGTCTGTAAAGAATTCGTGTTAGTATTTTGCAGCTGTGACTTATTAAGCTGATAGTTCGGTAATTTTCACATCTGTCAACACCTGCTTTCTTTGGGATTGGAATTATTATATTCTTCTTGAAGTCTGAGGGTATTTCGCCTGTTTCATACATCTTGCTCACCAGATGGTAGAGTTTTGTCAGGACTGGCTCTCCCACGGCCGTCAGTAGTTCCAATGGAATATTGTCTACTCCGGGGGCCTTGTTTCGACTCAGGTCTTTCAGTGCTCTGTCAAACTCTTCACGCAGTATCGTATCTCCCATTTCATCTTCATCTACATCCTCTTCCATTTCCATAATATTGTCCTCAAGTACATCGCCCTTGTATAGACCCTCTATATACTCCTTCCACCTTTCTGCTTTCCCTTCTTTGCTTAGAACTGGGTTTCCATCTGAGCTCTTGATATTCATACAAGTCGTTCTCTTATCTCCAAAGGTCTCTTTAATTTTCCTGTAGGCGGTATCTATCTTACCCCTAGTGAGATAGGCCTCTACATCCTTACATTTGTCCTCTAGCCATCCCTGCTTAGCCATTTTGCACTTCCTGTCGATCTCATTTTTGAGACGTTTGTATTCCTTTTTGCCTGTTTCACTTACTGCATTTTTATATTTTCTCCTTTCATCAATTAAATTCAATATCTCTTCTGTTACCCAAGGATTTCTACTAGCCCTCGTCTTTTTACCTACTTGATCCTCTGCTGCCTTCACTACTTCATCCCTCAAAGCTACCCATTCTTCTTCTACTGTATTTATTTCCCCCATTCCTGTCAATTGCTCCCTTATGCTCTCCCTGAATCTCTGTACAACCTCTGGTTCTTTTAGTTTATCCAGGTCCCATCTCCTTAAATTCCCACCTTTTTGCAGCTTCTTCAGTTTTAATCTACAGGTCATAACCAATAGATTGTGGTCAGAGTCCACATCTGCCCCTGGAAATGTCTTACAATTTAAAACCTGGTTCCTAAATCTCTGTCTTACCATTATATAATCTATCTGATACCTTTTAGTATCTCCAGGGTTCTTCCATGTATACAACCTTCTTTCATGATTCTTAAACCAAGTGTTAGTTATGATTATGTTGTGCTCTGTGCAAAATTCTACCAGGCGGCTTCCTCTTTCATTTCTGTCCCCCAATCCATATTCACCTACTATGTTTCCTTCTCTCCCTTTTCCTACACTCGAATTCCAGTCACCCATGACTATTAAATTTTCGTCTCCCTTCACAATCTGAATAATTTCTTTTATTTCATCATACATTTCTTCGATTTCTTCGTCATCTGCAGAGCTAGTTGGCATATAAACTTGTACTACTGTAGTAGGTGTGGGCTTCGTGTCTATCTTGGCCACAATAATGCGTTCACTATGCTGTTTGTAGTAGCTTACCCGCATTCCTATTTTCCTATTTATTATTAAACCTACTCCTGCATTACCCCTATTTGATTTTGTGTTTATAACCCTGTAGTCACCTGACCAGAAGTCTTGTTCCTCATGCCACCGAACTTCACTAATTCCCACTATATCTAACTTCAATCTATCCATTTCCCTTTTTAAATTTTCTAACCTACCTGCCCGATTAAGGGATCTGACATTCCACGCTCCGATCCGTAGAACGCCAGTTTTCTTTCTCCTGATAACGACATCCTCTTGAGTAGTCCCCGCCCGGAGATCCGAATGGGGGACTATTTTACCTCCGGAATATTTTACCCAAGAGGACGCCATCATCATGTAATCATACAGTAAAGCTGCATGCCCTCGGGAAAAATTACGGCTGTAGTTTCCCCTTGCTTTCAGCCGTTCGCAGTACCAGCACAGCAAGGCCGTTTTGGTTATTGTTACAAGGCCAGATCAGTCAATCATCCAGACTGTTGCCCTTGCAACTACTGAAAAGGCTGCTGCCCCTCTTCAGGAACCACACGTTTGTCTGGCCTCTCAACAGATACCCCTCCGTTGTGGTTGCACCTACGGTACGGCTATCTGTATCGCTGAGGCACGCAAGCCTCCCCACCAACGGCAAGGTCCATGGTTCGTGGGGGGGCAATTTACGCTATGCATTTCGTATCTCTATAGATATACTAAGTGTCCTATGATTTCTTTTCTATTTCGTCTATTACGTTTCCATGTTGTATTTCTGTGTTTACATTTATCATTCCTCGTCTCGTCTGCTAGAGAATGTCTGGGAATATCTGTGTGTGTTGCTTCCATGTACTTTGGTTCTTGGACGGGGATTCTCTGAACGACAGAGACAGTTTAGCCAACTTCTGCATCTACATCTACATCAACATACATACTCCGCAATCCACCATGCGGTGCGTGGTGGAGGGTACCTCGTTCCACAACTAGCATCTTCTCTCCCTGTTCCACTCCCAAACAGTCCGAGGGAAAAATGACTGCCTATATGCCTCTGTACGAGCCTTAATCTCTCTTATCTTAACTTTGTGGTCTTTCTGCGAAATGTAAGTTGGCAGCAGTAAAATTGTACTGCAGTCAGCCTCAATTGCTGGTTCTCTAAATTTCCTCAGTAGCGATTCACGAAAAGAACGCCTCCTTTCCTCTAAAGACTCCCTCCCGAGTTCCTGAAGCATTTCCGTAACACTCGCGTGATGATCAAACCTAACAGTAACAAATCTAGCAGCCCGCCTCTGAATTGCTTCTATGTCCTCCCTCAATCCGACCTGATAGGGATCCCAAACGCTCAAGCGGTGCTCAAGAATAGGTCGTATTAGTGATTTATAAGCGGTCTCCCTTACAGATGAACCACATCTTCCCAAAATTCTACCAATGAACCGAAGACGACTATCTGCCTTCCCCACAACTGCCATTACATGCTTGACCCACTTCATATCGCTCTGCAATGTTACGCCCAAATATTTAATCGACGTGACTGTGTCAAGTGCTACACTACTACTGGAGTATTCAAACATTACAGGATTCTTTTTCCTATTCATCTGCATTAATTTACATTTATCTATATTTAGAGTTAGCTGCCATACTTTACACCAATCACAAATCCTGTCCAAGTCATCTTGTATCCTCCTACAGTCACTCAACGACGACACCTTGTCGTACACCACAGCATCATCAGCAAAATGCCGCACATTGCTATCCATCCTATCCAAAAGTTCATTTATGTAGATAGAAAACAACAGCGGACCTACCACACTTCCCTGGGGCACTCCAGATGATACCCTCACCTCCGATGAACACTCACCATCGAGGACAACGTACTGGGTTCTATTACTTAAGAAGTCTTCGAGCAACTCACATATTGGGGAACCAGTCCCATATGCTCGTACCTTAGTTAGGAGTCTGCAGTGGGGCACAGAGTCAAACGCTTTCCGGAAGTCAAGGAATATGGCATCCGTCTGATACCCTTCATCCGTGGTTCGTAAGATATCATGTGAAAAAAGGGCGAGTTGCGTTTCGCAGGAGCGATGCTTTCTAAAGCCGTGCCGATGCATGGACGGCAACTTCTCTGTCTCAAGGAAATTCATTATATTCGAACTGAGAATATGTTCGAGAATCCTGCAACAAATCTATGTTAAGGATATTGGTCTGTAATTTTGAGGGTCCTTCCTTCTACCCTTCTTATATACAGGCGTCACCTGCGCTTTTTTCCAGACGCTCGGGACTTTACGTTGGGCAAGAGATTCGCGATAAATGCAAGCTTAGTGAGGAACCAATGCAGTAGAGTACTCTCTGTAAAACCGAATTGGAATCCAATCAGGTCCTGGCGATTTATTTATTTTCAACCCATTCAGCTGCTTCACAACCCCAGGGATGTCTATCACTATGTCCTCCATACGGGAATCTGTACGAGACTCAAACGGCAGTATGTTTGTACGATCCTCCTGCATGAAAGATTTCTCAAATGCTAAATTTAAAATTTCAGCTTTCGTTTTGCTGTCTACCGTTGCTAGGCCAGACTGATCAGTGAGTGACTGGATGGAAGCCTTCGACCCGCTTACCGATTTTACGTAAGACCAGAATTTCCTTGGGTTTTCAGCAAGATCTTTTGCTAAGGTATGACGGTGGTAGTGGCTGATTGCTTCGCGCATCGCTCTTCTTCTTTATAGAGACGCAGTAGCTTCTACTGGGGTAAAGAAGCATTAGGGGGGACTGATCAGCAGCTATTGTACAGTTGGTACAGGTAGCTAGAACATGATGTCTCTGTCTATTTCCGCTACTTCCTGGGGTCCTCGTATGGTAGCATTGAACAGCACTAGTCGCTGGAACATCGGAAGATGAGGTTCCTACTCTAGTCATCGCCTATGTTGTAAGTTTGGTATTTGGAATTTGTAAGGATTTTGTTGAACTTGAGATCCTAATACGTTTCTTTGGAGTAATGATGAATTACACCGGAGTAACTATTTAGTTAGCTAATACGGCGATGCATATTGATATTTCAGTTAGTCAACGCAATTCCTTATGCCACCACTAGTTAATGATGGAAGAGCGCTCTGTGCAACCCATGTCTTGTTTCAGTTAGTGTGAATCTCAAAGTGTGAATGAACTGTGCGCGTGTTATCCCTTTGCCATGTTAGAATCCCTTTTCTGTGTATTTAATTTTCAATTTATTTCGTGAGGTTCGGGTTTTCTCTTTGTGTTGGCTAAACAAACTGGGCCATGCGACCTTCCGCCACGTGAAAAGCCTTCAGCTCATAGTTATTATTCAGTCAAGCGAGCTGCTTCAATTGAGTTAGAATCGAATGAGAATCTGATTTCATTCTATAGATTTCTGCATGTTTTGTGCCTCCGAGATGGAGGCATTCTATGCCTACGTGTTTGATCAATAGAGATAACGTTTCTCTGGCGCAGCGTGTTCAGGTTTGGTACACGACTTGATATTTTTGTTCTTTTCTTTCTCTATGTACTGGGAGATGACTGTTCCTACCCATGCAGGCCACACGAATCCTTCCTGATACCTAACTGAAGCCTTTCCTATGTCTTCAGAAACAGTCATATGGCAGCTACTCTTCCATGCATTTCCATAGTGAGCTTTATTGTTTTAATTTGCTGTTCCTACGATTTGACTGGAATACACTCTTTCAAATTCTAAAGGTGGCAGGGGTAAAATACAGGGAGCGAAAGGATATTTACAATTTGTACAGAAACCAGATGGCAGTTATAAGAGTCGAGGGGCATGAAAGGGAAGTAGTGGTTGGGAAGGAAGTGAGACAGGGTTGTAGCCTCTCCCCGATGTTATTCAATCTGTATGCTGAGCAAGCAGTAAAGGAAACAAAAGAAAAATTCAGAGTAGGTATTAAAATCCATGGAGAAGAAATAAAACTTTAAGGTTCGCCGATGACATTGTAATTCTGTCATTGACAGCAAAGGACATGGAAGAGCAGTTGAACGGAATGGACAGTGTCTTGAAAGGAGGATATAAGATGAACATCAACAAAAGCAAAACGATGATAATGGAATGTAACCGAATTAAGTCTGGTGATGCTGAGGGAATAAGATTAGGAAATGAGACACTTAAAGTAGAAAAGGAGTTTTGTTATTTGGGGAGCAAAATAACTGATGATGATCGAAGTAGAGAGGATATAAAATGTAGACTGGCAATGGAAAGGAAAGCGTTTCTGAAGAAGAGGAGTTTGTTAACATCGAGTATAGATTTAAGTGTCAGAAAGTCGTTTCTGAAAGTATTTGTATGGAGTGTAGCCATGTATGGAAGTGAAACATGGACTATAAATAGCTTGGACAAGAAGAGAATAGAAGCTTTTGAAATGTGGTGTTACAGAAGAATGCTGAAGATTAGATGCGTAGATCACATAATTAATGAGGAATTATTGAACAGGATTGGGGAGAAGAGGAGTTTGTGGCACAACCTGACTAGAAGAAGGGATCGGTTGGTAGAACATGTTCTGAGGCATCAAGGGATCACCAATTTAGTACTGGAGGGCAGCGTGGAGGGTAAAAATCGTAGAAGGAGACCAAGAAATGAATACACTAAGCAGATTGAGAAGGATGTAGGTTGCAGTAGGTACTGGGAGATGAAGAAGCTTTCACAGGATAGAGTAGCATGGAGAACTGCATGAAACAAGTCTCAGGACTGAAGACCACAACAACAACTACGATTTGATTCGCCAAACAGATGTTAACTGGATACCAAATTGTGTCTGTAACGTTACCTGTGCAACCCGTCCGACTTTTAGTGTGGCTCCCTCAGAATCGCTGGTATTATTAATTGATTTTTCGGATGTTAATTGATATACATACGAGAATTTTACTGGTAAATCTAATACTAGTCAGGGTGACAACATCCCAGTACTTCGGTGTAAACATCACTGATTTAACTGTTATTCACTTCTTAAATTAATTGACTGAGACTTACTTCGTGAAAATGAGAATTAGGCATCCTTTCAAGATGGCCATTCGAAATGGATGTGTAGTTGAAGCACGAGCAGGTATCATTCAAAGTGTCACAGTCTAGTTAGGGAGTCCGTACAAGATGGTAAAGAGGCATACAGTACGACTGGGCCGAACGTTGGTCGCCAACGCATTGGCGTTCGGCCTGTCATATTCACCAAATCAAAGGTTTGAGTCCAAGAGATTAAGCCATGTGGAATCGCAATTGGTTGTTATAACTTGTCGAGATTGCTCCCATTTTGTTACTGTTGTGAAGTAGTGCTTTAATTACAGTTTTACAGGCCGGTATTATGAGGGAAGAAGAGGCTTTTAGTGCTCGTCACATGTGCAGCATTTATTTTACGCAAGAAGCTAATCATAAGCAAAGAGAAAGAAGAAACGACGAAGGTGGACGAACTCTGTTTTAAAAATAGTAGGGGGCAGTGTGGTGGAACAAAATCAATATCTGACATGTAAACTGACTGGTATATGGGATAGTTCATAATTTTTTAGCAATTAAAGCTACAGATTTGGAGCTGTTATTGAATTGTGTAGCCGGCCGCTGTGACCGAGCGGTTCTGTGCACTTCAGTCCGGAACAGCGCGACCGCTACGGTCACAGGTTTGAATCCTGTCTCGGACATGGATGTGTGTAATGTCCTTAGGTTTAAGTAGTTCTAAGTTCTAGGGGACTGATGACTTCAGGTGTTAAGTCCCATAGTGCTCAGAGCCATTTGAACTATTTTGTGTAGGCCCTAAAATTTCCGACGATGACACTTTTGTTAGGAGAGCTGCACATGCAGCAGAAAGATGTCAATAAATACTCAGTTTACTTTTAATGTGGTGCACATTATTTTCTAACAGTTCGCTTATTTCTCTCCAACCGCATATTCTTTCAATTTGCTTTTACAACCCAATTCGTAGGGTCTGATTAACTTTGCTGTTCACGATAAAACTCTGTCAGCTTAATGTTGTCTCCATATTCCACTCCGTACTCCAATATTTTAACCACAATAAATACACACTTATTTACATCTCAACGCTGTTCAACGACGCCTTGCGCCATAGGCTAAGGGATGCTGACATGGGTTGCAGTCTGAAATATACTTGTTATGACCTACTCTACCAGCCCGATCATTTTCTACATTCATTTCAGATTCCGTATATGACAGGGGGCTGTACCCCAGGTGCTTGGATAAAAATTTATTTTTGAGAAAACAATACTTTAAATGGTAGTTTAGAGCGGCAATGGAGAATTACTGAAAGTAATTTTGTGCAAATACACTGAAGAGCGAAAGAAACTGACAGACCCGCCTAATATCGTGTAGGGCCCCCGCGAGCACGCAGAAATGCCGCAGCACAACGTGACATGGACTCGACTAACGTCTGCAGTGGTGCTGTAGGGAACTGACACAATAAATCCTACAGAGCTGTCCATAAATCCGTAAGCGCACGAGGGTTGAAAATCTCTTCTGAACACGTTGCAAGGCATCCCAGATGTGCTCAATAATGTTCATGTCTGGATAGTTTGGTGGCCAGCGGAAGTGTTTAAAGTCAGAAGAGTGTTCCTGGAGCCACTCTGTTGCAATTCTTGACGTGTGGGGTGCCGCATTGTCCTGCTGGAATTGCCCATGTGTGTCGGAATGCACAATGGACATGAATGGATGCAAGTGATGAGACAAGATGCTTACGTACATGTCACCTGTCACAGTAGTATCTTGACGTATAGGGGGTCCCATATCACTCCAACTGCACACGCCCCACGCTATTAAAGAGCCTCCATTAGCTTCAGCCGTCCTCTGCTGACATGCAGAGTCCAAGGATTCATGAGGTTGTCTCCATACCGGTACACGTCCATCCACTCGATACAATTTGAAAAGAGGCTCGTCCGACCAGGCAACATGTTTTCAGCCTTCAACAGTCCAGTGTCGGTGCTGACGGACCCAGGTGTGGCGTAAAGCTTTGTGTCGTCCAGCTACCAAGGGCACAAGAATGGACCTACGGCTTCGAAGGCCATGTTGATGATGTTTCGTTGAACGGTTCGCAAGCTGAGATTTGTTGATGGCCCAGCACTGAAATCTGCAGTAGTTTCCGGAAAGGCTGCACATCTGTCACGTTGAACGATCCTCTTGAGTCTTTGTTGGTCCCGTTCTTGCAGGATCTTTTTCCGGCCGCAGTGATGTCGGAGATTCATGTTTTACCGGCTTCCAGATATTCACGGTACACTCGTGAAATGGTCGGGCGGGAAAATCCCCATTTCATCACTACCTTGGAGATGCTGTGTCCCATCGCTCGTACGCCGACCACGTTCAGACTCACTTAAATCTTGATAACTTGCCTCTGTAGCAGCAGTAACCCATCTAACAACTGCGCCATACACTTGTTGTCTTATATAGGCGTATTCTGCCTGTTTACATCTCTCTGAATACGCATGCCTATACCAGTTTCTTTGGTGCTTAAGTGAAGTTGTGCAGAATCGTGAGACACTGTCAGATAAAGACCGTGACGTGACGTGTGTGGTAGCCATGTGTAGTACGCGGAAACTAACTTTCTTTATAGGCGATCCCGTTTAAGATCTTCAATATCGGAAAAAGTCCTTATCAAATTAGAATGAAGCACAAAAAAAGTTAATATTGTGTCCTTGACGATTCGACAAGTTTGTCCAATGTATGACATCCCGCAGCTACCGGGTCCTCATAGACACCAGTATTCTTAAACCGAGATCATCTATCACTAAGCCTAAAGGAGCTGCTAATTTCTTTGGCGGACGATTCAGCCAGATTATCTTTCGCGCTATGGCACCTGCATACCATATTTAAACAACAGTTATTCTGAACGGGTGATTCGTTGTGATTTACGCCCAGCGCATGTTGACAAATTGAGGAGATGGAAGAAAGTGAGAACAAAGAGGAATGGTCGTCTTGCCATAAGTCGACGACGTTTCTTCGAAACTAGGAAGAGTAATGAAAAGACGTGAAGTTAAAGGCGTCTTTCGTCCGCCAATGAATCTCAGAGCTCCTTTATGCTCACTTAATCGTGACATTGGCTTAACAAGGACCGGTGTCTATAATATTCCCTGTAGCTGCAGGTTGTCATACATTGGACAAAGTTATTGCACCGCGGAGGACAGATGCGTCGAACTTCGACGCACACCTCTGGAGCAGTCATAGAAATCTGCAATGGCTGCGCATTGTCTCAGTACAGCACACAGCATGGAATCAAAAACGCCAGAATTCTGTCGTTAACGTCTTTGCACTGGGACGGTGTTATTAAGGTAGCAGTGGAAATTTGCAGCTCGACTAACCTGCTGAACAGAGACACTGGATACCAACTTAGAACGGATTAGGATCCATCGCTGGTCATGTTAACATCGCAGCGACCAAAAAGAACTGTTGGCAGTACGAGGGTTGACGCTGCAGTAGTGACATAAATAGTCGGATGACAACGGCGAGGATGGGCACAGTCCAGCGCGGACACATGTTTGGAAGTGGCTTAGCTGTCTCTCTCGCTATCGATCGTGATACCTGCGTTATTGGTCACCGAACTTGGCGCGTTCACATCTGTGCAATTTCTTCTCAGATTGGCGTGAATAGGAGGCTTCGGTCACATCCTCAGCAGTGTGTTCGGCGCACATGGAGATCCCGGTCAATTGCGTCGACGAAATATTATAGAGCTTTCACAACGACATCCGAAATGTTTCTCGAGAACCATATTTACAGCTAATTCGTCGGGTGAGCCTCAAGTAACGGCAAGTATCTTTTTGAACTGAGACTAATTAGGACTGATATAAATTATCTACATAAAAGAAATAGTGTCTGAATTGAATTAATTTTATTATTATTAAGCAATCGCGAGTTACAGGCCCCTATAACTATTGGACTCAGAGGAAAATATGGCTGCAGGCATATGGTTTTATGGGACATCCCCTGTGTATCTGATGTAAGGACCGCTTCAATCTTACGATTGGTGAAGCTTAAATAAGCATTTATGAACAGATCGTACATAAAAAAACCAGCTTAGCGCCAGGTGCTTCGCTCGCATATACTGTATAACCGACACAGTTAATTTTTTTCCTTCAGTCGAATTTGTATGTTGTATTGCTCATGTGTAAATCTACACACGGTGCGGACAGTGTATCTAGTATACGCAAACTAAGCAGCAGACAGGGCATTAAAATTTAATAAAGCAATCCTTCATATAATATTTGCACATTATCTAAAATTTAATTAAATTTATGTATTCTTAGCACATCGTGCATGTGTAAATCAGTAATCTATAAACAATGTACCTGGTCGTCTCAAATACATATTCTTGCATCAGCAATGATTAGCCTGCATAGTAATTACAACAAAAATAATTTTAAACAAGGCCTACTGAAAAAATAATGTATTAAAGATGCGTTTCTTTTTCTATTCAATTACACTGAAGAGCCAAAGAAATTGGTACACCTGCCTAATATCGTGTAGGACCCCCACGAGCACGCAGAAGTGCCGTAACACGACGTGGCATGGACTCGACTAATGTCTGAATTATAGCTGGAGGGAACTGACACCATGAATCCTGCAGGGCTGTCCAGAAATCCGTAGGAGTACGAAGGGTGGAGATCTCTTCTGAACATCACGTTGCAGGGCATCGCAGATGTGCTTATTAATGTTCATATCTGGAGAGTATGGTGGCCAGCGGAAGTGGTTAAACTCAGAAGAGTGTTCCTGGAGCCACCCTGTAGCTATTATGGACGTGTGGGGTGTCGTATTGTCGTGCTGGAATTGCCTAAATCCGTCGGAATTCGCAATGGACATGAATTGATGCAGGTGATCAGGCAAGATGCTTACGTACATGTCAGTTGTCAGTCGTATCTAGACGTATCAGGTGGCCCATATCACTCCAACTGCACACACACCACACCGTATTAGAGCCTGCTGACATACAGGGTCCGTCAATTCATGAGGTTGTCTCCATAACCGTACACGTCCATCCACGCGAAACAATTTGAAACGAGACTCGTCCGACCAGGCAACATGTTTCCAGTCAACAGCCCAATGTAGGTGTTGATGGGTGCAGGCGAGGCGTAAACTTCGAGTCATAAACTTCGAGTCGTACAGTCATCAAGGGTACTCGAGTAGGCCTTCGGCTCCGAAAGCCCATATCGATGATGTTTTGTTGAATGGTTCGCACGCTGACACTTGTTAATGGCCCAGCATTGAACTCTGCAGCCCAGCCATTTGCGGAAGGGTTGCACTTCTGTCTCGTTGAACGATTCTCTTGAGTTGTCCTTGGTCCCGTTCTTGCAAGATCTTTTTCCGGCCGCAGTGATGTCGGAGATTGGATGTTTTACCGGATTTCTGAAGTTCACGCTACACTCGTGAAATGGTAGTACGGGAAGATCCCCACTTCATCGCTACCTCGGAGATGCTGTGCCTCATGGCTTGTGCGCCGACTACAATACCACGTTCAAACTCACTTAAATCTTAATAACCTGCCGTTGTAGCGGCAGTAACGAATCCAACAACTGCGCCAGACACTTGTTGTCTTATATAGGCATTGTCGACGGCAGCGCCGTATTCTGCCTGTTTGGATATCTCTGTATTTGAATAGGCATGCCTACACCAGTTTCTTTGGCGCTTCAGTGTAGTTTTTGGCTGTATTGGCTCTGCCTATATATGACACATTAGGGAATAAAATACGCATGGTGTATCTATATGTTCACTGATGTCAAATCAAAACATGACTCCGTTTATATCAATCACTCATCTTTCATCTACATCTACATGGATACTCTGCAAATCACGTTTAAGTGCTTGGCAGAGGTTCATCGAACCACCTTCACAATTCTCTATTATTCCATTCTCGTATAGCGCGCGGAAAGAATAATACCTATATCGTTCCGTACGAGCTCTGATTTCCCTTATTTTATCGTGGTGATCGTTCCGCCCCATGTATGTCGGTGTGAACAAAATATTTTCGCAGTCGGAGGAGAAAGTTGGTGATTGGAATTTCGTGAGAACATTCCTTCGCAACGAAAATGCCCTTCTTTTAATGATTTCCATCCCAAATCCTGCATCATTTCTGTGACACTCTCTCCCATATTTCGCGATAATACAAAACGTGCTGCCTTTCTTTGAACTTTTTCGATGCACTCCCTCAGTCCTACCTGGTAAGGATCCCACACCACGCAGCAGTATTCTGAAAGAGGACGGACAAGCGTAGTATAGGCAGTGTCCTCAGTAGGTCTGTTACATTTTCTAAGTGTCCTGCCAATAAAACGCAGTCTTTGGTTAGCCTTCCCCACAACATTTTCTATCTGTTCTTTCCAATTTAAGTTGTTCGTAATTGTAATACCTAGGTATTTAGTTGAATTTACGGCTTTTAGATTAGACTGATTTATCGCGTAACCGAAGTTTAACGGGTTCCTTTTAGCACTAATGTGGATGACCTCACACTTTTCGTTACTTAGGGTCAAATGCCACTTTTCGCACCATTCAGATATCTTTTCTAAATCGTTTTGCAGTCATCTTCTGATGACTCTATTTCGAAAGTTCATTGGCTGCAACTGTTTACCCCCTCTAGAACATATCGTGCCTGATACCGTTAAATATGCAAATAGCAAGGCGAGTTTCGAATAATGTGTTACAGACTCGGGAATAAGCTTGTGTATACTGTGAAAACCTTAAATGGAAATAACCAGTTGCACTCTACTTTAATACTATTAATCACGAGTGCAGTTCGTGAACTAAATCCTGCACCGGGCAACACTTTCGATATATGGACGACAATAGAGGCAGCATGCGTTAATATTTTTGAAGCGGACTTCCTACGACTTATTGAGTCCATGTCACGTCGAGTTCTTGTGCTACGCCAGCCGTAAAGGGGTGAGACACGGTTTTAGGAGGTATCCCTCGACTTATGTCACCTCAGTGTATGTTATGGTTGCAAGGCCGATGCACAAGCGTAAATCTTGCAATGACCGTTACGACGGTACTGGGCACTACTAACTACGGACTGAATAATTAGCTCGAGCCCCCACGTGCTGTGGCACGAAAATGGATATATTTGTTACACTCAACATTCAGCTCGGCCCAGAGATGTGGCTCGACTCAATGTTTGGCTACATTTATAAACTAAATTTTCAATAAAAAAAAAGTAGTTTATTTCTATTTTTCCACGAAAGTCTTCAGTATATTGACTGAACACTTAAAATGCAGTCTGAGGGGCTTTTACGTTAGGGCGGCCGTTAATCATTGATTCTACAACACTTCACTGTAAAATTCATATGTCGCGATCACGGCACTCGACAGTCTGTTCACAGATCACGAAATACACTGATGTCTGCTGTCCTACACCACCATATTGCGCTCAACTTGATCGTTTTCGAACGTCGCTATATAAATAGGTGTCCGGCTACGAACCCACTACTACCCCCAGATGGGCGGCACGGCCGGCTCTTAGCGTCGTTCAAAACCAACCCTCCTGTCATCAAAGATGGCCGCCCTATGCACCCTCGAAACGACTGCCTAACTCACAACAATATTTGACGAAAACAATTACGAATATTCTAAAACTAAACACAAAAACACATATGATACACTGAAAAATATGGAAAATTTCCGGGCAATAACAATTTAAGTTCCGATTTTCTGTATCTACCGCCGTTTATCCACAAATAATGTTCTTGTGGCGTGATATTGCGTTTCCCGGATTTTTTATACTGAACACAATAAACAAATAAAAATACCTATTTAATTACTCATGTACCTCTTTAAACTTTAGAATGCTGCCGCTAGTTTCGTCTCTTTAAATTTATTTATCACCAAAAACACAGTTTCTCTCAGTCGAATCCCATATTCCGACCTCTCATTCAAAAATGGTACATATTCAGCTAAATCGGCTATGATTTCTCGATGCAGCTCTACCAGCCGCATCCGTAAACACTTTGTTCATATTAATCGGCCAAAGCAATGCCGAGATAATAGCTTTTGAACTTTCATAAATTTACAATTTTTAAGACAACAATGGCTTTTAAACTACTATGTATTTTTGTGGAGCGTCAAGATAATTTAGTTTTACACATTCCTCTGTCCATGAGCGCCAACTCGGACCTCCACGTCACTCTTAGTTCTGTTTTTGTCAATTTTTCTCTGGCATACAAATTTCTCCAAGCGCGCAAACACGGCCATATGCGCCCCTGCCAAGCATCCGATCGGGTTTTTCCAAGGCCACGTAAAAGCTAGCCGCTCGCCACGGCCGTAGCAACCGCCAGCCACTTGCTCTGCGGCGGGAAACTGCTGCTCTAAACTCTCGCCACAGCTTGTACGCTCACACCGTGTTCCATGTTGGGTTTAAGATGGCCGTGTTCCAAGCTGCAGTCTTGGTTAAGATCGTTACAGCAATTTTGATCTCAATCGCTTCTTTTATGATGCTATCCCAGAAAAGATTTGTCTTTTTAATACTAGATGTTTTGTCGAATCTCATTCGGTCTCTGTTTTCCAGAGCATGCACTACTACTGCTGAACACTATGGTCGGGAACATGTATCATTTTCATTACGGCGCTATTCAATAGTACGCCCGGTGTGGTCAGAACAACACCTACATAGTAAGGAGCATATTCTTAGTGTTCTGAGGCTTTCAAGAAAAGAGGGCCCTTTACTGATTAAAGAAAGGCAGCCAGAGCGAAGAGCGAAGAACGAAGAACCCTTGGGACTGAGGTCAATACATAAAATGTAATAAAGAAAGCCCATATTACAGCTTTAACAGAATGAATGGGGTATTTCAGGCATAGGCAGGAGAACATACGAACTTTTCCCTAACATCAAGCAGAGACTAAAAATGAGATTTATTAACCCATCCAGTGGCCTGATGCATTATCTGGTTGGCCATGGCCCGTATGCTACGTTTCTATACAAAGTCAAAAGTCAGATGAATGATAACTGAGCTTGCGTCAGTGTGGACACACGTGAACACTCATTGTGGGACAGCGCGCTCTACAAACAGGCGGCAGGTAATGGCCTTCAAGCATTAAGGATGCTGTGTCCCAAAGCGGCACAAAAGAGCGAATCGACCTGGCACATTTTCGACGATGCTGCACTCTCAGTATCCAGGGAGGGCAAGGGAGACTTCGCTAGACATACTACCACACTTCAGGATGCTGCCATCCCGGCTAGACAACATACTCTGCAGACGCAGAAAAGACAACTGAGGTCGGCGACCACCGAATGTAATAGTTTTACAAGAACGTACATTCCGTTGGTGCAAGTGATCATGGAAGTTTGGACTACAAGACGTAACGGTGTCCACAATATTTTTCTACCCTCACCTTTTACTTATCGTTTATGGTCTCCTCCACAACTGATTCACCGCTCCCAACGCCGTGTCCACTTCCGGAAGCAGTCTTGGTACGGCTCTTGCTGAATCGCGCCAAGCGCCATCTACGAATTTTATTTCATCTCGTTTATCGTTGCAAATCTTCGTCCTTTCAATGGGACTTCCAACTCCGGAAATAAAAAAAGTTCGGTGGGGCTAGGCCTCAAGAGTATGGATGGTAAGGCAGCCCAGTCATTTCGTTTTTTTGTGCAATAGTCACGCACCAATAGTGCTGAATGGGCGGGTGAGTTATCGTGATGCAAGGGCTATGAGTTGTCTCTCTATATTTCAGGCAGTTTCTTTCCCACATTTCCTCGCAGACGACGCAACACGTCCCGATAGTACCATCGATTAACAGTTTATCCCTGTGGCCGGAATTCAGGGTGAAGCAATTCTTCAAAGTCAAAGGAAACTATGAGCATGACTTTGACATTTGACCTGACCGACTAGCTTTCTTTGGTCTTGGAGAACCTTTCCCGACCCACTGTGAAGGTTGAACCTTGGTCTCAACATCATAACCGTTGAATCACGTCTCATTACCAGTTATGATTCTTTTATAGAACATTTCGTTCTCATTTGCGCTATCCAAAAGCTCTTAATGGATTGCGAGGCGTAGGTCTCTCTGGTCTTGACTCATGAGTCGTGGGACGAACTTGGCAACAGGATGCATTCCAATATGCTGTGGCGGGATTCGTGACATGATGAAACTGAAATGTTAAGTTCTTCTCCGATCTCTCGGACAGTCAGTCTTCGATTGGCACGCACAGTTTCGTTGACGTTCCTGACATGAGCGTCGTCGGTGGACGTCGAAGAACGTAGTGAACGAGGGTCATCCTTAACTTCCATCCGGTCATTTTTAAACTATGTGAATCATTAGAAACACCGTGAGAGGCACCCACATGACTTGCTCATACTGTGGCATAAAACAGTCAGGCCTGCAAGATGAGTGGTCTGCCAAGCGAGTGGACTCATTCTTATTTATCGAGTAACATGAACTCTAGTACTCACAATTAAGTTACAAGTTATTCTCCTGTTTGAATATTACGCAACGGAAACGCACGTCTGACTATTAGTAATTTACAGAACTCTGACTGTTCACTACGCACTGGCAATACCACATTTTCTTTCTTATTTAACGGCTTTGATCAACATGTGGCCATCGCACTGAATATGAATGGCGCACACATTATAAATTCTGGATATCATGACAACATACAATTCGAAGGAAAAGGCCACCAATCTTTTTCTTTTCACTATCTTATTTATTCCGATAAATTCTATAACCTAAACACACAAATTCTATAACCTACAACAATAACACATGAGAAATTCCGCCCAGTGGGCATGGCTTTACATTGGTGATTCTCTATCTTATGGTCTCGTAATTATTTAACGCTACAGTGCACTTTCTGGATAGGATGGTGGATCTTTTGCTATATCTCACACTTCGACTCTCACAACCATCATCACGAAACTTTCCTCCAGACCGAGCAGTACAAAAGGAACATGCATAACCCACTACCCCTGAAACAACCTTGCTACTCTCCCATGCAAACCACACATACTTAACTTACATGACATACACCACACTGCAACATGGAATACAACACAAGGAATAGTCACAACATTATCACTTTCAGCTTTCCCACTTCAATTAGTATTCATCCCAGTTTCACACGACACTGCCCCACTTCGTAACTTTTCTTTCCTACTACGAACTCTGGAGGATATATGCACGTCTTTCTGTGCAATGCAAGCCAAGTGGCGTTGCTGGATAGACGGCTCACTCACCTTGCTTCTCTCTCAGAGTATTATAGTTTGAATCAAGCGTCACACGGAAACATAACATGCAAAGTAATATTAAGAACATATTCATCACACACGCGAGTCCTCAACTGATACCATGGACGAGAACTTCTCTTTATCCTTTGTCTCATACACAGATTGAGACTCACAAAGTACTCACCACGTGGAAGTACTCGTCTCTAATTTCAAGTCCTGCACACGCCATTTCTTAAATATTTCCAACTTATAGTACACACGCTAGTAATTCAGCTTAACTTAAGAACTCGGAAGTATTTCAACTTATTGCTATACGTGGTTTCATTGTGACCATTGGTCACTTCCAAAGATTACTACGATCCCCTTAATATTACCTGCCTGACATTTAATTCTCCCCACAAAAGTTCCTGAAATAGAGAAATTATTATTCCAAACTACTCTTAAGTATTTCACATGCATACCATGTCTCCACTCTTTTGTCTTTACGGAGCACACCTAAGACAGGTCTTACCAACAATAGATCCAGCGGCAGAGTGCTGAAACATGGACATTCTTCAGGTCCTCTCGCACCTCTGCCGAAGTGGGGGAGCACCTTGCTACTGTATTGGTCAGCCACATTTCAGGCGCTCAAAGCTCCGGTAAATTTCATCTCTTTGGTTCCACCAAAGGTGACCAAAAGATCGTCTCAAAGATGATCATATATTCACATTCACTATCTGCGGTTAGCAGACGACCATACATTCATTCATTTCACAGATCTCACCAAACTGGATGTAGAGATTTATGCTGTGGGAGTGCACATGTGATCAATTAAATAAATAAATTGTCATTCTTTCCCACACTGGTATCTGGCTTCGCTGTATTAATTGAAATTGAGTTATTTTTACAAAAAATATGTTGTTCTGACAAGAATAATGAAGTATGTTGTACCTATTTTCAATGTCGGGCGGTACTGTACCCTTTCAACCGAGCACGGCTTAAGCATTCATCGCCGTATACTATTGGCATCATCTGGTATGTCCCTGTAAAGGTTTCCTTGAGTTTAATGCAGACGCGCTGTTCCTCTAATTCTACCATCTCAAAATTCTCAAACCGTGCGACACAACGTTCTACTCAGTACAGCACTGAGCAATAATTAACGGACAAACAATACTGAAAATTCCGATAGTTGCACTATAAACGCAGACGTGTACGGATGCCAACTGCATTTCGCTCCAATACACCATCGGCGCGAAATTATGAATGTTCCGAGATCCCACGCCCGGGTTCCCGGGTTCGATTCCCGGCGGGGTCAGGGATTTTCTCAGCCTCGTGATGACTGGATGTTGTGTGATGTCCTTAGGTTAGTTAGGCTTAAGTAGTTCTAAGTTCTGGGGGACTGATGACCATAGATGTTAAGTCCCATAGTGCTCAGAGCCATTTGAACCTTTTGTTCCGAGATTTTTTGAACAGATCTCGTATTATCAGGGTGGAATAATAACGTTGCGGGTTATTCCTCTGTACAGATTCATGATTAGAAAATCATTGGCTTGGTAGTCGCTTCACGGTAGCTACGTGGATAAGTCTATTTGGGCCTGTAGATCGGTCTCATATCAGAGTTTATCATGATAAGTATTTCCTAAAGTCGGACTTTAATTCTAAGCATCCATTTCGGTTTCTTGTTGTACACATTTACTGTGTACTTAACGCAAAATAAATTAACTGATGGCCGATGAGTTCCTTTCAGGCATGAGCTCAGGATGTTGTTGTCTCATTCCCTTCTTTCTGAGAATGTAAATTCATTTCGTACTGAAATATTTGGACGAAATATGTACGATGATGTATTAGCATCGTTTCTGTATCCTATGCTCCACGTGGCCGTAACTTACAAGTTTTCCAAACAGACAAAAACTAGAGACTTAAAATGTAAACGGACCCCTTTAACGATGCATTTCTTTTTCTAGTTTCAACACAAAAACTCCTACAGACATACCTTTTTGATTTGAATTTTTTTACGATTCCACACTTCTTGTTTACTATCAGAATTCCTCCTTGTACAAATAAGGGCTTTTCCGCTGTGTGTCTGTATGATTTATTTCAAGTGGAGATGTAGACGATTATATTTCTTTTAGGCGAGAGTATTTTACCTTGAGAAGAGTGCACCTACGAACGGAAGCACTTTTTGAGGATTTTGTGCAGTTTTGTTGTTGAGACATAATGATTTATTTTGTGCAGGGTCTGTAAATATTTGAAAATCTCAGATTTAAGTGTTGTATACACTGAGGTGACGAAAGTCGTGGGATAGCGAAATACGCATATACAGGGTGTTACGAAAAGGTACAGCCAAACTTTCAGGAAACATTACTCACACACAAATAAAGAAAAGATGTTATGTGGACATGTGTCCGGAAACGCTTAGTTTCCATGTTAGAGCTCATTTTAGTTTCGTTCTTACACCTACGCTCAATGGAGCACGTTATCATGATTTCTTACGGGATACTCTACCTGTGCTGCTAGAACATGTGCCTTTTCAAGTACGTCACATCATGTGGTTCTTGCACGATGGAGCTCCTGCACATTTCAGTCGATGTGTTCGTACGCTTCTCAACAACAGATTCGGTGAGCGATGGATTGGTAGAGGCGGACCAATTCCATGGCCTCCACGCTCTCCTGACCTCAACCCTCTTGACTTTCATTTATGGGGGCATTTGAAAGCTCTTGTCTACGCAAGCCCGGTGCCAAATGTAGAGACTCTTCGTGCTCGTATTGTGGACGGCTGTGATACAACACGCCATTCTCCAGGGCTGCATCAGCGCGTCAGGGATTCCATGCGACGGAGGGTGGATGCATGTTTCCTCGCTAACGGAGGACATTTTGAACATTTCCTGTAACAAAGTGTTTGAAGTCACGCTGGTACGTTCTGTTGCTGTGTGTTTCCATTCCACGATTAATGTGATTTGAAGAGAAGTAATAAAATTAGCTCTAACGTGGAAGGTAAGCGTTTCCGGACACATGTCCACATAACATATTTTCTTTCTTTGTGTGTGAGGAATGCTTCCTGAAAGTTTGGCCGTACCTTTTTGTAACACCCTGTATAGATGACAGTAGCATCATGTACAAAGACATAAAAGAGTAGTGCATTGTCGGAGGTGTAATTTGTACTCAAGTGACTTACTTGAAAAGGTTTCCGACGTGATTGAAGCCGCACGACGGAAATTAACGCACTTTGAACGCGGGATGGTAGTTTGAGCTAGGCGCATGGGGCATTCAGTTCGGAAATCGTCAGGGAGATCTACATGGTCAAAAGTCTGCCGAAACCACCAGATTTCAGGCGTTACCTCTGACCACAGGCCACGCAGTGGCTGACGGCCTTCACTTAACGACCGAGAGCAGCGGCATCTGCTTAGAGTTGTCAGTGCCAACAGATGAGCAGCACTCTGTGAAATAAACGCAGATGTCAATGTGGGAGTTCTAGGCGCTTCAGTCCGGAACCATGCGGCTGCTACGGTCGCAGGTTCGAATCCTGCCTCAGGCATGGATGTGTGTGTGATGTCCTCAGGTTAGTTAGGTTTAAGTAGTTCCAAGTCTAGGGGACTGATGACCTCAGATGTTAAGCTCTATAGTGCTTAATGCCATTTGAAACATCAGTGTGGGACGCACGACGAATGCATCCGTTAAGACAGTGCGGCGAAATCTGGCGTTAATGGGCTATGTCAGCAGGCGATCTATGCTAGTGCCTTTGCTAACAGTGCGACATCGCCTGCAGCGCCACTGCTTGGCTTCTGACCGCCTCCTAGACAACTGGATCCTAGGCAATTGGACAACACTGATATGGTCAGGTGAGTCCGATTTCAGTTGTCAGAGCTGATGGTAGGATTCAAGTGCGGCTCATGCCCACGAAGCCATGGATCCAATTTGTCAACAAGGCGCTGGGCAAGCCGATGGTGGCTCCATAAAGGTATGGTTTATGTTTACATGGAATGGACTGCGACCTAGTTATGTTCCATTACGTAGAGACGAGTTGCAGCCATTCACGGACTTCGCGTTCCCGAAAAACAACGGAATTTTTATGGGTGAGCTTGCGCCATGTCACTGCGCCACAACTGTTCGCGATTGGTTTGAAGAACTTTCTGGATGACTTGAGCAAATAATTTGGCCACTCGACATGAATCCCATAGAACATTTGTTGGACATAATCGAGAGGTCAGTCCGTGGACAAAATTGTACATCGTAACACCTTCGCAATTATGGATGGCTGTGACGGCAGCGTGATTCAATATTCATGCAGTGGACTTCCGACGACTCGCTGAGTCCATACCACGTCGTGATGCTGCACTAGGAGGGCAAACGGACGTCCGACACGATATTTTTAATTCTTAAACTAAAAAATTTTACGGTGAACATAATTCTATATATTTTTAATACTGGTTGTATAATGTGTGCACAGTAAGCCATATTTCCTCGGTCGTGCATCATCCTGGATGTTGAAAGGACGAATGTGTTATACAACATATGACATCTGCAGATGTTGAAACGGACGAATGTGTTATACAACATATGACATCTGCAGATTAACTCACTTTCTTTACTGTCTTAACATTTCATCTCTTTCGAAAATGAACACTTGTGTTGGTTTCCTTAGCTTCTGTTTCAAAATGTATTTAACTTATAAATTGTTTTTGACAATACTTTTCATTAATTTCATTACACTTACTGATTGTTGGTGTGCAGATAGACTATTAAATACAGTGCGGATAAGGTTTTCTCGACTACAACACCTTTAAATTTAAAAAGAATACTTATTCATAGGCAAATGACCATGCTGTGAGGGCTATTCGTTCATTAATTCCGCTCGGTCTCGAAATGAAAACCGCAGTGAAAATGTGATGAAGCTTTCCACAGGTGTTAGGCACAATCTCTAGCAAGCCTGTTGGTCGCTCTTTTCAGCTGTGAGCGCACAGTGAGCACGTAAAGATGCCTAAAACATTGTGTCTCCCGCCAAGTGTGAGTGCCTACTGAGAGATTTCGCTCGACTGCATGCAGCCCACTTAACGTAACTGTTATACATTTTCTTGTTTATGACAATTCTCATCAATGAAGACGATTCCTGCAGCTTTTTCGATGGGAAATGTTTGATCACCCACCATACAGCCCGGACTCGACTCCCTCTGATTTTCATCTTGCTCGCATGAACCGCTGGCTATGAAGACAACATTTTGGCGCAGACAAGGATCTGCAGATCAGCGTAGAGAATTGGAGGAAAGCACAGTTAGATGCCTTCTATGAAGACGATATTGCAAAGTTCGTACAGCATTAAGATAAATGGAGCAGCGTCTGTGCGGAGAGGTAGATGGAAGATGTAGCTAACTGTTCCAAATAAAACATTTTTGATTTTCACTGTGATCTGCATTTCGCTAAAGATCGTACCGAGGTAAACAAATAGTCCTCATATCTTGGAACATTTCTTCTCATTCTGAAAAACGTTACTTTTTCGTAGTAATTTATGTAATTTCCGAAAAAGACTGCAACACACAAAAAGTGAATGCCATAATTTATAAAAGGAGTAAGAAAATATATAAAACTTCTTTTACAGAGCTGGCTGGAGACGAAACACTGAAACGTGTTCCAAGGTGCGACACTCTCCCCTGCTGTTACACAGCATAGCACATCTTCCGTTGCGTAGTTAACACTACCCTCTGTGTGATTTAGGGCGACAGAACATATATTCAGTTCCTCAACAGTCCAAGATAGAATCAGTATTGATTAAAGACTTGGATTAGCTTCCTAAGATTCAATCTCTCAACTGAAACCGATACGCCGTTTCCAAAAACATCGGAGCAACGTTTGGGGGAATATGCGTCAAACGGAGCCGTTGTACGGCGGTATTGGTTGGACAAAGATGCCAGGGACTGCGTTTGCATTGCGCAATAAACGCCATGTATTTAAGATGGGCAGTATATTGTTTATAATTTCTGTTTCTTTTGCTTTCTATTACTGTCATCTAACTCTTTCCATACAGGAATTACTAGACAGTAAGCTTCTTGATATTTTACTTTTGTGTATAAGTTTATTTCGGCTTTGTTATCTTCATCAGTATATATGCAAACGATAGCATTTATTTATATTTCACGTCCTATATAAAAATGATTTTTTTTTTTTTTTTTTTTTTTTTTACATTGGGTATTACACTCACGTTCTGACGTTGCAGACGGAAATATGACAACTTTTGAAATGTACAGAAAACAAACCACTACAGATACAATAATTAATCATACACCTTCACATCCAAAATATAACAAATATATGTTCTTTCATTCCATGTTAACAGAATCTTAAATCTGCCATACATAAAGAAATATCTACGCTATAATATGTCGCATGCAAGAAACAATTTTGCTGTAATATAGTTCTGCCGCTACACAACAGAAACATACCCTAAACAATACCCCACTAATCACAGAATAACAGTAACGAGAAAAACTAATTAAAAACAGAAAACTTTCTACATACCAACATACTACACGGAAAAACTATCCGATAAAATAAACACCCTACTAAACAATATAAGCGTGAGATTAGCCTTCAAAACAATGTTAGCACAAAACTTCGTTCAGGAAAAGCCACTCTCTGGAAACACTTAAACTCTGGAATTTACAAAAGTAAGTGCAATAACTGCACAAAATTTTATGTGAGACTGACGGGAGGAATCCCATAGTCAGTTCCAGAGAACACGCAAGAGAAACAAATAACAAACAATCCACCTTTTTTATACATCTCATAGATGAAAACACGTTGACAACATTAAAAACACACTACAAATCCTGCAAACAATTCCAAAAGGTTAACTCATGAATATTTTGGAGGAATTGGAAATATACATGCACCCCTGAAATTATTCTGACTGTACGTATACTAAGTGAACAAACCGGTTTCAGGCACATGCAGTTTAAAAACAGTTATTGGAATTTTATATTTTGATAACGGATAACCAAAACAGCAGAAATTAGAGACATATCAATAACTGTTCCATAGATACACGACCCGTAACAAGATAAATATCTTGGAGACACATCAATAACAGTCTGATAAATACACGACCCGCAACAATATAAATATCTTTGTATAAGCACCTAGCTGTTAAACTTGAATTTTTATGACCGCCAAAATAGTAAAAAACCTATCATAATGTACGTGCAACATCAAATCATCTATCAACTTTAAAACGTTACTGAAAAAATATTACCTCCACCAATTCCGGACAGTAGTAACAGTTTACTCATGTTGACATATGTCCGTCTACAACGTCAGGACGTTGAGTACAATATCCAATGTAAAAAAAAAGAAACTTTATAAATTATATTATTTTTTATTTTATTATTCTGATTTTTTCCTCATTACAGAGGCTTATCTGCAACATAACAATTTACTCGGAAATTACAATGCAAAGAATAAACGTTCTTAAACTATATTTTCAAAATATTCCTCCAGGTGTTTCGATCTTGTGTGTCCTCTTCCTCTGCGCCCATTCTCCTCATTGTGTGCTGCACATTCTGGAGCCAGGTGGTCATAGGCCGTCCTCTTCTTCTTCTTCTCCCCTCCGGTTCCCACTCCAGTATCAGTTTTGGTATTCTGGTTTTGTCCATTCATCGTACATGCCCGTACCACTGTAATTTCTTCCTATCCACTACGTCATATATTCTTTCTTTTATTTCCATTCTCCTTATTATTTCGGTGTTCCTTATCTTTTCTTTCCTGGAGATTCTTGCTGATCTTCTCCAGAAATCCATCTCTAGAGCTTGTAATTTTTTAATGTGCTTCATGTTAATTGTCCAGGTCTCCGTTCCATACAGAACCACACTCTCTAATATGAGTTTGTATACTAATTTTTTAGTTCTGCTCATTACATTCCTGAGTTAAGTATCCTAATGACCTTCCGTCCACTACTAATTCTTTTATTGATTTCTGACTCTGATTTTCCTTCTATTTCTGAAGTGGATCCCAAATAACAGAAAGTGTTTATCTTTCTGATTTTCTTTCCTTCAATGTACAGCTCAGCTGAATCATTAGTCAAGTATTCTGTTTTTTGGTAATTAATCTTCAAACCCCAAGTTTTGTATGCTACTGCTAGTTGATTGCACATATAGTTAGCACCCATTATGTAAAATATAACAAAATGCGGTTGTACTGATGAAGACAATGAAGCCGAAATGAGCTTATATACAAAAATAAAATACCAAGCAACGTACTGCCTAGTAATACTCTGCGTAGTGTCCTACTGTCGCATAATACATGCTGCAGATCCCATAATAATGAAAATCTTTCCATGCGTCTTGTTTAATCATCTCCATTGCATTCCCACAAAAAGCTAGGCTAAGCAAAATTCACCGCCCTAAGGACGAGGGCTAAACTGTGCCTTACGGAACTTCCAGAACACGAGATGGGCTCCTCAGGCTCATGCTGGCCCGGAGTAAAAATTACGGCCTTCCGGAAAGCTCGACGCTGAGGAGCGCCTAAGCTTCTGGCAGACGGCAGCAGTCCGCCACGTCCAGGGCGATACGGACACGCCGGTACACGATGAATGGCTACGCTGTGCGCCCAGTGCCTTCTCTCTTCGTTTTCAAATGCAAATTCTTTGTTTATTAGCCAGAAGGCGAGCGCGTACTGAATAAAATTCTGAGTCGTTTGGCTCACTGTACGCGAGACGTTTCCAAGGATATGTTTCAGCTCTTTCTTTTGTTTCTGTTTTGTTTACGAGCCAGAAGACGAGCGCATAGTTAATAAAATCCTGAGTCATTTGGCTCCCTGTACGGAGAGGATTCTAAGGATATGCTTCAGATCTTTCTTTCGTTCTTGTTCCGCTCCCTCCCTCCCCCCCCCCCCCCTCTCTCTCTCTCTCTCTCTCTCTCTCTCTCTCTCTTCTCTCTCTCTCTCTCTCTCTTTCTCTCTCTCTCTCTGGGCTGCCTGCAGTTCAGATGGTGTTAGATTGTGCAAACCTCTTAAAAGTGAACCTGTGTTTTAGACGTATAAGATTATCCTGAGTTTCTGTCGGTATCTACACTTCTTGTGATGATACGGTACCGGTAAATTCATTTTGTAATTTTGTGTCATGGGCTATCTGTTTGGCCAATTAGATTTTCTTTAAACTAAATTTCATTCAGATAACGAATACGTGTGTGATTCTGTCACATACAAATCAGATATGAATCAGTTGTTTTTTCATTTTGTGAAGTATTAATTAGTTTAAGAAATTACTCATTTTGTAGTACGATGTATATAATCTGGACGACTACAATGATCATGTTCAAAAGGAAACGAGAAATGTACAAAGCAACTGTTTTAAAAATATTTAATTTCCATCAGTGATAAGTATGTTGTTGTTGTGGTCTTAGTCCTGAGACTGGTTTGATGCAGCTCTCCATGCTACTCTATCCTGTGAAAGCTTCTTCACCTCCCAGTACTTACTGCAACCTACATCCTTCTGAATTTGCTTAGTGTATTCATCTCTTGGTCTCCCTCTACGATTTTTACCCTCCACGCTGCCCTCCAATGTTGAATTTGTGATCCCAAGATGCCTCAGAAAATGTCCTACCAACCGGTGCCTTCTTCTTGTCAAGTTGTGCCACAAACTCCTCTTCTCCCGAATTCTGTTCAACACCTCCTCATTAGGTATGTAATCTACCCATCTAATATTCAGCATTCTTCTGTAGCACCACATTTCGAAAGCTTCTAATCTCTTCTTGTCCAAACTATTTATCGTCCACGTTTCACTTCCATACAAATACTCTCAGAAACGACTTCCTGATACTTAAATCTATACTCGATGTTAACAAATTTCTCTTCATCAGAAACGCTTTCATTGCCATTCCCAGTCTACATTTTATATCCTCTCTACTTCGACCATCATCTGTAATTTTGCTCCCCAAATAGCAAAACTCCTTTACTACTTTAAATGTCTTATTTCCTAATCTAATTCCCTCAGCATCACCCGACTTAATTCGACTACATTCCATTATCCTCGTTTTGCTTTTGTTGATGTTCATCTTATATCCTCCTTTCAAGACACTGTCCATTCCGTTCAACTGCTCTTCCAAGTCCTTTGCTGTCTCTGACAGAATTACAATGTTTTTATTTCTTCTCTATGGATTTTAACTCCGAATTTTTCTTTTATTTCCTTTACTGTTTGCTCAATATACAGATTGCACAACATCGGGGAGAGGCTACAACCCTGTCTCACTCCCTTCCCAACCACTGCTTCCCTTTCATACCCCTCGACTCTTATAACTGGCATCTGATTTCTGCACAAACTGTAAATAGCCTTCCACTCCCTATATTTTACCCCTGCCACCTTTAAAATTTGAAAGAGAGTATTGCAGTCAACATTGTCAAAAGCTTTCTCTAAGTCTACAAATGGTAGAAACGTAGGTTTGCCTTTCCTTAATCTTTCTTCTAAGATAAGTCGTAAGGTCAGTATTGCCTCACGTGTTCCAACATTTGTACGGAATCCAAACTGATCTTCCCCGAGGTCGGCTTCTACCAGTTTTTCCATTCGTCTGTAAAGAATTCGCGTTAGTATTTTGCAGCTGTGACTTATTAAATTGATAGTTCGGTAGTTTTCACATCTGTCAACACCTGTTTTCTTTGGGATTGGAACTATTATATTCTTCTTGACGTCTGAGGGTATTTCGCCTGTCACATCCAAATCAGACATGAATCAGTTGTTTTTTCATTTTGTGAAGTATTGATTCTGGACGGCTGCAATAATCACATTCAAAAGGAAACGAGATATGTACAATGACACTGTTTTAAAAATATTTAATTTCCATTTGTGATAAATGTATCCTTATCCAACGTGGCATCTTTGGCAATACTATGTCTCTTGCAAGTTCAGGTTCGTGTATAGCTTCAGTAGGAGAAAGAAAATGGAATTTCTAGCTGGAGCTAAGGTACCTACAAATATAAGTAAATAAATAATACAAATGTTGCAAATGTAAAGATCATAAATAATCAAGTGAGTTGAAACTGAATATTTTAAGCCCTTATGTTGTGTACAAAAATTACCAAAGGAACAAGAACAATAATGAAATATACCTAACACTTCACTACTAAAAATTTCGGTTGTACTACGTGTTGTCAAATACTTTTTTTAGGATTCCGTAGCTCAATCGGTAGAAACGGAACCTTTAAAGGATCGCTTTGTTGTCCATATGTCTATCCGTCTGACCTTTTATCTTGAGTAACGGGTGGAAGTATTAAGTTAAATTAATGTCAAACATCATGGTCCACCATCTCTCGGCGGTGTAAAAAATTAAGCTTGTAAGTCAGTGCAATCAAAAGATACGACCTTTTATGTCACTTATTTTGATAGTCGGAAACTCATTCATCAAAACCTACAAATGGACTATCCACACACACGATTAAATTCGTACTGAACCTTCAAAGTAGTTTACAGAAGGCATATATAAGTAGTACTAGGACAGCAAACTGAATTTATATAATTTTTCAATACTTATCATATATTTACCTTTAATTTGTAAAAGATCTAAGTGTTCCTAACATTAGAGTCAAACAAATAAGGTAATTTTACTGCATGTTCATATAACTTACATCTAGAACATGTTTGTCTTCTATGACTATTAAATGAGTCTCATAATTGTGTTTTAACTTTAAATCCAGCCTTTATTAACTCTCCTTTGTAATCTGTAATTTTGACTGTGGTGTGACCGCCAAACACCACACTTGCTAGGTGGTAACCTTTTTCTCGGCCGCGGTCCGTTAGTATACGTCGGACCCGCGTGTCGCCACTATCAGTGATTGCAGACCGAGCGCCGCCACACAGCAGGTCTAGTCTAGAAAGACTCCCTAGCACTCGCCCCAGTTGTACAGCCGACTTTGCTAGCGATGGTTCACTGTCTACACACGCTCTCATTTGCAGAGACGACAGTTTAGCATAACTTTGAGCTACGTCATTTGCTACGACCTAGCAAGGCGCCATATTCAGTTACTATAATTACTACCTTCAAGAATGTATTCTGAACAGATAATATTGTGAATCATGTACCGTCAACAGCGACGTTCTTCATTAATGGATTAAAGTTACGTATCAAACTAACTACGTCCATTTTCTGAATTCTCATTCGTTGTCATGTTCCAGTCCTCATGTCAATATAGTTCTTCCCTCCTCACGCCAGCCTGCGTGAGCTAAAACGCGTGCATTTCAGCCTCCACTCGTAACACGGTGTTGGCTCTTCTGCTAACACAAAATTAACAACCTTAACATTATCAACAAATATTTCTGTAATTGTGTACGTTTTATAATCTTTCTTCTCCATCTCTGTAATTCATATGTCGAATATTTGTTGGAGGATTATTTTCTCTAGATTTTCTTTAAGTAACCCGATCAGAATCATACCATTACTGGTTTAGTATTATTTGCAAGAAATTTCGATTGTAGAAGTAGTTGAAATTTTTGTTTCTACAACTTCCTTTTATTTAAGGAGATAAAACTGGAAGGAACGTAAAATATTAAAGTTGTTAAAATAAGAGGAAAATGGCGTGAAATTATGAAAACGGGAAACAGTTTTAACTGGGACAGCTGAAAGTATTGTGATGTGATTTCTTTGTGTAAATAAGATCAGTAAGAAGTATAAGGATACTGGCTTTGAGATTGTTGAAACCAATCTTGGGAACAAAGCTGAAAGTTATTAATTTAACTTACCTGAGAGATATTTTAGGAACAGTAATAAAAGATCTTCAAGGCTGTGAAATGATGTATATGTTTCGATACCACTCCAGTGATTGAAAAATGTAGACTAGAAAATCTATTCATGAAGTTTTCTTTGCATGTTAACTAATTTTAGCTATTTTATGCTGTTCCTATTTTACAGTATTTATAGTACAGTGACGTATTTGAAAATTTTTTTGTTATACTTTTATTTAATAATTTCAAATGAGCTTTTTCAGGACATTTTTAAAGATTTTTTAAAAAGTATGAAATTTTGTTGATTTAATATTAGACATATATTTTCATTGTTTTCATGTGAGTTCAAAAAACTAAAGGAAATAGCGTTTTTAAAAGTCTTTGTGAAGAAAATATATTGTAATGACACAGAACAGTACGGGGTATAAATTAAAAAAAATTATTAAAACTCACTTTCATCGCCACAGGGAAAATCAAGTCATGCCAGAGACAGACATAGAAACAGAAAACAAGCCAGTAAGTCGCAAGCCGGTCAGGTCGATGACAATGTTTGACGAGTAAAGATACAAAATCAGCAGAAAGTAGACTGCGACAGAAAAGCAAAGGAAGCGAGACAAGCTTGTTCCTTTGGTAATTTTTGTACACAACATAAGGGCTTAAAATATTCAGTTTCAACTCACTTGATTATTTATGATCTTTACATTTGCAACATTTGTATTATTTATTTACTTATATTTGTAGGTACCTTTAGCTCGTGATACATGTTACAAGGACCGGCCGCTGTGACCGAGCGGTTCTATGCGCATGAGTCCGGAACCGCGCTGCTGCTACAGTCGCAGGTTCGAATCCTGCCTCGGGCATGGATGTGTGTGATGCCCTTATGTTAGTTAGGTTTAAGTAGTTCTAAGTCTAGGGGACTGATGACCACAGATGTTTTGTCCCATAGTGCTTAGAGCGAAACCATTTGAACCACGTTACAAGAGACTCTAGTTCTTTGATAAGAGCACATAGCAAGGTACCGACAGAACAGGTAACAGCTTGTTAAGTTAATACAGCAGAATAAGGAGGACATCTCCAACTTTTGTAGCCCTGTCTTCCTCAGTTGCGTGTAATATTACGGTATATTGATAATTTTTACTTATGGAGCGTCTGACAGCAACTGAATAAAACACAATTTTAGTGCCATGGCACTAGTAAAAATTATCAATATACCTAGTAAAAATTATCAATATACCGTAAAGGAGGACATATTCGGTCATTACGAACCAAGTCTTGCATTATAGGACTCCAGTTCGCGTAATGAGTTGATCATTGGGGTCGATAGCATTCAAAGTAACAGCATTCGATTTCACAATTACAATACTGTAATGAGTCTGTGCCTTAGATGCTTCAGCACAGTCTATGAGTTGGCCGAAGATGTACTCAATATGATGGCCTTCACCTGATAAACTTTATGCTGGTTCCCGCCTGTCATCTCCTGATGGAAAACTAACTGCCTTCCGACAACACCACATTACTGAGTGGGTCCTATGGTGGACTATAATGTGGAAGTCAGCAACAGGTCTCCAGAATGAGATTTTCACTCTGCAGCGGAGTGTGCGCTGATATGAAACCTCCTGGCTCATTAAAACTATGTGCCGGACCGAGACTCGAACTCGGGACCTTTGCCTTTCGTGGGCAAGTGCTCTACCATCTGAGCTACCCAAGCACGACTCACGCTCCGTCCTCACAGGTGCACTTCTGCCAGTACTTTGTCTCCTTTCTTTCAGGAGAGCTAGTTCTGCAAGGTTCGCAGGAGAGCTTCTGCAAAGTTTGGAAAGTAGGAGACTAGGTACTGGCAGAAATAAACCTGTGCGGACGGGGCGTGAGTCGTGCTTGGGTAGCTCAGATGGTAGAGCACTTGCCCGCAAAAGGCAAAGGTCGCGAGTTCGAGTCTCGGTCCGGCACACAGTTTTAATCTGCCAGGAAGTTTCAGCAACAGGTGTCTTTGGATCCACGTTCCTGTTCACACTCAGGTGGAAGGAAACGCTCACACGACTGCCTGCCGACAACATGTACGTCACGGATGAGTCATAGGTCATCAGAGAATTCAGAATGGGGCAAAGTACACGCCAGCAGCCTGTCCGAAATGGCAACGCCTGCTCTGCCCCCGTCCGCCGCAGCACCAGGGTCGAAGACATCTTCTTCTGGGCTAGCAACTGCTGAGCCGACTCGGTGGACGTCAGCTAGAATCCGACACACCGCCGAATGCAATAGCCGAGGCTGGTGTGGAAGAATGTCCACTTGGAAACATTGTGAATAAATAACTGAACTCTTAATAATGTTTTACTAGTACTGAAGACGCTTCACAGGTTCCCAACAGCTATCCCGACTTCATGCAGAACTGTCTCCACTCGGCCCTCTATTATACACTCCTGGAAATGGAAAAAAGAACACATTGACACCGGTGTGTCAGACCCACCATACTTGCTCCGGACACTGCGAGAGGGCTGTACAAGCAATGATCACACGCACGGCACAGCGGACACACCAGGAACCGCGGTGTTGGCCGTCGAATGGCGCTAGCTGCGCAGCATTTGTGCACCGCCGCCGTCAGTGTCAGCCAGTTTGCCGTGGCATACGGAGCTCCATCGCAGTCTTTAACACTGGTAGCATGCCGCGACAGCGTGGACGTGAACCGTATGTGCAGTTGACGGACTTTGAGCGAGGGCGTATAGTGGGCATGCGGGAGGCCGGGTGGACGTACCGCCGAATTGCTCAACACGTGGGGCGTGAGGTCTCCACAGTACATCGATGTTGTCGCCAGTGGTCGGCGGAAGATGCACGTGCCCGTCGACCTGGGACCGGACCGCAGCGACGCACGGATGCACGCCAAGACCGTAGGATCCTACGCAGTGCCGTAGGGGACCGCACCGCCACTTCCCAGCAAATTAGGGACACTGTTGCTCCTGGGGTATCGGCGAGGACCATTCGCAAACGTCTCCATGAAGCTGGGCTACGGTCCCGCACACCGTTAGGCCGTCTTCCCCTCACGCCCCAACATCGTGCAGTCCGCCTCCAGTGGTATCGCGACAGGCGTGAATGGAGGGACGAATGGAGACGTGTCGTCTTCAGCGATGAGAGTCACTTCTGCCTTGGTGCCAATGATGGTCGTATGCGTGTTTGGCGCCGTGCAGGTGAGCGCCACAATCAGGACTGCATACGACCGAGGCACACAGGGCCAACACCCGGCATCATGGTGTGGGGAGCGATCTCCTACACTGGCCGTACACCACTGGTGATCGTCGAGGGGACACTGAATAGTGCACGGTACATCCAAACCGTCATCGAACCCATCGTTCTACCATTCCTAGACCGGCAAGGGAACTTGCTGTTCCAACAGGACAATGCACGTCCGCATGTATCCCGTGCCACCCAACGTGCTCTAGAAGGTGTAAGTCAACTACCCTGGCCAGCAAGATCTCCGGATCTGTCCCCCATTGAGTATGTTTGGGACTGGATGAAGCGTCGTCTCACGCGGTCTGCACGTCCAGCACGAACGCTGGTCCAACTGAGGCGCCAGGTGGAAATGGCATGGCAAGCCGTTCCACAGGACTACATCCAGCATCTCTACGATCGTCTCCATGGGAGAATAGCAGCCTGCATTGCTGCGAAAGGTGGATATACACTGTACTAGTGCCGACATTGTGCATGCTCTGTTGCCTGTGTCTATGTGCCTGTGGTTCTGTCAGTGTGATCATGTGATGTATCTGACCCCAGGAATGTGTCAATAAAGTTTCCCCTTCCTGGGACAATGAATTCACGGTGTTCTTATTTCAATTTCCAGGAGTGTAGTTTGTGAATTATGGATCACTTCTGAGTGTAGTGAAGTGACGCTGAACAGTGGTCCAGAGCTCTCACAAAATAGACTAACGTGGATAGTTGGACCAAACCAGTCTTCTGGCTGATACACAGAACAACAGCACAGTGCCTGGTAACTTTCCAGTCAAGATTAGGTCGTGTAACAGATTCTCCCTCTTTTTCGTTGAAATGTTCCAGAGCAGTGAGTCCGTCGCCGTGTAGTTTGGGACTTGTGTGTCCACGGCGCCTTGTGCGTTGTCTCAGTACTGGATCTGGAGCGGCAGCCGCCAGCGTCGCTCGCGCCTGGGGTTGGAGAGGTGTCGCGGCGCAGCAGGTGTGGGGTTGGGGGTGGGGGGCGCGTCAAGGGCGGCGAGCCGAGAGCCGGGCCGTGCTGCGCTGATTGATTTATTGCGGCCCGCTGGGCAGCTGTCCCCGGGCGCCTGGCGCCTAGCCTCGCCTCGGGCGACACCTGCCATTGTCTGCTCCACCCTTACCTCCCCTCCCCAGCTCTCCCCTAATGCCACAATCACTTCCTGCGCCAAAGGAAGCGCCTCTCGTTAGCCCCTCTTCCTCTGCAGCTCTCGGATGAAATAGTACGGGTACCTTAGTGCAGACGGCCCATTTCTTAACTATTTCCTTACTACAGCGGTAGCGTTCTCGCTTCCCACGTCCGGGTTCCCGGGTTCGATTCCCGCCGGGGTCAGGGACTTTCTCTGCCTCGTGATGGCTGGGTGTTGTGTGCTGTCCTTAGGTTAGTTAGGTTTAAGTAGTTCTAAGTTCTAGGGGACTTATGACCACAGCAGTTGAGTCCCATAGTGCCCAGAGCCTTACTACAGACGTGCTCTTTGCATGCCGTGCTGAGGCAGCTTTTGTTACGGCTGCACTGCTCGCCAAATGCTGATGCCTGTACTGAAAGATGTTAACAAGAAATCCTTATCGTCCGAGTTTTCATAAAGTATTAGCACTCCGTCTTCAGGCCACGAGTGGCCTACCGTGACCATCCGACCTCCGTGCGGATAGGAGGGGCGTGGGGTCTTCATAAAGTATTAGCTGAAAAAATTTGATTGTTGCTATCTGATATCTTGATTCCATAAAGAACTGAATTTCTTTTCTTCATCCGTCATACTTACTGCCGTACATAAAATTAAGAAGAACATGGCACTAAAATTTAAAGACTTCGCAGAGGTAACGACTTATTGCTTAACTTTTGTTCCTGGTTCATTTTAGCTCATACACGATGACGTTTATTGAACTGAATGAAATAAAATCGTAATAACTGAGCCGTGGCTGGCCCATGCTATGCGTTGGATTAAATCTTGGTCACTCAAAAATGGTTCAAATGGCTCTGAGCACTATGGGACTTCTGAGGTCATCAGTCCCCTAGAACTTAGAACCACCCAAGCCCAACCAACCCAAGGACACCACACATACCCATGGCCGAGGCAGGACTCGAACCTGCGACCGCAGCGGTCGCGCGGTTCCAGACTGTAGCCCCCAGAACCGCTCAGCCACTCCGGCCGGCAAACCTTCGTTGCTATTATGTGTTTAGTCTCTTGCGGGTATCGCGATTATGCTGTTATCCTCTTTCCGCGGGTGGCAGCAGCGGCGTGTACCGATATTCGCACCTTGAACTATCTTTCGCCGGGCACTTATAGTTTCTGGCTGGGCTGTGTGCAGGCAGTTGGTTGGTTGGTGTGGAGCAACGAGGAAATCTTCTCCACGGCGCGTGGTTTGGCCGGGACCGCTGGTGGCCTCTATGCGGTTACGGAGGGTGTGGTGCTGTTCGCATGGGTAAGACGTTCGTGGCTCACCGATCATGGACATGAAAGTTGAGTTTTGACTTAATCTACCAGCAAGTCACGACTGTTCACATTGTGTCGTTTGGAGTTCGTTGTCGTCCGTTGGGATATACCCACGAGCAACAACGTGTGTTTTCTCGTTAGTTAATTTTAGGCACCCTCCAGTGGAGTTCAACTGCACTTGGTTATTTGAATTGAAATGCACCAGCGGAATCTTCTGCCTTGTGGCCGTTAACGTTTCAGTTACCTGACCTGGCCGTTGGCGTACATTCAGGCAGTGCATTTTTCTTATCATGTTGTAGCTGTCCAGCACGGTGTGTAGTTTGACAGCTCAATGTACAGTTGGTTGTCGGTGCCAATACCTTCAACCTTGTCCCATTGAACTCCCTGTTGTGTGCTGGTCGGGTGAAGTGGAGGTTAGCTTGTCGGTGGGACCGTTGACTGTCTGTCGGTTGGGTTGTCGTTGGATCGACAATGGTGGGGCCGGCTGCCTGTCTCACCTAAGCAAGCGTTAGTATTTGAATTCCAGGCCGACCATCGGAACTTCTGGGCGCCCTTGGGTGTACTGCCTTTTCTTATTTGTTCTTGTGGTTTGTACTTGTATGACATCGAACCGAATTTTAGATTAAGGTTGGTTTACCCTTAAGGCGTCGATGTTTGGGCCTTCAGCTTAATTTAAGAACTGTTTTACGTAAAGCCTTTGGCATTTTTAAAATTAATGTTATTGAGTCTTTAGAGTTGGGCCTTCAGCCGATTTTGAATTTAAGTTGTTTTGGTCTTAAAGTTTCAGATTCTTGGGGCCTTCAGCCGATTTTGAATTTTAGTTGTTTGCTCTTAAAGTGTCAGATTCTTTGGGCCTTTAGCCTAATTAAGAAACTGTTTTAAGATAAGGCTTTGCCTTTTAAATTTCTGATTTTGGTTGAGCCTTAAGTTATTGGCTTTCAGCCGTTTTTAAATTAAAGTGGTCTTGCCCTTAAGGCATGAGATTGTACGGCGCATTCAGCCGATAATGATGTTCCAAAACTAAAGCTGTGTTTTTTTTAAAGAAAATTTTTCTTCGCTCTTGTAGTGTTTGATCAAATAAAAGGTTGTAATTTCGAGTGTAACTGACAGCCGCTTATTTTGGTCCCTTTCCACAACTTAAACTACCTGTCCTGTCCTGCGGCTTTTAGCAGGGGGTCTCTATAACCTCTAAACGGTTTGCGCTAGGACGTTAAAACTGCACGGTTGGTCGCGAGACATGACGGGAATTAGTATGTGAATATTGTTTGGTATAGCGACGAAGCCCGCTTCCATTTGGATGGGTTCGTCAATAATCTAAATTGGTGCATATCAGGGACTGAGAATCCGTATTTCGCGATCGAGAAGTCTCTTCATTTTCGACAGGTGATTGTGTGGTGTCCAATCTCCATTCATGGAATAAACGGTGTGATAGTCGTTAATGGCACGGTGACTACAAAACGGTGCGTGTAGGTTATGGAAGATGATTTCATCCGCATTACCCAAAGTGACCTTGATTTCGACAAGATGTGGTTCATGCAAGGCGGAGTTCGACCTCATCTAAGCAGGAGAGTGTTTGATGTCCTGGAAGAGCACTTTGGGGACCGCTTTCTGACTCTGGGGTACCCAGAGGTCACTGGCATGAGCCTCGATTGGACACCTTATTTTCCGGATCTGAACGCATGCGACTGCAATTTGAGAGGATATATTAAAGACAATGTGTACAGAAATAACCCCTAAAACCGTTGCTGAGCCATTCAGGAAGTCATCGACAGCATCGATGTTCCAACACTTGAGCGAGTCATGCATTGAAGAGGATTGTGACGAAAAACGAGAGGACGACAGATGCAAAAGTCACTGTATAACTGAATGTCGAAGTCGCTAACCCTATCAGTTCTAAAGGGACCTGCATAAGGTGGGTATTGCGCGGCGAGCTAGAAGCGCGAAGCCAATCATCAGTGTTGCAGCTGACCGTAATAGGAAAACGTGGTGTTGGAGGAATACGATCTGGACTATGGAGCAATGGAAGTAAGTCATCTGGTGGGATGTGTCTTGTTTCAAATCTTTCCAATCACCAGAATGTTAAGTGTGGTATCTAAATCTTTTTAGCCCCTCTGGCATAATGACTTTTCTTTAGTGAAAAATGTTCAATGTGTTGCCGGATAGCTTCTCTTGTTTCTGCTGAAAGGGCTTCCTTGAGATACCAGAAGAGCTTCAATCACCAACTGAAGGCTTTACAGTACAGAACATGATTTCTGCAGCGTCTTTCCTTCCATAACCAAGCATCTGATCGAGAGCGTTCTGGCATTAAGAGATGCAGGTACTCTTGAGCAACAGGTCGATGTACTTAACTCGATTTTGGATACTTTCTGACTGAGGTCCTGTTACGAGGTTAATAAGTAACGTCCCACATTTTTTTAAAAGCGATTAATATACATAGACAAACATTCTTGTTGGTGCTTCATATTTGATGTTCGTTCTGTGCGCCTGTGAAGTTTGAACCATTCTGGCAGATGGCAGAGCCGTAGTACAGCGTCAAAATGGCGTCTATGTAAGACTCACGTTACAAGCAGCGTACTGTTATTGAATTCTTGAGTGCAGTAAAAGTAACCATGGTGACCATCCATAAACGTCTGTGTGCAGTGTATGGCGATGCTGTAGTTGATGGGAGTACAGCTGGGGGATGGGTAAAGAATGTACAGCCTCAGGAAATGAAGAAACAGAGATCCATGATCAGTCATGTTCGAGACGTCTTACAACAGCCACTGCTCCAGACATACTGAATCGTGCGGATGCCATTATTCGTGCCGACCGGCGCATCACAACCCGACAATTGGCTCTACAGTTGTCGATCAACACTGGAAGTGCGTCTGCAATGATCGAGGCTCTTGGATACTGAAAGAGATGCTGACGATGGGTTCCACGAATTCTCACAGCGTACCACAAGATTCAAAGAAAGGCCCTTCATCTGAACTGTTGGAGCGTTTCGAGACCGGAAACAAAAAGGCCGTCCACGGAGTGCCATCATCCCCATTATTCACAAAAGAAGAAATTCAATACAATCCCATCTGCCGGAAAAGTCATGGTGACAGTCTTCTGGGATTGTGATGGCATTATCCTCGTGGATGTAATACTAAGAGGGTCAACCATCAATTCAGAGGTGTACGTGAAGACTATGAATAAAACTCAAGAACAGTTTCCGACGTGTTCGATCGGACAAAATCCAGCAGGATTCTTGCTCCAAGACGATAATGCACTCCCACACACAAGTCTGAGAACCCTGGAACACATCGCCAAATTGGGTTGGACATCTTTGCCTCATCCACCCTACACTCCTACACCTTCGGACTTCCACCTCTTTAGGCCGCTTAAAGATTCTCTACGGGGAACACACTTTGAAGATGTCGAGAGTGTCAATCATGCAGTGAAAACATGGCTACGCCTACAGGACAAGAACTTTTATCAGCAGGGAATACATGGGACTATGTAGACTTTCCCGGCATATTAGTATATCAAATTCTTGTCGGGTTTCCAGCCGGATCAAACTGTCACCGGATCAAACTGTCATCTGAGCACAATATTTCAACGGTCCACCTGGCCGCCATCACCAGGTGAGAAAAGCTACACTGCTCTCGCCGATAACTGATTCCACTTGCAAATGACTGCACCTTTGTATGCATCGGAAATACAACAGTGCATGCTCTAGATATAGTGCGCACGCGCTCAATCATTCCTGCTGCCCCCTGGCGCAAAAAGAGTTGCAGCGCCTCCGGTGCTGAATGTTGTTGAAAACGATATATCGTTACAAATGATTATTCATAGCCGGCCGATTCAGATCCCGTTGTTTCTTCATGTCTGATAAAACAGGATTCCACGTTTTACTTAGCGGGTTTCCATTATCACGATTAATATTATCTGCTAGTCTGATTTCAACGGATTCTTTTAAAACAAAATCCCAATACCGAGAAGCATTTGCAACTACTTGCGTCTCATTGTATAGCATTTTGTGTCCCTCTGAAAGGCAATGCTCAGCCACAGCAGATTTATCTGGTTGTAATAATCACGTATGGCGATGACGTTCAATACACCTGTCGTTGACAGTGCGAATAGTTTGGCCAATGTAAATTATCCCGCACTCACACGGTGTTTTGTAAAGACCAGACTTCCTCAAACCTAGATCATCTTTGTCAGAGGCCAGAAGTGCTCGAATCTGAGCTGGGGGACGAAAAACACATCTGAGCTCATATTTCTTCAAAAGTCTACCTATCCTGCAGACACATTCCCAGCATACGGAAGAAAAGCCACAGAAATAAAGTTGTCTCCAGAAGGTTCAGGTTAGGTCCAAACTCAAAAGCACATCGAATTTGACGATTATTATTGAACACGTCCTTGAGATGTTGCAGCTTCTGTGCTAAATTTTCAGCATCCGAGACAGCATATGCTCGTTTAACCAATTCTCGGATGCTGAAAATTTACCACAGGAGCTGCAGTATCTTAAGGACGTGTTCAGAAGTTCGGGGGAATAAAGTGGCGCCAATTCTGCGAAAGTGAGAAGGTGTGGTATCCTTGCTCGTCAAAGTAACGGCTCGGAAGCCCCTCAATTTCGCCAGCTTGCAAATGGTTAGGATTAATTAATCTGCGATCTGCAAAATTTCTCCGCCTCCACAAGGCGACAGCGCTCAGTTTGTGCAAGCCGTCAGTGGTCTCTGATTACTGAGGAATACTCGTTTAATAGCACTCATTAAGCAATTAATTATATCTACTCTTGAATTAATAATTTGAACAACCCGCAACTAATATTATTAGATTCGATATTTTTCACGCAATCCGAATCTGCGATTGAAAATGTAAATTAATTTTATTTTCTATTTCTCTCTTTGTTAGGAGGCCAGACAGGAATGTAATTGCTGCATCTGCACGCCTCGTGTAGGTCAGAGAAACGTCTCTGTGCTACACGATGTCTCTAAAAAAAGACACAGAAGCCATTGATTCTGACTCGCTAGCTGTGGCTTGAAAGGGATGTGAGGTACACGCTTGTACAAAGGTTTCATCCCTACTGCACAGTGGTCGTCCAGAGCGGGGTCTGCCCCCCCCCCCCCCCCCTCAAACGGCGTCCCCTCCCCTACCAAAACCCCCACGCAGCTGTGCACCAAGTTGTTTTGGGTATATTCAGCGCTGTTACTACTTTCCCTCCCTGTTTCTCACGAGTAAACAGAGTCCTACTGAGTTCTCTTTGCCAGGTAACAGTTGATACAGTCACAGATTGCACATTCAAGAACTCGCACTGCCTGAAATATACATTTACAAGCGTTGGTCCGCTACTTCAAAGAACTCTTCTCTTTCCTGCACAATTTTTACACTGCAGGTATTAGCTTTTGAATTAATTTAAAAATTTCCGTGTCAGCGTTTGCAAGAAGAAAAGCTTTGTGTCCAACTTCACCTGATAGCTTTTGTGTGATAAATGTTGCTCTATTCTTGTTACACAGTTAAGCCACGATTCAATTTTCCACTTAAAGGCCAGAAGTGGCGGTGGAGGCATACTTAAATTTTCTCTCACATATACCTATTCTGCTTCTGGTGTTGATAGTTGTGATTGACAACAAAATTGTTTTATGAATGATCCTCCTGGTTAATAGCGAAATGGAAAGAGAGACACAAATTTGAATTAATTTAAAAATCCACCATCATTACGCCACGTAAAGTTGATTTTTTTCTTCATTACATACGACGTCGAGATTGCACCTATTGAATAATATAAAATTTTAAAACACCCTGTCGCAGAGGAATTGTTTCACTTGTGCTCATTTTTTTTTTTTTTTTTTTTTTTTTTTTTTTTTTTTTTTTTGTCATCAGTCTACTGACTGCTTTGATGCGGCCCGCCACGAATTCCTTTCCTGTGCTAACCTCTTCATCTCAGAGTAGCACTTGCAACCTACGTACTCAATTATTAGCTTGACGTATTCCAATCTCTGTCTTCCTCTACAGTTTTTGCCCTCTACAGCTCCCTCTAGTACCATGGAAGTCATTCCCTCATGTCTTGGCAGATGTCCTATCATCCTGTCCCTTCTCCTTATCAGTGTTTTCCACATATTCCTTTCCTCTCCGATTCTGCGTAGAACCTCCTCATTGCTTACCTTATCAGTCCACCTAATTTCCAACATTCGTCTATAGCACCACAGCCCGCATCTCGTGGTCGTGCGGTAGCGTTCTCGCTTCCCACGCCCGGGTTCCCGGGTTCGATTCCCGGCGGGGTCAGAGATTTTCTCTGCCTCGTGATGGCTGGGTGTTGTGTGATGTCCTTAGGTTAGTTAGGTTTAAGTAGTTCTAAGTTCTAGGGGACTGATGACCATAGCTGTTAAGTCCCATAGTGCTCAGAGCCAATTGAATGCCAATAGCACCACATCTCAAATGCTTCGATTCTCTTCTGTTCCGGTTTCCCCACAATCCATGTTTCACTACCATACAATGCTGTACTCCAGACGTACATCCTCAGAAATTTCTTCCTCAAATTAAGGCCGGTATTTGATATTAGTAGACTTCTCTTGGCCAGAAATGCCTTTTTTGCCATAGCGAGTCTGCTTTTGATGTCTTCCTCGCTCCGTCCGTCATTGGTTATCTTACTGCCTAGGTAGCAGAATTCCTTAACTTCATTGACTTCGTGACCATCAATCCTGATGTTAAGTTTCTCGCTGTTCTCATTTCTACTACTTCTCATTACCTTCGTCTTTCTCCGATTTACTCTCAAACTCATTAGACTGTTCATTCCGTTCAGCAGATCATTTAATTCTTCTTCTGTCATCAGCGAATCGTATCATTGATATCCTTTCACCTCGTATTTTAATTCCACTCCTGAACCTTTCTTTTATTTCCATCATTGCTTCCTCGATGTACAGATTGAAGAGTAGGGGCGAAAGGCTACAGTCTTGTCTTACACCCTTCTTAATACGAGCACTTCGTTCTTGATCGTCCACTCTTATTATTCCTTCTTGGTTGTTGTACATATTGTATATGACCCGTCTCTCCCTATAGCTTACCCCTACTTTTTCAGAATCTCGAACAGCTTGCACCATTTTATATTGTCGAACGCTTTTTCCAGGTCGACAAATCCTATGAAAGTGTCTTGATTTTTCTTTAGCCTTGCTTCCATTATTAGCAGTAACGTCAGAATTGCCTCTCTCGTCCCATTACTTTTCCTAAAACCAAACTGATCGTCGCCTAGCGCATTCTCAATTTTCTTTTCCATTCTTCTGTATATTATTCTTGTGAGCAGCTTCGATGCATGAGCTGTTAAGCTGATTGTGCGATAATTCTCGCACTTGTCAGCTCTTGCCGTCTTCGGAATTGTGTGGATGATGCTTTTCCGAAAGTCAAATGGTATATCGCCAGACTCATATATTCTACACACCAACATGAATAGTCGTTTTGTTGCCACTTCCCCCAATGATTTTAGAAATTCTGATAGAATGTTATCTATCCCTTCTGCCTTATTTGACCGTAAGTCCTCCAAAGCTCTTTTAAATTCCGATTCCAATACTGGATCCCCTATCTCTTCTAAATCGACTCCTGTTTCTTCTTCTATCACATAGACAAATCTTCACCCTCATAGAGGCTTTCAATGTATTCTTTCCACCTATCTGCTCTCTCCTCTGCATTTAACAGTGGAATTCCCGTTGCACTCTTAATGTTACCACAGTTGCTTTTAATGTCACCAAAGGTTGTTTTGACTTTCCTGTATGCTGAGTCTGTCCTTCCGACAATCATATCTTTTTCGATGTCTTCACATTTTTCCTGCACCCATTTCCTCTTAGCTTCCCTGCACTTCCTATTTATTTCATTCCTCAGCGACTTGTATTTCTGTATTCCTGATTTTTCCGGAACATGTTTGTACTTCCTCCTTTCATCAATCAACTGAAGTATTTCTTCTGTTACCCATGGTTTCTTCGCAGCTACCTTCTTTGTACCTATGTTTTCCTTCCCAACTTCTGTGATGGCCCTTTTTAGAGATGTCCATTCCTCTTCAACTGTACTGCCTACTGCGCTATTCCTTATTGCTGTATCTATAGCGTTAGAGAACTTCAAACGTATCTCGTCATTCCTTAGTACTTCCGTATCCCACTTCTTTGCGTATTGATTCTTCCTAACTAATGTCTTGAACTTCAGCCTACTCTTCATCACTACTATATTGTTATCTGAGTCTATATCTGCTCCTGGGTACGCCTTACAGTCCAGTATCTGATTTCGGAATCTCTGTCTGACCATGATGTAATCTAATTGAAATTTTCCCGTATCTCCCGGTCTTTTCCAAGTATACCTACTCCTCTTGTGATTCATGAACAGGGTATTCGCTATTACTAGCTGAAACTTGTTACAGAACTCAATTAGTCTTTCTCCTCTTTCATTCCTTGTCCCAAGCCCATATTCTCCTGCAACCTTTTCTTCTATTCCTTCCCTACAATTGCATTCCAGTCGCCCATGACTAGTAGATTTTCGTCCCCTTTTACATACTGCATTACCCTTTCAATATCCTCATACACTTTCTCTATCTGTTCATCTTCAGCTTGCGACGTCGGCATGTATACCTGAACTATCGTTGTCGGTGTTGGTCTGCTGTCGATTCTGATTAGAACAACCCGGTCACTGAACTGTTCACAGTAACACACCCTCTGCCCTACCTTCCTATTCATAACGAATCCTACACCTGTTATACCATTTTCTGCTGCTGTTGATATGACCGATACTCATCTGACCAGAAATCCTTGTCTTCCTTCTACTTCACTTCACTGACTCCTACTATATCTAGATTGAGCCTTTGCATTTCCCTTTTCAGATTTTCTAGTTTCCCTACCACGTTCAAGCTTCTGACATTCCACGCCCTGACTCGTAGAACGTTATCCTTTCGTTGATTATTCAATCTTTTTCTCATGGTAACCTCCCCCTTGGCAGTCCCCTCCCGGAGATCCGAATGGGGGACTATTCCGGAATCTTTTGCCAATGGAGAGATCATCATGACTCTCCTTCAATTACAGGCCACATGTCCTGTGGATACACGTTACGTGTCTTTAATGCAGTAGTTTCCATTGCCTTCTGCATCCTCATGTCGTTGATCATTGGTGATTCTTCCGCCTTTAGGGGCAATTTCCCACCCCTAGGACAAGAGAGTGCCCTGAACCTCTATCCGCTCCTCCGCCCTCTTTGACAAGGCCGTTGTGCTCTATAGCACTGCGAAATCTGAGAAGCTGAGTGTGATAGCTTTGACCGCCAAAACAATGATCGATAACACCTGGAAAAATGTCAGCCCCACTTCTCTGCATACCTGCTTCAAAAAGTGCCGGTTTTTATTGCAGTATCTTGAGAATTAACGAATGCAACCTCGCCAGACTCAGAGTGATAATTTCTACCCAGTTGTGGGGAGTTGACCTTCGAAGATTTCATTCATGTTGATATGACGCCGGTGTCCATGGTGCTCTAACCGGTGCTGAACTGTTGGCCAATCAGGAGAACGACGAGAAAGATAATGAGGAATAACCACCAACTCCAGTTACATTGAGCGGGACGAGATCATCTGTCCCTACCAAAGCTCCTACGTCCCCGCAATGGAAACGAGTGATGCTTTCTTCTGAGCTCTCATCATTATCGCAAATTCGCCGCACGATACTAGATAGAGGTCCACTCTCTCAAAAGAAAATCAACCGACTATTTTTCAAAATGATTTGTTGGTATGTTTTTCATACACTGTATCTACTTACCATATATACGTGTATTATTATACACATTATTAAAATAAAGATGAATGGATATACTGATGTAGTATGTAAGTATTACAATTTACTTTCACTCAATTTCTTGTTCATTTGAATTTTTTTCTCCGTCTGTCACAATTATCTGAATTCCTATTATTTTGAACTCTTGGAAGTTTGAACTTTTCCCCTAGTCCCTTGAGTTTGAAATTATTGAAAGTCGACTGTATTAATTTTTCTCGTTGTGAAGTTTATAATCCCCCGTTCTCGTCGACGGGGTCTTACGCTGTGTCATCAGTTGCACGTGGCGTCAAGCATAGAAATAGAACTGGAAGAGAATCTTTTGCCATCAAAGTAGTTGTTGAATAGTTGTTAGCTTGCTTGCACACGGCAGTTACAAAGATTTGCAGGAAACATGTATCAAACAGCCGTAAATTATAGAATAATTTTACTTTGCTACCAGTTTCGGTGCACCCCTATACAGGAAAGAGATAACCCATGCAGTCCGTTGCGCTTACTAAAGGAACCACTGCATTATACTGGTTTCTGTAGATATCTTCAAAACAGACGTGGACACTTGACACATCTAACGAGAACTCAGAGTCGTTAAGCGGTTGTTGGACATCTGTTTTCTGCAAGTCACCGAGCAGCCGCAGACCCGTTCTTCTATACATAGAAGATAGAATTACAGAAACTATAGAGACTCCTTAAGGATCAAATAGACCTAGGTGACAGCTGTGGGGAAAAACGACGGAAAAATAGATTAGTAACAATTTACAGTGATTTATTGAGATACGTTTTCAGTAATTAGCTGGTGTATGAATTGTTTGTGGCACTATACGCCAATGTTCATTTGCACCGGCCTGTCTTTAAACACTGATGTAGTCCTAAACCCAATGAAAGGTGACTAACATCACTTGTATAATGTCCTGTTTGGCTCTTCTTGGCAGTGGCTGTAGGTAAGCCACTCTCTTGGCAAATGCCTTTCCAAGATTGATGCCTGAAATGCTCCTCTGTGATACAGACAAGGGGGAGATTGAGTCAGTAATTAAATCACTAAGGACTAAGGACTCTCATGGATATGATGGAGTGCTATCACAATATTAAAGTACTGTACTGCACATTTTAGCCCTGTATTATGACATGTTTGTAATTTATCCTTTAGAGAATGGTCAGTTTCCTGAACGATTAAAGTACTCAATATTTACTACTGAGTACTTTAATCGTTGTTGTATTGGCTATCAAATGTACAGTTCAGCTTTAGAAGTCGTTTAACAACTGAAAATGCTATATTCTCTTTTCTCTGTGAGGTACTGGATGGGTTAAACAAAATGTTTCGAACGCTTGGCATAGTTTTTGATTGAACTAAGGCATTTGATTGCGTTGACCATAAAATATTGCTCCAGAAGTAGGACCATTACAGAATACGGGCAGTAGCTCACAACTGGTTCACCCCTTACTTTATTAACAGACAGCAAAAAAGGGCAGTGTTGAAAATGGCTATGATGTGGGTTCTAGCCGGCCGCGGTGGCCGAGCGGTTCTAGGCGCTTCAGTCCGGAACCGCGCGACTGCTACGGTCGCAGGTTCGAATCATGCCTCGTGCCTGGATGTGTGTAATTTCCTTGGGTTAGTTAGGTTTAAGTAGTTCTAAGTCTAGGGGACTGATGACCTCAGATGTTAAATCCCATAGTTCTCAGAGCCATTTGAACCATTTTGATGTGGGGTCTGAGTGGAGTACAGTCAAGTGGGAGGTGTCCAAGGGATCAGTGTTGGGACCATTCCTGTTCCTTATCTATATAGATGATAAGCCCTCCAGTATTAGGGATAACTCAAAAATATTTCTGTTTGCTGATGACACTCGCTTGGTAGTAAAGGATGTTGTGTGTGTAACATTGGCTTGCTTTCAAATAGTGCAGTTCATGACATAAGTTCATGGCTTGTAGAAAATAAACCAACGCTAAATCACAGTAAGACTCAGTTAATACAGTTTCTAGCACACAATTCAACAAAACCTGACGTTTTAATTCCACGGAATGGGCATATGATTAGTGAAACTGAACAGTTCAAATTTCTAGGTTTCAGATAGATAGTAAACTGTCGTGGAAATCCCACGTTCAGGATCTTGTTTCATGACTTAGCGCTGCCATTTTTACTATACGAACGGTATCTGAAGTGAACGATCGTTCGACACGAAAATTCGTCTACTTTGCCTATTTTCATTCGCTTATGTCGTATGATATTACATTTTGGGATAACTCTTCGTCTTCTGAAAGGTATTTTCGGCTCAGAAACGGGCGGTTCGGGCAATAAGTGGTGTAATTTTACTAACCTCTTGTCGCCCTCTGTTCACGAGTTTGGGTATATTGACATTGGCCTCTCAAAATATACATATTCATATATTTCTCAGTGTCATTCCTTGGTAGCACTATTTGTTTATTTCCAAGAATAAGCAGCTTTCACTCAGTTAACACCCGGCAGAAATCGGAGTTCCTGAACTCTTGTGCATAAAGGTGTTCAGTATACTGTCTCATCCATTTTCAATAAGCTACCACTAGAATTCAGAAATCTTAGCAGTAATCCACGCGCTTTCAAATAGAAACTGGTTTCCTCATGGCTCACACCTTCTATTCTGTCGAGGAGTTCCTTGAAAATGATTCTTGTTGTATTGTTGAATGCATTTACTTAAGTTTATAGCTTGACTTTTTTCGGATTATCTTTTATGTTGTAATTTCATGTACCGACACGATCCATGACCTTGGATATGTGCTCCTAAATTTGGTCCTACGGGACTTGCCGTGCAAATAAATAAACAAATAAGTTCAAAAAATGGTTCAAATGGCTCTGAGCACTATGGGACTTAACATCTATGGTCATCAGTCCCCTAGAACTTAGAACTACTTAAACCTAACTAACCTAAGGACAGCACACAACACCCAGCCATCACGAGGCAGAGAAAATCCCTGACCCCGCCGGGAATCGAACCCGGGAACCCGGGCGTGGGAAGCGAGAACGCTACCGCACGACCACGAGATGCGGGCAAACAAATAAGTCCTGAGACACTTGCTCAGTAGTGTCTTGGTGCTGTCGTGAGGTACAGTCCGGTGGTTGCAGCCGTGTGTCTGCTGATATTCACGTTTGACGGGTCAATGTCAACGTGTGAAGTATTTGAGCGGCGCAAGGCGAACGTGTAATTTACCCCTCGTGGGGTGCGCACTCTCCAGAGACTAACATTCACTACGTTGCGCCTGACTTTTGGACAGGTCGGCTCTCTTTTATGCAGTCTTCTGGAGACACAGCCGACGATAACATTTGGGAAACCTGTACAGATATTGTACAGAATTCTGGACACACAGCGAGAAGCCTGCAGCTGACGTGTAATTGACCACGAGCGACATCTTTACAATGTCCATAATACGTTGCAAGTGACAGATGTGTGCAGATCACTGTTCTATGTAGTTGTGAAAGCATTGTGTTGGAGCTAAGTGAAGTAGAACGTGCGTAAATTGTTGGCGCTCGTATGATGGCTGCTGTTGTAACCAAGGCAGACGAAGTGTTTGGTGTTGGAAGAGGTACCGTATCGAAGATTCATAACACACACAGCAAAAGCGGGAAAACATCAGCCGGTAAGTAAGTAGGCGGACGAACGTGTGTTGAGTGATCGCGACAGACGGTAATTGAAGAGGATTGTTACGAAGGGGACGGCAGTTGTAAAAATCACTGCAAAACTCAATCTCGCACTCGTGAATCCTGTCAACACCAAAATGACGAAAAGGGAGCTGCATAAGCTGGGCGCGGCAGGGCGAGCTGGATTTGCAGATCCGATCAACAGCGGTGCAAATAACGGTAACAGGAAAACGTGATGCCGAAGTCATAGAAGCTGGGTTATGGAAGAAACTCATTTGGTAACATGGGCCTTGTTTCACACAGTTTCCAACTTCTCGCCAAGTTTACGTCTGAAGAGTGAAACACATTGCGGGTTCGGTGACAATTTGGGCAATCGCATCGTGGTACATCCATGAGCCTTATGGCTACTCTGCAAGGTTACATTACTGCCAGGGATTACGTGACCAGTTTAGCTGATCTGGTCCAACACCTGTTAACACGTTTGCTCCCTGACGGCGGTGCTGGGCTCTAAGGCCACGGGGTCCCTGTCCGCAGAGCTCGAATCGTCAAGGTCTGGTTTTATAAGCACGAGGTTGAATTGTTCCACCTCCCATGGCCACCTCAGTTTCCAGATCTAAATATAACTTAGCCTTTGTGATTTAGTATGGAGAGAAGGGCGCGTGATAGTTATCCACCTCCATCATCGTTACCTTGAACTTGCCACAGTTTTCCAGAAGAGTGGAATAAGATCCTGCGAAAATCATACAGGACCCGTATTTATCTGTTGCGAGGAGACTGGAAGCTGTTTTGATTGCCGGGGGTTTCCTGCACCGTACTAAACGTTGTAATTTGCTGTGTTCTTGGTGTTTCCATATTTTTGTCCACTCCATGTACACTTGTATCTAAAATTAAAACAAAAAACGATTTCCTCATCCTAATTCACAATATAATCATACAACAGATGTCGTTACGATCGTGTTCTGCACAGAAGATGGAAATGCGATCAAGAGAGAACCACGCCAGCATTCCGTAAGGGCATCTGTTAAGCGCGGTAGTGTTTGCAGGGTGGTCCCACATCCACAATCCCTTCGTACACAGTCACAGACGGTGCAGTACGGCACTCCTACCAGACCGTATGCTGTGGAGGGCCCTAGGAAGAATGGAAGCAGGAGAGTTGCAAACTGATGTGGCCCGATGGCTTAATGTGAATCTTTCTGTCGTTCCTCGGATGAGGTGACAGTTTATAGAAGCCAAAACTGTATCCCGAATACCAGGACAGGGCCGACCACGTGTGACATCAGAAAGAGTGGGCCGTTACTTGGCTGTTAAGACCACGACGGCACCGCCTTACTACTGCACTGCAATGGCATCTGACCTCGCAGCATCCCCTGGACGTGTTGTATCGAGGCAAACGGTGCACATAAGGCTTCAGCAGAAGGGCCTTTATTGTTGGAGACCTGCTGTTCAAATGTGTGTGAATTCTTAAGGGCCCAAACTGCTGAGGTCATCGGTCCCTAGTCTTACACACTACTTAGATTAACTTAAACTAACGTTTACTAAGAACAATACACACCCTTGCCCGAGGGAGGACTCGAACCTACGGCGGGAGGGGCCGCTCAATCCATGACATGGCGCCATAAACCGCGCGGCCACTCCTCGCGGCCGAGACCAGCTGTCTGGCGTGTCTTCACAGGAGGGAACATCCGCAGTGAAGTTGTCAACATGCCACCTGGACGGTCGAATGGTGAGCCGATGTTCTTTTCACAGATGAGTCCGATTTGATCTGGAAAGTGATTCAAGACGGATTCGCATCTGAAGGGCACGTGGAACACGGTTTCGGGACAAACACAGAGACCGATATCGACGAAGATCCCTAATGATGTCTGCAGGAATCATGTTGACGACTCATGAAATTGTACAGGTGAATCAGCAAGTTTTAGCTGCTATTAGGTAGACCTTGGGACCTCATGCGCGGTTGTTGCGAGGTGCTGTGGGCCCAGACTTCGTATTGCTGGTCGATAATGCTCGACCTCATAGAGACACAAGTTCTGAGGTTGGCACTACGACACCGACACCGAAGACAGCGCCCTCTAGCCGGCGCTGTGCAGCTCTACGAGCGCCGCTGCAGATTCTACCCATTTGAACCCGAGTAGACGACCAAGCGACATTGTTTCTATTTCATAGTGGGCGAGCCACTACAGATTTTGCCTGTGTAACTTCTGTGAGCTTTGACACATCCGGCTTCGCACCTACGTGCTCCTCAGTGGGAAGTTATGTATTCATATTCATCCTATAGCAAAGATGATTTAAATTTAAACGCAGTACCGAAGCATTTCACCTCTTCCTGCTCCTACTCGCTTCCTACATTCCGCCTACCCGTCAGTTTACAGGAGCAGACCCATGCGGCGCTTACCAGGCGGGATATAAAAGTACGCATGGTGTAGCCTGCTCGCTCTCTTGATTTGAATCCCGTAGAGCATGTCTGGGATGCACAAGGCAGACGGATTGCATCACGACAGCTACCACCAACAACTCTCCAAGACTTGTGAACAGCTATATAGGAAGAATGGGCGTTATTGCCTCCACATGGGATTGATGACATTCATAGCATGTCCCGACATTGTCAGGCCGGTATTGGTTCCATAGGTGGCCACACCCCATACTGAGCACAGTAACCAACTGTCAGAGCGTGTGTGCAAAAGCGTTAAGTTAGAAGAAACCGAAGAACATTTTTGTCTATCGTTATACATGTTGCAGTTCATTACGTCCCATATTCTTCACATTGTTTCTATACATTGTTTATACTGCTTTGTGACAAAATAAACGCAACATTGCAAAATTTCCGTTTGTTGCTTTAATTTTGGACACCAGTGTGTGTGTCTTGTGGCAAGACACACATGCAGCCAAATTTTTAAGATGGAGCCTGTCTGCCTGCGCATTGTACAGACGCGACGTGGTGGCCTTCCGCAGAGCCGGCGGCCGAGAGGGCCTGGTGTGACAACGGCCATTGGGGCAGCCCAGGGCGACAGCTGACGCGCTGTGAGGGGCGCGGGCAGGGGACGGGGCAGCAAAGCCCCTTTTTGTCTGCGGCCGCAGGGCCATCGGTGCGGCCTTTCACTGCCCATCAGCTGGCGCCGCCTCTCCAGCGCGGAGAGCTCAGGGCTCAACGTACGCCGTGATGGATATCCCGCGCCTCGGCCCCTAGCCGGACGTTTACAACACGCTCCCCGTGTCCGGATGAGTGCAGCGCTTCCGTCGCGAGCAGAAGACATTATGTGATGGCTCGTCAGCAGGCCCTTTACTTTTGGTTGCTTTTTATGGGCGCTTGGTCAATGTAAAGTTTCTGAAAGACGATGTTGTTTCGATACTTGTCTGATTCTTTGACTTCCTTTATCCTATGTACCTGACATTTTTCCATGATGTATGGTAGCTTAACGATTCCATTGTAGTTGTTTAAGGAGAAAGACCGACTGATAAAGGTCACCTTATCCAACATTTATCGCCGGCCGCTGTGGCCAAGCGGTTGTAGGCGCTTCAGTCGCAGCTTCGAATCCTGCCTCGGGCACGGATGTTTGTGATGTCCTTAGGTTGGTTAGATTTAAGTAGTATTAAGTTCTAGGGGACTGATGGCCTCAGATGTTAAGTCCTATAGTGCTCAGAGCCATTTGAACCAACATTTATCAAGGAAAATTTCAATTTGCATTTCGGACGCCCTCAAATAGACTTCTGCTGCACATGTGAAGATCTGAAGTCCCGGAATGTGCTAAAACGACTGCATTCATCTAACTTCTTTTAAGCGCAAAATCTTTATTTTTCTCAAAACGGGGTCAGGGATTTTCTCTGCCTCGTGGTGACTGGGTGTTGTGTGATGTCCTTAGGTTAGTTAGGTTTAAGTAGTTCCAAGTTCTAGGGGACTGATGACCATAGATGTTAAGTCCCATAGTGCTCAGAGCCATTTGAACCATTTTTTTTCACAAAATGAAACGAACCCTGGTATTCAGACAAATGTTATGCATTACCTACATTTTTTCAGGAGAAAAGAACAAATAATTTAAGAGTAATTACATTCTTATTACTTTTCTCGCAACTAGTTTGGAATGATTAAGATTCTTTTAGCGTATAGCAATTCAACTGCTCGTTAGAACCATTGCGATAAGTTCGTCATGATTTCCTTGCAATGCTCCCACTAGTATCTTAATCGATAGTATGACGAAGCTATCCATACTCTGTGATGTATTACTTCCCTAAGCTTCATTATTAAGACTCAGATTTCTTGGCTATTAAGCATTTACAGCCTGACTATCCGTTCGCACTCCCCCCCCCCCCTCTCCCCCCCACCACCTCCACCCTCTCTCTCTCTAGAAACGGGCTGGACGTGTTAATCATACTTTATTTAATATGTCCAGTGATTCCTATTTCTTTGTTTGGACTTGCACCTGCTTGTTACTCAAATTGTGTGAGGATTAACGGCGAATGGAATGTAGCAGACTAACACGCATTTCACGTGTATTAAGGTCAACATACATGAATTTTAACCAGATCTGTCGGTCTTCTGGTGTGTACTATTCCCTTGTCGCCTCACATTAAAAAGATTTAATTACTTCCAGAAACCCCTGCTAGACGAGATTGAGTTCAGTGTCATTACAGTAGCACAGTACACGCAGCGAAAGACTGGCAGGTGAGATCAATTACTTCAGCTAATAGGGAATCAGTGGCCGAATTAATTAGACGTCTGATTCTCAATCGCCATTCCACGTTCATTTAATTTAAATCATTTCCACTATGTTTACAATCAGTCTTTTGAGTGGTTCGATATAGTACATCAGGAAATTCTTTCATTTGCCATTCTCTCAGTTTCAGAGCAGCACTTCCCCCTATGTCCTCAATTATCGTTTGGATGTATTCCAATTTCAGTTTTACCCTCTACAGCTCCCTTTAGTACCATGAAAGTTGTTCCCTGGTTTCTTAAAACATGTTCTATCATCCTGTCCTTTTTTATTGTCAGTGTTTTCTGCGTGTTCCTTTCTTCATCGGTTTTTGTAGAACTCCTCATTTTTTATCCTATAAATCCCCCTAATTTTTAACAACATTGTATATGACCACACGTCAAATTCTTCGGTTCTCATCTTTCCTGATTCTCCAACCGTTTGCAATTCAGTGCAACACAACAACGTTGCTAAGAAATGTCTTCCTCAGTTTGGCACTAGCATTTTTCTCTTGTCCAGGAATGCCCTCTCTACATGCTTTTTATGTGCTTTTTGCTTTGCTCCGTCACATGTTGTTTTCCTTCCAAGGTAGAAAAATTCCTTAACTTCGTCTGCTTCGTGGTCACTACTCTTGATATTAAGTTCTTCAATAGTCCCATTACTGATATTTCTGATTACTTTCATATTTCTTCACTTTACTCTCTATCCATTTCCTGCTCTAATTACACTGTTAATTTCCATTCAACACGACCTCTAATTCGGGAAGCATAGCAACAACATCAGTGGATCTTGTCATTGTACATGACCGCCTCCGAATTTTACTGTTGGCACTACACAAGCTGCCAGATGACGTTCACCGGGCATTTGCCATACCCACACCCTGCCATCGGATCACCACATTGTCTACCGTGATTCGTTGTTCCTCTGTTAAATCGTCGTTTGGCATTTACCGGCATGATGTGTGTCTTATGAGCAGCTGCTCGATCATGAAATACAAGTTATCTCACCTCCCGCCTAACTGTCATAGTACTTGCAATGGATCCTGATGCAGTTTGGAATTCCTGTGTGATGGTCTGGATAGATGTCTGCCTGTTATACATTACGACTCTCTTCAACTGTCGGCGGTCTCTGTCAGTCAATAGACGAGGTCGGCCTGTACGATTTTGTGCTGTATGTGTCCCTTCACGTTTCCACTTCAATGTCACAGTGGAAACAGTGGACCTAGGGATGTTTAAGACTGGAAATCTCGCGTATGGACGTATGACACACGTGACACTCAATCACCTTACCACGTCCGAATTCCGTGAGTTCCGTGCAGCGGCCGATTCTGCTCTCAAGATGTCTAAGACAACTGAGGTCGCTGATATGGAGTACCTGGCAGTAGGTGGCAGCACAATACACCTAATAGGAAAAACGTGTGTTTTTGGGTATTTTCGGATTCTTCTGATCACACAGTGTATATTCCTACCTTACACCATTTTCATTCTCACCAGCCAGGTTATCCGAGTGCGCTAATTCGCTGCTACCTGTGTAACTAACCTGTTTCTACGGGTTATTACTTCAAGAGTGGGAATGGAAATGCTTATTGACTGTGAAACTAGCGTGAGAAGATTAGGGTCGCCACCGACTCTAACCATACAACTAATCAAAGGTTTGGCCGAGTCGGAAAATAAATTAATTCGATCACAGACCAAAAACTCATAAAAAGTCGTACGTCGTGATATCGCTCATAGGAGATGCGATGTAATTAATAGTATTTCGAGTGCACTGTCCACGAGAATCAACCATTTAAAGTAAAATAGTACATGCATGAACACTGTGCAGAAGATCAGCTCCCAGCAACACACCTGAAAATAAGACTTAATCTAAAGCATTTGTTTTAAAATAAAAGGGGAAACTAATCGCTGGACCTGTGCGTAAGGAAACGCGTTGGATGTGCTAACAGGAAAGCTACGAGGTGAGTGGCTTAGGTGCAAAAACGTAACCTCGGAATGTAAGAGAAGATTGTGTATAAAATCATTTATTCCTACGATATAGATGTGAGGCATGTACACAATTCCTGATAACATTAATTCCTAAAACATTAAAGAAAAGCATCGATAGATACACCGCTATATTCTACACCTAAAATCATTGGTTTGAATCATTCATACAACTGCTGTTGCGTGATCACTGATCGCAATAACTCGTGAAACGGTACACGTTTCGCAGTACACCCGCGTGCCCACGTGGTTTGTGGAGACGCAATTTCTAGGTATCGTGGCCAAATTGCAACAATATCACATCACACAATCATGAACAGTTAACATTCTTTAAAACAAACATGAGACCAGACAGTTAGTGATGGCGGTAGCCCAACAAACTCTAATGTTCAACCACGTGATTGGCTCCCCATGGACGAAAGATACATAAAGCAAGGAAAATTTACGAGAAGGCAAAGCTATTAATATTTAGAAAAACGGAAGCTTGTACAGGCACAGCTGAAGGCAAACAGACATTCATACAGAAGCGAGTGCTAACTTCTTATCGACACCTTTGTGTGGCGCTCTTCCGGCGGATCCAAGTCTGCTATAGAAATTTACCAGAAGAAAAATCTGCGAAAGTTCTGTATTCCTTGCTACGACAAGGTAAAGCAGTCTTTCAGAACTGAAAAGCGAGACCAAAAGCTAACAAATAGCTCTCCTCTCGCCAAGTAACAACGGGCCACGAGGTCAGTCTAACTCACCCTTCTTCGACTGGAGCACAGCTGTGGACGCTCCCGTAACTGCGGCAGACTGCCCCGCTTTTTCTCCTCCAGCCTCTTCCACGCTCCGCGTGGCCCGGAAAACCCAAAGATTCCATTTCCGCCACCAACCTAACGCAGGTGGATTTCTCACCAGTAGCGCAAACCTCTTTGCCTACTTGACCACTACGAGAGTTGGCTATTCTGTACAATTACTGCTGAATCTGTAGGACTATCGCAGACTTTCTGCAACAGGCTACGCCACCGTCCAGCAACGTGACACACAACGACATTCATTCAATCACACCACTATTGGAGATTTGAAAAAAGAGAAACAAGGAAAAGGAAGCACTGGATGTGGTTTTTAAGCGGTTTTTCACATTCCACTAGGTAAATACTCGGCTGGTCCCGATGTCCCACCGACTCGCAGACATTTGAAAACGTTTGCACTATTTCATGGCTTACACTAGACGCAAACAGTTAGGGTACACTAATTCCGTCCTAGGGGGTACGGGGTGGCGGCAGGAAGGGCATCCGGCCACCCTCTGACACTATCTACCTATATCCGAATCCCGCTCCAGCTACTGCCGGATCTGTGTGCTGATGAGTCCTCTCCATTTGGCTCGGTCCTCCCACCACTTTTCTTCCTCCACTTGTTGCCAGATCACACCTCTCCTTTCTACAGATATTCTCACTCCCATTTTCCACCGTGTTCTTGGGCGCCCTCTAGGTCTTTTCCCATCCATCTTTAGTTCTTTCATAATTTTGGGGAGCATCCTCTTGACATGGCCATACCATCTTAATCTCTTTCTTTCAATTTCTTCTCTCATACTTTCTTGTTTGAGGTCCTTTCTAATCTCTACATCCCTTACTCTGTCCATTCTTGTTTTTCCCTTAACTGCTCTGAGAAATTTCATTTCCCCTGCTTCCAGTCTGCTCCAGTCCCTTTCTGTCATTGTCCATGTTTCTCCACCATAGGTGACAATAGGGATGTAATAATTCATATACATAAGGAGTTTTGCTCTTTCTGAAACTTCATTATTCCAAATAAGGTGTTTTATTGTTTGGTAGAATTTGCCTCCCTTCTGTAACCTCCTATTAATTTCGTTCGTTATTCTTCTATCCCTAGATATTTCACTCCCTAAATAAGTAAAACTTTCTACCACTTTGAGAGGTTCTCCATTCAAGGTAATATTTCCGTTGATTCCTTTCTCTCTTCCAAATACCATTACTTCACTCTTATCTTTATTTATTTTTAATCCATACCTTTTCATTATTTCCTTCCACGCATCAAGCTGTAACTGTAAATCTACCTGTTTATCACCCCATATTACCATATCATCTGCAAAAATCATCTTTTTGTCTTTTTATTTTACTATATCTTTAACTGCCCTATTCATTCCCTCCATCACAACATTAAAAGTGCAGGAGATGGAATACTTCCTTGCTTAAGTCCTTGTCTTATTTCGAAGTATTCAGAGTTCCCCAATGATGTTCTAATTCTACAATTGTGTCCTCTGTACATTGTCTTTATAACATTAATGTATCCATCTTCTATATCTATCTTCTTCATTTCTTCCCAGAGTCTTTCCCTGTCAACTGAGTCATATGCTCTGACACTGACATTGCCAAATCCATAGTAACAGGACCGACCACACGTTGAAGTGGGACAAAGGGCCAAGAAAATGACGATGATGGTGACACCATTTTCATATTTGGTGTTCCATTCTTATTGTTACATCTTGATTATTGAACTAATATTCTGTATTATCAGCCTTTCCCTATAGTTTACTATTATTTTTCTCAGAACCTCCATCTTGCACCAGTTTACATCGTCGAACGCTTTTCCCAGCTAGACAAATGCTGCAAGCGTTGTCTTGATTTTTCTTAAATCTTGCTTCTATTATTAGTCACAACATCAGAACTGCCTCTCTGGTTTCCTTCCCGTTCCTGAAACCAAGCTATTCGTCATCTGACCGATCCTTAGTGTCTTTTCCATTATTTCGTACTATATTCTTATATTCTACGTTTAATTCGTGTCATCAGCTTGAACGCATTAGCCATTACGCTGATTGTGTGATAGTTTTCACACTTATCTGCCCTTCCTATTGTAGCGACTAGGCCCTTGCGATTATAGCAGGTGGAGTGTTATTAATCACTTGAAGATAATGTTATCAAACCAATCAACGAATCGGCGGGGACTGAGATCGAAGATTAATAAATGACATCACACCTCAAACACAGAAAAAGCAACAGGTGTTGAAGTGCGAAAGCTACGGCACTGCTGACGCATCGGTGCCAACGATGGAAAAAATTTGGAAATTTGTGGTAAGGTCGTATGGGACAAAAGTGCTGCTCTCATCGGTCCTTAAGCTTATACACTGTTTAAACTAACTTACACTAAGGACAAAACACACACACACACACACACGCACACACACACACACACACACACACACACACACACACACACACACACACAAACACACACACACACACACACACACACGCTGGAAGGACGACTCGAACCTCGGACGGGGCAAGCCGTGCGAACCGTGACAAGATGCTAATGATGTTTACGGGCCCCGTGGAGTAGGTCGCAGCACGTGAGGAGACAGGTCCAACGAGATGAAGCGACCACCTCCAGCGGGGAACGGGTTACTGTGTGAGATCACTTTAATACTTACTGCCTGTGAGTTTAAATCGGCTCACGGTCTCGATAACATATAACAAAGGATCTTTTCATTGACGTTCTCATTTCCCACCTGGCCCCGGACCTAGTCGAGCGTTCACGATGTAAGTCAAGCAAGGCAACTAGTGTGATATCAGAAGCTCGTTGCGGGGACCGTAGTTCCCGTAGGCCCCGTGACGGAAGCATTTCACTTTACCGCGCTTGAGCAACCATCGTAGTTACTGCAAGCTTTTAATCGGTAATCTCGGTACTTACACTGGGCTGCTTTCAAACTGAGGGAAATTCTTGAACTAAGATGACTACTCACAAAGCGAGGCGTCTAGCAACTTCAAGCAACTGTATCCGACTGGAGCTGGGTTTTCCAGGACTGTCGTCACCACGGACACACTGCACTTCCGCGATAGGTGAAAAGGCGCTCGTAGCCAACATAACTGGAGGGGGGAAGTGGTAACAGTCCCTGTGTACCACACTGAACGTGCTCCTCGGTTGTTTAGGTTACCGGACCTGTTTGAATGCCAACACACTGAAGCGCTCGACGAATTGGTGTCCCTACACCACCGCTTGCCCTCTGATCATATTTAAGTGTAACGTCTCCAAATTTTAAGTCAACCCGCCATCTCCAGGGCTTTGAATATTAACCAATGTTTAGCCCTCTCCCTCCGATGGTCCGCCTTTCAGGCATGACATCGGTGTGATTCGCTGATGGTAGAAAATTTGCTTTTATACAAAAATTGGATGATTTAATTAAGGAAATTTTTAATTACTCAGTTGATAGGCCTTTGATCGGTATCAATCATCTAGTCGTCTCGCTGGCAGTGTGAATCTGTAATCGGATTTTAGTTCAATGTTCTCTCTTTTTTTATATTTTTGGGACTGGACAAGGCAGTCTTGGTGGCACCGCCACTTGCTATTTCTATCCAAGAAAAGTTGCACTATCTCCGGGATTGAGTGGATGACATATTTTTCTAGAGTAACGAAAAGAAATGGTCTCATAAAAAAAGGATCAACGAAAGCAAAATAAGATGTACCGTGTTCCGCTAAGCGGTAATTCCATAAAAAATTAGCGTAATGGACAACGTTGCTTATGATGATACTGATGTAATATAGTAAAAAACGTGCATCAAGTGGAAACGATGTGGCAGTTCTCTGAAAACACTCTTGGCAATATCACTTAAAAAATAAAATTTGCTTCTTAATTTTATCTATTGATGTCATCGTTTCTTCCATGATTGTATTACTTTCATAAAATAAAAAAGAAACCGCTTCCAGTCACAATTTCAATACACAATGTACCTTTGGATAGTTTGACAGTCTGTATCCGCTTTATTTCCAAATTTAGGTTGATTATAGTCCTGGTAAGATTACGCTGGTATATTGCAAAGTGGCACATTGTGAATATAAGTTTACAAGACTAAGACGAATCGAAAAATAAGTTACTCTTTACAGTAATGCATGGTTTTGAGGTACTGTTTAAGTAAACATGTTTGTGTGCATATATACTCTTTCCATTTTACAGCACGTTTATAATACGAGTCAAAAGATTTCAAACATAAATATGTTGCATTTCTACAAATACACAGGTGTTATTATTTCAAAGATGATACGAAGTTATCATGTTATTAATTATACATAGATATCATTTATAAAACTAATATTTGTGAATATCTTAAATGTGGTCGTACTTTATCATATGGTTGCCCTGTGTAATATTTCTTTATTTAGTTTTGAAATCTTATTTTCACAAAGTTTTACTTTGTGATACAGCAACACAGTATTACCAGGACCAGAATTAAACTAAATATTGAAAGAAAATTGATGTAGGCTGTCACAGCACCTGAAGATGAGCCGCCAGGTGTCGAAAAGCATTGTGCCTTACGATAAAATCACGATTGTGACTCAACGCGGTTGTTCTTTATTGTACGAAAATTATTCACCTTTCCGTTCCGAAGTAGAAGTATTGGAAGCTACGTTTTCCCTCTTTTCCTTTACTGAGCGATTGAAACATCGATTCCTGCAACTCTGACAAGCCAAGTTTTTCATGAGATTTTTGATTAGTCATTTCCCTCCGCCAACAAAAATTTAATGGGATACAATATAATGACACGTTGCGATCCCGTAATCTCCAGGGTGGCAAACCTTTATCGCCATGTCAGGATTAGGGTAATTACATATTAAGGAGCTCTTCAAAGTATCAGCGATATTAATTAATCTTTACTATAGTTTGTGATTTTATTGTGTTGCGAGGATAAACGAAAGAGATAAAGTAGACAGTAATGACGTTCCACTGTAGAAGCATTGTCCATAATTTTTGCTGGTCGGAGTGGTAATAAGTAAGTTAGACTTTTCGCCAAGATCCTCTTTTGTTGTAAGGAAGCCTATGTGCTATATCTGGAGGGTCCTTCGCAGAGAACTACTGCAGAGAGGTGCCAGAGAAGCGGTCTGTATGTCAGAAGAAGTCAATGTTTGGGAACCTGCCAAAAACTGCGCAAATGAGCACAATTAGGTTAGCACTGAACAGCAGAGCTCTCTGCGCAGTCGGCCGTTTTATCGGAGCAAGAGCTCTGTCTCACTGGGACTTGATGTCTTCTGCCGTCAAGACGCTTTTCCGTGTCTGATACAGCCCATCTGCAAATCACGTAGTTGTACCGTTTAGGCGTCATGATGACACAGTGTGCCTAAGAGCTACAGGCGCCAGATAGTTGATAAGAGATTGTCTATTAATCTAACAAACAGTTAAGGATTTTGTTGTCCACTAGCTGCGACGGGTCACCCAAAATCACGATGGCAATATCGACGTCTTCATTCCGTCACTGAGCTAGTCTGGCACGTTGTATGTCACATGCTATATTAATTTCTCTCTCGCTCCCCCTTAATTAAGTCTTCTATTCCCTCATTTTGAGTCCTCTAATTATTTATGTGTGGTGTTTTCTGACTGCAAAATGTTTTCTTCTGGCCCAGTAGTATCTTTCTGATGTCCAGGAACTTTTACCATCTATTTCAGTGCTTCCCTTCCGGTTCAATCTGTGGGATAATTTTTTGATATCCTTGTAGGTCTTTCTGAAAATATACTTGCTTAATTGAGTCTGTGGTTGACTCGTCTTCAAGCAGAGTTAAGTTATTCTCTTCTGTCCATAATGTGTTAACTGTGTTTTGAAGTAGATGAATTCGATGTTTTAGTTATGGAGCAGGGTAGTTAGTGCTAATTTCCTAGCCACACAGCCGGGAACGCGTTTCAGCTCCTCACACTGCACTTGATTATCAACAACTTTCCATGTACCTATGGCATGTGAAGACTATGGTGCCATACTAAGCAGTAAAGAGGTAGCAACGGGAGGGCTTCAAGTGTGCAAGTCGACGGACGATGATCAACTGTAGACTAAAGAGGAGAAAACATAAGTGACATAACCCGACTTCCCAGAAACTTTACGCAGTGGAAGAGGAATCAAAATAAGCGAACACGTCTCTCGGATTATCTGTGATACTCGACCGTTTCTGAGAAATGACGATCATTTTTTTGAGGTACTTCATGTGCTTTTTAGCGAGTAAATAGTCCAGTCGAAGCGGTGACACAGTGACTAGCTTCGCGGCCTGTCATTTATGCGTCTCGTGTTTGAAATCTGTTTATTGTTTTTATTTTTTTTCCATTTGTCTGCTCGTGCCTATAGAAGGGTATTACATGAATGTTCCTTATCACGTTAGGTGATGCAAGGGCATTACATTAATTACGTGTCACACATTTGTTATATAATATAGGTGGATGTGATAATTTGAGAGTTTGCAATCTTTTTAAATTCTCATATTCTTATATTTAATTCTTATATCAATTATTACATTAATTCTTATGTATTATTATTATGGTTATTCTTCAGGAAGGTTTGTTGCATTCCCTTTAATGATACAGATAGTAGAATCCTTCGAAACATAGAAACCCCGAACACCATAGGCATCGTGCGAAGGCAGATTTGCCACAGTGACATTTCTTCGTACTAATCGCACTCGGGGAAGAAACGTCGTTAACGTTTCTGACGAGATCACGCGTTGGCAATAATTTCGTCGCAAACCATGCATCGCGGATTATTTTACATAAACTGGCATTTGGAACTGATTATGAATCAAGGTACACTACAGAAATTTCATCGAAAACAGTGTCAAATAATTTTCTGATTCTTTCATTTTTTAATTCATTCATTAGGCATACTTTTAGTAGATTAATAGCGTTACTATGACATAAAGTTCGATACATTCCTGTAGCAATCCCCTACGCACATTGATAGGTAAACGAAAAACAAAAACACAAATAATATTCAGGTTTCGAATCCCGGGTGCGACAGGGAAGCCGCGATGCTAGCCACTGTGCCACTGCTTTCGTTCAACTATTTACTCACTAAAATATACAGCGTGTTTCAACAAGAATATACGTATTTCGAATGCATATATTTATAAAACTTTACGACATACGAATATGAAACTTTACACACATATTTATGAACGCCTCAAGTTCAGATTACTGATGTTCAGCATGACCTCCACCAGCGATACGAGCAATATCACATCGAATCTCAAATTTCCCCCATACCCGGGAAGCATGTCCTTCGTCACTGATGTTATGGCAGTACGGATCTAGGCGCTGCAGTCCGGAACCGCGCGACTGCTACGGTCGCAGGTTCGAATCCTGCCTCGGGCATGGATGTGTGTGATGTCCTTAGGTTAGTTAGGTTTAAGTAGTTCTAAGTTCTAGGGGACTCATGACCTCAGATGTTACGTCCCATAGTGCTCAGAGCCATTTTTTTTTAGCAGTACGGATCCGGTTCTTAAACTCTGCGGAACACGACGCGTTGTGCGAAAGCGTTATCATTGCCAATAGCATCAAGAATTTCATTACAAAATGCCACATGTTTGTGTTGGTCATCAGGACTTTGAATTTGTAACAGCTGTAACTTGTACTGCTTCATAACCAACCGACGTCTCAAAACATGCCAAATTGTTGTTGTAGGCAGTTGGAACTCCCCACTGGAACGACAACTTGATTTTGAAGGACTACGGCGGAAAGCAATTCGAATTCGTGCAACATTTTGTTCAGGAACATGAGGGTGGACAGGACTCTTTCCTTTACATACACGTCCTATATCTAGGAATTGTCGATATCATCTGCAAATGTTCCACCCATTCAGAGGATCAGTTTGGTACCTCAACCTGAAACGTCTTTGCGCTGTAATCACGGAATTGCACTTCGCAAAGTTGAGAGCACAAAATGATTTCTGCTGCGGAGTAGCCATTTTAAACAAATGACGGTTACCATACAAAACAAAAGACAACTGAGATATAGCGGCTATCAATATAAACTAGACCATGTATTCGTTTCTCCAGTAGCAGAGCCGAGGTGCAGCTGTCGTTAGGTTGGTCAAAGTAATACTTTGTAATACGTATATTCTTTTTGAAACATCCTGTACATAAAGTACTTCGAAAACTTTGACCGTCGTTTTCTCAGAAACGGTAGGGTGTCCACAGATAAGCCGAGACACATTTTCACTTATTTTGACTCCTCTTCCACTGAATGAAGTTTCTGGGGAATCGTGTTATAGCGCTTGCCGTATTCTCCTCGTAAGTAGTCAACATAATTGCTGTGGCGTCACGAAATGCAGGCGCCAAGAGCTACCCGCACAACACATATTCCGACGACAGTACCACGGACCACGCGGCGCGGGACACAGGGCTTTATTTACATGTCCATTATGAAAGGTATTGTGGCTGCACTCCTTTCAAAGATATACTTTAGCTGCAGCACCTGTGTGAGGCCGCATTGGAATTCGTCAAAATCGTATTTGGTTTGTTTTGTATTATAGCCACATTATAACTTACATGTTGTTGTTGTGGTCTTCAGTCCTGAGACTGGTTTGATGCAGCTCTCCATGCTACTCTATCATGTGCAAGCTTCTTCATCTCCCAGTACCTACTGCATCCTTCTGAATCTGCTTAGTGTATTCATCTCTTGGTCTACCCCTACGATTTTTACCCTCCACGCTGCCTTCCAATACTAAATTGGTGATCCCTTGATGCCTCAGAACATGTCCTACCAACCGATCCCTTCTTCTGGTCAAGTTGTGCCACAAACTCCTCTTCTCCCCAATCCTGTTCAGTACCTCCTCATTAGTTATGTGATCTACCCATCTAATCTTCAGCATTCTTCTGTAGCACCACATTTCGAAAGTTTCTATTCTCTTCTTGTCCAAAGTATTTACCGTCCATGTTTTACTTCCATACATGGCTACACTCCATACAAATACTTTCAGAAATGACTTCCTGACACTTAAATCTATACTCGATGTTAACAAATTTCTCTTCTTCAGAAACGCTTTCCTTGCCATTGCCAGTCTACATTTTATATCCTCTCTACTTCGACCATCATCAGTTATTTTGCTCCCCAAATAGCAAAACTCCTTTACTACTTTAAGTGTCTCATTTCCTAATCTAATACCCTCAACATCACCCGACTTAATTCGACTACATTCCATTATCCTCGTTTTGCTTTTGTTGATGTTCATCTTATATCCTCCCTTCAAGACACCATCCATTCCGTTCAACTGCTCTTCCAAGTCCTTTGCTGTCTCTGACAGAATTACAATGTCATCGGCGAACCTCAACGTTTTTATTTCTTCTCCATGGATTTTAATACCTACTCCGAATTTTTCTTTTATTTCCTTTACTGCTTGCTCAATATACAGATTGAATAACATCGGGGAGAGGCTACAACCCTGTCTTACTCCCTTCCCAACCACTGCTTCCCTTTCATGTCCCTCGACTCTTATAACTGCCATCTGGTTTCTGTTCAAATTGTAAATAGCCTTTCGCTCCCTGTATTTTACCCCTGCCACCTTTAGAATTTGAAAGAGAGTATTCCAGTCAACATTGTCAAAAGCTTTCTCTAAGTCTACAAATGCTAGAAACGTAGGTTTGCCTTTCCTTAATCTTTCTTCTAAGATAAGTCGTAAGGTCAGTATTGTCTCACGTGTTCCAGTATTTCTACGGAATCCAAGCTGATCTTCCCCGAGGTCGGTTTCTACTAGTTTTTCCATTCGTCTGTAAAGAATTCGTGTTAGTATTTTGCAGCTGTAGCTTATTAAACTGATTGTTCGGTGATTCTCACATCTGTCAACACCTGCTTTCTTTGGGATGAGAATTATTATATTCTTCTTGACGTCTGAGGTTATTTCGCCTGTTTCATACATCTTGCTCACCAGATGGTAGAGTTTTGTCAGGACTGGCTCTCCCAAGGCCGTCAGTAGTTCCAATGGAATGTTGTCAACTCCGGGGGCCTTGTTTCGACTCAGGTCTTTCAGTGCTCTGTCAAACTCTTCACGCAGTATCGTATCTCCCATTTCATCTTCATCTACATCCTCTTCCATTTCCATAATATTGTCCTCAAGTACATCGCCCTTGTATAGACCCTCTATATACTCCTTCCACCTTTCTGCCTTCCCTTCTTTGCTTAGAACTGGGTTTCCATCTGAGCTCTTGATGTTCATACAAGTGGTTCTCTTATCTCCAAAGGTCTCTTTAATTTTCCTGTAGGCAGTATCTATCTTACCCCTAGTGAGATAAGCCTCTACATCCTTACATTTGTCCTCTATCCATCCCTGCTTAGCCATTTTGCACTTCCTGTCGATCTCATTTTTGAGACGTTTGTATTCCTTTTTGCCTGCTTCATTTACTGCATTTTTATATTTTCTCCTTTCATCAATTAAATTCAATATTTCTTCTGTTACCCAAGGATTTCTACTAGCCCTCGTCTTTTTACCTACTTGATCCTCTGCTGCCTTCACTACTTCATCCCTCAAAGCTACCCACTCTTCTTCTATTGTATTTCTTTCCCCCATTCCTGTCAATTGTTCCCTTATGCTCTCCCTGAAACTCTGTACAACCTCTGGTTCTTTCAGTTTATCCAGGTCCCATCTCCTTAAATTCCCACCTTTTTGCAGTTTCTTTAGTTTTAATCTACAGCTCATAACCAATAGATTGTGGTCAGAGTCCACATCTGCCCCTGGAAATGTCTTACAATTTAAAACCTGGTTCCTAAATCTCTGTCTTACCATTATATAATCTATCTGATACCTTTTAGTATCTCCAGGGTTCTTCCATGTATACAACCTTCTTTCATGATTCTTAAACCAAGTGTTAGCTATGATTAAGTTGTGCTCTGTGCAAAATTCTACCAGGCGGCTTCCTCTTTCATTTCTTAGCCCCAGTCCATATTCACCTACTACGTTTCCTTCTCTCCCTTTTCCTACACTCGAATTCCAGTCACCCATGACTATTAAATTTTCGTCTCCCTTCACTATCTGAATAATTTCTTTTATTTCATCATACATTTCTTCAATTTCTTCGTCATCTGCAGAGCTAGTTGGCATATAAACTTGTACTACTGTAGTAGGTGTGGGCTTCGTATCTTTCTTGGCCACAATAATGCGTTCACTAACCTGTTTGTAGTAGCTTACCCGCGTTCCTATTTTCCTATTCATTATTAAACCTACTCCTGCATTACCCCTATTTGACTTTGTGTTTATAACCCTGTAGTCACCTGACCAGAAGTCTTGTTCCTCCTGCCACCGAACTTCACTAATTCCCACTATATCTAACTTTAACCTATCCATTTCCCTTTTCAAATTTTCTAACCTACCTGCCCGATTAAGGGACCTGACATTCCACGCTCCGATCGGTAGAACGCCAGTTTTCTTTCTCCTGATAACGACATCCTCTTGAGTAGTCCCCGCCCGGAGATCCGAATGGGGGACTATTTTACCTCCGGAATATTTTACCCAAGAGGACGCCATCATCATTTAATCATACAGTAAAGCTGCATGCCCTCGGGAAAAATTACGGCCGTAGTTTCCCCTTGCTTTCAGCCGTTCGCAGTACCAGCACAGCAAGGCCGTTTTGGTTATTGTTACAAGGCCAGATCAGTCAATCATCCAGACTGTTGCCCTTGCAACTACTGAAAAGGCTGCTGCCCCTCTTCAGGAACCACACGTTTGTCTGGCCTCTCAACAGATACCCCTCCGTTGTGGTTGTACCTACGGTACGGCTATCTGTATCACTGAGGCACGCAAGCCTCCCCACCAACGGCAAGGTCCATGGTCCATGGTTCATATATCCTATAAATAAATGCTACTCCAAAACACAAGCACATTGAGGATATCTAGAAAAGGTACAATTTATTGATATTAAACTTCAGATAGTGTGTTATTGGGGTTTAAAGGCTTCAGAAGGCATATGAGACAAAACAAAGTTACATATTATATAACATCGCTGTGGTGTGGTGCTGCCACTGTGGTGATTTTCATTTGCATCCTACCATCTGCAAAAATTTAATTATTCATCTTCAAGTTTCTGACAGCTTACCAATCATTTACAAATTAAGTCTGAAATACGGAAATGCGAGTGAATATTCAAAACACATTAATTATCTGGTAAAAACAAACTACCACTTGTCGTCCGAACAAAAAACATAAAAAAAGACTGACGCATGTGTGAGAGAATTAAAAGGTGACTTAGTGTAACTGTCACCCACTTACAAAGTAGTACAAAAGAAAATTTACAGGTCAGTTATTGTAGGAGACTTCTTTTCCAAACAAGAACGTCTTCAAATTAAGCAGAAATGCAGATGAAATATATTCTGGTAATGGTGCAGGCATATTTCAGCTGGCGTTTTTCTAGTTATTTCAGTTAATGTCAAGAGCAAAGGAAGAAGTTTACTTTCATTATCAGTGAAATGTAATTTTTCGCTCAAATTAGAACACGCTTTACATAACCAGCACATTTATTTAGGAGTGAGTACTTTTCGTTCTACATATTGCTACGTAAACAACGAGTGTGAAATGAGCAGGTTTTCGCTTTCAATGAAAGGAAAGACAGCAGTAGTGGCCATATTTGCAACGAATAAACAGGCTGAACATACAAACAGCTGCTGCTTTAATTCGTTTGCTACAATGGCTGCCGCAGTCACGATGATACCTTGACAACAGAGACATCTATCGATGTCATCGGGAAAGCCAAAGCATATCCTTGAAAGGAGCGCAGCCACTGTACCTATCGTGGCGTATATACACTCCTGGAAATGGAAAAAAGAACACATTGACACCGGTGTGTCAGACCCACCATACTTGCTCCGGACACTGCGAGAGGGCTGTACAAGCAATGATCACACGCACGGCACAGCGGACACACCAGGAACCGCGGTGTTGGCCGTCGAATGGCGCTAGCTGCGCAGCATTTGTGCACCGCCGCCGTCAGTGTCAGCCAGTTTGCCGTGGCATACGGAGCTCCATCGCAGTCTTTAACACTGGTAGCATGCCGCGACAGCGTGGACGTGAACCGTATGTGCAGTTGACGGACTTTGAGCGAGGGCGTATAGTGGGCATGCGGGAGGCCGGGTGGACGTACCGCCGAATTGCTCAACACGTGGGGCGTGAGGTCCCCACAGTACATCGATGTTGTCGCCAGTGGTCGGCGGAAGGTGCACGTGCCCGTCGACCTGGGACCGGACCGCAGCGACGCACGGATGCACGCCAAGAACGTAGGACCCTACGCAGTGCCGTAGGGGACCGCACCGCCACTTCCCAGCAAATTAGGGACACTGTTGCTCCTGGGGTATCGGCGAGGACCATTCGCAACCGTCTCCATGAAGCTGGGCTACGGTCCCGCACACCGTTAGGCCGTCTTCCGCTCACGCCCCAACATCGTGCAGCCCGCCTCCAGTGGTGTCGCGACAGGCGTGAATGGAGGGACGAATGGAGACGTGTCGTCTTCAGCGATGAGAGTCGCTTCTTCCTTGGTGCCAATGATGGTCGTATGCGTGTTTGGCGCCGTGCAGGTGAGCGCCACAAACAGGACTGCATACGACCGAGGCACACAGGGCCAACACCCGGCATCATGGTGTGGGGAGCGATCTCCTACACTGGCCGTACACCACTGGTGATCGTCGAGGGGACACTGAATAGTGCACGGTACATCCAAACCGTCATCGAACCCATCGTTCTACCATTCCTAGACCGGCAAGGGAACTTGCTGTTCCAACAGGACAATGCACGTCCGCATGTATCCCGTGCCACCCAACGTGCTCTAGAAGGTGTAAGTCAACTACCCTGGCCAGCAAGATCTCCGGATCTGTCCCCCATTGAGCATGTTTGGGACTGGATGAAGCGTCGTCTCACGCGGTCTGCACGTCCAGCACGAACGCTGTTGCAACTGAGGCGCCAGGTGGAAATGGCATGGCAAGCCGTTCCACAGGACTACATCCAGCATCTCTACGATCGTCTCCATGGGAGAATAGCAGCCTGCATTGCTGCGAAAGGTGGATATACACTGTACTAATGCCGACATTGTGCATGCTCTGTTGCTTGTGTCTATGTGCCTGTGGTCCTGTCAGTGTGATCATGTGATGTATCTGACCCCAGGAATGTGTCAATAAAGTTTCCCCTTCCTGGGACAATGAACTCACGGTGTTCTTATTTCAATTTCCAGGAGTGTAGAAACAAAGGCACATCCGACAGTCAAGAGGCTCCCTCCTATCCTCCATCTCTACACCCTACATCTCGTTTCCCAAGGTGGCTTCCATCAACTCCCCCTCCCGGACGGTGCCCTCTCTCCCTCCATTTATCCCTCCTATCAATTCCGATCCTCACCCACCTCCTTTCCTCCGTCCTTTCCCTGGGCTCCCTTTTCCTCCCCCCTTACATCCTGTGTTTTCTCCCCACCTACCCTCTCCCTGTCTCCTTTCTCCCCCCCCCCCCCCAAGTCCTTTTGTACTCCCCTCCTCTGCCTTCCCCACTCCCTGGCACGTCTGCTCAGCACCCCCCACCCCTCTTATGGATCCTCATCTTCCATGGGCTCCTTTCCCCCTCCCCCTTCACTTTTCCTCTCCTTCCCCCCTTTTTTTCCCCTCATCTGACGAGTTTCCCCCCACCTGCTCTCAGGTGTGGTATGTCATATTTGTGCCATCTTTTTAGTGCAGTGTTTAAGTGAGTGTTCAGTGTTGTGCGTCTTTCCACAGTGTTGCGAACAGAAATCATGCTGTCGCTGGGTGTGCATTTTATATCTCTTGCGAACAGAACCCAGACTGTCGCCGTGTTTTTTAATTGTCTGTCTATTATTTTTCTGCTTCCTGTGTATTTTATTAGCATCATCCACCCTGTGTTTTATGTTTTAAGCTCCAGAATTTTCTGCCATTTTACCTTTAAGTCACCGATTTTATCGTCAGCTGTTATTATTTTTTTACTACCTTTATCTTTTTAAAACAAATTCTGTAGGCTGAAGAGCGGCGTAATAAGCTGCTGCCAGCCCGCCCCCTTTAGGGGGAATCGAAACTCAATAAAGGAAAAAAAATCAAGAGGCTGCGGCAACTCAAACTAACGAGCCGCACCGTCAGGCCAACATAGGGCGTCTTAAGCGGCCGGGTCAGCATTCCCGCAAACGCCTGCAGCTACGATCGGCGCGCACAGACCGAACTGTTCCCTACTAAGCGGAAATCGACAGGAGCTAGTCAAATGGTTCAAATGGCTCTGAGCACTATGGGACTTAACATCTGAGGTCATCAGTCCCCTAGAACTTAGAACTACTTAAACCTAACTAACCTAAGGACATCACACACATCCATGCCCGAGGCAGGATTCGAACCTGCGACCGTATCGGTCGCGCGGTTCCAAACTGAAGTGCCTAGAACCACTCGGCCACACCGGCCGGCAGGAGCTAGTCACACGTGGGGTATCACTCTGCGAGGTAATTATTTTTAAATTTCTTTCTTTTGGCTTTGGGTTACATGGACTGTACAGCAACCGAAGATTATAAAGTGCCAAAGAAATATAACAACAAAAAAGCGAAACTGCACAAAATTACGAATTTAGCATATAATCACACTCTTAAATTAAAAACGCAGTTAGACAAATACCAGACAGCCGGCAGCAGAGATGACATTGGCATTGGAGTAGAATTACAACCAGCACTATATAGCAACATTATGACAAATGTGCGTATGCCCTTACAGTGAAAGAGAAAACGTACAACAATAGCTGACGAATAAAACTGCAATTAACATCATACAACAAAAAAATGGCTCTGAGCACTATGGGACTTAACTTCTAAGGTCATCAGTCTCCTAGAACTTAGAACTACTTAAACCTAACTAACCTAAGGACATCACACACATCCATGCCCGAGGCAGGATTCGAACCTGCGACCGTAGCGGTCACGCGGTTCCAGACTGTAGAGCCCAGAACCGCTCGGCCACCCCGGCCGGCAACATACAACAATGAGTGAAGTGAAGCATACAGACAGACGTACTTAAAAGAAGAATCCAAAATGACAAAGACAATAGAACCAACGGTATGTACAATAGTGGCAGTAGAACAGTGACATAAAATGCAAAATAGGAAAGTAATGTAAATGTAATGTACAAATAGATACGTGTACCTAAATAAAAACACATAATTACTCACCAGATTGCGAAACGGGCTGATGCCACCTGGAAATGAAGACCTCGGCAACGAATAAATAAATTTCGATGCCTGTGGCTTTCAGATAGTCTGTGAGCGAGCTATATTTTTCAAAACGGTCGAGTAAAACAGGAAAACTGTTGAGGAGGGGGTAACCTCTCGCAACCAATTTCTTATGCAGTTAACTGTGCAGTCGTTTACTTGGAACATGCCCATGTGATGTGGTTAAGATCCGCTACTGCCGTTGTGTTCTTATCGCAGTGTCCAGACGTGATAATCTTCGAACGATATAGGGGGTCCGCAGCTAGTAGTCTAATGGCTAGCCTTTCTGCCACTGGATCACGGGGTCCCGGGTTCGATTCCCAGCCAGGTTTGGGATTTTTTCTGCCTGGGGACTGGGTATTTGTATTGTCCTCATCATTTCATCATCACCATCATAATTCGTGGTAGTGGCTAGATTGGATTGTGTAAAAATTGGACTGTTAAAATGGGTACTTTTTGCGTGCGCTGATGACCGCGTAGTTGAACGTCCCACAAACCAAACATCATCATCATCGAACGATATAGGTGCCCGCGGTAACACCCGTGTCCTAGCCTCATGCGAATGGCAGAAGTCACATGGCCTCAACGAAGCTGCACCGCGGCGAACCACGGTCGAGAGGAGATGTTAGGTTGTATGGCCCGCAGTTGGCCGCTCTTAGAGTGCTGAGAGACATTCATTCACAGTTCCAATCGCGATAAGCAGCCTTCCGTATTGTCAATGTGAGACCCGTATAAGGGATTGGTGTTGGGCGTAACTAGCCTTCTGTAATACTCCTCTTGGCAAGGCAGTCAACAATTTCATAACGAAGTTCCGCGAAGTAATTTATGCTCGGGATCCGTCTCCAGAAGTCACTTCCAGCGCAGCGAGCAACGCCCGGAAAGACTTCGCCACGACATCACTCGCTGCAACGCGGTTGCTTCTCTACTCTGCACGCCACCGGAGGACCGGACTCCTAAGTTGTAACGGTGCCGTCCCAGGGCGCTTGGTATACTCTGCTTCACTACTTCTTCGTCGTTTTGACAGTGCCAGAGTTAGTGGTGGTAGCATTTGCACAATCTCAGGCAATTTCTCTGGCTCTCTCGTCGGGACTTCTTCACTGAAGTACGATCATAAGAATTTTCAAGTGTTGTGATTCTGCTACCGCTTTTGTACCTTAACGCCTGCTTAAGACTCCGGAGTTGATTTTTTGCTCCAATTTCAGAACTTTAAATTCGTCAAGTAAGTGGGGACCTTTGTACTTCACACTTTAATTTGGTCGGACTTACGAACTTTAACTCGTTGTAGCTCTGTTGTTTTTCTTGTTGATCACTCATTTCAGTAAGATCCAAGTTTGTTTCTTTGTATGTACTGATCGTGCTACGATAGTGCTGTATTCATACACTGATCAGCCAGAACACTATGACCACTGACTTACTACCCATATAAACCCTTACAGGCGATAGCAGAGTCACCTGACGAGGAATGACTGCCAGTCACGGTGCACGTAGTATCTATGAGCCCGCCGTCCGTGTGTAGAATGGGAAAGACGCGAACTCTATCTTTGACCGAGGGCAGATTGTGATGGCCTGGAGGCACGAGCATTTCGGAAACTGCACAACTTATCGGGTGTTCGAGGAGTGCTGTGGTGAGTGTCGCTGGGTTGAATGGCCACCCCTCATTACAGATGTCGGAGACTATAGGCTGGGCAGAGTGGTAAAACAGGACATGCGGCGAACTGTGGCGGAACTAACATCAGACGTTAATGCAGGGCTGAGTGCAAGTGTAGCTCAACACAGAGTGAACCGAACACTTCTAACGATCGGACTCTACAGGCGACGACCGATGCTTGTGTCAATATTAACGCCACGACATCGCCACCTAGGACTAAAATAGGAATGTGATCATCGCTTCTGGACGTTGGCGCAGTAACAGAGCGTTCGATGGTCTAATGAATCCCGATACTATCTTCACTGGGGTCCGCCCCCGGTAGCTGAGCGGTCAGCGCGACAGAATGTCAATCCTAAGGGCGCGGGTTCGATTTCCGGCTGGAGATTTTCTCCGCTCAGAGACTGGGGTGTTGTTCTAATCATCATCACTTCATCCCCATCGACGCGCAAGTCGCCGAAATGGCGTCAAATCGAAAGACTTGCACCCGGCGAACGGTCTATCCGAAGGGAGGCCCTAGTCACACGACATTTATTTTATGCCAATTGGGGGGGGGGGGGGGGGGGTGATAGAATCCAAGGGAACAGCTCCTTCACACCTGTACTGCGGGACGGAGACAAACTGGCGGCGGGTCCACTATGGTCTGGGGAACATCCACGTGGATATTCATGGGTCCAGTGGAGCTCGTGCAAGGCACCATGACGGCCAGGGAGTATCGTACACTGGTTGCAGACCACGTATTCCCCTTCATAACGATAATGTTTCCCGACGGGAGTGGCATTTTTCAACAAGATAATGCACCATACCGCCAAGCCAGGAGTTTGATGCAGTGGTTCTAAATACACAGTGGCGAGATCCAATTGATGTTCTGGGCCCCCAACTCGCCAGACCTGAATCCGATCGAACATATCTGGGATGCGATTCAACGTGGGATCAGAGCTCATCGCTCCCCTCCCCAGGATTTATGAAAATTAGGTGATCTGTGTGTGTGTGTGTGTGTGTGTGTGTGTGTGTGTGTGTGTGTGGGGCCGGCCGGTGTGGCCGTGCGGTTAAAGGCTCTTCAGTCTGGAACCGCGTGACCGCTACGGTCGCAGGTTCGAATCCTGCCTCGGGCATGGATGTTTGTGATGTCCTTAGGTTAGTTAGGTTTAATTAGTTCTAAGTTCTAGGCTACTGATGACCTCAGAAGTTAAGTCGCATAGTGCTCAGAGCCATTTGAACCATTTTGTGTGTGTGTGTGTGTGTGTGTGTGTGTGTGTGTGTGTGTGCGCAGATGCGCAGCCAGCTCCCTCCAGCGACCTACCAGGTCATTGCTTCTATGCCACGACGTGCCGCCGAAGTTATCCGTGCCAAAGGCAGACACGCCGGATATAAGATAGGTGGTCATAATGTTCTGTATGATCAACGCATACTTTTTTTACAATGAAAGTTTTACTGGGACGTCTGATGTATTTCTGTGTGATATTTCTGTTGGGACAGGATTTATCAGTAGTCAAAGATTACGTTTCTAACATAGTATTACGCCACTGAAAACTGTAGGCGGCCAACGACGTCTACCGGCCACGCCCCCTCAGCTGTTTGCACCGGGGTTGTAAGCACATTACGCTAATGACGACCCGACATTACGGGACATGTGGGGTCTCTGTTTTATCAGGTCTTTACTCTATGCAACCATTGCTATGGGTGTGGCCATGGCTGTATATTTTAATTGCTTTCTCTGTCAACTTCATCAAGGCGTGTATGTTTCATAGCTTTCCAATCTATGTGCATTACAGTACTGCTTACTAGTTGATAGGCCACCGTTATGTATTTATATGCTCTTTTTTGTATTTGGTTCAATCGAAAGATGATCAAAATGATCGCAACCGGTAACCGAATAAACAAGTATTTACCAGCAGTGACTGTTGTAGCATGTGCAAAATATGCGTTCAATGCTTTATTTGAGACTTAGTAATCTACTTTATGACTCATTTATTGTAGCAAATTTTAAAGCTAAATCCCAGTCCAATTACGTGGAACAACACCTCTGAAGTTCTTACAAAATTGGCACTTCGTTCTCTTGTTCTCTGCATGTATAACCCCTCTCTAGGGATCAACATGAGTTCGGATACAACGACTGTGTGAGATCTAGCTCGCACTGTTCGTCCGCGAGGTCCAGAAATCAAGATACACCTGCACATACTGACACTGTTTTCTTTGATTTTCGGAAGAGTTTCTGTACAGTTCAGCACCACTGCATAATGTACAAAATACGATCGTACGAAGCATCAGACCAGCTGGTAAGGCAGATGCCAGATTGAGATTCATTGGAAAAATCCGCAGGAAACTTAGTCCATCAACAAAGGAAGTACCTTAAAAACAGTAATTTTACCAATACTTGGGTTGGGGTTGTTTGGGGAAGGAGACCAGACAGCGAGGTCATCGGTCTCGGGAAGGACGGGGAGGGAAGTCGGCCGTGCCCTTTGAAAGGAACCATCCCGGCATTTGCCTGGAGTGATTTAGGGAAATCACGGAAAACCTAAATCAGGATGGCTGGAGACGGGATTGAACCGTCGTCCTCCCGAATGCGAGTCCAGTGTCTAACCACTGCGCCACCTCGTTCGGTACCCAATACTTGAGTACTGCTGGTCAGTACGGGGTTCGTACCAGATGGGACTGTTAGAGCAAGCTTAGAGGATTCAAATAAGACCAGCAAGTTTCGTTTCAGGATTATTTAGTAACAGCGAAAGCATCGCAGAGATCCTCAGCCAATTTCAAAGGCATCACGGTGCGGTTTATTGTTAAAGTTCCGAGAACGTACGTTCCTGGATCATTTAACCAATATATTCCTCCCAACAACGTATATTTCGGGAAAAGACTACTAACATAAAATCAATGTCTGCAGCGAATCAAAATGTAGTCATCATTTTCAAACAATCAGAACACTATCTGATGCCATTCCTGTCCCCACTGCCGCCTTCCCATACACAACTGCCATCTAGCATGTTTCTGCACATTCGTCAAAGGTAGGAGGAGAAGCGGACGACGCGCACGTAACCCATGCCATAGTAAATGGCAACGGGTATTCACCCCTGATAGTGTATGATATTTTACACTGTTCCAATGTTGCGCCAGAGCCGAGGAGGACGCAGATTTTTCCTGCAATGGCATTCGAATGAGGTGTTCTATGGCCTTCAGTGAACGATTCTGATCACACCTGTTGCACTGCCGAAACATTTTGTCTCAAACGAGCAGCAATTTCTCGGATGTATGCATCACATAGTCTGATGCCAGTTATGCACCCTCTTTCAATCTCACTGACTTGATGGTACGGTTGGTGCATACGTCCGCGAGTCATCCTGCACGTCTGCTCAAGTCAAACTGGTCCATTACCTTCGGTTTATAGCGACAACGAGAGCCACAGGCACATTTTACCGATAGGTGGCGTTACGCCGCAGTATCGATGTTGACCTTGAACCCGAGCGCCGACATGCTTCAAATGCTAATCATTTCTGCAGAACATAATAATGTCCTGTGAATATGAACGTCCTGTCTCTAGTCGTTCAAGACGTTCTGTTTTTTGCTGAACATGGGTACACATACATAATCTGTAAAACGCTCTGAAGTGCAAGGGAGAGGGTACTTAGCGGAGCAGCACATGTAAGGACTTCATCCCGTCCCTGTTGCGTATGGATGGTTGGAAGAACGACACCTTAAACGCCTCTGTGCATACGGTAATTAGTCGAGTCTCCTCTTCACGATTTATACAGGTTTCCTACAGGTTCTTCAAACTTTGTAAGTAGGCTTTCACGGTGTGATTTGCGTCTATCTTCAAAGTCTGTCCACTGAGGTTCTTCAACTGTGAAGCGTGTCGTTTGCCACAGTTCCTGTTTTTCCCTGGTTTACTCCTGTTTGGAGTTTCCGCGCTTTCCTAGAGGGCGTTGCGGAGCCTTCTCGAGCGCGCCCGCTGGGAGGGGGCGCTGTGTGCCGTGCCCAGGACGGAGGAGGCAGTTGAGACGAGTGTTTGGCCCTGGACGACGGTTCTGCAGCGGGACGCTGGGTACCTCTATGCTAAGTCGAGATGGGCCCAAAACCCCGGGGCGTGAGGACACACGAGGCCGTAAATCTGTGGGCAACGTTCGGTTTCCGTTCATGGGCTGAGGAAGCTATGAAGTCCGTCTGCGGTTGCCAATAACCTCCAGAAAGTGGTGTCGTCACTGAAAGTAAGATTTTTCATCTAGTCAATGCAACGGTCGTCGTCTGGCGTGGCCAATCTCCCGGTCTTGTGGGAGCTATTAATAAATATGTGGCAACGTTTCTCTGCTTTGAGTTTGTGATCGGAAATTGCCTTGCGTGTGTCTTACTGTCCCCTTACATGGTCGTCCATTTGAACGCCATGCTCACTTGCTTAAGGTGTGCGTCCTAAAGAAGACGAAAAAAAAAATATTGGCTGTGGACCTTCTGACCTTCTGCAAGTCGTCGTTTTCCCATGGACGGCGTAGGGTACTGTTTGGATAATCACGTTATAAAATGCTAAATAACCTTTTACTGTCTGGCGGAGAGAGAGAGAACTGTAGCCTATTCATTTTATGGAAGTGTGAAATGCGAGATTATGTTCATGTTCGCCAATATCCGTTGTGTGTTAGTACGTAGGCATATTTAATTTTTTGTTATTGTGTATATATTCTTTTGTTAAGGAGTTTAGTCCGCCTGGCATTTAAGTGCTCTATTTAGTTATATTTACGGGACTGATGTCGGTTGCTCGGTCGGTCTGAAATGTTGGGCCTATTGGGTAGAGACCGTTGTTAAATTGCTCCCCTCAGCTCCGAAGTCCTGTATTGATACTTCGGCGGTAGTTCTGACGGAATCTCATTTGCAGAAGTTATCAGTTCTTGTGAGCACAAATAAAGCAACCTTTGCATCTGTAATTTTCGTCCGCTGGCCAGCAAGCTTTGGTTAATGATTAAAAATCGCCACCGTTATGACCAAGATAGGCGTATTAGAGTAGTTCTGGATAACCTGAGTATTGTACACTATTAAGATGGTTCTAGGTTTGGAGAAATTGCTGTTTGGCAAAATTTAGCCTTCTGTGTCGGTAATCCGGCGTATTCCACGATCCAACATTGTTACAGAACTGAAATATTTGGTTTGGATACATTTGCTCACACGTGACTTAATTATTTGCTATGCATGTTAATTGCTTTAAATGAATCTTCCTTAATTTGTGGTTATAATTCTTAATAAGTGACCGTCCTTAATAGTGTAACATTTAATGTACGTATGATTGTCCCCTACGCCACCTATTGAGTTCATTTAGAGACTGAAAAGGTGATCCTTACTCAAGTTTATAGGACTTCATTAACCGTTGATCTTTATCGTTTATTGTCTTAAATGTATGTTTGTCAGAAAGGAATAATCTTAGATTCCTATTGTTCATTAAGTACAGTAATTCTTAAGTTATATAGCAAATATTACGAGTGCAAATATTCTCTTATTGTTACACTTACTTGTTCTGTGGTTTCCACTGAAGGGTGTGACAATAAATGCAAAATCTAAAGTGAAGCGTTGCGGAGAATTAATCCTTTCCGTTATCATAACTGATCGTTTGTCTCTTGTTATTGAAACTGGTTGGGAGAATAGTTTATTGATTGACCCCTTAGCAAGAGTACATGAGACAGTTCCATGACGTCATCCCGTCAGTCAAACAAACCTGTGACTTTGCAGCCCTCTCTGCATATGTTCGATATCCCGTGTTAATTACCACACATTTGAACATAATTATGAGACACACAAGTGATTTGTAAACTGTATCTTTACTAGACTTACTGATTATTTCTCCACCTCTGAATCACTCTGTTCGAGCCATTTAATACGATGAACAGTCTAGACGAAGTGATCTTGTTGCAGGTTCAAATCACTGGTCATCGTTATTGTAGAACTGGGAAGTCGGTACTTCCGAGGACAGTTCAGTTTGGTGTTAATGTTATTTCCTGTAACGTGTCTTGAGCAGTGAATGTAAACCGAAGTTGTACAAATACTTTTGTTTTTCCACTGAGCTCCACGACGAGGAAATCGTGTTTAACTGGAAGTGCTAAGCGTTTCGCCACTGTACAGTTGCGCCCTTTCAGTTTTGCTGAAACTGGGTAGCTATGCTATCTGCTCTGGTAAATCTACAATTAAAATCTGCACAATTAAGCCGATCTGAGGTATTGCAGCAAGAGGAAACAATTTGTGGCGTAACCCTTATCGTAATGACCTAGTTCAGACTCTTACGTTGAGACTTCGAAAGTAATTACTGAGTTTGTTTAAGGCCCCTTCGTTAATGAATGCAAATTTATTTTGCCGTTTTAATATGTAAATACGGCTCTGTATCAAAGAAAGTCTTTGGTGAAACTGAAATATCAAACACAACAAGGTCAGATAGAAAGAGAACACAGCGACAGAAAATATATTTATGGGAAACAAAAATGTAATCTTAAAATTTAAGGTCGTTTATGTAAGTGCGAGTTGGAAGATCATTTCTCGAAGGCAGTGATATTTTGTTATTAGAAAAGAGTATGCGTCATAACTACAAAAATATGAAGCTAGAGGAGAACAGTCAAAATTGGAAACGCTGCATAACGGAACATACAACATAATAACTTACGTACTTTTGTTTCTACCATTGGTATTTTTAATTTCAATTAATTTAACGGTTCTGTAGCTTACAAAAAAAAAAGAAAAAGGTTCTCATGGCTCTAAGAACTATGGGACTTAACATCTGAGGTCATCAGTCCCCTAGACTTAGAACTACTTAAACCTAACTAACCTAAGGACATCACACACATCAATACCCGAGGCAGGATTCCAACCTGCGACCCTAGCAGCAGCGCGGTTCCGGACTGAAGCGGCGAGAGCCGCTCGGTCACAGCGGCCGGTTCTAGCTTACATTTAATTATATAATATTCGTATCTGATAGCTCTGCCCCTCATTTTTCTCATACTAAGTATTGCGAAGTATTTCGTCCTTGATTAGGAGTGTTAAAAATCAAGCGCACGATGCAATTTAGGTGCCGTGTTCCTAGACGAACTACACATGGACCGGACAACCGGAAGAAAATTCATAGTAGTTACTAAGAGAATGCTGCAAACATCAAGATTTCCTACGATAGGAAATCCAGCTGGAACTAATTGTATGCAAGAATGCATTTCTTGATTTAATTTACAAAATAAACTGATAACATCTTCACCTGCTCTTGCTTGCTGGGATTCCATTATTTTTTCTTTCTGTTTTACATTTATTTTCTGTTTACTCTTTTGTGGTGTCCAGAGCACTATTGTCTCCAGCACGAGTTTAATTACATTCTCCAGCCAACTGGAAATCTTCTCTTCTTTTCTTTTCAACATAGGGTTTGTTTAACATCTAGTGATCGGCTTATTTTAGGGGAATTCAGACATACACTAATGATGCTCATAGAATGAAAAACAATTTTTAAATTAAGTTTTACGAATCTTTTATAGTGTCAAACTGTGAGTTTCGCGTTAAAGCATATAATCACATCAGAAAGTAAGTCTTTCATGCATTAAGATAGTTTTACTATTTCACAGCTTCTTGCTTAGTGAAGGATCATTTTGTTTAAGAGAGCAGAGTGGACACTTTGTGCCCTGCTGTAGAAAAATCCTCCGCCTCGTTTTTTTGTCTGTATATTCGGGCTAGTCTGAGGAATTACATAGGGGTTCTGATACGGTTCTCACAGACAGACTGATTCACGAGGAAGCCATGTGTAGATTATTGTATATTAGGAACAAATCGTGCAGCCGGAGATACTTATTGCTACCTGTGTGAAGCCTGGCCTGGTCGCCAACTTATTACTCTCTTCCAGCGACCCGAGAGATGGATTTTGGTGATACTGCTGCAGTTAGAAGAACCAATTTTTTTATTTTTATATCTGTCCAACAATAAAATATACTACATAATCTGATCTATGATGCATTCATTAATGCATGATCCCATTTGGTATACTACATTACGTATTTTAATGGGTTATTTTTCACAATATGAACTGTATAAATTTCCAAATTTGCCCATCAACAATATCAGATGATGGAGTCCTGTGATATCAGTGATACAGAAGAAATCTGGAGCGAATATAATGAGGACTTTATACCAGAACAAGATACGTCAGAATCAGAACATAAACCCTGAGGGGAATTCAGAGGAAAGTGATATTGCCAGTAAAAATTCTGATGGGGATTCCGATGAAGGAGATGAGTTTATTGCAAAGTCAGGAGAAAAACGAACAAGTCTAGTGCCCCTGTGGCTCGCTGTAGTAAATATAACAGTACCGAAGGATTTACCAGGCCAACAGATGAAGTGATTTTATACCCACAATGATCAAAGTTTCCACCATGTTCTTTGATGACCAGATTGTAAATACTGTATGCTGCTCTGAACAGAATGAGAATTAGACTCTGACAAGCTGAGTTTTTTTAGTGTGCTACATATTACTGAAGTTCTTCGTTGCCAAAAGGAATCACTTTCTGAAATGTGAACAACAAACGAAAATACTGGTATTGCAGTTTTTACTACTGCCATGACACAGAATCGATTTGCGTATATTTTTCAGTTTATCGGGTTGGATGACAAACCAAAACATCAACAATGCTTATTTATTTAAATATAGAAAACCCAAGAATACGATCTTCTACACGGTTTTGAGATATTTAGAAAGAAACATGGGGGCATCGGAAGACCCCAACTTAGTAAACAACTTAGATGATACAGGCTTGGTCAAAAACCTGAACAACCGCTTTTCGCAATATGGATCACTGCAAACCGTGCGGGAAGAAAGCCAGTGAGGATCTTGGAGGCACCGACAGAGATACGGAACCATGCCAACTCCAGTGCAGCAGACAACGGTGCTAGGATTTTCAGCTGAATTTCCATGGTATGAACAGCCTAACTGACGCCGTCCCTCAGATTCTCCACTGCTTTAAATCCGGCAAGTCTGGCGAGAAGGGGAATACATTAAACCCATCCCGGTGCTCTTTGAACCACTCATGTACACCGCAAGCTATGTCACACATTGCATTGTGCTGCTGGTAGATGCCATCGTGACGAGGAAATACAAACTGTAGGTAGGAATGGAGATGGTCCCAAAAGATTGATACATACTTGTGTTGAACCACTGTGCCTTCCTGAATGACAAGATCAGCCAGGGAATGCCATCTGGCCTGAACCTTTCTGATGATAGTTGCAGGGTGTTTGCTTTCAGATGTTGCATGTCATACGCACCAGTAGGATGGCAGTGGGCATTCTGGGCAGAAAGCCCTGAGGTCAGTGTGAGTCTTAAGTGCACATTGCATTTTGCTGACAGCAGCATCAGCACTTCCTTATCTCCAAGGCCATTCCAGGACTCATGACATCTCGCCAAGTGAGAAGTACCAAGGCCAAGGAGGCGAGGAGAGGGGAACAGAGGGTAGGGGAATGGAGGGTAGGGTAGGGTAGGGTAGGGTAGGGTAGGGGAATGGAGGGGAGCGAAGTGTTTGGGGACTGGGTATCATGTAACATCAGCACACATAATTAATAATCAACATTTGCATATAATATATAAATAACAAATTAGGAATTCGTATTTGTTGAAAATGTTTTTTACCTAAATTAGCATTACACAAATCCCGAAAACGCAAATAGAAGTCTTTCTTCCCATCCTGATCGCTCCTGTCTCCAGCAGATGACTGTACCGTATAAAAACGAGTGAATAACGCCCCCAGCAGATGGCTGCGCTGTAAAATCGATGGAAGTTAGATCTTCATACCGCGATTTTATCTCCAAGGCCATTATGGGAATCTTGATATCAGCATAATTGCAATTGCCCGTATGCACAGGGCATGAAGAGGGAGTGGAGTGGGAGACCCCCATGCCCCACACCCCTGCACAGTGGACAAATACGACGAAGTATATGAATTGCCGAATATTTTGTCAACTATGTTTGCATTATTGAGTTCCAAATTCGTTTAAGGGCTGGCTCACCAGTCACATTACTAAATTTCATTTGAAAACGCTATAAATCATTTGTCATGGAATACTGGAATGAGTGACATGGATATTTCTCTACATAATTAAAAATTAACATCTGCATATAAAATATAAATAACAAATTAGGAATTCTTATTTGTTGAAAACGTGTTTTACCTAGAGTATCATCATACAAATAATGAAAACACAAATAGAAGTCCTCTTTCGCATCCTGCTTGCTCCTGTCGCCAGCAGATGACTGCACCGTAGAAAACGAGTGCTTAACGCCCCAAGCAGATGGCTGCACTGTAAAATCGAGGGAAAGTCGATCTTTATACCACGATTTCTGTCTGCAGCCAACAGATTGTTAATCTCTTAAAAGACATGAAAGAGTCATAAACTAATCATTTTCCACATCTACTGTGTTTGAAAATTTCTAATGTCTGAAAACTACATCAGTGGTGTGAAAAGTGTGATGTTTACATTACTAATTGCAGTTGGTACATGAAAAACGGTGTATAACTCAAATCAATTAATGTGATACCATATTCCAAGAAAAAAAGTTTGCAGTATAAAAGAAAGTGCAAGTTAGTTTCCACATATGCTGATAATCACGAAACTATTACCCATAGTTTTAGAGTGAGTACTTTAGTGCTAAATTTCCATGTCTAAGAACAGTTGACATTTTAAGATGTTAAGCATAATAATCAGTTTCGTAAAGCCTAACCTGACCAGGATTATAGCTGCAGAATAATATATGTTAGCTAAAAAAAAAATACTGCCCTAAGCAGGCAAATAGACAGAATGAATGTAACTAATTAGGCCTGCTGTTGATGTAAGCCACAGAACACCCTCAAATTAAATATTTCCACACTTAAATTGTTCTCAAGCATCAATTTTGTAGGGCCTCGGGTTATTCACTAGAAACGATATAAAAGATACTACTTATTGCCAATTATTGCTGTAAATACAAATGAGTCAGGCGTACTGGAGGCTATGTAAATAACGGCAGTTTGCAATCAGAAAGGCTCTCTAAAAGACTTATAAACTGAATTTCACCGATATTATTGCTCACAATATTCTGAAAATACGCCTGAAACTTGAAAAGTGCGATGTTCATGTTTCAGCGGCATCTAAATACGTGGAATGTATATTCAATCTGTACATTCCCATTTCTGGAAACTATGGCTTTTGAAAATAAAAATCCTGTAACCAGTTACATCACCACAAACAAGCAAAACACATCTGTCTTATGAGGGAATCAAGAAATAAGGTGATTTTATTACCAAATATCACTTAAACTGCAGAAGTGCTTGGAATGTTTGTAAACATATGACCATAGATGGTAATAATGAGAGATGTGACATTACCAAAAAAAAAAGGTTTTTTTTAGCAGTGTCAGAGTTGATACATGGGAAAAACTACTTATGTATTGTGGAATGTCTCAAACTTAGCAAGCACAGACTAAATATTACTACATCTAAATTGTCTGTATAACTCATTAAAATCCATGTTTATCGTAACATAAACAAAATCGCTACAAATACTCGATTTTGTGCACCATGCAATCACGATGGACCGTCAAAATACACGTAACGCCTAATGCAAAATTTTGTATGACAACGCTTCATTGCTATAAATGCTGGACAAATGTTACAGGACATATTAAAGTGATGCCATTCTCTATTAGATATGTAGAAGCAGATGCTACTCTCTATTAGGTACAGATAAGTATATGTAGATGTGGAAATTGTACTGTGGTAAAATCTGGTAGGTAACCACCAGAAACGACGTTAGAGGTTCTACCAACCCATGATGCTGCCGCCTCAGTTGGAATATGCACTTAATATCAAGCCCTCAACCACATCAGTCATGTTAAGACTTCCAATAAGCAAAGCTCAAACAAAATGTCTGTACATATTACTAGTATTGTACCTCAGCATTGCAGTGTAACAGCGTGACAGCACCGGCTTGCAGAGACGAATATCAGTGTCATGATACACGGGAAACATAGACAAAATGATGTGAGTACATCAGCAACAGCAGTGCTGAATTACCAGCATTTGCGAAGTGACTTAATTATGTTTCATAACGTAATAGCTAAGATGAAAGATATGTCATGTACATACCTGAACAGTCTTACACAGGGGCGAAATACTTGATCTACTTTGTAGCCTGGTAACATCACGTTCTTTAGCCAAGGAAGACGTAAAAGGTTTCCTTTAGTCGCATGTTTCGATACTTTATGAGATCTATAACATAGTTACCAATAATGCCACACAATTCTGATAGTTTCACTCTGGAATAGAGGCAGGCCACGTTAAACAGTCAACCCCAACTATCTTATCGTATAATATAGCCCTAGTTGTCGCTGTATATGCGAAATATCACCTCCAAGCGGCCATATGTTGTTTTTTTTGTGGCAGAGCACCAAATGGCGATGAACGGACTGTGTCACTGATTCTATTGTGGAAAACAATGTACTCATACCCCCTATTTTAATACACCACTTCTGTCGGAGTCACAGCAGCTTATTACAGCCGTACGCAGACAGAAAATAGCCAATGGTGTGTATACCGGTATACAAACAGCAGAAATGTTTACAAACACCGCACAGCAACTGTTCTGTAAGTTATGCATTAATTGACACCACATGGGAGCAACTGGCACGGAGTAGAGTGAAGCACGTAGTAAATACTGTTAGATGGTGTTTCATGCACTTAAGGAGCCTCGCACTGGGTCAACGTATACGATCCACACTCCTACCAGGTATAAGATTCTATTGTACCATTTATTTAGAGTCCAAATACAATGATATTCTACAGCAGTACACACGACTTTCAGGTAGAGTTCTGCCAATAACAACATATCAACCATTTTCAGAGTTTAAAACTGGTGGAATAACAGCTAGCAATGGTAATCAGGAAGAGCTCAACAGGAGCCTGGTACCGTATTGCAGTGGTGAGCCTAACAGAAAAAATATCAATCTGCGTGGTATTCCACAGTTCTAAACACAGTTAGTCGTGTGACATATACAAAAGGAAACCAGGAATAGAGGACCTCAAAGTAATTGGTTTCAGCTAATTTTCAGGGTCATCAAACTAATCACATTCCACAGAACGCAGATCGTCGTAAATGAGAGACTTTTTAGGATAATTGCCACGACAGTGAATAAGAAAGCATAATATATTGTCAAAAATTATTAATTCCTGTGTGTGCATTTACACTTAGAAAACAACTCTTTATTTTCACTTGGCGTAATTTTAATAACACTAGCTTCCTTTTTAACTTACGATTTAAATCCACACTGAACTCCTATCATTCTTTCTTCACCCTGTAATCTGACATGTACAAAGAACGTGTGTGGTCGAATTACAATACATATCTAATTTTTTTCCTGTGAATTGACAATTAGCTCTGTTCCTTCCACCACTTATTTGTCGAGAACATTCGGGGACTTTTAAATTTACCTCTTATTTCCTACCTAACACTATTGTTATAACATTCCACATCTTACTGGATTTAAGTTACCAGCTCTTATACTGCACATTCGTTTACAACTTTTTTAAGCGAGTGGCCACTAAATGTTGTTATTCCGTTGGTTTTAAGCTCTGCAAACGGTTATTCTGTTGCTACGTGCACAGTATTTACATACACTCTATCATCCTTTGTAACTTTGTAGAGAGATTTTTCGTGTGTCCTGTAATGTAGTAAACATGCTCCAGTCCATCTTTTCGGCCAGAACTCCAACATATGACCACTTACCAGTGCTACTAACAGCAAGTTAAGATATTTTTGCAGAGCGGGGTAGCGCAGTGGTTAGTACACAGGACTCAAATTTTGGGGAGGGGGGGGGGGGGCGACGGTTCAAACCCGTGCCCAGCTATACTGATATAGGTTTTCCGTGAAATCACTTAAGGCAAATGCCGGGATGGTTCCTTCGAAAGGGCACGGACACTCTCCGTCCTACCCTAATCCGAGCTTGTGCTCCGTCTCTAATGATCTCTTTGTCGACAGAACGTTAAACACCAACCACGCCCTCCTCCTCCTCCACTGGTATTTTATATTCCCAGCTGTGTCCAGATTTTGCACATCTGCAATAGCTGTTTCTTTTTCCAGTTGCAGTTTATACAAGGGTACAAGGAGTGTTAGATAGGTAATGTGACATTTTTTGCCTACCAGAGTTTTATTTTTTTTTCAAACAAAAATATTGTATCCTTCAAAGTAGTTCCATTTGGCAGCTATAAACCGGCGAATTCGTTGTTCCCAGTCTTGGTAGCAGCGCTGAAAGGCTTCTTCAGGCAAGTTCTATAACATGTCGGTCACATTCTCTTGCATGTTCTCCAAAGTACCGAAACGTCCTTTTGAGACTTTTTTAATTTCGGGTAAAGAGAAAAGTCACAAGGACTGAGATCAGCTGAATAGGAGGCTGTGCAAAAACAAGAATGCCTCTTGAGGTCAAAAATTTCGTAATGGAGGTGACCATGTAACATAGGACACTGTCATGTTTCAGTAACCGCTTGCCCACTCATTCGTCCCTCTCGTGAGCCTTTCAAGGACATATTTGTAAGACACTGGATGGCATTTTGTCGTGTAGCTCTGCTATCACAAGAACACGCACATGTTCGACGTTTTAGTTGGTTTTTTAAGTTAAAGGTCTCCCTGAGCGAGCTTCATCTTCAACGTATTCTCGGCATTCCAAAAACGACTTGTGCCAGCGAAAAAGTTGTGCTCTTGATCAGGTATGTTCCCCACAGGCCTGTTTCAACTTTTCAAAGGTCATACTTGCAGATTCATCAAGTGTAACACAAAACTTGATGGCATAATACATTCTTCTAAATTTCGCTGTTCCATTTTCGTAACACACAACAAAAACACAACTTTTCTGATGGCGCTCTCAAAATTTACGTGTTGGCTGCACGGAGCTGAAACCCGGACTGACCATCTGGAAGGGATGAACACACCGGTCTACGCAAGTAGAACAACACAGCGTTGGTAGGTCTCTCGTAGTGTTGTCAGCCTCATTACTTTTTGCACACTCTTCGTGTTCTTCCTTTACGGTAGTTGTCTTCGCCACATATTCTAGTTTTCGTTTCTTGGCTTCGATCTCATCCACTTACAGCTTTCTTACTCGTACACACACCACAGTAATAGCACATAAAGGTGTAATTTCTATAATGGGGAATGATTTAAGTTTTTGTGATTCATCTACTCTTTATCTTAGGTCCTGTGGGATAACATTGTTTGTGCGTACCAGTGCCAATCCAGCGATATCTGTATCTGACGTTATTGTGGAGAACAGTGTCCTTGATTCAGAGAATTGTAACCCCCAGTCTAATGATACCATGTTCTTTAGCCAAGAAGGGCGTAAAAGATTAAAAAGTTTCTTGTAGTCGCTTTTCTTAATATGTTATGTAGGAACATCGAAACCCATGAGGGAGCAAAGGTAGTTTCGCTTTAACACTTCGTCCCACAATGACGAACTTGGAGATTTTACTGCGCAGATAGTGGTTGTATGACCCACACATTTCCTTCTTTAACATTACAGACCACCCCTCCTCCAACTGCTCCTTACAGTACATTTGAACACAGATTTTAACTACCATAATGTTCTGCAATGCGTGTAAGCACACTTAAATTCTTCCCGCTAAGGAATGTGCCATTTTTGGTGTAATTCTTTACTACACGTATCAGTAAAAAGATTTTCTAGGTTATCCAGTAACAAAGACAAACCACGAATGATCAGTTCTTCCTCCCTAGTAGCTGAGGGATGTTTAGCACATCGGAGGGGCATGTGGTGATACTTTCCACTCCCACAGAAAACTACTCAGCAGAGTTTATCTAGCCTGTTTATACGCTCAAAAGATGAAAGATGGCGGTACGTATGATCACGTATCTTCCGCTCATTCCTTCGAAACTTACTTGTATTTCAGTCTAATTGTAAACTCCAAGCTCAATTGTACTACTGTGTGTTCGTGTGTGTCAAGTTGTCACAATACTGTCAATTGTCAGGCATTGGGCACTGGGCGCCGGCTGTTGGGTATCAGGCGTAAGGAACGGTGGTCTTCCGTTAAAGGTATACAGTAAGGCAACACCTCACCCTGGCTTGCTGGTACGATACCTTGTAACCGACAGTGCAGCAACATAGGTGTAAAGCAGGCAGACAAGCATGGTATCCAATGTCACTGACACATAGACAGAATCACCATGGGGAGTTCAGGTTAATGATAATGCGATCAAAGAAGTAGTAGGCACATTGCAGTTTGTAAGGTTCGAGATATAGATGCAGGCATCTATCTGTAATATATATTCATACCACATACCAGAATATCCTTGCAGTCTGTGGTTTTCTCAACGTATGTGACACAAAGAGCAGCTGTACATCAATCTAATAATGTACACTGAAGCGCCAAAGAAACTGGTATAGATATGCGCATTCATATATATAGATGTTTAAACAGGCAGAATACTGCGCTGCGTTCGGCAAAGCCTATATAAGACGATAAGTGGCTGGCACACTTGTTAGATCGACTACTGCTGCTACAATGGCAGGTTATCAAGATTTAAGTGAGTTTGAACGTGTTGTTATAGTCGGCGCACGAGCGATGGGACAGAGCATCTCCGAGGTAGCGATAAAGGAGGGATTTTCCCGTACGACCATTTCACGAGTGTACCGTGAATATCGCGAATCCGGTAAAACATCGCTGCGGTCAGCAAAAGATCTTGGAAGGACGGGACCAACGACGACTGAAGAGAATTGTTCAACGTGACAGAAGTGCAACCCTTCCGGAAACTGCTGCAGGTTTTAATGCTTGGCCATCAACAAGTGTTAACGTATGAACCATTCAACGAAACATCACACTATGGGCTTTCGGAACCAAAGGGTCACTCGTGTACTCTCGATGAGTGCACAACACAGAGCTTTACGCCCCACCCATCAGCACCGACATTGGACTGTTGATGAGTGGAAACATGTTTCCTGGTCGGACGAGTCTCGCTTCAAGTTGTATCGAGCGGATGGATGTGTACAGGTATCGAGACAAACTCATGAATCCATGGACTCTGTATGCCAGTAGGGGGCACCTCAAGCTGGTGGAAGTTCTCTAATGGCGTGGGGCGTGTGCAGTTGCGGTCATATGGGACTCTTGATACGTCTAGACACGACTCCCACAGGTGACATGTACTTAAGCGTCCTGTCTAATCACCAGCATCCATTCATGTCTCTTGTGCTGTCCAACGGACTTGGGCAATTCCAACAGGACAATGCGACACGCCACATGTCCAGATTTGCTACAGAGTGGCTCCGGGAACTCTGTTCTGACTGCCGCTGGGCACCAAACTCCCCAGACACGAACATCATTGATGGGATGCCTTGCAACGTGCTGTTAAAAAGAGATCTCCAGCACCTCATACTCTTACGGATTTATTTACAGCTGTGCAGGATTCATGATGTCAATTCTCTCCAGCACTACTTCAAACATAGGTTGAGCCCATGCCACGTCATCTGGGGGCCATACACGATATTAGGCAGATGTACCAATTTCTTTGGCTCTTAGTATATATGGGTCACCCAGCCATCCAACGCTTAGGGTTACATCGCAAAGTTTCAATCATGTGGTCATTGCAATTGGCAAGATTCGAGATGTAGTTGCAGTCATCTATCTGTAACATAAATTTGTATTGCAGCATCTATGCAGTCTGTAGTTTTCTCAGTGAATATAGAGGTGTGGGTGCATTGACAAAAAGGGCAGTTATACATAAAGGTAGCTTTGACACGAAGGGTAGGATGTCAAAGCACTCCCACCTCCATACTCGTCGAGTAAACTACAGACTGTAAGGGTATTCCAGTATAAACATATGTTATAGATGCCTGCACCTGTATCTCAAGCCTTACAAACGGCAACGTATCTACTACTGCATTTATTACATGATCATAAACTTGAAATTCCCTAGGGGTTCTACCTACTTGTGAATGACACCGAATGCCTTGCTCCTCTGCCTACTTTACACCTAAGTTCCAGCACCATTGATTATAATGTGCTGTGCCAGCACGTCAGAATGCAGTATTGCATTACAGTCCATCATTAACAGAACACCGCCGCCCCTGACGCCTAATGCCTGCTGCCTGACACACGACGCTTAATGCCTGACACCTGATCCCCGACGACTGACGCCCAATGCTTGACGCCCAACGCCCGTCACTGGAAATCCTGTGAGAAGCTGACACACACGCAAACACAGTAGTGCAATTGAGCTAGGCGTTTACAATTAAATTAGAAGTTCAAGCATATTTAGAAGGAATGAGCGGAATATCATGTGATCCGAAGTACCACCATCTTTGATCTTTATCTTAAAGTGCAAGAGGAGGCTTGATAGCCGCAACTGAATAGTTTGGAAGGTATCAAAATTTCTTCCTACAATATGCTAAACATCCATTAGCTACTAAGTAGGAAGACGAGACCAACCGACAAATGAATGGGTTTGTGGCTGTTGCCGGAGTACCTACACAGTATTGTTATTGGTATTTGTAGGATAAATTACAAAAGATCGGCACGCTCCTCAGCTGGAAGAATTTAAGTGTGCTTTTATGGAACCGTTTTGCGATAATATTATGGTTTTTCAAACCTGTGATCAAGTATAGCCAGGAGGGAATAGAGAAAGGCGGTCTGTAATGTGAAACAAGGAGGTGTGTGGTTCATTCAACTATTATCTACATAGTAAATCCCCCAACTTCGTCACTGTGAGAATGATGTCAAGGTGAAGCTACTTTTCTGCTACTCGGGTGTCTAAGCACCCCTACAACATACATGAAACTTTTACTTCCACCTGTGACAAAAAAATGGTATCACGATTTTGGATGCTACAATATACAGCTACAGAATGGATCACGTGTTTGACCCAGTGCATGACTGTTTCAGTGTTTTAGACTATAACAAAAAGTGTTTACTATGCGCTTCTCTGTTCTTTGCCAAATCACGTCCATGTTGTGTTAGTTAACAAATAACTTGCAGAACTGCTGTGTGTAACAACGCTCTGTATTTTGTCTGCTGGGGTAATCAGATAACACGAAAACTGACCGATGTACAAAACACTTTTCTTACTACTCTCAAGACAGAGGAAAGCTTATACATTATGTTTTGTTTGCATAAAGTTTTAATTATGTATGTGTACAATACGTGGAGGTTCTTAATACTGACTTGAGCAAAGACAACGTAAGGCAGAAATGCTATATTAAAAAATAGGAAACATATTTCTCTCAATCCAGGGCATTGTTCTCCACAAAATCCTCAGATATCGATATCGGTGAATTGGGACTGGTACCCACAAACAACATTATCGCAGAAGTCCTAAGAAAAAGAGTAAATGCATCACACAGACTTAAACCATTCCCCACTATAAAAATTACACCTGTAAGTGCGTTTACAGTGGTGTAGTATGAAAAAGAAAATGGAAAGCATCGAATTCGGAATAGGAAAACTGAAGTATATGGCGAAGACAACCACAATAAAGGAAGAATATAAGCGGCAATGGGAAAAAGTAAAAGCTTTTACAAATGTGCAGGCAAGGCTTACATATTGCTATAAACACAGTGTATGGCGAAGTCTGGCGACGACTGGGGAATATAAAATATCAGTTAACAGCACTGGTAAGTGGCCAGATTTTGGACTCCTGGCTGACAATGATGGACTGGAGCATGTTTACTACATTAAAGAAGACACGAAAAATCTCTTTATAACGCTCCATTCCCATTTGTATCTGCTTACAAAGGACGATTACACTGTATGTAAATGTGGTGGACTAGATATTATACACCTACCAACAGAACAGCCATTTGCAGAGCTTAAAAAATGGAACAACAGCGTTTAGTGGCCATTAGTTTGCAAAAGTTGTAAACATAATGCTCTGTATGGAAACTGCACAAGAATGTGTAGCAGAAGCGCTGGTAGCGTACATCCAGGAACAAGTGTAGTGTTATTACAACAGTCTTACGCATGGTGTAAGAGGTAAAATTAAAATCCCTGAATGCTCTCACCTAGAAGAACTGGTGGAAGGAACAGAGATAATTGTGAAAGCCATAAAAGAGATAGTTTACAGGAAAAGGAAGATATGTATTAGAATTTGAGCACATACATTCTTTGTACACGTCAAATTCTAGGCTGGAGAAAGAATGAGAAGTGTTCAGTTTAGATTTAACTTATAAGTTAAAAATTAAGCTCAATGTTATTAAAACGACACCAAATAAAAATAAAGAGTTGTTTTCTGTGTATAAATTTTCATATAAGAATTAATGAAGTTCGGGAATATATTATGCTTTCATATTCAATGTTCCCGAAAAACCCTAAAAAGTATACCATTTACGAAGATCTACTTAATGTTAGATGTGGGTAGTTTTATGACCATGAAAAGTAGCTGAAACTAGGTAATTGAAAGCGTAGCGACCTTCTGTGTGACTTCGAGATCCGCTATTCCTAGTTTTTTTTCTTCTTTCGTGTACATAACACAGTAACTGTGCTTATTGGCTCATTACTCCAACATGCAAGCTGTGGAGCACCACACCTAAACTGACATTCTTTTGCGCATGCAGAGAAGCTCACCATTTGAAAGTGGGAGTTGGCTTCTAGGAGCGCTTCCGAGTTACCGTTGTTAGCTGGTATTTCGTCAGTTTTGAACTCTGAAAATGGTTCTTATGTTGAGAAATTTACTTGCAGTTCGTGTGCATTGGAATAGAAACCACTACACTGTAATGCAAGTAGAGGGTACAGTAGAATCTGACAGGTGGGAAGAGGATGGCTTGTGCTTTGACCCTGTGCAAAACTCGTTTTGTTAAACACCATCCAACCGTATTTATAATGTGCTCCACTTCAAGCTATTCCTGTTGCTTTCATGTATTGTCAGTTAATGAAGTCTTGCTTTAGGTGTTTGGTGTATTTTTGATGGTTCATTGCAAGGCATACGAAATGGAATTTTTGTGGCGATTTTGTTTATGCAACATGCATTTTGATGAGTTATACGAGTACAGACAATTAAGGGATGTTAATATTTAATTTGTGCTTGCAAAGTGGGAAACGTTTCACGATATATAGTAAGTAGCTTTTTCAAGGTATCAACTCTGACACTGTCCTAGGAAATGTCACATCTATCAGATTTACCATCTTTGTTTGCGTATTTACAAGTAGTCCAAGCACTTCTGCAGTTTAAGTGGTATTCTGCAATAAAATCATCTTATTTCCTCCTTCGCTGAGAAGACAATTGTATTGTGCTAGTGTTTCTGGTGGTGTAGTTGGTTACAGGTTTTTAATTCATGGGCCATAGTTTCCAGAAATACAGCTGCACATATTCAATCCACATTTTACGTTTTAGATACCGCTGAAACGTATTTCTGGAATATTGTGTGCAATAATAAGTGAAACTTTTAAACAGACTTTTTCGATCGCAAACCGCTGATGTTTATGTAGTCTACAGGAGGCCTGCGTAATTCATAATAAAAGCAATAATGGCAATCAGTAACATCGTTCATACTGTTTTCCTAGTGAATAACGTGATGAGTTATCTTTGTCCCTCGTGAAATGATGCTTCAGAACACTTTAAATGTGGAAATATTTAACTGGAGAGTGAGTTGTGACTTACGTTAACAGTAGGACTAATTAGCTACAATCTATCTGTATATTTGCTTGTTTCGTTAATACGTATTTTTCTGCCGTTATAAGTGTGGTCAGAGTAGTTTCAGAACATCGAATTATGAGGCCTATTTTCTAAAATATCATGTGTTATTAGACTTGAAAATCGAGCACTGGAGCACATACTCTAGAATTTTGGGCACTAATTTGGCGAACGTGTGTTCATATGGGAATTAACTCGCGATCTATTTTACTTACACATGTATGCAGCATCATATTAGCGGATATGACTCTTTAAGAGTTTTTTGATGTATTATCCTCTAATAGCAATGGAAAAATCGTACTTTGTACGATGCCTACGCATTCCGCAGACATTGTGAAGTTTTTCAAAGTCTTAGTTGTGGGGAAATAATTAATTTAGGATTGTGTTGTGTTTTACCATCATATATATGACTGCTGTTATTGTCCACGGCCCTCAATAGGCCTATGTCATTGTAATAACAGCAATAATTGGCAATCATAGCATCGTTTATATTGCTTATAGTGAATAACATGAGGAATTTTCATCGACTCTCCTAAAATTGCCCTTGAGAAAATTTAAATATGAAAATATTTAACTGGAGGTGGTGGTGTGACTCTCATCAACAGTAGGGCTAATTAGCTAAATTCAGCCTGTCTGTTAACTTGCTTAAGGCAGTGTGTTTTTGCTAACTCATATTATTCTGCAATTATAAGCCTGGTCAGGTTAGTTACGCGACATCGAGATCGTAGGCCACGCTTCTAAAATATCGCCTATTACTAGACATGGAAATTTACATTGGGGTGCGAACTTCATATTGTTGGATACTAATTTGGCTCTGCCGGCCTATTTTACAGACATTTTAGAATTTTTCAAGATTTTAGACGTGGAAAATATTCAATTTACGACTCTGTTGCGTTTTTAACCCTGCAGCAGTCATCATTCATCCCTGACATCTGTGGCCCGTGGTGTACCACAATTCCCTTGGCGCTAGTTCTGATTAGCGCTATTTTTAGCCATGTGGGGTATACTTTAATCAAGGTGGCACGTCTGTAGTTCACAGACATAACCGTTTCAGAAATGCTTCCCTTCTTTGTCTGAACACCCACGAAAAACTCTTTTGGCCATCAGATTAACAGCTCCGTTTCCACATTACTGCACTGTTGTCAGCATCCACCTGACACACTTTACGCTTTATATACCCTCCACTGCTAGTGCTTCCACCTGCCGTCTGTGAATGATTACAGCATGTTGACGTCGAACATAGGCGGTGATCACATTAATGTGAATGGACTGTATTCGGCGATTAAATACAAGAACAACCGCCTACCTGAGAGAATATTGGGAGCTCTATTTCAGTGGTGCAGCAATAACTGAAGCTAAAGAAGATCAAACTAAGAAGCTGATGAAAGAATTAGATATTAAAATGTGTCAAACATGTTTGGAGAGTTCTAGGACTTCTTATAAACGACCCAGACTGAAGTACCTTGCACAAAAGTGCGCGAAATACCATACACTTCGAGTACGATAGGAAATTACTGCCAGAGAGTGTAAGCAATTATCTCTACGTTGTGACTACGGAGAATTTGTAATTCTGGAAGAGGCTGCTTTTGTAACATATAATAAGGTATTTTGCAAATCATTGTGTACACTGATGAGCCAAAAAATTATGAGCACCTGCTTAATAGCTTATTTGTCCGTTTCTGAAACGAAATACATAATTGATTCTGGGTATCAGGAATCCGACAGTTTGTTGGTAGGTTTGTGGAGATATGTGGCATTGGATATCTTCGCACAGGTCATGTAATTCGTGTAAATAACGGGTCGCTGATTTGCGTACAAGGCGATGGCACCCGTTATCGACCCGGGTGAGTTCCATGGGATTTACATCAAGCGGATTTGGCCGCCGAGACATCAATGTGAATTCACTGAAATGCTTCTCAAACCAATTTACCTCGATTCTGGCTGTGCTGTTGAAAGATGACATCGTCCTCGGGGAAGACATCAAGCATGAAGGGATGCAGGTGCTTCGCAGCTGTCAGAATATTTTCGATTACTGCTACAGAAGTACGAAATATGGCGCGTACTTCAATGCGAAATGCTTTTAATAATTTCCACAACGAAACTCTGCCTCGGAATTTGACAGAAAACCCTAAGAGAGTCTGGTCATACATAAATAACACCAGTAGCAAGACGCAATCAATATCTTCACTGCGCGATAACAACGGCGAAGTCACTGATGACAGTGCCACTAAAGCAGAGTTGTTAAACGCGGTTTTCCGAAACTCCTTCACCAAAGAAGACGAAGTAAATATTTCTGAATTCCAATCAAGAACAACTGCCAAGATGAGAAGCACAGCATTAGATATCCTCGGTGTAGCAAAGCAGCTTAAATCAATAAAGGCAAGGCCTCCGGTCCAGATTGTATACCAGTTAGGTTCCTTTTAGAGTTTGCTGATACAATAGCTCTATAATTAGGAAATTATATACAACCACTCGCTCACAGAAAGTTCCGTACCTACAGACTGGAAAATTGCTCTAGTCACACCAATGGCCGGCCGGGGTGGCCGAGCGGCTCTAGGCGCTACAGTCTGGAACCGAGCGACCACTACGGTCGCAGGTTCGAATCCTGCCTCGGGCATGGGTGTGTGTGACGTCCTTAGGTTAGTTAGGTTTAAGTAGTTCTAAGTTCTAGGGGACTGATGACCACAGCAGTTAAGTCCTATAGTCCTCAGAGCCATTTGAACCATTTTTTCACACCAATACCCAAAAAGGGAAATAGGAGTAATCCGCTGAATTACAGGCCCATATCACTAACGTCATTTTGAACTAGGGTTTTGGAACATATACTGTGTTCGAACATTATGAATTACCTCGAAGCACACAATTTATTGACACATAGTCAGCACGGATTCAGGAAACATGATCTTGTGAAACACAACTAGCTCTTTATACTCATAAAATAATGAGTGCTATCGATAGGGGATGACAACTTCATTCCATATTTTTAGATTTCCAGAATGCTTTCCACACCGTTCCTCACAAGCGTCTTCTAACCAAAATTGCGTGTCTATGGAACATCACCTCATTTGTGCGACTGGATTCGTGATTTCCTGTCAGAAAGGTCTCAATTCGTAGTAAAAGTCATTGAGTAAAACAGAAGTAATAACCGGCGTTTCCCGAGAAAGTGTTATAGGCCCTCTATTGTTCCTGACCTATATTAACGAGATAGAAGACAATCTGAGTAGCCCTATTAGATTATTTACAGATGATGCTGCAAAGTTATCAGATGACCAAAACGAATTGCAAAATGATTTAGATAAGTTATCTGTATGGTGCGAAAAGTGGCAATTGACCCTGAATAATGAAAAGTGTGAAGTTATTCACATGAGTACTAAAAGAAATCCGCTAAATTTCGATTACGCGATAAGTCACACATATCTGAAGGTTGTAATGTGAATAAAGAGCTAGTCGTATTTCACAGGAACGATGTTTCCTAAACCCATGTTGACTGTGTGTCAATAGACCGTTTTCTTCGAGGTAATTCATAATGTTTGACCACAATATATATTCCAATATCCTGCTGCATATCGACGTTAACGATATGGACCTGTAATTTAGTGGATTACGCATACTACCTTTCTTGAATATTGGTGTGACGTGTGCAACTTTCCAGTCTTTGGGTACGGCTCTTTCGTCGAGCGAACGGTTGTATATGATCGTTAAGTATGGAGCTAATGCATCAGCGTACTGCGAAAGGAACCTAATTGGTATACAGTCTGGACCAGAAGTGATTTAATTTGCTTCACTACTCGAGGATACTTACTTCTAAGTTACTCATGTTGGCAGCTGTTCTTGATTCGGATTATGGAATATTTACTTAGTCTTCTTTTGTGAATGCATTTCGGAAGGCTGTGTCTAGCAACTCTGTTTTGGTAGTACTGTCTTCAATAATATCTCCATTGCTATCGCGCAGAGAAGGCATTGATCGTTTCTTGTCGCTAACATACTTCACATACGACCAGAATCTATTTGGATTTTCTGCCAGGTTTCGAAACATAGTTTCTTTGTGGAAACTATTATATGCATCTCGCATTGAAGTCCGCGCTAAATTTAGAGCTCCTGTAAAATATTGCCAATCTTGGGGATTTTGCCTCCGATTAAATTTGGCATGTTTTTTCGTTGTTTCTGCAACAGTGTTCTGAACTGTTTTTTCTACCATGGGGGATCGGCTCCGTCGTTGGTTAATTTATTTGGTATAAATCTCTCATTGCTGTCGATACTATTTCTTTGAATTCAAGCCACATCTTGTCTGCACTTCCATTGTTAATCTAGAAGTGGTGGATATCATCCCTCAGGAAGGCGTCAAGTGAATTTTTATCTGCTTCTTTGAATAGATATATTTTTAGTTATTTTTGGAGGATTTGGGGTTTATAACATTGTCTCGCTACGACAACCCTGTGTTCACTAATCTCTGTATCCGTTTTGATGCTCGTTATTAACTCAGGATTATTTGTTGCTAAGAGATCAAGTGTGTTTTCACAGCCGTTTACTATTCGCGTGGGCTCATGAACTAACTAGCCGAAATAATTTTCAGAAGTGCTTTTAGCACAATTTCGGATGTTTTATGCGTACCTCCAGAATTAAACATGTATTTTCGCCAAAATATCAAGGGTAAATTAAAGTCACCACCAAATACAATCGGATGAGTCGGGTACGTGTTTGAAATCAAACTCGAGTTTTCTTGGAACCTTTCAGAAACTGCATCATCTGAATTGGGACGTCGGTTAAAGGATCCAATCGTTATTTTATTCCGGTTGCCAACAATGACCTCTGTCCATACTAACTCACAGGAATTATATTTCAATTTCGCGACAAGACAAACTACTTGTAACAGCAACAAACACGCCTCCGCCAACCGCATTTAGCCTATCCTTTCGGAACACCGTTAGGCTCTTCGCAAAAATTTCGGGTGAGATTATATTCGGCTTTATCTAGCTTTCAGTGCCTATAACGATTTGAGCATCAGTGCTTTCTATTAGCGCTTGGAGCTCTGGTACTTTCTCAACACAACTAGGACAATTTACAACTGTTATACCGGCGGTTCCTGTATCTACGTTCTTGCTGTGTTCGGCCTGCACACTTTGTGACAGAAGCCCTTTTTGTGTTTTCCCGAGAACCTCTAACCTAAAAAACCAACCAGTCCACGCCACACAGCCCCTGCTACACGTGTAGCCGCCTCCTGCGCATAGTGGACTCCTGACCTATTCAGCGGAACCCGAAACCCAACCAACCTTTGGCGCAAGTCAAGGAATCTACAGCCTACACAGTCGCAGAACCATCTGAGCCTCTGATTCAGACCCTCCACGTGGCTCTGTACCAGAGGTCCGCAATCGGTTCTTTCGGCTATGCTGCAAATGGTCAGCTCTGCTTTCACCTCGCAAGTAAGACTGGCAGCCTTTACCACTTCTTTTAGCTGCTCGAAACCAGAGAGAATCTCTTCTAATCCAGAGTGACACACATCATCGGAACCAACGTGAGCCACCTCCTGCAGTTGGCTGCAACCTATGCTCTTCATTGCATCTGGGGGGGACCTGTTCCATGTCTGGAATGACTTTTCTCTGTATACACACGGAGTGCACATGGCTTTCTTACCCTTCTTGTCAGCCATGTCCATAAGGGGCCCCATAACGCGCCTAACGTGGGAGCTCCCAACTATCAATAATCCCACCCTCTTGCAGGCTGAGAAGTTTCCTCTTAAATAGGACAGGCGACGGCATCTGGTTCAGCGACAGTGTCAGCGACAGACAGCACCTGGGACCTGTTTGTCAGACTAACCGGGGAGGGCATACATGTGGCCCACTGGGAAGTATTTCACCGCCTGCTGTGCCCGGGGGTGATCTCCCACTTGACCACAGGTGAGGGGTCGAGCTCAGTGTAAGCAGTAGCTTGGCTGGCCACCATTGAGGACCGATCAGAGGACTCTGATGTGCTGGACGTCCGTTGGATCCCCACGGCCGGCCCACAACAATGGTGCCCATCCACTGCAGCCTCAAGCTGTGTAACTGAAGCCACCACAGCCTGGAGTTGAGAACAAAGTGTCACCTACTCAGCTTGCATCAGCACACAACAATCATAGTCCCTGTCCATACTAAAGACTGTGGAAAACTGAACTACCCATATAAACAGACTATCAGCACGTGCTATGGAACTCTACTGTAGACACTGATGAAAATGCAGGAACTACATAAAAAAAACTATGTGCACTCCACAAGTACTCCTCTACCCCAGTAGCTACTTCCTTTGTGTAGTGCATGCCCGATCTGCCAAGGAGTGTCCTACAACAAGGCAAATGCAGAAACCTGCAGCCATAATTGTCACAGAATCGACAGAGCCTCTGGCTGAGACCCTCCACACAGCTACGAGCCAAAGAACCGTGAGCGATTCTGTTTACGATGCTGCAAACTGTGAGCTCTGCTTGCACTCCATGAGTGAGGCCAGCAGTCTCCACCACTTCCACCAGCTTCACATAGCAACTGAGGAGTCCTCAGAAGGCAGATTATGTTGTCAGCATTGTAACAAGTGATTGAAACTAATTCTCCTCTCACTTTTCGAAAGTCTGTGTGATCCTTCCCATCTACCTGCAAACTAAAGGAGCTCAGATTCCTAAAACCTATACGAACTGCACATTGTGTTTTAAAATGTAGCAGTAATCCGATATGTTTATTATTTGTAGAAGCATTGTGACAAACTTCAATAAAAAGTGGGTTCTATTGTTTTTAAGCTATGTTGCTCTGTATGGGATGAAGGTTGGCAAATCAGTTACTTCAATCTACTGAAAAGCCTTAGGTTATTGCCTTGTGGTTTATTTTTTCACTTTTAGGTATTAGGCACATTTTAAGTCACTGAAGCAGTTTGCATCAAAGATGCATAAGTGGCTTTGAAGAAAACTGATTTAAAGCAAGACCTGATTTATGGTTCAAATGGCTTTAAGCACTATGGGACTTAACATCTGAGGTCACCAGTCCTCTAGACTTGGAACTACTTAAACCTAACTAACCTAAGGACATCACACACATCCATGCCAGCGGCAGGATTCGAACCTGCGACCGTAGCAGCAGCGCGGTTCCGGACTGAAGCGCCTGGAACTGTTTGGCTACAGCAGTCGGCACCTGGTTTATGTCAAAGTTTTGCACACTGTCCTTGGCAGTAGCGAAGATTGAAGCTACAGGTCTGGTGAAATCATTGACAGTTAATAAAGAGGTTGAAAAATCTTTGCTATCATAATATGGAAGTGTAAGTGTTGCAGCGAAAGATAAGATGAACGAAGTTATTGGATCAAGTCCTGATTTCAAGTTAATGAAATTGACAAAAAATTTGTTTCCCCGAAAATGCAAAATGCAATAAATCTGCTGAAAGTCGCGAATATGAGGCACCTTCGGCTGTGTATTAGAATGACGACAGTGAAGATTATTGCCGGACAGGAACTTGACACGTGATTTCCCGCTTTACGCGAGTGGTCGCCTTACCCACTTCGGCTATCCGTGCACAAATTACAATCAGACCGAAACTTCCATAAGTCATCATTCTCGAGCAACACACTTACGTAACGTATATTCCCCTCCAGGAAGGACACATTTATTGAGACTCGAGGACTTCGTATAGCCGAATAAATATGAAGCAGCAGCGCCTTTGCTATTAAGAGTACGATGCAATATCCCTTCGGACATGCATCCATGACCAAAGAAACATCGGGAGGACGACGGTTCAATCCCGCGTCCGGCCATCCTGATTTAGGTTTTCCGTGATTTCCCTAAATCACTCCAGGCAAATGCCGGGATGGCTCCCCTGAAAGGGCACGGCCGACTTCCTTCCCCATCCTTCCCTCATTCGATGAGACCGATGACCACGCTGTCTGGTCTCCTTCCCCAGACAACCAACCAACCAACCAAAGAAACATTGTTTAGTACATCTTTATAAGAGATGTACTGCTATTTCGAAAATGCAAAAGTGTTTCATTTCATACAAAATTTATGTACTTAAGTATGCAATTGCTACTTTTTGCACTGAACAAAAATGTTCTTTCATACAAATGCGTGAGCCTAAGTGAAGAACATTAGAGAAATTGTTTGTTGTGTTTATTTGGAGTTTCTTATTATATAGATATCTGTCATTCTGGCTGAATTCGAAGGATTCTGTCTGCTCTAAAAATGTAGCACAGCTGCGCATTACAAAGTGCAAATACTGGACTCTGTAATCTGCAGCCTAAAGATTTTCCTTGACTTCTCATGTCGTTTCGAGGACATCTGTAACACTTATTTTTCTTTCAATTCATTGGCTTTCAGGACATAGCCATTCAACCATTTCAACAGTGGTCATTTCTGTCGATACGACAGTAAGGACACCACAACACACATTCTCCGAGCGGAGAAAAACTCCGACCAGGCCGGGATATCAGTGAGAGCTGGATAAGAGGTGGTTTTCTGTACCGTGCCCTCAGCATGATGTGATTCAATTTCGTCAGCCTGGTTACACCACTCCAGGGGAAGAAACGGCTACAACTAATTTTTAATTTTTCTTGGGACTGGGTATTACTACTGAATAAAAGTCGCAATGTTGCAGCTACTATTGTGAATGTCAGCAGCTCGCTGTCTTACGGTTAGGGTTGCTTATTCTCGATAACGAGGCCCCATGTTCGATTGCCGGCAGCGCCGAGGATTTTCTCCTTTAAAGACTCGCTGCGTGCGCTTTGTCATTGTTATTATTTCATCATCGGTGCACAAGTGATCGAAATTCCATCACGAATCTCTCGCCCAAGTCCCAAGCGGCTATACGACAGCGGAAGATGACTCCTGTGTATAAGAAGCATGAAAGAGCGGTCGCGCAAAATGACAGACAAATATCTTAACATCGGTTTACTGCAGACATTTTGTACATACTCTGTTGTAATATAATGAATTCCCTTGAGACAGAAAAGCTTCTGTTCACGAATCAGCACCGTTTTAGAAAGCATCACTCACGCGGAACTCAGCTCACGCGATATCTTGCTGTCTGAAGGGCAACAGACAGATTCTACATTCCTAGATTTCCTAAACGAATTTGACACGGTGTGTCACTGCAGATTGTTGACGAAGCTACGAGTGTATAGGAAAGTTTCCCTGATACGTGAGTGGCTGGGAGACTTAAATAACAGATCACAGTATGCTGTGCTTGACGGAGAGTGTACACACAATGGTATTGTCAGGGAAGTGTTATAGCACCGCTACTATTTTCCATACACGATTTTCGTAAATTCTCGTTACAAACTTTTAAGACTTGTAGAGGGGAATGAGTACGTGATATTTTGAATAGGAATCCATCCATGTCCGGAACCGATTGCGTTCTACGACGGTTTCAATTCAGATCTTTAACTCATCCACTCCTGCTTGAGTAAGTGAATCAGGCGTGACGCAGTACAATTATTAGGTAACATTTCGGATGGAAACATAACGAAAGAACCATTTATCAATTAAGCACATCTGTTTGTATACAGAGTGGTTTTTTTCCCACCATGTACAGAATCTAAGAATTTATTGATGAGAGGGTACGGAACAAAAAGGTCTAATGAACTCATGTCCATAAATGTATGGATTTCATGCTAGGCACCATTTATTCAATCATACTTTGTTACAGAGCCTGCAATCTAATAGGCCCTACACCATCCAGCCACAGTAATAGTATTAGTGGTTTCCTCCTAGAGGGTGGTACTGTCTCTGAGCACTATGCGACTCAACTTCTGAGGTCATCAGTCGCCTAGAATTTAGAACTAATTAAACCTAACTAACCTAAGGACATCACACACATCCATGCCCGAGGCAGGATTCGAACCTGCGACCGTAGCGGTCGCTCGGCTCCAGACTGCAGCGCCTAGAACCGCACGGCCACTCCGGCCGGCTAGACGGTGGTACTGTTCCTCAGCGTCATGCCCTGGCTCCCTCTCCTGCCATAGTAATTGGTAATGTTGTGTCCGATTCAATTATTTTGTTGACCCACCTTGTAGTGGGTGTTGAGGCACATGAAAACCATTTCGAACACATAGTGTAACTGTCGCTGCGTGCTACAGCGCTTATTAGACGGCAGTGTCTGTAGCAATGTATGATTAAATAAATGGTCTCTAGCACGGAAACTATGCATTTCCGGACATAAGTTAATTATATATTTTGTGTTTCGTAACCACTCATCTATCAATCCCTGGAGTTTGTACACGGTGGAAAAAATCAACCTGAAGACATTAACTGATAAGAAGTTAAGTAACTGTTCTATTCGCACGCAGCCCGTTCTGTGCTACGACGATACTGTCGTCGCAGGCGGTAATTACAGCTGAGCGCCGATTACATAGAGTGTGGGCTGAGTGGCACTGCGCTCGTACATAAATAACTTCCCGCTGCGGCGACGTGTGAAAATGATTCCGGCCGTGTCTACGCCGACGTCTCCGATTCGTTGCTGCGTCCTGCAAAAACTGACTTTACTGTGGTGCCGTCTTAAGGTACCAGCTTTCACGTAAGACACCATTCTGTGGATGACACCGTATTAACATTAATGAAAACATTGTTATTTTAGTCATATTCCTGCAGCTACATTTACAAAGACTTTTCGAATAGAAATTCGTCAATGGAACTGAAATAGGTGTCTGGGAGAAATGGCTTCAAACTGGAGTTAATACTTGCTTTGTTACCTGCCAGAGATTTTGGGCAAATGAGCAAACATTTTTCTTGCTGCACATTGAACTCTTACCTCAGCCAGTGATATCTTTCATAATGAGTAATAAAGGTCATTTTTCCCTCTAAAGTTGTAGGTATGGCTATAACTGTTCTTCACAAATTGTGATGGAGTATTTAAGACGAATTTCATTAGTGAATATGTGTATTGTGACGGAGCAGTTCAAATACCTAGCTACTTGACACGTACCTACATGGCGTGCGTGGGTGAACACAAATTATTCTTACGGCTCGCTTTTGTGCAGCGAATAGTTTCTTTCTAAGCGATGAGTTATCAGAAGAAAACATTCCATGAGATATTATTGAGTGGAAATATGCACAATATGTCTGGAGGTTTATTCGTTTGTTTTTGAGACTAGCATTAATACGAATAGAAAAAGTAGCTGAAATTAATGGTTGAGATGCTCAGTAATATGCTTCTCCCAGTTTGTTTTCATGGATATGCCCATCCAAAACTTTGGGGCATTCTACGTCATTTACTAACTCCTGCTCATCATCATCTTTTCACGACCATTGCTTTCCATTAAAAACCTACACTACCGGCTATTAAAATTGCTACACCACGAAGATGACGTGCTACAGACGCGAAATTTAACCGACAGGAATAAGATGCTGTGATACGCAAATGATAAGCTTTCTAGAGCATTCACACAAGGCTGGCGCCGGTGGCGACTCCTACAACGTGCTGATATGAGGAAAGTTTCCAACTGATTTCTCATACACAAACAGCAGTTGGCCGGCGTTGCCTGGTGAAACGTTGTTGTGATGTCTCGTGTAAGGAGGAGAAATGTGTACCATCACGTTTCCGACTTTGATAAAGGTTGGATTGTAGCCTATCGCGACTGCGGTGTATCGTATCGCGACATTGCTGCTCGCGTTGGTCGCAATGACTGTTAGCAGAATATGGAATCGGTGGGTTCAGGAGGATAATACGAAACGCCGTGCTGGATTCCAACGGCCTCGTATCCCCAGCAGTCGAGATGACAGGCATCCTATACGCATGGATGTAACGGATCGTGCAGCCACGTCTCGATTCCTGAGTCAACAGATGGGGACGTTTGCAAGACAACAACCACCTGCACGAACAGTTTGACGTTTGCAGCAGCATGGACTATCGGCTCGGAGACCATGGCTGCGGTTACCCTTGACCCTGCATCACAGACAGGAGCGCCTGCGATGGTGTACTCAACGACGAAACTGGGTACACGAGTAGCGCAACGTCATTATTTCGGATGAATCCAGGTTCTCTTTACAGCATCACGATGGTCGCATCCGTGTTTGGCGACATCGCGGCGAACGGACATTGGAAGCGTGTATTTGTCATCGTCCTACTGGCGTATCAAGCGGCGTGATGGTATGGGGTACCATTGGTTACACGTCTCGGTCACCACTTGTTCGCATTGACGGCACTTTGAACAGTGGACGTTACATTTCAGATGTGTTACGACCCGTGGCTCTACCCTTCATTCGATCCCTGCGAAACCGTCCATTTCAGCAGGATAATGCACGACTGCATGTTGCAGGTCCTGTATGGGCCCTTCTGGATACAGAAAATGTTAGACTGCTGCCCTGGCCAGACCTCTCACCAAGTGAAAACGTCGGCTCAATGGTGGCCGAGCAACTGTCTCGTCACAATACGCCAGTCACTACTGTAGTATCGTGTTGAAGCTGCATGGGCACCTGTACCTGTACACGCCATCCAAGCTCTGTTTGACTCAATGCCCAGGCTTACCACGGCCGTTATTACGGCCAGAGTTGGTTGTTCTGGGTGAAAATGTAATCACGTGTCAGTTCTAGTATAATATATTTGTCCAATGAATACCCGTTTATCATCTGCATTTCTTCTTGGTGTAGCAATTTTAATGCTGCACTTACCGCTGCGGGACGTGGAGGAAGGGAGGTTGTGGAAGATTCCGACAGAGATGTGGAGCTATGCCAACTCCAGTCGCGTGCCCACTGATCTATGTTTCTCGACTGAGGATCCATGGCGCCAACAGCAGTATCGAAGTGATCTCACAGATTCTCGACTGGGTTTAAACCCAGGGAGTGGTTGGTGACCACTAGGTTACGATAATAGGCATCCTCGTGCACGTTGCACCCTGTAAATATACTGCAAGGTTGGTGACATGTGTCATTGTCCTTCTGGTAGATGCCCTAGTGCCGAGGAAAAAAACTAACTGCATGTAGGCGTTGACATGGTCCTCAAGAATAGATGCATACTTTTGTTAATTCATTATGAAGATATCACCCAGGGAACGTAATGAAAACGTCACCCAGACCATGTGCTCCCTCGTTCGGTTTGGACACTTCCAACGATTGTTGCTGGGGGTTTAGTTTCTGATATTTAACACCATACAGGCCACTGGCTTTTTGTCACCATTCGGTGGACGTCCGGTTCTGGCACTGGCGTGATAATTCCTACCTTTGTCTCTGATGAACAGCACCCAGCATGGGTGCAGGGAACAGGCGCCTGCTGAGGAGGCCCATACGCACAAACGTCTGTTCAAAAGTTGTCGATGAGACACTATTGGTAGCCCCTTGTTTCATCTCGGGTTTCAGTTCCCTTAATAGTAGCGTGTCAGTTCGCCTGTATACATCTCCGCAATCATCCTACACCCCTGTTATCTATGGCCCATGGTGCACCGCAGTTACCTTGACGCCGGTATTTGATGGCACCAGTTGCACGGTATACTTTAAACTCAGTGATATGTGAACAGTTCATAAAATTTAGCCTTTCTAAAATTCTTCCAACTTTTGCATGGACGGCAATGATCATGCCCTTTTTGACGTCAGATAAATCGTTCCGTTTCCGCATCACGAAAACAACTGCACTGTTTCTCGCATCCTCCCATTGTGCTTTATATAACCTCCACTGTAGGTGCTGCAAGTCGACCTCGAACATAGGCAGTCTTTTTAATTTTTAACTTTTTTTGTTTCTCAACTACGTTGACTTTCTGGCAACATTTAATTAGAAAGTGCATAAATTAGTGATGTTGTGGTGCTGACGAAAGACTCTTTCAGAGGATGTAGTGACGAGCAGATGGAGCTTACAGCGGCTGTCCGTGAGACGAAAGCGTTGTCAAGCGAACACAGCGCTCCCCGTTGTGGATAGCGAAGGTAGCGTTGGGAAGGATGTAGGGGGGGGGGGGGGGTGTGAGAGTTCCGCGAGGCGTGACGTGGATAACGGAGCGGCTGCAGGAGTGAAGGGGGGGGGTGTTAGGGAGGGGGAACTTACACAATGGCCTGGGTGCAGGTCATTTCCGTGGCGGCGCTGGCGTTGCTCGGACGTGGCGCCGCGCTCACGCCGCCTGCCTGTCTCTGTCTTCTGCCCGGACTCAGCACTGTTTTCTCGCTGAGCGCTGGCTGTGCCAGTGTGCACGGTTATTTCTCCACATCTAAATTTCGAGTTCACTAAAATTTGTTTCCTGATGTGTCTATGCATCGTGTACAGTGAGAACCAATGGTCAGGGGACTAAAATAAGAATTAAGATCCAAGAAGTGTGTGGTGTGTTGGGGGGGAGTGGGGCTGGGGGAGGGGGGCTGGGGGAGGGAGTAGGGAGGCTGGAGGAGGGGGTAGGGGGATGGGGGAGGGGGGAGGAGGGCAGAAGGTGGGGTGTGTTGATAATGGGATCCATCACCTTATCAATACATGCGATATGTTGAGGGGGAAGGGGAATGGCGTGTGTTGAGGGGTAAGGGGAGATGAGGTGTTGAAGTGGTGGTGGTGGGGTTTAGAGGGGTAGTGTGTGGTGGTGTGGAGTGGGTTGGCGTCGGGTGTGCTGAACATGTTGAATGCTATCAGTGTCAAACAGATCATTCAGTAGAAGGGAAACCATTGTAGGATTATTTGGTTGTCTGTCTGTCTGACTGTTAAAAGCCCATTTTCTCAGGGTAGACGTACCAAGTTAATTGTTGACACATACCAAGGTCGATGGTCCCATGGCAGTGTAATAAATGTAAGCTCCTAAGTCAATGCAACCAAATGGTACATCCCTTTATGTCACACGTTTTGATTCTTGCAAACTTACTCATCAAAACATTTAGCGTTCTTCCTGCTGACCTAAAATCATCAAATTTGCGAAGAAGGAAAGTTTCACAGTACATCTCAACGAAAAAAAATCCGGAAAGTGTGAATTTGTTTTTCGACTGTCTGTCCATCTGCTAAGACCCCTTTGCCTCACAAACAAATGGCTGCATCAACTTCCAATTTATGTGACATAATATGATCTGTTGTCCCTCAGCTGTGTAAAAAAAGCAAAAAAAAAACAAAAAAAAACACTTCTAACTCAAAGGAATTGAAAGATAGGCCATTTATGCCACCTATTTTGACAGTTGCGAACTCATTCATTAAAAGCTATAGGATATTTGCCGTCCATGTAGAATCATGAAATTCGACAAGAAATAGTGTTTCACAGTTCAACTAAAAGACAAAGTGCGAAAATGTTAATTTGTTGTTACATTACTTTGTTCTCATTTGTTATCCGATTCGCTATCTCTCCGTCTGTTAAGGCCTCTTTTTTCTCAGGAACGTATAGACGTATCAAGTTCCAATTCATGTCACTTGTCCAAGGTCTATGGACACGTGCAATCAAAAGATACGGCCATTTATGTCACACAGTTTGATACAAACTGACTCATCAAAGCGTATAGGATACTTACAATTGACCTAGAAACATGAGATATGGCAAGAAGGAACGTTTCAAACTACAAACAAAGGAAAAAATCCTAAAATTGTTAAGTTATGATAATATCACATGAAAGCAATATTTTTTGTCATTCTCGAAAGTATAGGAATTCGTGAGACTGATATCTTGCAAGTATCGATATCGGTAACCGGCAAAAATCGTAAAGAATTCCCAGCATGTGCGATGGCAATTAAAAAAGTAACAGCAAACTGTCAATATTAAATGCAATCAACAATGCAGGCATTTGAAAGTGCCAGAAAGTGAAGATGCATGCTTTGAGAAAGTTCTGGCATATGCCGACATATGGATTGACAAGCTGAATAAGAAAGGCGGATGAAACGAAGCCAGCTGCGGTGGCCGAGCGCTTCTAGGCGCTATAGTCTGGAACCGCGCGACCGCTACGGTCGCAGTTTCGAATCCTGCCTCGGGCATGGGTGTGTGTGATGTCCTTAGGTCAGTTAGGTTTAAGTAGTTCTAAGTTCTAGGGGACTGATGACCTCAGAAGTTAAGTCCCATAGTGCTCAGAGCCATTTGATGAAACGAAATGGCTGCGTCCCCAGCTGTGTGCTCCGTAAAAGAACAGCGAACAATAATAGGATTTTTGTGGTCGGTGGGCGTAAAACATCGACAGATCCATAGAATGAAGTTGGGAAGGTAAGCGGGACGTACGTCAGTCGCAGATGAGCAACGCTCTGGTCGTCCAAGCACGCCCGATACTGGCGAGAATGTGGAACACGCTGACTCCATGTTTCGATAGAACCGGCGTATTTTCTGTAGATACATTGGCAGGGAACTGAGTATCAGTGTCGGATCCACTCATACCAATATTAGTGACGTTCTCAAATTCCGGTTTCTGTGTGTATGATGGATGCCTCGGATGAAAATATAATGTCGCGTGTTCAGGTAGCCACACCATTTCTGGCTGGAGGACACGACTTTCTGACAAGTATCATTCCAGGAGACGATACCTGGGTTCATAACTATGAACCAAAAAGCAAAGGAAAGTCTTCAGAATGGCGATACACACCTTCTCCAGCCAAGAAGAAATTCAAGTCTCAGCCCTCTGCCTGGAAAGGTCCTTTCCATCCTGCAATGGAATACGAATGGGCCGATTTTGGAGCAGTCTCAGCAAAAGGGTGAAACAGGAAACGGTGCCCCGTTCAGCGCCATATTAGAGAATGAGCTAAAGCGAGCAGTACAGAGCTGTCACAGAGCGGCCGTTCTTCCCCTTCACGACGTAGGTCCGCACACCGCCGCTGCGCGCGCACCCAAACCGCCGATGAACTCTCGCCGTTATTCACAGATTGAGATTTCAGGTCATACTGCAACACTCCCTCCCACCCCCCTCCTCCTCCACCCTTAGCCATTCAACCCTGGTCTCGTTCTGGATTACCATGTGTTTGGACCCCTGAAGGACACAATCAGAGGACGACGGCTTGAAAGTCATATTGAGTTCAAAGACGCAGTGCACTCTTGGTCACCATGGAAAACCTTTTATTCGAACGGAATACAAAAGTTGGTGCAAAGGTATTAGAAATACATGGAAAAGGAGCGTAGTTATTTTGAAAAATAATGTCTTGTTCTTATCTGTAAGTGCAATATGTGCTTCGCAAAAAATAGTTTACTCTTACTTTTTGACTCAACCTTGTATGAACTATCTACGTACATAATTTAATTTGTACAGGACTCTAGGTGATAGACTCCTTACTCTCAACGAATTTTTCGTTTCAGTTTTTACGTATACCAATTTTCAGATCTGCGTGCAACCTCGCTTATTTTAAAAAAAAAGTCAGTGAAGAACTATCGACGGACGTGTAAATGATTAGAGCTGCATTTCTCTGTGACAGGTAGAAAGATCATTAGAGTGCCTTGGTTTTGTTTGTGTTCGCTGTTCATACTAGGCTGGGCAGAGTATATAACTGGCGTGAAATGCGTTAGATATTGCATGAAATGAGAATGACACAACTTCACAGACGTTAGTGGTCACAAACAGATACGATTTTATGTTGATAAACTGAAGTGGCGAGTGAAAATTTGTACCAAGACCGGTTAGTGGCTAACTCACCTGCCGGGTAAGCAGGAGGTCTGGGTTCGATTGTCAGCCTTGGAACAAATTTTCACTCGCCGCTTCAGCCTGTATACAGAAGATATTGAATGGTCACTGTGAAAAACAAGGAGTGCTCGTCTGAAACAGAGTTTTAATGAGCCCTCCTTGTTCGTCTCGATTTGGCCAGCTGATCGAGCCGTAAAATTTCCTGATTTCTGGGGCATTCGGATGTGCCAGTGGCCCAATTTTGGACTGCATGCGAACGTGACAGCAGGCATTCTGGACGCCAAAGTTCCGACAGACAACGCCTGACAACCGGAAGAGGTGATTACCATTTGTGCACAAGGCACATCATAGCCACTTCACATCTGCGGCTGCCATCCGAGAACAAGTAACGGACTCCCTGTAACATTCCACGTCATCACGCACTAGTGGTCGGAGACTAAGTAAATCCAGATTAGGAAATTACCGTCACGTCCCGTAGGTGGGCCCGTGAGTGGCTAGCATGAACTGCTGATTAAAGGCGTCGCGTTGTGTTCAGCGTGGAATCGTGCTACGCTACTGCGAGTGCGTCAGCAGTCTGGGCAGAGTCTACATTCTACGCTGAAAAACACGGAATGGTGTGAGCGGCGGGTATCTCTGGTACCACTATTTGTTTCCATCGCGAACGGTGTGCGGGAAGAATGATTGATGATAAGCCTCTGTATTGGCTCTCTCGAATTTTCTCTCGTGGTCATTATGCGAGGTGCATGCAGGAGGAAGTAATGTGTTGTCCTACACTTTCCGAAAGTCCCGTTCCTCCAATGCTATGGAGCAACATAGCTGTTCCACTCGTAACGTTGTGAAGAGGAAGCCACTAGATATGACGACGTAACAATTAGTAATCATTGAGAGAACTCTGGCGGCATAGCTGTACCTCGGAGACCCTCAGGATCCTCATATATTTCCTCTCACGCGACAGTACCGTGGTTCCATTTTCCAACAGGACAATGCTGATCCACACGTCACACGTGACTCAATGAATTATCTGCGCGATGTTGGGGTATCACCGTGGCCAGTAAACCGCCTACATCTGTCCCCTATAGAACATGTGTAGGTCCAGCTAGGACGTTCTTCCCAGTACCAGTATCCCACATATCAAGCACCAGGTACAACACTTGCAGATCAGCTGGACTCAGGAGAGAATACAACGGCCTTATGGCATCGTTTCCAACCGAATCAGTGCTTTAATCCAGGACAGACGTAGAAACTAGTAAGTGGCATTATAGAGCCAAGTTCTTTGTAAATTTGACTCGATTTTGTAATCACCCAAATAACATCACATGCACTATGTGATCAAAAGTATCCAGACACCTGGCTAAAAACCGAGCGAGGTGGCGCAGTGGTTAGACACTGGACTCCCATTCGGGAGGACGACGGTTCAATCCCGCATCCGGTCATCCTGATTTAGGTTTTCCGTGATTTCCCTAAATCGCTCCAGGCGAATGCCGGGATGATTCCTTTGAAAGGGCACGGCCTACTTCCTTCCCCGTCCTTCCCTAATCTGATAAGACCGATGACCACGCTGGTCTCCTTCCCCGACGAACCCCAACCTGGCTAAAAATTACTTACAAGTTCTTAGCGCCATCCATCGGTAATGCTGGAAGTCAATATGTTGTTGGCCCACCATTAGCCTTGATGAAAGCTTCCACTCTCTCAGGCATACGTTCAGTCAGGTGCTGGAAGTTTTCTTGGGGACTGGCAGCCCATTCTTCACAGAGTACTGCACTGTGGAGAGGTATCGATGTCGGTTGGTGAGGTCTGGCACGAAATCGGCGTTGCAAAACATCCCAAAGGTGTTCTATACGATTCAGGCCTGGACTCTGTGCAGGCATGTCCATTGCAGGGACGTTACTGTCATGCAACACTCCGCCACAGGCCGTGCATTATGAACAGGCGCTCGATCGTGTTGAAAGATGCAATCGTCATCCCCGAATCGTTCTTCAACAGTGGGAAGCAAGAAGGTGTTTAAAACATCAATGTAGGCCTATGCTGTGATAGTGCCACGCAAAAAACAAGGGGTGAAAGCACCCTCCCTCGAAAACACAACCACCCCATAATACCACCACCTCCGAATTTTACTGTTGGCACTACACACGCTGGCAGATGACATTCACTGGGCATTCACTATACCCACAACCTGCCATCGGATCGCCATATTATGTGCCGTGATTCGCCACTCAACACGACGTTTTTGCACTGTTCAATCGTCCAATGTTTACGCTCCTTACACCAAGCAAGGTGTCGTTTGGCATTTACCGGCGTGATGTGTGGCTTATGAGCAGCCGCTCGACCATGAAATCCAAGTTTTCTCTTCCTGCCGCCTGACTGTCATAGTACTTGCAGTGGATCCTGATGAAGTTCGGAATTCCTGTGTGATGGTCTGGATAGATGTCTGCCTATTACACATTACGACCCTCTTCAACTGTCGGCGGTCTCTGTCAGTGAACAGACGAGGTCGGCTTGTACGCTTTTGTGCCGTACGTGTCCCTTCATGTTGCCACTTCACTATCACATCGGAAACAGCTGACCTATGGATGTTTAGGAGTGTGGAAATCTCACGTACAGACGTACGACACAAGTGACACCCAATCACCTGACCACGTTTGAGTTCCTCGGAGGGCCCCATTCTGCTCTCTCACGATGTCCAGTGCCTACTGAGGTCGCTGATATGGAGTACCTGGCAGAACACCTAATATGAAAAACGTATGTTTTTGGGGATGTCCGCGTAGTTTTGATCACATAGTGTATCATCTCAACCTGTGAAGTTTCATTTTGCCTCCTCCTCCCCTTCCAGGTGCCACACATTCTTTGACAGATACTGTAACAATCAGGGGGAGAAGCAGCATGAAAACTAAATTTTTTACGTTTAGCACACGTTACTCCGCATTTGCGTGAGTGAAGCCTAGTCTAGGTGGTTGGGCTTACGGCCCTTCCTACTGCAGGGGACATTATACATCGGAAAAGGTGCCCTATCGTAAACTGACTGTACATAATGCACACAACAATTTCGACATAGTTTGAGAGTCCACGAGCATAGTGGGAAAACGAGAGTAATACTCTGCAGATCTTTGTTCACAATTGTAGTGCTAAGTTTTTTATATCGTATTGTCAGAAGTTTCTTGCTATTATAGTTCCTGAATCAATTGCGTAACACATGTGCTTGTCAAATTTTCGCAAGAAATCATTTTAGATACTGTATACAGGGTCATCAGAAACAGTCTGAAAAGCTAGTAAGGATGTCCGTTTTAGCACGTGAAAGTCCTTGAATTTTCACGCGCAATGCACCTGATTGGCTGACTTCAATGCTAAATAACTCGGAAAAGGTGGAACGTATAGAAATTTTTTCTTAACACTTATTTCTCAGCACACCCTCCCCTGCAACACCGTGAAAAGCTTTGCCAACTCTTTCTGACCACTCTGTGTGTCAGAATTGCAATTTCTTGGAAGTTATACCAAAGCGAAGTATAGAACACAAATAAAAGAGTGTTACTGTTATTTCGTGAAAATAGTTAACATATTTTATTTCATTTAAAAAGTTTATTATTGGCTATGAACTGCGTCATGTAAAAAACAGCTGTATTTTTTTTATTGACTGTAAATTTGAAGTACATCCTGCCATCCTTCTGTTTATTATTACTGTTAAAGTTATCATTAAGACTTTATTCATCTGTGATGCATTAAACGTGCATTATACTGTGTGGCAGAGGGCTTAGGGGAGGGTAGCAATTGTGTGTTATCCCTTCCACAACCAGACGCTGACCCCACCGCAGTTATAGCAGGTGACTTTCGTCGACGTAAAACCGTCCTCTCACGGGACCATTAACGTACATGAACGAGGAGATGGTGACGCCACAGTATGGAATTCCACGTTTCACTACATTGCAAAGCATGAAATGAAGAATCTGGCATGCCAGATTTTTATCTCGTGGAGAGGAAAGTGGCCAGTCAGATGCGGCATTGGTTTTACATCCCTATCGGAACTTAGGATATACCAATTTATGGATTTCAACTCCGTATTTGGTGTTCTTTTTATTATGGATTATGTGATATGAATCTAAGATCTTTCAGACGTTGAGAACGTTGAGGAACTATTGAAAACACGTCGTCTTAGGTACAGTTTGTTACAGCAAAACGCCAGGAATCTACATATCAGTAATTAAAAGATTTCTGTACATGATAGTGTTAACTTGAGTGCTATGAAAGTGTACAGTTTGGAAACTTCAGCATGATGAACTATCAAAAGCGTGTCGTGTTTGGTACAAACTGTCATGGTTAAATATAATGACATTGGAGATGCAGCAATTACACGCGGTATACCAATAAGTGAGTGGTTCGTGACCTGTCGAAGCCGTAGCGTAGTTGATAGCATCACGAGCTATAAATAAAAGGTAGCAGCTTGACGTCTACATTCCTTCGTTTTCTAAAAACTTCTCGGTATTTCTTATAAGTATTATCTGAAATAGTAGATTATATATATATGTTTGCTGATATATATCTTTTTCATAGATAGTGAGGAGCTTAGAAAAACTCTTTTCGAATGAAATTAAAAAACGAATCCCAGTCTTGAAACCAACGTTACTTCATAGTGGTGACAGTCAATACAACATCGAGAACATGGATGTTACACATGCTCAGACTGACATTAGACACTATAATTATATCCAATTTAAAACTCAAAATTAGATAGATATTCAATTGAGTCTACGAGTATGTACCTCGGATCTGTGTATAGCATAGTGTCCTGATACTAGCAAATCGCTGCTCAAGCCATGGCAGAGTCAAGAAACTTCTTTGAGATTTTCTCTACACTTCCTTGACTATACCTAACGCACTTAACATAGCCATTGTACACGCGACAATTTTCATAAATAAACTATGTGATTTGCGCGTCAGATGCTGCTGAGAACTACTGCTGGAGAGCGCGTTGGTCGTATATCACAATGAGGCACACTTTGCATTAGACGTAGCAGGTAGTTTCAGAGAGTGCAGCAACCATGACGGACACTGTGGTGTCACCGCCAGACACCACACTTGCTAGGTCCATTTAGTACATGTCGGACCCGCGTGTCGCCACTGTGATCGCAGACCGAGCGCCACCGCAAGGCAGGTCTCGAGATACGATATAGCACTCGCCCCAGTTGTACGACGACTTTGCTAGCGACTACATTGACGAAGCCTTTCTCTCATTTGCCGAGAGACAGTTAGAATAGCCTTCAGCTAGTCCATGGCTACGACCTAGCAAGGCGCCATTAGCCTTACATAGTTTGATAATTATCGTATAAATGTCTCAAGAAGAACGTTGTAAACCAACAAAGAATTAAAGTTAAGTATTCGAGGAGCTGCATACTTTTCTTATTAGAATTCACTACTTATCCTGTTCCAGAATTCACGCCCGTCTGCGTTAGATTTCGGCCGCCTCTATCTACAAGGTGTTGGCACATTTACCAACACATCAGACACAACCTCTGCTGTGGAAAACGTCTCATCTGAGAATGGCTTAACATGTTCACACCTGCGATTACCACCGTAGGCCACTCCAGAACTTTCCATTGCATGGCCTGTAGTACGGTTGGCTCGAGCTATGACGTCCCATCTGACGCTGTGTACCAACTGTGATTCATGCTAGAACCTCCCATTGGGTAGTGTGTACCATGAGTTGCTTACAGTAGAATCTCCCATCAGGTGGCCTGCACCATGAGTGCCCCAAGTTAGAACTTCCTGTCGAGTGGCATGTACCACGAGTAGCTCACGCTATAACTTCACATTAGACACTGTGTACCACTAGTTACTGTCGCTAGAACCTGCCAATGGGTGGCCTGTATAATGAGTGGCTCACACTAGAACCTTCAATTGCGTGGGCACATACCATGAATGGCTAGCCCTACAATCTCCCTTTGGATGACATGTGCCATGGGTGAGTCATGCTAGAACCTTCATTTGGACGGTGCGTACATCACGCCAGAGCGTTTCTTTGGATAGTGTGCACCACGAGTGGGTCACGTTAGAACCTCCCATTGTATAGTGTTTACCTTGAGTGGTTCACACTCGACTTTCGCATTGGATGATGTTTACTATAAGTGGCCCATGCTAGAAACTCCCATCAGACGGTGTGTACCATGAATGGCTCACACTAGTACCTCCATCAGGTGGCTTGTACTTTGAGTACATGCCAGAACCTCCCATCGGGTGGCATGTACCATGAGTGGCTCGCACTATAACTTCCCAATGGGTAATTCACACTAGAACCTCCCACTGGACAGCATGTACCAAAGGTGGTTCACACGGGAACCTCCAATTGGAAGGCATGTACCACCAGTTGTTCACAGAAGAACCTTCCATCGGAGAGCATGTTCGATGAGTGGCTCTAGCTAGCTGTCCTACTTTACAGTGTTTACCTCGAGTAGCTCAAGCTAGACACTCTCACTGGTTGTCATGTACTACAACTACCTCACACTTGAACCTTTCGTTGGACGCCGTGTACTGTCGGTGGTTCACGGTCGACTCTGAGATTATGCTACTAGCAGTACAATAATGTGTGATGTATTACCGATGATCTGGGCGCTATGAAGAGCTCCGAATTTAATTTTGTGGAGTTCAACAAGAGAGATTTCTGATGTACCACATAATATTTAATTTAGCGTAAAAGCATTTTGTATCTCTCGTTGCCTCAAAAAAAAAAAAAAAAAAAAGGGCAGTATACGGAAATAGTAGCCTAGGGCTTCCGAATACGACCGTCGCCCCAAGGCGAGGAAAAGGAAAAGCAGCGCTGCCAGATGCGGGAAAGCAGGAATACGCGCGCAGCCAAGCAGCGAGGAATGCAATGCGCAGCGTCAGCCTGAATGTATTAAATATACGATGTTTCATTGTGACTGCAGTTTTCTTAGATGGCTGCATATTCCGCTGCTCAGCACACGTCAAAACGTTTCTTCATAGCGTATGTTGTGACAGGATTAGAGTAATATGATGTGCATTTCTTTTGCTTATTAATAACAAAAACAAAATGTTGCTGTGATGGATAATGATGATTTGATAACTGTGGACATTTGAAATATTTCAGAACAAAAAGTCATCAGGTATAGACTCTGTTAACATGGAAATGATAAAATATTCGTTTAACATCTTCCTTAAACACTTCTGGACTCTATCAGTACTTGTTGGACGATATCCGTTTATTAGAATTAAATTATTATTTAATTTTAATTTATTAATTATTATTTAATTATCATTATTTAACAAAGGAAATAGAAAGAACTGTGAGAATTCCTAGTAATTAGCTTACTTACCCTGGATATAAAATCTCTGCCAAAATATTAAGAAAAAGACTGAATGTTATATCACATAACATTCTATTAAATGACCAGTGCTACTTTATAAGATGATGGCTCTGTACAACTAGCGTTTAATAGGCCGCAGTTAACTGAAAAAGAAAAGAATTCAAAAAACCTACATTTGTGTCCTTCAGATATTATGTCACAGCTTTTAACAGAGTACTATGGTATAAATTATGGGAAATGAGTCTCAGCTCATCTCCTAAATGCTGTTATAAGCTTTTACTGTACAAGTAAAAGAACTACAAATATTTGAGTCTCAAATACAATAAAGAGCCAACAAACATAAACTCGTTGGCTGTAGATCACCAGGTGCTTATAGCAATATTAAAAGATGATTTGCAAAAGGCAGTCCACGAAATGTACTTAATAGGAAAAACGTACTTTTGAAATTCTGTGCTTGAAACTAAGATATTAACTCTCACCAGGAAAAAATTGATAAGATCAAAAATCTTAATCGGAGACAAATTTGTTAAACATGTCCTGGTTTACACATTTTGGTTATCGTATAACTTTAGACTATTCAAGTGGCATTGACTACAATGTGACCTTGATGTATGAAGGTACTTTATTCCTTTCTTCATGCCTCAAATGTAAGCAGCTACATTTGGTATTGGCAGGCAGTCAATCACGAGAAACTGACTTTTGTTTCTCATATGAATTATAGAACTACCACACCACCTGTCAGCTTCTTCTGTAACAGAAAAAAATACCTAAGCTTTTTCCGGAAGTGGCTTTGCATAAAAGAGTGAAAAAATAACAGTTCACATGTCACCAAAAGTCATAGTTTCTGGTAGTATTGTTGGTGAACACTTAGCTACAACGATGTTTACCAAAGCCTTGTATATAGGCAAAAACCGAGCAACACTGTACGACAAAATGTGAAGTTGTTCTTTTCAAGCAATTTTCACCCCTAAACATGATAATACATGTCGTAATAGCTTATCTGCAACTATTTTTTAACAGCTATTTGTCATAAACTTCTTAATGCAAGAAATTATTAGGTACATTAATAGTTACAATATTTATTGGTAACACTAATGTTTAAAATTATAATCTTGTGTTCCACTACTATCGATATTTATCACCTGATAATTAATGGCAGACTTAAAACCACATACTAAATTAAGCAGTTTTATTCATGCTGTCAAGAACCGGTTCTATAGGACAGTTTAGTGGCACGTTTGGGAGGTATCACATATTCATGTCGTCGACGTTTGGTCCTGTAGTGAATTTTACACGCACTATTAAAAACGTAGCTTCGAAACCACATTTACTTACATTTTAATTGAGGCAGCAGGCATTAAAAAGAGAAAGCATGAAAATAATGCAAGAGATCCATTAACATGACCAAACGTGTAGTTCTGTAAGCAAACAAGTTGAATAAGGTTCTTTTTTTTTTTTAAAAAAAAAAAAAGTTGATCATCTGTATCTCCTCTTCAAGTAGCATTCATCAAATTATATTCTCGCTGGTTTTTTACGTCTAACAGAATTTTTGCAGTTCTCTTTATATTTTCAGTTTCAGATTTTAATTTTATTGTCAACATAACATTATTAGTAAATGTATTAAAATCTTTTGGGAATATTTTCTAGCATTATTTCCCGACTCATTGGATACGCTGGTTTGATCACACACAGATGTAATTTAGAATTAATAATAGAGAAAATATGGTACCCACAATCATACAAATAACTGATGTACTGTGCATGCCCTAATAAAACATCCTTAGGTTTTACGTAGAACAGTAACTTACCAGTTATTTCTTTTATGGACTATGTTATGAGTACTCCGATTGGTAGATTAAATAAACTTCTATTATCTTGTAATTACAGACGTTATAATATCAATAATTTATATAAAGCCTATTTCGTGCGTCTTTTTTCGCTATTTACTTAGTTTTATTCCATTCTCATTACGGTGTTAGAAATTTTTAACAGTGAAATTGTGCGACATACAGAACTAGTTTCTCCCCAGGGGGTCCACAACTCTTTTGTGGATACGTGCGTAGCGAGCACGGGACCCCGAGCTAATGTGGCCTTCCTTCCTTTCCGGGTTGCATACCTTCCCTTTCCGCATCCTTCCCCATCCCCCATCTTCGCCCCCCCCCCCCTCACCTCTGGCTCTTTCCTTCCCTTTCTCCCCCTCTGGTAGTATGGTTTGTGCCTACGTCCGGAGACAGATGCTTGTAAATGTACCGCATTCTTCGCCTTCCTTGCTTGTATGTCTTCATCCTTCCTTTGTCCTTCTCTTTTCCTTACCTCTTCTCTTTACCCTTTTCTCCGCTGAGGCGTTTGAGACCTCTCTTCTTTCCTTTCCCTTTCTCTTTCTTCCTCCCTGTGCGTGTCTGAAGGCCGACCCACGCACTTCCATGCGTAGCCGGTGACGGGGTAACGCGTAATTCCCCGCCCCGGGTAGACAGGTAGGACATGTACATACCCCCTGGTAACGGCCAGGCCCAGGGAGGGGTGATTACTCGAGCTGATACCTTCCAAAAGTGCCGATTGGTTCCTCCGTCCGATGGTCGGGAGGTGTGACCTGAGGTGTGAACAATGACCTAAGGCGGGAGTGCCCTCAGAGAGGGCCCCCACAAGGGAGGAGCGCGGCATCGGAGACGCCGGTAATCATGGGGGATTCTTCCGCAATGGTTTCCTCACCTTCCACTATGTCTGCTCACAAACGTAAGTTCACTGAGTCTCAGCCACAGTCAGTTTTTCCATCGTTGCCACAGCTCCTTGTTGTTTCTCGGTCTGACGAAGGTCATGACTTCTCCACGGTCAACCCTTTCATTATTCAGAAAGGTGTCGACGCAATTGCAGGTCCTGTAAAGTCTTGTTCCAGATTACGGAATGGCACCCTGTTGTTAGAAACAGTCAGTGCCCTCCAGGCACAAAAATTGCTGCGTACCTCACTACTACACACCTTCCCTGTCCGGGTGGAACCGCACCGTACTTTAAATTCCTCGCGTGGAGTCGTTTATACACGCTCCGTCGATGGATTGTCTGACGATGAAATTCAGCACTACCTGTCTGACTAGGGCGTAACGGCTGTTCATAGGGTTATGAAAAGGGTTGACACGAACATCATTCCAACCCGCACTGTCTTCTTGACATTTGACAAAGTTCAACTCCCATCCAAAATCAAAGCAGGCTATGAGATAATTTCCGTTCGCCCTTACGTCCCAAACCCTACGCGTTGCTATCGGTGTCAGTGGTTCAATCACACCCGCCAGTCCTGTTCCAATCCGGCTAAATGTGTTACGTGTGGCAAGGATGCCCATGAGGGTGCTTGTCCATCTCCATCCCCTCGCTGCGTCAACTGTATGGGTGACCACGCTGCTTCCTCTCGAGATTGTCCCGTTTTTAAGGACGAAAAGCTCATCCAGGAAATTAAAGGAAAAGGTGTCGACCTTTGCTGCTCGAAAATTATTCGCCAGTCGACAGCCCACCGTGCCTCAGAAAGGAAAATACAGCACTGTCTTTGCTTCTCCTCGGCCAACAAAGGAGGCGGCCACGCAGACTTGCGATCTCACCTTTAGTGCCACGGTCGTCAGATCGGCCAGCGCAAAGATCGCCCGTTCAACCTCACCACTTTCGCCTGCCCACTCTCTGGCTCACCCTTCGTCGAGTTCTGCTAAATCTCGAGCCCAAAAGTCAGACACCAAGACTTCGAAAAAAGAGCATACTCGTGAAGAGTTTTTACGTACGGCAACTTCCCAACCATCGGTTCCTCTTTCCTCTAAACATCATACTTCCAAGAAGGCTACAAAGAAACCCAGTTCCTCTCCTTCTCCGCCAAGGCTTGTCCCATCTACAGCACCACCTGGCGGAAATCGCCCTCGGCCGTCTTCTGTGTCGCCGAGGCGCACTGCTGGCGGCCGATCAACTGGCCGATCGCTGGTGGCAGGAGCTGCTCCTGACCAACCTATGGATGAGGATCTTCTGCCTTCGGCTGAATGCCATTCCATGCTGTCGGTCGCAAGCTCAGAGCAGTCGTTGAGTTGACAGCGACCTTGGTCACATTCCTCCATTTTCTGTTCACCCTATGTCCATTATCCACTGGAATATCCGCGGTATTCGAGCCAATTGGGATGAATTGTCGATCCTCTTACGATCCTACTCGCCGGTCATCTTCTGTCTTCAGGAAACAAAGCTGCGTCCCCATGACCGCTTTGTTCTCCCTCATTTTCAGTCCGTCCGATATGATCTCCCCTCTGTTGAAGGCACTCCAGCCCATGGAGGACTCATGATTCTTCTCCATGAAACTCTCCATTATCACCCAATCCATTTAAACACTTCCTTCCAAGCTGTCGCCGTCCGTCTTTCCCTTTCCGGATACACGTTCTCTCTTTGTACTGTATACATTCCATCGTCCACACCAATGGCACGAGCTGATCTCCTTCATCTTCTTGGTCAGCTTCCACCCCCATATTTGCTGGTTGGGGACATCAATGCCCACCACCCGCTTTGGAGATCTCCACATCCTTGTCCACGTGGCTCACTATTGCTAGACGTCTTCCATCAAGCAGATCTAATTTGCCTCAACACTGGGGTCCCTACATTTTTGTCTGCCTCCACGACAAATTTATCTCATTTGGACCTTGTGATCGGTACTGTTCCGCTAGCTCGGCGCTTCGAATGGTTCGCCCTTGATGATACACACTCGAGTGACCACTTTCCATGTGTCCTTAGACTGCAGTCTCAACTTCCCTACATGCGCCCGCGACGCTGGAAGTTTGCCCAAGCCCATTGGACACTTTTTTCGTCTCTAGCGACATTCGATGACCGTCACTTTCCCAGCGTCGACGGTGAGGTCACACATATTACCGACGTTATTCTTACAGCTGCGGAACATTCAATACCACGCACCTCCGAATTGCCCTGGCGCCCCCCAGTTCCTTGGTGGAGCGAGGCATGCCGTGATGCAATACGTGAGCGGCGACGTGCTCTCCGCGTTTTCCGCCACCATCCTACTTTGGCCAACTGTATCCGCTATAAGCAGTTCCGAGCGCGATGCCGTCGTGTCATCCGCGATAGCAAGAAGGCAAGCTGGAAATTCTTTATTAGCTCATTTAACAGCTTCACTCCCTCCACGGAAGTTTGGAGTCGGCTTCGACGGTTCTCAGGCGCGCCTAGTTTCTCCCCGGTCTCTGGGCTCACTGTCACGCATGACACATTAGTGGACCCCGTCGCAATTTCAAACTCGTTGGGTCAGCACTTTGCTGAGATTTCGAGCTCTTCCAATTACCCGCCAGCGTTTCTCCCGAAGAAACGTGCAGCGGAAGTGCGACCTCTTGCTTTCTCCTCTCAAAATCGCGAAAGCTACAATACTGTTTTCTTCTTGCGGGAACTCCAACATGCACTCTCTTCTTCTTGCTCCTCCGCCCCAGGACCGGATGGTATCCACGCCCAAATGTTGCTGCATTTATCAACCTATAGTCTGATTTACCTCCTTCGCCTTTATAATCGAATTTGGACCGACAGTACTTTTCCCAGACGATGGCGGGAAGCTATCGTCGTTCCTGTTCCGAAACCTGGCAAGGACAAACATCTCCCCTCTAGCTATCGCCCCATTTCTCTCACGAGTAGTGTCTGTAAGGTTATGGAGCGTATGGTGAATTACCGTTTAGCGTGGTGGCTGGAATCCCGCAGTCTTTTAACACCTGCCCAATGCGGATTCCGAAACCATTGTTCTGCAGTTGACCATCTTGTTGCTCTCTTCACTTATATCATGAACAATTTTCTCCGGAAACGCCAAACAGTAGCAATATTTTTTGATCTGGAGAGAGCATACGATACCTGTTGGAGGACAGGCATCCTCCGCACACTGTTCTCTTGGGGCTTTCGAGGTCGGCTGCCCCTTTTTCTTCGCGAATTTATGGCAGAGCGCACATTTAGGGTGCAGGTGAACACTACTCTCTCCCGTACTTTCCCCCAAGAAAACGGGGTACCCCAGGGCTCCATGCTGAGTGTTGTACTGTTTGCCATTGCCATAAATCCAATTATGGATTGTCTCCTTCCTGATGTCTCGGGCTCCCTCTTTGTGGACGATTTTGCGATCTACTACAGCTCTCAACGGACCAGTCTTCTTGAACGACGTCTTCAAGGATGTCTCGATCGCCTCCACTCTTGGAGCATCGAAACCGGCTTCCGTTTTTCTCCCAGTAAGACCGTTTGTGTTAATTTTTGGCGACGTAAGGAGTTTCTTCCGCCCTCCTTACATCTAGGTCCTGTCAACCTTCCGTTTTCAAACGTCGCTAAATTCTTGGGTCTTATGTTTGACAGAAAACTGTGCTGGTCCTCCCACGTTTCCTATCTTTCGGCTCGCTGTCTGCGATCCCTTAACACCCTCCGTGTCCTGAATGGTACCTCCTGGGGAGCGGACCGAGTGGTCCTTCTCCGCCTCTATCGCGCCTTAGTGCGCTCGAAATTGGACTATGGAAGCATAGTCTACTCCTCTGCTCCGCCGTCTATTCTTCGGCATCTCGACTCTATCCACCACCGTGGATTACGTTTAGTGTCTGGAGCTTTTTACACCAGCCCTGTGGAAAGCCTGTATGCTGAGACTGCTGAACCTCCGCTGTCCAATCGGCGAGGAGTCCTTCTGAGTCGTTATGCTAGCCATCTGTCTTCCATGCCTGCTAATCCAGCCCATGACATTTTTTTCGACGCCTCCTTTGATGTAGGGTATGCAGGCCGCCCCTCCTCCCTACTACCACCGGGAGTCCGCTTCCGTCAACTGCTCCCTTCTCTTTCCTTCCGCTTTCCTAAAACCTTCTTGACAACTTGGGGTACAGCACCGCCTTGGCTCCGTCCCCGGATCTGCCTGCTCCGTGACCTTTGTCGATTTCCCAAGGATGGTACCCCTTCACTTGTTTATCGTCGGGCATTTGCTGCTCTATGTGCACAAATGACGGACGCCACATTTATTTACACCGACGGCTCGAAAACATCGTTAGGTGTAGGGAGTGCCTATATTGTTGGCGACACCCCAAATCACTTTCGGCTTCCCGACCAGTGTTCGGTTTATACTGCGGAGCTTTACGCTGTTCTCCAGGCTGTCCACTACATCCGCCGCCATCAGCGGATACAGTACGTTATCTGCTCAGATTCTCTCAGCTCTCTCCTCAGTCTCCACGCTATTTATCCTGTGCACCCTCTGGCCCACCGGATTGAGGACTGTCTGCGCTTGCTCCACCTGGGGGGTGTCTCGGTGGCGTTCCTCTGGCTCCCGGGACACGTTGGTATCTGTGGAAATGAGGCGGCCGATATTGCAGCCAAGGCTGCAGTCTCTCTTCCTCGGCCAGCTATTCAATCGATTCCCTTCGCCGATCTACGGAGCGTTCTATGTCGACGTGTTGTTCATTTATGGCACACGCATTGGTCGACACTTGCCCATAATAAATTGCGGGACACGAAAGCTCTTCCTTGTGCTTGGACCTCTTCCTCCCGAACGCGTCGTCGGGAGGAGGTAATTTTAACTAGACTCCGGATAGGGCACTGTCTTTTTAGCCATCGACATCTTTTAAGCGGCGATCCTCCCCCACTCTGTCCCCACTGCTCTCAGCTGTGGACGGTAAGACACCTTTTAATTGAGTGCCCCTATTTTAATCCGTTACGCTCCCGTCTACAGCTATCGCCTGATACATCGTCGATTTTAGCAGATGACACACGCTCAGCCGACCGCGTTCTCAAGTTTATTAGTGCCAGTGAAATGACGTCAGTCATTTGAAGCTTTTTTTGGGGACAACCAACCCCTTTCTGTAGTGGATTTTTAAGCCTTCCTTCTGCTTTTAGTTTCTCCAATTTTATGACTTTCGTTCTCATTGCTGCTGGTTTTCAATTTCGGTTTTTTACTGTTTCCTAAGTCACGGACCGGGTGCTAATGACCATAGAAGTTTTGCGCCCTAAAAACCAAAACAAACAAACAAAACAAAATACAGAACTAGTTTAACCATTTTAAATGATAATATTAAGTATACTCGTTATCACTGTGCCACCGCAACACAAGGGATCAATCTACATCTACATCGTAAGCCGTGTGGCGGAGGGTACCCGGTACCATTACTAGTCATTTCCTTTCCTGTTCCACTCGCAAATAGAGCGAGAAAAACACTACTGTATATATGCCTCCGCATGAGCCCTAATTTCTCTTATGTGTCTTCGTGGTCCTTACGTCCATTGTATGTTGGTGGAAGTAGAATCATTAGGCAATCAGCTTCAAATACCGGTTCTCTAAATTTTCTCAATAGTGTTCCTTGAAAAGAACATCGCCAGTCCTCCATGGATTCCCGAGGCATCTCAGTAACACGAGTTGTTCGAACCTACCAGTAACAAATCTAGTAGCCCGCCCCTGAAATGTTTCTGTGTCTTCTGGTCTTCTGATCTATGATTCTGTTATGTAAACTTTTTAGCGAAAAATTTAACTACTTTGCATCAGAACAAAATCGTTGTGTGTGGCTGATGTACAGTTAAAAGCATGTACGAATTTCAACTGCAGAATGCAGCACACGCACGGCTTTCCTGCTACTGTAACTAACTTCAATGTCTTCAAGCCATCTGCTACTTCACATCTGTAAGTTCTGTGGCTAATTCATTTAATTATAATCAGCGCAAGCCACAACCCAATTCTCGGCCACCTCACACGCTGCTGCACGATATCGCCAATACTTCCCAATATGAATAGCCTTATAAAACATGCCTTCCACCTGACTATGGTTCAAATGGCTCTGAGCACTATGGGACTTAACATCTGAGGTCATCAGTCCCCTAGAACTTAGAACTACTTAAACCTAACTAACCTAAGGACACCACATCCGTTCCCGAGACAGGATTCGAACCCGCGACCGTAGCGGTCGCGCGGTTCCAGTCTGAAGAGCCTAGAACTGCTCGGCCAAAACGGCCGGCAACTTGACTATGGAAACGCGTTTTTGATGCCATAAAAATTTTTGACTGACGCAGAATTATGCAGTTTTTTTCGCTTCTTTAAGATAGGAGATACGTGTACCTTAAGTAAAATTTACTTCTGACTCTTCTTCAAATTCACCAAATCAGCTATGACAATATTAGAACCTGGCACCCTCTCGGATGAATTTCTGCGGCGCCCATGTTTGCGCAAGATCCCAGCACTGCCGTTTGCGCGAGTAGAGGCAGCAGTGTACTAGTAAATTATGCATGCAGCTATTTACGTTGCGTTGCTCCCGTTTATGTCTGCAGCGGTGAGCTCCAGCAGCAGGGAACAGAGCTGTGGTCCATCAGGAGTTTAGGCCTACTTCCGTAGTCCACTGAGTGGTTAGTGTGGACTTACAGCTCCCTGAAATATTTCGCGAGCATCCTCCAGTTACTCAATGTATTAAAGTGGAATTGCGGTGGGAACTCGCTTGTAGTTCACCTGCGGACGCTGCAGGAAAATACAGGAACACGTGAATAATGACCTGTACAAAGATATTGCTAATTATGCCGAAAACTTCGGGTCGAGTTTTTAGGTCAGAAGCCGATGCTCATAAATCGGATCTCACACTGATTTACAACATCAAAAATTTGGGAACAGTACACACCAGCCTACTCAAATACGACTGCCTGAACCAACTGTGGATTGTTGAAATGCAGTTATACATCTTTTGTTGGTGCCATTAAAATTATTATCATATATGTTAAAAGCGGTGCTTTGCTTGTATGAAGTACTAGGTGAAAGATTCCTCAACAAGTAAATTGATTATTTAAACCAAACTATCACCTATTCAAGTTAAGACAACCAAGTTTCACCACATCAAGTGGAATTATGTTGATAACTTGCAATGAGCCATGACTCTTTCCTTATTTGGAAGGGAAGAAATTTATTAAATTTTATGCGGTTCCTTAAATACAATGATCGCAACGGGTCTGCGAGAAGAAACTTAGACACAACAAACGAAAGATCGACTAAGCAACCGATTTACTGATTAATTAATTTGCTGATCTCCAGGATTAATCGAGGGTTGCAAACTTCTCTTATGTAGGACGGGAGTTTCACTGAATTGATGAATGCAAATATACTACTATCTATCTTTATTACAAAAAGAGCGTAAACGAAATCTTGCATAAAAACAAAGAAAACAAGATCGTTATCACCGCCCATTCAGATACTACTGAACATAACATTATGGGAGGGGGGGGGGGGGACCAGCAAAGACTCATTCAGCAGTCTGCCCTCTCCACGTTGGCGACGAACAAAAGGATGCGATAAGAACAATAAAGAGTCTGATCACTGTAACTAAATAGTTAGGCTACCATTTTTATAAGTGAATGGAATTACCACCATGCACTCACCACTACCGTAGACTGAACAGAGCAAGGGAAAAGTCAGAATGAGTAAGTGGGAAAGTGGTCTCCCTCCACCTGCCCCAACCTGCAATGTCGTTTATGTTCTTTGATCCTGGTGTTGGTTGATCGTCCAGCCATTCCGACATAAACTTTTCCGCATGTGAATGGTATGCCGTATATTCCTGACATTGCAAGTGGGTCCCTTTCTCCTTTGCCAATCTAAGACATTCTTTGATCTTCCTTGTCGGTTTGAAAATTGTCTTTCGCCGTGTTTGTGCAAAATACGGCCGATTCTGTCCGTCACTCTGGAAATGTATGGCAGAAAGGCCGTATCCGACATTTGTTTTTCTGATTTCTTACTTCGCTGAGTGTTTGGCTCTGTTACACTTCTAATATAATTTGTGGAGTACCCATTGCTCCTCAGAACACTTTCCAGGTGTTGCATTTCGTGTCTGAGGTGCTGCAGCCCACATATTCGTTCTGCTCGCGTTACGAGCGTATTAATCACACTTTTCTGGCTCGGGTGGTGGTTGGAACAGCTTCAACAAGAAAGAGGAAAGCCTTAAGCTAAACGGATCCTGGCTTCCCGTACTGCAGCGGACGACAGTCGCCGGTAGCAAGAGGAGAACCGCACCGGAAATGACCGCCGAGAAGCCCTCGGACGTTGGCGCGCCAGGTACATATAGTCTGCGGCCGCGAGCTCGGCTCCAGTTCACCACTGGCAATGGAGGGTGAAGCTTTGACAATACCAGTCACTCGTGCTGGCAAAACGTCAGAAAATCATCAGACGAACGTTGGCCGAAGAACCCGAGACAGAAGCCGATAGGCAGTTTGTCAATGATATCTGTGTTGTATCTTCATCTGTACATTGACAACAAGCCCTGTGGTGTCGATGTTATGTCAGTGTAAGAGGTGCGTTACTCCCAACCGACAAAATATTTGAAATCGAAATGAGTGAGCATGGGATATAAAAGCAACTTAAATTACTAACAAGATAAACGCCACTGGGCCTGACCAATACTATTCTACATATTATATGTGAAAGAACGTGTCCCTCTTCTAGGCGCAGTGTACCCTAGATCTTTGGCGGAGTGTAGTGTTCCTTATGTCTGGAGAAAAGCACAGGTAATTCCTATTTTCAAGAAGGGCCGTCGAACAGTCACAGAAAACTATATGCCTATATCTCTGATGTGAGTTGTAGAATACTGGAACATGTTTTATGCTCACTTATTATGAGACTTCTGGAGATCCAAAATCCTCTCTGTCGGAGTCAACATGAGTTCCGGAAAGAACGATATTGTGAAACCCAGATCGCTCTGTTGTAGAACGAGACCCGGAAGGCGGTGATTACCGGTACCTCGATAGTGCCATGTTCTTTGACTTTCGTAATCCATTCAGCACAGTTCTGCACTGCCACCTATTGAACAAAATACGACCGTACAGAGCATCAGATCAACAGCGCGTTTGAGAATTTCTAAAAAAAACTGAACACAGCACATAAATCTCAATGGAGTCTTAAGACGTTAAGGTGACTTCATGTGTACCCAAAGGGAGTGTTAGAGATCCGTTAGTTACATATAATTAACACAGTAGCCAACATCGGAAGCTCCATGACGCTTTTTGCAGATGATGCTGTTGTACACAGAAAAGTGGTACTTCTAGAAAATTTTAGCCAAACGCAGTTAGACTAGTGGAGGATCGAAGCTTGGTGCAGGGAGTCGCAATTGACCCTCAGCATAAAAAAATGCGACTATGCCGGGTTCGCAGCTAGTATCCATAGATCTACGGTAGGTATGGTATGCGTCTGGCTTGTTGATGGGAGACAAGAGAACGCTTTGCCGCCAGAGTTCACACGTAAACAACAGCGGCCAGGATAAAAGCCCGTCCTCGGCTAGCTAATGAGAGTGTTTGGCAGCAGTGGCAGTTGGAGGTTTGTGTTGATTGAGGACATTTGAGCGTTCCGCATTGGGCGAACATTGCGAGAAGGCGGCGCCCTCGCCTGTGAAGAAATATTAGCGCCATCACACTGGCTGGGAACTGACCGCTGAAGAAAGTGACCCTGCTTGGTGAACTGTTGTTTGCTCATATTGTGTGGACTATGCTGAGATCTTTTGATAACAGGCGTTAATTTTATACGTCCTTTTCCCTCCCGTGATTTCTTGATATTTGTGTCATTGCTCTGGTCTGGCATTGTGGGCCAAAGGCGCTTGTTTGTATTTGATACCAAGCGCGTCTTCGGGATCTGTGGCGAACGTGCATTAAAAATTTTGTTTGTACAACTATCTCTTCGCCACATTACTGAGGAACGTGACTGCTTCGCTGTGTGTAAAAGGCGCTTTCTGTTACATCGATTTGTAGATTATTGGCCCCGTTCGTCTTACAGTGTTTGCTACTTTGTTAAAACAATGTTCTATGCACCTGCTGTTAAGGTTACCTATAATTTGGCTGCCTCATATGTTGCCCAGTGTCATGGGTTTTATGAATGTAGTATTTATTCAGTCTATTTTAATGGTGGTTTTAGTACTCGTTAAACAATTTTACGCAGCGGCTTTAAATGTAATATTGTTTAATCCTGTGTGTCTGTTGCAGGACACATTAACCATTACTTATAACTTTATTATGGAGGACATCACTGTGTGCCTTAGGAAGTTCTGTGACAGTCAGCAAATAGGTATGATAATAAGTTCGTTAAAAGAGATATTTTGATAAGACAGCTGGCCAGCTGAGTAGATTAAATCGTATTACTTAGCATTTGTTATTTTTTGATCTAGCCCTCTTTCTGTTAATTATTTATCAATTGTTTATCTTGTCATGCTGCCCGCTCGTCCTTGCCTACTCCCTCTGTGTGTTTGAGCGGCTACTGTCGTTGTTCGCTGCCCCTGAGGTTCAACATTGGTCCCGTCCAAACGAGTCCTTTAGTTAAAGTTTAGCCTACTACTTTCTTTGGTCACTGGGCCCTACAAACATTTGTATGATTAATTATGGACTTCTTATGTTTCCACCAAATTTTCAAGTAAGTACTAAGGTACCTCCGTCGCTTGTAAAGCTTTCTTAAGCTTCCGCATACCGTTAATTCAGTACATGCTTTCAATTATTGTTAAAATTCCTTGTAAGTAATATTTTAAATATTTTTTTCGGCCTATAATTTCAGTTCTAGCATTTGTGTTCTTAATCTCTGACTCTCCTTGGTATTCTCGCTGCAGTCGCTTACCTCACTGTGGTAGGCTTTTACCTTTGAGCTCTAGCCGTTAGTGAAGTTGCATTGAATAATTTGTTTACTGCTCGAACAATCCACGGGTATACTGCCGGTTCATAGTGTCCAACGGGCACGATATTTCGGCGATCAGACACGTCGCCATCGTCAGGTGCGCTGACGAACTGAGCTCAGTGACGATGGCGACATGTCTGATCGCCGAAATATCGTGCCCGTTGGACACTATGAACCGGCAGTATACCCGTGGACTGTTCGAGCAACAAATACGCCGGGAGAAACTGAAGAACCACAATTTGTTTATTGATTGTGCTGTAGCTATCTGTAACGTTATATATTTTGACTTACCGATTAAACATACGTGAATGGGGCTTTAAGGCAATTTCGCAGTTCCGAGCTTTTGTTGGCTGTTTGTACTGTGTCTACTTGAAACCGCAAATTATTTAGACTTACTGATGAAACGTACCTTTTATTGGGTCTTAGGCCAATTTTGCCGTTGTGTCGACTAGTTAGCCGTCACTTCTAAGCAATCGTGATTTAAGTGGCCTTGATTTCTAACTTATTTGTTCGGCAACTGTTCGAAACTTAAGTCATTTTGGTTTCGGCTTGGGAGACCCTTGTCATACTGCGTTAAGCCATTCTTTTTGATCTGACTGTTTTTTATCTTTTACGACTTGTTCACTGCTTGTGTTGCAAGTTTTAAATTAAAAAAAATTACTGTCATTTCCTCATCTACGTATTTTTCTCATTATTGAGTGTAATAAACTGGTGTCAAATGTACTTATTTGTGATCTCAGTGCTTATGCATTCCCCCAACCATCTCCCTTCCGCTTCAGTAACGTATTGGGTGTGCATAGTCAGAAATACCCATCATTGTAAGCAGGAGAGTGCTAGAAGCAGCTGCTTCCATAAAATAACAAGAAGTAAGTGTACCCAGTGATTTAAAGTGGGGTGATCTCATGAAACAAATCGCAGGAAAGCTAGATGCCAGACTGAGATGCATTGGAAGAAACCTCACAAAATGCGTTCCGTCAACAAAGGAGATAGCTTGCAAAACTCTCGTCCGACCAGTACTCGAATATTGCTCCTCAGTGTGGGATCTGTTACAGATACGATTGATAGAGGAAACAGAGAAGATCCAAAGAGGAGCAGCACGTTTCACTACGGGTTCATTTAGTAAGAGAGGAATCGTCAAAGAGATGCCCAGACGACTCCGGTGTCAGACTCTACAAAAAGAGGGGTTTTGTATCAGAGTATGGTCTGCTGTTAAAGTCCCGAGAACGTACTCTGCTAGAAGAGTCAACCAATATAACGCTTCCTCCTACGTATATCTGGCGAAAAGGACACGAATTAGGGAGAGTCGAGGCCACACGGAAGCTCACCAGCAACTGTTCTTTCTGCGAACTATTCGAGACTAGAACAGGAAAGAGAAAAATGACAGCGGTACACAAAGTACCATCCACCACATACCGCAAGGTGGCTTGCAGAGTTTTTATGCAGATGTACATGATGAACAGCATCAAGAACGCATTCGTAAATGTACAGCTACTGAAATGACGACAAAATATTCATTATTAAATAATACAAATACTCAGCTTCACCACGTGCTTGTGAAACAATCCGCCAGCATGTTCAGAATGGTGATCACTACTGTAGATCCTGCTCAGAACTGGTGTCGTGCTTTGAGGTTGAGAGGTTGATCTCAAGTCAGCCTCGGCTTCGGTGAGCGTGGCGGTTTCTTTTTCGGACAGTTGGGTCGTGATGAGTGCAAACTGCAGCTGAAACTGGATCTCCTACTCAGCCAGCTAAGCTGGTGGTGGAGGTTGTTGGGATGTTTAAGGGGGACTAAACAGCTAAGGCATCAGTCCCCCAGCTAAGCTGCAGAGCGCGGATAATAGTCCTGGAATGCAGTGATACCAACCTCTGAACTGTTTGTACCTCGTGGTGCTTGACGTGGTACTCAGTTGCCTCTCTGCTCACTACTTTTATAGTAAGCGCTGAAATTTGCTGCGGACTCTTTCAGCCTGGCACACAGGCTATCCCGTTCAACTTCTGTAGCTGGAGGGAAGTCTAGTTTACAATCATTAACACTCACGGTCGCAACAAGCCGTACTGGTCATTCGATCCATGACGTTACTTCCATAGATTTGAGTTTGAGTACATTCATAGAATAATGGTTCCAAACCTTCCTGGGCTCATGATCCGTTCATGTAATCAGATATTAGATGCTACCCTCTTTCTCCACCACCACTGACACGAGCGCCTAGCATAATTTTACAATGAAAAATAATTTTCTTTGAACGTTGTTATCTTTAAAACTGCGGAAGGTAAAGTATGCACCGGCCAGTCACATGAACGTCACCACCTGAATATCCACCATTTGCAGGGGGGACCGCTGCCAGACACGGAGGAACAGAGTCAACGATGTTCTGGAAGGGACCGACAGGGATGTGGAGCTATGGTGATTCCAGCGTCGCCACTAGCTGCGATGAGTTTTGTTGTGCACATACACTCCTGAAAATGGAAAAAAAGAACACATTGACACCGGTGTGTCAGACCAACCATACTTGCTCCGGACACTGCGAGAGGGCTGTACAAGCAATGATCACACGCACGGCACAGCGGACACACCAGGAACTGCGGTGTTGGCCGTCGAATGGCGCTAGCTGCGCAGCATTTGTGCACCGCCGCCGTCAGTGTCAGCCAGTGTGCCGTGGCATACGGAGCTCCATCGCAGTCTTTAACACTGGTAGCATGCCGCGACAGAGTGGACGTGAACCGTATGTGGAGTTGACGGACTTTGAGCGAGGGCGTATAGTGGGCATGCGGGAGGCCGGGTGGACGTACCGCCGAATTGCTCAACACGTGGGGCGTGAGGTCTCCACAGTACATCGATGTTGTCGCCAGTGGTCGGCGGAAGGTGCACGTGCCCGTCGACCTGGGACCGGACCGCAGCGACGCACGGATGCACGCCAAGACCGTAGGATCCTACGCAGTGCCGTAGGGGACCGCACCGCCACTTCCCAGCAAATTAGGGACACTGTGGCTCCTGGGGTATCGGCGAGGACCATTCGCAACCGTCTCCATGAAGCTGGGCTACGGTCCCGCACACCGTTAGGCCGTCTTCCGCTCACGCCCCAACATCGTGCAGCCCGCCTCCAGTGGTGTCGCGACAGGCGTGAATGGAGGGACGAATGGAGACGTGTCGTCTTCAGCGATGAGAGTCGCTTCTGCCTTGGTGCCAATGATGGTCGTATGCGTGTTTGGCGCCGTGCAGACGAGCGCCACAATCAGGACTGCATACGACCGAGGCACACAGGACCAACACCCGGCATCACGGTGTGGGGAGCGATCTCCTACACTGGCCGTACACCACTGGTGATCGTCGAGGGGACACTGAATAGTGCACGGTACATCCAAACCGTCATCGAACCCATCGTTCTACCATTCCTAGACCGGCAAGGGAACTTGCTGTTCCAACAGGACAATGCACGTCCGCATGTATCCCGTGCCACCCAACGTGCTCTAGAAGGTGTAAGTCAACTACCCTGGCCAGCAAGATCTCCGGATCTGTCCCCCATTGAGCATGTTTGGGACTGGATGAAGCGTCGTCTCACGCGGTCTGCACGTCCAGCACGAATGCTGGTGCAACTGAGGCGCCAGGTGGAAATGGCATGGCAAGCCGTTCCACAGGACTACATCCAGCATCTCTACGATCGTCTCCATGGGAGAATAGCAGCCTGCATTGCTGCGAAAGGTGGATATACACTGTACTAGTGCCGACATTGTGCATGCTCTGTTGCCTGTGTCTATGTGCCTGTGGTTCTGTCAGTATGATCATGTGATGTATCTGACCCCAGGAATGTGTCAATAAAGTTTCCCCTTCCTGGGACAATGAATTCACGGTGTTCTTATTTCAATTTCCAGGAGTGTAGTTCCACGTAATCAGCGCGTACACAACTTTCCCACTAGAGCGCGCCCCGCTAAGCACAACAGCGCAGGCGCAGCGCTCGTCCGCCACCGCACTACGAGATTGCGCTGCCTTAGAAACGGACCAAATTCTGCTTCCGCCGATCCGCGTATTAATATGTATCGCAGCCAATGAGATTGCTGCTAACGTAGAACCTTTTCTCCTCGCGAATCACGCTCGCGCAGTGATACCTGAACGCGTGAGGTATTATAACGAGTGTACAGACCTCTGATTAGTCAGTCTGCATTTGTCTGCAGCAGTCTGTACGAGTCTGCATTTGTCTGTACCAGTCTATAGTCAAGTTTCAGTCTGCACCTAATAAGATTATCATATTCCTGTACATAGCCATGAAGATAAATGTATAGACACTTTTTCAAGTATCAGAGATATGTGAGAATAATATTAGCGTACCAAGACCAAAGGAACTTCAGATTGTCAAATGTAAATAGAACCCAGAATCAAGTTACGTAATGTCTATGCTTTTTATTATTTTAATAAATGTGTATGAAAATTAATCAAGTTCTGTTTAAAGTTGGTCACCGTCAATCTGCTACTCTAAGCGTGCAAGTGGCATTTCTATCGTCTGACCTAACGGCAGAAGATAAACACGCCACGATAAGACCACGAGACATATTGCTGACACTCGCCTACTTCGTTAGAGTGAGAAGTCAAATAATCTAACGGTGTGTGTACCGAAGGTGTTACAGTATGCACACCACAAGTTTCTTGCTAGAGGATCCAAGGCGTGAAATGCCCGATCGTGGTGGTCCCACAGATTCTCGACTGGGTTTGTATCTGGGGAGTTTGGTGGCCAGGGGTGACGGTAAACTCACAATGGTTCTCCTAGAATCATGCACGTACACTGCGAGCTGCGTGAGACGTTGCATTGTAGTGATAGTAGATATCATTGTGCCGAGGGCAAACAAACTGCATATAGGGATGGACAGGGTAGCTAACACTGTCTTCCAAAATGACATCAACCGGGGAAAGCCCTCTGGCCTGTACCCTTCTGCTATGGTTGCGGGATGTTTGCTTTCACATGTTTGACGCTGTACACCCCGATGGTCATCTGTTCAGTGGAGCGTAGAACGTGATTCGTCTGAAAGGGCCAATTGTCGTCCCTCAGAGGACGTCTAATTGCGGTATTGGCATACAGATCCCAGGCTTTGTCGCCGATGTACAGCAGTCATCATGGGTCCATGAACTAGGTGCCTGCTGTGGACGCCCACACGCAGCTATTCTTTCCACTTATCCGCTCTCTGCTTTAGATTTAACAGTGGAATACCCGTCGCACTCTTAATGATGTCGCCCTTCCTTTTAATGTCACCGAAGGTTCTTCTGACTTTCCTGTGTGCTGAGTCTGTCCTTCCGACAATCATTTCTTTTTCGATGTCTTCACATTTCTCCTGCAGCCATTATTTCTTAGCTTCCCTGCACGTCGTATTTCTTTCATTCCTCAGCGACTTGTATTTCTGTATTCCTGAGTTTCCCGGAACATTTTTGTATTACTTCCATTCATCGATCAATTTTATTTCTTCTGTTACACATGGTTTCTTCGCAGTTACCTTCTTTGTACCTACATTTTCCTTTCCAACTCCTGTGATGGCCCTTTTTACACTACTGGCCATTAAAATTGCAACACCACGAAGATGACGTGCTACAGACCCGAAATTTAACCGACAGGAAGAAGATGCTGTGATATGCAAATCATTAGCTTTTCAGAGCATTCACAGAAGGTTGGCGCCGGTGGCGACACCTACAAAGTGCTGACATGAGGAAAGTTTCCAACCGATTTTTCATACACAAATAGCAGTTCAGCGGCGTTGCCTGGTGAAACGTTGTTGTGATGCATCGTGTAAGGAGGAGAAATGCATACCATCACGTTTCCGACATTGATAAAGGTCGGATTGCAGCCTCTCGCGATTGCGGTTTATCGTATCGCGACATTGCTGCTCGCGTTGGTCGAGATCCAATTACTGTTAGCAGAATATGGAACCGGTGGGTTCAGGAGGGTAGTACGGAACGCCGTACTGGATCCTAACGGCCTCGTATCACTAGCAGTCGAGATGACAGGCATCTTATCCGCTTGGCTGTAACGGGTCGTGCAGCCACGTCTCGATCCCTGAGTCAACAGATGGGGACGTTTGCAAGACAACAACCATTTGCACGAACAGTTCGACGACGTTTGCAGCAGCACGGACTGTCAGCTCGGAGACAATGGCTGCGGTTACCCTTGACGCTGCACGATTCTGGGTGCACGAATGGCAAAACGTCATTTTTTCGGATGAATCCAGGTTCTGTTTACAGCATCACGATGGTCGCATCCGTGTTTGGCGACATCGCGGTGAACGCACATTGGAAGCGTGTATTCGTCACCGCCATACTGGCGTATCACGCGGCGTGATGGTATGGGGTTCCATTGGTTACGCATTTCGGTCACCTCTTGTTCGCATTAACGGCACTTTGAACAGTGGACGTTACATTTCAGATGTGTTACGACCCGTGGCTCTACCCTTCATTCAATCCCTGCAAAACCCTACATTTCAGCAGGATAATGCACGACCGCATGTTGCAGGTTCTGTACGGATCTTTCTGGATACAGAAAATGTTCGGCTGCTATCCTGGCCAGCACATTCTCCATATCTCTCACTAATTGAAAACGTCTGGTCAATGGTGGCCGAGCAACTGGCTCGTTACTATACGCCAGTCACTCCTCTTGATAAACTGTGGTATCGTGTTGAAGCTGCATTGGCAGCTGTACCTGTAGACGCCATCCAAGCTCTGTTTGAAAATGGCTCTGAGCACTACGGGATTTAACATCCGCTCTGTTTGACTCAATGCCCAGGCGTATCAAGGCCGTTATTACGGCCAGGGGTAGCTGTTCTGGGTACTGATTTCTCAGGATCTATGCACCCAAATTGCGTGAAAATGTAATGTCCAAAATGTTCAAATGTGAGTGAAATCTTATGGGATTTGAGTGCTAAGGTCATCAGTCCCTAAGGTTACACACTACTTAACCTAAATTTTCCTAAGGACAAACAGATACACCCATGCCCAAGAGAGGACTCGAACCTCCCCCGGGACCAGCCGCACAGTCCATGACTGTAGCGTCCTAGACCGCTCAGCTAGTCCCGCGCGGCGAAAATGTAATCAAATGTCAGTTCTAGTATAAAATATTTGTCCAATGAATGTCCGTTTATTATCTGCATTTCTTCTTGGTGTAGCAATTTTAATGGCCAGTAGTGTAGATGGTCCATTCCTCTTCAATTGTATAGCCTACTTAGCTATTCTGTATTCCTGTATTTTAGAGAACTTCAGCCGTATCTCGTCATTCCTTAGCACTTCTTTCCTTATTGATTCTTCCTGACTAATGTCTTCAACCTACTCTTCATCACTATTGTGATCTGAGTCCGTATCTGCTCCCGGGTACACCTTAGAGTCCAGTATCTGATTTCGGAATCTCTACCTGACCGTGATGTAATCTAACTGAAATCTTGCCCTATCACCCGGCCTTTTCCAAGTATACCTCCTCCTCTTGTGATTCACGAACAGTGTGTCTGCAATTACTATCTGAAACTTGTTAAAGAACTCGATTATTCTTTCTCCTCTCTCACTCCTAGTCCCAAGCCCATATTCTCCTGTAACCTTTTCTTCTACTCCTTACCCTACAACTGCATTCCAGTCCCCAATGACTATTAGATTTTCATCTCCCTTCACATATTGTGCTACCCTTTCAATATCCTCATACACTTTCTCTATCCGTTCATCTTAAGCTTGCGACGTCGGCATGTATACATGAACTATCGTTGTCGGTGTTGGTCTGCTGTTGATTCTGATTAGAACAACCCAGTCACTGATCTGTTCACAGTAACACACCCTCTGCCCTACCTTCCTATTCATAACGAGTCCTACTGCTGTTATACCATTTTCTGCTGCTGTTGTTATTACCCTATACACATCTGACCAGAAATCCTTGTCTTATTTTCACTTCAATTCACTGAGCCCTACTATATCTACAGTGAGCCTTTGCATTTCCCTTTTCAGATTTTCTAATTTCCCTGCCACGTTCAAGCTTCTGACATTCTGCTCCCCGACTCGTAGAACGTTATCCTTTCGTTGATTATTCAATCTTTTTCTCATGGTAAACCCCCCCCCCCCCACCCCCCTTGGCAGTCCCTTCCAGGAGATCCGAATGGGGCACGATTCCGGAATCTTTTGCCAATGGAGAGCTCATCATGACAAATTTTCAATTACAGGCCACATGTCCTGTGAATACATGTTACATGTCTTTAATGCAGTAGTTCCTATTGCCTGCCTTCTGCATCCTCTTATCGTACTGACATTCAGAACTGCCCTGTGTGTGGATGGTTGGCTGCTCTGGTTGAATATACTTCTGAACGTTAGACAAAGGAAGCACGACGGGGCTCCGGGAATCGATTGATCCGCCATGATGGCCCAGTGGCTCGGCTACCCAGATCAACTGATGTACGAAACCGTTGTGGGAACAGAGGAAGATCTCGTCGACTGAACTGCCGTCCCTGCTGGTACCGTTGCGGACATGCCAGGTATCGTACACGAGAATCAATGGTCCCGACCATGCACTTGGTGCATAGTGCCTGTGCCCCCGCATTCGAGCAGGTCCTGTGAATGCCACGCCTGTGATTATGATGCTAAGCTACCTTCTGTGTAAAACCTCCCTAGCAACGGAATTTGCCGTCAGGGACCACATATTTATTTTGATGGTCTCCACCTCCCGTATTCATTTGAACGAATAGTTTGGAAACAATCTGTATAGTTACACTGAATATCGCATTAGACTTATTTGGGTCTGCTCTACCGAATGGACAAATAATTTTCACTGTAATACTTGTTTGGAAAACGAGAAGAAACGAACGTTTGCTTTGTCATGGAACACGTAATTACATTATTTCTTGAGCCAAATCTACTTACACATTCTAAAAATTAAATTACAAATATCTATTGAAACAAAAGAGAAAATGCAGTAAGAGGTCTGCTGAATGTTGTGAGAAACATCCAGTAAGTATGCATACCTTCGGCCAAAATTAGGGTTGTAAGAGACTGTAGTTCCTTACCTGTAAAAGAAGAAGAAGAGAAATTATTACATTTGGGAATGATGAAAGGAGAGGGGACGCAGAGAAGGAAGTTTACTACATTTACAAAATAGTCTACATATCACTTCTAACAGTTCACTGCATTGCTTATATGTTACTTGCCGCAAAGTGATAACTTTTTTATTTTGAACATACTATATTTCTATCACTTGTCTCAAGTTGAATTTAGGGAAATAACTATTTATTTTCTTCACCTGATGGCATTCTCATTTCACAGAACTTCAAAACATTGGTATAATCAGACGAATTTAGTCCTGTGTACTTTAACAACTGATCAGAGCATTTCATTGCCTCAGTGTGTCTTCGCCCTCTTCCACTACAGATCACACTTCGCTCACCATATCCGTGTCACTTAGGTGGTCAAATCGGCTGTTTAACCACCTGCCGACGTTTGCGTCAATTATGCTATACTTGTTCAATAAGAAATTTTGTATTCCAAGCGACAACATCATTTGTCATATGTTGTGTACATAGTTCCGCGTAGTCAGCGTGTACACAACTTTCCCACTAGAGCGCGCCCCGCTAAGCACAACAGCGCAGGCACAGCACTCGTCCGTCTCCGCACTACGAGATGGCGCTGCCTTAGAAACGGACCAAATTCTGCTTCCGCCGATCCGCGTATTAATATGTAATGCAGCCAATGACATTGCTGCTAACGTAGAACCTTTTCTCCTCGCGGATCACACTCGCGCAGTGATACCTGAACGCGCGAGGTATTACGAGTGTACAGACCTCTGATTAGCCAGTCTGCATTAGTCTGTAGTCAAGTTTCAGTCTGCGTCTAATAAGATTATCATATTCCTGTACATAGCCATGAAGAGAAATGTATAGACACTTTGTGAGAATAAGATTAACGTACCAAGACCAGAGGAACTTCAGATTGTCAATTGTAAACAGCATCCAGAATCAAGTTACTTAATGTCTATGATTTTTATTATTTTAATAAATGTGTGTGAAAATTAATAAAGTTCTGTCTATAGTGGGTCACCGTCAATCTGCTACTCTAAGCGTGCAAGTGGCATTTCTATCGTCTGACCTAACGGCAGAAGATAACCATGCCACGATAAGACCACGAGACATATTACTGACACTCGCCTACTTCGTTAGAGCGACAAGTCAAATAATCTGATGGTGTGTGTACCGGAGGTCTTACAGTACGCGCACCACATCATACTCATAAAATAAATTTCAGCCTTCATTTATTTTTTAAGATCGCTGAGCCATGTTGGAATAATTAATGAGCCAAATAATCCTCACCTCGATAATCGTAAGTTTACTGCACGTCTTTCCCTCAGTACAAAAATAATAATTTCGTGAACTAAGATGGGGAAGCAGCTGATTCTACTGCCTTAATGATCACCGTCAGCACCATTTCTCCTTGCTATAAATAACGTTATTTGTCTAAAACTGAAACAAAACAAAACACGGAAAGAGACTTATTTGAAACGTTATAAGACCATTGCTGTTCCTACGTTATTATGTGTGGAAATGAAAGGTAGATCACAAACAGTGATAAGACATTATTACCACTTACGTAACAATGTTTTGATCCACTTTTGGAACGCAAAAGTTAGCGGTTCTGCGTGGCATGGATTCAGTAAGTCCTTGGTGATTCCTGGCGGGTGGCATCAGTTACGCACGCACGTACTCGGAGCTGGTTCCTTCGTTGTTCCTGATATGTATTTAGGAGACAATCTGAGAAGCTCACTTCAAAATTATCGGCATAACACAAGAACAGTTGCTAGTTGCTCGCAAGGAAGTGTGTGCAGCGGATCCATAAGAAGGGAAAGAGTGAGTGAGTGAGTGAGAAAGAAAGAGAGAGAGAGAGAGAGAGAGAGAGAGAGAGAGAGAGAGAGGAAAACACCGACTACACCGTCTGAGTAAGTATAAGTGTTACTAACCGCCACTTATCGCGGAAAGAAATAGCCCAGTTCTGCCACTGAATTTTAGTGGCGAAAAAAATCTGTTTAAGGAACGACAGAATGAATACGAATTTTTTCCCGGGTTCATTATTATTTTTATGATTGCTTGCGGTAATAAAACAGCAGTAAAGATTTCGTAGCTGTAGGACTATTGGTTTTCGAGGAAGAAACCGTTTTAGTTGAAAAAGCAGAGGTTTTTTAGCCGTATTGACTAAAGGTGAAAACATTCCATTTCTAAAAGTATTAGAGCTATAGCAGTGAAATTTTAACTGAAAAAACATAATAATAAGATATCAAATGTTATCACGTAAAACAATGACGAACATTCTGGTGTTTGAGACGCACCTAACACCCTTATTAGTGAGGACAGAAAACTTTGGAACCACTGCAACAATTCAATCAAACATTTTATGTAGGTTACTATCTGAAAAATAATGATGTTATGGTAAAACACCCCTAATGGTCAAATTGGTAGCGTGCGAGTCTGAAGTTGTGAGCATGTAAATATAATGGAAATAAAATCCATGGTGCTCGGGATCGCTTTGCTGACAGCCAGTCCTGTTAACATTTACCTCCTAGGAATGGGGAAAAGGTAAGTGTAACTCTGGAACTGTTGCAGAAATTTGAATCAGATCTGCTGTTAGTATAGGACAGTGTTGTACACTGAAACAATTTTCATACTTTCGTCTCTAGCCAACCCTGTTACAGAAGTTTAGTACACAGGGTGTTCGGAAATTCCCATTACAGACTTATAGGACCTGTAGTGTGGAGTGAGTACATAATATTCTGAATAGGGAATCATGTCAGGAAAGGTTCCATTCAGATTTTTAACTCATCCATTTCTGCTTGAGGAACTGAATTAGGCGTGAGCAGTGCAGATATTAAGTAACAATTCGAAAGGTAACATAGCGAAACATCCATTTATCACTAGAGGACATTTTGTTTGTATTAACACTTAAACATTAAGTATTTACGTTATACCAAAACAAAAAAGAACCCAGCATACCATAAATACAGATGCATTTCAACAGCTGCTCCATGTGGCGACCACTAAAGTTGATGCAGACAATGTACTGACGAAGCATGTTCTGGTACACACACTCCATTCCACCTGGTATCTCCTCACTTTCTAGCGCAGCGGCCAGAATTCGTGCCAACAGGTCTTCTGTCGCTACAGGAGTCTCACAAAGTGAACTTCGAATACAGCTCCAGAAGAAGCAGTCCAAAGGAGTTAATTCGGGGGACCGCAGCAGCCACGCTGTTAGATCACTTCGGTCTATCCATCATTCACCATATCATCCTTTGAGATGCCTCCCAACGTACCCGAGAAGTGAGATGGTGCAAAATCACGCTGAAACACGTTTCCTGACGCACATTCAGTGGCACATGCTACTAGAACGGGGCCAATACATTTTGTAGGAAGAACAGGTATGCAGGACCAGTTAGCAACTCTGAAACTCGTCTCTTTCCTTCAGCAAACAAAGACACGATGCACATCTGAACTGGAACTATCACAGAAAGGCAAATGCACGTTTCCGGTCATGGTTTCCTATTACAGTTATTATGTACTCACACCCCTCTACAAATCGTAGAAGTTTGTGACTGGAATTTCCGGCCGGTCTATATTTTAATTACTCAATTTTTAAATGATGGCATTCAAATTTTGTGCTGCAGTCTTTTTCTGAAATCACGAAAATTACTTGAAAAAACTAAGGATTTACTCCAAAATATAAAAAAAAAAAATGTTTCAAGATACACGGTTTTGACCTAGGAACAAATCTACTGAAAACTAAAGCGTTGTAATCAAGAAAATCTGGCCAGTAGTGTATTTAGTCTTCTGTTACATTATCACTCTGCTACATACCAATAACCGGCAAGTGGAACAAACTTATGCATAAGTATTAGCAAAAGCCAGTAACAATCTAAAAACCTGAAATAGAAACTATTGACAACTAATAAAAATTTCCATTATCAAGACAGGGAAAACTGTTAAGACATTAGCGAAAGCCGGTTAGTTTGCAAATATGTCATGTTCAATGGTAAAAGACTTTATTATGTTCAAGTTACAAGATGGTGCACGAGCGACGAAGCATGGCTCTTCCGTTCAAACGTAATGCAGGGTCTTTCAAAAACGTTTTTACAAACTTTTCAGGAGAGGTTTTTTTACACCAAAACAAGTGAAAAAATACAAATAAACCTACAGGGTGACAGTTATTGAACTATATGAAAAAAATTTCAATTAGTTACAAGCTACGGCATGAACATACTTTATGACTACGAAGTCTTTCACGACGGAGTCCTTGCATAAAAAGTTCTCGGTTTACTTGCCGCGTCAAATTTGGATAACATCCCAAGCTTTCGATGACTACCTCCGTCATCTTCGTCGGGGGTAAAACTGACTGTCGTGGACCGTTTTTTTCTTTCTTTATTGTTATTTTAAAACCTGTACAATACAGCAGGCAGGCTGTCAGCAGTATTCTACGCTGCTCTTCAGCTATAGAATTGACAATGAGAAAACAACAGAAAGAATACACATAAGTTACATAGCGGTGGGTAATAAAACAGTAGACATATAAAGACAAACACGGAGCCGTTCACACGCGACGATAATCCACACTACAAACTGTTGTCACGACGCACTAACACTGAAGATGGCGATGGCACAGGTGAACGATGGAGCGTGACGGTGAACACTGAACACTAAACACGACGGCACACACGAGACACTGATGGCGATGATTTCCGGCGCGTGAATGTCCACTTAGCGTGTGCGAGTCCGGGGACCTGCCAAGAGGGGAAGAAGGGGGAGGTGGGGGAGAGGGGAGAACAAAGATGCCAATGGCGGAGGAGATGGGGGAAGAGGAGAGGGAAAGGGGAGGGGAAGCCCAGGGGAGGAGTGGGGAGAAATGGAGGAGGGAGAGAAGGGTGGGAGGGTGGCCAAAGGAGCAAAAACAGGGAGGGAGGATCAAAGTTGGTAGGAGGGGTAGATCGAGGGGAGGAGGGCATCATCAGGGAGAGGGAGCTGGCGGAAGCCACCTTGGGAGAGGGTAAGGAGGGTGGAGAGATGGAGACCAGGTGGGACGTGGGAATACAGGCGCGGCAGCAGGTGGGGGTGGGAGAGGATGGGTGAGACAAGTGGGTGAGGAGGATCGAGTTTGCGGGAGGTGTACAGGACCCGTATCCTTTCAAGGAAAAGGAGGAGGTGGGGGAAGGTGATGAGATCGTACAGGATCCACATGAGGGAGGGGAGACAGATGCGATAGGCGAGGCGGAGAGCATGGCGTTCAAGGATTTGGAGGGATTTATAAAAGGTAGGGGTGGCAGAGATCCAGGCCAGATGGGCGTAACAAAGGATAGGGCGGATGAGGGATTTATAGGTGTGGAGGATGGTGGAGGGATCCAGACCCCATGTACGGCTGGAAAGGAGCTTGAGGAGATGGAGTCGGGAGTGTGCCTTGGCTTGGATTGTCCAGAGATGGGGAGTCCAGGAGAGGCGACGGCCGAGGGTGACGCTAAGGTACCTAAGGGTGGGAGTGAGGGCGATAGGACGGCCATAGATGGTGAGATAGAAATCAAGGAGGCGGAAGGAAGGGGTGGTTTTGCCTACAACGATCGCCTGGGTTTTGGAGGGATTGACCTTGAGCAACCACTGTTTGCACCAAGCGGTGAATTGGTCAAGATATTGGAGAAGGTGTTGGGAGCGCTGCAGGGTGGGGGCAAGGGCAAGGAAGGCGGTGTCATCGGCAAACTGGAGAAGGTGGATGGGGGGCGATGGCGGCGGCATGTCCGCTATGTACAATAGGTACAGAAGGGAGGGAGAGGACGGAGCCTTGGGGCACACCGGCGGAGGGGAAAAGGGTGTAGGAATCTGTGTTATGGATGGTGACGTAGGAAGGACGGTGGGAGAAAAAGGAGCCGATCAGATGGACGTAGTTAATGGGAAGGGCGAAGGTTTGGAGCTTGAAGAGGAGACCGGAATGCCATATGCGGTCATAAGCTCGTTCGAGGTCCAGGGAGAGGAAGATTGCGGAGCGACCGGAATTAAGCTGGTCGGAAAGGAGATGAGTGAGGTGAAGGAGAAGGTCGTCGGAAGAGAAGGACGGCCGAAAGCCACACTGGGTTACGGGAAGGAGGCAATGCTGGCAGAGATGCTGGTGGATGCATCAGGTGAGGATAGATTCCAGGACCTTGCTGAAGACCGAGGTAAGGCTGATGGGATGGTAGGAGGAGATGGTGGACTGCAGTTTGCCAGGTTTAAGGAACATCAGGATACGGGAGGTTTTCCACAGGTCGGGGTAGTAACCAGTGGACAGGACGACATTGTAGAGGCTGGCCAGAGTGGAGAGAAAAGAGACAGGAGCTTCACGAAGGTGACGGTAGGTGACACGATCGTGACCAGGAGCGATGTTGCGTTTAGTGCGGAGTGTAGCAATGAGATCCTGTGTGGTCATAGGCGCATTGAGTTCTGTGTGTGCAATGTTGTCCAAGTACTGGAAACCAGGTGCGAGGGGAGGGACAGAGGTGTCAGTTCGATTGCGGACATCCGGGAAGAGGGAGTAATCGAACTGCAGATCATCGGGGATAGAAAACACATTGGAGAGGTAGGATGCAAAGTGACTGGCCTTACTAAGGGTGTCAGGGAAGGGGTGATCATCATGGAGAAGAGGATAGTAGGGGGAGGGCTTAGTTCCGGTAAGGCGATGGAAGGCTGACCAGAACTTGGACGAGTTGATAGGTAGGGTAGCATTTAAACGAGTGCATGTCTGTCGCCAGTCCCGGCGTTTCTTAGCCACGAGCAAATTACGAATGTGTCGCTGGAGTTGCCGGTGGCGTCGTAGTGTGTCCGGGTCACGCATGTGGAGGAAGGCACAGTAGAGATGGCGGGATTCATGGAGGAGGAGGACGGCCTGTGGGGGTAAGGTAGGATGGTGGGGGTGGATGGCGACAGTAGGGACGTGGGCCTCCACGGCCTCAAACAAGGTCTGCTGGAGAAAGGAGGCAGCATGGGTTACATCGTCAGGGTGGTGGTAGGTGAAGGGGTGACTATCGACCAGGGTATTCCGATAGGCATTCCAGTTAGCTCGGGAATAGTCATGGACGTACTTTGGGGGAGGGTCATTATGAGGGTCGGGGCGAGGGCGACGACCGTCTGAAATTGTGAGGAGGACAGGGAGATGGTCGCTACCAATAGGCTCCAGGACATCCACCGTTATGCAGCCAAGGAGGTTGGGGGAGTAAAGGATAACATCGGGAGTGGAGTTGGATTTGGGACGGGTGTGCTGGGGGATGGTGTTGAGGTCGCCTTGAAGGGAGGAGAGGAACTGATGCCACCGCCGTAACTGGGCGGCGGAACGACTATGGATTTGAGGTCGGCGGCGATCACGTAGGAGGAGAAGGTACGGTTGATGTGGGAGAGGAAGTCGAAGGGAATAGGGGCATTAGGGCGAACATAGATGGTGGCGCAGGTGACGGTAAGGCTGAGGAAGAAGAGACTAAGGATCAGGTGTTCGGTGGGGTTGGGAAGGAGGGGTTGGAGCTGAACGGGGATCTGGCGGTGGTGACCAATGGCAACTCCGCCACATGCAATCGGGAGGGGATTATCGGAGCGGTGAAGGAGGTAGGGCGAAGTGTGGATGGTGTGGTGAGGTTTGGAGGAAGGTTACATTGAGGAGGGAGGCATACACGCGGTGGGTGGCAAAGGTGTGCAGGAAGAGGTTCTTGTTGGCGGGAAGGGAGTGGATGTTGTTGAAAAGGATACGGTGCTGTCGCGCCATGACAGGGAATTAGACAAGGGTGTCAAGACGGGAGAAGGTGAAATGGGCCTGGTAGTTGGAATAGGTGGCATACATTTTCAAATGGAAAATGGAACGGGCGGTGAGGGAGACCAGTTGGAGGGTGTGAGGGCGCTGGAAAGGGTGGACGTTTTGTAGGACAATGGTGAGGAACCTGATGATGTCCTCAGCGGTGGGGGGGGGGGACGAAGGGAATTGCCAGGAGGGGTGGGGGCGTCCAGAGGACGGACAGGGATGGTGAGTTCAGGAGTGGTCGGAGGGGGTCGGGCTTTACACTTTTGGGAGCAGGTGGGATGGGGGAGATTGCAGGTATTGAAGGAGGGAGGGGATTGAAGGTTAGGGCGCTGCCTGAGGAAGTGTGCTTGCCTACAAGGCGGGCAGGTGGGGACAGCCGAGTTGAAAATGCGGCGGACCGCCCGCACCTCCAGCGTGGGATGCGCCTTGAGCTCCGCCATACCTCCTCCTCCGTGATTGATGGACTGAGCCGAGTGATCGCGGCGGTGAGGGTCGGCGGGCGACACGGGGGTTAGGGTTGGCGGGTAGGAGATGGAGAAGGAGCAGGGGGTGAGGGAGGCGTTGGGGACAAAACGGGTGATGGGGAGGTGGGAGAGGATGTCAGTATGGAGGGAGGAGTTGAGAATGGAATCCCATCTGGGAGTGAGGAGAGAGATGGGGGCACCAGGGAAGTGTTGGCGGAGGAGGAGGGAGAGATTCCGGGCCTTGAGAAGGGAAGGATCGGGATGGGAGAGGAGGTATTTGTATAAAGAGGGGGGGGAGGAGGAGGAGGAGGAGGAGGCGGAGGGAGCAGCGCCAGGTGGGGAGACATCCATGGCACCCTGGGGGGGGAAGGAGGATGGGGCGGGGCCTTTTTGGGAGCGGAGGAGGTCGTGGTGCCACTAGGGTGTTTAACAGCAGCAGAAGGGACGGGAGCAATAGGGAGGTGGTGGGAAGGGACAGGTCCTGGCGACGGCGACGGCGACGGCGACGGCGACGGCGACGGCGACGGCGACGGCGACGGCGGTGATGGCGAAGGTGATGGGGAGAGTTGGGCATCGGCAGTGGCATGATGGGCCACCACTCTAGCTGGAGCTGCAGTGACAGGCTGGGGGAGTGGGGGGAAAGGATCAGAGGGAGAGGAGAGGGAGAAAGAAGCTGGAGAGGGGGTAACAAAGAGCGAGGGTGAAGGGAGAGTGAGAAGAGGCGGGATGGAAAGAGGGGGGTGTGACTGGGCACACCATGTTATGGTGGTGGTGGTGGTGGAGGGGGAAGTATAAACTATGGCTGTGGTGGTAGTAGTGGTGGGGGCTGACATGACGACAGGGAGAAACAAAAACGCACAGAACGAAAAAGAAAGGACAAAAACTGGGGACAGACGAAGACGAAGACGGATGAAGGCGAAGACGGATGAAGACAAAGACGGAGGAAGACGGACGAAGACCAGAGTCCCACGTTGCTGGCGCTGGCGCTGACTCGACGACGGATGGCAGGATGCCGCAGCTGCTGCTGCTGCTGCTGCCGCGGACGGGGCTGGGGCCGGGGCCGCTGCTGCTGCTGCTGCTGCTGCTGTTGGAGGGCTGGCTGGATGGACCGCTGCTGCTGCTGGAGGGCTGGCTAGCTGCTGCCGGCTGGACCGCTGCTGCTGGCCGGGACCGCTGGCAGGACCGCTGCTGCTGGCCGGGACTGCTGCTGCTGCTGCTCGGTTGGACCGCTGGGTGGCTGGCTGGCACCTGCAACCTAGCGCTTCGATTAGTGCTGGAATGGCACAATCGACGGGCGGTATCCTTGCGGAGTACCGCCGGAGATGGTCGTGGACCGGTGAGGCTTCCGCTTTTATAAGCAGTGGACGACTTCTCATTGGTTGGATGACGTCACGGTGAAAACGGCGCGTACCGAGGTGGCGGCCGCTGTATCCATAGATTTTGTTTGCGCGCTTTATCCAGCGTTGCTTGCAGCGCCATCCATCGCAACAGGCGGAGAACTGCGAGGAATGTAAGAAGTCTCCCTCTGCGCTCTTTCTTTATCAATTGCACGCTTCCATGCATTGCTGAGTGCATAATTGGAGTCTCTGTTGAAATTATTTTCACAGAGTAATTTCAACTGCTTCCCTGATGACAGAGTCCCAATAGTTTGAAGCGTGAGCAAGTACTCTTCTTTGATCGAATAAAATCTTATGTTTATTTAACAAACTGTGTTCAGCCACCGCTGATTTTTCTAGATACCTGTTTTTCAGGTGACGCTGATGTTCCACACAGCGATCGGCAACAGTTCTTATAGACTGGCCCACATAATTTTTGCCACACTCGCAAGGAATGCTGTAAATTCCCGGTACTCTGAGGCCGAGATTATCTTTCACGGGTCGCAACATCTCCTTAATCTTCCTGGATGGCCGGAAGACTGGTCTGATTCCCTGCCGGCTCAGGACTCTGCCGATCTTGCTGGTCGTTGCACCGCAGAACGGTAGCCGTGCGATGTGTTGGTCCTCTTCATCTGTTCGAACAGCGACCTTCCTAGGTTTCTTCGCCAGAGTAGATCTGATATCACGATCGGAATATCCATTTTTTCTGAATACCGTCGTCAGATGGTTAATGTCGGAGCCGAGATGATCCTCGTCCGAAATAGTCTTTGCTCTGTGTACCAAGACATTCAGCATAGCTCTCTTCTGAGCTGGGTGGTGAAAACTACGTGCGTTTAGATATAAATCTGTATGCGTCGGTTTTCTGTACACAGAATGTCCGAGACGTCCATCTGATTTTCGCTCCACCAGCACATCTAAGAAGGGTAACTTCCCATCTAGAAAAATCAGCGGTGGCTGAACACAGTTCGTTAAATAAACATAAGATTTTATTATATCAAACAAGAGTACTTGCTCACGCTTCAAACTATTGGGACTCTGTCATCAGGGAAGCAGTTGAAATTACTCTGTGAAAATAATTTCAACAGAGACTCCAATTATGCACTCAGCAATGCATGGAAGCGTGCAATTGATAAAGAAAGAGCGCAGAGGGAGACTTCTTACATTCCTCGCAGTTCTCCGCCTGTTGCGATCGATGGCGCTGCAAGCAACGCTGGATAAAGCGCGCAAACAAAATCTATGGATACAGCGGCCGCCACCTCGGTACGCGCCGTTTTCACCGTGACGTTATCCAACCAATGAGAAGTCGTCCACTGCTTATAAAAGCGGAAGCCTCACCGGTCCACGACAGTCAGTTTTACCCCAGACGAAGATGACGGAGGTAGTCATCGAAAGCTTGGGATGTTATCCAAACTGATGCGGCAAGTAAACCGTGAACTTATTATGTATGAACATACTTTATTCAAAATGTAAAAGTCGCTACAGATATTCAGATTTAGGTTATGACATGTTCGACATACCTGCCATCCTTGTCGATAATGCTTAGACGAATATCGAACTTCTGCATGACCCGCTGAAGTATCGGAATATCGATACTGTTGATGACCTCCTGAATGGGTCTTTCCAGCTCAGCAATGGTTTTGGTGTTGTTGCTGTGCACCTTGTCAATAATATAGCCCCACAAAAAGGAGTAGCATGTGTTCAGATCCGGAGAATGTGGCGGCCATTCGAGACCCATGCCAGTGGCCTCTCGGTACCTCACAGCGAGAACGCGGTCCTCAAAGTGGTCCTCCAGAACATCAGACACTCTCCTGCTTCCATGGGGTAGAGCTCCGTCTTGCATGATCCACATCTTGTCGAACTCATTGTCACTTTGAGTAATGGGGATGAAGTCAACTTCCAGGCCCTTCACACACTGTTCGGTAGTCAGCATGCCATCAGAGAATATCGCACCGATTATTCCGTGACTGGACAATGCACACTACACAGTCGCCCGTTGACGGTAGAAACACTTATCGATTGCGAAATGAGAATTCTCAGTTCCCCTGGTGTGCCAGTTTGGCTTATTAACAAACTTTTCGGGCTTTGTCAGTAAAGGAAATCATACTCGCATCAAAACCCCGTTCGTCAATTCTGTGGACGATAGGGTTGGCGGAACACAACCGTTGGTTCATGGCACTGGAGTTTAATGGCTGATGGGTTTGAATTTTATATGGGAAGAGATGCAGGTCTTCAACAACAATCTGTCGCATTGTCTCCCAGTTGATTCCCAATAGTTCTGCAGCTCGTCCGATCCATTTCCTGGGGCTGGTTTGAAACACACTGCGTGTCTTCTCGATGTTTTCAGGCGTTTTCACCCTATTTGGGCGACCGCCATTGCCAACACTAAGAACACACCCTTTCTCTCAAACTTGCGAATCAAATTCTTAATTCTCAGCACACTTGGACCGGTTGTCTTCAGCTTGAACTCAAATGGTTCTGAGCACTATGGGACTTAACATCTGAGGTCATCTGTCCCATAGACTTAGAACTACTTAAACCTAACTAACCTAAGGACATCACACACATCCATGCCCGAGGCAGGATTCGAACCTGCGAGCGTATCAGCAGAGTGGTTTCGGAATGAAGCGCCTAGAACCGCTCGGCCACAACAACCGGCAGCTTGAACTCGATCGCAAACTTCCTTTGAGGCACGACTGGGCTGTTATTGCTCTCGTAGTAGGCCTTCGCAAGCGCTCAAATATGATGTACGGTGAAATTTTCACGTGTAAATGGCCAAGAACAAGGCACGTGCACATGCGCATACTAATTCCCATCACGCCTCGCGGCTGACCGTGCAGTTTGCACGTTCTAACGCAAACCGGTAAGAAGTTATGACGATTTTACGTCATATAGTTCAATAATTGTTACCCTGAATGTCTAAAATCCTTCGTTTTTGAGCTATTAATGGAAGTTTACAATTTAGGCGAATACAGCTCATCAACTCATAAACTCGTAATAAATGATCGAAATGCCTTCTTGTTGCTTCTAAGCACGCATGCGCTCGTTGAACCATGGACTGGTGCATCGTTTCAGATACTCTGTGACAGTTTCGAATGGTTTCGAAAGCTCCATGAGACATAACGAAGAAGAATTTCTGCATCAGTCTGCTGGATAGACCAATTGTTTAAGCTTCCCCCCCCCCCCCCTCCCCCCCCCCCCCCCCGCCCTCCCTTCACCGGCACCAAGAGATAATTCAAAGGACTGGGGTCGAGGGAACGTGTAGGCCAGGAAACTGGTCCTCCTGTACTTGTCCGTCTGTCATGGTAGGTACCAGCCGCTGCATCTCGAACACAGATACGGAAATGTGCCATAGTTCCAACAAGCATAAAACACATGTTTCTTCTTATTTGCAGGGGCACCTCTTCTAGTAGGACGGTGTTCTGGATAAAGTCCCCGTAGATATCTCTTAAGACGCACTGGGAGAACGTATGGCACTAAGAGACAGTCACCTAGAATTCCAGCCCACACATTAACCTTAATATGATGCTAATCTCTAGCTCGTAGTGTAGAATAAGGATTGAGATTGGCCCATATGTTCCGGTTGTAGAAATTTGTTACTTTTTTTTTTTTTTTATAAAAGACATCATATTTACGCCACTGATTGTAACACTTTCTTTATTTTTCACGATTGCAATTTCGGCCTTAGGCCATTATCAAGAGCAGATTTTTTTGGCTTTACGCCATGTCAATTTAAAATGAGCTGACACATTTATATGCAATCTGCACTTGATAATGGCCTAAGGCCAAATTTGCAATCGTGAAATAAGTAAAGTGTTACAGTCACTGGCGTAAATATGATGTCTTTTATAAAGTTCTACATGACTGTGGATCCCAGGTATGAAAAGTTAATTATTTGTTATTTGTTTTATGGCCTCGTCTGTAAATAAAGATGGACAAACAACGGACTGGCAGTTTTTGCAACAAACCATCTGTTAAAGTTCTCGTGAAGTATTTGCCATGCTGAAGTTGATGTGTCCCATGCCAGGGCATGAGTGGTCTGTTGTGCTACGAACTCACTCTCTCAGCAATGCGACAATACACAGCACCAAAGGTTGGATGGCTCGGCTGCCTTACATCTGGAAATACACTCTGATACAATCATGCGGCTTCGTGAACGGCCGTACGCAAAAATCACGTCTGCCTGCTCAGGAAGTGAATATCGTGCCACGGGGAGCACGTTCAGTTAATGCAGTACCTGTGCATGTACACAATGGACACGACGAAGAGAGAAGAATGACAAATGTGAGCAAGTCATCCTCACAACGAAACGCCATCTAGAATACAATGACCCAAACCGGTGCATTGAGTAGTGAAGTTATCTGGCTGTACTTGGAAAGGCATTGAATGTCAATAACTAGACGTATGTTTGTATGCACGTTTTTCTTGTTTTGGTGTAAGTAACCTTTCCCCAAAGTTTCTAAAAGTATTTTTGAGACACGCTGTATTACTAGTTTTTTAAAAAAACGTAGAATTTTATTTACGGTAAAACTGTGAAACAAAAGAATTAACAATATATTCCAAATAGCTTTAATATACACTCGGTCACATTAATAAGCCCACATGTCAAGGGTCTTTTGCAGCCTGGACCACTGCAAGCCGTGCAGGCAGACAGTCATTGAGATTCTAGATGGTACCGGCATGGATGTAGAGTCATGCCGACTCGAGTGCCACGGACAGCTGCACCACGTATCTCGGTTGAATATCAACAGCGCGTACAGCCCGATTGAAATGATGCTACATATTCTCGGTTGGGTTTTAATCGGATGAGTTTGGTGGCCAGGGGAGTACGGTTAACTCACTATGGTGCTCTTCGAACCATGCACGTACGCTGTAAGCTATAGGACACGTTGCATTGTCCTGCTCGTAGATGCCGTGGTGCCAAGGAAAAGGATAACTGCATGTAGGGTGATCCCCAAGGATAGATGCGTAGTGGTGTTAATCCGTTCTGCCTTCCATAATGACGAGATCTTCCAGGGAACGCCACGAATAGATTCCCCAGACCACAACACTTCTTCCTTGATTATTTTCAGATGTTTTACGACATCCATTGCCATTTGTCCGATGGATCATCATTCGTGATTTATCAGAAAAGGCTACCTGTCGCCAATCAGTAGGCGTCCAGTTGCGGCGTTGCCGTGTAAATTTCAGACTTCGTCGTTATGAATAGCAGTCAGAATGAGTGCATGGACCAATCGTCTGCTGTGGAGGACCACACGCAGCAACGTCAGGTGAACGATTGTTGAGGATACACTGTTGGTAGTCCCGGGGTTCGTCTGGGCGATCTGTTGCTCAACAGTTGCACGTCTATTCGCCTGCACACATCTCCACAGCCGTTGTTCACCCCTATCATCTTTGCCCCTCTGTGTGCCACAGTTACCTCGGCGCTGAGTCTGGATAGCGTCACTTTGCCATGCGCGGTATATTTTGATCACGGCAGCAAGAGAACTGTTTAGAGACGTGTTCAAATTATTACACTAAACACATTTTTTTCCAAAACTTTACATTTATTACAGATTTACATTCACATACAGATTATATTTGTACATTTAATACTTTGTATGCTTGCCTTTGTTCTTACTCAACATTTTTATCCCGTTTGGCATAGGTTCAAATGGCTCTAAACACTATGGGACTTAACATCTGAAGTCATCAGTCCCCTAAACTTAGAACTACTTAAACCTAACCAACCTAAGGACATCACACACATCCATGCCCGAGGCAGGATTCGAACCTGCGACTGTAGCAGCAGGGCCGTTCCGGACTGAAGTACCTAGAACCGCTCGGCCACAGCGGCTGGCGTTTGGCATAGTTTTTATTAAGTTTTCACATGACATTTTAGTATCATATCGTACCACATTTCCTTTAGTTTCCCCATGAGATCTTGTTTGGTGGTTATTGTAAATTTCCTTATCCCCTGTTTCACAACAGCCCATAAATTTTCAATTAGGTTCATATCAGGCCTACTCCCTGGCCAGGGCAACAGTTTCAGTTGCTTTTCTTCTAAGTACTTGGAAACACTTTTGGCTTCGTGGCAACGTGCCCCATCATGCATTAAAATGGTATTTTATTAGGAAAATATTTATTTGGGGGAAAAGTTCCTTTTCAAGGATTTGTTTACATTGTTATTGCCTCATAGTCCCTTCGACAGTGTGTAATCTGCGAGGACCTTTCACAGACATCACACTCCAGACCATAACGGAAGTTGAATGCTTCACACGTTGCTGCACACACTCAGCTCTGAACTGTTCTCCAGTTCTGCGACGAACATACTGGCTTCTTTCTTCCATCACAGTGAATACAGATTCATCATTAAAGCATACCTAAAGCATGTATACAAAATGGCAAGTCAGGAAAGTTGGGAATAGTAGCATAGGAGACCTCAACAGTCCCAAAATTCGAATATGCATTTCTTCAGTATTAATAGAACATTAAAATTTCAAGCCAAAACTCCTAACTTTAGAGATCAGACCCACTTAATTTACAATATCATTGAACATATCTTAGCCCTGACCTCACTTGTCCACTCCTGAAGTTGTTTAGCCCACTGTAATCTTTTGGTTATTATGGCAGGTTGGTTTTCTGTGTTTTTCTTGGTAGGCATGCCTTTAAGCCACATTCAGACAGCATCCTCCTCACGATTACAGGTCACACTTCAACACCCAAACCTTTCAGCTGATGGCTGATGTCTTTAAAAGTAAGTTTACAGTTAATTGTTGCTTTGTTTGTAAGTCTTCTCATTGTTCTAGGACTGATTTTTCTTTCACGTCCACATTTTCCTTTCCATTTTGGCTTGTACTCACCACCTTTTTGCACTTAAAGTTTGATTCTGCTGGCAGTTTTCTGTGATATTCTCATTCTGTCAGCAATTTCTTGCTGTGGATAACGAATTTCAGCAAGAAATGCTACCACAGCCGAAACCTTCAGAGGTGAAACATCTCTCGTCTTCCCCATAACCTCAGTTTCTTTCGAAACTCCACGATTTATTCCTATAGCTAAAAACATGCAAGCTATATAATGTCCCGTCAATGTAGCAAGAAGGCGATAGAATAAATAACAAGCTGAAGTACGCCACAGAAATATAAAACATTACTGTAAACAGAGTTTCAAGGAACGTACACAGACAATTAACACTAATACGATTTGGAGGGAAAATGATGAATGTTACCGTGAAAAATTCAGTGATATGTGAGTTGCTTGGAAGGGAAATTTGGTGGCATCTACCAAACCATTAAAACAAATCAATTGCTACACTTTTCACTCCTATTTTTACACCAGATAACCTAAGAGTATAAAAAATAATCGTTTAGTCTAATAATTTTAACACGTCTGTTGAAGCTTAGCTGTTTCGAAAATGGTTCCATCCTTTGCCGGGAAGATAATGATCATGTTATTTTGGACTTCAGATAAATCGCTCCGTTTCCGGATTACGTCAACGGTTTCTCTACTGTCAGCATCCTTCCCGACATGCTTCATATACCCTCCACTGCCAGTGCCGCCACATGCCGTCTGTGAGTGGTTACTGCACGTTGACGTCTATGATAGACAATATTCACATTAATTTGTCTGATCCAGTATTACAAAGCAGTTAAAAGTGTGGAGGTGGAAATATTTACAAGTGCTGCACAAAACACAACCTCATGTTTAGCAACAACAATGTACAAAGTGACGGAGCAAATGATGGTTGCTAGTGCGCATTCCTTCGTGTAATCCTAAAGTCAATCTTTGGAGTGAGTTACGGATAAGTATAACCATCACGTCCCCTGTAGGCATAACATTGCTGAGACTTTAGTGGACGTTTCTTGACATGTTTCGTATATTAAACGTCGCGGGATTTTCGGCTGGCGTAATGGTTTCTCCAAGTTTCTCCTCTGTGAGTGAGTGGCTAGCCACGTCGAAGATTCACGCACCATAGCTGGTGGTGGATTAAATCCTCACTTCGGAGTAAAAGAATACTGGAGTATTCTGTTACGCGTGTATCGGACGGTCCTTTGAAAGATGTACATATTGTGAGCAATAATTATGAAAGATGTATACATATATCATGAGAAATGTCACTTTATTTTGTACATTTGACAGTTTATTTGGAATTTTTTCCACTTTGAGGATCTCTGCGTGCCAAACATACGGGCACCACAGCTTGCGGTATCATTGAATAGAGCTCGGGTGAGTTAAGGGGTCGGAAACTGTTGTCAGTCAGGGACGGAGAAAGAGCGTTGTGGTGGCGAAGTCAGGAGTTTCAATAGAGTACGTGTAGTATCGATAACTACGAGGCCACGGCGTAGGTTCAAGTTCGTAGGTTGGCACTACGACACCGACACCGACACAGACGAAAGCGCCCTCTAGCCGGCGCTGTGCAGCTCTAAGAGCGCCGTTCCAGATTCAGCCCATTTGATGCCGAGCAGTCGACTAAGCAACGTTGTTTCTATTTCATAGTGGGCGAGCAACTACTTGAAACTTGATGTACATCTTCGCGCCTACGTGCTCATCTCATCCAAAGTTAAGTACATAGTAAAACCACTTTCAATTGCAGTACCAAGTGTTCTACCTCACCAGCTCCTCCTAACTTCCTACATTCGGCCTACCCTTTAAGTTTCAGGAGCAGACGCAAGTGCCGCCTATCCAGGCGGGATACAAAAGTACGTATCGCACAGAAAGGAAATTTGTTTGAGTTGGTCCCTTATATGACTGAGGATGAAAAATGAATCTGACATAATAAGAGAGTCGACACTTCTAGGGAAAGGTAACATTCATCAATTTTTATTTGCTCAAGCACCAGTTGCGAAGTATTGCAGTGCAAAGATTTTATTGTGTAACAATATTCAGTGTGCGTTATTAGTCATGTGTTCAGTAAGTAAATTTTAGGATAAATTATACTGCTACAAAAATTGTTACGTTCATGTTAGTTCAGTTATCTTTTGTGTCATTGCAAGAATTACGTATAATTACAGAACACATTCCTATTCATTTACAAATATTTCATTAAGCTTATCTCTATTATTACACTAAAAGGTAGAATTCACAAAACCTGCAGCATCGTCACTTGTACTATTGCGTGCACAGTGAATCATATTTTTCAGAAAAGTTTAATTTGAAAAAGAAAGAAAGACGTGGAAAGAAAATAATAACGCAAACTATAGCAAAGTGACTAATTCAGCTCGTCATTCTTGCAGTGCAGATAGAGCAGAGCAGAGGTAAGAATCTATAATAGGGCCTGATTGAACCATTCAAGAGAGAACTAAAATCAGTTTTCTTCATCAAAATTTCACGTAAAGTCAATAGATGCCTTTTTATAACAGGGCACATTTTCGTTAGCAACAGTTAACCATTGTGTGCAATTGTTTCATGGCAAAGCCATTTTGAGTATTATGGATAACCATTCTTTATTTTCACTTTCATTTGCAGATAATCAGAGACGTTTCAGCTTAATTAATATCACATATCTAAAAACTGATTTGCATAAACACTTTGAAAGCTGGACGTTAACAGTTCTTTGCAAAGATGACCAATGATTGCGCTGTGGTGCGCACACACAAACTCTGTGTCTGAGATATTATTACTGCGAGTAGTAGTAGGGAGCCAACATTGTTGAGAGGAGTCGGAAGTGGTAAGATTCAGCTTGCGGTGGAGAGAAGCGGCGCGGCATGAGAGCACGCAGCCTGCCGTGATAGTGCTAGTAGCGCCAGAGGAGACTTGGGGTGTTAATTGAGAAGTTTTGGTAATTTGCCTTTTGTTGCATGTAGTTGTTGACTGCTTGCGCCCTGGAGGGATTTTGTCAGATTTGTGTATGCATACATTGAGAGAAATATTCGTATCTTTGCTGTCGCCGGAGACGTGTTTATTGAGTACAGACATTGTGGAATAATTAACGTCTGTGTAAAGTTTGTCAATGTTCAATCTATTTTGCGAATATAGAAAATTAAAGTCTTTATTTCTTTCTTTCATTTATTTAAACCGTCTAAGGCTAGTTGACCAAACCCCTCCTAATAGCACAATTTCTCGTATACATAAAAAATGTGGCAGTAGTTATTGCAATTACTATAACCATGCATTGCACTCTGCATAGATCAGAGTACCGCTTTTGTAATATCTTTGTAGTATGTTGCTGATCACACAGTTGCAGCGAAAAAACGAGGAAAGTTGTCCGTTACGTACAGGAGCACTGGAGAACAGTTGTTATGAGTTGTTAGAGAACATTTTAAAACTTGCAGACAGATGCTTCAGAACTTATTTCTTTATTATTTGAACCATGGTACTACTCAATTCTTTACAAAATCAAAATAACAATCTCACCACAGTTATTTAAAGGAAACAGGAAGCCCGGGATCCCTAGTGATGGGCAAGCTTGTGATTGTATTACAGTTTTAATTTGACTCAAAACAGACTTTATTATAAACTTCAATTCGGACATTTACCCACTTACTGATGCAATATATAAATCTTCACTTTAACTGAATTACATAAACAAGAGTAAGAATCATATTTTGCTTCCGCAACCAAAATCATAGATAGCAGGCACGGTGAAATAATCAATCATAAACAATCGATCTTGTTTAACCATATCTCAAAAGACTAGTAACACCTTACACTTCCAACCCAAAGTTACACAGCCACATAATACCAGAACTTCATTAAAAACAAAGATCTTAAAGCTTAATGAAACTGAACTGCCCACATGAAGGTCCACAGTGAAACACGCTTATACTAAAAATGCAAAGTTGGCCAAGGCACACAGGAAAACTAACGAGTTGCACATTCATTAAAGATACACAGATGATTAACATAAGTGTTAAATAAGAATGGCTAGTAATAACTCAACCAGCCGGCCGCGGTGGTCTAGCGGTTCTAGGCGCTCAGTCCGGTACCGCGGGACTGCTACGGTCGCAGGTTCGAATCCTGCCTCGGGCATGGATGTGTGTAATGTCCTTAGGTTAGTTAGGTTTAAGTAGTTCTAAGTTCTAGGGGACTGATGACCACAGATGTTAAGTCCCATAGTGCTCAGAGCCATTTTTTAATAACTCAACCAGTAAAATGACTTACAGAAATGCTAATATTAACAAAGTGGCCCCCACTTAACTAACGGACATAATGACTCCGAATGTTTCCCAAATTGCACTTAACGATAGAGAACAGCGTTAAGCCCCACAGCAGTATTTGGTAGCAATAACGCTACGGCCGGCAGGCAATACGAGCGTTCACTCCCCACGGCTTGTGCACATCCTCACTAGCAGGCGGTATATATTTATATATAGTCCGACCGGCCTAACAATGAGCGGGTCTGACAAGAATCCATAACCGCACCGACACAAAGGAACGAGCAGACTTAAAAAAAGGCCTGCAGTAGAAATATATTGCAAAGGAAACGTGGTCAAATCACAACCACACTGGAATATATAATAAGCATACCCCCAAATTCTTATGGAGCAACACTTTAAGATTACCCGTCACCCAGTAAATTAGCAGGAAACTTAGAGATTACTTCCAGTTGCCTTAAGGCACTTTCAACGTTAAATAAACGTACCAAATCCTATCGTGACCAATGATTAAACCATTAATCTACAGTTGCCGGGCGCGTACACAACCGCAACCAGTCCCAAAACTCGTCAATCTGTCCTTAAAATTTGCATGAAAACCACTTAAAACACACACTCCACAGATGATGAGAAACGAAATGAGTAACATCAGCCTCCTTAAAGTAGCCACTGTGGAACCAAGTTCAGAACCATCTCCGGCAGCTACCCATGCCACAATAAGTTTGAACAAACTTCCAGAATGAGATTTTCACTCTGCAGCGGAGTGTGCGCTGATATGAAACTTCCTGGCAGATTAAAACTGTGTGCCGGACCGAGACTCGAACTCGGGACCTTTGCCTCCTGCGGGCAAGTGCTCTACCAACTGAGCTACCCAAGTACGACTCACGCCCCGTCCTCACAGCTTTCGAGTCTCGGTCCGGCACACAGTTTTAATCTGGCAGGAAGTTTCAACAATCTTCTTAGTTAAACACAGAATAAAAGTCATACGTAACTTGGGGCTTGCAAATTACGAGCTGGGAAGCTGTTGAGCGTGAGACGACGAACCCCCACCACAAGTTTGCACGTCAGGGCGGCCAATGATCGGCACCGTACATCCGGCGCGCACCAAAGGACAAGGGTGGCGAGCACGGCGAGGCCCGTGCACCAAGGTTAGGGACGCGGGCTTGTTTTCAACACACGTTGGCTCGTTGAGCGCCTGCCGGAGGCTCTCTCGTCACACGTTCACCCGGAAAACCGCCGGGGGGAACAGTCAAAGATAGTAAGACAGCCGAATATTGATATCAGTGATGCAAGTAGAACACCCTACCGCCAGTCGCCACGGCTCAGAGAGTATCAATACCTTGGAAAAAAAAGCTGTTTAACCGTGTCTCAGCCGCTTCACTAGGTACCCTTTCTTCCACAAGATACGTTGATGATATTCTAGTCATCTATAACGGACCTGCCGATAGAATTGATCATATATTTAAACTTTTTAACGACCTCCATGAAAAAATTTCTTTCACTATTCAACTCGAAAACGAAAACCGCCAATTACATTATTTAGACTTGACGCTTACAATAGAAGACAATAATATCACTTTCAATATTTTTCGAAAAGAAACGTATACTGACCAAATCGTGCCTGCTCCCTCTTTTCATCCACAGTCTCAAAAAATGGCCTTTTTCCACTCTGCCGCCCACCGAGCCACCTCTATACCACTTTCAACAGAAAAGTTTAATGAAGAGATTAATTTACTTAAAACCATAGCAGTCAATAATGAATATACGTCTAACATAGTGGACGATATTCTAAAAAAGAAAACTGCAAGAACTACCACGCTCAACACCTCATGCACTGAAATTAACCCCCCCCCCCAAAAAAAACGTTTTTCTATTCCTTTCATAGGACCCATTTCCTATCAGATTCAGCGCATGCTTCGCAACAGATACAACTGCTATGTTGCCTTCCCTACTAATAATAATCTAAAGAGAAAGTTCATTCATAATTTGAAATCCATTCGCTCCCCTACATAAAATTCTGGCGTTTATAATATCATCTGCGAAACCTGCTCCTCCTATTATATAGGGCAAACTGGACGTGCTTTCACCATCAGATATAAAGGACATCTTTTGAGAAAGAACGGCACCAGTCCCCTAAATTCATCCTTTGCCGATCATCTCTTAATTACTGGACACGTGCCTAAAGCCATAAGCGATAACAATATTCTGCATACCGAAACGAAGGGGCTTAGGTTAGATGTTTTAGAGGAATTGGAGATTTTCAAACATCTCTCTCGTCATGATGTCCTCATTCTCAACGAACAGCTGCAGCTGCGAAATAAAAACTTTTTCGACTGTATAAAGCCATTGCTTGATATTTGATTCAGATTTCCTCATGCAGTTTACCGAAATGTTGTTTTCCTGTCACATCTTTGCTGTTTTCTTGTATGCCATAACTAACGTTTTTACTTTACAAAATGCATCTCTATTTAAAGCAGATAAATACTTCATCTTGTTATTATTAATGCTTACGTTATGCCTGAATCAGCCGCATAATAATTTCATGTGTCTAATTTTGAATGTACTGTAGCCTAATTGTTTCTGTGGCTACTAGATGGCGCTCGTAGCAACAGCATGTTTGCTTGCCCACACTTTCTAACGTGGGCACCTCAGTCTTGTTGCAACCCTTGTTCACCAAAGTACGAGCAGCCCTTAGCGGCTCGCCATCTTTCTTACAACTATTCGTGATGTCCCCTTTCCGGCTTAGATCTTCTTTAATATGTGACTTGTAAATACTTCATCTTTTTCAGTCAGTACAAACTTTAATTTTATTAATGTATATATACCTAATATGTTTTAGAACAGTTAGTCTAATTCTGAAAAGACGCTCATAGTAGCGTCGAAATCTGGTCAATTTTGACTTAATATTTGTGACCGAGGGCTTATTTGTTCTAATATAATCAATTTCTGTTTCTTATTGTTCTCAAACAGAAGTCTGTTATTGTCAGGGAGCCAACTCTCGTATTTACGTACGTCTTTTAAGACTTAACCGTTTCAACGTTCGTGTTCAAAAGTAGGGTCGATACGACGATTCTGGATCAGACAGAGTAATGTGGATTTAAAACTATTCGCTTTTACATTGCTAACGAGAAGTTTGTGCTCACAAACAGATTCCAGTTACTAACTGCGAAACAAATGCGTATTAGTTTTACCTTCTGGAAGATTATTGTCATCTACAGGTCCTTTCGAACTTCACACGAGGCTCTTTTTAATTACGCGATATCCACGTTTCACACGAACAGACTCAGGGAACTCGTCTGGATTTTTCTGACCCCAAAAACGCGCGGACTTCTTTTACGACTCTCCTCCTCTCGTGAATAAGTTGCAGAATACGGGAGGCGAAACGCCGGCCAGCGGAGACAGCATCTGGCGGAGTCATCGCGGGCGCCGCCTGCAAAATTCACCGGCGGGTCGTGGCGGCGTCCGCTGTGTATTTATGGGGGCAGCCCCGGCCTGCTGCGGCCGCCATTAAAGATGCACGAGCGCCCACGGCCAGCTGAGCGCTCCGGCACGCCCTCGCAAATTGCTCTCGGCGCGCGCCAATCGCCGCTGTGTACGCAGACACTGTCCGCCCCCCCACACTTTCAGCGCTTCCACCGCAGAGGGCGCCAGCACTCTTTCACGTTACGCCGCGCTCGAGTGCATAATTTTGCCTTGCTGCAGGTAACAGCATTTAGCCATTTTCGGATGTTTAACGTTTTTACCACGCTTTTATTACGTCACTTTCCTGTTTGTTCAGTACAAACCTTGCACATGATTTTAAACCAACTTCCCAAAGAGGTAGAGACTTGAAATTTTAAAAATTGGATGACAATGCAATATTAACTCGTTTTCTTGTCAGTCTGCTCGGTAGAAGTTGTAGGTACGGGTGTAAATGTTGGCAGTGCCTAGCATCTAAGCTGCTCTGCAGCATCGACGTGTTGTGCGAGCAGCTTCAGATTGTGTCCAGGCGGCATGCGAGCCCTTGGGCATTGCTCAGCAGAATGAGGGGTACAGAGGAGATGGATACCACTCTCTTGTCTGTCAGTCTGTATGGTACAAATTTTACAATTAATTTTAAACCAACTTTCCGGGAATAGCTCCCCTTACTAGAATTTTACCAGAGAATACAAATTTGCATTTTCCTTTTTTTTCCGCTTTACAGGAAATGGATATAAGTACACTACTGGCATTAAAATTGCTACACCAAGAAGAAATGCAGATGATAAACGGGTATTCATTGTGCAAATATATTATACTAGAACTGACAAGTGATTACATTTACACGCAATTTGGGTCCATAGATCCTGAGAAACCAGTACCCAGAACAACCACCTCTGGCCGTAATAACGGCCTTGATACGCCTGGGAATTGAGCCAAACAGAGCGTGGATGGCGTGTACAGGTACAGCTGCCCATGCAGCTTCAACACGATACCACAGTTCATCAAGAGTAGTGACTGGCGTATTGTGACGAGCCAGTTGCTCGGCCACCACTGACCAGACGTTTTCAATTGGTGAGAGATCTGGAGAATGTGCTGGTCAGGGTAGCAGTCGAACATTTTCTGTATCCAGAAAGGCCCGTACAGGACCTGCAAGATGCGGACGTGCATTATCTTGCTGAAATGTAGGGTTTCGCAGGGATCGAATGAAGGGTAGAGCCAAGGGTCGTAACACATCTTAAATGTAGCGTCCACTGTTCAAAGTGCCGTCAATGCGAACAAGAGTTGACCGAGACGTGTAACCAATGGCACCCCATACCATCACGCCGGGTGATACGCCAGTATTGTGATGACGAATACACGCTTCCAATGTGCATTCACTGCGATGTCACCAAACACGGATGCGAACATCATGATGCTGTAAACAGAACCTGGTTTCATACGAAAAAATGACGTTTTGCCGTTCGTGCACCTAAGTTCGTCGTTGAGTACACCGTCGCACGCGCTCCTGTCTGTGATGCAGCGTCAAGGATAACCGCAGCTATGGTCTCCAAGCTGATAGTCCATGCTGCTGCAAACGTCGTCGAATTGTTCGTGCAGATGATTGTTGTCTTGCAAACGTCCCCATCTGTTGACTCTGGGATCGAGACGTGGCTGCACGATCCGTTACAGCCATGGGGATAAGATGCCTGTCATCTCGACTGCTAGTGACACGAGGCCATTGGGATCCAGCACGGCGTTTCGTATTACCCTCCTGAACCCACCGATTCCATATTCTGCAAGCAGTCATTGGACCTCGACCAACGCGAGCAGCAATGTCGCGATACGATAAACCGCAATCGCGATAGGATACAATCCGCTTTATCAAAGTCGGAAACGTGATGGTACGCATTTCTTCTCCTTACACGAAGCATCACAACAACGTTTCACCACGCAACGCCGGTCAACAGCTGTTTGTGTATGAGAAATCGGTTGGAAACTTTCCTCATATCAGCACATTGTAGGAGTCGCCACCGGCACCAACCTTATGTCAATGAGCTGAAAAGCTAATCATTTGCATATCACAGCATCTTCTTCCTGTCGGTTAAATTTCGCGTCTGTATCACGCCATCTTCGTGGTGTAGCAGTTTTAATGGCCAGTAGTGTACTTACATAAAATGACCAAATTCTTATCCATCCAATATTCCATTAAACTCCATTATTCACGGTATAATTTACTGATTAATGTTGACAATAGTACATTTAGTTAGTGTGAAAGAATTTGTTTAAAGAAACATTCCTAATTTACGATAGCTGAAATCTGAAATTGCTGAAAATTCTTGGTTTTATGATTGATATACTTCATATGAAAGAGATCACTCACCACTTTCCAACACATATTTTACTTTTGCCAATAAATTTGTATTTAGAATGTTATTTTTATTCAATACTTCCGTATTAAAAATGTTTCAGACTCAGGATGCGATTTTTTGCATGATTCAGTGTTGTGGTTTAGTATGGTTCAAATGGCTCTGAGCACTATGGGACTTAACATCTGAGGTCATCAGTCCCCTAGAACTTAGAATTACTTAAACCTAACTAACCTAAGAACATCACACACATCCATGTCCGCGGCAGGATTCGAACCTACGACCGTAGCGGTCGCGCGGTTCCACACTGTAGCGTCTAGAACTGCTCGGCCATTCCGGCCGGCTTGGTTTAGTAGCCTTGATCTTTTTTGTTTCTGAAAGTGTATACATTCACTATAATTTGTGTTGGTTTTTTTTTACTGTAGAATGGAAACTGAAAATGTTCCGCATTTTTTTAAAATACAAAAGAGCGTTTTCAGTTTTGTTGCCTTCTCGCTACTCTGTCGCATGTCCCTCTACTTGTTCCAAGTGTAAAGTTCTGGATAAAATGTTTCAGATGTTAATTTCCAGAAGATGCGTGGCCCTTGTATCAACCAGTTCTTCTCTCAGGAGCTCCAGGCGTCATAGTCTTTGTTCCGCAAGGTTTACTCACCATTGTGGAGGTACCTGAAGCTATGAACCAAGCCACGTAATTCCAATGCGTACAATCGACTTCTCTGATTTTAAAGATGGTGTTAAAACATCGCTATCAGTGCAGGTGTGTAAGCCTCCAAGCGCATTATGATCAAAGTGTCTCACACTCATCCATAGTTGTTAAAAATTCTTGCCCTGAAACACAAGAATGGAGAAATGTCAGTTTATCAAAAAGAGGAAAGACCGCGTCAAATGTACGCCGTACCGTACTTCACATGAAAGACCAGTCATGTTCATCAGCTGCAAAACAGAAAGAGCTGTTGACGATGCTGTCATTACTTCCTCAACATCATAAGCAGTTTTGCTGCAGTAAACTTGAATTTCCCAGTAGTGCTAGTCATGGTGAAAAAATCCTCTTCGCTGATGACAGCAATATTATAGTCACTGAGAAAACAAGAGAACTCCTTGCCGAGAAAGCAAATAAAGCTCTCAAGGAAGTTTATGATTAGTCAATAATTAATAAAGTGACATTGAACATAAAGAAAAGTAATGCCATGAATTTCATTTTGAAGGGGAAAAATGGCAATGTTAAATTAAATGTAGGAATGAATGCTGATTCTCAGTTGAAGTGGTGTGAACACACGAACGTACTTGCAAACAGAATGTCATCAGCATGTTATGTCCTTAGAATCCTATCATCAGTGTGTAACATGCGGTGTCTTTTAGTTACATATTATTCATATGTACACTCAATTCTTAGTTATGGCAATCTTTTTAGGGGAACAAATGCACAAAATGTGAACACAATTTTCAAACTCTAGAAAAGAGCCATAAGAATAATAACCAAAAATACTAGTCGAGCTCATTGTAAAGATCTACTCAGAACACTGGGGATTTAAACTGCTCCATGTGAATACATTTACCAGTCAGTTGTACATATCAAAAATAACATTGGCAATTACTGCACAAACAGCTCTGTCCATGACCATGCAAGAAGAGATAAATTCAACTTACATTTACCAAGAAAAAATAAACATAAAACTCAAAACAGCATTTTCTACCACGGAATAAAACTGTACAATAAATTACCAAATAAATTACCAAAAGATATTAAAATATTGCAAAAATACACTTATTTAAAAAGGCAGGATGCAATACGTCTTATACACTGAAGGATTACTTAGCTAAAACAGAGTAGTGGTTTGATAAAAAATGTTATACAAATAAATAATAATAATAACGATTATAAAATATACAACATTCTACATAACACCTTCACTTTGTTTTTTCCTTCTTCTTTTTCGTTTCTAGAAATATTTACCCTCAAGCAATGCATGACACAATACTAACACCTCTTCCTCTTTCTGAGCTCAACATCTCAGTTTTTCAGGATAGTGTGTAGTGAGTGAAGTGTTATGAAACAACGTGTGTGTAGTCTCTGCAGTGACTGAAAGTGAGATATGAGTGAACAATGTGGCATTAGATTATTTAATAAGTTATTCGTAAAAGAGTATTGTATTCCAGGAGTAAATCTAATGATTGTCTCTGACTAGAAGTCTGTAAATATGTGTGTATGCGAGTTAGCTTATTTCAAATTGATCTAAATTTGTAAATACTTTGACATGTCATATATCCTGTTATGACATGTCATATATCCTTGTATAAAGAGATCTACGGATGAATAAAGCTACTACTACTACTACTACTACTAAACTATGCAATATCTGATCACTGGAATGGAGTTGTGTAAGAAACAGAAGTGAACAGAAGTTTTCTTTCGTGAATTTAAATTAGTTATTTAAAATTTAGTTATTATTTTAAAAAATGCGAAATGGTTTTTCTATTCTACTAGTAACAATATTGTATTATCACAAATAAAACGCCGGCCACGGTGGTCTAGCGGTTCTAGGCACTCAGTCCGGAGCCGCGCGACTGCTACGGTCGCAGGTTCGAATCCTGCCTCGGGCATGGATGTGTGTGATGTCCTTAGGTTTAAGTACTGATGACCGTAGATGTAAGTCCCATAGTGCTCAGAGCCATTTGAACCACAAATAAAACGTAGTGCCTCTATGTTGATGGCACTCGGAACAGAAACTTTCTTATTGGCACTTAGAGCCAGAAAATTTCCTGGTACATTCTTAACAAACTATTTAATTAAATTTTCTCATTAATTTAATGAGTTGGGCAGTATAATCCTGTGGTATCAGAATACTTTCTTAGTTTCTGCCCAGGCACATGAATGTGACCATCTGCCAAAAGCCTGAACAACCAACTTCTGCAGCGCGGACCGCTGCAAGACGGGCAGAAAGAGATTGACGTACTGGAAGGTGCCGACAGTAATGCCGACTCCAGTGTCGTGGTCGGGAGTTAGATGTCTCGGTTGAGGGTTCATGGCGTGTACAGGCCCGGGAAGGTGGTCCCGCAGATTCTCTGTAGGGTTTAAATCAGGGGAGTATGGTAAACTAATCCTGGTGCCTTTCGAACCACTCACGTACACTGCGAGCTGTGTGACACATTGCGTTATCCAGCTGATAGAGCCATCTTGCCGAGGAAAAATAAAATGCATGTAGGATGGACATGCTGCCCAAGGTTAGATCCATACCCATTGCGCCTTCCAGAATGACGATATCGTCCAGGGAATTCCACGAAAACATTCCCCCAGACCACAACGCTCCCTCCTCGGACATGGATGTTTCCTTTCAGACGTACACGCCAACGGACATCTGTCCAATGGAACATAAAGCGTGATTCCTCTGATAAGGCCACCTGTCACCACTTAGTTAACGTCCAGCTGCGGAATTGACGTGCAGATTTCAGCTTTCGTCGCAGAGGAACAGCAGCCTGCGTGGGTGGATAAACCAAAAACTGTGGCCGAGTGGTTCTTGGCGCTTCAGTCCGGAACCGCGCTGCCGCTACTGTCGCAGGTTTGAATCCTTCCTCGGGCATGGTTGTGTGTGATGTCCTTAGGTTAGTTCGGTTTTAGTTGTTCTAAGTCTAGGGGACTGATGACCTCAGACGTTAAGTCCCGTAGTGGGCGGCACTTACAAGTCTATTCTCCACTATACGGTTCCGCCCCTGTCATCTATGACGCGTGGTGCACCACAGCTGCTTCGGCGCCGTTTTTCATAGTGTCCCTTTGACGTACACAGTATACTTTCACCACAGCGTCATGCGATCAGTTTACAAACTCAGCCATTTCGGAAATCCTTCCACCCTTGGCGCGAAAGCCAATGATCATGCCTTTTTCGTCAGATCGCTCGCTCTGTTACCGCATTACGACAACGACAGCACTGTTAGTGTGTCCCCACGGCACGCTTTATATACCCTCCACTGCTAGTGCTGCCACCTGAGGTCTGGGAGTGGTTATTACACTTTGACGTTGATGTCGGACACAGGTGATGGTCACATTAATGTGACTGGACCATTAAGTATTGTACACAAAAAGATATACATTGTTTTTCTGATTCTCCTGCCAAATGTGAGATTTCACGCTTAAATGTTTTTAAGTTCCACTCTTCAGTTATTCAGATTATGAAATGGCATTAATTTGAACAGAATCTGATGAAGTCCTACCGAGGCGAAACGCGAAATAAACAAATTACAGATCTGCATCCTGGAACAGTTCTTAGAATTGATATTAAACTAATTTCCCAATGAGCTACAGACTTTAAATTTTAAACATAGCTCAGCAGTGGATGGCAATGCAATATTAAGCTTTCGTATATGGTGTGTTGTGGAGAGTACTTTGACCACTACTGTCATTTCGCAATGAGTTAGAGCATTGAAAACTTGATCATATCTCAGAACTGGATGAGAATCCAATATTAATTAACTGTCATGTCTAGTATGTGGTGGACAGTACTTCGCGTACCACTGCCATTTCTCTCTTTTCCTGTTCGTCATGAATGGTTCACGGGAAGAACGATTGCTGGTGAGCCTCTGTAAGAGCTCCAATCTCTCTAATTTTTACTATCACGGCATTTCCAGTAAATATGCATAGAAGTAAGCAATATATTGGTTTCGTGAGATGAAGAGAAACTGAAATAACCTGAATTTACATTGGAATACATATGACTCCGATTTGCGCAGAGATGGTTGAATGAACCTGTAATGTCTTTGTTGTAACCTCATCAATGTGCCTGAATCGAAGGAAAGATATCACACACACAGGCCTAAAAAGTAGAAAATAATTATTTAAGTGAAACAAATTTTTAATATACCATGTTTTTAAATTTATTTCTCTTAGCTCCATATAGACTGCCAAACCCATACAGATGGTCCTCAGATTCTGAATTTTTAATTGCTAGAAAATACTTGTAAGATTTAAAACGAAAAACGTTGGGTGAATGCTGTATATAGTTGATGGATGAACAGTTCACGTAGTTAATATTAAACAAAGTAATTGACACATCAATTGTTCACCTCCTTACTGTTTTCTGTTGCATGTGGCACTGGTTTTTAGTTTTAAATGTTGCGAGTATTTCACAATCATAAATCTCTAGGGCTACCTGCTAGGATTATGTACGGGGCTAGAAGAAAATATTTCATAGTTTATAGTCCAGTTTAAGAAAACTTAATACGTTAAAAATTCGTTTCCGTTCGGGGGTAGTGCAATCCAGAATCAGCATGCCCATCAGGCAAAATCGCCGGGAGGGCTGAGACAATCATCCCAACGACGCACCAGATTGAAAACATCGATTTGGTAAATGGAAATGCCGTGTGGCTAGAGCCTCCCGTCGTGTAGACCGCCTGGTGCAGGTCTTTCGAGTTGACGCCACTTCGGCGACTTGCGTGTCGATGGGGATGAAATGATGATGATTAGGACAACACAACACCCAGTCCCTGAGTGGAGAAAATCTCCGACCCAGCCGGGAATCAAACCCGAGCCATAAGGTATGATATTCCGTCGCGCTGACCACTCAACTACTAGGGGTGGACACCTCTGTGCAGCCAACAAGCGAGGAGTGGTGCCGTTACGCGGTCACGCATCTCTGAGCGCTTGGCTTCGACGCACCACTGACAGCGCGGAAGGGGCTCTCACCACCGTCACAGACTGATCTCTTATGACGAAACTTTGCATGACATGATATCCGATTGCATGATACCCGCTTCTAACATAACCCATCCTTGCATGACCTATCGCAGTCAGCAAGAGATCCGCTACTGCTCTTATTACCCGACCAAACTATCGCAGAGGCTTTTTCCCTTGGCGCTTGCCTTGACAATTTTATTCCCTTTGTCCTTCAAACCGCTACCGTTCGTTCGACTTTCGACCCAATCTGTCTCCAGATGAGCAAGTATATATGGTTAACCATAACCAGACGTACGCAAACATCTTGTACTCACATCCTGCGACACCTCACTTTAGTGAACACTAACCCTTATGCAGAGATGGCAGAAGACCTTATGGGTTGGCCATAATGCCGGTGTGGGCTTGGAGGGGCTCCACCTCTTGTCAAGAAGGGGCGGACACAGATTTAGTAAAACATCGTGACCTGCTGCACATTCTCATCCGACAGGAATCGTCGAATCTTCAAAGCGTTTTTTTAATGCCTCAAGGCATGATAGTCGCACAGGGAGAGATCTAAACTACAGGGCAAATGCTCGGATGTCCCCCACTTGAGCTGGCGTAAGTTTTGGCCTCCCAGATCGACCGGCGTCTTGTGTCGAACCGCGACCAACAAGGAACTTGGTGCACCATTACACAGCGCCAGTTTTCAACACACATGCTGCCCCATACACATTCTTCATTCTCCAATGGATGTCTACCAGTGTTTGTCTTTCAGCTGCCAAGAAAAGTTCGAAACTTTGGTCCTGTTGGGACGCAATTGATAATAACGTCACCATAATTCACATTTCCTCGTTTGCCGCACGTATGTAGAAAAGTCACGCATGCCAAACAAATCGCTCGCCTCGGTGCTTGTACACAGAGGTGACAGAAGGCAAGGGATGCCTCCTAATATCGTATCGGGCCTCCTTTTTGCCTGGTCTAGTGCAGCACCTCGATGTGGCATAGTTTCAAGAAATAATAGGACGGCCCCTGCAGAAATACTGAGACATTCCTGCAGAAATATTACGCCGTGCTGCCTCTATAGCTGTCCATAATTACGAAAGTCTTATCAGTACAGGGGTTTATGCACCCACTGACCTCTCGATTACGTCCCACAAACGTTCGTTGGGATTCATGTTGGGCGACACGGGTGGCCAAATCATTCACTCAAACTCTCCAGAATGTTCTTCAAACCAATTGCGAACTATTGTGGCCAGGTGACATGGCGCACTGTTATCCATAAAAAGTCCGTTGTTGTTTGGGAACATGAAGTCCATGAATGGCTGAGACGTGGGACATCGGGAAAGCCGGAAAAGGTGTGGACAGGGCGTAATCAGTTAACGTTGGTTGCACAGAAAACACATACACTTTATTTTAAAAAATAACTCTCAAGAATCCTTTAAAAGGTTTTACTACGCTGAGGGCTGAAGGCCTTACTAACAAAAAACTGAAAAGTTGTTTGTCGGCTGATGGCCACACGGCAACGGCCTTGCCGCAGTGGATACACCGGTTCCCGTCAGATCACCTCAGACGTTAAGTCCCATATTGCTCAGAGCCATTTGAACCATTTTTTGGAGATTCGAATCCTCCCTCGGGCAAGTTAGTTTAAGTAGTGTGTAAGTCTAGGGACCGATGACCTAAGCAGTTTGGCCCCTTAAAAATTCACAAAGATTTGAACCTTTTTTTTAACTGTGCTTTTATACCCTGTGTATACAATACTACTGCCACCTCTTCATATACATGTCCCCATGCCATGACTTTTGTCACCTCAGTGCGTAGCCACATCGGAGTCACGCCGCGTTGCGTATTCGCTGCAGCAATGTCCTGAAACGCCAACTTTTTGATCGCCCCTGATAAATAATTATTTATGGTTTATATAACACAGACATAAGTAGCGTATTTCAAAAACATGAATGTGGTACAGTTGCTCCACGGTGGTGACAAAGAGGCTGGGACCGAGCATGTATGAAGCTGTGTGGCAGTTGGCTGGGGAAGAGGACGACGCGAGGCACCAGTGGGGCTGGCGTAGCTCCTCGTGGCTGTCTTTTCTGACAGACGAGAGAGGCCGGCTCCTGGCAGGCTAACCTTTGGGCGACCTTTGGAGGCGACACACGCGTCGCGGCCCGGCCGTACGACCCCCCAGGGAGATGGAGTGGCAGCCGCCGTCAAAGGACGCCGCGACCGATGGACCAGAAGGACGAAAGACGCCGCCGATTCAAAGACTGCTCTCGGCGCGGATACAGCCGCGGGCCGTCAGCCGACCGCAGTTCCAGAGTTCTGCGTGTTATCCTTGCGCGGGAGCCACGATAATCTTTTCTCTACCGTTCCAATTTCAGTACATGCAGTGCCGAAGCGAGTAGGCTGCTAGATTGGCGAATAAATTCAACAGTACTGCAGGTAGAGATCTATCGCTGAAATATTTTTACTGTACATTTCTCGTCAGACTGATAAGCATCCTCTCTATATCATTTTCCACCCGTCGGCCTACTCAGCTGGGTGGTGGCCGACACGGTAGCTCAGAGTAATCGGTCAGAGGGTTTAGCTACCCATCGTAATAAAAAAAAAAGAGTGAACGGATCAACGAACAACCTGAACGAGTGTCATCGAACGTCCGCCACGAACAAATTCAACGAACAATATAGAACAAAATAAGATCAACAAAAAAAGGTGGTAAAGTGCTTGCCTCCCATGCACTGGGCCTGAGTTCGATTGCCGGCCGGGTTGGAGATTTTCTCCGCTCGGGCACTGCGTGTAGTGTTGTCCTCATCATCGGCCGCAAGCCACCCAATGTGGCGCCGACTGAAATAAGACTTACACTTCGTGGCCGAACCCGAATGGGACCTCCTGGCCAACAACGCCATTTTATTTTCCACCCGAGCGCCGGCGTGACTGCAACATTTGTCTAGTAAATGCTTCTTTATTTTCTCTATACACGACATTTAAAAGCTCCATATTCTTACAGTACCTTCTTTTTTTGTTAACTTTCTTGTGTGACAGAATACCGTCAGTTTTGAATCGCTAATAACTACGAGACTAATAATGCGTAAACAGTTGTCGAGCCCCGGACAGATCACGTGTGTACGTGTTTCTCGCGCAGTAATAATCTTCCCTGTGACGTCATCTTACCAGTTTAGCACTGTTGCCAGACTGGGATTCATAGGAAGAATATTAAGAAAATGTAAGTCAACCACGAAGCAAATGGCTTATAAGACCTATTTTCAAGTATTCTTCGTCCACATGGAGTCCTTATCAGGTAGAACAGATAGAAGGAATAGAGAAGATCCAAAGAAGAGCGGAATGATTCTTCATGGGATCTTTTAGTCAGCGCGAGAGTGTTACAGAGTATCTTAACAAACACCATTGGCAGAGGAGTTGTGCATCAACGAGTTGTATGTAAGTCTCTTGTGTTTCAAACTTGTGAGGCTTTTGAAAGCAGCACGTTCGCGTAGCCATTTCACAAACATCAGTTTCGCTGGAGTTGTTTCCAGCAGACGTTCTAGATAAACCATTAGTGTTTGTTTTCGATACGACATTGCAGTGCCGTGCTGTTCAGAAGCACGATGCAAATTTCCTTCGGACATGCAGGCATGTGCAATGGAACTGGCACTGCGGCGACTACAACCGTTATGAAATACATGAAATGTATACACAGTTGCGAATGTGGACAACCATAAGCCGTGTAACGGAATGACGACACTGAAAATTTGTGCTTGACAGTGAGAGGTTATCTTACCATTAGGCTGTCCGCTCATGGTAGCTGAGTGATCAGCGCGACGGAATGTCATGCCTAATGCTCCGTGTTCGATTCCCGGCTGGGTCGGAGATTTTCTCCGCTCAGGTTCTGGGTGTTGTGTTGTCCTTATCGTCATCATTTCATCCCCATCGACACGCAAGTCGCCGCACTGGCGTCAACTCGAAAAACTTGCATCAGGCGAAAAGTCTACCTACGGGAAGCCTGAAACACCCTGCTAAACCGGCAGGACAGGACAAGTAGTAGGAATTGTGGAAGGGGGCCAGAATGAGCGGCTGTCAGTTACACAACCAAACATAACACTGTATTTAGTTGTCCAAACATCACAGCGCAACTTCTAAGCTTGACTGTCGACAGAAAACGTCTTTAATTCTGAAATGGCTGAAGGCCCGTGAATTAAATACAACTGCTATAATTTTTTTTTTTTTTTTTTTTTTTTTTTTTTTTTTTTTTTGATGCAGAAGACTCTAGGCTTTAATCTTAAATAGTATTTAAGGCCAAGCGAAGTAAGACTTGACTAGTCAGATACAGTAAGTTTTTAAAAGCGGCTGAAGGCCGATAAATTTAAAATAACGTAACTACAGTAACCTTTCAATAGGCAGAAGGCCCAAGCTTTATGACCAATAAGAAACCTTGCTCCAAACGGCTGAAAGCCTTTGTTTTTTAAAGAAACTGCAACCAATTTTCTGAGACAGAAGGCCCAAAGCTTTTAACCTTAAATAGTATTTAATCTGAAGTGATGCAAGACTTGATAAGTAAGAATCCAAAATTTTAAAGCGGCTGAAGGCCCATCATTTAAGAACAATACAACTACGAAAAATTTTCAACAGGCAGAACGCCCACACCTTTATTATGAAAGAATGTAATACTTCATAAGTAAGATCCTTAAACCTTAAAGCGGTTAAAGGCCGATGCTTTTAAAAACAATACACTCAATAAATTTTCAACATGTGGAAAGCCCACAGCTTTATCTTCCGAAAGATAATACTTGATATGTAAGATCTTTAAAACTGAAAGCAGCTGAAGGCCGATGCTTTAAAACAATACAATAAACTTTCAACAGGCAGAAGGCCAAAGCTTTGTCTTCAGAGGCCGGCCGGAGTGGCCGTGCGGTTCTAGGCGCTACAGTCTGGAACCGAGCGACCGCTACGGTCGCAGGTTCGAATCCTGCTTCGGGCATGGTTCAAATGGCTCTGAGCACTATGGGACTCAACTGCTGTGGTCATCAGTCCCCTAGAACTTAGAACTACTTAAACCAAACTAACCTAAGGACATCACACACACCCATGCCCGAGGCAGGATTCGAACCTGCGACCGTAGCAGCAGCGCGGCTCCGGACTGGAGCGCCTAGAACCGCACGGCCACCGCGGCCGGCGCCTCGGGCATGGATGTGTGTGATGTCCTTAGGTTTAATTAGTTCTAGGCGACTGATGACCTCAGAAGTTAAGTCGCATAGTGATCAGAGCCATTTTTTGTCTTCAGACAATGTACGACTTGCCCAATTTAGAAAAACTTACTATTAAAACGGCTGAAGGCTTTTGATTTTAAAAACACAATTACAAGCATACAAATTCCAACCATCAGGTATGAGGCATTAAAAATACACAATTAAACGACAACAAGAAAGGCAGTATAGGCAACGGCGCTCAGAAGTTTCCAGAGGGCTCGGTCTGCTCTTGACATCTTAACGTTCGCTTAAGTGAGACAAGAAGTCGGCCCAACTTTACTCGATCCGCCGGCAACACAACCAAGAGACAGTCAGGGACCCACCGCCAAGACGACTTGCTAACCACCGACCAGTATACGAGAATTCCAAAGCCAAAACGTTACGGACATAGCCGCCCACAACCAAAAATACATTAAGCTGTCAATAACTACACACCATGTTGGAAAGCGACAACAGGTGAGGAAAGGACACTGCCTGAATTTACGTCAGCGACCAGGGCAGGTAACCGGAACACTAACGGCCAAAAGGCAGAAAATTCCGCTGGTGCACTTGAATTTCAAACCTACAAATATAGTTAATTCCACCACACGGCGGCTAAATCTTCACCAACTCGAACACTCGCTGTTGCTCCCAGGAATACCGCCAACAGCGAACCACCGACCAAGAGGACAACGTGAACAGACTTGGATTCGGTAATTAAATCACCACTCAACTTTCATGTCCTGGGTCGGTGAGCCACGAACATCGTAACACCCGGAACATCCCCAAACATGCCCCGACACTGCATAGAGACCGTCAGCGGGCCCGGCCGACTTCGCCGTGCGGAGACTTGCTTGCTGATCCGCTCCAACCGACCGTCTGTCTGGCTGCACAAGCCGGAAGCATGAACACCAGACCAAAGATGGTATACCGTGCAAATATCGATACACACCGCTGCTGCCTCACGTAGAAAGAGGAAGATCCACGGCAAAACCGTAATAACCGTGGGAAACCAAACGCAGAGTAACAGCCAAGTTTTAAGGCAACGAATAAGCTGGGGTCAGCACGGCTCAAGGCCCTAGCCACGCGGCCTTTCCATTTATTTTACCATTAGGCTATCCAAGCACTATTGACGGCCAGATCCTAAGTTCCATATGTCGTCAACAATATGTCTACAACCTACACTCGTACATCTCTATGTATATTCTCGTACAGGAGAGACATTTTAATTATACCGCACCGCACAAACTATATACCCTGCACCTTCGCGTTCCGCTCTGGTAACGTTTGTTGATGTGACGAATTCCGAGTTGCAGCGTGGTTCAGGGTCCACGTTAAACTGTAGGTCTCCTAGTAAATGTCTGGATAAGACAGTTCAAACATCAGAGGAAGGCAATGCCAACCACCTCGAACGGTACAGTATCTGGTATAGCGCTGCGGTGGTCGAGCTAACCATCGGGCTAGTGACTGCTTTACTTTTTTTTAGGTGTTTAATAATGGCATAATGTCGGAACAGCAATAACGTATTAAAACCTCGTACAGTAATAAGCTGGAAACGACGTCCTTTAAGCCCGTTTTACACAAGATACTTCCTGGTCAATATCGACCACTCCGCCATTTGTGACCGTCTGGAAATAGCAATGAACAACGGGAGTTTGTCTATGACGTCAGTGATCTATAGACTGTCTCGAGTGGTGAGTTCTAAATTCTCGGGCGTGCTGCATTTTCCGCATGCGCAGTATCAGGAGACTTCGGTGGTGTGTGCTAACATAGGAAGTTAACCTATCGAGCTGATTCCTATTATGGAAATGGATTTTATGTTGTCGTGTCTTTTTTATATTTATTGTGGTATTTGATTTGTTTTCGTGACACACTGAAAAGGTACACAAGGTCCTTGTATTTTTTTTCATATTAGTGCTCTCCTCCAAGACAGACGTCTACACAATGCGTAAATAAAATAGTAAATGAATAAAGGTGTTTCAATAAAATAATTTCAACACTAAAAACGTCAGAAGTATTTGACAAGAAAAGTATTGCTGTTATTTGGCGCTTAGCATGGAAACAAGATGCAAAGGATAAAGACAAAGGTGTTATTTGCTGCGTTGTATATATTGTTTGCCGTGTTTGCAAATATATATATATTTTGAGCAAATAGATGTATATGTTTTGAAATGTTTGGACGACACTTTTCATATTCTTTCAGTTCTCAGGGGTGAAGGAAGTTCACCACAAAATCTTAGTCAGGAACATCGATTATGAATTCTGCTTAGCTCGTTAATAAACTCCATTATCATTGTTTCTTCTTACATTTTCTTGCTACAGTAGGATTTTTTCATAAAAAGGTTTGTACCTCTTAATCTCTCTTGACTGTTCAGATGCCAAACTGCGCAGCAGACAGCTCTCATTAGACAAAAAATTCTGTCACTGATCTGTAAACGAAAATGACTTCTTGACACCGACTATACTCAGTACAGGAACAGCATACCACGGGCGTTGAACTAAACTCACTTGTGTCGAGCAGTCAATTATTGAGACAACAAAGTCGAACGTGTAAGTGGGATTTAAAACATTTCACAAGCCTGCAGATATTACAAAAAGTAAAAAATATTTCTATTACTTAAATTTTTCCAGCATTTATGCAGTCTCTCCGATGAAATTACCCTCTCTTCACGCTTATTACACGACTAAAGATGCCACGACTTGTATCCTAGCAGTTTTTTTACTGTACGATGCATACTGCATGCGTCGAAGTACGAACATTCTCGGGGGAGATAAGGCGACGTTTCGAAGCACTTTGCGATGGAGGAAGGACAGTGAGACGTAGTCTGCAGATGGGACTTCGAGGCGCACGTCGGTGGGTGAGGTGAGCGGAGACAGACACGTGAGAGTTAACAGTATATGCGGCCTCGTTTGTGGGGAGGCACGTCAGGGAGCTCAGATACTGCTAACGGCGCGCCGTGCACACTGGCTGTATCCGTGGACATCACGCCTGAGCCGTGGAAAAAATTACTGTTTTGAAGAGCGCGCCGCAGTGCGTTGTGTGAAGCAGTCGCCCTCCGTTTCTGGCGGTGGCGCCGCTGTGGCAATCGGAGCTTTGGTTGTCTCCCTTTGGTGGAAAAGGGGAAAGGTTGCCTGTTCGCGTGCATTTAAGAGGCGCTATGAGCTCGAGAGTCTGGTCAGTTGATGAGCCGGCTCAGTGTGGGGCAGTCAGTGTCTGTCGTCCGGAGTGCTAGTATGTGTTAGGCCGCCAGTCTGCTCGAGTTTGTTCAGGCAATGGCCATTCGCGGTTGGATAGATCGGTTGGTCGGTCGCGCGCTGAGACACAAGATGACTTGTCCGTCTTGAGCGTTAGCGCATGTGAGGTCGCCACCTGAGTCCAGTGGGCCGCGCCGTATAGTGAGGGGTAGTGACTTCGCGGTCGACACGAGAGGAACAGGAGTCAACCCACGACAGCAGTCTGGCCGGTGCGAGCTGCGACGCCGTGAGACGGGAGATCGGCGCGCCTTCCTGCGTCCGTCGAAGCGGCTGGCAGCGGACTGTTCGGTGGAGCGTTTTGGGCGTGCTGCGCCAGGTCTTCGCCAGACATCGCAGTTTATTAGAAGTTAAGTCGTTCGTGATATGTTGTTTCATTTACTTGTTAAATTCTAATTGTTATCTTGGTCAGTCTCTCGTCCCCAGCCTGCTCGTCTGTCTCTCGTCCGCATTTGTTAGGCAGTTAGTGTCTGTCTGTCTGTCTGCGTACGTTAGTAGCTGCCTCTGTCATGTTTGTCGGATTCGGTGTTAACGAATTTATTGCTTAAGGTGCAAAGGCCGAATTCCTGAAATATGTTTTTATGTTGCCTGTCATCTTGAGAGGCGGTATATGTGTAATGTAGAGCATGTTTGTACATTTTATGTAAGACTGTATTTCATGGGTTTTTATTTAAATGGTCATTTTAGTATATAATGTTGTCTCCTTCCATCGTAAGAGTTTTCTTTAAAAACAAGTTGCAATTTCGGTGGCAAGTAATTTTTTTAATGTGAGTGTTTTGTACCATTTCCATCCCTCCTACGGGGTGCATAGTTTGTGTGGTTGTGTGAGTTGTTAAAATTTTTAGTTTAAAGTAGTCTGGTGTGTTGCAGATTTGCACCAGTGTAGTCTTTCAGAGGTTGTTGTGAGCGGTCGTCACTACGGCCATGTAAAAAGGGAGCGGAAAGCTTCTCAGCCCGAAAGTTCATACTGTCAAAAAGGAAAAAAAAATTATTTCTGCCTCTGAATAAATTGTAACTTGATATTTACAGGGTGCTTTCTGATTATAATTTTTAAATTTTTTTTAAAAGAAACGGTTTTTAGAAATAAAATTTCCATTTGTTGAAAGAAATTTGTTTTCATCAGTTGCCCACTGGCAACTATTCCACGCTCACATAGTGTGATTAAATGTGTTAATGTTCTTCATGAATCGCTAGTAAAAAATTAAATTCTATAAGAAAAGATTTTGAAAGTAAATCCAAGGTTTAACGTCCCTCTCCTAATTCCTCTTCTGTGCGTGCAAATATGAACACTTTACTGTGTTCACACACAGAGCATCTCGTTTTCTTCATTTTTTTTTAAACCTGAGCGTGTGGCTGTTTTTATACCCTCATGCTCATAAATTAAGGATAATGCTGATACATGATGAAACAACGCTCTGGTGGGCGGTTTGCTGGTTTCAATCACCTAGGGGCAATGACAATGCGCTGCCAGCAGTCTACAGGTGTGTTGGTGCATGTCAGAGTGCGATGCAGCGAGTAAGTGTGCAGGCCTTTTCAGAAGTGATAATGGTGACTATGCATTGAAAATGGCTCAAAGAACACATATTTAACACGTTATGAGGGGTAGAATACTAGGGTGGCTAGAGGCTGGTCGAACACAGCAGGTCGTAGCACGAGTCCACCGTGTGCCACGAAGTGTGATCTCAAGATTATGGCAACGAATCCAGCAGACAGGAGACGTGTCCAGGCGCTACAGTACGGGACGTCCACAGTGTACAACACCACAAGAACACCGATATCTGACCATCAGTGTCCGCAGACGGCCACGGAGTACTGCAGGTAGCCTTGCTCGGGACCTTACCGCAGCCACTGGAACAGTGGTCTCAACACACAGTCTACAGACGACTGAACATACATGGTTTATTCTCCCGGAGACCTGCAAGGTGCTTTCCACTGACCCCTGGTCACAGAAGAGCGTGCCAAGAATACAGTACATGGTCATTGGAACAGTGGTCCGAGCTTATGTTCAAGTAAGTTTGAACAGTGATTCTCGCCAGGTTTTCATCTGGCCTGAACCAGGAACCAGATACCAACCCCTTAATGTCCTTGAAAGGAACCTGTATGGAGGTCGTGGTTTGATGGTGTGGGGTGGGATTATGATTGGTGCACGTACACCCCTGCATGTCTTTGACAGAGGAACTGTAACAAGTCAGGTGTACCGGGACGTCATTTTGCACCGGTATGTCCGCCTTTTCAGGGGTACAGTGGGTCCCACCTCCCTCCTGATGGATGATAACGCATGGTCCCATCGAGCTGCCATAGTGGAGGAGTACCGTGAAATAGAAGATATCAAGCCTGCCTGTTCTCCAGACTTAAACCCCATCGAGCACGTCTGGGATCCTCTCGGTCGACGTATCACTGCACGTCTTCAAACCCCTACGACACTTCAGGAGCTTCGACAGGCACTGGTACAAGAATGGGAGGCTATACCTCAGTAGCTGTTCGAACATCCCATTGTGCGGCCTGTGTACGTGTGCATAGTGATCATATCCCATACTGATATCGGGGTACATGCGCAGGAAACAGTGGCGTTTTGTAGCACATGTGTTTCGGGAGGGTGTTCTCAACTTATCACCAATACAATGCACTTACAGATCTGTGTCGTGTGTGTTCCCTATGTGCCTACGCTATTTGCGCCAGTTTTGTGTAGTGCCACGTCGTGTGGCACCACATTCTGCAACTATCCTTAATTTATGAGCATGAGTGTATTTTCACTGAGTCTCTGCCGAGGTGGATACACCTGTTCACACCAGGAGGGGTGGTGGCGTCAAGTTTGTGATCATCACTATTCGAGCCATTCTGTATTACGACCTCACTTCAGCGTCTAATGAAGACAGGACACGCAGCACCGTTGATGGTGATCCGCACGTCGGATGGGGACGTTAAGCTCTCCGGTCCCCTTGGTGCTCTTAGAGATGGTTAGGCCATATGCCGATACTTTCTCCCATCATTTCTGACACAATCACGACTCTACACTACACACGCACAACAACAGTTGCCTACATTTAGCAGATACTTTTATGCACACAGTTCTCATAGTTCACAAAAGAAAGGGGCGCGCGATTGCGGAGGATAGGGAAATCATTTCGGGCTCTCCCAACCATTAATCTCATACGACTGAACTTCCTTTTTTATTTTTGCGGAAAAACTTTCCAGTGGCAAAATGTAAACTTTCACGGCCGGAAATTTCAGGATTAATAAAATGTTATGGGCTGTTATGTCGTGATAGAATGGATTGATTTCACATGAAAACCCAACGTTTCGCCCCCATCTGTGGAGAACATTTTCGAGGGGGATAGACTAGAAGAACTCAAGCCCAATTGTAGAATGGGGGAAACTGACAGATCGGCTGTGGCGGAACATGCATTGCAGCCAGAAGACGACCACATTTATTTTGATGTATTCAAGTGTGCTCGTCATTAGCGTTTATCACATTGGCGAGGCTAGCGTATATCGTGAAAGGCTACACAGAGAGACCTTACAGGTTGTTAAAACGCCCCAGGAATTTCAGTAGGAAGGAGGAGGGCGTGAAATTTAATGCCATATGCATCCCAGTGCTGAAGAAAATGTATACCGGTCTTTCATACAGCAACAGCGGACGACGACAATCGACAACGGCCATTTGCGCTCGGGTATTCAAAGCATATGACGTCACCACACTGCGCTGGAGCACGAGTAGACGCAATTTTGCTGCACTCGGTAGCGAGCCAGGTTGTGAATCGGACCCTCAGAGAAGCTAGGATCCGCCTTCAAAATTTCCTCCGCAGATAAGCACGAAACGTTGGGCCTTAATGTGAAATCCATTTGAATATTGCATAATAGCCCAGGACATTTTATCAACTGAAACTTTCCAATACCCTCATCAACAGACAGACTCCTTACAGTGCCCGTAAGTAGACTGCGTAGCTTTTGATATGCTTTTCGGTTCCCCATCAAAGTCTGTAACACTTAAACACTCAAAATAGTGTACGTTGCTTATGTGGATTCAATCAGCTAAGGCGGCATTCCTTTCTGCAGTATGAAACACTGAAAACCATCATGCAGAATAATATTCCTACAACAGTGAAGCAAGGTTCACTATTTTCTGGGATAAAATCTTTCTAGTATAAACCTTGTGTAACATATCTTTGAAACTCTCAGTTTCTTTGATGGTGATACTGACTTGGCTAGAAAGCAATGAAGTGCACCATCACCTAACCCGTTATTCAAATAATATCTTTAACGTAGAACCGTGTTTGCATAAGGCTCCTAGCAGCGTGGGACATACAGGAAAACTTACGCTAAGGTGACAGAAATTATGGAAAATCTCCTAACATCGTGTTGGATTCCCTCCCGCCCGACGTACTGCAGCAACTCGACGTGGCGTGAATTCAGCAAGTCGTTGGAAGTATCCTGCAGCAATATTGAGCCCTACCGTACTGTCGATAATGGTGAAGGTGTTGCCGATGAAGGATTTTGTGCATGAACTGACCTCTCGATTATATTCCATAGATGTTCGATGTGATTTCCGTCGGGCGTTTGGGGTGGCCAAATCATTCGCTCGAATTGTCCAGAATATTCTTCAAACCAGTCGTGAACAATTGTGGCCCAGTGTCATGGCGCAGTGTCCTCCATAAAAATTCCGTCTTTGTTTCGGAACATGAAGTCCATGGATGGCTGAAAATGGTCTCCAAGTAGCCCAACATAACCAGTTCGTCAATGATCGGTTCAGTTGGGCCAGAGAGCCCAGTACATTACATGTAAACACAGCCCACACCATTATGGAGCGACCGCCAGCTTGCACAGTGCCTTATTGATAACTTGGGTGCATGGCTTCATGGGATCTGCACCACACTCGATTCCTACCACCAGCTCTTACCAATTAAATCGGGACTCATTTGATCAGGCCACGGTTCTCCAGTCGTCTAGGGTCCAACCGATATGGTCAAAAGCCCAGGAGACATGTGAAAGGTGGCTACACTGTGCCACTGCGCCAGAGATTGCGCCAAAGAGGACTATTAAGCCGCCTCCACAGTGATTGTCGGGAGTTCGTAGCAGTCAGTGCTAGTAGAGAGCTCGTGGAAGTCAGTGCCTGTCGAGAGCTCGTAGAGGACAGTGGTTGTCGAGAGTCCATAGCAGTCAGTGCTTGTTGAGAGCTCGTAGAGTCAGTGCTTGTTATGAGATCGTAGAGGACAGTGCGTGTTAAGAGTTCGTAGCAGTGTGTGTTGAGAACTCATAGTGTCAGTGTGCTTGTTGAGAGCTCGTTGTAGTCAGTCGTACCGAGATGTGCTAGTGGGCACTGCTTGTCGTGAAGTCGGAGTGAGATGTGGTAGTAAAGAGTGTTGTTCCATGTTTTATGCAGTTATTTGATGGGAGAGATAGCAGATGTTATTGTAATGAGTGCATTTCGTCAATATATATGAAGGTAAAAATTACAATGTTCTTTTATTAATTGTTTGTCTGAAATAATGCGTCACTACAGGTTCAGTCAACAAAGCATCTGGCTTATGTTCTTGTATTAGAGTGAATTCTGGTTTTCTTGCGTAATTATAGTTTTCTAAATTTCTTTTGTCACGTCAGCATAGTTGGTATTTAAAAATTCTTGTCTTGTTGAAAAAGAACCGTGCCAGATGTGGACGTTGAGTCACACTCCCACATACAGAACAGTGACTTTTGCGCTTATTGGTTTCGTAGATTTTGCAGTTGCTGGGGACTTAATTAATTAACTGTGTTTACGAAAATTTTCTTACATTGTTTGTTGCAGTCAGATAGCGTAATAATACTAGTCAGGGCCAACCGATTACGAGACGTACGTAATCGGACTTACAGCTACTAAAAAAATCATTTTCAATTATAAATATTTAATTAAGCCCCCATGCACGTGGCGACCGCTGCTTCGGATCGTCCCTTGGATTCTTCTGATTGTGAAAATTGTAGACTGTAGTATTGTTGTAGTAATTTGTAGTTCAGTAATTGTAGTCTGTATTGAATGTGTAGATTTGGTAATTAGCATTCTTCTAATGGTATTTTTCAAAATTTAAATTTTTTTTTTTTGCCTTGTATACGCGTTTGACAATTTTGTGCAATTATTTCAATTGTTCGATTGATCGTGTTTGAAGGAAACATCTCGTGTGAATAGTATTGTTGGAGATAAAGAGTCACGGTGTGTAATTTTCGTACAGTGACGAATCTTTCGTATATTTTGTAAATGATTACGCGATCTATGAAAAAGGCAAAAATGATGGATAGTGAGAATGACGAAATTGTTGACATGGCGAACTCGCCAACAGAGGAAAACAGTATGGTGGATAATGAAGTGGAAAACAATGTAATAAGTCGGGAAGACAGTCCGGAACCATTTCAAAATTTTTCTCAATCGGAAAATTCACAGAATCTGAGATTAACGACAGAAGATTCTGAAATAGTATCGAACACAGATAGCCTTACAGCTGTGACGAAGGAAGTTAGTTTTGCGGGAGATGTTAGGGGCGAAAAGAATTCTGAACAATTTAATATGGAGCAGTTGATGAGTGCAATATTAAATCTGGGATCACAAATGGGAACAATGGGAACAAAGTTAGACTCACTGGGATCACAAATGGGAACAATGGAAACACGGATGGGAACAATGGAAACTCGGTTAGGATCTGAATTTAAAACAGAGATGGGAACTTTGGAAACACGGATAGATTCACGAATAGGGACATGTTTCAAAAATATGAAAGATGAATTAAAGAAAGAAATCAGGGAAGAAGTACAACCGATTCTGAATTCTCACAATAATAGATTAATTGCAGTAAAAATGAGACAAAGGGAACAGGATAGAGAACAGGAAGAAAGAGATCGCGTGATAGTACAGAATTTTTCAGAGTTAAATTTACAACGTGCAAAAGATAAGGAAGAAATATTTGAGAGAATCGAAGAATCCGTACCAAATGACAGAATAAATAATCTAACACGACAATATGAACAGTTAACTACCAAATGTGTCAATACTGAAACCCGAGTCGCGATACTTACGGAAGATGTAAACAAACAGAAAGAAAAAATAGGTGACTTATCGGAAAGAGTTGAGGAAATTTCAGATAAATTGACAAATCTTAGTTTACATGGGGACAGAGATTCGGATGATACAGACCCATTGCCATTTGCAGAAACCGAAGAATACCAGAACATAAATAAGCATGTTGAGAATCAGGGAAAATTTAATGAACGCGTGAAAAGGGAATTTGAGGCATTACGGAAGCAAGTCAAGCAGATCGAAGGCGAAATTGTAGGAAAAGATAGCAGAAGAAATTTAGAATCACAGGTAGCAGAGGGGTTTGAAGAAAATAATTTGTTTCATTTACGGGATGCAACAAGAGAGCGCCAGGCGCGCGAACTTTACAATAATCGACATTCGGACCGGGACAGACGCGGTAGGTCTTTGTCACCACGAGGCGAAAACTTTGATTATAAACACTTTTTGACCGTCCGGAAATTTAAGATCTTCCGCAATTCTAAGAATGACATACATCCATGTGCATGGCTAGATCAATTTATGTACGCACTTCCGCCAAATTTGCCACTAAGTCACAAACTGGAAATTATGTGCAGCTGTTAAAGTCCTCAGGGGATTCACTACTCTAAGTGAATATGTGCCGTAGCGAGCATAGGGCCCCGAGCTGTAGTGGTGCTATTTCTCTTTTAGTTTTCTGTACCGCTGCCTACTCTTTTACTATTCTTTGCATCTGTCAAAACAACTCTTCGACTATCAATCTATCTAGTGAGTAAGTAAACAATAACCGGATTTGACTAATTTACCCAAAAGTGATTTCGTAAATTACCATTTGGACTTATTGTACCTTCAGCAGCATTCATTTGTAGCTTAAATGAAATTTTACCTGTTTATCTTCGTGACAATATTACTTCATATGTTGACGACATTCTTATTGCTAAACGTTCTTGGAGTGAGCACAACAAAATTTTGGATTCATTATTACGTATTTTTGCAAGAGTTGGCATTACAGTGAACTTAGAAAAAATCTGAATTTGGTCGTTCTCAGGTGAAATTTCTCGGTCGCTTTATTTCTACAGAAGGTATTCTTCCTGATCCAAGAAAAATTAGACGCTATTCGTAATTATGCTGTACCTACCACAAAACGTGAGGTTCGTAGTTTCCAAAATTTTTGTGGAATGATATACTTTTGAAAAATTTTTGTGGAATGACATACTTTAGAGAAACTAACAGCTAGATGTAAACATGCTGAGAGTACAAGGATACCGCGCTGTGTTTTGGCGGCGGCACATACTCAAAGCAACAGTCAAGTCTGCGCGCCGCACAAGGCAGTCGTTGACCGCAAACAATTGCTTCCTACGTCACGCGCCTACAGCTGATCGAGCGCTCAGTGCGAATGCACTGACAGCCGTAAACAAATACACAGTCTAATTTCTCCGACTAAATTCAGTATAAAGCTATAATGACTCGATGAATTCTGTTATTAACATTCAGTATTTTTCAGGATACGGATGTATAAAATATTTAAGAACTTCAGGTAAATTCTGTGTGTGTCCGACGTTAAGACGACCTGCTATCGAGAAAATTTCAGGAAGAATGTAATTTCGAAGAAGAAACTAATAAACTAAAAAAGGTAACTGTTAATTGAGTCCATTTTTCAGGTAACATATTTCCACTTAGGTACGTACTTTAGACGTAATTTGCTGCTCGCGATTACGTGATTCATACTTTGTGCTAATTTCATTTCTATGAATTTACGTGTGAAGCGACGCGCTTGCGTACGTTAACTGAATTTGACAATGATTATTAATGAACTGGGTTGTAACTTGTGTATATTATGGATCGCTTGGCTGCTATGCCTTTTCACTGATGTCATATTTTTTTATTATGTGCCTGCTGTGCTTATTTATTTAAATTATAATTGTCACCTGATAATTGTGCTGACTGTGATTAGGTATGTAATTTATACTTTGTGATTTATCTGCTTGCGCCTCCATGTTTACTTGCTAAGATGACATATGAACATTTATTTGCTTATGCTGATATGATGCTAATGACCTGTTTATTACGTAAGATATATGTTTACTGCTTTTCGTATGGATTACATATTTACATATTTCTGTTTTGTTGCCATAACTGCTCTTTAATTTGGTATATAGAAATGCTGATATAAGGTGTACAAACATAGAGTTTAGGTCACACTATGGTATTAATTATAGATTGTTCACTTGGCAGAGCCTCGTTGTAGGATTTGAGCTGCATCCACTTGTTGACATTGTGTTCTCTACTGGTATATTTACTCGCTATTGCTTGTTTTGCTTACGCTCAGTGCCTTATATTTTTAAGATAAGAAAATGAACTGCTATAATTCGACAAACGACATTAGTACAAGAAAGTCATAGAAGTCACATGAGCTGAGGTTTTATGGAAGTTGTATAAATTTATGCTAATAGGAAGGAAGCTAACGACATGACATACCAATACTAGGTTTAGACCATTAACAGTTATTACACTGCATTTTTCGTGAGCAATTGAAATAGGAAGTGACACTTGACACAAAAATACTCCACATGTTTGCTTCTGCTATGATTCTTGAAGTGGTGTACACACTGTGAAATATTATGATCATTCACACTCCGTAATCGTACTTAATTACTGAGAGTTATTCGAACTAAGTCTGTTAGAGGTCATGTATGCATTTCTTTGTTTATAATTTATAATGAGTAGAAAATTTGGGTCAGATGGATTACACAGAGGTTGTGTGTGGACACTGTGTCTTCGGATTGTATGGGATGCTGAATTGAAGTTGCATTAGGATTTTATCTGTACTTGTTCGAGGAGATTGACTAGAGGAAAGAGTTGTTATGGAAGTGAAATGATATTGGTGCTGAGGTTTATATTTATCGACGTATTATTGAGGTATTGAGAGATTATATGAAGTTGATGATTATGGAGTTTTTGTGGACAAGAGGTAAGGTAAATGATATTGATGATAAGAGTTATATGTATCGACGTATTGAAGAAGTATTAGTGACGTATTGAGATTATGTGATGCTGATGATTATTGGAGTTTTGGTGTATAAGAGGTAAAGTAAGTGAGGAGCATATTTTTTTTGGTTGGTCTTATGGAACAAAGAGGATGAAAATAGCAGACTAGAACACTAAAATAGAAGGAAGATAGTCTATACACACACTTTGTTAAATCACTAAGCAGTATATACTTTTTTTTTGAAAAAGGAAGTAATTGCATATCGTGGCTCACTGACAGTTGTTCAACAACAGTACATTTGATCTGGCTTGGCAAACATTGGTCTTGACATGATGACTATGACGTTGACTAACTATTATTGACTGTTATACATTGCTGCCAGTACTACTTGATACACATGATGAACATTAAATTTTGACAGAATTGCATTTACACAGTTAACACTATTCAATTACACAGTAGTACTTAATGTGGATGAGAGATGAGTGAGTGTGTTTTGTGTGTTTTCCTTTACTAATCCTACCCACCTATCTCCTAAATATTATTTTATTTATTTGTAGTGGCTTGCACTGACACCCATAAATATTATAGGTTTACTGGTATTTGTGTATTGTAATAGTTAATAGGACAATTATCTGACATCATTTGTGTGTTTGTTATGATTTGTATGTTACTGTAAAAGCATTTGTATGTGCATTCAAACTATTGTTCATGCCTGAACTGTCTGATTAGTGAAGATAAATATTCTAAACTGTTACCTGCACTTTTTCAACATGATGTGTGACATTTAGTCATGTTCAATTTCTGCTGATGAACTGTGTGATCAGTGATAGTAAAAAAAAAAAAAAAAATTTGGGACTGTTACCTGTACCTTTTCTACATGATTGGTGCCACTAGGACATGTTTAATTTGTGCTCATAAACTCTGATGAACAGTGTGATCAGTGCTAGTGAGTTTGATGGAACTGCTTCTGCTGAGAGATGTGACTTTTTGCTGTCTGCACCTACTCAATATTGCTGGGTGCCACTGACAGACTGCTTCTACTGAAAAGATGTCCCCTGTTGCTGTGTGCACCTGATCAACATTGTTGATGCCACTAATGGACTGCTTCTACTGAAATGGTGTCACTTGTTGGTGTCTGCACCTGCACTCAACATTGCTGGGTGCCACTGATGGACTGCTTCTACTGAAAAGATGTCCCCTGTTGCTGTGTGCACCTGATCAACATTGTTGATGCCACTAATGGACTGCTTCTACTGAAATGGTGTCACTTGTTGGTGTCTGCACCTGCACTCAACATTGCTGGGTGCCACTGATGGACTGCTTCTACTGAAAAGATGTCCCCTGTTGCTGTGTGCACCTGATCAACATTGCTGATGCCACTAATGGACTGTTTTTACTGAAATGGTGTCACTTGTTGCTGTCTGCACCTGCACTCAACATTGCTGGGTGCAACTGATGAGCTGTTTCTACTGAAATGATGTCACTTGTTGCTGTTTGCACCTACTCCACATTGCTGGGTGCAACTGATGAACTGTTTCTACTGAAATGAAGTCACTTGTTGCTGCTTGCACCTACTCAACATTGCTGGGTGCAACTGATGGACTGCTTCTACTGAACTAATGTGACTTGTTGCTGGGTGTACCTGCTAAACTTTACTGGGTGCAACTGATTGACTGCTTCTACTGAAATGATGTCACTTGTTGCTGTCTGCACCAACTCAACATTGCTGGGTGCCACTGATGAACTGCTTCTACTGAACTAATGTGACTTGTTGCTGGGTGTACCTGCTAAACTTTACTGGGTGCAACTGATGGACTGCTTCTACTGAAAAGATGTCACCTGTTAGTATCTTTTTTTTGTATAAACTAATCATTGAAAGCATTTTATGTGAACATTTGTATAAACTGATTTTTTGTATATTGTGTAAACTATTATGTAAAGTCACATGTATGAAAAGAAGTTGTATTGCTTACTGTATTTCATATATTAGGTTAGTGAAAGGTCAGTGCAAAGCCAAAATTTTTAACTAATTATGTGATATTTAGGTATTAATATTATCTTTATTTTTGTCTGTATTTTTCTGGACGAATTTGGTGGTATTTTCACCACCAATGCTGGCAAAAATACCATCAAATTCTGGCCTGTGGAGGAGGGGCATATGAAAGGTGGCTACACTGTGCCACTGCGCCAGAGATTGCGCCAAAGAGGACTATTAAGCCGCCTCCACAGTGATTGTCGGGAGTTCGTAGCAGTCAGTGCTAGTAGAGAGCTCGTGGAAGTCAGTGCCTGTCGAGAGCTCGTAGAGGACAGTGGTTGTCGAGAGTCCATAGCAGTCAGTGCTTGTTGAGAGCTCGTAGAGTCAGTGCTTGTTATGAGATCGTAGAGGACAGTGCGTGTTAAGAGTTCGTAGCAGTGTGTGTTGAGAACTCATAGTGTCAGTGTGCTTGTTGAGAGCTCGTTGTAGTCAGTCGTACCGAGATGTGCTAGTGGGCACTGCTTGTCGTGAAGTCGGAGTGAGATGTGGTAGTAAAGAGTGTTGTTCCATGTTTTATGCAGTTATTTGATGGGAGAGATAGCAGATGTTATTGTAATGAGTGCATTTCGTCAATATATATGAAGGTAAAAATTACAATGTTCTTTTATTAATTGTTTGTCTGAAATAATGCGTCACTACAGGTTCAGTCAACAAAGCATCTGGCTTATGTTCTTGTATTAGAGTGAATTCTGGTTTTCTTGCGTAATTATAGTTTTCTAAATTTCTTTTGTCACGTCAGCATAGTTGGTATTTAAAAATTCTTGTCTTCTTGAAAAAGAACCGTGCCAGATGTGGACGTTGAGTCACACTCCCACATACAGAACAGTGACTTTTGCGCTTATTGGTTTCGTAGATTTTGCAGTTGCTGGGGACTTAATTAATTAACTGTGTTTACGAAAATTTTCTTACATTGTTTGTTGCAGTCAGATAGCGTAATAATACTAGTCAGGGCCAACCGATTACGAGACGTACGTAATCGGACTTACAGCTACTAAAAAAATCATTTTCAATTATAAATATTTAATTAAGCCCCCATGCACATGCTGCAGGCGATATCATGCTGGTAGCAAAGTCATTCACACCAGTCACCTGCCACCACAGCCAATTAACGCCAGATTTCACTACACTGTCCTAACAGATACGTTTGTCGTACGTCCCACATTGTTTTCTGCAGTTATTTCACTTAAACGCCGCTGCTCTCGGTCGTTAAATGAAGGCCGTCAGCCACTCTGTTGTTCGTGGTGAGAGAAAATGCCTGAAATTTGGAATTCTCGGGGCACTCTTGGCACTTTGTATCTCGGTATAAGGAATTCCCTAAGCTGAAGTTAAATTCACCCCACCACCAGCCAATAGAGACCAGCTTTGCCTTATGAACTGATCGAGTTGGCCACTGTTGACATTACGTCAAATACTATGGCCGGGTGGGTTTGCAAGACCGCCAACGAGCGAAGTGGTCAGTACAACTGTAGCTCGGAGCACTTGTGTGCGGCCAAAATCTCACAAAATATACGAGCGTGCCTAGCAATCTGTGCTCCATTCAGAGCCCTGCCACGAGCTGTGAGAAGCTCACAGGGCGAGTGGCGTAGAACAAATCCACTCTCCCCCTTCCCTTCCCCCACATGAAGACTACGCGCTGGCCCTGGCTTATGCGTCGGTTTAAACCTTGACTGTTACCCTGCGTTTGGTTTCCCGAGGTTATGCCGTGGTTCTTCCTCTATGTGGTAGCAGCGGTGTGTATCGATATTCGCACCTTGTACTATCTTTGGTCTGGTGCTTATAGTTTCCGGCTAGCGGTAGTCGGTCGGTTGGTGTGGATCAGCCAGGAAATCTACGTGGGGCGCAATGGGCCGGGCCCGCTGGCGGTCTCTATGCAGTGTCGGAGAGTGTGCTATGAGGTTCGTGGCTCACCGACCCAGTACATCGTAGTTGAGTGATGATTTAATTACTGAAGTCAGTCTGTTCACACTGTGCCGTTGGTTTTCATGGTTGGCTGTTGGGGGTATTCCCGTGAGCAACAGCGAGTGTTCGAGTTGGTGAAAGTTTTGCTACCATCCAGTGGAGTTAAACTGTATTTTGGTTATTTGAAGTCCCAAGTGCACAAGCGGAATTTTCTGCCTTGTGGCCGTTAGCGTTCCAGTCGTCGATTCGGTTCGGTTGTTTGGGGGGGAGGAGACCAGACAGCGCGGTCATCGGTGTCACCGGATTAGGGAAGGATGGGGAAGGAAGTCGGCCTTGCCCTTTCAAAGGAACCATCCCGGCATTTGCCTGGAGCGATTTAGGGAAATCGCGGAAAACCTAAATCAAGATGGCCGGACGCGGAATTGAACCGTCGTCCTCCCGAATGCGAGTCAAGTGTGCTAGCGTTCCAGTTACCTGCCCTGGCAGCTGACGCAATATTAAGGCAGTGTCCTTTCCTCACCATGCTGTCGCTGTCCAACACGTACGTGTAGTTTTGACAGCTTATGCATACTTGGCCGTGGGCGGCTACGCCTTTTACGTTTTGGCTTTGGAGTTCCTTGTGTACTGGTCGCATGGAAAGCAAGTCGTCTTTTCGGTGGGTCCGTTGACTGTTTCTTGGTTGGGTTGCCGGCGGATCGGATGTAGTTGGGCCGACTACCTGTCTCCCCTAAGCGAATTAATATTTCAAGTGCAGACTGACCCTCGGAAACTTCTGAGCGCCGCTGGCTGTACCGTATGTTCTTATTGGTGTTTGATTGTGTGTTTTAATGGCTTATAGCCGATGGTTAGAATTTGTATGCTTTCAGTTGGGTTTTAAATAATGGATCTTCAGGCATTTTAAAATTGAAAATTCCTTACTTGTCAAGTGTTGCATTGTTTGGGCCTTCAGCCTCATTTTAAAAAAAATGCCTTGTAAAAATGTATTGCAGTTCTGGTTTGAATCATAGGCCTTCAGCCGTTTTAAAAGTACAATTCCTTATTGTTAAGCCTTAGATTGTTTGGGCCTTCTGCCTTTGAAAATTTATTGAAGTTGTGTTTTTAAATCATAAGCCTTCAGCCGTTTTAAAATTAAAATTCCTTACTTGTCAAGTCTTAGATTGTTTGGGCGTTCAACCTCATCTGAAGTATTATTTAAGGATAAAACCTTGCGCATTCTGCCTTTTGAAAATGTATTGTAGTTGTGCTTTAAATCATGGGCCTTCAGCCGTTTTTAATATTGCAGAGGTTGTGCCCTTGAGCCATATGATTGTGTGACATATTCAGTCGATAGTTCAGCTCGGAAATTTGCGCTGTAACGTTTGGGCAACTAAATAAAGTTATATGTATTCGAGTGTAACTGACAGCTGCTCATTTATGGCCTCTTTCCACAATTCCAGCTACCCGTTCTGTCCTGCGGATTTAACCGGGCGTTTCATGTAGCAATAAGTGTATAAATAATTGAGCCTGGTGGCTAATGGTATATACATTTGTGAAGCCATTCAGTCTGCGCGTTGAACTGGAGAGAATGATGGTCTGTCCGGTTTCAGAGAAACCTCGACTAACACATTGGTGATGATCTGCTGGCTGTCTGCCCACTGATTAACTTGTTAAATTCTAGCCTGAATCGTGCCTCATCTGGGCAAAGCAGCTTCTGGACTCGGAAACTTCACTGATGGGAGAATCTCCTCCGCCCTTTCAGGGAGTTCGGCCGACAGACTGTAAGCTGTCTACAATCCGGGTGGGGGAGGCGCGCTCTTGGGGCCTCCTAGCCACCCACACGTCATGAGTCACCACCCTTGGTAGATCTCCTGTGGGCGACCACGATATTTGCTGCTCAACGTCAAACGTCTAGTGTCAGCTGTCAGTTGTCGCACCCAAGCGCACGATATGGGGACACCACAAATGCCTCATCTGCAATGATCATTTAACTACTGACTAAAATTGTCCTACTTGCGCCCACTGTAAAACTAACCACCTGTACCATCACTGTGCGAACCTCCAGTCCCCACCCATCTGTAACACTTGCAACCACTCCTGTACCGCTTACTCCTATAAGTGAATAGCCAAACGCCGGCCGCGGTGGTCTCGCGGTTCTAGGCGCTCAGTCCGGAACTGCGCGACTGCTACCGTCGCAGGTTCGAATCCGGCCTCGGGCATGGATGTGTGTGATGTCCTTACGTTAGTTAGGTTTAAGTAGTTCTAAGTTCTATGGGACTGATGACCACAGATGTTAAGTCCCGTAGTGCTCAGAGTCATTTGAACCATTTTTGAATAGCCAAACAAAACCTGAACTAACTGCCCCAAGCCGTGCTATTGACACACCACTTCACCCCACAAGCTCCCTTGACGTAGTGGTACAACTGAAGACATCGTATGCTTCATCAACATTGCTCTTCAAAACTTCCCTCTCAAGTCACCCTGACAGCCCGTTCTGTATTCCATTTCAATGCCAGTGCCACATATTCCCAAAACCATTCCCACTTCCCCTTTTTCCGAGTAGACATCCTTGTCTAATACATTCCATCCCAACCTTGAGCAGCCCCTTCGGCTTCCCAGTACCCTCGTTCACTTCCATTAATGCCCCTTTCACTGTCACACCAACACATTTTCTCGTCCTCCATAACTTCACGCCTCATCTCTATCCACGTATTTTGTTTAAATTTCCACCGTGATGCCACAATCTCTTCCATCTATCCCATACCTGTAGCTGATCATCAAGCAAACGCCACATCAGCGTCAGCTGCTGCAACTCGTCACCTACGAGTAGCTCGCCATGAAACGCCAACTTCACAACAGCGTCATTGAGAAAATTGTAGTACTAAATTTTTGTTCATATTTCTATGTTTTAAAAAGTTCCATTATTATATTCAAAACTGTAGGCTGAAGAGCGGCTTCAGCGCTGCTGCCAGCCCGCCTCTGCATGTTGAAATGAAATGAAAACAAAGAAAAAAATCAATCGCAAGTATGTCGGTGCGGGTTTCACTGCTAGTACAATCTCTGTCAGTGCTTTCGTGGATCGGCTTGCTGTAGTGTATATCGCTTTACAAACACTGCAAACTTTTTTGTGCACGATTCGCATTTCTCCCCGCCAGTGACTATACCTCATCAATGCATTTGAAATTATATTTACTGTTTTCATTTAGTTCTGATTGCGTAGCACTTTTTCAGAATGCAATTTACGAATGTGATAACGGAATTTAAAAACTTCATAGCATTCAGCGAATATGTCTAAACTTTTTTAATAATGCAGCGGGAATATCATATTTAGGAATATGATGTACATTGTGTAGGATTTCCATTTGCATAGCTATTGACAGATTCTCCCTCCCTCCCTTCCAACCTCCCCCTCCCCCCACCCAGTTCCAAAAGAAGGAGAAAATTCTGTTTTAGATGCAGGTGCAAGGTAAAAACACGTATTTCGTTTTAACAGCTGAAAACGCTTAAATGACGGATGCATGGCATAGTTACACAGCAGTTCAAACTATTCTTCAATATGAAGAATGAACATAACGTGATTAATGACAACCGAAGCGCAGGAGATACCCGTTGACAAGAAGCGTTCTACCAAATTACCATCCAATATCCTTGACATCCATTTCTTGAAAAATCTTAGAATATATACTGAGCTCAAACATAATGAGATACCTAGAACAGAATCACCTCTATCATGGATTCAGAAAACATCGATCACGTAAAATCCAAGTAGCACTTTTCTCACAATACACCCGGGACGCCATGATGGATCAAGGCAGTCAGATAGAAGCAGCGTTTCTTGCTTTCGAGAAAGCATTTGACTCAGTACCATATTTACGCTTGTTATTGTAGTTACTACTGTATGGGTTAGCAAAATTTGTGACTGTGCTGAGGATTTCTTGGTAGGGTAGGACGTAGAATGTTATCTTTAACAGAGAGTTGTCGATAGAGGTAGAAGAGACTTCTAATGTGATCCATGGAAGTGTGTTGAGACCCTTGCTGTTCAAATGTTTCAAATAGCTCTGAGCACTATGGGACTTAACATCTGAGGTCATCAGTCCCCTAGACTTAGAACCACTTAAACCTAACTAACCTAAGGACATCACACACATCCATGCCCGAGGCAGGATTCGAACCTGCGACTGTAGCAGCAGGGCCGTTCCGGACTGAAGTACCTAGAACCGCTCGGCCACAGCGGCTGGCGTTTGGCATAGTTTTTATTAAGTTTTCACATGACATTTTAGTATCATATCGTACCACATTTCCTTTAGTTTCCCCATGAGATCTTGTTTGGTGGTTATTGTAAATTTCCTTATCCCCTGTTTCACAACAGCCCATAAATTTTCAATTAGGTTCATATCAGGCCTACTCCCTGGCCAGGGCAACAGTTTCAGTTGCTTTTCTTCTAAGTACTTGGAAACACTTTTGGCTTCGTGGCAACGTGCCCCATCATGCATTAAAATGGTATTTTATTAGGAAAGGCAGGATTCGAACCTGCGACCGTAGCATCAGCGCCGTTCCGGACTGAAGCGCCTAGAACCGCTTGCTGTTCATGTTCTATAATAATGACTTTGTAGTCATCATCAATAGTAACGTCAGAATTTACACAGACGATACGATTATTTATAATGCAATAGTCTGTAAAAAATGCTGTGTAAATAATTATGTTATGTTATGTTAACCGGGGACCTAGAAACGAAGGAGAGGCTCCATCCCCGCCGCAACCGCAGTGGTCCTCAACCCCACGACGACTACCGCAGTCCACTTCACCCCTCCGCCGCCCCACATTGAACCCAGGGTTATTGTGTGGTTCGGCCCCCGGTGGACCCCCCAGGGAACGTCTCACACCAGACGAGTGTAAACCCTATGTTTGTGTGGTGGAGCAATGCTGGTGTACGCGTACGTGGAGAATTTGTTTGCGCAGCAATCGCCGACATAGTGTAGCAGAGGCAGAATAAGGGGAACCAGCCCGCATTTGCCGAGGCAGATGGAAAACCGCCTAAAAACCATCCACAGACTGGCCGGCTCAACGGACCTCGACACAAATCCGCCGGGCGGATTCGTGCCGGGGACCGGCGCTCCTTCCTGCCCGGAAAGCCGTGCGTTAGACCGCACGGCCAACCGGGCGGGCTGTGTAAATAATTAGTCAGATCTCGACAAGATTTCAAATTGGTGAAAGGTTGGCACCTTGCTTTAAATGTTCAGAAATGTAAATTTATGTACTAAAGAAAAAAAATCCTTCGACTGGAATATTAACGAGTCACAAATGGAAGTGAACAACTCATTCAAATACTTGGGTGAACCAGTTTGTAGGTATGTGCGGTGGAACGGTCACGTAGGCTCGGTGATAGATAAGGCAGGTGCCAGACTTCAGTTCACTGGTACAATTCTAGAGAAAGGCAGCTAAGCTACAAAGGAGATGGCTTACAAAAACCCCGTGTTACCTTTTCTAGAATACTGATTATGTGTGTGGGACCCGCACCAAATACTACTAACAACGGACATTTAATTGTTACAAATAGTCGAAAACAGTAGCTGCAGCGATAGATAGTAAGAAAGTATTCAATAAAAGTGAGACATTCTGGCAAAGACAATAGCATAATTAAGTTATGAATTTTAATATTGTTAGAATTAAGTTTTCTCTCCAATGCAAGCGCACAGGTGGCGGATACATCGTTGACGAGTTGGTTCTGACCCAACAAGTAAGTGAATGGTTTGTCAAGTCGTGTAAACAAAAAGTTTATGAAACGCGTGAGATCGTATGAGCGCATGTTGACTCGAAGTAGGGCGCGTGAATTGCTTTTAAAACAGAAAATAAGGGATTCGGAAAGATTAGCAATGGCAAATCGAGACCTTGACCGAATTAAGGTAGAGACCCAACATGAAGATGGGCAGAGAATAGAGAACAGTACAACAGACGATGCAGTATCGCGAGAAATAAGACAGATAACGCACCATAACGAGGATAATGTACGTCAAGGCATAGAAAACGTAAGTCAGCATACGACAGAGGAGCAGGAGAGTAGAGAGACAGCCGATGAGCACTCTAACTTGCGTCTTGAATACGTAGAACCCATAGTACAAGTAATCAGAGCTCCCTCACCACAGAGTATAAGGAATGCGAGCAGAAACGTGTCACAGCACAGTTCAATGCAATCGGTTGCGAACCAACACTTGGGCGAAAACACAGAGCGTAGGACGTCGGAAGAAAACGCAATTGGACCCACCAATCTGGCAGAATTATTACAACAAATCACGGAAACCATGACAAGGCAAAATAAAGACATAGCGAATCAAATTCAAATTCAGAATGCAGAAACCACGAGACAAATGCGTGCGACTAAAGAACAAAATAAAAAAAAAAAATTCAGTTACACCTAAGTCATATTGAAGACGAGCAAAAGACTCTCGAGAAGTGATAGGAAACTTAATAACGGGTCACAATCAGTTGAGAACAGACACTGACAAGGTACAAGCGGACGTACAAACATTGCGTAATGACATTCAGGACGAGATCAAAACATTACGTAACAACACCCAGGGAGAAGTCAAGAAACTAGAGAAACAGATAAACGAAATTACTAGACAAGCAGCAGGTACAGCGCGTGAAGTTGTTGAAAACAGTGTGTTACACAAACGTATCACAAAAGCAGCGCTGAAAAGATACGATAACCGCATAGTCAAAATAGAAGCGCAAACGAAGCGACAATTTCAGAAATTGCGAACAGAGTTGTTGCAAACCATTGAAGAGCGTAGTGAACAGGATCGAACAAGCACAGAGTCTGCAACCACATCCGTATCTGTAACAGCACCGGAAAAACAAGCAATTAACGAAGATATTACGCATTTGCGATTCCAATCACAGGCGGAAAGTAACATACGTGAAATCAGACAGCCTGCACAGCAACAAACACGCTTCGAAATTCTTGATGAACAAACGTCATCACAAACACATGCGGAACCACAAATGTATGTTTCAAGACAGTTTTGATCCTGCAATGAAGCAGCAAGGTTAGCCAGACAAGATACCGAACCAATACCTAACAATGGAAAGCCAGGTCGTGAAGAGTACAGTGCAATGCATTCAGCTACACGTTCACAACCGATGGAAGAAAATTATTGCGTACCACTCCAACGATACTACGCAAGGGTAGGCGAAAGTTACAGTGGACAATATCCAATGGATCTACCACAACCGGAAAGAACGACGGGAGAAATGATCAGAAACAAAAGTGGTGAAGAATCGCGAATTTCATATGGAACTATGACGAAGCACAACAACGATCATTTCCTCACAGTCAGAAAATTTCAACACTTTCGAGAAGGAAACTCATTACATCCACGAACTTTTATTGATTAATTCCGAGTAGGATTACCAGAACACTGGACGCTAGCACACAAATTAGACTTTATATGTGCACACATGTCAGGAACAGTCGCAGAAACCATGCAGAATGTTGCAGCGACATGCCGATCGTACGAAGATTTCAGAGGGAAGTTTCTCTCACGATATTGGTCCAGCGAAGCACAGAACAGGGTGAAGTACGAATTATTACAGAACCCATATTTTGAAAATTCAGGAGAGAAGAGTCCCGTGAAATTTTTCGAAGTAATGGCAAACAAAAATCAATGCTTAGATGTACCATACAGTGACGGAGAGTTGATTAAATTATGCGCGATGAAGCTACCATTGAAATACCAGCTATCATTAGTCGGTCGCGGAGGCAGTGACGTCGAAGCATTTAAAGGTATTCTAAGGGAACTAGAGTTCATATTTTCGGAAGATGACGCAAGAAAAAGACGAAGCGCACGTGAAAACGAAAGCAAAAAGCAGTGGAATCCACAAGAAACAGTACGAAGAAACAATAATTACGAACCATGTGATAACTTCGCACCAAGAAACGACAGTAGATTTCAACAAAGAACCGGTTATGGATTTAGAAGAGAATATGGCAATAACTATAATTCACCCAGGAACGGCAACAACTATTACAGAGGGAATAACGAAAACCGGAACGGGTACTGGAGAACCAATAGACTGACAAATTATCAACAAATAAACCACTAGCAACAAGCTGAACAAGAAAAGAGAATACAGATAGAAGAGGTGGAGGTAAGACCACCAAACCCCGATAAACGTTCGAATTGGCAGCTAAGCGCCCATGCCAAAGAGAATGACGCGCCGACCCAGGACAATTGCAGTACCTTGAACAGAGAAGTAAAAATCTTTCACGAGAAGAGAAGAAGGAAGAAACAAATCCGCACGGACCAGATGAAAACGAAGACAAGAAAATAAGAATATCGTGTTGGGACGAAATTAATTGGGAGAATACTGACGAGGAAGATGAATTAGCAGAGGCATGCACAACGAATGTAGGAGGAAAGGACGAAGTAATGAGTATTGCAGAGCTATTTGAGATGGAAACCAGGGAAAGCGAATTCAATGAGGATAATGCGCAGTCGACAGAAGTAGAAAATAAGTTACGAATGGGCGCACAACCCAACGTATATAGTGAAGGAAGTTATGAAGCGATAATTAGAGCATTTAGATGCGATTATGTGGAAGTAGCGACTAAGAAGGAGAAGATAGACGAGGATGAGGAAAAAGTAGAGGATGTTGAAGAAAGCGTAAATGAAGGAAGAAATAGCGAAGAGGAAATAAAAGAGAGAGAAGCAGCAGTCGAAGCTTATCCTACAGAAAGTTCGAATTCACAAGGGAAATTCCTAAAAAGACTCATGTATGATTCAGTGGAGGATTCGTTGATGCAAGAAGAAGAAGAACAGAACCAACCCTTTCAAATTCAACCAATTGTGAAGGCCATGATAAAGCATATCCCAGTCAATATTGTAATTGATAGCAGAAGTGAACTGACTGCGATCTCAGAAAATTTATTCATGCAGTGTAATGCCAATGAGGAATTGCCAGTTCTGAAAACACGTAAGATTAAAGTATGAGGTCCTATTAGAAACAATGCTGCGGAAGTTACAAGACAAACAAGGTTAACTCTTTCGTGTCAAGGTCAAAAGATCGAAGCCAACTTCGTGATTATATCTAAACTAACTGTAGATTTGATTATAGGTGCAGATTTTTTAAATGAGAGACGAGCGATAATAGATATGGGGAAAGGTAGCGTAACATTCGGGAATGTCACACATCTCTTTGAGCAAAAGCTAAAATTAAAAGAAATACCAGTTATAAACAAACAATTAAGAATGACGCGAGATAAAGAGGATGAAGAATTAGAATGGTATGCACAAAAGGGGGAATCGCCTCAACTCATGTTAGAAGTCCATAAAGATCGACGAAAAATTGCAAGAAGTTCAAGGTATTTCGGAACACAGTAAAAGAGAATTAGAGTGTATTTTACGAGATAAAGCAGAGGTATTTTTACCTAAGACTGGCAGTATTAAGCACTTTCGGTACAAGTTTGAAGTAAAACAGCACAAACCATTTAGAGCGCCACCCTATACAATCCCATTAAGCTACAGGAGATATCTAAAATGTTAGATGACGATATTATTGAACCAGCTACCTCCACATATAACAGCCCGCTCCATATTGTACAAAAACGAGATGGGAGCATCAGGTTAGTGCTTGATTCCAGACAGATCAACACTATCATAATCACTGAGACAGATCGCCCAGAAAAATTAGAGGAATTGATACAAAACGTCCACGGTGCTAAGATATTTTCATGAATTGATTTACGGAGTAGTTTCTGGCAAATAGAATTGGCCCCAGAATGTAAAAAATTTACAGCATTTATCGTATTCGGTAGATGTTACCAGTTTAAACGATTGCCATTTGGTTTAAACATATCATCATCAGCGTTTATTAGGGGATTTAATACAATACTCAGTCCTGAAATTTAACAAAAAATTACTTGTTATGTTGATGATGTGATTATAGCAGAACCCTCTTGGGAACATTACAACGACACATTAAATCAGTTTTTACAGATCATGAAAGAGCATCGGGTCGCAGTAAATATAACAAAATCCAAATTTGGAAGGCGAGAGGTCAAATTTCTAGGACACACAATTTCTGAGAAAGGGGTAATGCCCGACCCAGAAAAACTAACGGCAATCAAAGAATTCTGTACTCCATATAATAAGAAAACTCTCAGAGGATTTCTAGGTCTCACCGGATTCTATAAAAAATTTATTTGGATCGACTCTCTCGCAACACCACGCCTATGTGCATTGACTGGAAAAAACACGCCATGTGTGTGGGATCAACAAGCCAATGAAGAATTTTTAAAAGTGAAAAACGCACCAACAACAGCACCGATTTTAGCACATGCTGATCTAACACAAAATTTTTGTATGGCCACTGATAGCGCGAAAACAGGTTTAGGAGTTGTTTTATTCCAAGAATATGAACAGGCAGGGCTAAGATCATATAGAACAATTGCATTTGCTAGTCGGGTACTCACAAAAAGTGAGAAAAACTATTCAGTCACGGAGCTGGAAGCATTGGCCATTGTATGGGGCTTCCAACGTTTTAGATACTTCCTATTCGAAAGAAAAACAAAAGTATACACTGACCACATAGCATTAGAATTTCTGTTATCCACCAAACTAACTCATGGAAGGTTAGCCAGATGGATTTTAATACTACAAGAATTTGTCTTCACTATTACACACATACCAGGACCAGCGAATGTATTAGCAAATGCTTTATCACGATGTCCACTGGGTGCATCCAATAACATAGGTTTGGAAGCAGCAGAAGACCAGTTTGCAATGTACTATATGAAACAAGTACCTTTCGAAAACTCCATTACGACAGCATTGAAAAATATAGGCAAAGAACAGGAGAAGGATCCCGAAATACTAGGAATCAAACGCAAGTGGAGAAGTAAGGATTTTCCATACGTTCGACAGCACTATCTCGTAAAAAACAATGTTTTATTTTTTAGACGAAATGTTGCAACGAATGAATGGTTAATTTATATCCCAGATGAACTAATAAATATGTATACCATATGTACTTATTAAAGTAATGGCCACTTTGGACCAAAGAAATGCTTTTTAAAAATAAGACAAACAAGCCATTTTCCTAATATGGAAAGACGAATTAGAACAGTATTAGTCAAATGGAAAAAATGTATGAGGGCTAAACACGTCACTTTCCAAACCAAGTCACCTATGTTTCCAATAATCCCTAAAAGATTAAAACAAATAGCTGCAACAGATTTGATGGGGCCCCTCCCACGCACAAGAAATGGATATATTTTCATATTTGTCGTTTTGGAACTTACTTCTAAATATGTTACCTTGACGCCATTAAAATGGGCAACAGGTCTTACAATAAGTAAAGCATTTAGACAAGATTTTCTCAGACAAGTAGGTCGAGTGGAACGAATAATTTCGGATAATGGCCCACAATACAAATCAGTGCAATGGCAGAACACGTTAAAACAACACAAAATAAAACCCATCTACATATCTAAGTACAAACCTAGCGTAAATCCAGCAGGACGATATATGAAGGATATAGGCACTTTATGCCGATTATATGCAGGCAAAAGACACAACACTTGGGATATATACCTTAAAGATTTCCAAAAAGTAATAAATGAAATGCCACATAGCACTACACTACTACCTCCAGTTACTGCACTTAAAAATATTGAACCCCCAAACATAACCAGAGAAAATGTTAGATTTCCTATTATACCACGTAGACAGCACAAACAAGTCATAGCAACAGCACTCTCCAACATCAGAAAGGCAGCCATTAAAAGAAAAGAAAGAGGAGATAGAACAGCAATTAAAAGCACATTCTCAGTAGGCCAGAAAGTATTTGTAAAAACACACCATCTCTCCAGCAAACAGAAACACAAAATACATAAGTTTTACACAGCATACAAAGGACCCGTCATAATTAGCCGAATTGCTCATGATAATGCTGTGGAACTAATGAACCCAAAAACAGGCAAAACCTTAGGACTTCACCATGTGAGCCATATCAAAAAGTTTGAAGATTAATTTTATTACTGGTAAATAATCAGCACAATATTTCAAGATTATGTTGCAGATAAGATCGTCAGGAGAAAGAAGAATGAAGAGAGAGGAAGGTGGGAAAAAGAAAGTAGTTTCAATAAAAACAAAAACAAAAATAACACCAATAGTACCATAGATTAAGGTGAAGGTATAAAGCGTAGATAGTCTAACAGCATGAAATACTAAAACGCCATACACCACGAAACTACACAAAAATAAAAAACGAATTTGAAGATTCTTGTAGACGTTAAGACTCAAAATATTTTAGAATTGTAACATGGAAAGGGTGCCGAAATTTGTAAAGCTTTTAAGAAGGCGTAAAACAATGTAGGTACTAGACATTTGTTAAATGATTATAAATAAAACATTTTGTAAGAACCATTGTAAAAACTCCAGCAAGGACGAGATGCAACGACCCACAAGTTGCAATACGATAAGTATCAAGAAAGAAAAGGACGTAATTAGCAAGACACGATTCCTACAATGCAGAAGTGTCGAGAGAAGGGAAAGGACAGTGAGACCAACAGAGGGCCCTTGTATCGAAAGTGGGCAATAAATCTGCCTGCTAGGCGGAACCCTGCTGGGACGGAACATGGAGCCACACAGGGGCGGAGTCCTGTCGAGACGCGACGGGACGCCGAATGCCGGAAGGGTCTCCGAGCGGCCCAACTCGGCAGAGCGAGCAAAAAATGGTCTGACCAGAAGACCGCTTGGGCAAGGCATCACTGGCAAAAAAAAAAAAAAAAATGTGTAAAAGTCACACTACTGCTATTAAACAACACGCTGATGCACGAAGCTGAAGAAAACTTCCACAAAGTAAAAATGACATGCCCAAACAATTTATCAAACTGTTACTAAGAGGAGAACTTCAAAGCGACTAGTTATCAGTAAATATTTCCATATCCTGCCCAGAGAAGAACCAAGAAGCAAGTAAGAAGCAGAGAAAAAGCAGGAAGAACAGAAACTGAAGATTCACAAGATTGAGACCAAGAAAGAAGATGGGTGAAGAATAGACGACATACCTTTCCAAATCCCTATCCTATTGTAAACTAGTCGTCTGCGAAGTATTACAACGAAAAACGACCGCTTTCAGCGACACATAACGATGACTTTCACGCATACAAAGCCAGTAAACCACGAGATTCTGCACTCAGAGCTCCATTCCATTATGGGACCTCCACAACAGCAACACACACTTGCAAAGCCAACAAGGAACGATGAACGAAGCTGTACATCAAATACTTGCCCACATGCATCTCGCTCAAGTCCATCACCTTCGTGCAAAAAACATTCACCAAACTCATGCTTAAACATTCATAGGATTGTGTGAATGTGTGAAATCAAATTGTGTGATGTAGGAATTGTACAAAAGAAACGTGAAAAACTAAATAAGTTAAGCACACCAGACAGCTAATAAACTACAAAATAAGTCATTGACTATGGACTTAAGTAAAAAAATAGACTATCGATAAAAATAAGTCATTAGTTCTGAAATGGACATTATATAAAGAACAAAAGTAAGGCATAATAAACACTAAAACTATATGCCGCTTATTTTCTCCTCATAAAAATAAAAGAATAACTATATTTTACTTATTTTCTCCTTATAAAAACAAAGAACAAAAAATTATCTTGTTGGATGTTTTCCCTTTTTTTTTTAACATTTGTACCATTTGTTAGGATAATGTCTCAATACTTGTGTATGTATATTTTTTTTATCAAAGCAATTCTTGGAAATGACTCTTATTTGTTAGTGCACCAATGTTGAAGTGAGTCTCTAGAAACAAAAACATTTTACTTGTACATGATATTTAGAAAATGTGTTAGGAATAGATTTTACTTAATTACCACATTTATAAGAAAAAACATATTTCTAAGAAAATCTATGTGAAAGACTCCTCACTTTCGATAGCAAACTTCTTAAAAAACAAACTTCACACTTAAAAAAAGAAAGAAAATAATTAAAAATTAATTATAGCATAAAAATATTCTTCTCTTCTCATTTTTGAGAATAATGTGGAAGAATATAAAAATATAAATTAGTAATACAAACTAGCATAGAACCAGAATAACATGGCTGAACAGTAGGCAACAAAATTTAGATAAAAGAATAATTTTTGACTGACTTAGACAACAATTCAATCATTGCCTAAATTCAGTGCAAAAATTAAGTTCAAAGTGTGGTGATACGTAAGGTGTCAGGCAAATCCAACACCTTCCACGAAAACCCTGACATGATAAGCAAATCCAGTAGTATGTCACTGAGCTCCGAATAAATCGTAATATTAAATTAACCAAAGTAATACAAGTAACGAGTGAGCAAATGGAATACCACAGACTAACACAAGAATGCCTAAATGCATGTCATACCTTCCCACCGTAAGACAGACGCAGTTACGAGGGGAGAAACGAGAACAGAAGGCGAGAGCAGAACCGTGTTAAGCTGGAAGGCCCTACGATAAGGGATGGACACCCACGTCGCCAGCTAACAGCTAGGACCACCCCCTAGCCGCAAGTTTTAGCATGAGACTTTTTCGCATCTCTGTTACGTCAGGACCACCCACAAGCCCATGTTAAAAGCTAGAGCCCTCCAGAAGAACAGTATAGATCTTACGATAACACAAAAAGGGCCACACCACCCGCAAGTTTTAGCGTGAGACTTTTTCGCGTCTCTGTTACGTTGCAAACTTTAAAAACATTGCCCCACCACGAAAAGTATAACGTTTCTCATTGGATAGACAGAATTTTTGTAGGCGGAGCTTAAGGTTAACATTGAGACCCTGATTGGTCAGATGAAAACACAGCCAGATAGTTTTTTTAAACCAACTTCGGTAAACTGTAGTAAGGTGAAGTTAGGAGATAGTTGCTTCCGAGATGGCGAGGAGAGCGGTGCTGCCCCCCACCCCCTGACGAACACCGACAAGGTAAGGGACGCATGCGATGCCGCATAACAGCGCATAAAGCTTCACTCAGAACTGCAGAAGTCTCATCTGTTACACCCCCTTTTTTCGTAATACTAGTGTCGAACGTCAATTAAAGCTCATGGTGTTCACGTTTGCCACTTGAAGTAAAAATCTGAAACGCGATGATTTTTCTGTTATATAATTATTGAGAAGCCACATCAGCCACTGTAATTTACGACAAGTTAGATAGGTAATTAAAGATAATTGAGGGTCACTGTAGACTATTTTGATAGTTTTCTCTCTTGTGAAACTTAATTTAAACCTAGATCATAGATGTGATATGGCATAGGTCATCCTTCGATCCATTGTAGAACTTGGAAACCCATTCAGGGAATATTCGTTCACATTTTTGTTGAACGCAGTTGGTTTTTACCAACCTGTATTAAAACATTTCCTCTTATCAATAGTGCAATTTATAAACAATGTTTTGTGAGTAGAATAAAATTTCCAATGGTAAACTTAACTGCTTTTTCGACGTTATTTTACCAGCTAACTAAAAATAGGAAAGCCTTGAACCCCTTCCACTAAATTTAGTTAGTATTCTTTTACAGGGAGTGCAGTGGAGCTGACGCTGAAATCACTAAGTATTTGGTTATATCATCGCTAGTCTCACTGAACTCTTCTGAACTCTACATGTCATGTGTGGTCTGACGTCTCCTTACCAGCAACAGGTCCCAGGTTCAAACCAGCGAATTCCCTAAAAAACACGCTCAGAGCGTCGTTGCGCGAAAGTGGTAGGGAGACACGATATAGAACAAACAGACACCACGCAGAATGTTAGAACACAGCCCAAATAATACGTCATGAGCGTTGAGCTATGTGTAAACGAAACTGCAGGGAGATGTGCGCTAAAGACACAGGAGACAAACGTATACAATATGTGTGAAATATATTTGAAATGTGCATACGCGAGCAAAACCACGGGTAAGAAGCTCATCCTAATCTCCTCGAACGATTTTATCCAAATTTGGTGCACATATTAGTTACGATTTGGAAAGAAATGCTGTGTGGGTAAGAACCACCAGCCTTCTATTGACGTGAGCGTAATAACGTGGTGAGAGAAGGGATGAGGAGATATACAGACAGAGAGGGGGATAAGGAAATGGAATTACTCGTGGAAGTGGGAGGAGTAGTGGACAGTAGGGGAAGAAACAGATGGACAGAGGGGAGAGCAGCAGATGGTCAAGCGGGTGTGGACCAGGCGGACAGAGGAATATGTAGGAGTGGATGAACAGAGAGCATGCGCGTTGGAGGGGATAGAGACAGAGAGGGGGAAAGAGAAGATGGACTAATAGAAGACTGAAATAAGTACGTAGCCCGGAAACGTTGGGTACTCAGCTAGTGGCATAATAAAGCGGGAAAGTGAGAGCAGTGCACAGGGTACCTACCACGACTCACCGTAAGGTAACCTGTCAGGCTACACGGTTTGGCAGGTATTCCAGGTTACTCGGACACTATCTATTGATTACAAAACACACTTTGTAATTCTTATGAAACCTACTGAACAAATTATTCTGAATGTTAGATCAAGTTACGCTCCTGTTTAAAATGAACGATTGACGGATCATTAAAAAAAGACAGTGTGTATGTGGGTGATCAGGCAGTATTTATAGAATCGGAAGTACAACTCATAAAGGAGAAAAAGAATATGGGATCCATGTCAAAGCAATGAGAGTCATCACACAGATTTACAAAGTCACAACACACTTGGAACAAGTATAATTTCTTCTCAGAAAATGTGGGAGAAAATGGAATTTACTATTTCTACTTAGACCTTTTCCAGTTTCTGTAAACCGATTAGATTTCGTTATTTGCTTATGAAAGAAATCAAAAATTCGTGTACTAAGTCTATTAGAGTTAGCTTTTAGAAGATGTCCGTAGAAAATTAGTCTAGTTTTCACATAGTATCGGGGAATTGAGTTTTTTAAATACAATTTTATTTTGATTTTGATTTTATGATTTTTCTTTAAAATTTCTCGTTCTTTTAGTTCAAATTGTTCTATCTGCCCCACGCGATTCATCATTAGGGTTTCTGATGCATACACTGCTTCTGACTTGAACACTGTTTCATAATGGTCGAATTTGGGTTCCCAAATCAGAGATTTCTTGTTGCATGCCTCTTTTGTCAATTGGATGGCCAGCTGAAGTTTTTTTTTCCCTTGGATTCTGTAGCCTTGCATTCTATTACGTCCCAAGTATCCGACACCTCCAGACATTTAAATTCTTTTGTTATTTCTGTTTCGTCTTCTTGGACTTTAAGGTATTTATTCTGGTGTTTGTCGCTTGCCATGATATTAGATTTTACAAAGGAATTGTTAAGACCTATTTTAGCTGCTTGTTTCCCTTGTCCACGGATCTGTTCCTTTGCTTCCTCCTTTGTTTCAGCAAGCAGGACCAGACCATCAGCAAAGGCAACGCAAATGATTTTGAGATTCTTCTTTTTGCAACCCAGTCTTATTCAACTCTTCATATTTTTGTTAGATTCTCTGATTACTTTCTGAAGTGCACAATTAAACAATAATCTAGTGGCCCATCCCCTTATCTTATTCCTGTTTTTATTTCAAATAGCTCTGATAGTTCAGCGATGAATTTAACTTATGAAAAAGTTTTTGTTCAAATGGTTCAAATGGCTCTGAGCACTATGGGACTTAACATCTGTGGTCATCAGTCCCCTAGAACTTAGAACTACTTAAACGTAACTAACCTAAGGACATCACAAACATCCATGCCCAAGGCAGGATTCGAACCTGCGACCGCAGCAGTCGCGCGGTTCCGGACTGAGCGCCTAGAACTGCTAGACCACCGCAGCCGGCAAAGTTTTTGTAATTGTGGCTTTAATTATATTACTTGTTTTTAATAAAGGCTATATTTTTTTATATTAGTCTGTGATCACTGTGAATATTCTGTGAATGTAACACTCTAGCTTGCCTAATATATCTGTTTATGTCTTTTCGGCTACTGCCATCAGTAGATCTGTAATTAAGATTAAGGGAACATTAAAAACAACAAGCGTTTCTGATGTAATATCAACGTACAAAGGATGAAATGTTAAATATTTTTAAAAAGTTCACTCACCAAAACTTAGGATCTGTTAACAGGGCCCAGTGTCAACTTGGCTCCAAAATTCCAAAATTATACGAGACTAGTTGTTACCCGCTGCTCCAGTCGCATGTCATAGTTTTATCATAATGAGTGGTGGTAAGTGAGTTAGTAACTTTACAAATCTCTCTCTCTCTCTCTCTCGCACTCTCTCTCGCACTCTCTGTCGCACTCTCTCTCTCTCTCTCTCTCTCTCTCTCTCTCTCTCTCTCTCCCTCTCTCTCTCGCACTCTCTCTCTCTCTCTCTCTCTCTCTCTCTCTCTCTCTCTCTCTCTCTCTCTCTCACTCTCTCTCACCCTCTCACCCTCTCACTCTCTCACTCTCTCACTCTCTCTCTCTCTCTCTCACTCTCTCTCTCTCTGTGTGTGTGTGTGTGTGTGTGTGTAAAGTGATTTCTATTATATTGCTGCATGTCGAATCTGAAAGCATGCATTATGTTTTCTAATTAGGTTTAAAAAAGTGGCCCGACTCATTGCATTCGTGGGTGAGTATTTTAGGAGTTGCTCCGGCTAAACCAGTACTGGATGTGAGATTTTGCCACTGTCGCAACAGACACTAACCGTTCCTTCCTTCCATCTTAACGCATTATAGTGACTACATTTTTGATCCAACCCCCAATTGTGACCAGTTTATGATTGAGATAGTTAATAGATCATAATCAAATGCAGACTCACCAAAAGCGCCACACGTTTCATATGTCAAAACAGGGCTCTCTGTTTCCCGCGCAGCTTTTAAATGATGCTGACGCCGTCATTGTGGGTCTTCCAGCCTCCTGGAAGATGCAAGAGGCGCGTGACGCTTAGCGTCTAAAATATGACGGGCTTGTGACTGTTCTAATATCTCAGTAGCCCTTAACACCGCCTGACGTCCTGCACCCAAGTTCTGGCAGACACGAGATTGGTCTGATGTTTGGTGGATTCAAGTAAATTTCACAGCTTAACTTCTCGTAGAACTATGCGTTACATCAGACTTATGTTTGGCAGGCTTATCATAACAGTTTTAAATATGGTTCTCGGGTTTATCGTCCGACTTTACTATTGTACTTCCACGAAAACTCTCCAGCGATGCCAGGTGGTGTAGTAATTGAATACCATAAACCACGTGCAATATAACATTGGACTGGCACTGTCACGGAATAATCTATAAACACTGACAGTCGGTCATCGCGCCAACGTCGTCTGCATCCCACTCACTCATACCATATTTAAAACATACATGCCATATTTAAAACACACATGCCATATTTAAAAGCATTAATAATATCCAATAAGATTAAGCTTTCTAAAGTAGCCTTTGCTCTTCCTCAGGGTTCAACAATCTTTCGCTAAATTTCATGGATATCGGTTCAGCAGTTTAGTCGTGAAAGAGTAACAGACAGAGTTACTTTCGCATTAATAATATTAATATGAAAGTCTAGATTGGCAAGGATTAAACACGTTGAGGATTGTAAAAGCATTGTATTCTGTTACCACGGCTGCGCTCGCATAGCAATAAAATCAAATGAGATGTGAGCATGGCTTTATTGGATAGGGGATCCCGGTCGAGATGTTTGGCAGCTTGGTGCAAGTATTTTTATTTGACGCTGCTCCGGTGACTTGCATGTCGATAATGGTGAAATGATGATGATGAGGACGTCACACATATCCAGAACCAAGCAGGAAAAAGAAGGAAAAACCCACAGGCCAGGCGTGAATCGAACCCGGAAACCCATGATCGTGTAACAGTAACACTAACCACCTGACCACGCGTTACTCACGCAGATTACAAGGCAACATAAAAGTTATAAGAGATGTATGACGCTCAGCGGCTAAAATGTGACGGGTCCGTGATTGATATTAGTATGCAAGTATGGATTAAACACGTAGAGGATTGTATAAGCGTTGTATTCATTAGAGTGAATCGTTTTATGTAGAATATATCAAACAATAACCACACTTTCATAACTGATATGATGAACTTCAAAAGTCAAAGGGTAAACAGCTTTTGAAAGAGTAATTAATGTTCCATATTCCGCATTATATACTTCAAATTAAGAAATATGTTGTACTACACACTTTCTTAAAAAAAACTATGTTCTTCCTCAGCGTTCAAGCTATTTCAGCGCGAGACTGTATCAAAACCGGTTCAGCGGTTCAGTTGTGAAAGCGTAACAGACCGATTTACTTTCGAATTTATAATATTAGTATGGATTTAAGTTCTTGCCGAAAATAGTGGTAACATGGGGTAAGTTAGCTTCTGATTTTTTCTTCTTTTGGTATTTCCTTTATTCTTAGAAAATGATATACAGTTTTCACTTATTAACGTTAAAGGTTAAATTATAAAACCAGATTTAAATGACTATAGTAACATATTCATAATATTAGATTTTCAGATGGTATCAATCACCCCACGTGGAGTTAATTTAGACTTGACAATAAAGATTCACTGGATCTGCTTCAGAATATTATCTACAAAGGAGCCGCATATATTTTTATACTAAATACCTTTTGCAACAACAAAGTGTGATTATAAAAATTGTATTTGATAATTACACTTGTCCAATGAATAAAAAAGAAACTGCGCCCTATGAACTAAACTTACCTACACAGTGTGCAAAACTGTGTTGTCTTGTAAAAAAGATCACAAAGAATAAAAAAATCTCAGTATTAAATTAAAATATTTAAAAGGTACCTCCATTTCTGAGCCAAGTTGACAGTTGACGCGACAATCAGGCACAGGTTACTGATATTGACGCTGAACCTCGTTTTATATGTTCGAAGTTTATTGAGCAAACTTTCCAAAATTTTTACCATTTTAATTTTTAATCATTTGTAAGGCACATTACAACACATGCACCCTGTTTTTTATGTTTCATTAATCGATGCAGTAAATAAATAAACCAAGAAATACATTAAGTGATGTAGCCGGCATTATTCACACAAAATGGAATCTGTGTGGAAGAAACCTATGGATAAAAGAATCTTTGGGAAGTCTGGTTGACATAAAAAATTAATCCAATAGTACTAAGGAAGAGAATCGTTCAATTATTTGTTTGATAAGTAATGTCATGTAGCAGAGAACTATGGATAGTCAAAAGGAAAGAAAAAAATATCTGGTTGGTTTCGAAATGTGGTTGTGGAAAATAATGTCAGATGTGAAACAGACTGAAAGAAACGGAGATTAAAGGACAGAAAATAAAATCAGGGGAAAGGTATAGAACGGGAGAAACGTACTTGCCGGGTCACATATTACTCTGAAATCGCTTGTAAGGACTCGTCATCTAAGAAGAGATTGGAAGAAAGACGAGGAGGAGAAAGAAATTGACGTAAAGCTGGATGCAGTTACCAGTGGATTATTATAGAGGTGCTGAAGAGCAGATAGTATCGGAAGGCGGATGTACTAATAATTATTCAAATAAAAATGTAGTTTCAATATATCATGTTTTGAAATAGGGCTGAAAAATATAAAAGAATATTTCTTAGGCCCATTACAAATTCCTGTCCTCATAAAAGTAGTCTTGAAACTTTATGATTGTGAGTTTTCAATAATTCTCAAAATACTTTTATGATTTAAAACGAAAAACGTGTTGTACATGCAGCACATAATTGATGCATAAATGGTTCACTTCCTTAATATTACTTTAATGACTAATTGACGCATAAATAGTACACTTCCTTGCTCTTATTTACAGCATGTGATTCACGTTTTTCGTTTTAAATCTTGCAAGTATTTTCACTTATAAGCTTATGAAGTCAAACCAACTGTGGTGTAGAGTACTAGGATTGATGATTACTAAATAAAAATGAATTTTTAGTACACCATGTTTTCAAATCGGACTAAAAGTATAAAATAATTTCCCCTAGCTCAACAAGGATTCCTAATCCCATTTCGTGATTGTGAATTTTTAATAGCTATGAAAATATTTGTACAAGCACGTGGTGCGTGCAATAGCTAACATTATGGAGTTAAGCTTTTTATACATCTATTGGTAAGTAGTGTAATAGTAAGGGGGTGAACTATTGATGCATCAGTTACGTATGGCACGCGCTCCACGTTTTTGTTTTCATTTTAAATCTTACATGAAGTTTCACAGCTATTAAAAATTCACGATCACAAATTTTCAGGACTATCAGTACGCTGTTAGAAATCTGTATGGTGCTAGGAGAATTTTTTTTGAATTTGCAGTCCGTTTAGTGGGCGGTGTTTTATAAATTCATCTTAATTCAAATAATTATTTTACACTTTTTAGTCTTGTGTGTGTGAAATTTTTCAGTTGATTTCAAACATTCTGATGAGATTACAAAGGAGACACGTGGTAAATTTCAATTTTATTTCAGCTTCACCTGCTTAAACCAATATATTGCTTCTTCCCACGTATATCTCCCAAAGAGACGGTACAACTTAGAGTGGTTAGAGCTCAAACGGAGGCTTACCAGCAATCGTTCTTCACCAGAACCATTCACGACTAGAACAGGAAAATGGGGATATGGGAACTGTACACAAAGTACCCTCCGCCACACGTTAGATCAGAACGCGAGTTAATATTGCATTGAAATCTAATTCTCAGCTAGGTTTAAAAATTTGAATTTCCAGTTCACAGGGAATTTGTGCCAAACAGACCGAAAGACAAGAGAGTGACCTAATAAAATCGTTGTAATAAGAAGAATATTCATGCCGAAGAGCACGTTTTGTGATCTGGATAACAGAACCCTCTCTTTTAGCATGGCAATGCCAGACCGCACAGGAGGGCTGCGACATCTGGAACAGTCCGACGCCTTCGGATCATTGTCATTGATCTCATTCTCGTACAGCTCCGAATTGGGCATCAACCGATATTCACCTTCTAAGACTTCTGTTTGATAGTGATGCAGCGGTGCAAACAGCGCTGCACTTTTGGCTCCGTCAACAAACATGATACAGTGACAGTGTCAACAACCTGGTCTCTCGTTGGGAGAAATGTATTCGTCGGGAGTGTGACTAAGAAAGAAAAATAAATATGTAGACAAGAAGAATAAAGATGTATAGTGTTAATAAGGTTTGTTTCATATAAACAGCTTTAAGAATTTTCACACAGAAAATTCAGGGCGTTACTTTTCAGTTCGCCCTCGTATACTTTTTAATATGAGTAGGCAATTGTTTGGCGTCAAATACGCAATAAATTGAGCTGACAAAAGGCATGGGATAGCGATATGCACATATACAGATGGCAGTAATGTCGCGTACACACGTTATAAAGGGGCAATGCATTGGCAGAGCTGTCATTTGTACTCAGGTGGTTCATATGAAAGGTTTTCCAGCGTGATTATGGCCGCAAGACGGGAATTAAGACTTTGAACGCGGAACGGTATTGGAACTAGACGCACGGGACATTCCATTTCTGAAATCTTTAGGGAATTCAGATTTCCGAGAATACCAAATTTCAGGCATCACTTGTCATAATGGACAACGCAGTTACCGACGGCCTGCACTTAACGATGGAGAGCTGCGGTATTTGCGTAGAATTGACAGTGCTTATAGACAAGCAATATTGCGTGAAATAACCAGAAATGAGTGTGGGATGTACGACGAACTTATCCGACAGGACGGTACGGTGAAATCTAGTGTTAATGGGCTGTTGCAGCAGACGACTGATGTTATAGCCACGAGTGACTGGCGAGCGGTGCACAGCAGATAATGGAGGCACGAAGCCGCCAAGCGGGGGTGCCGCTGGAGGTATCGCTAACAACTAACAGACAGGACAGACGAACAAGTAGGGGACGACAGACACTACGACCGATCAGGACACAACACGAGGCAAGCGAGCAAGAACTGAGGGGATAAACACGGCGAGACAAAAGCAATGCAGGAACACTCCAAACAACGACAGTAAGTATCTCAACACATGGAACTGGAACGCAACACGAAACTTACGATGAGTACCAGACGGCCAGGGTAGCGCCGCGAGGCCGCGTAAATACCTTAACACTGGAAACGTGATTGGCCGACGGAGAGCGGCGCACTCGCACGCCGGAACAAAGAGACCCCTAGTTGGTATCTAGGTCCATACCCTCTGTCGCACAGTTCAACTCCCACGCTTTCCAACGCCAGATCCCTCCACAGAAATCTGTGCATTGTGGATGAAACGTCCCAGACAACGCCGTGGTGGCAGTAGGAGGGAACGGACGGGGACCCTGTGGCATCGACCGCCAGCCGTGGGTTGGGAGAGCAGTCCATGGAATCCATCAAAATGCCACCGGAAGGTAAGGCATCACACGGCGCCGCCGATCCTTTTGAATGTGGGAAGGAGTCCGGCATGCCTGCGGGGAGCCAGCAGCCGTCGGCGTTGGGGCCGTTTCGAGGGCCTCGTGAACACCAGAAGGAGGTGGGGGGTTGGGGGACATGAGGTGCTGCAAAGGAGTACGAGGCCGGAGTTGGTTATGGTGGCGGCGCTCGAGTCCCCTTCTGTGTTTGTACCAACATCACATGCCACCCATGGGTCGCGACTGCTGTGGCGGGAGTCCAAGCAGCCTTGCCCCCATACGAGTGGGTCCACACAGCTATGCCCAGGATATAGAACTGAGAGGGTCGGAAGTGAGGCTCAGAAGGCGACACCGTCAGCAGATGGAGCAGGGTCCGTGGTTGCCTCTCATGGAGGAGCTCAGCCGGACTATAACCATCAATCAGCATGGTATGATAAGTGCTCAGGAATAAGGTGAGCATCATTGTGATGGCGGAGAATTCGACTGCTTTTGACAGCTATTATTTAAATCTCCTATGCAGTCATTCTGCTATGGCATTGGAGGATGGATGGAATGGAGAGATGCAAATGTGTTTGATACCGTTGGCCTCACAGAATGTGTGGAAGGAGGCTGCCATGAATTTGGGGCCATTACAGGAGACCAAGGTATGACGTAGGCCTTTGATAGTTAGCTGAGCCAAAGCCGTGAGTGTGGCATTAGTCATGGACACAATGTGCACCACATATGGGTACCTGGAGTATGCATTCACAAAGAGTAACCATATAGATCCAGAGAACAGGCCTGCAAAATCGGATGTGGTCCTAGGGCTGGAAGGGTTGGCCTGGTGATGTGCACGCACCGTGCACACACAGACCAAGCGTTTGGTGTCACCATCGATGCTGGGCCAATACGCGTGCCATCGAGCCAACGCGTTCATATAGGACATCTCCCCATTTCTGTGGTGTAGCAAGTGTAGGATGTGGTGGTGTAAATCGGGTGGGATGATCACCCCATGGGTGTCAGCCTCTGCAGCCAACAGGACACCCATCACCACCAAGATCCTGTGTGAGAGGTGCTGCCTGGAGCTGAATTCAGTTTTGAATCGGCGGTTCAGATAGGTGGGCCAACCATGAGTCACGTAATGGAGAACCTACCACAGAAAGGGGTCCCAGTATGTGGCAGAGGCGACCTGTGAAGATGTGATGGGAAATCAGTCCAGTGTATCTTGGCGGGACGTATCAATGAGAAAGCAGAGGACTTCCTGCTGTCGAACTCGTAACAAGGTATCTGCGTTGGAGGGTTGGGAGTTGGGCTTATATCAGATAACGTAAGTGTAATTGCATAAGAACAGCGCCCAACACTTGGGACGTAGAGCAGTTCGCTCTGGGAGGTGTGTGTCTGCGGGCCAAATAGGGTAACCAAAGGCTTGTGATCAGTGAGGAGAGTGAACTTCGTCCCAAACAGGTAGATGTGAAACTTTTGAACGGCTAACACAATCGCCAGACCTCTTTCTCAATCTGAGAAAAGTTCTTCTATGCTGGGGATTGCACGCAATACGCAGAAGCAATGGGCTGTTCTGAGCCGTCCTCATTCCTGTGAGCCAGGACTGCCTGAATAAATCACAGTTGAAGGTTTCACCACGAATATAATTGGGTTTCGTCCTTCTCTTCTGGGTGCTTCATTTTTTTGTCAAGGCGTGTGTACGTGACAAATGCTACAAGTAAGAAAATTTAGTATTTGGCTCAAAGGACCTTCCTTTAACTTCATGTGTTGCAAGTCTGTAACTTAAAGATGGGTGTTCTTTAAACACGTTGAAGAAGTGCAGAAATGTATACAGAAAAAAAATGATCACACCCCATCTCTCCCTCACATAGTTCCTTACATTACCAAACTGTCGATTCCTTGATGTCTCAGAATGTATCCTACTCTCTTCTTGTCTGAACCGCTTATGGTCCACATTCCACTTCCTTACAAGGCTACACTATAGTATCTTGTGCAAAGTACTTGGTCACGTGTTAGTGGACATTAACATGGGGTGTGTCTACATTTCACCTCTGTGCGGCTTGAACTCTGCTAGGCGCTTTCTAAATGTCTGTGGAGTAATGGCAGCCCACGTTTCCGAACGAAGTTGAGATTGCAACTCATCCCAAAGGTTTTCCGTTGGGTTCAGTTCGGAATTCTGGGGAACCGGTCCATTTCAGGAACGATACTGTCAACAAACCATTGCCTCACCAATGCTGCTTGACGACATGGTGTACTGTCATGCTGATAAAAAGCATCATCCTCTCCGAACTGTCCTCTACTGTAAGCAGTACACAATACTGTAAAATGTGTTCATCTCATGCCGTATTCAGCCCATTTAGGGTGTAGCGTGATTCATCACTCAGAATCACTTGTTTTCAGTCATCCACCGTCCAGTGGGGTCTACCGTTATGCCACTTGAAGCGTCGGTTAGCAGTGACCACAGAAATGAGTAGGTTATGGGCAGCTACTCTACTGTTGTACCCCCTTGTATACAGGGTGAGTCACAAACTATTGCCACAAAGAATAACTCCGAAAGTATGGTAGGAGCTGAAAAGTTTGTGGGACAAAAGTTGCATGGTGCAACGGGGGCCATAATATGACGTTGGCTTTTGTTGCTGTATGAGGTCGCTTCAGAGATATGAAGTTCAACTTTGTTTTTTAAATGGGATGCTATAGTTTGGTACTTATTTTCTGATAGCGACTACTGACACGAATACAATGATATGTAACAATAAGGCCTTTGAAGGTCAACGAAGGTCGCAAAGGTGGCATGAACGTCCATTTACAGAAGGTGTTGGAAGTGATGACCGTTGGTATCAATGCAGAGCTGCAATCTTCTTATCATGGATTGAGTGGCATTCCTTATCACATCGGCACTTATCGAATCATATGCTCTGACAGTTCTCTCTCGCATATCTTCAGGTGTAGTTGGAACGTCTTTATAAACAATGTCTTTTACGATTCCCCACAAGAAAAAAATCCAGAGGCGTCAGGTGTGGCGAAATAGCCGGCAACGACACATCTCCTCCGCGTCAAATCCGACGATCTGCGATTGTCTCTGCAACTCATTTTTAGCCATCAGCGAAAAATGTGCTGGACGCCCATCGTGTTGATACCACATTCTGTTCCTTGTTCAATGGTTCAATGGCTCTAAGCACTATGGGACTTAACATCTGAGGTCATCAGTCCCCTAGATTTAGAACTACTTAAACCTCATCCATGTCCGAGGCAGGATTCAAACCTGCGACCGTAGCAGCAGCGCGGTTCCGAACTGAAGTGCCTAGAACCGCTTGGCCACAATGATCGGCGTTCCTTGTTCCTAAAGGTATTTTTTCCAGTAACGGACCTAATGCTTCTTGCAGGAATGTGGTGTACTTCCTACCATTAAGAAATATTCAATGAAATGGGGGCTTATAATTCTGACCTCCAGAATCCGACACCATACATTCACCGACCACGATTTTTTTGGTGTGCATCTTGCCGCAGCTAACATGGATTCTCAAAATGGTTCATATGGCTCTGAGCACTATGGGACCCAACTTCTGAGGTCTCCTAGAACTTAGAAATACTTAAACCTAACTAACCTAAGGACATCACAAACACCCATGCCCGATTCAGGATTCGAACCTGCGACCGTAGCGGTCGCGCGATTCCAGACTGTAGCGCCTAGAACCGCTCGGCCACCCAGGCCGGCATGGATTTTCAGTTGACCAATAATGCCTGTTATGCAATTTAACATTTCTATCGTTCGTTAACGTAGCCTCGTCAGTAAATAAAATCAAATTAATCAATATGTCATCCCTATGAATCTGATGTTGAGCCCATCGGCAGAAGTCCGTGCGACGCTTACAATCCGTACTAATTAATTCTTGGTGGAGACTGATATGGTAAGGATGATATTTATGGCGATGCAGAACACAAACAACACTACTTTGGCTCATATCAGATTCCCTTGCGATTTGACGCGAACTAACACAAGGATCTCGAACCACAGAGGCAAGAGTACCAATTACCGTTTCCTCGTTAGCAACTTTCCGTCATCGGGTATGTTTCCGGTACGTTGAAGATCAAGTTTTTCTCTGTTTATCATGCACATATTTAAATGTACGACGTGTAAGGTGAGTACGCTGAGGATATCTTCCACAGTATAAGTCTCTAGCTCTCACTGAATTTCGTTAGCATTCTCCGTAAATAAGAAGCATATCGACTTTTTCTTCGAAGGAATACATCATTCACATTCGCTTGATGCGACGATGTTAGTCTTACCGTTCCTATTAGTGTTGTATTGCGAAGATGTCGAATGGTGTTTACGTGTCAATAGCACGTTAGATGGATACGTCGTATTCGGGGAATATTTACTATTTGCACGATATACGAGAGAGCATGTGCTTAGATAAGTGCCGAAGTGATAAGGAATACCACTCAATCCATGATAAGAAGATGGCAGCACTGCATTGATACCAATGGTCATCACTTCGAACACCTTTAGTAAATGGACGTCCATGCAACATTTGTGACTTTCGTTGACCTTCGAAGACCTTACTGTTACACATAATTGGATTCGTCGCGATAGCCACCATCAGAAAATAAGTACCAAACTATAGCATCTCATTTAAAAAAACAATGTTGACCGTCGTAGCCGGCCCAGGTGGCCGAGCCGTTCTAGGCGCTACAGTCTGGAACCCGCGACCGCTACGGTCGCAGGTTCGAATCCTGCCTCGGGCATGGATGTGTGTGATGTCCTTAGGTTAGTTAGGTTTAAGTAGTTGTAAGTTCTAGGGGACTGATGACTACAGAAGTTAAGTTCCTTAGTGCTCAGAGCCATTTGAACCATTTTTGACCTTCGTATCTCTGACGTGACCCCACCTAGCAACAAAAAACTCTCTCCGGTCGCAGGTTTGAATCCTGCCTCGGTTTAATTAGTTCTAAGTTCTAGGCGACTGATGACCTCAGAAGTTAAGTCGCATAGTGGTCAGAGCCATTTGAACCATTTTTGAACAAAAAACCAACGTCATATTATGGCCCCCGTTGTCCCATGTAACATTTTTCCGACTAACGTTTCAGCTACTATCATACTTACGAAGTTATTTTAGGTGGCAATAGTTAGTGACTCACCCTGCATAACTCAGTACATACGGGCGTTGCGATAGCTGACTGCTGGAGGCACTTTGGAACTGAGGAGTGACTCCTGCTACTGATTTAATACGACTTTTCAGAACTACCTTCCGCAGTATTCAACGGTTTCTGTATACGAAGGTTCCTTGGTCTCTTTTTAGCTGTGGCTGATTATTTTCGTTCTCAGTTCACAATCACGTCACCAACAGTTGACTTGGGCTGCCATAGAAACATGGGAATATCCCTGATGAATTTGTTACTCAGGTGACAATCAATGACTAGTCCACCTTTAAAATCACTGACCTTCCCTGGCCGATCCAGTCTGCTGTTATTGCATCTTTGCTGACAAAGCAGTACTCCACATCTTCTTTTATACCGGCGGGTCTCTCTTTGACGTATGGTGGTCAAGTACGCATCATATCAGGGTGTCGGATTACATTTGATTAGATAGCATACCTGAAAATGTATCTTCCAAACACATTTACACACTGAAGCACCAAACAAACTGATACGGGCATGCGTATTCAAATACTGATGTATGTAGACAGGCAGAATACGGCGCTGCGGTCAACAACGCCTATACAGGGTGGTCCACTGATAGTGACCGGGCCAAATATCTCACCAAATAAGCATCAAACGAAAAAACTACAAAGAACGAAACTCGTCTGGCTTGAAGGGGGAAACCAGACGGCGCTATGGCTGGAACGCTAGATGGCGCCGCCATAGCTCAAACGGATATCAACTGCGATTTTTTAAATAGGAACCCCCATTTTTTATTACACATTCGTGTAGTACGTAAGGAAATATGAGTGTTTTAGTTGGACCACTTTTTTCGCTTTGTGATATATGGCGCTGTAATAGTCACAATCGTATAAGTGCGTGGTATCATGTAACATTCCGCCAGTGCGGACGGTATTTGCTACTGATAGATTACCCGTGTTAAAATGGACCGTTTACCAATTGCGGAAAAGCTCGATATCGTGTTGATGTATGGCTATTGTGATCAAAATGCCCAACGGGCGTGTACTATGTATGCTGCCCGGTATCCTGGGCGACATCATCCAAGTGTCCGGACCGTTCGCCGGACAGTTACGTTATTTAAGGAAACAGAAAGTGTTCAGCCACATGTGCAACGTCAACCACCACCTGCAACAAATGATGATGCCCAAGTAGGTGTTTTAGCTGCTGTCGCAGCTAATCCGCACATCAGTAGTAGACAAACTGCGCGAGAGTCGGGAATCTCAAAAATGTCGGTGTTGAGAATGCTACATCAACATCGATTGCACCCGTACCGCATTTCTATGCACTAGGACTTGCATGGCGACGACTTTGAACGTCGTGTACAGTTCTGCCACTGGGCACAAGAGAAATTACGGGGCGATGACAGATTTTTTGCACGCGTTCTATTTAGCGACGTAGTTTCATTCACCAACAGCGGTAACGTAAACCGGCGTAATATGCAATATTGGGCAACGGAAAATCCACGATGGCTGCGGCAAGTGGAAGATCAACGACCTTGTATGGTGCGGCTTTATGGGAGGAAGGATAATTGGCCCCCATGTTATCGATGGCAATCTAAATGGTGCAGTGTATGCTGATTTCCTACGTAATGTTCTACCGATGTTACTACAAGATGTTTCACTGCATGACAGAATGGCGATGGTACTTCCAACATGATGGATGTCCGGCACATAGCTCATGTGCGGTTGAAGCGGTGTGACGTCCCCGGATTTCTTTCTGTGGGGAAAGTTGAAGGATATTTGCTATCGTGATCTGCCGACAATGCCTGCCAACTTGCGTCAGCGCATTATGTCAATGCATGTGCGGACATTACGGAAGGCGATCTACTCGCTGTTGAGAGGAATGTCGTTACACGTATTGCCAAATGCATTGAGGTAGACTGACATCATTTTGAGCATTTATTGCATCAATGTGGTATTTACAGGTAATCACGCTGTAACAGCATACGTTCTCAGAAATGATAAGTTTCCAAAGGTACATGTATCACATTGGAACAACCGAAATAAAATGTTCAAACATACCTACCATCTGTATTTTAATTTAAAAAACCTACCTGTTACCAACTGTTGGTCTAAAATTGTGAGCCATATGTTTGTGGCTATTACAGAGCCATCTATCACAAAGCGAAAAAAGTGATCCAACTAAAACATTCATATTTCTTTACGTAGTACACGAATATGTAATAAAAATGGGGGTTCCTATTTTTAAAAAACGCAGTTGCTATCCTTTTGACCTATGGAAGCGCCACCTAGCGGGCCAACCATAGCGCCATCTGGTTTCCCCCTTCAAGATAGACAAGTATCGTCTTTGTAGTTTTTTCGTTTAACTCTTATTTCGTGAGATATTTGGCCCAGTCACGATCAATGGACCACTCTGTATAAGTCAGGCGCAGTTGTTAGATCGGTTAGGGTTGCTACAACGGCACGTTATCAAGATTTAAGTGAGTTTGAACATGGTGTTATAGTCGGCATACGAGCGATGAAACACATTATGTCCGAGGCAGCGGTGAAGTGGGGATTTTCCCATACGACCATTTTACGAGTGTACCGTTAATATAATGAATCCGGTGAAACATCAGATCACCGACATCGCTGCGGCCGGAAAAAGATCCTGAAAGAACGGGGACCACGACGACTGAAGAGAACCGTTCAACATGACAGAAATGCAACACTTCCGCTAATTGCTGCAGATTTCAATGCTGGGCCGCCAACAAGTGTCAGCATGCCATTCATTCAATGAAACATCATCGATATGGACTTTCGCAGCCGAAAGCCACTCGTGTACTCTTGGTAACTGCACGACACAAAGCTTTACTCCTTGCCTGCGCCAGTCAACATCGACATTGGACTGTTGATGACTGGAAACATGTTTCCTGGTCTGACGAGTCTCGTTTCAAATTGTATTGCGCGGATAGACATGTATGGTTATGGAGACACCCTCATGAATCCATGGACCCTGCATGTCAGCAGGGGACTGTTCAAGCTGGTGGAGGCTCTGTAACGATGAAGGGCGCGTGCAGTTGGAGTGATATGAGGCCCCTGATTCGTCTAGATACGACTCTGACAAGTGACACGCACGTAAGCATCCTGTCTGATCACCTGAATCCACTCATGTCCATTGTGCATTCCGACGGACTTGGGCAATTCCGACAGGACAATGCAACACCTCACACTACCATAATTGCTACGGAGTGGCTCCAGGAACACTCTTCTGAGTTTTAAACACATCCGCTAGCCACTAAACACCCCAGACATGAACATCACTGAGCACATCTAGAATGCCTTTCAACGTGCTGTTCAGAAAGGATCTCCAAGCTCTCGTACTCTTGCGGATTTATGGTCAGCCCAGCACGATTTATGGTGTGAATTCCTTCCAGCAGAACTTCACACATTAGTCTATTCCACGCCACGTCGTGTTGCACCACTTCTGCGTGCTCACGGGGACCCTATACGATATTAGGCAGGTGCACCAGTTTTATTTGCTCTTCAGTTTAAAAGATGTTAACGGACTCATCTCTTTCAGAAATGCTTTTCGTGCTATAGCTAATTTGTATTTCATGTGTTGTCTGCGTTGAGCACCATCAGTTATTTTGCTGTCGTAATGGAAAAAACCTTCTACTACTTCGGTGTCTCATTTCCTGACCTTATTCCCTCAGTATCGCCTGATTTAATTAGACTTTTACTTGTTTTACTTTTATGGATGTTTATCTTATAACATCGTTTCAAGACAGTGTTCATTCCCTTCTGTTGCTCTTTCAAGTCCTTTGCTATCTATGGAGAATGGCAGTGTCTTTGGGAAGCTTCAAGTTTTTGATTTCTTCTTCCTGATCTTTAACTCGCTCTCCAAAACTCTTCTTTGGCTCATTTAATATTCGCTCAATGTACAGATTGCCTAACATCTTGATAAGCTGCCACCCTGTATGGCTTTCTTTTCAACCACTGCTTCTCTTTCATGTCCTTCTACTGGTGTCCGTAGAAGTGGTGAATAACCTTTCGCTGCTTACTTTTTAGCCGATTATAGTGCTAATATACTTAGAAATGCGTGGTTTAAATGTAAGTAAAGTGAACAGCTGTAAATAGTTTTGCGTTTCATTCGTACGTAACTGAATTAGGCGTTATACCACCGTAGCTACTATTTGAAGTCACTTGACTACCTTCGTTGATTAAATACGATTTCATAACGCAGATAAGGAGCGAAAGGCCTTTCACAAAATGGTTCAAATGGCTCTGAGCACTTTGGGAATTAACATCTGATGTCATGAGTCCCCTAGACTTAGAACTACACTACTGGACATTAAAATTGCTACACCAAGAAGAAATGCAGATAATAAACGTGTATTCATTGGAGAAATATATTATACTAGAACTAACATGTGATCACATTTTCACGCAATTTCGGTGCATAGATCCTGAGAAACCAGTACAGCTGCCCATGCAACTTCAACACGATACCACAGTTCATCAAGAGTAGTGGATGGCGTATTGAGACGAGCCAGTTGCTCGGCCACCATTGACCAGACGTTTTCAATTGGTGACAGATCTGGAGAATGTGCTGGTCAGGATAGCAGTCGAACATTTTCTGTATCCAGAAAGGCCGGTACAGGACCTGAAACATGCGGTCGTGCATTATCCTGCTGAAATGTAGGGTTTCGCAGGGATCGAATGAAGGGTAGAGCTACGGGTCGTAACACATCTGAAATAAAACGTCCACTGTTCAAAGTGCCGTCAGTGCGAACAAGAGATGACCGAAACATGTAACCAATGGCACGCCATACCATCACGCTGGGTGATACGCCAGTATGGGGAGGACGAATACACGCTTCCAACGTGCGTTCGCCGCGATGTCTCCGAACACGGATGCGACCATCATGATGTTGTAAACAGAACCTGGATTCATCCGAAAAAATGACGTTTTGCCATTCGTGCATCCAGGTTCGTCGTTGAGTACACCATCGTAGACGCTCGTGTCTGTGATGCAGCGTCACGGGTAACCGCAGCCATGGTCTCCGAGCTGATAGTCCATGCTGCTGCAAACGTAGTCGAACTGTTCGTGCAGATGGTTGTCGTCTTGCTAACGTCCCCATCTGTTGACTCAGGGATCGAGACGTGGCTGCACGATCCGTTACAGCCATGCGGATAAGATGCCTGTCATGTCGACTGCTAGTGATACGAGGCCTTTGGGATCCAGCACGGCGTTCCGTATTACCCTCCTGAGCCCACCGATTCCATATTCTGCTAACAGTCATTGGATCTCGACCAACGCGAGCAGCAATGTCGCGATACGATAAACCGCAATCGCGATAGGCTACAATCCGACCTCTATCAGAGTCGGAAATATGATGGTACGCATTTCTCCTCCTTACACGAGACATCACAACAACGCTTCATCAGGAAACGCCGGTCAACTGCTGTTTGTATATGAGAAATCGGTTGGAAACGTAGGTGTCGCCACCGGCGCCAACCTTCTGTGAACGCTCTGAAAAGCGAATCATTTGCATATCACAGCATCTTCTTCCTGTCGGTTAAATTTCGCGTCTGTAGCATGTCATCTTCGTGGTGCAGCAATTTTAATTGCCAGTAGTGTACTTAAATCTAACCAACTAAAGGTCGTTACACACATCCATGCCCGAAGCAAGATTCGAACCTGCGACCGTAGCAGCTGTGCAGTTCCAGACTGAAGTGCCAAGAGCGGCTCGGTCACACCGGCCGGCAGTCCTTTTACGAGCTGGACAAGTTCTTATATGAGACACGTGAAAAATCTCTGAGGACTCATTTAGCAAGGAAGTGCTCCATCATGTGAGCTGTTTCCTGAAGTGGTCCCAGGCGAGAGCCATCAAACTGGAAGAGGAGTGGCCGGCCTTCGTCGAGGAGAGCACGGCCTTCTTCCCGTCCCTCCTGGGCAGTGGACACACGCTAACAGACGAGTATTTAGCCGTGATCTTACACGCGTGTGTAAGGGTAGAGAGGAACGTAAGGGTTCTGGAACGTGTTATTAAAATAGAAAAAAAAGTTCCCAGTGAAAAAAATGCTTCTATCGGAGTTCAGGAAGGCTGTTAACTTCTAGTCAGTCGCAGTTAGTCACTCATACCCAATCACTCCCACTTACCCAATCTCACTCATTCAGCGCAACTCACTGTTATTATGTCTTTGTGAGTAACCGTCACTGTCCCCTCTCTCACAGCCATAGTCATCTTAGTTCTGTCGTAACACTCTTGCTGCTGCTGCTGCTAAAATACAGTCGTCTCTCTCTATCTTCCTCCTGCTCTCTACTATCTCATTCATTCCTTCCCACAGATGCTGTCTTTTCTTACTATCACCAACTCTCTCTTCTCCGTTGTTATTGTCACAGACTGTGTCCCTCATTATCACTCGCTATCAACCAAATTTGCACCCGTGGTCTACGGGTAGCGTCTTTGATTCATAATCAAAACGTCTTCGGTCCCGGGTTCGATCCCCGCCACTGTCTAAATTTTGATAAATAATCAGCATTGGCGGCCGAAGACTTATGGCATAAGAAGTCAGCCTCATTCTGCCAACGGTCTTGTCAAAGAGGGCGGAGGAGCGGATAGAGGTTCAGGGCACTCTCTTGTCCTAGGGGTAGGAAATTGCCCCTAAAGGCGGAAGAATCAGCAATGATCAACGACATGAGGATGCAGAAGGCAATGGAAACCAATGCATTATAGACACGTAACGTGTATCCACAGGACATGTGGCCTGTAATTGAAGAAGTGTCATCATGATCTCTCCATTGGCAAAAGATTCCGGAATATTCCCCCATTCGGATCTTCGGGAGGGGACTGCCAAGGGGGAGGTTACCATGAGAAAAAGATTGAATAATCAACGAAAGGATAACGTTCTACAAGTCGGGGCGTGGAATGTCAGAAGCTTGAACGTGGTAGGAAAACTAGAAAATCTGAAAAGGGAAATGCAAAGGCTCAATCTAGATATAGTAGGGGTCAGTGAAGTGAAGTGGAAGGAAGACAAGGATTCCTGGTTAGATGAGTATCGGGTAATATCAACAGCAGCAGAAAATGGTATAACAGGTGTAGGATTCGTTATGAATAGGAAGGTAGGGCAGAGGGTGTGTTACTGTGAACAGTTCAGTGACCGGGTTGTTCTAATCAGAATCGACAGCAGACCAATACCGACAACGATTGTTCAGGTATACATGCCGACGTCGCAAGCTGAAGATGAACAGATAGAGAAAGTGTATGAGATATTGAAAGGGTAATGCAGTATGTAAAGGGGGACAAAAATCTAATAGTCACGGGCTACTGGAATTCAGTTGTAGGGGAAGGAGTAGAAGAAAAGGTTACAGGAGAATATGGGCTTGGGACAAGAAATGAAAGAGGAGAAAGACTAATTGAGTTCAGTAACAATTTCAGCTAGTAATAGCGAATACGCTGTTCAAGAATCACAAGAGGAGGAGGTATACTTGGAAAAGGCCGGGAGATACAGGAAGATTTCAATTAGATTACATCATGGTCAGACAGAGATTCCGAAATCAGATACTGGATTGTAAGGCGTACCCAGGAGCAGATGTAGAGTTCAAGACATTAGTCAGGAAGAATCAATACGCAAAGAAGTGGGATACGGAAGTACTAAGGAATGACGAGAACGTTTGAAGTTCTCTAACGCTATAGACACACCAATAAGGAATAGCGCAGTAGGCAGTACAGTTGAAGAGGAATGGACATCTCTAAAAAGGGCCATCACAGAAGTTGGGAAGGAAAACATAGGTACAAAGAAGGTAGCTGCGAAGAAACCATGGGTGACAGAAGACATACTTCAGTTGATTGATGAAAGGAGGAAGTACAAACATGCTCCGGGAAAATCAGGAATACAGAAATACAAGTCGCTGAGGAATGAAATAAATAGGAAGTGCAGGGAAGCTAAGACGAAATGGCTGCAGGAAAAATGTGAAGACATCGAAAAAGATATGATTGTCGGAAGGACAGACTCAGCATACAGGAAAGTCAAAACAACCTTTGGTGACTTTAAAAGCAACGGTGGTAACATTAAGAGTGCAACGAGAATTCCACTGTTAAATGCAGAGGAGAGAGCAGATAGGTGGAAAGAATACATTGAAAGCCTCTATGAGGGTGAAGATTTGTCTGATGTGATAGAAGAAGAAACAGGAGTCGATTTAGAAGAGATAGGGGATCCAGTATTAGAATCGGAATTCAAAAGAGCTTTGGAGGACTTACGGTCAAATAAGGCAGAAGGGATAGATAACATTCCATCAGAATTTCTAAAATCATTGGGGGAAGTGGCAACAAAACGACTATTCACGTTGGTGTGTAGAATATATGATTCTGGCGATATACCATCTGACTTTCGGAAAAGTATCATCCACACAATTCCAAAGACGGCAAGAGCTGACAAGTGCGAGAATTATCGCACAATTAGCTTAACAGCTCATGCATCGAAGCTGCTTACAAGAATAATATGCAGAAGAATGGAAAAGAAAATTGAGAATGCGCTAGGTGACGATCAGTTTGGCTTTAGGAAAAGTAAAGGGACGAGAGAGGCAATTCTGACGTTACGGCTAATAATGGAAGCAAGGCTAAAGAAAAATCAAGACACTTTCATAGGATTTGTCGACCTGGAAAAAGCGTTCAACAATATAAAATGGTGCAAGCTGTTCGAGATTCTGAAGAAAGTAGGGGTAAGCTATAGAGTGAGACGGGTCATATACAATATGCACAACAACCAAGAGGGAATAATAAGAGTGGACGATCAAGAACGAAGTGCTCGTATTAAGAAGGATGTATGACAAGGCTGTAGCCTTTTGCCCCTACTCTTCAATCTGTACATCGAGGAAGCAATGATGGAAATAAAAGAAAGGTTCAGGAGTGGAATTAAAATTCAAGGTGAAGGGATATCAATAATACGATTCGCTGATGACATTGCTATCCTGAGTGAAAGTGAAGAAGAATTAAATGATCTGCTGAACAGTCTAATGAGTACACAGTATGGTTTGAGAGTAAATCGGAGAAAGACGAAGGTAATGAGAAGTAGTAGAAATGAGAAAAGCGAGAAACTTAACATCAGGATTGATGGTCACGAAGTCAATGAAGTTAAGGAATTCTGCTACCTGTTGTTGTTGTTGTGGTCTTCAGTCCTGAGACTGGTTTGATGCAGCTCTCCATGCTACTCTATCCTGTGCAAGCTTCTTCATCTCCCAGTACCTAATGCAGCCTACATCCTTCTGAATCTGCTTAGTGTATTCATCTCTCGGTCTCCCTCTACGATTTTTACCCTCCACGCTGCCCTCCAATGCTAAATTTGTGATCCCTTGATGCCTCAAAACATGTCCTACCAACCGATCCCTTCTTCTAGTCAAGTTGTGCCACAAATTCCACTTCTCCCCAATCCTATTCAATACCTCCTCATTAGTTATGTGATCTACCCACCTTATCTTCAGCATTCTTCTGTAGCACCACATTTCGAAAGCTTCTATTCTCTTCTTGTCCATACTAGTTATCGTCCATGTTTCACTTCCATACATGGCTACACTCCATACAAATACTTTCAGAAACGACTTCCTGAGACTTAAATCTATACTCGATGTTAACAAATTTCTCTTCTTCAGAAACGATTTCCTTGCCATTGCCAGTCTACATTTTATATCCTCTCTACTTCGACCATCATCAGTTATTTTACTCCCTAAATAGCAAAACTCCTTTACTACTTTAAGTGTCTCATTTCCTAATATAATTCCCTCAGCATCACCCGATTTAATTTGACTACATTCCATTATCCTCGTTTTGCTTTTGTTGATGTTCATCTTATATCCTCCTTTCAAGACACTGTCCATTCCGTTCAACTGCTCTTCCAAGTCCTTTGCTGTCTCTGACAGAATTACAATGTCATCGGCGAACCTCAAAGTATTTACTTCTTCTCCATGAATTTTAATACCTACTCCGAATTTTTCTTTTGTTTCCTTTACTGCTTGCTCAATATACAGATTGAATAACATCGGGGAGAGGCTACAACCTGTCTCACTCCTTTCCCAACCACTGCTTCCCTTTCATGCCCCTCGACTCTTATAACTGCCATCTGGTTTCTGTACAAATTGTAAATAGCCTTTCGCTCCCTGTATTTTACCCCTGCCATTTTTAGAATGTGAAAGAGAGTATTCCAGTCAACATTGTCAAAAGCTTTCTCTAAGTCTACAAATTCTAGAAACGTAGGTTTGCCTTTTCTTAATCTTTCTTCTAAGATAAGTCGTAAGGTTAGTATTGCCTCACGTGTTCCAACATTTCTACGGAATCCAAACTGATCTTCCCAGAGGTCCGCTTCTACCAGTTTTTCCATTCGTCTGTAGAGAATTCGCGTTAGTATTTTGCAGCTGTGACTTATTAAACTGATAGTTCGGTAATTTTCACATCTGTCAACACCTGCTTTCTTTGGGATTGGAACTATTATATTCTTCTTGAAGTCTGAGGGTATTTCACCTGTCTCATACATGTTGCTCACCAGATGGTAGAGTTTTGTCAGGACTGGCTCTCCCAAGGCTACCTAGGCAGTAAAATAACCAATGACGGACGGAGCAAGGAGGACATCAAAAGCAGACTCGCTATGGCAAAAAAGGCATTTCTGGCCAAGAGAAATCTACTAATATCAAATACCGGCCTTAATTTGAGGAAGAAATTTCTGAGGATGTACGTCTGGAGTACAGCATTGTATGGTAGTGAAACATGGACTGTGGGAAAACCGGAACAGAAGAGAATCGAAGCATTTGAGATGTGTTGCTATAGACGAATGTTGAAAATTAGGTGGACTGATAAGGTAAGGAATGAGGAGGTTCTACGCAGAATCGGAGAGGAAAGGCATATGTGGAAAACACTGATAAGGAGAAGGGACAGGATGATAGGACATCTGCTAAGACATGAGGGAATGACTTTCATGGTACTAGAGGGAGCTGTAGAGGGCAAAAACTGTAGAGGAAGACAGAGATTGGAATACGTCAAGCAAATAATTGAGGGCGTAGGTTGCAAGTGCTACTCTGAGATGAAGAGGTTAGCACAGGAAAGGAATTCGTGGCGGGCCGCATCAAACCAGTCAGTAAACAGATGACCCAAAAAAAAAAAAAAACCACATCAGCTTTCTCCTTCTCTTTATTCCTACCTCACTGGCAGTGCCTCATTCACTCTTTTCCTAGCAGTATTCTGTGAACTATGATCCACTGACACTGTGTCCCTCCCTTTCCCTCACACTGCCATTGTCTTCTTCGCCCTTTCTATACCACAACCATGGTCTAATACCTTCCATTATTTCTCACTGCCACAGTCTGTTTCTGTCTCAGCATAAAAAGCACGAATATCTTGCTATGCCAAAATTTTTGGGAAAATTTTTTAAAACCGGTGAAAAGGAAGATTGAGTCAGTGTCATTAAACAGAAACACATTCCCCTTTTTCGTGCTCCGATAAGACCATTTTTCTGCTGGTTCCCTTCTTTTCCTTGCTACAGCATGTCACCTCACTCGTATGGTAAGACCTATACAGATCAGTAAAATTTTGATAATTTACTGATATGAAGCTGAAATAACGAAGAACTAATTTTACATCTCAGAACGGATTTCATGTGCACAAAAATTTTCCAAGTGCTTCATTACTACAACATGGAGTTGCCAGAACCTTCTGATGATAGAAGAGACACTTCATTCAACATATTTATTCGTGCTGCTTTAATTCATAAGGTATGTTTCCGTCTCACACTGGATTCTGCGAGCGTATATCACTTGTAAAAGTAGGGTAACTTTGATTCCCTGTAACTTGGAAACGGATAAAAATATCCAGAAAATTTCCAGGGTTGTAGAGGTCTTGGGCATATATCGTGAAAATGTCAGCCACTTGCTGTGCATAGCCATCTTGGAATCCGCTGCTAGTTTTAGCACACAAAATCATGTTTTTGAGGTGTTTCTCGATAACGTATAAATATTTTTGAAACGCGACGATACCACTTTTAAACGCCTAGAGATTACATCGTTAAAGTTTGAGCAATTTGCTGAGGGTAGTTATTTAGATATCTGCTGCTGACGCCGAAAAAATTGTAAAAACGCTTTTTTTGGTCCTTTTCAGGAGCTACCCACGAAATAAATGGTTCCTCCATAAACTCTTTCAGACACAACGTAGATCACATCTTACGCAAAAAGCATCAACCGATTTTCTCCATTTGCGTAAGCAAGAGGAAGTGCGTAACATTCAAAAATGGACCCTATGCTGTACTACTGTAAGGTGATCCTTCTATTCGGTATACAAATGATCCCTAGCCCAAGGAATGTTTAAAACAATTGACTCTACCGTTCAATCATCAATAGAACCAGAGGTAAGAGCCCCAAAAAATCCCGTTTCTAGGCGCGGCGATTTGGAACATGTTGATAAAGCAAGTTTTCACATGCGAACCGATTCAGAGTGGGATACGATTTCTAAATTTAAATCCATACTACGTCAGCGAAATGTACACGTTGGGACTAATTTTAAGCATGCTTAATTATTCCCTTTGCTGCTCTAGTCGCAAATGAAGCGAGCTAAAACTCCCTATATCTCTCTGTACGAAGCGTAATCTCTCTTACGAGCGTGGTGTGGTGAGTATGATAAATTTCCATGAAAGAATAAAACACTTTTGTTGTATCTTCATGGTTGGCAGATCTGATTATTTGGAGAATCGTATAAAGAAATTGAACAATGTACAGTGTACAATTCGTCGTTGACAACCGCCTGAGTTTGTCAGTGTACTGATTGTGATTGAAAATGGAGAAAACCGACTTTCTTGCTGTTATTAAATATTTTCATTTGAAGGGTTGGACTGCCGTGCAATTCAAAACAAAGCTGAATGAAATTCACGCGGACTCTGCACCGTCATCGGAAATCATTTGTTTTTGGATTAATGAATTGTAGCGTGGACGGACAAGCACCGAAGACGAAGCCCACTCTGGTCGTCCAATTGAGACCACCAAGAAGGAAACCATTGACAAGATGTGTGGTATGATAATGCAAGACCGCCGAATAAAAATTCGTGAGATTTCTGAGACTGCAGGCATTTCAACTGAGCGAGCGAATAATATCCTGCACGGAGAATTGGCTTTGAAGAAGCTGCGTGCGAGGTGGGTGCCGTGTTTATTCACAGTCGACCGAAAGCGCATCCAGCACAACATTTCGACACTATGTCTGGCCATGTTTAATCACAGTCCGCAAGACATTTTGCACCGATTTGTGACTGTTGATGAAATCTCTATCCTTCATTACACACCAGAGCGATAACGGCAGTCAATACGATAGCAAAGGCAGCTGAATGTGTGCCGAAGGAAGCGAAGGCCATTTCGTCAGTTGGTAAGCTGATGGCTACTGTTCCTTGGCATTCCCAGGGAATAATCCTCAGAGATTACTTAGAAAGAGGCAGAATAGTAACTGGATCATATTATGCGTTATTGTTGGATCATCTGAAACTTGCGTTGGCTGAAAACAGGCATGATGGCAAGCAAAATCGTGGCCTTTCGCCAGAAACATGCGCCATTCCACACATCAGGGATAACTATGGCGAAAGTGTATGAAATGGGCACTGAACTGCTTGCTCATCCACCCTGTTCACCAAACTTAGCTCTACGTGATTTCGGTTTCCTTAACTTGAAATTTAGGCTTGCTGGGCCGGCCGCGGTGGTCTAGCGGTTCTAGGCGCTCAGTCCGGAACCGCGCGACTGCTACGGTCGCAGGTTCGAATCCTGCCTCGGGCATGGATGTGTGTGATGTCCTTAGGTTAGTTAGGTTTAAGTAGTTCTAAGTTCTAGGGGACTGATGACCACAGATGTTAAGTCCCGTAGTGCTCAGAGCCATTTTTTTTTTAGGCTTGCTGGGAAGAAATTTTCATCAAATGGTAAAGTGGTACCTGCAGTGAACAAGCATTTTTCATAGTTCGACGGACAAACGTTTCCGATGATTTGAAAAAGCTGGAGGATCTGGACCAAGTATGTATGACCCTCAAAAGAGAATCTGTTGAGAAGTAAAGTGATTTGTTTACGAAACAAACATTTTTTCTTGCTTTTTCACCAGTCTTATAAAGTCACCCTCGTATTTCGTCCATAGTGTACTTATGTGTGATGAACGTGGGTGGCAATGAATCGATGTATAGTCTGTCGCAAACACTACTCTTACAATCTCCTTCAGCACTATTTGGAGTAAAGATCGTCTTCTTTCGTCCAAGAGCAGGCCGGCTAAAACGGCTAACACTGTCAATCGGCCAACCAATGGTGCCTGCATACTGCCTTTCTAACGGCTTCCAGCAGACAGAATAAAATGATTTTTCAGGTCATTTATCATTGGCCGAATTTAAAAATTTAAAATGTTGTTATAATCTACTCTTAAGCTGAAGTGTTAATACAGTAAGTCAAGTACTGAAATTAGAAACAGTCGATTCGCGGCTGGCTCGCCTCTTCGTGTCCCAGAAGTCTTTATTACGCATGGTCCTGTTGAAGGCGAAATGCCCATGCCTTCCTCCGATCTCTGAAGTGACCTACTCCGCAAGTTTTAGGGGGACTTAAAGCTTAAATTAAACTTCTAGCTATGGTGCAACTCAGCATTTTTTCACGTCAACAAACTTTGACCACTGTAAAAGAAGAAAAATGTAAAAAAATGCAACAGATACAAATTTTAGCATCGAATAGGAATCGAATCCGAGACACTTAGGTCCGTGGTGTGGCACTTTACCACTATCACTGAGATTCCAACCAACGACTGTATGCTTTTATACTACGCGCTCGGCTGCTGACAACAAGTTTACCGCTCAGCTCCTACATATTCACGTTAACTAACATTTATTCACACTCAAAGCAAACTGCCATTCATTGTACATCTAAATCTACATGAATACTCTGCAAATCACATTTAAGTGCCTGGCAGAGGGTTCATCGAACCACCTTCACAATTCTCTATTATTCCAGTCTTATACAACGCGCGGAAAGAACGAACACTTATATCTTTCCGTACGAGCTTTTATTTCCCTTATTTTACTGTGGTGGTCGTTTCTCCCTTTGTAGGTCGGTGTCAACAAAATATTTTCGCATTTGGAGGAGTAAGTCGGTGATTAGAATTTCGTGAGAAGGTCCCGTGGCAACGAAAAACGCCTTTCTTGTAATGATGTCCAGCCAAAATCCTGTATCATTTCATTGTCACTCTCTCCCATTTTTCGTGATAATACAAAACTGTGCTGCCCTTCTTTGAACTTTTTCCCTGTATCCCGTCAATTCTATCTGGTAAGGATCCCACACCACGCAGCAGCATTCTAAAAGAGGACGGACAAGCGTAGTGTAGACTGTGTCCTTAGTAGCCGGCCGGAGTGTTCGAGCGGTTCTAGGCGCTTCAGTCTGGAACCGCGCGACCGTTACGGTCGCAGGTTCGAATCCTGCCTCGGGCATGGGTGTGTGTGTGATGTCCTTAGGTTAGTTAGGTTTAATTAGTTCTAAGTTCTAGGCGACTTATGACCTCAGACGTTAAGTCCCATAATGCTCAGAGGCATTTGAACCATTTTATTTGTACAGAGACAACTTCAGAATTATCCTAAGCGCCTCCATACAGGTAATTTCTTGACACACTTCTGAGTCCAGACACCCATCCGCAGGCGCCTAGGAATACTTTGGAGGTTGTCTCTGTGAAGGCATTTTTGAAATCCTCAGTGAGCAGGTACCGCATAGAGTGGTGCCGAACTGGGGAGTCTTAGAAGGAGTCTTTTCCATTTTATTCAGGCATGTGTCATTGTCGCACCCTCTCATCATCACACTATCTAGATTGAATATTGTAATCCCCAAATCCTCGAAAAATAATCGAAAAATATACCTATTCAAAAAAGCAGATAAAAATTCACTTGACGCCTTCCTGAGAGACAATCTCCACTCATTTCAAATTAATAATATAAGTGTAGACCAGATGTGGTTTAAATTCAAATAAATAGTATCGGCAGCAATTGAGAGATTTATGCCAAATAAACTAACAAACGACGGAGCTGATCCTCCTTGGTACACAAAACGGGTTAGAACACTGTTGCAGAAACAACGAAACAATCACGCCAAATTTATACAGGCTAAAAATCCTCAAGAGTGGCGATCCTTTACAGAAGCTCGAAATTAAGCTCGGGGTTCAATGCGAGACGACTATAACGGTTTCCACAACGAAACTTTGTCTCGAAACATGGCAGAAAATCCAAAGAGATTGTGGTCGTATGTGAAGTATGTTAGCGGCAAGAAACAATCAATGCCTTCTCTGCGCGATGACAATGGAGATACTATCGAAGACTGTGCTGACAAAGCAGAGTTACTAAACACAGCCTTCCGAAATGCCTTCTCAAAAGAAGACGAAGTGAATATTCCAGAATTCGAATCGAGAACAGCTGCCAACATGGGTAACTTAGAAGTAAATATCCTCGAAGTAGTGAAGCAATCACTTAATAAAAGCAAGTCTTCTGGTCCAGACTGTATACCAATTAGGTTCCTTTCGGAGTATGCTGATGCATTAGCTCCATACTTAACAATCATATACAACCGTTCGCTCGACGAAAGATCCGTACCCGAAGACTGGAAAGTTGCACAGGTCACACCAATATTCAAAAAAGGTAGTAGGAGTAATCCACTAAATTACAGGCCCATATCGTTAACGTCGATATGCAGCAGGATTTTAGAACATATATTGTGTTCGAACATTATGAATTACCTCCAAGAAAACGATCTATTGACACACGGTCAACATGGGTTTAGAAAACATCGTTCCTGTGAAACACAACTAGCTCTTTATTCACATAAAGTGCTGAGTGCTATTGACAAGGAATTTCAGATCGATTCCGTATTCCTGGATTTCCGGAAGGCTTTTGACATTGTACTACACAATCGGCTAGTAGTGGAATTGCGTGCTTGTGTAATATCGTCTCAGTTATGTGAGTGGATTTATGATTTCCTGTCAGAGAGGTAATGACGGAAATTCATAGAGTAAAACAGAAGTGATTTCAGGTGTTCCACAAGGTAGTGTTATAGGCCCTTTGCTGCACCGTATCTCTATAAACGATTTGGGAGCCAATTTGAGCAGCCGTCTTCGGTGTTTGCAGATGACGCTGTCGTTCAGCGACTAATAAAGTCATCAGAAGATCAAAACATACTGCAAGACAATTAAAAAAATATCTGAATGGTGCCAAAAGTGGCAGTTGACCCTAAATAACGAAAAGTGTGAGGTCTTCCACATGAGTGCTAAAAGGACCTCGTTAAACTTCGGTTAAACGATAAATCAGTCTAATCTAAAAGCCGTAAACTCAACTAAATACCTAGGTATTACAATTACGAACAACTGAAATTGGAAAGAACACATAGAAAATGTTGTGGGGAAGGCTAACCTAAGACTGCGTTTTATTGGCAGGACACTTAGAAAATGTAACAGACCTACTAAGGAGACTGCCTACACTACGTTTGTCCATTCTCTTTTGGAATACTGCTGCGCGGTGTGGGATTCTAACCAGGTAGGACTGACGGAGTACATCGAGAAAGTTCAAAGAAAGGCAGCTCGTTTTGTATTGTCGCGAAATATGGGAGTGAGTTTCACAGAAATTATATAGGATTTAGACTGGAAATCATTAAAAGAAAGGCGTTTTTCGTTGCGACGGAATCTTCTCACGAAATTCCAATCTCCAACTGTCTCCTCCGAATGCGAAAACTTTTTGTTGACACCGACTTACATAGGGAGGAACGATCACTACGATAAAATAAGGGAAATCAGAGCTCGTACGGAAAGATACAGATGTTCATTCTTTTCGTGCGGTATACGAGATTTGAGTAATAGAGAATTGTGAAAGTGGTTCGATGAACCCTCTGCCAGGCACTTAAATGTGATTTGCAGAGTATCCATGTAGATGTAGCTGTAGATGTAGATGTAGATGCCGGAGGACGCGAAATAGGAGGGCTGAAAATGCATATGCATACTTTGCTGCTGTGGATCGAGTTCATATTTCGTCGAATGCTTTTGAACAGACTCCAGTGGTTCCAACTAGTACTTGAGAGCAAACATTGCGGTGGTGCCGCACTCCAAAGGGGTGCGATCAACTTCAATGGAGATGCAGCCCCGCAGTGTCCTTAGAGAAAGATTGGAACGTCCGGAAATGTCAGCAGCGTCCAAGGTTGTCAAGAACGTAGTCCTATAGTTCATCGCTCTACGAACAGTCTTCTTTAACTGCGAAATGCATGGGAATAAACGCCCCAAGGGAATGGGTGGTTTCATCGACGCCCTTTATACCACACCCTGAGGTATTCTCGTGTCAATTCTGAGCTGCGGTGTGTTCGAAATGTGTTCTTCTGTTACCCACAGGAAAACTCCATGAGTTCAACGCTATGCGTCATGGTTCTGACCTCCACCACAGAGAAGGGCTGAAATGTTGTTAAGTAGGAGTGTGCCGACTTTCCCATCGTATGACACGTTCACCTTGGCGCTGGGTTACGTCCCACAGCAACACGATTTTGATCCGTTACAGAGGAAAGCTACAGACATCTTTGCGTCGAATTTCAAAATTCTGCGTCATAATGGGAGACGATTACAGAGTTTCGAAAATGTGGTCCTTTAATTGTGTTGCGAAGTGTACTTACGACCATCAGATTCCGAAGCGTGTCGTATACACGATATTTCTATGTGTGGTAGAACCAAACTGGCAGAAAAACGACATACTGACGAATAAAGTAAAAACGACAAAAGCTTGTTACCCTGTCTTAAGGGCTATTAATTTCTCTTTCATTACAGAGAAATGATGGATATATTAAGGTAAAAGTTGCCTTTTTGTGTAGCCACCCATTCTGCTGTTACTGAAAGAGCTGAAAGCTTTCCTTTATGGCCTTCACTGCACTGGCCAGATTCTTCTCGAAGGCTCTATTCGCCTTCGGTCTTTGTAATACGATACCTTTACTACTTCATGATACAAAGACCTAAATATGACAAAGGATCGTTTCATGATGAAAAAGGGGCCAATATTGCTTCATTTGTAATTGGGCTGTAGAAGAGGGATGCCTATGGATACACAATTGAATAGTATGCTGTAAATTCATAGTTGCTTATGGCTGTCTGGAACTCTCCGAAGGTAATGGAGAGTAACATAGGTCGTTCTTTGTGCGTCAGAAGCTCCGCTCGGTGTGCGTTAGCCAATAGCGCTACTAATGCCACGCCAGGCTGTTCCGTAATTATGTCATGCAGAACATGGCTCGCAGTAATTAATTACGCGCTTCCCTGGCGGGCTGCACGCTCCCATTTGTTTAGCGAATGCGCCGAACACCGGGCGCCCGTTTTCTTGCCCTCCCTTGTTCCTTTGTTCAACGGTAGCCCGTGCTGGGCGAGGGCACAAAAACTCTAATCAGTATAGCGAGCTACTTCTTCCGATCTGTGCACCGTTAAATGGATGTTCATTGGCTTTATTAAACAGTTCTTGCTGACCTCCAGACATTCGTTGTACACTGATTTGACAAAAGTCATGCAATATATCCGAGTATCGTGTCTCCTTTTTCCCGGCGTCGTGGCATGGACTCAATAAGTCATTGGAAATGCCCTGCAGAAATACTGAGCCACACTGCCTCTATAGCAGTCCATAATTACGAACGTGTTGCCGGTGCAGGATTTTGGGCAAGAACTGACCTCTCGCTTATGTCCGATAAATGTTCGACGAGATTGTCCTCGATGGTGCGTGTTCATCGGAGGTGAGGGTATCATCTGGAGTGCCCCAGAGAAGTGTGGAAGGTCCGCTGTTGTTTTCTATCTACATAAATGAACTTTTGGATACGGTGGGTAGCAATGTGCGGCTGTTTGCTGATGATGCTGTGGTGTACGCTAAGGTGTCGTCGTTGAGTGACTGTAGGAGGATACAAGATGACTTCGACAGGATTTGTGATTGGTGTAAAGAATGGCAGCTAACTCTAAATATAGATAAATGTAAATTAAGTCCGCAGCTCGTGGTCGTGCGGTAGCGTTCTCGCTTCCCACGCCCGGGTTCCCGGGTTCGATTCCCGGCGGGGTCAGGGATTTTCTCTGCCTCGTGATGACTGGGTATTGTGTGCTGTCCTTAGGTTAGTTAGGATTAAGTAGTTCTAAGTTCTAGGGGACTGATGACCTAAGATGTTAAGTCCCATAGTGCTCAGAGCCATTTGAACCTTTTTTTTTTTTTGTAAATTAATACAGATGAATAGGAAAAATAATCCTGTAATGTTTGAACACTCCTTTAGTAGTGTAGCGCTTGACACAGTCACGTCGATTAACTATTTGGGCGTAACATTGCTGAGCGATATGCAGTGGGACAAGCATGTAATGGCAGTTGTGGGGAAGGAGGATAGTCGTCTTCGGTTCATTGGTAGATTTTTGGGAAGATGTGGTTCATCTGTAAAGGAGACCGCTTATAAAACACTAATACGACCTATTCTTGAGTACTGCTCGAGCGTTTGGGATCCCTTTCAAGTCAGATTGAGGGAGGACATAGAAGCAATTCAGAGGCGGGCTTTAGATTTGTTACTGGTAGATTTGATCATCACGCGAGTGTTACGGAAATGCTCCAGGAACTCAGGTGGGAGTCTCTATAGGAAAGGAGGCGTTCTTTTCGTGAATCGCTACTGAGGAAATTTAGAGAACCAGCATTTGAGGCTGACGGCAGTACAGTTTTACTGCCGCCAACTTACATTTCGCGGAAAGACCACAAAGATAAGACAAGAGAGAGTAGGGCTCTTACAGAGGCATTTAGGCAGTCATTTTTCCCTCGTTCTGTTTGGGAGTGGAACAGGGAGAGAAGATGCTAGTTGTGGTACGAGGTACCCTCCGCCACGCACCGTATGGTGGATTGCGGAGTATGTATGTAGATGTAGATGAGTGATGTGGGTGGTCAAATCATTTGCTCGAATTGTTCAGAATGTTCTTCAAATTAACCGCGAACAATTGCTGTCCTGTGAAATGACGTCGTTGTTTGTGAACATGAAGTCCATGAATGATTGCAAATGATCTGCAAGTTGTTGAACGCAAGCATTCCCAGTCAGTGATCGGTTTACTTGGACCAGAGGACTCAATCCATTCAATGCACACACGGCCCACACCATTATGGAGCCACCGCCAGCTTGCACAGCGCCTTGTTGACAACTTGGGTACTTGGCTTGGTGGGGGCTGCGCCACACTCGGATCCTACCACCAGCTCTTACCACCTGAAATCGGGACTCCTCTGAGCAGGCCACAGCTTTATAGTAGTCTAGGGTCCAACCGATATGGCCACGAGCCCAGCAGAGGCGCTGCAGCCGATGTCGTGCTGTTAGCAAAGGCACTCACGCCGGTCGTCTGCTTCCATAGTCCATCAACGGCAGATTTCGCCACACTATACTAACGGATACTTTCATCGTACGTCCCAAAATGATTTATGTGATTATTTATTGTACCTTTGCCTGTCAGCACTGACAACTGTACGCAAACGCCGCTGCTCTCAGTCGTCATGTGGAGGCCGTCGACCACTGCACTGTCCGTGATGAGAGATGATGACTGAGATTTGGTATTCGCGGCATACTCTTGACACTGTGGATCTCGGAATACTAAATTCCCTAACGATTTCCGTAGTGGAATGTACCATGCTTGTAGATCCAAATACCATTCCATGTTCAAGGTCTGTCAATCCCCGTCGTGCGGCCTTATACACGTCGAAAAACCCTTTGACATGGATCACTCGAATACAAATGCCATGCCCTTTGATATCTTGTGTTCGCAATACTCCTGCCATCTGTGTATGTGTATATCGGTGTCCCATGACTTTTGTGTATAGTGCTTAATAAAGGTAGCATCGACCTTTGATGTCGGTATCAAATATGCTAATGGATGTATCATACCGTAGTTGCCAAACTGGACTAGAATTTGGGAAGACGACGGCTCAGATACCCATCCGGCCATCCAGATTTACGTTTCCCGTGAAGTTGCTAAATCGCATGAGGAAAATTTCGGGATAGTTCCTTTGAAAGAGCATGGCCTCCCCCATCCTCCCTTAATCCGAACTTTTCGTCCGTCACTAATGACCTAGTCATCCACGGCATATTACACTCTGATCTTCATTCTTTTTTACATTCAGTTGCCGGCCGGAGTGGCCGAGCGATTCTAGGCGCTTCAGTCTGGAACCGCGCGACCACTACGGTCTCAGTTTCGAATCCTGCCTCGGGCATGGATGTGTGTGATGTCCTGAGGTTAGTGAGATTTACGTAGTTCTGTTCTAGGGGACTGATCACCTCAGAAGTTTAAGTTCCATAGTGCTCAGAGCCATTTGAACCATTTTTTGCATTCAGTTTAACCAGAGCACCTACTGTACATTCTCTGCAATTTACAAAATTTTGAATACCCTTTCGAAGTAAATTTTCCGAATGACAGATCTGACGAATAAGCATCGACACAGTTACAACAAATAGTGCAGAAACAAAACAAATGGTGACCTGGACAGCCCGATTTGGAACAGTCATAACATATCTGAACTTTTCCTTCAAAACAGAAGAACACTGTTAAAGAAAGGTTCACGTCATTATAAGAAGTTGATAACTCTGAAGGTATCTCTATAGTCATGCCGTTCATAACAAAAAAGTATTTGAAAGTCATAGAAATAGAACTGATTCAAGTAATTATACATTATGGCAGTTGTAACACGAGGAAAATGGGTCTCACTGTATATTCCAAAAGTGAAATACAGGCAAAGGCTAGAGATCTACATCAGTACTGCACTGAAGAGTCCTTTGAACTCGGTACTACAGAGACTGGCTTGTAAACACAAAACGACAACTTTTATTCCTCCTCGCCCCTCCGCCATCGACACAAATTGTTCAAACTTTATTACAGCCTTTTACCTATTTCTTCGCCCTGGCATATATATTGCACATATCTCCTACTCCCATTTCTCTCTGTTGTCCTCCTCTTTCTCCCCTCCTGGCTGTCTAGAAGAATTATGTTAAAAAAGAAAGATGAACTCCTCCGCCTCTCTATTCATCTGCACATTAAACTTATCTCTGCGCGTCTCCTTTTCTCTCCTCCTCCTTTCTCTATTCATCTCTTCCACCCTCTCTCTCCGTCCGTCTCATCCTCCTACCTATAGCTGTCCACCTCTCTCTGCCCATCTCCCTTTCTCTCTCTGTCCGTCCCGTACTCCCTCTATCTATCTGCGCTATGCTCTGTTCGGCAATACCCTTCCTCACGTATACCCCCTCGAATGAATTCCAATAAGACTTGCACAACACTTTCTCCAGCACATAAAGGGACTGATACAGCAACGAGCACATACGATACGAAGAAACAAGCAGTCTTAGTTGCGGTGTTAAAGTTTCTCAATTATTTCCCAATAACGCGTTTCAACTTTATGTAGGCATCTTCGGTTTGGCTGAAATCTGGTAGCGATGGGTACATGGGATACTCCGCATAAAATATCCCAGCAGGAAAATGCACCTTGTCAAAGCTTTAAAAAAGCTTCGCGGTTTCTTTCTTACGGCATGTGGCGCAGCCCAATGCAAACCAAACGGGATGAGACCTAAAGTAAAAAATGGTTCAAATGGCTTTGAGCACTATGCGACTTATCTGAGGTCATCAGTCGCCTAGAACTTAGAACTACTTAAACCAAACTAACCTAAGGACATCACACACATCCATACCCGAGGCAGGATTCGAACCTGCGACCGTAGCCCTAAAGTAAAGCTTTACATCAGAAACATGTCGGAGAGGTAGTGCATATTCTGCTTAAACACATTCCTTTGACAAGGGGCATTTACCTGATGGGAAATTTTATGCGCGGAGGCTCATGTACCCATCGCTACCAAATATCAGCTAGTCCGAAGACGCCTAAATAAAGGTGAATCACGCCACTGGGAAATAACAAAAAATTTTAAACTGGAATCAACACTGCTTATTTCTTCATACCTGCACATCAGTCGTGAAGGGCAGCCAGGAAGTCAGTTATTAACACCCTTTCTCAGTCGCATTCCCACCCCTGTGGCAGCTAAGTAGTCCTTACCCCCACAGTACTACTTTCCAGAGAATAAGTAGTGTAGTACTAGATCTGGTTAAAATGGATCCGGTGGCTTAGGAGGAAATGTGAAACACCCCCCCCCACACACACACACGGTTGTGTGTGTGTGTGTGTGTGTGTGTGTGTGTGTGTGTGTGTGCGTCCCTAAGAGTAGTCAGGCGCATTTTCTCTGGTGCTTTGGTGGATATATGCAATTTCGTTTTTGGAATGTGCAGCTCGAGTCAGCCCAGACAAGTCTACTCATCAAATCTTTCATGCGACTTCCGGAGTCGTTGAAGAGCGTCAGTTTGTTTACTGACTTTTGTCAACGGCCTGGCTGCATTGGTAACACCGGTTCTCGTTAGATCACCGAAGTTAGGCGCTGTCGAGCGCTGTTGGCAAGCGGGGTGCACTCAGCCCTTGTGAGGAAAATTGAGAAGCTTCTTGATTGAGAAGTAGCGGCTCCGGTCTCGTAAACTGACATACGGCCGGGAGAATGGTGTGCTGACCACATGCCCCTCCATATCCGCATCCAGTGACGCCTGTGAGCTGAGGATGACACGGCGGCCGGTCGGTACCGTTGGGCCTTCCAAGGCCTGTTCGGACGGAGAGAGAGAGAGAGAGAGAGAGAGAGAGAGAGAGAGAGAGAGAGAGAGAGAGAGAGAGAGAGGAAGAAAACAAAATGATTTTTAAAGTAGAATTTTACGTGTCCATTCGATAGAACGGTCCCAAATTAGTCCGATATGGTATTAGATTTTCCTGTAAGAGTTAAAAGGAACATCAACATAATAAGATTAAAGAACTAAATAGAAAGCATTGTATGTGAAGACTTCAATCCTGATATCATCTCGGATGCTTCTGATTGAGAGCGCTTTGGTTTACCGATTGCCAGCTTTGCTGTGATCCCCACAATAACATTCCAAACAACAACAAATTGACATGTTGTAATGGTAATTGCCATTTATTTCAAAAACGTTAGCACCATGAAATGCATTTGACATTGAGGTTTAAACGGCACCAATCGTTATCAGCCTAAGAAGGAAACATAAAATTTCACAGCTTCATAAATGCTGAATCAGTTACACTGTTCACAGAGAATCTATAGGTTGAACATTAGAAAGAAGTTACAAGGACACATAGTAGATGAGAAATTCCTTTCCTAAAATATCTTACCTCTCTACGAGTCTAGCGTTTCTTAACGAAGTGCTGAGAACAATTACTATCACAGCGGAGAGAAATGAAGGCCAACATATGGCGTCAAAGTATCTAGCGCCGGAAAGAGAGGGCTATGTTTAAAGCAGACAGTTAACTCTAAGACGCACTACAAGCAGTGTTGTAATGTTCCTCACGGTGTTATCAAAATGGAAAAACCCATGTACTATACACAAACATTTCCAAATTCCAAGAAAAACAAAGGCAAATCCGAGCGTTGTTAGATATGAAACTAGCAAACTTGGAAGGCACATAATATTCAACTCTCTGTTGACAGTGACAGTGATAGTAAATTTGTGTCACTGGCTAATATATTCAGCGAAGTAGTCCTAACAGCAGCTACTGTATTTTTGTCGCTATTTTCAGCTACTGTTAGGAAGAATTTGTTTAATATTGCGGCTAGTGATTTGCTCTTCATCTCTGCCGTCTCACTCTTACTGTCATGAAGGAGTCGTATATTTTTTGCCTTACCGAGTTCTTGCTAAAGATACGATGAGAAAACTGCAAAAAAACTCAGTATGTTTTTATAAAGAAATGAACTCCCGCTGTGTCGAAATAAACAGAGTGAGCTGAGTGTACCGCTCTGACAGTTGGGGAATATGCGTTGATTCCAACAGAGGGTAATTTCGGTCTCCAAAAAGTTGACTAAACAAGAGAATAGAAGGTGTTCAGCGATACCACAGTATAGTGAAATCAGCCGTAGTGGCTGGGGTTGGACGAAAACATGGAAACACAGCGTGAAATACAAGTTTGAACATAAATACAGATGATAGCGAAGCTTGCAGTTTGTGCTGTTGTTCTTGATCACGAACGGCACCCATGTAATGTCCTCAATACGTTGCAAGTATCGGCTGTGGTCATAACCGTGTTCTGTGTAGCTGTGACTGCACTATGTTGGAGCAAAGCGAAATCGAATCCGAAGTTCAAATTCTTGATGATCGTATCGTGGGTGCTTCCTTGAAAAAAAAGCCGGAGTGTTTGGTGTTTCAAGAGACACCGTAGCGAAGATTTATACCGCATACAAGAAAAGCCCGAAAGTATCATCTACTAGGTCACAACAAAGACGAAAGTGTGTGTTCAGTTATCGTGACAGACGGTCATTGACAAGGATTGTGACGAAAAAAAATCTGGGAAAGTCACTGCAGAACTGAATGCCACAGTCGCGAACCTGTGAGCGCAAGAATAGCACGAAGGGATCTTCAGAAGCAGGCAACTGCAAGGAGAGTTGGAATTTCAGAGGCAATCATCAATGTTGCAAGTGCCCGTAACAGGAAAGCGTGGTGTCTAAGCCACAAAACGTGGACTATGGAGCAATGGAATAATGTCATTTGATGAAACGATTCTTGTTTCACACTGTTTCCAACTTCTGACCGAGTTTACTTCCCAAGAATGAGACATGGCAGTGCTTCAGAGATGATTTGCGCGGCCATGTCGTGGAATTCCGTGAGCCCCATCGTTATCTGCAAGGCCTTTTTATAGCTAACGCTTACGTGATAATTTCGGCTGATCAGGTCTATCATATGGTACAATGTTTATTCCTAATGGCAGTGCTGTGTTCCAAGATGTCAAAGCCCCCGTTAACACAGCTCGCATCGTCCTGGACCTGTTTTGTGAGCACGTCTTTTGTTGGGTCTCCCCTGATCACCACAGTCGCTAGATCTCAATATTATTTAACCTTTGTGGTCTGCTTTGGAGAGATGAGTGCTTGATCGCTATAGACGGCCATCAATGTAACTTGAACTTGCCACTATTTTGCAGGTGGAAGACATGAGATTGCCTTGAAACCCATGCAGCATCTGTACAAGGTGTGGCGCTGAAATCCGGTCAAACTTCACTTTGAATTGCCCGCCATATCGTAGCTCCGCCGGAGGTCGCTATTGGTAGTCTTGAAAGCCATAAGCATCTAGTAAACTGTAAAACCTCAAGACGTACTAGACATTACGGACAAGTGCAGAGTACAGCCGAAGAGCCGCGATTATCGGAAGTTTTTTGAAGGACATCATCTTTCCGCCAGTGACTGTTATAAGTTCTTATTAAACTATTGCAATGTTGGCCTTAGACAATTATCAAGTGCTGATATTATGGCCTAAGGCCGAAACTGCAATAATGTAATAAAAACTTATAACAATCACTGGCGGAAATATGATGTCCTTCAAAAAAAATTTTATGACTGTGAATCCCAACTACAACAACTTATTATCGAAAGTCTTCGAGCTGGGCGTTCGCCCACTGAAATAGACCGATTCTTTGGGTATCCGAAATCAACTGCTTATGATATTGTGGCCAAATATAATGCCTCGGAGAAGTCTGGGGATATTTCCGCTAACCTCATTTGAGGAAACGCATGTCACGAACTGCAGCAGTCATCGAAAAGGCTCAGGCGCTGTTTTCGGAGGACCTGGGCCAACGGCTGAGGAAACTAGCGTCTATATTGAATGTCAGCAAACGAACAATGTCTCTGATTGCAGAGGACGACTGCATACGAACCGTTTAGTCCAAAACTGGCTCTAGGATAACGCTGGCATGTACTGCTCAAAGGAGTTCTGGGCCCTGAATAGCTCGAATTTGAACCGCCTCGACTACTGTGTTCGAAGGTAGTCTGGAGAGTTACCAATAACTAAAACGAGGCACCCTAATGTCGAATCTCTATGCAGCGCTGTCGAAGCAGCATTCGCCAATATGGACAACGCTGTTTTAAAGAGTGCGTGCGATCGCTTCAGGACAAGACTTGAGGCTGTCATTGAGGCTGAAGGGGGCTACGTCGAGTGATGTTACTTGTCTGCAAATAGGATTTTCAAAATGGTTCAAATGGCTCTGAGCACTATGGGACTCAACTGCTGAGGTCATTAGTCCCCTAGAACTTAGAACTAGTTAAACCTAACTAACCTAAGGACATCACAAACATCCATGCCCGAGGCAGAATTCGAACCTGCGACCGTAGCGGTCTTGCGGTTCCAGACTGCAGCGCCTTTAACCACACGGCCACTTTGGCCGGCTAGGATTTTCACTTATATATATGAAGATAGTATCTATTCCCGAAAGAACAGATACCATTAATGACCGTGCAGCTTCTCTAGAATGAAACGATAATTAAATCGACACCCTAGTTGCAAACAGGCGTTGATATACATCATTGGGGACAGGTTGAAAATGTGTGCCCCGACCGAGACTCACGGGGAGCGTACAAGGGATAAGTCCCTGCAGGAGCACTATCGTCTGTGCCCAAGGTGTCGCTTTAACTATCATTTCATTTTCATTCGTATTTTGTTTTAATAAATTTACTTTTAGAAAAAAGTTTCATTTGTCCGGTTTTAAGCACTGCACCCTGTACCTATCCATTCCGAGACAGTTGGAAGCTGTCTTGAATATCAACGGGTTTGCTGAACCATATTGGGCATGGTAATGTGTTGTGTTTTTGGTGTTTTGTATATCTATTGACACCCTGACTGTGCATTTCTCTGACGATCGTTCTTGAAAAACAGAAATTAACTACTCGTTTCCGGGTCACTCGGAATGATTCACTGATCTAGCAACATACATAAAATGTTGCCAGGAGAAGAGCTAGTTCTTCCACGTAATCTGTATTGGATCTTATTGGTATGCCATTAGAATTTGTCTTTTCATTGTTAAACTATTTAAGTCCATTTTGTGTTGTTACCTCGTGCAGACGACTTATTTCGTTAACGTCAGTAAGTATGAACAAATTAGCCAAGAAAAAAACATAATTTTATAATTTCCTCTCTGAAACGGGTCGTGCATTTTTCCAGCTCTATCTCGTTTCCTAACTATTTACTACAACTTGAAGCACGTGAAATTGAAGAAGATTAATGTGTCTTCACTAGAAATGCTGTAAGACTGCATAATTCAATCCCTCTTGTAAAAGATGGGCTCCACTTTCAGTAAATCACTATTGACGAAGCATCAGACATTTATTAAAAAGAATCTAGGGAAGAGTGGCAATCTTGCCGTTGGCCGGCTAACACTCCAGCGGCAAGAAAACGAAGCGTAAAAGGAAAAGCCGACTGCTCGAAGAAAGCAGCAAACGTGGAGCAACATTTTATTTGCTCCTTGTCTTTGGGAGCCGAAGCTTCAGCACTGAGTACAACAGTTCCCTCCTGCCCTTTTTCGCCAGTATTCTTCCCGTGAGAGTTCCGGCGTCAATCTTGCTCGGCCTCTTCGGCCGTTTGGCGGTAATCTTGTTTATGGTGCAGAGTTACGTTAACCCGATTTTCTTCGAGACAAAGACGAGAGAGTTCGCAACTAAAGTAAACGGCATTACAGTGATTCTGCGAAATTTCTCCCTCACGCATGAACTTGAAGCTTCCGGTGCTGCAACCATTGTCTTTTATCGTTACATTTTACGCTTTGTTAATAACGCCATAACAGCTCTTTATCGATGTAGTTAGCATATTTAAAGATTGACAAAGTTCTTTGGCTATATTCAAGCAACTGGTCAAACCGTACATTAATTTCATAATTTTTTTGGCGTCCACAGATGATTTACCTTCATTATGGTAACTCTGTTATCGAAAGTGGACAGATGTGAGGCTCTACACTTTTGTGCTCTAGGAAATCCGTCCATTCAATTATAGTCAACAGCATACAGATGAAAGAAAATTATGGCGTAATAGACATAATAGGCGGTACACGTTCTTTTTATATAAAAAAGTCCTTAGCTGCACATTTCGATCTCAGATCTTCTGCACGGAGGGGAATTATCAGGAAGTGAGTGAATAATGCTTAAGTTCTACTTAAAGAAAAGCGAATGGTTAGATATCTGAAAGTTGTAAGGAAACATCAAAATTTGAAGAGCGGTATTGGTGTATACTTTGTGGTTCCGGTGAACTGAAATAGGAACAACACCAAGAGCTACAATCGATCGATTGTCTTTATTGGTATGAGGAGAAATATTTATAAATAACTGTGTATCATATACCTTAAAAAATGTCAGTGTTACGTACCAGGGGCGATGAAAAAATTATCGTTTGAGGACGTTGACTTACCGCATATGCGACGTAGGGCGATTCTGATGCGTGTATTAAGCATCGACACGTAGGCAAGGGATTAGTGTCGCATTCGTATCTTTCCAACGTGTATACGGTAGATGCAGAAACGTAAACTATGGCGACGTATTTACCAGTTGCATCCATTTAACGTGCTGTTATTCTTTTCTTAGCTGCCGAGCGATAAACTCCGCTAAAAATCCATCGGAGAATGAAGAATGTGTGTGGGGCGTGTTTGTCGGTATGGTATGGTGCGCCAAGGGTTACCACTGCTTCATGATAACGCACGTCTCCACATCGCTAAGCCGAGCAGTGTAGCCACGCGGTCTAGGGCGCCTTGTCACGGTCTGTTCGGCTCCCCCCATCGGAGGTTCGAGTCCTCCCTCGGGCATGGGTGTGTGTGTGTGTGTGTGTGTGTGTGTGATGTTCTTAGCGTAAGTTTTAGATTAAGTAGTATTTAGGCTTAGGGACCGATGACCTCAGCAGTTTAGTCTCATAAAACCTTACCATCAATTTCCACATCGCTAACATCGTAACTCAAAATTTATGGCAACTCAATGGGAGACACTCGAGCAAAGGCCCTGTAGTACTGATCGCTCTCCAAGCGATTATCACGTCTTCAGTCCCTTAAAAAACGCTTTCAAGGATCGACAGTTCCTGTCAGACGAGGATGTGTAGCAGGCAGATACGGTCAACCGCGTCGTCATCAGCGCCCGTACAAAGTCCCGATCTTTACACACTGCAATCTAGCCACTTTTACGAATGATGATGAAATGTGATGAGACATAAACACATAAACATAAAAACCCAGTCCCCGAGCAGAGAAAATCCCCACCCCGGCCGGCAATCGAACCCGGGTCCCTGTGCTCCAGAGGCAGCAACGCTAGCCACTAGACCACGAGCTGCGTACGGCAGATACGCACTTCTTCGCGCAGCAGGACACTGTGTTTTAGCAAACGGGTGTCTCCAGTCAAAATTCAGATGGTTCAAATGGCTCTGAGCACTATGGGACTTAGTACCTGAGGTCATCAATCCCCTAGAGCTTAGAACTACTTAAACATAACTAACCTAAGGACAGTACACACACCGATGCCCGAGGCAGGATTCGAACCTATGACCGTAGCGGTCGCGTGGTTCCAGACTGAAGCGCCTAGAGCCACTCGGCCACAGCGGCCGGCTGTCTCCAGTCCTGTGCGTCGGTGCAGCAAGAGTTGTTGAGCAACTCTCAAGTATTAATGTGAGGAAGATAGACAGCTGGAAGGTAATAAGGAGCTGAACAGTGCGAACAACTAACCCCAGTAACCGCCGGGTTTGGCCGTTCGATTCCTGAACAAGCTTTTGCTAGTTCCGTGACTTACATTGTGCTTGATGAACCACTTGTTTTCGTATTGATTGCTGGAGAGAACGACAGCAGTCAGTGTAAGAAATTTACGTTTTCCCTTGCTTAAACACCAGTGTAGTTCAGGACAGTTGCTGCTATTGATTAAAAAGTATCACGTCATCGGGAGTAGGGAGGAGAAGGAGGAGGACATTAGCAATTAACGTCCCGTCGACAACTAGCTCATTAGAAACGGAGCCCAAACTCGGACTACAGAGGGCTTTGGGAGGAAATCTGCTGTGCCCTTTCAAGGGAACCATCCCGGCATTTGCTTGAAACGATTTAGGAAAATCACGGAAAGCCTAAATCAGGGTGGCCGGAAGCGGGGTCGAACCGTCGTCCTCCCGAATGCCAGTCCAGTGCACAAACCACTGCTCCACCTCACTCGGTACGGGAATACTGTTTTCTTTGGTCCTAAACGTACATCATCTGATGAGTCATAGCATACATGACCATCCATATTCATGTCTTCAAATCATAGAACTTGTGTTTTCTGTAGAGGTTTAAGTGTTTCAGACTTTGTTTTAATAAGATCCAGCACTACTTTCGGAATTGCAGGGCTTTACTTTAACTGTTTCGCCCATGCGTGAAGTGTTGATCCGCAAGGGAAAGGTTAGTCCTCTTCCCGCAAGTAAGTGTAAGCTCTGGGTGAGAGAACTGTTAAGATGAGGTCATTAGCAATCTCGTCAGAGCCCCATTTAACTCTCTTTTTATTACTAAGTAAAGATCGAATCTGATCTGGTGTGAAACACTGAGACAAGATTCTGTTCACATTACCTCTAATTTATTGTTTTGTTGCAGAAGAAGCACATCTACAACGTACTTCAAACACTTGGCTTTTAGGACCTTGATACTTATTTTCAAAGCGTAGTTTTTTTCCTCGGCAGATTTACTTTAATCTATTTCCTCTTTAACGGTAACGTCTAGGTCAAGAAGTACCTCTGTGCTTTTCGTCTGATCAAATTTAATTTTCTTTGGAGATATAGCTCCTAAATTAGACGGTGCTCTCATTCCTAATCATGTCTCTTCACATAGGTGATCTCTTGGCTGATGTTACCTATTAATAAAGCAAATGTCCGCAGCCCGTGGTCGTGCGTTAGCGTTCTCGCTTCCCACGCCCGGGTTCCCAGGTTCGATTCCCGGCGGGGTCAGGGATTTTCTCTGCCTCGTGATGACTGGGTGTTGTGGGATGTCCTTACGTTAGTTAGGTTTAAGTAGTTCTAAGTTCTAGGGGACTGATGACCACAGATGTTAAGTCCCATAGTGCTCAGAGCCATTTGAACCATTTTTGAATAAAGCAAATAAGTTTTAGAATAGCGTTACTTTGTGTTGTTATTGTTATGATTGCTGTTTCTGTAGAATTGAAACGTTTGCAATCGCTGTGAAAACAATGCGTAAATAATTCCAAAACCGATAATTCATAGAAACGTGTTTCTAGAGTGGATATCTGCAATTACTTGCAAATTACGCTTGCTGGTGATTGTGAAAACCTCGAGTGCAAATCCATGCCAATTTGGAATTTTTTGTGATGGCACAACGTCACCCTACAATTTCTTCTGGAAGGTAGACTCTGAAGTTCAGTTTTTAATATCACTTTGTAAACTTCGGGGAGGAAGTGATTTGAACAAATCCCTGCGTTATTTACATTAACGTGATCTGTTGTTTTACAGGGGGCACCCATTTGGGCTTTACTCTGTCTTTCGGAAAGCGTTGATAAACGACATCCGCATTCCTATATGAAGCATTTTTGCATTCAGCAATTCGAGAATGATTTCTACTTTTGCTCATAGTACTACTAAACGGCCAGCGACGAGAATAGCTAAAAAGCAACTATACCCTATTTATTTCAACAGAGGGATTTGGGAATTTCCTTGCGTTAACAATGTACGTGTAGCGTTCTAGCTTCCCGTTACTCGCTTTCCGTATTCCTAATGACGTCACGCCGGTTCACCAGCAGTATGCGCGGGAAGCCAATATGGGCTGCCCTGCAGTGTAATTATTGGTTACGTAGTAAGTGCCGCACAGTGCTGAAATGTCCCATTAGTACGTTCATTACTTGTTTCATTCTGTTCTCCGATGTCGGTAGCCACAAGAGCTGCACGTCATAGTTTGGCCCTGAGCTGACCTGTCAAGTGTTTGCTGTAGGTTAACAAAAGAGGTGAAGATTAGTCTTTGTTCTTGTCGATGTGAGGCTCATTTGAGATTCATTAGATTGCCACATCGGTTGTAAGGTGGTCGGGAAGGTTCGTGTCGTCTCTTGTACTAGGAACAATACTAATGTTAATCTAAAGCGATGTAGGAAAAAAAAAGACGAAATCGAAATAAAAATAGTCCAGCAGGGAGTCAAACTCCTACTCGCTCTAAATAATAGTTAATTGCTGAGGCACCCCTTTGGGAGCTTTGAATGAGACAGGGTTACTTTTAGACTGTAGATGTGAAATGGTGAGAAATGAGACGGACGTCTGATCCTGTGTCCAATGTAGCAATCACAATTTCACTAATATTTTGCACTGCAATACCATAAAAATGAACGACCAAATTCATTCTAAAACAGTCGCTGTTGGAATTACACACACGCACACACACACACACACACACACACACACACACACACAGACCAGTTAGAGTTAGAGAGAGAGAGAGAGAGAGAGAGAGAGAGAGAGAGAGAGAGAGAGAAAGTGGAAGAAATCAGCACTTCAATGAAATCAAAGAAAATACTCGTGTTTTCGAATTCTGAAGTTTTTAACGCCTGCTAACCGTTTACGATTCTTTGCATAGGGCTTTTAAACTACGGTAAGGGTGTTCACGCCTCAGAATTTGCAGCTTGTATGGATGTCAGTTAATTCTTGAATCAAATCTTCGTTACACGTAGTTTATTTCAATATATTCATATAGTCGGCAGGTATGAGGCATAAACTAGTTTCATTTAGTGAGGAACACTTGAAAGATTGTAAGAAAACCGAAATATTCTGGTAGCTTGCAGATTTTTTTTTCTACTCCGTGGTGAATCCGACAAATCTTCTGTGTTTATATGCGACTGCTACGTGAAGTGATAGTAACAGCTTTTTTCTTTCTCCGAGGTTATTAGGAATACTTCAGCAGTCCTTTTTCTGTTCACGTAAACTAAAATGATATTTGAATTGAAAAAGTTTATTCGTTTCCTTCGCGGATTATAACGCGCTGCATGTCTTTCTCTGCAGACGAAATCGAGGCTTAAGTTTTTCTCTTGCGGATGCAGGAAAGTTTCGAAACCAGTTAATGCATAAAATAATAAAGGGTGACTTGACACAGCAATCTATAGTTACATTTAATGCCAGAGAATAATTTTATAAGGTGTAGACCACCTTCTAAAGGCTATCTGTAACCTAGGCTCTGCGGAGGGTAGAGTGTGGTAGAGAAAACCAGTAGTTGACACTGACGATTTTTCGCACCATGAGACAATTATGTCCGATGAAAAATTGATGTGTTAGTAGAGATATGAGGCTATTTTAGTTCGCTTTTTCTAGTGGAAAATACCCTGTGTAGCCGGTTGCGTATGTTGCAGCTACCTAAAGGGAAGAAGTTGAGTGTTTGTAAAGAAAGCTGTTAGGTGCAGAAACAAAATTGATGCTTGGGAAGAGATCGATGCAGTTTAGTTTCATACTTTTGGATGCAACTTTACTGTAAATGGAAATAACGCAACGGGTGAAAAATAACTCTCATTAGAAAATATTATGTCATATTATATATATTAATGGTGTCAGAAAATATATTCTGTATTGATTAATGGAGCCTACCATGACAGAAACATTTATGACATGTTAAAATTGTTTAACAGACAGCATTACCGACGGTAAACAGGCACTCAACCAACAATTGATGTATAACAAATGTTGTCAGCACCAAATCCGTTTTCCCTGCACTTCAGTACTAAGCAGTCGCCGTTATATTAACTGGGGTAAATGATATGATCGTCAGACGTTCCATGATATTTGTGTTGTGGACTGGCAAGACAGCCAATCCACAGTGACGGGTAACCGAAAGGCACGCGCTTAAACTCACGCAGGCTGGCGTGAGGTCTGAAACAGCATTCGCAATGAATGCTATAAAGAAAAGTACGTAGCTGCTGGAATACTTAACTTTAATCCACAATTGGTGAACATTGGTCTTGTTACTGTACATACTTCATTAGATACATAGCAAAGGATAAATGGCGCCTTGCTAGGTCGTAGCAATTGACTTAGCTGAAGGCTCTGCTAACTATCGTCTCGGCAAATGAGAGCGTAATTCTCGGAGAACCTTTCCTAGCAGAGTCGGCTGTACAACTGGGGCGAGTGTTAGTAAGTCTCTCTAGACCTGCCGTGTGGCGGCGCTCGGTCTGCTATCACTGATAGTGGCGACACGCGGGTCCGTCGTATACTAATGGACCGCGGCCGAGTTAAAAGCTACCACCTAGCAAGTGTGGTGTCTGGCGGTGACACCACAATTTGCTTTGCGCAAAGCGTTGGCAGGCATCCTCAATTTGAAAATGGCACATGTATTTGTGAAAGACGCCTACGACCGTTTGCATGAGCAAATATTACTACAAAATTTCTGGTTATTGGTTAACTGTAAGTTGAAAGTTTGAATAACTTAACTGGAATGGTAACGAAAATAAGACGTCGCTGTGAGACAAAGAATTTTATATAACAACAACATTTTACAAGTTGCGACATTGTTGCGAATAAAATAGTGACCCGTATATACAATAAGTATCCTTTAATTTACGTCTATGGCCACAAACTTTTTGTTAACAGATTACCGGTTTCGGTCTACAATGACCACCATCAGATCTGTTTTTTATAAAACAGATCTGATGATGTTCATTATAGACCGAAATCGGTAATCTGTTAACTAAAAGTTTGTGACCATAGACGTAAATTAATGGAAACTTAACAACATTTAATTTAATAAAATCATGAAAATAACTCCTTAATCACTCACTTTACTTAATGGTACGGTTATATGAAATGTTGGTCCGTCATCAGTGATACAAAAAAAATAGCAATTTTATGCAACCTGACTGTATGTTTTAACTAAGATGACTATAGGAGCCATCACGCAGAGCGTCCTTACTCACCAGAGTCTCAGCAGAGAATGCCTCACCGTCTCCCCTCGTCAGGGGTCCACACACGGTGGCCGGAAGGACTCAGGCAGTTAGCACAGCGGCTATTTGCCAACCTAACGGGGCCTGCTAACGCGCGGGGACTTATGTCTCTCTGGTCCAGTGCAGTCGCATTCTACTTGGTACAACGGTTGGCTAAACTGCATCTCCACATTCAGAGAACTCACAGCAGACAGCCCACGCATACGTCAGCAGAAGACCAGCATTCATTCACATTTTTAGACTATACTAAGAGTGATAATATAACATAATTCTGGATTAAAATCCCTGAGTGTCGGAAGGCACCCAGGTGTGTTTTGAGCATGTGACTCTTGTAACAAGCCATGTAACCGATCACATGGAGCCGTTACAGCGTATGACGGGACGTGGAGTCTGCGTACCGCTCTCCCAGCCTTTGCCAGCTTTCCAGACCTTGGAGCCGCTCTTCTCGCTAAAATAGCTCCTCATTTGGGACCACGAGGCTGTCTGCACCACGTTCCTGTTCTCACACCAAGGAAACATCTCTGCAAGTACCGCGAATTGAACCCAGGTGGACTCAGATACAAAGGAAGACATAATGGTTACACGATCTAGTCACACTAATGCGACCAGCGTCTTTGTTAAACAACAACGTGCAACAACCACGCACATCTGCAGGTGGCAGCACTGGCAGTGGAGGGTATATAACAAGTGTCGGGGGGGGGGGGGGGACCGGAAGAAGGGTAGTCGTTATAGTAATGCGGAAACTGAGCGATTTATCTGACGTCCAAAGGGGCATGATCGTTGGCTTTCGAGCTAAGGGTGGAAGCATTTTCGAAACGGCTACGTTTGTAAGCCGTTCGCGTGCTGCCATGGCTAAAACATATCGTGCATGGCGTAATTGGCAGAACCCAAAACCAGCGCCGAGGCAACTGAGGTGCACCACGGGTCATAGAGGACAGGGGTGAACTACGGTTACGGAGAAGTGTAAGAGCGAACGGACGTGCAGCTGTTGAGCAGCTGAGAGGCCAGATGAACCAATGGGCTACCAAAAGTGTTTCCTCAACGACTGTTCTGCGAACTTTCCTGCATATGAGCCTCCGCAGCAGACGCCAGTTCCATGCACCCATAATGATTGCGGTTCATCGGCAACCACACATGTACTGAGTGGCGACAGGTGGTGTTTTCATACGAATCACGTTCTATAATCCATTGTACAGATGGTCTTTCGCGCGTCTGCAGTCAAACATTCTGTAACAATCGTCTGAAGGGTCTAGGTCGGAGAGACTTACCTGATCTCGTGATTCTGGAACGCACACTGGATCAGCACAAGTTTACACCTATCACTGGGGACTATGTCCACCCCTACATGCTCTTTGTTTCTCCTCTGCATGGTGGCGTCTACCAGAACGACAATGCAACATGTCACTCAGCTCGCAATGCACGTGTGTGTTTTGGCGAGCACCAGGGTGAGTTTACCGTACTTTCCTGGCCACCAAACTTCCCAGATTTAATCCCAATCGAGAATCTGCTTGGCTTTCGCGCTATAAATTCTTAATAGAGATGGGCAGACTCGTTCATCCCTGGGAAGTTCACTGGTGATCGCTCTTTTTTGGGAAATGTTCACTTTTACTCGTTCACCGTTCATTTGTGCTTGGTGTACGATTCTCATGTAAAACTGAAAATTAGTAGCATAGGTGACTGAAGACGGAAGGCGGCAAGAGCGGGCACTTGCCTCCGCCATGGAGTACAGAGTTTTTATTCATAACAGAATTCTCACTCACTTGTAATTTTCGTGATTCTGCAAAACCTCTCGTTTAGCCAACTGTAGCGTTATGTGCCTGATCGCAGTGAACTAATATAAGGTGGCGTACGAGAAACCGCACCCGAGTACAGACTGCTCGCCAATTACGCAGGATTTGTTGACAGCTACGAGCAGAATAGATAAACACGTAATAATTTGGGAGTGAAGAAATAACAAATAAGCTAATGCAGACAACAACTTCGAAACAATGGATGAAGAGTGGTAGGCTACAATAAGCAGTCTAGTACAGTCTAGTGATGATGGCAGATTTTTCGTACGCCACCCTGTCTCACTGAAATAATATTGTAGAAGTAATCATATTCTCTTTGCAAAATGTGACACCAGTCAAATGGTTCAATTGACTTTGAGCACTATGGTACTTAACTTCTGACGTCATCAGTCCCCTAGAACTTAGAACTACTTAAACCTAACTAACCTAAGGACATCACACACACCCATTCCCGAGGCAGGATTCGAACCTGCGACCGTAGCGGTCGCACGGTTCCAGACTGTAGCGCCTAGAACCACGCGGCCACCCCGGCCGGCGACACCAGACACTCAATTATGGAACACGGACTTCATTTGGTTGTAAGTCGGTCTGCCTTCCATAAAAATGAACGTACTCTTTTACCCTGGATCAATAAAAAACAGAAAACCGTCACTCGTATGTGCCGTGCCGACTTCCTTTGCATTTGTAATAACAAAAAAAAAAACTTGCATTTTTACAAGTTTTTCTTCTGCTGTTTATCGAAATAGCGAAGTAAGCTAATATGCCGTTTTGTTACCTGATAAGATGTATGTATTAGGTACCACGTAATTTACGTAATTATAAAATACATTTTAAATATCGGTCGTGGACGCTGATAGAATACGAGAAAAACCAGAAGTTCAGAGTTCAAAAAAGGTTTTAAACAGATCTAGAATGGTCAGCGAACGAAGCGAACATCTCTATACTGAACTAACTATGAGCAGTCGGCATTGGAACTGCGACGAGTGGCCACGCGAAGGAGGACGAGAGCGAGAGCGAGACCGCGACCGAGACAGACGGGAACGGCAGCGAGGCTGGAACGAGACCGGCCGACTTGCCGTTGCGGAAACGAGACCGACCGTTTCCCGTTCCACGGAACTATAAGTGGAAAGCTGCAACCGAAGTGAACTATGAAAGACCGTTCCTCAGAATTCGTTCATCGTTCGTTGCGTTCATCTTGATGAACCGTTCGTTTGGGCCCGTTATTTCGCGAACGACCCATCTATAATTCTTAACCGAGAAACATAGAGCAGCTGGCCAGGGCAATGGAGTCGGCATGGCTCCACATTAATGTCGGCGCCTACCGGAACGCCACTGACTCTCGTCCTGCCCCTTTCGAAGGAGTCGGCGCTGTAAGAGGTAGTTATCCAGCTTTTTGAAACATGATCACATTAATGTACACAGCATATATTGGCAGACAGGTTTTCCCTAGACGAAGTCAGAGAGGATTCGTATAATAGTAAAGAATGTGCTTTTTTAACTTTACTAACGTTCAACGGTGGGACTCCAAAACGTAAGCTACACGTTATTATCACTGAAGACTAAGGACTCTCATGGTTATGATGGAGTGTCTAGTAGATTATTAAAGTACTGTGCTGCACATGTTAGCCCTGTATTTAGCCATATTTGTAATTTTTCCTTTAGGAAGGGTAAGTTTCCTGAGCGATTAAAGTACTCAGTAGTAAAGCCGCTTTATAAAAAGGGAGAAAGGGATAATGTAGATAATTTTAGACTTATTTCTATGCCATCAGTGTTTGCAAAACTTATCGAAAAGGCTGTATATGTAAGGTTAATTGATCATTTTATATCATACGATTTGCTATCAAATGTACAGTTCGGCTTTAGAAGTCGTTTGACAACTGAAAATGCTATATTCTCTTTTCTCTGTGAGGTACTGGATGGGCTAAACAAAAAGTTTCGACCGCTTGGCGTATTTTTTGATTTAACAAAGGCAGTTGACTGTGTTGATCACACAATATTGCTCCAGAAGTTGGACCATTACGGAATAAGGGGAGTAGCTCACAATTGGTTCACCTCTTACTTTAACAACAGGCAGCAAAAGGTCATTATTCACAATGCTGATAACGGCTGTGATGTGGGATCTGAGTGGGGTACTGTCAAGTGGGGGGTGCCCCAGGGATCAGTGTTGGGGCCGCTCCTGTTCCTTATTTGTATAAATGATATGCCCTGTAGTATTATGGGTAACTCTAAAATATTTCTGTTTGCTGATGACACTAGCTTGGTAGTAAAGGATGTTGTGTGCAACATTGACTCGGTTTCAAGTAGAGCAGTACATGACCTCAGTTCATGGCTTGTAGAAAATAAACTAACGTTAAATCACGGTAAGACTCAGTTTTTACAGTTCCTAACATACGATTCAACAAAACCTGACGTTTTAATCTCACAGAACGGGCATATGATTAGTGAAAATGAACAGTTCAAATTCCTAGGTGTTCAGATAGATAGTAAGCTGTCGTGGAAAGCCCACGTTCAGGATCTTGTTCAAAGACTTAATACTGCCATTTTCACTATTCGAACGGCATCGAAAGTGAGTGATATTTCGACACTTTGCTTATTTTCATTCACTTATGTCGTATGGTATTATGTTTTGGGGTAACTCTTCCCATTCTAGAAGGATATTTTTGGCTCAGAAACGGGCGGTTCGGGCAATAAGTGGTGTGAGTTCACGAACCTCTTGTCGATCTCTTTTCACGAGTCTGGGTATTTTGACATTGGCCTCTCAATATGCATATTCCTTATTGCCGTTTCCAGTTAGCAATATTAGTTTGTTTCCAAGAATAAGCAGCTTTCACTCGGTTAATACTCGGCAGAAATCAAACCTCCATTTGGATCGGACTTCCTTAACTCTTGCGCAAAAAGGTGTGCAGTATACTGCCGCATCCATTTTCAATAAGCTGCCACTCGAATTCAAAAATCTTAGCAGTAATCCATGCGCTTTCAAATCGAAACTGAAGAGTTTCCTCATGGGTCACTCCTTCTATTCTGTCGAGGAGTTCCTTGAAAAATTAAGATGATTCTCATTGTATTGCTGATAGCGTTTGCTTAAACTTATGGACTGATTTTCTTTCAGTTCATGAACATTTATTTTTATCCGTTATTACTTTTTATGTTGTAAGTTCATGTACTGACACGTTCCAAGACCTTGGAGATTTGCTCCTCAATTTGGTCCTACGGAACTTGACATTTAAATAAATAAATAAATAAATGACGGCAGGTCAAGTGATTTTAATTGAATGTTGCACTACACTTTATACAGGAAAATATTATTCAACAGCTACAAAGGTCGGGACGTTCTGTACCTCGAAGACAGAAGTCCCTTCCTTGGTGACAGAATTATACGAGGCCGCTGTGTGAACGACCTCATCGTTGGAAAATATCTTTTGCCCCAGGTTCGTCTTGTCGATGGAAATCACATTGTGCAAGATCTTGACCTCCGGAGCAGCATCGCCCACGTGTGTTCGGTCTCGATTAGATTGTTGGGCTCCGTTTCACTATTACGGGGCGCGACATTACATTTGATTCAAATGTCGCCAGAGATTCACAGTGAATCTGCGTGCAGTTTAGACGTTTTGTGCACAAGGGGCATATGCCCTGCTTTCTTCAGTTTTGTACAACGTTTCCAAATGGTTCAAATGGCTCTGAGCACTATGGGACTTAACATCTGAGGTCATCACTCCCCTAGACTTAGAACTACTTAAAGCTAACTAACCTAAGGAGATCACACAGATCCATGCCCGAGGAAGGATTCGAACCTGAGACCGTAGCAGCAGCGCGGTTCGGGACTGAAGCGCCTAGGACCACTCGGCCACAGCGGCCGGCAGTCACATTGTCGTAGGTAACCGCAAACATTTTTCCATGAAGGCATTGACTGTCCTGTTTCGCACCGGGATAAATTTATTAACACTGTTGATGACTACCTTTGAAATAACAAACAGTTTACTTATTTTTTTCCATTTGCCTCGTTTGAATTTCGATACCCCTCATATATCTGCTACAGAACAGATTTGTGTATAAGGTGCAGGTGTGGCTTTTTGGAAGTCGAGGCACACAGTTCCCGAGATTTGTGATGACTTCTTTCTAGAGGTTGTTGCCTCCGTATATGTAAATCTTCATCATGGATCAATCTAAATAATATTTAATAACACAAGCCATACTGTTTAGTGTTGTACCATTAGACAAAGGTAACAGGGATTTCTGCTACCGCATTTGATACTGTACAGCAAGATCAATCCAGCAGGATTCTATAACAGTGATTTTTGACAGACATGCTGCCCATATGCAGTCTTCGTTCTCCTATGGATGCCTACCTCCATTTATCTTTCGGCAGCGAAGAAAAGAATAAAACCGCGTCGGCCCTGTTTGGGCACATCTGATAATAACGTCGCCACAATTCAAGTTCCGCATTTAACTCACGCACGCCAGAAAGACACGAATGCCACACTAACCGCTTGGTTACAAGTCGGTGCTTACATACCCGCATCGGGGTCACGCTACGTTGCATACACGATGCAGCAACACCCTGAAACCGAAACTTTTTGACTGCCCATTGTAGTTTCCATCCCCCTCCACGATCAAGGTTTTCGGAGGATTTCCCTTTGCCACCAAGTGATTGCCATACCAGGTAGTCCTCCCAAAGATTTTTCGATTTGGACCCTCTCTGCCACACTCCCAACTTGGTGGGATATTTCGCTGTAACAGTAGAGGTCTTACAACACGACTCCTTCATCTCACTAGTTTGGAATGATAAAAAAAAGACAGAGGCTGGCAACCATGGGAAACCTCCTGAAAATCTTAGTCGGAACCGGGGAAATGGAACCATATTAATTTATTCCTGGGACATCGTTCTTCGTCGACGACTTTGTCCCAGCCAAAAATCAAAGTATTGTGTATGTGTAATTCGTGTATATGTTATATGTGTGTGAATGTGTTATGAACGGAGTCGAGCGTAAGAAAATTTCTAAGTAGGCTGTTTAGGTTTTTATGTTGGTTACGCCACATAGCGCTCTGTACGAAAATCACTGGCTGTGCTGTGTGCAGTCTGTGGCTGGTTTGCACTGTTGGAATATTTGCTATTGTAGTGCTAGGCAGTTGGAGGTGAGCAGCCAGCGGTGGTAGATGTGGGGAGAGAGGTGGCAGAGTTTTGAGAGCGGACGATCTGGACGTGTGTCCGTCAGAAAAACGAAATTTGTAAGACTGGGTGTCATGAACTGATATACAGGGCTATTACAAATGATTGAAGCGATTTCATAAATTCACTGTAGCTCCATTCATTGACATATGGTCACGACACACTACAGATACGTAGAAAAACTCATAAAGTTTTGTTCGGCTGAAGACGCACTTCAGGTTTCTGCCACCAGAGCGCTCGAGAGCGCAGTGAGACAAAATCGCGACAGGAGCCGAGAAAGCGTATGTCGTGCTTGAAATGCACTCACATCAGTCAGTCATAACAGTGCAACGACACTTCAGGACGAAGTTCAACAAAGATGCACCAACTGCTAACTCCATTCGGCGTAGGTATGCGCAGTTTAAAGCTTCTGGATGCCTCTGTAAGGGGAAATCAACGGGTCGGCCTGCAGCGAGCGAAGAAACGGTTGAACGCGTGCGGGCAAGTTTCACGCGTAGCCCGCGGAAGTCGACGAATAAAGCAAGCAGGGAGTTAAACGTACCACAGCCGACGGTTTGGAAAATCTTACGGAAAAGGCTAAAGCAGAAGCCTTACCGATTACAATTGCTACAAGCCCTGACACCCGATGAAAAAGACAAACGCTTTGAATTTTCGGCGCGGTTGCAACAGCTCATGGAAGAGGATGCGTTCAGTGCGAAACTTGTTTTCAGTGATGAAGCAACATTTTTTTCTTAATGCTGAAGTGAACAGACACAATGTGCGAATCTGGGCGGTAGAGAATCCTCACGCATTCGTCCAGCAAATTCGCAATTCACCAAAAGTTAACGTGTTTTGTGCAATCTCACGGTTTAAAGTTTACGGCCCCTTTTTCTTCTGCGAAAAAAACGTACCAGGACTCGTGTATCTGGACATGCTGGAAAATTGGCTCATGCCACAACTGGAGACCGGCAGCGCCGACTTCATCTTTCAACGGGATGGTGCTCCACCGCACTTCCATCATGATGTTCGGCATTTCTTAAACAGGAGATTGGAAAACCGATGGATCGGTCGTGGTGCAGATCATGATCAGCAATTCATGTCATGGCCTCCACGCTCTCCCGACTTAACCCCATGCGATTTCTTTCTGTGGGGTTATGTGAAAGATTCAGTGTTTAAACCTCCTCTACCAAGAAACGTGCCAGAACTGCGAGCTCGCATCAACGATGCTTTCGAACTCATTGATGGGGACATGCTGCGCCGAGTGTGGGAGGAACTTGATTATCGGCTTGATGTCTGCCGAATCACTAAAGGGGCACATATCGAACATTTGTGAATGCCTAAAAAAACTTTTTGAGTTTTTGTATGTGTGTGCAAAGCATTGTGAAAATATCTCAAATAATAAAGTTATTCCAGAGCTGTGAAATCGCTTCAATCATTTGTAATAACCCTGTAAATATATATACACTCCTGGAAATTGAAATAAGAACACCGTGAATTCATTGTCCCAGGAAGGGGAAACTTTATTGACACATTCCTGGGGTCAGATACATCACATGATCACACTGACAGAACCACAGGCACATAGACACAGGCAACAGAGCATGCACAATGTCGGCACTAGTACAGTGTATATCCACCTTTCGCAGCAATGCAGGCTGCTATTCTCCCATGGAGACGATCGTAGAGATGCTGGATGTAGTCCTGTGGAACGGCTTGCCATGCCAATTCCACCTGGCGCCTCAGTTGGACCAGCGTTCGTGCTGGACATGCAGACCGCGTGAGACGACGCTTCATCCAGTCCCAAACATGCTCAATGGGGGACAGATCCGGAGATCTTGCTGGCCAGGGTAGTTGACTTACACCTTCTAGAGCACGTTAGGCGGCACGGGATACATGCGGACGTGCATTGTCCTGTTGGAACAGCAAGTTCCCTTGCCGGTCCAGGAATGGTAGAACGATGGGTTCGATGACGGTTTGGACGTACCGTGCACTATTCAGTGTCCCCTCGACGATCACCAGTGGTGTACGGCCAGTGTAGGAGATCGCTCCCCACACCATGATGCCGGGTGTTGGCCCTGTGTGCCTCGGTCGTATGCAGTCCTGATTGTGGCGCTCACCTGCACGGCGCCAAACACGCATACGACCATCATTGGCACCAAGGCAGAAGCGACTCTCATCGCTGAAGACGACACGTCTCCATTCGTCCCTCCATTCACGCCTGTCGCGACACCACTGGAGGCGGGCTGCACGATGTTGGGGCGTGAGCGGAAGACGGCCTAACGGTGTGCGGGACCGTAGCCTAGCTTCATGGAGACGGTTGCGAATGGTCCTCGCCGATACCCCAGGAGCAACAGTGTCCCTAATTTGCTGGGAAGTGGCGGTGCGGTCCCCTACGGCACTGCGTAGGGTCCTACGGTCTTGGCGTGCATCCGTGCGTCGCTGCGGTCCGGTCCCAGGTCGACGGGCACGTGCACCTTCCGCCGACCACTGGCGACAACATCGATGTACTGTGGAGACCTTACGCCCCACGTGTTGAGTAATTCGGCGGTACGTCCACCCGGCCTCCCGCATGCCCACTATACGCCCTCGCTCAAAGTCCGTCAACTGCACATACGGTTCACGTCCACGCTGTCGCGGCATGCTACCAGTGTTAGAGACTGCGATGGAGCTCCGTATGCCACGGCAAACTGGCTGACACTGACAGCGGCGGTGCACAAATGCTGCGCAGCTAGCGCCATTCGACGGCCAACACCGCGGTTCCTGGTGTGTCCGCTGTGCCGTGCGTGTGATCATTGCTTGTACAGCCCTCTCGCAGTGTCCGGAGCAAGTATGGTGGGTCTGACACACCGGTGTCAATGTGTTCTTATTTCAATTTCCAGGAGTGTATATATATATATATATATATATATATATATATATATATATATAATGACTTTTGAACACTATAGAGGTAAATACATTGTTTGTTCTCCATCAAAATCTTTCAGTTGCTAACTCTGCCTATCAGTAGTTAGTGCCTTCAGTAGTTAGAATCTTTTATTTAGCTGGCAGTAGGCGCTCGCTGTATTGCAGTAGTTTGAGTAACGAAGAGTTTTGTGAGGTAAGTGATTCATGAAAGGTATAGGTTATTGTTAGTCAGGGCCATTCTTTTGTAGGGATTATTGAAAGTAGATTGCGTTGCGCTAAAAATATTGTGTGTCAGTTTAGTGTTGATCAGAATAAGTAAAGAGAGGAATGTCTAAGTACGTTCAGTTTTGCTCAGCTGTTTGAAAATCAAATAACGTAGAGGTTTTCCAGCACTGTCATTTATAAATTTCCTAAGGGGTTGTTTCAAATTTGTCTTTTGAAATTGAACATTAATTACTCAGTTGCATCGTTTCTGTTTTCATCGTAACGAATCTCTGACACGCACAAAGAATTATTCCTGGAATTTCGGATCCGGTCCTGCTGAGAGAGGCATGTTCTTGCCTGACGGTCGTTTCGCTTTTTGGCAGTGCCTGGACGGGTTTCTGCTCAGTCTAACGAATTTCTGCCTCAGCGTCGGTACTGTCAGAGCTTTTTGCTTCCCCCTTCGTGCCCAAATTACCTGCTGAGCTCTGTCGAAACTCTGTCCAGAGGATAACCTGGCGTGTTGCAGGAAAGAGTTTCTTCTGCTATCGCACGTATCCACAGAGGTAGAGAAAAACTTCACAAAGCGTAGTCTGTCCGCTTATATTCATGGACGTCAGGTATGGGTCCGCAGATAAATGCTCACGAGTCTGAATTTCAGACGGATCCTTAGTTTCAGGTCTCGGGAGCTTTGTTTTCCGATAACCGGAGGGAATATGTTTTGTAGGAAACGATTGGGTTAACTAAGTTACAAAGGTAAAACGCTCTTTGCTGAAAAATAACTAAATGCTTAGAAAAACGTTGTTTACAAATCTGGGAACAGAAAGCTTCAGTATTTTATGAGCTACTTATGGGTCATCTGCTCAGTCCCCAACATAGAGATCCTGGATTATGTATGAGTTCATTCTCCTATAGCCTTTTAGTCAAAACTTTGTTTTTAGAGGCAGTGGTTTTTGGTTCTTCTACTCCTATTGTCGTTAGAATTCAGATTAATCCTCTTCTGCCAACAGGCTCGCTGACGGCGTTCACGCGGTGAGCAATATGGAGAAGAAGCGCATGATGTTTAAAGGAGGAAACAATGAAAGATGATGAATTTAGGCCATGTTTCGTGGCAAACCTCCACAATGGGGCATCTTCAGTTATCTTATTGTTAACGACCAGTTGTCCGAGTTGATTCAGAAAATTAAAACCATGGATTTTGTAGGTAAGCACTCGATTCGGATCAAAATTATCATTAACAGCGGCTAATATAACAAGTCAAATATTCTTGACGGTGATATAAGGTATGGTTGTCATAAAAAATACGAAATAAACTGAGTAAGTTTAGTAATATTTATGGCACAGTCACCATATATCTGAAAAATAAAACAATGAAATAGTTTTATAGCACTGTTGCTAGAGCAACACTATTCTGTGGAGGTGAATTATGGGCGATAAACGAGAAGCAAAAAGTCCATATATAGATAATGGAGATGAGGTTGCTACGAAGTCTCTAGGGCTATAAGAGCACAAAGAGAATCAGGAACGTTGGTGTCAAAAATGAACTTAACGCATGCAGGATGAAAGAAAAGGAGAGAAAAAAAGGTGACTGAACATCTGCCAAAAATGGACCTCGAAAGATTATCGGATAAAATCATAGAAATAAAAAAAAGGGACCATAACGACCAAACAAAGGACATTATAAAAGGCGATAAATAACTTCAAACGGGAAAAGGACAAGAAGAAGAATAGGAAGCTGAACCAATGGTGTAAACTATCCAGGGACAGAGATTTTCTCAGTCCAGGCACTGGGAGTTTTTGTTGTGGTCATCATTTCATTATCATTCGTAAAAATGGCTAGACTGGACTGTGTGAAGATTGGAACTTTGTGCGGACGCTGATGGCCGCGCAGCTGAGCGCCCCACAAATCAAACATCATCATTACCATCATAAACTATTCAGTGCTGTCTTAGTGCCTGGGGGCTATATCAAGTATGTAATGGTAAAAAAAATCCTTCCCCATGTTCAAACTGCTTGTCATATGTGCGATCTCCATTCTCCTACTGTTAAAGGACGTATCCCATTGGGTTTGCATCCAATACTATTATTAGAAAGTAATTATAACTATGTAAGCTCTTTCTTAAAACTGGTTTGCAAGTTCGTCTGCTTTTACAACAGCATCTCCAATCAGTAAGTATGACAAAACGAACCCTTTCTCACATTATTTAAAAATCCTATTCTCTGTCGTCCTGACTGTCTTCCTTCTGGGGATTCTTCTACGACAACGTTGATGAACTGTGATCTCATTACTTGCCAGGCTCCCTTGATCCTTCTAGCTTTCATCCTTACTGCAATGTCAAGTTCTTTAAAGAGATCGGACAATTCTATAATTTTTTTTCAGATTCGCTATTCTCCAGTTCGCCATTCTCTGGTGGAGTATGTAACGTTATGCGTACATAGGCGAGTGATTCGGTCGCCCAGAACTGGCAGGAGGTGAGACGAATTTATTGCACAGCTGAACGCTAGAGGAGCCAAGGCCCAGGGCGCATTGCGGCCAGCCTAGCTAGCTAGGTGACCGGTGGCGGTCAGCTAGGCGCAGAGGCGAACAGCGCAACCAGAAACTGGTGAATTCCAGAGATGGGAATTTGGACGGCTGTGGCTAGAATGGCTTTTGTGCAGGAGATGCACCAAAGATGGCAGTGTGTCAGAAAGGCTGAAAGATGGCTTGTTACAGCTCTATAAGAAGCTATAATAATCTGCAGTAAAACTGAATATATTTGCGAGCTCATACAAAGGAGGTGCATCCAGCGACACAACAATATTGACGATATCTTTAAAACTAAAGAAGTCATTATTTCACAGTGAATAAACATTTTCGTAATGAACTTCTGAATTAACAACTTTTAAACATTTCTGGCAAATTGAAACTGTGTGCCAGACTGGGACTCGAATTCGGGACCTTTGCCTTTCTCGGAAATGTGCTCTACGAACTTTTTTCTTTTTTTCATTTTGTCCGTCATTGTTCGTTGAATTTGGTCACAGCGGACGGCACATGACGTACGTTGAAGTTCGTTGTTAATCCCTTGACTCAGTTTTTTTATTACAGAGACCAGCCAGCGCTCTGACCGAACACGCTGAGCTACCGTGCCGGCATACCAACTGAGCTACCCAAACAGGACCCTCGATCCTTCATCACAGCTTTACTTCTACCAGTAGAAGCCGTTTTGGGAAACTTGAAGAACTAGCACCCCTGGAAGAAAGGGCATTGCGTAGACATGGGGTTGGTACAGCCTGGGGGATGTCTCCAGACTGAAATTATCGCTCGTTGCTTGGGTATTTCAGTTAGTAGAGCACTTTCCCCTGAAAGGTCCCAAGTTCGAGTTTCGGTCTGGCACACAGTTTTAATCTGCCAGGAAGTTTCATATGTGGGCACATTCCGCTGCAGAGCGAAAATTTCATTCTGGAAACATCCCTCAGGCTTTGCCAAAGCCATGTCTCTGCAATATCCTTTCTTCCAGGAGTGTTAGTTCTGCAAGTTTCGTAGGAGAGCTTCTGTGAATTTTGGAAGGTAGGAGACGAGATCATGTGAAACTCAGCTCGCCCTATTTGCCCAAGAAATTCACAGTGCCGTAGACACTGGCGAGCAGATTGATGCCGTATTCCTGGACTTCAGGAAGGCATTTGATACGGTTCCGCACTTACGTTTAGTGAAAAAAATACGAGCTTACGGAATATCGGACCAGGTTTGTGACTGGATTCAGGATTTCCTAGAAGAAAGAACACAACATGTCATTCTTAACGGTTCAAAATCTGCAGATGTAGAGGTAATTTCGGGAGTACCGCAGGGAAGCGTGATAGGACCTTTATTGTTTACAATATACATAAATGACTTAGTTGACAACATCGGTAGCTCCGTGAGGCTATTTGCAGATGACACGGTTGTCTACAAGAAAGTAGCAACATCAGAAGACTCGTACGTACTCCAGGAGGACCTGCAGAGGATTAATGCATGGTGCGACAGCTGGCAGCTTTCCCTAAACGTAGATAAATGTAATATAATGCGCATACATAGGGGCAGAAATCCATTCCAGTACGATTATGCCATAGGTGGTAAATCATTGGAAGCGGTAACGACCGTAAAATACTTAGGAGTTACTATCCGGAGCGATCTGAAGTGGAATGATCACATAAAACAAATAGTGGGAAAAGCAGGCGCCAGGTTGAGATTCATAGGAAGAATTCTAAGAAAATGTGACTCATCGACGAAAGAAGTAGCTTACAAAACGCTTGTTCGTCCGATTCTTGAGTATTGCTCATCAGTATGGGACCCTTACCAGGTTGGATTAATAGAAGAGATAGACATGATCCAGCGAAAAGCAGCGCGATTCGTCATGGGGACATTTAGTCAGCGCGAGAGCGTTACGGAGATGCTGAACAAGCTCCAGTGGCGGACACTTCAAGAAAGGCGTTACGCAATACGGAGAGGTTTATTATCGAAATTACGAGAGAGCACATTCCGGGAAGAGATGGGCAACATATTACTACCGCCCACATATATCTCGCGTAATGATCACAACGAAAAGATCCGAGAAATTAGAGCAAATACGGAGACTTACAAGCAGTCGTTCTTCCCACGCACAATTCGTGAATGGAACAGGGAAGGGGGGATCAGATAGTGGTACAATAAGTACCCTCCGCCACACACCGTAAGGTGGCTCGCGGAGTATAGATGTAGATGTAGATGTAGATGTACTGGCAGGAGTAAAACTGTGAGAAGAGGTCCCGAGTCTTACGTGGGTAGCTCAGTTGCCGGCACAGTAGCTTAGCGTGTTCAGTCAGAGAGCTGGTTGGCCTCTGTAATAAAAAAAACTGAGTGGATGGATCAACGAACGAACTTGACCGGATGTCATGTGACGTCCGCAACGACCAAACACAACGATCAAGAAAAGAAAAAAATAGTGGGTAGTGTATCTGACCGCGGAAGGCAAAGGTCCCGGGTTTGAGTCTCGGTCCGGCACACAGTTTTAATCTGCCAGGAAGTTTCATCTCAGCGCACACTCCTCTGCAGAGCCAAAATTTAATTCTGAAGACCTTCAAACACTTCATACTATTTCAACAAACGATATCTCAGATGATAGCATTTTATGACAGCTATCAGCCCAGAAAAACACTTGTCTGTAATTGTTTATTTATTTGATTATGATGTCTTGTTATCTTTTTTTTTACCAAATGTTTGTCGTAACATCGTATCCTCCACAATTACACAACAAAATGAAACAGCAAGAATACCTTGTATTTTGCCACAATCCTGTATTTAATTAATGGTCAGTTTACTATATTGCCAGTAACTTTATTTAAATATGAATTACAAGTGATAACACAAAATCATGTTGATTTAAGAAGCGGTCAGTCGCATGTGTTAGCTGACTCCACCTTTGAAAGAGTGCCAAAGGCGCTTCTAACGTGCAGGCTCAAGTAATTGTTTAGTGGCCTTAGAGGCATGTTTACACATTGTTTTAAAATTTTGACTATATCTGTTATGAATCCAGGTGGAAAATGTTTTAGTTGTATTAACGTGTTGACTATAGCGATGTCGCTCGTATTTCCTTTTATTCACATGTGAGTATTTTTATGCAATTTAACTTCTAAAAAAATTAAGTATTTGTTCTATGCCTACCTGCTATTAATGTACCTTCCTCTTATATTGTTAGGCAAGGTAACAGTTTCTTCTGGAAAAGGCGCCCCTAAACTAGTTAAATAAATTTAAATTCTGTTTGCACCGGTTGGCTGGAAGTTTGTAACATTGTGTTTAAACAGTAGTTAACGGCTGTATGTTGCCAGTTATTGAGAGCACACATGCTCAAGGATACTGTTTTATTTATTTATGGAGAAACCAATATTTATATTTATTGTGAATAGTCTAGGTTGTGACTGATTGTTCATAACATTTCTTCATTTAAATATTGTTAGAATGTATTAGTTTAGTCCGGGACACCAGATAAATCTTGTCTGTAAAACTTAAGAACATGTATTTTTGACGGGGACGGCCTTCAGCGATTGGAAAAATAAACAGTAACGGAACACTATGGGAGTCAACTGAAGTCTGGAACTTCTACGAGTGAAGTGCTCAGGGGATCGATCCAGGCCACTTTTACGCTAGTTCTGGAAGGACACAGACTTGCCTATGGTAACGAGTGGTATTCAGTCGTGAAGGTGTTCGATTTTGGGTCCTGGATGGCCACTACCGTACGTTAACGTCTGAAGGGAATTTATGTTTCCATAGGCCCCCCATGAACCATGGACCTTGCAGTTGGTGGGGAGGCTTGCGTGCCTCAGCGATACAGATAGCCGTACCGTAGGTACAACCACAACGGAGGGTTATCTGCTGAAAGGCCAGACAAACGTGTGGTTTCTGAAGAGGGGCAGCAGCCTTTTCAGTAGTTGCAAGGGCAACAGTCTGGATGATTGCCTGATCTGGCCTTGTAACAATAACCAAAACGGCCTTGCTGTGCTGGTACTGCGAACGGCTGAAAGCAAGGTGAAACTACGGCCGTAATTTTTCCCGAGGGCATGCAGCTTTACTGTATGATTAAATGATGATGGCGTCCTCTTGGGCCGGCCGCGGTGGCCGTGCGGTTCTGACGCTGCAGTCCGTAACCGCGAGGCTGCTACGTTCGCAGGTTCGAATCCTGCCTCGGTCATGGATGTGTGTGATGTCCTTAGGTTAGTTAGGTTTAAGTAGTTCTAAGTTCTAGGGGACTTACGACCTAAGATGTTGAGTCCCATAGTGCTCAGAGCCATTTGAACCATTTTTTCGTCCTCTTGGGTAAAATATGAAGAAGCTTGCACAGCGTAGAGTATCATGGAGAGCTGAATCAAACCAGTCTCAGGACTGAAGACCACAACAAGAACAACAACAACAGGTCTAAATGTGCTCCTCAGCCGGCCGTTGTGACCCAGCGGTTCTAGGCGCTTCAGTCTGGAACTACGCGACCGCTACGGTCGGAGGTTCGAATCCTGCCTCGGGCATGGATGTGTGTGATGTCCTTAGGTTAGTTAGGTTTAGGTAGTTCTTAGTTCTAGGGGACTTATGACCTCAGAAGTTAAGTCCCATAGTGCTCAGAGCCATTTTTTTAAAGAAGCTGTGTGCGAGGTGGGTACCGCGTTTATTCACATTGGACGGTTGATGATTGGAAACATTTTGCCTGGTCGAACGGGTCTCGTTTCAAATTATATCGAGTGGTATGGAGACAACCTCAAGAATCCATGGACCCTGCATGTCAGCAGGGAACTTTTCAAGCTGGTGGAGGCTCTGTAGTGGTGTGGGGCATGTGTAATTGGAGTGATATTAGACCCCTGATATGTCTAGATACGACTCTGCCAGGTGACAAGTACTTAGGTATCCTGTGTGATCACCTGCATCCATCCATGTACATTGTGCATTACGACGGACTTTGCAATTCCTGCAGGACAATGCGACACCCCATACGTCCAGAATTGCTACAGAGTGGCTCCAGGAACACTCCCCGGAGTTTAAACATTTCCGCTGGCCACCAAACTCCCCAAACATGAACATTATTGAGCATGTCTGACATACCTTGCTACGTGCTGTTCGGAACTCTTTAATCCTAAAGAAAGCCAACATGCTTTCAGAGAAAATGTGTTGCATTACTTATTGGACGTTCCTCGTATTTAGAAAACGTTCTTATATTTGAACGCGGAATTACTCTATACACAGAGAGATGGGAAATAGAAAATTCCCTCTCGGGCGGTGGGGGAAAGTGGTGATGTCATCTAAGATGAAATATTGTCGAAGTCGAAACAAAATGCCGACCCGTAGAGACGGACGAGGCGAAGAAGAAGATTAATTTAATGGTGCACTTCAATCGGGATGTTGAAGATATTACGTAGATTACTTATCTCATGCGTGTGCTGTTTTTCGACACCTTTCGCATTTTGAAAATAATATTTCATAGAATGGGTTTTACCTCGCCGTAATGAGTTTCGTAGAACGCCGTACGCGCTTTAATAAAGCTTTCCTTAACACACCGTATGACCCTTATTTATCGACGCGAGCGCTACAACGATAAGTCTGGAAAAAAATTAATGAACTCTGGTGCCAATATAGAACCTTGCGCTGGACTCTTCAGCGCATATTAAAAGTTTTTCAATCGGTATTTTTATTAGAAACGGACGATTATTCATTTCGCAAAAACTAATTCCTCTGATTCGCTCAGGCGCATTTACTGACGAACTCTGTGTGAGTGTATAGGAAACTTAACAAAAAATGGCTCAAATGGCTCTGAGCACTATGGGACTTAACTTCTGAGGCCATCAGTCCCCTAGAACTACTTAAGCCTAACTAACCAAAGGACATCACACACATCCATGCCCGAGCCAGGATTCGAACCTGCGACCGTAGCGGGCGCGCGGTTCGAGACTGTAGCGCCCAGAACCTATCGGCCAGCTCGGCAGGCGGAAACTTAACACTTCACTTTCTGGATACTGATCGCTCTCTCTCTCTCTCTCTCTCTCTCTCTCTCTCTCTCTCTCTCTCTCTCTCGAAAACAAAACAAAAAAAAAAAAAAAAAATTCGTATAGACTGTCGGCTGCGATATCACACAGGGATATTCCTCCGTCCTTTGCACGTTCCTCCTTTTCCTTGCAGGTATGTGAGTGTGCATTGGTAGAATGTAGGTGAATGTAATGAATGAAAATACAATGAAATGAACATCTTTGGCTGCTTACAGGCGTTGACATACGTCAACGGAGACAGATGAAAATGTGTGCCCCGACCGGGACTCGAACCCGGGATTTCCTGCTTACATGGCAGACGTTATATCCATTTTTTTAATGTATTTATTTATTTTTTTTACATGATTACATTTAGGAAACGTGTACAAATGAGAATTCTAGGAAGGAAGTAAGTGTTACAACAACAAAGGTGGCATAAAAGAATAATCAAAAAAATAAAAATGTAAATCACTGATACAATTTCAACTAAAAGGTTCTTCAATAAATGTAACTGGTTCCACTTGGTGCTTCGCCATCGTTATCTGATATCTCCAACAGCGCCTTTGAAGGGCATCTGCGACGGAGGCATTCTGCTTCGCTAGTGCCTCAAGGAAAACAGCAGCCTTGCAGCAGCCTGTCTCTTCCGTCGCTCATGGCTGACAAGGCAGAGCGTTCAGCCGTTAGTGTGAAGCGGCACAGAACATTAACCGCAGCTTCGCACTCCCCAGCTGAGTGGGGGGTTAACGAAAACGCTGCGTAAATAATTTGCGAAGAGCGTACGGTATTTCGGAGTGCGTTCGAGGGCATTGTGAGCATTTTGTAGGAACCGCCAGTAATCAATCTGCTCTTTCTCACCGTCGCTAAAGATATAGGCGACGGTAAGTCCTTTGAACCATGTAAGCGCATGATATTTTGCGGCCGGAAAGTAAGTTTCATCTGGACAGAGTAGGGTCTGAGAGTCAATCATATCAGGTGTGACCCGGAGGTAGCAAGCCAATATCTTCTGTGTTAGTCGCCAAACTCCGAACGATGATGCGCAAGTAAAACGACGTTCGTCGGTATCCAAGGGGTGACAATCTAGGCAACAAGGTGAGTCTGCCAGTCCAATAGTGTGAAGTCGCTGTCGTGTGGCATATTTTTTGTTGGCGATCTGGTACCACTTCAAACGCACCGTGGATGACAAAAAGTTTTCCACACTCTTGGCCAGTGAACCGTAGGGTACTTCTTTTCCACCACGTTATGGGGAACAGCCCGCAGAAGGTTGGTATAAAAATCTTTCGCCTTTGGTGGACGTGTGGCGGAGAGGTTCGAACTGACATAGCTGTAATCAAGAATGAAGGTCGACACATGGGAGAGCTGTCCGCAGCTCGTGGTCGTGCGGTAGCGTTCTCGCTTCCCACGCCCGGGTTCCCGGGTTCGATTCCCGGCGGGGTCAAGGATTTTCTCTGCCTCGTGATGACTGGGTGTTGTGTGCTGTCCTTAGGTTAGTTAGGTTTAAGTAGTTCTGAGTTCGAGGGGACTGATGACCATAGATGTTAAGTCCCATAGTGCTCGGAGCCATTTGAACCATGGGAGAGCTGTGGTGCGCCGTGCGCCACCGACACTGGCGGGACGTGAGAGACTGGCATCACAACCTGTAGTAAACGACCCGTGAGAGAGGCATATTGACTTTTCCATCGTTTCCTCATGTTGCTCATGTAAAGGGCAGCTGCTCTCGCCCTGACGTTGACCAATCCCAGCCCTCCTTTGTGCACTGGGAGGGTAAGAGTGTCGTATCGTACTTTAAAGATATGACCTGTGGAAACGAGGTAACTGAAGGCCGCCTGAAGCCGGCGACCTATCTGCAGCGGTAGTGGGAGGACCTGTGCCACGTGGTTGAGTTTTGATGCCACGCAGAGGTTCAGGTATTCAACACGTTGTAGCTGATTCAAGTCCCGGAGCAGGTTCTGTCGCACCATTGCGCGTATGATCTGTAATAACCGTCGGTAGTTTGCTGCAGCTGTTTTACGTACATCGTTCTTGAACGTGATTCCCAAATATCGCAGATCAGAAACTGGTGGGAGGGGAGCGAGGGCTTCCGGTCCGAGACCACGCCCGATATCCAACGCCGCCGACTTGTTGATGTTCAGAAGACTGCCTGCAGCCTGTCCGTATCGCTCAATCCAGGTTAGTACGCTTTGAACTTCGTCATTGGCACGAACCAGCAGTAGCAGGTCGTCGGCGTATGTCCTATAGCGAAAGGTGACGTCCCGCAGCGTGATGCCAGATAGGCGGTGGTTAAGGCCCCCTAGGAGTGAGGCTCGAGTGCGATTGCATAAAGGTAGGTAGAAAGGATCAATCTGAGCCACCGAGGACACAGAGGATAGCGCACCTGCAGGGATTTATCTCTGGCACGCTTCCCGCGAAACCCACATTCTCAACGTATTGTCCCGCACTACACTCGTAGTGCCCCCGCCCATTATAGTCATTACTCGCGGCGCGTTGCCGATTCCCGTAAGAGTTCGGGCACTGTTTGTGCATTCGCACAGAAGAAGGAGATGGTCAAGTGGCCGGTGAGCCTTAACTGTATATTTACTAAGATGGTATCTGTTCTTTCGGACATGTCCTTAACTATATATTTACTAAGATGGTATCTGTTCTTTCGGACATGTCCTTAACTATATACACTCCTGGAAATGGAAAAAAGAACACATTGGCACCGGTGTGTCAGACCCACCATACTTGCTCCGGACACTGCGAGAGGGCTGTACAAGCAATGATCACACGCACGGCACAGCGGACACACCAGGAACCGCGGTGTTGGCCGTCGAATGGCGCTAGCTGCGCAGCATTTGTGCACCGCCGCCGTCAGTGTCAGCCAGTTTGCCGTGGCATACGGAGCTCCATCGCAGTCTTTAACACTGGTAGCATGCCACGACAGCGTGGACGTGAACCGTATGTGCAGTTGACGGACTTTGAGCGAGGACGTATAGTGGGCATGCGGGAGGCCGGGTGGACGTACCGCCGAATTGCTCAACACGTGGGGCGTGAGGTCTCCACAGTACATCGATGTTGTCGCCAGTGGTCGGCGGAAGGTGCACGTGCCCGTCGACCTGGGACCGGACCGCAGCGACGCACGGATGCACGCCAAGACCGTAGGATCCTACGCAGTGCCGTAGGGGACCGCACCGCCACTTGAAGCTGGGCTACGGTCCCGCACACCGTTAGGCCGTCTTCCGCTCACGCCCCAACATCGTGCAGCCCGCCTCCAGTGGTGTCGCGACAGGCGTGGATGGAGGGACGAATGGAGACGTGTCGTCTTCAGCGATGAGAGTCGCTTCTGCCTTGGTGCCAATGATGGTCGTATGCGTGTTTGGCGCCGTGCAGGTGAGCGCCACAATCAGGACTGCATACGACCGAAGCAGACAGGGCCAACACCCGGCATCATGGTGTGGGGAGCGATCTCCTACACTGGCCGTACACCACTGGTGATCGTCGAGGGGACACTGAACAGTGCATGGTACATCCAAACCGTCATCGAACCCATCGTTCTACCATTCCTAGACCGGCAAGGGAACTTGCTGTTCCAACAGGACAATGCACGTCCGCATGTATCCCGTGCCACCCAATGTGCTCTAGAAGGTGTAAGTCAACTACCCTGGCCAGCAAGATCTCCGGATCTGTCCCCCATTGAGCATGTTTGGGACTGGATGAAGCGTCGTCTCACGCGGTCTGCACGTCCAGCACGAACGCTGGTCCAACTGAGGCGCCAGGTGGAAATGGCATGGCAAGCCGTTCCACAGGACTACATCCAGCATCTCTACGATCGTCTCCATGGGAGAATAGCAGCCTGGATTGCTGCGAAAGGTGGATATACACTGTACTAGTGCCGACATTGTGCATGGTCTGTTGCCTGTGTCTATGTGCCTGTGGTTCTGTCAGTGTGATCATGTGATGTACCTGACCCCAGGAATGTGTCAATAAAGTTTCCCCTTCCTGGGACAATGAATTCACGGTGTTCTTATTTCAATTTCCAGGAGTGTATTTACTAAGATGGTACCTGTTCTTTCGGACATGTCCGAAAGAACAGATACCATCTTAGTAAATACGTAGTTAAGGCTCACCGGCCACTTGATCATCTTCTTCTTCTGTGCGAATGCACGAACAGTGCCCGAACTCTTACGGGAATCGGCAACGCGCCGCGAGTAGTGAGTATAATGGGCGGGGGCACTACGAATGTAGTGCGGGACAATACGTTGAGAATGTGGATTTCGCGGGAGACGAGATAAATACCGGCAGTCGCGCTATCCGCTGTGTCGTCGATGGCTCAGATGGATAGAGCGTCTGCCATGTAAGCAGGAGATCCCGGGTTCGAGTCCACGTTCACGTAAGTCAACGCCTGTAAGCAGCTAAGGGTGTTCATTTCATCGTAATTTCATTCTAACGAGGTGCTTGGTCACCGATGGTATCTGTTCTTTCGGACATGTCCGAAAGAACATATACCATCTTAGTAAATATAATGTAATGGATGTTCGTTCAGTGTGGTGTTCTGCTTGTGTTAGAGAACGACGACGACGACGATGATTATGAGATGATGATGTTTGGTTTGCGGGGTGCTGAACTGCGCGGTCATCAGCGCCCGTAAAAAGTTCCAATTTTTTCATATTCCAATTTTTTGCGCAGTCCGATCTAGCCACTATCACGAATGATGATGGTGATGATAGTGATGGTGATATGATGAAGATAACAGAGACACCCCGTCCCTGGGCAGAGAAAATCCCCAATCCGGCCGGGAATCGAACCCGGATGATGATGAGAGAAAGCAGAAAATGAAGCCTGGTCCCAGTACGCAGTCTAATCCTCCAGAATAACATAAAAGAGACCGCTTAGCTTAACGACCCCATTCGATGTACGGATCACCATAAACAGTGTCGTATTCCCTCAATGCATGAGATACTGAGGAGACGTTTCCAGTTTAATCCAGAACATTGACGCAAAGTCTGTTGATCAGGAACCTTGAGCCGCCACCTTTCCTTTCGCTGATGTCCAAATACTGGCAGTGAAACTTTCATACACCATCAGGATTCGAACCGGCTGACATCGCTCAGTTCAATACTTATCATCGAAGAAAATATACCTGTGCCTCTGCTTCTTTCATTTCTTATAAGACAATTGAAAATGAGATGGAATCAGGGATAAAATCGCTCAAGGGATGTGACGAAACAAGCTCAGTATCATTGTGAAAGATACTGAGGCATGCGAGTGTGCCAGGACTTACCCCAGTTCACTGCTCCTGGTGCTACGTGGTCACAACGCACTTGCCCGTAGCTTACAAAGCATTGCGCTAAAATCTAAGAGTGAAATTAAAAATTGAAATAGCTTTTCCAGATTTAATCAATGTAGCCTATGCTTCAATACATTAATGTTAAAATCGTTAATTCTCAGAATGATCAGATGAATAAGTTTTGCTAAATAAGCGGCTTAAATAATAAAGCCAGAAAACCAAAAATTGTTCAGAATGTGGAAAGTCTCAACTTGATCGGTGCAGTATTTTGCTCAAAATTACGTTTTTACGAAAAATTTAAAGCGCTAAATATTATACTGAGAAACATGAAAATACGTATGTAGTCTCTGTATAATATAAAGACATTAACTGTGTGACTCCATTAAGCTACCTCTATTAGTTTTCAAGTTAGTTACCATAAACTAAATTTGGAAGAAAATCGTCCCTATTCATAATAGATTAAGTATGATTCGTTTTTATGATAGTAAGTTCTAATTACATCACTTGATTACATTCATTAAATAATAAAACTGTACCAACTTCCAGGATTTTAGTGTAAATAGCCATCAACACAAGTCTCTTAAAGATGTTATCCCATATCGTTAACGTCGACATGCAGCAGGATTTTAGAACATATATTGTGTTCGAACATTATGAATTACCTCGAAGAAAACGGTCTATTGACACACAGTCAACATGGGTTTAGAAAACATCATTCCTGTAAAACACCACTAGCTCTTTATTCACATAAAGTGTTGAGTGCTATTGACAAGGGACTTCAGATCGATCCCGTATTTCTGGATTTCCAGAAGGATTTTGACACTGTACCACACAAGCGGCTGATAGTGAAATTGCGTACTTATAGAATATCGTCTCAGTTACGTGACTGGATTTCCGATTTCCTGTCAGAGAGGACACAGTTCGTAGTAATTGACGGAGCCGGCCGGTGTGGCCGTGCGGTTCTAGGCTCTTCAGTCTGGAACCACGTGATCGCTACGGTCGGAGGTTCGAATTCTGCCTCGGGCATGGATGTGTGTGATGTCCTTAGGTTAGTTAGGTTTAAGTAGTTCTAAGTTCTAGGGGACTGATGACCACAGCTGTTAAGTCCCATTGTGCTCAGAGCCATTTGAACCATTTTTAATTGACAGAAAGTCATGGAGTAAAACAGAAGTGATTTCTGGCATTCCCCAAGGTAGTGTTATAGGCCCTTTGCTGTTCCTTATCTATATAAACGGTTTGGGAGACAATCTGAGCAGCCGTCTTCGGTTGTTTGCAGATGACGCTGTCGTTTATCGACTAATAAAGTCATTAGAAGACCAAAAGAAACCGAAAAACGATTTAGAAAAAATATCGGAACTGTGCGAAAAGTGGCAGTTGGCCCTAAATAACAAAAAGTGTGAGGTTCAGATGGTTCAAAAGGCTCTGAGCACTATGGGACTTAACTTCTGAGGTCATCAGTCCCCTAGAAATTAGAACTACTTAAGCCTAACTAACCTAAGGACATCACACACATCCATGCCCGAGGCAGGAATCGAACCTGCGACCGTAGTTGTCGCGCGGTTCCAGACTGAAGCGCCTAGAACCGCTCGGCCACCGAGGCCGGCAAAAGTGTGAGGTCATCCACATGAGTGCTGAAAGGAACTCGTTAAACTTCGGCTACACGATAAATCAATCTGATCTAAAAGCCATAAATTGAACTAAATACCTAGGTATTACAATAACGAACAACTTAATTTGGAAGGAACACATAGAAAATGTTGTGGGGAAGGCTAACCAAAGACTGCGCTTTACTAGTAGGGCACTTAGAAAATGTAACAGATCTACTAAGGAAACTGCCTACACTACGCTTGTCCGTCCTCTTTTAGAATACTGCTACGAGGTGTGGGATCCTTACCAGATAGGAGTGACGTAGTACATCGAAAAAGTTTAAAGAAAGGCAGCACGTTTTGTATTATCGCGAAATATGGGAGAGAGTGTCGCAGAAATGATACAGTATTTGGGTTGGACATCATTAAAAGAAAGGCGTTTTACGTTGCGACGGAATCGCGCTGTACGAGATTGGAATAATAGAGAATTGTGAAGGTCGTTCGACGAACCCTCTGCCAGGCACTTAAATGTCATGTAGATGTAGATCTAGTTCAGAGGTCATGCTCTACTGTCAGCACCGTTCTAAAAAGTTCTAGCCATCAGAGTTTAAATCCAATCGAGCTATAACGTTTTCAGTAACTAAAGCAAACTTAACTTTAGTTGTATAAAAATTATGATGATTGTAAACTGTTACACAACAGAGCTATTAAATAATACGTGTCCAAAAAGCGGTCATTTTGATGCTACTACCTGTGCCTACAGCGGTTGATATGTCCGCTGCACCCATATATAAATACGGCTAGAAGGGGCAGTAGAGGAGACACTTGGCACCGAGTACCAACCTGTCCGCGTCAGTCAAAGGCCGGCATAAACCGTGCCTCAGATGACGTCAGAGCTAGACATCTACCATACGCATGTTGCCGGTGAAAGTAGGAAGTGAACTCGCGAGGACTGTACACCGTCCTGGATCGCTTAGATTACACGAAAGTAACTGTAATGTTGACAAAACCGCGTGGCGAGTGGTGAGATTATTTTCCACTTTCGTGGTCAGAAATTAACTTTTGTGACTAGTAGTCAATGCGATAGACCGTTTTACATGGAACTTATCGTAGAGGTTGACTCTGAACTGCTAGTTGTACTGTTTCGGTAGGGACATTACTATTATTATCATATATATTATTATGTTTGTGCATGTGTACTTTTACTGAATGTGTTAATCAGTTAGAACTGAAAACTTTTTTTATGGTCATAGTTCCTGATTACGGTGAGTAAATAGCAAACAGGAACATTTCCTTTCACTGAGCACAAGAATAATGTGGACTTCCAGGGTGGAAATTATCGTCAGTATGTTCTCCATCGCTTTCTGGCTGATGTACTGTTTCTCCTGGGTGGACTTTGGTTTAAAAAAATGTAAACTAAATATTACGATAGGTTTTATAAATAATCGACAAGTACGCCAAAGAAGAAGAAGAGATAGAACTACAATGGACATGTTATTCCATGGACTCTTCCGCTTCTATGCATGAGCTATCTTTCCTTTGCCATTCGCTTATCTTATCTGCTTGGATTCAGACCTAAGAGGACGTTCTTGTGTAAAGCTCATCTTGCTGTACCAGCTGATAATGTAAGTTGTACTTAAAACCCGGAAAATATAATGGTTATTGTCAAAAGAATTTGTGTATATGGTCAATCTATTGTAAATCTGATACCTTTATTGTTTTAAGTAGATACGGGCCTTAACAAAGAATTTTCGTTGTTAGGCGCCATCTTATAAAAATCCTTAACATTTTCTTTTTAGCTCATCTACGAGACGTGCTGTCGGTTAGGACAATTAACTTTGTTTCAGATCCTTTTACTTACAGATTTTCTTTATATCACGAGATAATATCCCAGGCAGAAAAGGTCTGGTCACAGGATTCCAGTTCCATGATAGGATTTCATTTGTAGATGCTACTCTTGTTATATTATACTGGGGGAATCGAGACGAAACCACGATGTATCGACGATTACGTAACTACCCTGAGAACTGAGCTAGTTTACTGAGTGCTCATACACGTCGGGCTAAATTAAACAACGTATTACACTGTTAATAATATTCCTACATTAGTTATTTCTCTTTTATGCTGAGCCATTGCATTAATGTGTGTTTGTTTTTTGTATAAGTCACGGCTCATATTTTATTTTATTACATTACACAAATAGTGACCAAAAAATAATAAAATTGTTATTTTATTACATTACACTGACTGCAAAAATATTTTTCAGGTGCACGTAAACGGCGATAGATTTCATATAAAATTCACCCGCCGCCCTACAGGGAGCGCCTACTTAATAGTGAAGGGTATCTGACGAGGAAAGAGAAGTGAAAACGTTACAGAAGACCACAAAATTAAACACTGCAAGAAGAGGAGGTGTGAGATATTAGAGAGAGAGAGAGAGAGAGAGAGAGAGAGAGAGAGTGGGAACATCAATTCAGCCGAAAATTGACGAAAAAAAAAGAATAGGAGGCGATCTGAAATACTCGTATGGATAAACCTAGTGGGTAAAGAAACTGTCGGCGATGGTGAACAGTACGCTGAAATTTCATTTCCTCGCTCTCGTAAACAATGAAGATTGCTGAAGCGTAAAGGACTGCGTCGTTGTCGTAGATACCGGGCCGCGACAACAGTTTTTTGACCCACCAGAGTGGAGGCCGCGTAATACCTGCTGCGCGCTGCCCCGCGATTTAGTGGGCTGAGGGGGCAGCCGCCCTCCGTGCCACGCACAACGTGAGGAGGGAGCAGGTGGTGCCGGAGAGCGGGCGCCAGGGAATTTCATTAAAGCGCGCTCTCCGGTGCGGCGCTGCGCTTCCAGGGGGCGCGCTGCCAGCGAAAACTGCCGGCCGGCTGCAAACCACGTTAGCGGCGGGCCGGCCCAGCGAGAGGCGCGCGACGGTGCCTCATTTCCGCCGTTGTGGGGCCGCTAACGGCCAGCAGCCGCCTCTGCTGTGGCCACACAACAGCTCTACAAAGCTCCGGGCAGCGGCTGCTGGCCTACGCAGGAAATGCCAAGCAGAGAACACAATGCGTGACTACGGAATGTTTGAAAGCGAAGGCGGGAGTGAGTGTTTCGATGTGAACCCGTTATTCCTGTGAGCCGTGCACGACTAGCGCTTATCTCATTTATTGTTTGTCATCTTCTGTTACTGTACTGCAGCCTCGGTTTCTTATTCCATTTACTGGCGTCACTAACTTCCTGCCTTACTCGCCTTTGAGCGGCATCAGCAGCAGCAGCATGTACCGATAAGTGCCCTGTCGTACCATCTCTGGAGCGACCGATGGTATTCCTGGGTCGTCAGTTCGGGTCGGATCAGCAGTGAAGTCGGGGACGGAGCGCAGGTGAGGCGCCGACAGTCAGTGCTCGCCGACCGCTGGCGACACACACGAACTGCCCGACGGAGGGAGACTGCAGCGGGACGACCGTTGGTTGGTCATCTTATCGGCCGACGTATATTTGGTCCTTTCTCCGTTTCCTGGCCTGAGAGTTGGTCAGTTGCCGTGGAGCAGCGAGGAAATCTCCGCGGCGCGTACTTCGGCCAAGGCCGCTGGCGGTGTCTACGCGGGGTCGGAGTATTTGGTTCAAAAATGGTTCAAATGGCTCTGAGCACTATGGGACTTAACATCTGAGGTCATCAGTCCCCTAGAACTTAGAACTACTTAAACTTTACTAACCTAAGGACATCATACACATCCACGCCCGAGGCAGGATTCAAACCGGTGACCGTAGCGGTCGCGGACAATGAGAGGGAGGGAGGGAGAGAGGGAGGGAGGGAGAGAGGGAGGGAGGGAGAGAGGGAGGGAGGGAGAGAGGGAGAGAGGGAGAGAGAGATTAGTTTTTTACTTTTTTAAGAGTTGACCTCAAGATGAGTATGTGCACGAAACTGGTCACAAAAACGACTCTAAGATGGATTCAAATAACATTGTTTTTAGAGTAGCAGTCGCTCCACTCAGAGCTATCCAAAACGAGATTACGAGGTCCACTGATGAGCGCGCCTCGCCTTGTGTTGCAGTGGTTAAGCCACAAGTCTCATTCCCTGGACCAGACTTCCTGTTAGACCTGCACGTATCGAAGAGGCCCCTGGCTCCCCGTAAAAACCTTCTGAATTGGCTGCTCAACAGCCCTTAGGGGCTGGCCGGTCGTCAAAGCCTCCCCGTACTGCAGCGTTAAAACGGCTGCTGGAGGGAGGGAGGGGGAAGAGTCGGGGGCCCCACCCCTAGCAGAGGAGGGCGTATTCTTTTGCAACATCCGATCCTTACCAGCCTTATTTTTGACAGGAAAAGGTTTAGTACGTAAAAAAATGCTGTCCTCATGAAACACTAACACGAGACCGGTGCAAGTAAGGAAATCCTGAATTTCTGAATGGACCTCCCACTAGGAGGCGAAATGGCAATGTATGCGCTGTTTTGGTACGGTGTGACAGGTGGTACTCGCGAAGTCAGAAACTTTTCCTTCAATCACCGCAAACGCTCTTACCGACTGAGATCTTTTCTACTTCCATTTATCGTTTTTCGTTTTCTGTTATACACACACTGTATGATCAAAACTATTAGTACGCGTTTTAGAGGAAATTAATATGAAATGAACTGTGCTGGGGAGAGTTTCAGTGAGGTGCTTTAATGGTGCAAATGGTTCAAATGGCTCTGAGCACTATGGGACTCAACTTCTGAGGTCATCAGCCCCTAGAACTTAGCACTACTTAAACCTAACTAACCTAAGGACATCACACACATCCATGCCCGAGGCAGGATTCGAACCTGCGACCGTAGCGGTCTCGCGGTTCCAAACTGTAACGCCTAGAACCGCACGGCCATTCCGGCCGGCTTGCTTGAATGACGAGGAATAGCAGCCCATTCTTTCTCAAGAGCCGAAACCAGAGAAGGTAATGATGGTGGACGTTGGGAGTGAGGTCGACTTCTAACTCATCCCAGAGGTCTTCCATTAGGCCCAGTGCCTAATTCAGGACTGTCATTGTGCACAAACCATTTCCTCACAAATCTTTTATTTTTTTTTCTTTTATTTTAACCGGGTGCGCTGAAACGCTGAAGCAAACCATCATCACATCCGAACTGCTCCTCTTCTTTACGCAGTACACGATGCAATAAAATGTGTTCATATCCTTCCGCATATTGCATTTTCTTAGCCACAATGTGGCGACTACATCCCAACCTCAAGAAACACCGTAATACCACTTCCTCCTCTAAGTAGGCTGTTTAAGTTTCTATGTTGGTAACGCCACGTAGCGCTCTGTATGAAAATCACTGGCTGTGCTGTGTGCAGTGGGTGGCTTGTTTGCATTGTTGGAATATTCTCTATTGTAGTGTTAAGCAGTTGGATGTGAACAGCGTGTAGCGTTGCGCAGTTGGAGGTGAGCCGCCAGCAGTGGTGGATGTGGGAAGAGAGATGGCAGAATTTTGAGAGCGGACGATCTGGACGTGTGACCATCAGAAAGAGTATATTTGTAATATTGGATATCATGAACTGATATATATATATGATCACTTCTGAACATTATTGAGGTAAATACATTGTTTGTTCTCCATCAAAATCTTTCATTTGCTAACTATGCCTATCAGTAGTTAGTGCCTTCAGTAGTTAGAATCCTTTATTTAGCTGGCAGTATTGGCGCTCGCTGTATTGCAGTAGTTTGAGTAACGAAGATTTTTGTGAGGTAAGTGATTCATGCAAGGTATAGGTTATTGCTAGCCAGTTCCTTTCTTTTGTAGGGATTATTGAAAGTCAGATTGCGTTGCGCTAAAAATATTTTGTGTCAGTTTAGTGTTGATCAAAATAAGTAGAGAGAGAAATGTCGGAGTACGTTCAGTTCTGCTCAGCTGTTTGAAAATCAAATAACGTAAGAGGTTTATCAGCACAGTAGTGCATCAATTTTTCGAAGGGGATGTTTCATATGTCGACCCTTAGCCGAGGATACCTGACTGGAATCTTCTGATTTTTTTCTTGTAGTTTGAGTAATTAATGTAGTTATTGTTTATTGCTAGCGAGTAATTGCAGAGAGAATTTTCTTTGTAGTTGTAGTTTTTCATTGTTGTAGTGTAAAACATTTGTGAGATGCATGTAGATTTGCACCAAGTATTTCGCAGCCGCGTTTCCAATTATTTTCAGTGCTATTTTAATGTGTGTTATCTTTTTGCTCTTCAAATTGTGCTTTTCTGTGTTATCGTGTGAAGTATTGTGACAATTATGGCATGTGAAAAACGTAATACTAGGCTCCAAAGTAAACTGAGAAAGGACAGTGAAGACTAAAGTAGTGTGTTAGCGCCACCGTGTAATGAATTAACTAATGTTCAACATAGTAATTTGGTAATTGTCCATAGGGGAATGGACCAGGCAATAAATAATCGTGTAGATAGTGAAACAGCTAGTTAACAGGGTAGTATTGTCGATCGATCGGTCGGCAATAGCTCGCCCCAGGAACTCGAAATGACAGGACAGAATCTTGCGAATACCGTAGATTCAGGTTTTACATCCTCACATTTTTCTCAATCAAGTCAAGACACATTTTCTGATTTTCAAAATGCGAATGTTGCCTTTGCAAATGCACTACCGAAAAGCATGAAGGAACAGATTCAACACACTAATACATTATTATTGCAATTAATGCAACAAATGAAACAAAATCAGACACAAACACAGCAACAGTTAGACGCAATGGAACAAAATTAAAAACAGTCACAGCAACAAATGGAACAAAATCAGAAACAAATTAAAGAAGCACTTGAACAAACACGTGAAGATTTAACTACTGAGTCACATAACATCGAATCGAAATGTCAAAAAGTCTGTAATGACGTAAAAACACAAATTTGTGAGCATTTTCAACCTATTTTTTCGCGGCATGAAAATGTATTACAGAATCACGAAGCAGCCATAAAAAAACTGCAAACTATTGTTCATGAAAATCACGAGACCTTGCGGTCTAAAACTGACTCAGTTGCATCTACCGATTCGGTTAAGCAACTTGCAAAAACTCAGGAAAACTTAAAGGACACAGTAGATACTCTGGTTCAGAAAGACGCATGGAGGAAATAAGTTCATTATCAGAGAAAGTAGTCGAACTTTCGGATCAGCTAAATAATTTGTCTACGAAGGTAGATGATAATCTGAATGACACAAGACCGGTAGTCTTTAATGACACAGAAGAGTACGTCAAATTGGGAAATTCAGACAAAACCAGAATCAAATTTATACGCAACACAAAAGAGAAACCCGAGAAGTACAAGATCAGTTGGCACAAGTAATACAAGAATTACATATTTCAGAGGAGACTCGCGCTCCAAAACGGGAAGAGGGACTTAGAAATACGGAAAAGCCACAAAATAATAACACAGGGCATTTCGGAAATTATGAAAGAAATTGGCAAGGTGCACCGAATTTTGAGATGGAACCGCCGACACGACGTAATAATGACCGATATGTGACTCGCCGACACGATGACTTTGACTATAAGCTGTTCATTACTACACGTAAATTCAAAACATTTAAGAACTCTGGCAACGACATTCACCCACAAGCGTGGCTTCATCAATTCTCTCATTGTTTTCCTTCCAACTGCTCATTGAAGCATAGATTAGAATTTATCTGTGGCTACTTAAAGAATGAACCAGCTGTAGGAATGCAATCTGTCATTCACGACTGTCACAATCAAGGAGAATTTTATCATGCCTTACTCTCAGCATATTGGTCTCAAGCTACTCAAGATCGCGTAAAACAGCGTAAAACATAGCATCATGATGATGAAACACTTTGAACAATCTGAATTTTCCAGTGTTGTCAAATATTTTGGCAAGGTGCACCGAATTTTGAGATGGAACCGCCGACACGACGTAAGAATGACCGATATCCGACTCGCCGACGCGAGTACCTGTCAAACCCATACAGCCCCTCAGAACTCATCCGCATTTGCTTAATCAAATTGCCTGTACATTTACGACATATTATTTTGGCAGGACGTTGCAAAGACGACATTGAAGCTTTTCAGGGACTGTTACAAGAATTGGAAATTGACACTGACAATTGCGGGACGCGAAAACAGGAACACAACAATTACAGGTCACATCCGTCACAATTCCGCGATGAGAGAAATAATAACTGGACACGACAAGGCTATTCTTACAACGCAAATCGTGACCAAAACAGACGCCACCCATATGACAACCACTGGCAGCGTTATAATTACAGGGAAAGATCACCTCTCCGTGGTAATGACTATGACAGAGACAACCATAGAAACAGGCAATATGAGAACCTAAACAACTACAAACGAATGAAATTTCGCGTTGGAGGTTCCATGCGACTGTCGCCAACATCGAAGCTGAAACGTCAGAAAAGTACAGCAAAATCCTGGAAGATCGGCTGATGATCGACAACTGATGGAGTGGCTAACAGCTGCCCGTCTAGCTGTCCTGCGCAAGTTCTGCAAATGCTGTGGGAGCATGCGCGTTGGAGCGTCAAGACATTTGTTACTTTTTTCGGAAAGGATGTATGAAACCTATTCAGTCACTTTCAGGTCTATTTAGTGGTTTAAGAAAATACAGTGTCAAATATATACTTATTACCAGGCTGAATTAGTACTTTTTTTCTCTTTTAAGGGGCTGGGGCATTTTTGTGAACATGCAACTCTAGTAGATGTAAAAAATATAATTAGGCTATTATGTTAAATGCCAATGCCTTCGATATTCCTGCATCTGACGCTTCTTTTGTTGATCTTGGGGAAGAAGGAACATTTGTGAGCCGGCCGGTGTGGCCGTGCGGTTCTAGGCGCTTCAGTCTGGAACCGCGTGACCGCTACGGTCGCAGGTTCGAATCCTGCCTCGGGCATGGATGTGTGTGATGTCCTTAGGTTAGTTAGGTTTAAGTAGTTCTAAGTTCTAGGGGACTGATTACCACAGATGTTAAGTCCCATAGTGCTCAGAGCCATTTGAACCATTTTTGAGCATTTGTGGCTGGAACTGTGTTCAAAAGCATTCTTCCCGATATGTCTGACGCACTGTCAATGACAGAAGGACAGACAGAAATTGAGGGGCAGAACTGACTGCAGCAAATTATGGGAATTCCTCCGAATCCATGGATTCGGACTGTAGCGTGGAGGGATTTCAGTACTTTGCCCGATATATAGCTCATCGCTGCTGGCAGTACGGCAGAACATTAGCCACACCTACCGAAGTGTTACTGTCAACACCAGGAGAAGAACCTATTAGCTGGTTGTGTCTGATTTCTGGGGGAAGTTTACTTGTGCCTTCAAAAATATGACTTGAGACAATAAACCAATTCGAGCTGACTTTTGCTCAATTTTATGGCAGTGACAATTTGTCTAGAGGAAGGGGGCATCACTAGTAAGTTGCGTGCAACACTTGGTGAGCGTTTCCTCGACATACACGAAGAGATAATTATAATTTACGCTAGAACTCGCAATTTTATCCTTTTGTACTGGCTTTCATTAAAAGACAGAACAAGAATACCTGAGACAAGTAATCGACAAAAAGGGGGAGCCGGCCGAAGTGGCCGTGCGGTTCTAGGCGCTGCAGTCTGGAACCGCGAGACCGCTACGGTCGCAGGTTCGAATCCTGCCTCGGGCATGGATGTGTGTGATGTCCTTAGGTTAGTTAGGTTTAACTAGTTCTAAGTTCTAGGGGACTAATGACCTCAGAAGTTGAGTCCCATAGTGCTCAGAGCCATTTGAACCATTTGAAAAAGGGGGAAAACAGCGTATGTCATCACAATAATGATTTCAGTACATAGACTAACTGTGTTGTAAATAAAAGCTATATTTGTAGATCGTATATTTTTGACAGAACCATTGTATACAGAGCGTAGTGATTTTGTTTTTGTAAACATCTACCGAATTTTGTCACGGCGTTACACAAGATTGATATTACGAATACTTTTGCGTATTTACAACACTGCCTGGCAGCATCGCGGAAGAGGAAAATGGTAAGTAAACATGTTTTTTTATTCATAAAATTGTAATTTACACCAGTTATGCTCTTACGTAAATTTATTCTGATGTTATTAAATTAATACTTTCTGATTTATTTGAGTCAACGTTTCGCATTTGAAGTCTGTGTCAGTGTGGTGTGATCTAGTATTTTACCGATTCTTAAGTGAGAAGGCATAAATAGGATAGAACATAACTTATCAGTTTTAAGTGTACACATTTTAGCAGCAGAAAAGCAGCTTAGACATCTAAATTCTGGTATTCCGGTATAAACAAAATGTTTCGCCAAAACGACTTAAAGTCACATGCCGTGTCATCTGCTTGTGAGAGACTACTTCCATGGTAAATGGAAATGAGTGTTTGGCGTTATTAGCCGGGAGGCCCCATGCGGGGCAGGTCCAGTCGCCTTGGTGCAGGTCTTATCACATTCGACGCCACATTGGGCGACTTGCGCGCCGGATGGGGTTGAAATGATGATAACGACAGCACAATATCCAGACCCTGAGCGGAGAAAATCCCCGACCCAGGCGGGAATCGAACCCGGGCCCATAGGACGGCAATCCGTCACGCTCACCACTCAGCTATCAGGACGGACACTTCCATGGTGACGTCACAACGTCAGCCAATGGCAGAGCACAGCGCTTGCTGCCAGATCTTGATATTTACAATCCTTGAATTTGATAATAGTTAAGGAAAAACAACTCCCATTCTCAGTACCTACATGCGTTGTTAATAAAGAATAGTCATAGTCATATTCCTAATCCTACAGAAACACCTACTCGCTCTACTCTCAAGACAAAGAACAATCATAATTCATTAGTCAAAATATACCTTGTAGCTTGAGTGAGTTGAAATATGTAATGGAGAGTGGTTTTAAATAAACTTTCGCAGTCTGAGTCGGTGTAGACGAAAAATTATTTACCGCATGATTACCCAACTTTATAGAAATGGTGTTCAGACTGTGCGGTGCAGAATTTACTTTCTCAGTAATGTTTGTGTCATGACTTGCTGTTAGGCTGGACGCAATATGCGATCTTCAAGCTGTGTCGCGACAGTTGAACATTCAATGGTCGTCTCTCGAAAACTGCTGTGAAGATTTGTGAAATGGTATCTCTAGTGCAGCTCCGCGCTGTCGTGGATGCAGATGATCATCAAACTCTTTTGCAACCTGGAACTTAAACATGGTAGATAATTCACAGAACTGTCTAAAGTGGAAAATAAAATGTGTTTCTTTCAACGGTTTATTCAATATTTCTCTTCCGCTTATCCTTACGAATGTTTCCACAAAAATTTCAGTGTCCTACGATTACTTGTTTTTCGTGCGCACCCTTTCAAGTCGCGAAGTTTCATTATAGCCACCTTGTATTTTGGAACAAGTAATCAGCTAATTGATGGACAGCAATATCATGAGTGTAGTAAACAGAAATTATTATATTATATGTAGTTTAGAGCTCTCCAGTGTCATGTATGTGCATTAATCTTATATGAACGTTGTGAATGAAATTGTGCCACTGAAATGAAGTCCAATAGCTGGAGAATGAATACCGACACAGTTGTAACCGGTATCACGCCTTTAGTGGGCCCTAGATTGCTCGGCAAATTCAAGAATTGGGAAGTCTTTGAACATTCGTCCTACAACGCAGGCTTGACTTCAAGAGAATTCCACTCCATTCCTGCACATGAAATAGTGACTTCGTTGCAGCCAAAAGTTTAGGCCAGAGCCTAGACATTTCACAGATTATTTCCCTCTTCTCGACACTCGTTTCCAAAGTGTTGGCAGTGGGTAGGAATCCAATACGTAGTGCTGCGCCGTGGCAGAGTGTACGTCGGGAGAGAGGAGGAAGGAAAGGCATCAGTACCATTCCTCCTCCTCCTCCTCCTCCTCTTCGTCTTCGTTACCTTAAGATGTGAGGGTGTTTCGTGTTATAGTACCACTGTTATTACTACTCTCCACCCTTACGTTACAGTGCATGTGGAGGGTACTATGGAGGGGATATCACAACCTCCACCCCGTCCGTAACTTATAATGTGTGGCGGATGGTGCTTCAGGAAGTGGGGGGGAGGGAAGGCTCTATATCACTATCATTCCCTCTTCTCTAGCCTTACCTTACAGGGTATGGCAGATCGTAGATCATGTGATTTTATTATAATTCCTACCGTGGACCCTTGTCTTACAATGCGAGGCAGAAGGTTCTATATGGGTATCATCATTTTTTCTTCCCAATCCTTCCCTTACAGTGCGTGACAAGGGTTAGCACGGATGGAGGAGGGGGGAGGGGGCTTTGTTACCGTAACCATGCTATCTCCCTGCCCTTCTCTGAAGATGCTTGGCGGATAGAATTTCGGGAGAAGGGACGGAACGCGGGAGATCTCTGTACCTGATTCCTCCTCCCCGTAAGTACTTTATGGTCTGCACTTCTGGGTTCCATCACTATCCTTCCTCCTTCCTACGTTTACCTTACGTTGTCAGGTGGAGCCTACTTCGGTGGGTGTTACTGTCCGTCTGCTTCCCCATTCTTACCTCATAGTGCGTGGTAGGGGGGCTAACTTTCATCGCTTATGTAAATGTAAACGTCATTTGGGGTCGAAACTTCCTGGCAGATTAAAATCGTCGGACCGAGACTCGAACTCGGACCCTTGGCCTTTTGTGGTAAAATGTTCTACTCACTGAGCACCCATGCACAGCTCACGACCCGCTCTCATAGCCTTACTTTGGCCAGTATCTCCTCTCCCACCTTCCAAACTTCACAGAACCTCTCCTGCGAAATTTGCAAACACCCCTGGAAGGAAAGATATTGTGAAGACATGGTTTAGCCACAGCCTGGGGTACGTCTGCAGAATGAAATTTGCACTCTTTATATCAGAGCACTCTCTGCTTCAGAGTGAAAATTTCATTTTGTCATATGGCGTTCTCTGTTGGGATGTTCCACACGCGGATTTAAAGTGGCTGTCAGAAGCGGTCTTCTTCGTCTATGCACATTGGCCCCATTCCTTACGTTTATGCGAGAGTTGGGTCGTATGTGCATTTCTAAAACACAAGACAATGCAATGCAATGGCTGTGTGTATAATTGATGTTTGTGGCCTATGGTGACGATGAGGAGAGAAGGGAGAGGGTGAAAACCAGTGCTGGCAAATAGTCTACTCCTGAATGGTACCAAGGTGGCCACCAAGCTGAAGGTCCATATCCAGTGGATGGATCACTATCAGCGAGACACTGCAGTGTGGTTTGGAATTTAATACAGGGCAATGTCTCAAAAACTGGTGATAATGGACTTAAGGGCACCATCATTGCCCTGTCTTGGCTGCCAAATACTGGCAGTGAAAATTTCATCCACCATCATAATTCGAACTGGGCTACCTTCTAGTTGGAGTGGCACTGCATTATCAGACTCGGATACTGGGGAGAGTACACTTACCCTATGATGCGTGCCAGAGGACGGTTCAAATGGGTCTGAGCACTATGGGACTTAACTTCTGAGGTCATCAGTCCCCTAGAACTTAGAACTAATTAAATCTAACTAACCTAAGGACATCACACACATCCATGCCCGAGGCAAGAATCGAACCTGCGACTGTAGGGTCGCGCGGTTCCAGACTGTAGCTCCTAGAACCGCTCGGCCACCCTAGCCGGCGGTTGGATGTCACTATAAGCCCTCCTAGCCACCCATGCCATAAGTTCATAGTTAAGTGTACTTCAGTAAACGTCACTACCATTACACCTGTAATGACATGTAGTTGTATCAGCATGGAAAGGAGCCCAGAATTGCTGCCAAGTGGCAGCCACACTCAGCCTACCAAACAATGTCCCTGCTGATACTGTAGTTCAGGAACTGCCGACACTTCCCGTAACTTCAGTGCTACTCTGCCAACAACGTGGGATTGAAACAGCCTTTGCATACTTTGGTAGTTTGACTAACTACCATTTTAACAAAAGCCAGACCCTGGACATTGGCTTCCACTCCAGAAGTTTCCAGGCAATGCAGGAACATAACTCTCCCACACACGCAGCACTGGGCCACAGTAGTTAAACGCCCAGGTCCAGCCCTTCGTCATCGGCTCAGATGAGGCTATATGATGTACAGCCCATGCCAGTCATCGCTACGCTGACTATCTGTGGGCCATGAAGCAGCGATCACCGTTTGACTGCCTGAGTCCAGGTCCATCAGCACCTGTCACTGCCTCCATGGTCCGCTTCTACAGCGTAGCGGTAGCGTTACCGCCTACCACGCATGGGGCCCGGGTTCGATTCTCGGTAGGGGACTGGGTGTTGTGTGTCCATCATCATTTTCATCGTCATTGACTCGCAAGTAGCGGATGTGGCATCAACTAAAGAGGACTTGCAATACGGTGACCGAACTCCCCCGACTGGGGCCTCCCAGCCATCAATGCCATATGCTCATTTACTGCCTCCACGGACCAGGCAAAGCCACAAGTTCTAGACAGCCCAGCAACAGCCATTGCCTGCCACCGCTCTACAGCCTACAGTTCAGTATTCATCATGTGGGTAGTTCTGCTAGGCTCACATGCCTAGGTGTGGCTACCATCTGACTCGTTGCTGTCCACCACCTACTATCTGCCTGCACTGCTGCTACGTTCGTGTATGATTGTTGAGAAAGGGTCTGTGCAACAGATTGGCTACATCGTCTACACATCCACCCCCCCCCCCTCCCTCCCCCCTGCAGAGGACCGCTCACCCATACTTCCATAACAACAAACATTTACACTCTTCTGTCCCCTTCCTTCCCTGCTCCATTCACAAATTATAGAAACGAAGGGGCTGCTGCGCAGAGGGTGGCGAAGCACGTGCAAGGTGTGGGTAGGAATTCAATTGGTAGTGCTGGGAATGCGCGCTAGGAGGCTGGGCGCTGCAGCCGCTGGCTGCTGGCTCGTCCATTCCGCTGAGTGTCCCCTCGCTCCTCACCCCCACCCCTCCTCACCCCTCCCCGCCGCGCTCCGGCGGTCCTCGGAATATTTGCTGCGCGTCCCCCCTGTGTCGGCGCTCCGGCACCCGTTTTATTTTGAAACCCCATCCGGAGCCATCCCCCGGCTTTCTCGGCAGCCTCCTTTCTGCCGGCAGTCGCACTGTAGGGGGACGACGCCGATCGATGGCGCAGCCTGCATTCGACGCCGACCGCCACGGGGTCTGTGGACTCGGCGGTTCCCAACGGCTTCCTTACGCGTCTGATGGGAAAGACCTTCATCTCAGGTTTGCTAATCACCTAACGGTGTGTGGCGGAAGGTACTTCGGAGGACAGGGTAAGTGGAGGGTACATAGGGGCGTACAGCAGTCATGCCTCCTCTGCACCCTTACTTTACAGTATGTAGAGGAGGGTGTTTCCAGAAGGGTGACCCTTACTCCGCAGTGGAGGAATAACCGCTAGTCACTACCTGGCGATGTCGATCATTGGTCTCGAGGAAATGTTACCGACACACGAAACGTTGTCTGGTGGCAGAACCGAGAGCCATTTACTGAATTTTAACACCTCTTACATCCAGAATAGTTATAATAGGTGAACCCTTGATTTAGTTTCAAAAAAATTCTTAACAATTTATTCTACTTACTAGCGATTCATCAAGAACATTACCACATTTAATCACACTATGTCAGCGTGGAAGTAGTTGATGAAATCATAAGCAAATTCCTTTTTTAACAAATGGTAATTTATTCACATTAATGGTGCCTAAAGCATTTTTTAAAAAGAAACAGATTTAAAATTATAATAAGAAAGCACCTTCTAAATATCAAGTTACAATTTATTCAGAGGCAGAAAGAAACAAATCTCTGACTGTATGAGCTTTCGGGCTGAGAACGTTGCTGCTCCCTTTTGACACGGCCGTAGTTACAAGCGCTCACAACAACATCTGAAAGACTACACTGGTGCAAATCTGCAACTCACCAGATTACTTTAAACTAAAAGTTTTAACAATTCACACAAGCACACAAACTATGCACCCTGTAGGAGGGATGGAAATGGCACAAAACACTAACAATTAAAATATTAACCTTGCCACCGAAGGTGCAACTTGATTTTAGCTTCTAAGAAAAGTCTTACGGTGGAAGAGTGGCAACTTTATATACTAAAATGACCATTTAAATAAAAGCCCATGAAATGCAATCTTATGTAAAATTATATAAGGTTGGACAAACAAATTAACATGCTCTACAGTACACAGATACCGCCTTTCAAGATGATAGGCAAGATCAAACATATTTCAGGAATGAGGCCGTTACACTCCAAGCAATAAATTCGTTAACACACCAAATCCGACTAACATGCCATAGGCAGCTCCGAACGACAGACAAACTTCCTAACAAATGCGGACGAGAGACAGACGAGCAAGCTGGGGACGAGAGACTGACCAAGAAAACAAGTAAGATTTAACAAGAGTAAATCACACATCATATCACCAATCACTTAACTTCTAATAAACTGCGATTTCTCGAGAAGACCTGGCGCAGCACCCCCAAATCGCTCTCCCGAACCGTCCGCTGCCTGCCGCTTCAACGGACGCAGGAAAGCGCGCCCATCTCCCGTCTTTCCTGGTCCGCACCAACCGACCGACTGACCGCTGTTCAGTCCGCGACTGCTGCTCCGTCGCGTCTGCACGGATGGTGCGTCGCCCACTCACTTCCAGACACACGACGGCGGAAATACTGGCTCGGACCCAACCATGCAGAGGAAACACGTCCACTGGCAAACCGACATCCATACACCCGGAAAGGAACAAGCCAAGCTCCACAAGATGGTAACTGAAGGGTCCCAGACGCGCTCGGAGAACCAGTTACACCACGGCGCCGCAGCTCGCACCGGCCAGACTGATGTCGTAGGTTGACTCCTGTTGCTCTCGTGTCGACCGCAAAGTCACTACCCCTCGCTATACGCCGCGGCCCACTGGACTCACGTGGCGACCTCACATGCGCCGACGCTAAAGACGGACAAGTCATCTTGTGTATCAGTGCGCGACCGACCAACCGATCGATCCAACCGCCAATTACCATTGTCTGAGCAAACTCGAGCAGACTGGCGGAGTAACGCGCAGACTCCGAAGCAGTAACTAAGCCCCGACAGAGCAACCACTCGCTGAGTCCTCTTACTGGCGGAGTGGAAAGACTGTCATTTTGCCGACTTTAAAGGTTGGTCCGAACGACAGACATACTAACACTCCGAACGACAGACAGACTAGCAAGCTGGGAACGAGAGACTGACCCAGACTGACTCCGACTGACCGACTGGTGAGTTTTTTTTCCTTTATTGTTATTTTAAACGCCTTGTACAAAGTTGGGCTGTCAGCAGCATAGTACGCTGCTCTTCAGACGCGAGTGGTACAATAAATGACATAAAGGAGTGACAGATAATACAAACAATGGCGGGTAAAAACTGTAGACACAAAAACAAGATACATGAAGCCATTCACGCTGGACAAGAAAAAACACTAAAACCTGTTGACATGAATGACGGCGACGGCACACGTGAACACTGGTGGCGTGACGGCGAAAGAACACTAAACACAAACGAAGGCACACACACGAGACACTGATGGCGATGAGCTCCAGCGCGTGAATGTTCACTGAGCGTGTGTGAGTCCGGGGACCTGCCAAGAGAGGAGGAGGAGGAGGAGGAGGAGGAGGAGGAAGGGGAGTGGGAGAGGGAGAGGGAAGAGCAGAGATGCCATGGGCAGGGGAGAGAGGGGGAGGGAGGAAGGGGGAGGGGAAGGGGAAGCCCGGGGGAAGAGGGGCGGAGGAAGGGGGATGGGGGAAAAGGAAAGAGAAGGGAGGGAGGGTGCCTAAAGGAAAGGACACAGGAAGTGGGGGGGAGGATCAAAGTTGATAGGAGGGGTAGATGGAGGGGAGGCGGACATCATCAGGAAGGGGGAGCTGGCGGAAGCCACCTTGGGAGAGGGTAAGGAGGGTGGAGAGATGGAGACCGGGTGGGACGTGGGAATACAGGCGCGGCAGTGGGCGGGGGTGGGAGAGGATGGGTGAGACAAGCAGGTGAGGGGGATCGAGTTTGCGGGAGGTGTACAGGATCCGCATCCTTTCAAGGAAAAGGAGGAGGTGGGGGAAGGGGATGAGATTGTACAGGATCCGCATGGGGGAGGGGAGTCGGATGCGATAGGCGAGGCGGAGAGCATGGTGTTCAAAGATTTGGAGGGTTTATAAAAGGTAGGGGGGGCAGAGATCCAGGCTGGATGGGCATAACAAAGGATAGGGCGGATGAAGGATTTATAGGTGTGGAGGATGGTGGAGGGGTCCAGACCCCACGTACGGCCGGAAACGAGCTTGAGGAGACGGAGTCAGGAGCGTGCCTTGGCTTGGATTGTCCAGAGATGGGGAGTCCAGGAGAGGCGACGGTCGAGGGTGACGCCAAGGGTGGGCGATAGGATGGCCATAGATGGTTAGATAGAAATCAAGGAGGCGGAAGGAAGGGGTGGTTTTGCCTACAATGATCGCCTGGGTTTTGGAGGGATTGACCTTGAGCAACCATTGGTTGCACCAAGCGGTGACTGGTCAAGATGGAATTGGAGAAGGCGTTGGGAGCGCCCGACCGGTGAGATCTTAGCGCCCCTTAAATGCACGTGAACGGGCAACCTTTCCCCTCTCCCACCAGAGGAACACCCCAAAGCTGCGACTGCCACAGCGGCGCCACCGCCAGAAACGGAGGGCGACTGCTTCACACTACGCGGTGTGGCGCGCACTTCGAAAAAGCAATTTTTACCACGGCTCAGTAGGTAGCTAACGTCGTTTTCCCCTGCAGTAGTCGGGAGTAGGATGGTGGGTTTAGCAGTACTCACTCTCAGAGTAAAATAACAATGGTGAATGCGCCAGAGACTGGCTGCAATGATACCATGCCTTCCTCTGAAATCTCCACCTGCTATGGTCGCAGGTTCGAATCCTGCCTCGGGCATGGATGTGTGTGATGCCATTAGGTTAGTTAGGTTTAAGTAGTTCTAAGTTCTAGGGGACTGATGACCACAGATGTTAAATCCCATAGTGCTGAGAGCCATTTGAACCATTTTTTTCTCCACCACAAGAAAACAAATTTTTTTACAAAGAGCTACAAGGTGGCAACCGCTAGATTCCACTCAGAATGTGTCATCGACCTTCGGGACTATATTAGCCTCTTCAGTGCTGAAAAAAAGAAAAAAATATTCTTGCATTTTTTCGTGTTGATATGGATCTATTTATTGTTTACCTGAGCAAAATTAAAATTTGCTACAGTTGGTTTAAAAAAATAAAAAAATTAGGCTTTGGTTTAGAAGGTAGGTCAGGATGCGAAATAAGAAGTCAACTGTTAAACATTTACAGCATTATTTATTGCGGAAAATCTATACCAAAGAGGAATTTTTACAAAATACAAGAACCAATACGAAATATCAATAATTTCATGTCCTGGTATTATCGTATACAGGTCAATGAGTGAGCTGAATATATAAAGAAAAGGTATTATTTTACATTCATTTCGTAAGAAAAACCATATAGCACTTTTCATCCTTTTTTGGGCGAAGGTAAACATTTCTGTTTATACATATTATCCTCCATTTTACTTGACAGGGGCGTGTTTACGTCTATCTCTATCTTTCTGTTCACCTGCCATTGGAAGATTGTTTATACTATCGTACTGTATATTTGACAGAGTGGATTGAGAACAACCATTATCTCATAGCTTTCACTAGATAAAAAATACTGCCACCGAATCCTGATGTCCAGAATTTTGGGCAACGACATTTATTGTCACAACAGCTCAAGTATATTACTAGTCTCATGTCTCTTACGATAAACTCAGTCTTCGCAAAAGCCTCTTTCTCATTATACTTTTCCGTGTAACAGAAAGTCTGCATACGGCAGTGATTAATAAATAAATACGGCCGGCCCGTGTGGCCGAGCGGTTCTAGGCGCTTCAGTCTGGAACCGCGCGACCACTACGGTCGCAGGTTCGAATCCTGCATCGGGCATGGATGTGCGTGATGTCCTTAGGTTAGGTTTAAGTAGTTCTAGGCGACTGATGACCTCAGATGTTAAGTCTCATAGTACTCAGAGCCATTTTGAACATAAATACGATTTACTTGGATCAATTTGGAACGGATCCTCCATCTTCGCTATTTTCTAATGTAGTACACCATTCCAATGACTGTAGTTAGCAAGAAGCACGAAACTAAAACTGATGTCCAGCAAACAGGTCATTGGGTTTCAAAGGTGAAAGAAATCTTTTAATGTTACACAATGTGTAAAAAGTCAGTGTCCAATATATTAGACGGCAGGTCTGAAAGGTTAAACAATTATTGTCTTGTTAACAGTCTCCCACTTATGATCTTGTTTGACTGCTTTGTTACTTTTACACATCATGACTTTTACACCATGATATGCTTTCTTACTTCGTCGCGCTAGCAGCTTTCTGTTATTACTATTTACAAGTTTTATGTGGATCTCAAGTATCGATGTTATTTAACGTATTATATGTCAGTTAAATTTCATGATCTGCCATATAAAATAATTTTAATTAATGATTACCTATACTGATTGCTCGATACTGATTTCGCGACACCGATTACTCATTCACCATAGAATTTGAGGGGTCTACTGCGTAAAGTTAGTTGTATAAATACGGGACTTTCTCCTAGCCCACCACCAGCACTTACTACGTACTTAGGAATGTAGATACTGACGTTGAACTTATATCATAATTTAGGATTATTTGAAGTGATCTACACATTTTAAGTGAACGTGAAAATTGGTTGTGTCAAGATAAGGTATTATGTGATCGTGGAAAAAGCAACTCCCCCCCCCCTGCCCAGAGATCACCGATAACATAGTTGGTGGCCAAAGGAAAACCTGTTTAACGTTACAGAGTTCCGAAAGATAGAGTCCGCTGCAGCAGGGCATCGAAAATTCAGGAGAACATTTAACTAACATCCGGCAACGGCCTTGCCGCAATGCATACAACGGTTCACGTCAGATCTTCGGAGTTAAGCGCTCTCGGGCGTGGCTGGTACTTGGATGGGTGACCATATGGGCTGCCATGAGCTGTTGCCATTTTTCGGGGTGCACTCAGCCTGGATTCATGAAAGGTGTAGGTTATTGTTAGTCAGGGTCATTCTTTTGTAGAGATTATTGAAAGTCAGATTGCGTTGCGCTAAAAATATTGTGTGTCAGTTTAGTGCTGATCAGAATAGGTAAAGAGCGAAATTTCTGAGTACGTTCAGTTCTGCTCAGCTGTTTGAAAATCAAATAATGTAAGAGGTTTATCAGCACAGTAATTCATAAATTTTTCTAAGGGGATGTTTCATATGTCGACCCTTACTTCTTTAATATTCCGTTAATTCTCACTAGATCACCGACTTTATCACCCGCAAAACATCTGCACACTATGCTCGACCCTCAATCATGTTACACCGTTTGCATCGCACACTAACTCTTCATACGTTGTCTACAAAGTCGGAGAACAAACATTCGACGATTGCTCCCAAATACTTCAAACTGAGATTCATCCATGAATGACTCCTTGGACCATTGTTGCGGGTTCCAGTTTTTATGTTGCTGTGCCCATTGCAATTTTTTTCATCTAATTTTGTTTGCGTAATAAAGGTTTTTTGGCTGCTATTCATCCTTTAAAGCTTGTTCACGAAGACAGAGTTGCGGTACTGAGTTAGAGATGGTAATAATAATAATAATATTAATAGTAAGGCCCGGGAAAAGAATAGGCCTCCGGTATGTTCCCCGTGGAGGCCCGGGAAAAGAATAGGCCTCCGGTATGTTCTGCCAGTCGTAAAAGGCGACGAAAAGAACAAACCACTAATAGGGCTAACCCCCCTTTTAGTGTGATTACTTGGTTCAGGACAGAACTAAAGAAGCCTCGGACAAGCGCTGTCATGGTCGGGGACGACGCTTGAACCCTATGCCCGCCCACAATGGTAACGACACTGCTAGCCAAATGGAAAATGATTTAAATCCAAATAGAGGTGTTTTGCAGGATATGCTTCCTGCAACTACCCTAGAAGGAAAACAAAGACAGAGAATGAGATGGTCAGATGAAGTTAATCGACACCTCATGTTCTGTTATTACCAAGCAACAAACCTAGGAACCAACACAACTGGATACAGATCACAAGTATACACAACATTTATTACCAGATACCCGGAATTAAAATTTTTAACAGAACAACGACTAGCTGATCGGATTCGTGTAATAATAAAAAATAACAGGATACCCCAGTCAGAATTAGAAAACATCAAACTACAAGTACAACAAATACTGGAACAAAATTATGTGCAATCAGAAGAAGAAGAAAATACAGTAATGGACTCAAACATCCCAGAGAAAACAAACAAAGAACAAAACGCGACAATTACACAATCAGAGGAAAACGAAATCTTAAGACAGCCACCAGAACAAGCACAAATAGAACACGGAGTGACACACATATTAGATATAGAAGAGAAATTTCAGCTGACATATATAGAATACAAAGACACAAATACAGACATTAGACCAATCTTGCATAGACCACCAAATAACCCACAAGTCGAAGCAACAATAACAACTATCAACACAATCATACACAACAAAATAAATGAAAATACAACTATGGAAGAGTTACAACTACTGGTATATGTAGGAGCACTCACTACACTAAATATACACACTAGGCAGAGATCAGAACCAACCAACACACAGAAGAAACCCACAAAACCAGCATGGCAACACAGGCTACAGATCAGAATAGAAAAACTGAGAAAGGACATTGGACAGCTAACACAATTTATAAGAAATGATATATCAGACAAAAAACGAAAAGGGTTAGGTAAAATCTCACAACAAGAAGCGGTAGAGCAATTAGATGAAAAGAAGCAGAAATTACAAGCATTGGGCAAACGACTTAGAAGATACAAAAAAAGTGAAAATAGAAGGAAACAAAACAACACATTCAACTCAAACCAAAAGAGATTTTACCAAACAATAGATAACACACACATTAAAATAGACAATCCACCAAACATAACAGACATGGAACACTTCTGGAGCAACATATGGTCAAAGCCGGTACAACATAACAGGCATGCACGGTGGATACAAGCAGAAACAGACTCATACAAGATGATACCACAAATGCTTGAAGTGATAATTTTGCAACATGAAGTCACCCGAGCAATTAATTCTACGCACAATTGGAAAGCCCCTGGAAATGATAAAATAGCAAATTTCTGGCTAAAGAAGTTCACCTCAACACATTCACATCTAACTAAATTATTTAACAGTTACATTGCAGACCCATACACATTCCCTGATACACTTACACGTGGAATAACTTATCTGAAACCTAAAGATCAAGCAGACACAGCAATCCCAGCAAAATATCGCTCCATAACATGCCTACCAACAATCTACAAAATATTAACTTCAGTCATTACACAGAAATTAATGACACATACAACACAGAACAAAATTATAAATGAAGAACAAAAGGGCTGCTGCAAAGGAGCACGAGGATGTAAAGAGCAACTCATAATAGATGCAGAGGTGACATATCAAGCTTAAACTAAACAAAGGTCGCTACACTACGCATACATTGATTACCAAAAAGCTTTTGATAGTGTACCCCACTCATGGTTACTACAGGCATTGGAAATATACAAAGTAGATCCTAAATTGATACAGTTCCTAAACATAGTAATGAAAAACTGGAAAACCACACTTAATATCCAAACAAATTCAGATAATATCACATCACAGCCAATACAGATTAAGCGTGGAATATACCAAGGAGACTCATTAAGTCCTTTCTGGTTCTGTCTTGCTCTGAACCCACTATCCAACATGCTAAATAATACAAATTATGGATATAATATTACTGGAACATACCCACACAAAATCACACATTTGCTATACATGGATGATCTAAAACTACTGGCAGCAACCAATCAACAACTCAACCAATTACTAAAGATAACAGAAGTATTCAGCAATGATATAAATATGGCTTTTGGAACAGACAAATGTAAGAAAAATAGCATAGTCAAGGGAAAACACACTAAACACGGAGATTACATATTCAATAACCACAGTGACTCCATAGAAGCGATGGAAAAAACAGATGCCTATAAATACCTAGGATACAGGCAGAAAATAGGAATAGATAATACAAATATTAAAGAAGAACTAAAAGAAAAATATAGACAAAGACTAACAAAAATACTGAAAACAGAATTGACAGCAAGAAACAAGACAAGACCTATAAATACTTGTTGTTGTTGTGGTCTTCAGTCCTGAGACTGGTTTGACGCAGCTCTCCATGCTACTCTATCCTGTGCAAGCTTTTTCATCTCCCAGTACCTACTGCAACCTTCTGAATCTGCTTAGTGTATTCATCTCTTGGTCTCCCTCTACGATTTTTACCCTCCACACTGCCCTCCAATACTAAATTGGTGATCCCTTGATGCCTCAGAACATGTCCTACCAACCGATCCCTTCTTCTGGTCAAGTTGTGCCACAAACTTCTCTTCTCCCCAATCCTATTCAATACTTCCTCATTAGTTATGTGATCTACCCATCTAATCTTCAGCATTCTTCTGTAGCACCACATTTCGAAAGCTTCTATTCTCTTCTTGTCCAAGCTATTTATCGTCCATGTTTCACTTCCATACATGGCTACACTCCATACGAATACTTTCAGAAATGACTTCCTGACACTTAAATCTATACTCCATGTTAACAAATTTCTCTTCTTCAGAAACGCTTTCCTTGCCATTGCCAGCCTACATTTTATATCCTCTCTACTTCGACCATCATCAGTTATTTTGCTCCCCAAATAGCAAAACTCCTTTACTACTTTAAGTGCCTCATTTCCTAATCTAATTCCCTCAGCATCACCCGACTTGATTAGACTACATTCCATTATCCTTGTTTTGCTTTTGTTGATGTTCATCTTATATCCTCCTTTGAAGACACTGTCCATTCCATTCAACTGCTCTTCCAAGTCCTTTGCTGTCTCTGACAGAATTACAATGTCATCGGCGAACCTCAAAGTTTTTATTTCTTCTCCATGAATTTTAATACCTACTCCGAATTTTTCTTTTGTTTCCTTTACTGCTTGCTCAATATACAGATTGAACAACATCGGGGAGAGGCTACAACCCTGTCTTACTCCCTTCCCAAACACTGCTTCCCTTTCATGTCCCTCGACTCTTATAACTGCCATCTGGTTTCTGTACAAATTGTAAATAGCCTTTCGCTCCCTGTATTTTACCCCTGCCACCTTTAGAATTTGAAAGAGAGTATTCCAGTCAACATTGTCAAAAGCTTTCTCTAAGTCTACAAATGCTAGAAACGTAGGTTTGCCTTTCCTTAATCTTTCTTCTATGATAAGTCGTAAGGTCAGTATTGCCTCACGTGTTCCAGTGTTTCTACGGAATCCAAACTGATCTTCCCCGAGGTTGGCTTCTACTAGTTTTTCCATTCGTCTGTAAAGAATTCGTGTTAGTATTTTGCAGCTGTGACTTATTAAGCTGATAGTTCGGTAATTTTCACATCTGTCAACACCTGCTTTCTTTGGGATTGGAATTATTATATTCTTCTTGAAGTCTGAGGGTATTTCGCCTGTTTCATACATCTTGCTCACCAGATGGTAGAGTTTTGTCAGGACTGGCTCTCCCACGGCCGTCAGTAGTTCCAATGGAATATTGTCTACTCCGGGGGCCTTGTTTCGACTCAGGTCTTTCAGTGCTCTGTCAAACTCTTCACGCAGTATCATATCTCCCATTTCATCTTCATCTACATCCTCTTCCATTTCCATAATATTGTCCTCAAGTACATCGCCCTTGTATAGACCCTCTATATACTCCTTCCACCTTTCTGCTTTCCCTTCTTTGCTTAGAACTGGGTTTCCATCTGAGCTCTTGATATTCATACAAGTCGTTCTCTTATCTCCAAAGGTCTCTTTAATTTTCCTGTAGGCGGTATCTATCTTACCCCTAGTGAGATAGGCCTCTACATCCTTACATTTGTCCTCTAGCCATCCCTGCTTAGCCATTTTGCACTTCCTGTCGATCTCATTTTTCAGACGTTTGTATTCCTTTTTGCCTGTTTCACTTACTGCATTTTTATATTTTCTCCTTTACTTATGCTATACCAATATTGACCTACTCATTTGGAGTAGTGAAATGGAGTAACACAGACCTAGAAGCACTCAATACACTTACACGCTCACAATGCCACAAATATAGAATACATCACATACATTCAGCAACTGAAAGATTCACATTAAGCAGAAAGGAAGGAGGAAGGGGAATCATCGACATAAAAAACCTACATTATGGACAGGTAGACAATTTAAGAAAATTCTTTCTAGAACGAGCAGAAACTAGCAAAATACACAAAGCAATCACTCATATAAATACATCGGCTACACCACTGCAGTTTCATAACCACTTCTACAACCCTTTAGATCACATAACATCAACAGATACGAAGAAAGTAAATTGGAAAAAGAAAACACTACATGGCAAGCACCCATATCATCTAACACAGCCACACATCGATCAAGACGCATCCAACACATGGCTGAGAAAAGACAATATATACAGTGAGACGGAAGGATTCATGATTGCAATGCAGGATCAAACAATAAACACCAGATATTACAGCAAGCATATTTTTAAAGATTCCAATACCACAACAGATAAATGCAGACTTTGCAAACAACAAACAGAAACAGTAGATCACATCACAAGTGGATGTACAATACTAGCAAATACAGAATACCCCAGAAGACATGACAATGTAGTAAAAATAATACATCAACAACTTGCCATAAGACATAAACTAATAAAACAACACGTTCCCACATACAAGTATGCACCACAAAATGTACTGGAGAATGATGAATACAAATTATACTGGAACAGAACCATTATAACAGATAAAACAACACCACATAACAAACCTGACATCATACTCACCAATAAAAAGAAGAAATTAACACAACTAAACGAAATATCCATACCCAATACAACAAATCTACAGAAGAAAACAGGAGAAAAAAATTGAAAAATACATCCAACTGGCTGAGGAAGTCAAGGACATGTGGCATCAGGATAAAGTTGACGTTATACCGATTATACTCTCAACTACAGGAGTCATACCACACAATATCCACCAGTACATCAATGCAATACAGCTACATCCAAACGTATATATACAACTACAGAAATCCGTAATTATTGATACGTGTTCAATAACCCGAAAGTTCCTAAATACAATGTAACATATACCATAAAGTTAAAAGGATGTCACGCTTGATGAAGGTCCGCGTCACTTTCCATTATTAACCAGACCTAAGGTCTGAGAAAAACAGAAATAATAATAATAATATAAATAGCTTTATTCAACATCGAATGGTACACTGCACATGTCCAAAGAAACAGTAATGATTACAGTTACTTGTAAAATACACAAGACACATTCTTCTGAATACGTCACTGGAGCAACTCGCATTATTCTGTTCAATCAAATTTCGGGCTTGTAGCCGGTCGTCGTTCAATACTTCGCACGATATTTCAACTAGGCACCTGCCAGTCATCTTCAGGTGAGCCGTCTGCGAAGTATTGAACGACGACCGAAATTTGTTTGAACAGTCAATTCGCCGGGAAAATTTTAAAATTCACAACTCGCATTATGTTTACTTTCCTGCGATTTTCTGATGTAGTACGAGCCTTTGTTGTTTACTCTGTACACGTATGGTTCAAAATGGTTCAAATGGCTCTGAGCACTATGGGACTTAACTTCTGAGGTCATCAGTCCCCTAGAACTTAGAACTACTTAAACCTAACCTAAGGACATCACACACATCCATGCCCGAGGCAGGATTCGAACCTGCGACCGTAGCGGTTCCAGACTGAAGCGCCTAGAAACGCCAGCTTGTACTTAATGAAATTGCAAACATGACACTAATATTTTGATCAGTATACGTGTTTGAAGGGCTTTTTAACGGTATGGAACTAAATAAGTCACGATTACGCCTACATCGCAACCTGATTGACAAAAGCCTCCGAAACTGCCTAGTTGAGTCTGTATGTTAACAGTTTGTGTCAGATATAAATTTTACTATATCTTTATCGACCCAAAAATAGATAAATAATACTGAAAAACTGTTTTGTTTTTCATCCATAATGTCGAGAAATACGAAATCACACTGCATGTTCCTTACCTAACTGTATGGCCGTCCGCTACAGTCTGGAACCGCGCGACCACTACGGTCGCAGGTTCGAATCCTGCCTCGGGCATGGATGTGTGTGATGTCCTTAGGTTAGTTAGGTTTAAGTAGTTCTAAGTTGTAGGGGACTGATGACCTCAGATGTTAAGTCCCACAGTGCTCAGAGCCATTTGAACCATTTTTGTATGGCCGTCCCTGGTTTGTATGATTCTGTATGCGCCCTTATTTCAGAACATTTTTGACACCGTTCTTCATAAGAGATTTCTAATCAAATTGGGTTCCTACCGAGTATCGCTTCAGCTGTGCGACTGTTTCCTGTCAGACAGGTCACTGAACGTAGTAAGTAAAGGTAAATCGCGCGTAAAACAAAAGTGATATCTGGCATTTCCCAACGAAGTGTTATAGGCCCTATCCTGTTCCTGATCCAAAAAAATGATTTAGGAGACAATCTGAGCATTCTTAGATTGCTTGCAGATGATGCCGTCTCTACCGTCTTGTAAAGTCATCAGATGATCAAAACCAATTGCAAAATGATTTAGACATGATATTTGTGTAGTGAGGGAAGTCGCAGTTATTATTGTTCAGTAAAGAGTAGTAAGAAAAGTGTGTCGTCATCCAAATGAGTACAAAAAAAAGTTTAACTTTGGTTACACGATCAATTAGACACTTTTAAGGCTGTTAATTGGACTAAATTCTTAGTAATTACCATCAGGAATTAAACTGGAACAGTCACATTAATAATGTTGTCGGGAAGGCAAACCAAAGACTCAGTTTTATTTTCAGAACACTTAGAAGATGCAACAGATCTGTTAAGGAAACTGCTCACACTACGCTTGTTCACAGTCTTCTGGAGTATTGCTGTGCGGTGTGGGATCCGCATCAGAGAAAACCAATGGAGGACAATGAAAAGGGCCAAAGAAGACAGTTCGTTTCCTGTTATCACAAAAAAGATGAGAGTGTGCCACGGATATAATAACAGAAGGGGAACGGCAATCATTAAAACAAAGGCGTTTTTCGTTGCGACGAGATCTTTTCACGAAATGTCAATCACCAACGTCCTTCTCTGAATGTGAAAGTATTTTATTGTCGCTAGCATACATAGGGAGAAATGATCATCGTAATAAAATAATAGATATCAGAGCTCTTACAAAAAGATGTAAGGATTCGGTTTTCCCACAAGGTTTTAGAGAGTGAAACGTCAGATAAATAGTCTGAAGATGGTTCGAAAAACCCTCTTCCAGGCACTTAAATATGTAGATGTGGATGTATACGTAGGACGCATGTCTCTGTGAATAGCTGGCAAGTTGACGCCAAGTTAGGACACGGTTGTCTCTCCATCACGCTGGAAGCAGCAACGTGTGTGCAGCAGCTAGTAGTCGGTAACGTGATAGGCTGTCCGGAGTCAGCAGCATCTACAGTAGCTGCTCCCGTGCAGTTACAGCGAATGCACCGCCCGCATGTTGCACCGAGCGTCCGGCTGCCGTAATGCAGAAACCTTAATGCTCCATTCTCCTCAGTCAGCCTTAATACAACCGACTTTTACTTTTTTTGGAAAAAAAACTAATGAAGCGATCAATGTAAAACTTTTTGAAAAATATTTATTGATTCTTGGACAACTTTTTTTTAAAGTAATTCAGTCATTAGCCACTGTGCCTCAGTTTGACGGAACGGATTACCGGCACACCAATAAAGATTTCATTCTGAAATTTGTCTGAATTACTCCTCGGTCTGTCCTCAAGGAGTAATATTTTCATTTTTTTTATTTTAATTTATTCACTAGTTATTGCAAAATAAAGCGATCAAAAACCCACGACAAAACTAAATCTTTGTGTCAAACGTCCACCATTTTACTGTATTGTCAATTTCAAAAGACTGTCCTATTACTTCGTGGTAAATATTCTATAGATTAACAAAACTGTTTCTTTTTATTTTTTTATTTCAGACATGATTTGCAGACCGCAGGACTTTCCTCATGTATACACTTCATTCTGAACAGAGCCACTTAAACATCTCGCATCGAATGCTTAATGATACGTCAACCAGTTCCTGAGCAAAAGGGGCCTTAACAGACGAATATAGCCGGACAGCGAATGACAAAGAAATATTTTTTCGTATGAAATAATTGCAAATCCACAGTTTTCTGATCTTTTTTTCTTTACTTGTAGTGTGAAACCTTGCTTCCTACCAAATTTCACAATTCTGGGCCAACGGGAAGTACCTTATAGGTTTTGGTAGATGACTTCGCGAGTGTCAAAACGTGTGACATAAATGGCCACATCTTTTGATTGCACTGACTTAGAAAATTCACTTTTTTTTACACCGCCAAGCCAGCCGGAGTGGCCGAGCGGTTCTAGGCGCTACAGTCTGGAACCGCGCGACCACTACGGTCGCAGGTTCGAACCCTGCCTCGGGCATGGATGTGTGTGATGTCCATAGGTTAGTTAGGTTTAAGTAGTTCTAAGTTCTAGGGGGCTGATGACCTCAGCAGTTAAGTCCCATAGTGCTCAGAGCCATTTGAACCATTTACACCGCCAAGGGGCCGTAGACCTCATTATACATGTACCAGTTCCTGAGGAAAAGTTTTCTAACAGTCGGACAGACAGATAGACAGACAGACAGAAAACAAAGCGATGCTATAAGGGCTCCGTTTGTACCCACTGAGGCACGGAACGCTAAAAATCGCTTACACCATAGACTGACTGAGGAGAATGGACCCTGTTTCTGTTTAAGCATCTTCATTCCCATAGTTCGTATTTCTCATTGTTGGAGGTCCAACTCTAGAAATTATTTCTTGTACTTTCTTTCTATAGGTATTGGTTTTCGTTTTCATTGTTTTATTGAGCTTGTGTGGCATGCATAGTAACTGGCCTACAGCAGGGTGGCAGCTCACCAGAACGTTGGTGAATGGTAGTAGAGAAATATAAATATGTGTCAGGGCTAGATCAATATGTTTTCGTTTAGGGTTTACAATATGCTTTCATATTCTGTGACGCCTTTCACTCATTTACATCTACTTCTACTTGATTGCCATCCACAATAAAGTGCCTGGCAGAGGGTTCAATGAACCACCTTCAAACTGTCTCTCTACCGTTCCACTCTCGAGCGGCGCGGGAAAAACGGGAACTTACATTTTCCTGTGCGAGCCCTGGTTTCTCTTATTTTATCGTCATGATCATTTCTCACTATGTAGGTGGGTACCAAGAGAGTGTTTTAGCAATTGAAGGAGAAAACTGGTGCAGTGCTACCTTTTACTTGTAATTAAGAGTGACTTGAAAATGACGTGAAATACAGATGTTACAAATGTGTTTGGGAATGACGGTTAGTCGAAATTAGTTAATCGCACGATTAAATAAACATCACTTTACAGCCTACTACGGACAATGTTTACTCTTATTAACATGCTGACTTGGTTAAGTCGTCAGAAATTGCCGAGGATTCGAAACGGCGAACAATCTTCGATAGAACGTAAATGCTATTTTTTCCTCATCAGAAAAACCGAGCGAGGTGGCGCAGTGGTTAGCACACTGGACTCGCAATCGGTAGGACGACGGTTCAATCCCGCGTCCGGCCATCCTGATTTAGGTCTTCCGTGATTTCCCTAAATCGCTCCAGGCAAATGCCGGGATGGTTCCTTTGAAAGGGCACGGCCGACTTTCTTCCCCGTCCTTCCCTAATCCGATGAGACCGATGACCTCGCTGTTTGGTCTCTTCCCCCAAACAACCCAACCCTCATCAGAAAACAGTGTGGTAAACAGCACTCTGTTCTCCATATGGCACGTTTCACTAGTACTGGATACAGTTACTGTAGCCTTTGATGTTTTACGTGTTTCCTCCATCCACATACCAGAATGGAAAGAGGCTCTTCTATCAGTAATAGCAGCCATAACCGCGGAACTAGCACTTTTCTAATAGCGTCTGCAATTCAGATTACTCTGATCCTAACCGTAGCCGTATGAGGCAGTAGAATCTCCACATTAACGTCACAGTCCACGGAGATGAGTGCGGTATCAGCCGCTATCAGTTCGGCCGTGCTCAGCCATTTACGCCACCGCGTTTCCTAAAGCCACCACTGCGGCACGAAGCTGCTGCCACGAGCTATTACGCCACTAACGCTGCCAATGAGATGCCAGCACCCCTCTCCGGGGCTCCACCGGTGAGTTATCTTAAGTTCGAATATTTATGCTGACCCCATTTTGTGTGTTTCTATACGATTTCTATATTCAGATCTACTGTTAGCAACTGATGCTTCAATTACAGCAACAAAGGTATATAATATTTTTAGTATTTGATAGTAGATGTAGAGTACATTAAAACATGAATTCTCTGTTTATGAACGGATCTGTTTCTCGCTGTATTCGCTGTATCCACTAAAGACCCACATACCGTGCAAGGAAACTAGAACAACGAGTACTTGGTCGAACTTTTTGAAACCGGAACCGGGAACGATACTGAATGGTCTAATTTCTTTGCAGCACATGAGTGCCACTGAATCACAGGTAACGCACATTGTGGTTGACCTCTGACCTGGTTTTATATGCGAAGTATATACAGAGTGGTCCATTGATAGTGACCGGGCCAAATATCTCGCGAAATAAGCATCAAACGAAAAAACTACAAAGAACGAAATTCGTCTAGCTTGAAGGGGGGAAACCAGTTGGCGCTATGGTTGGCCAGCTAGATGGCGCTGCCATAGGTTCAAATGGCTCTGAGCACTGTGGGACTTAACTGCTGAGGTCATCAGTCCCCTAGAACTTAGAACTACTTCAAGCTAACTAACCTAAGGACACCACGCACATCCATGCCCGAGGCAGGATTCGAAACTGCGACCGTAGCGGCTCCGCAGTTCCAGACTGTAGTGCCTAGAACCGCTCGGCCATCACGGCCGGCGCTGCCGTAAGTCAAACGGATATCAACAGCGTTTTCTTTAAAAATAGGAACACCCATTTTTTATTACATATTCGTGTAGTACGTAAAGAAATATGAATGTTTTAGTTGGACCACTTTTTTCGCTTTGTGATAGATGCCGCTGTAATAGTCACAATAGTTACGTTATTTACAGAAATAGGAAGCGTTCAGCCACATGTGAAAGTCAACCACGACCTGCAACAAATGATGATGCCCAGGTAGGTATTTCAGCTGCTGTCGCGGCTAATCCGCACATCAGTAGCAGACAAATTGCGCGAGAATCGGGAATCTCAAAAACGTCGGTGTTGAGAATGCTACATCAAATCGATTGGACCCGTACCATATTTCTATGCACCAGGAATTCCATGGCGACGCTTTGAACGTCGTTTACAAAAGAGATTACCGGACGATGACAGCGATAACGTAAACCGGCATAATATGCACTATTGGGAAACGGAAAATCCACGATGGCTGCGACAAGTGGAACATCAGCGACCTTGGCGAGGTAATGTATGATGCGGTCTTATAAGAGGAAGGATAATTGGCCCCCATTTTATCGATGGGGATCTAAATGGTGCAATGTATGCTGATTTCCTACGTAATGTTCTACCGATGTTACTACAAGATGTTTCACTGCATGACAGAATGGCGATGTACTTCCAACATGATGGACGTCCGGCACATAGCTCGCGTGCGGTTGAAGCGGTATCGAATAGCATATTTCATGACAGGTGGATTGGTCGTCGAAGCACCATACCATGGCCCGCACGTTCACCGGATCTGGCGTCCCCGGATTTTTTCTGTGGGGAAAGGTGAAGGATATTTGCTATCGTGATCCACCGACAACCCCTGACAACATGTGTCAGCGTATTGTCAATGCATGTGCGAACATTACGGAAGGCGAACTACTCGCCGTTGAGAGGAATGTCGTTACACGTATTGCCAAATGCATTGAGGTTGACGGACATCCTTTTGAGCATTTATTACATGAATGTGGTATTTACAGATAATCACGCTGTAACAGCATGCGTTCCCAGAAATGATTAGTTGACAAAGGTACACGTATCACATTGGAACAACCGAAATAAAATGTTCAAACGTACTTACGTTCTGTATTTTAATTTAAAAAACCGACCTGTTACCAACTGTTCGTCTAAAATTGTGAGCCATATGTTTGCGACTATTACAAGGCCATCTGTCACAAAGCGAAAAAAGTGGTCCAAGTGGTGTAATAAAAATGGAGGTTCCTGTAAAAAAAAAAAAAAAAAAACACGCAGTTGATATCCGTTTGACCTATGACAGCGCCATCTAGCGGGCCAACCATAGCGCCATCTGGTTTCCCCATTCAAGCTAAACAAGTTTCGTTCTTTGTAGTTTTTCGTTTGACGCTTATTTCGTGAGATATTTGGCACAGTCATGATCAATGGACCACCCTGTATTTCCCCATGGTGGAAGCGGAGTAAACAAGAATGCAACTGTTTTGTTTGCATTGTACAAACTTAGTATGTTTCCCATCTACAGCATACAAAACAGGGTCGACGATTTCCAGACGTCACTCTTTTTGTTCTGGAGTACATTTGAAATTATGTACACTCAATCATCTAATTTTCATTCCTTTCAGTCTCGGAAACTACAGCGTCGTTAGAGCCGATCATTTCCCCTTGCCACTGCTACACAACACTCCAAAATGGTGCACTCAACTTCTGTATTGCGTCACGGCTAGAGTTACGCTCCTGCAGGCTGCAGGAAGAGGGAAGGAGTCGACGAGTACGAAGCGACCGCAGCGTCTCCTTCTCACACTCGTCATTCTCGCAGGACTGCAGCGGGAAGGGGGGATATCGGGTGTAACACTGAAATAGCAGTAACGCCTTGAGTTCTGGTGGATGCAACCCGAATGCTCCCGTTTCGGATCCCTAACGCCACGTCGCCATTCTGTGGCAAGCGCAACAGGCGCTAGCGGCAACCCGCACAACATACTTCTTGGCACCTGTACTCCAGTCCGTGCCAGGCGGAAATTCGAACCGGCCAGCTTACTAGCAGATCAACAGAGAACGACACAAGTGATCGGGCTAGCAGCAGCTCCAAGGAGCACGCGCGCGGCCCGAACTATTTCCTACTTCTGCCGAAACTACGACTGAGCCAGTCAAACAAAAGTGTCACTCCGCGAGACGACTGTATAGACTCGCGTTCGCCGATGTCAGCCGGCAGATCCGGCGCAGCCAGCCCCATAGGGAAGGTCTTGCCTTTATGACAGGCTACCAAGACCAACTTCTTTGCTCATCGCCATTACTGTGAATTGCGACTTTGGCAACGGGACGATGCCGAATGGAGAGGACTTACAGGGGAACACGCAGGTGCCACAACCGCGTATCACAGACACTTTGGTCAATGGAAGAGAGATCAAAATTAACAACCCTGTGTCTCGGATTATCTGTTGACACTCGACCGTTTCGGAAAACCACAGTGAAAGTTTTCGAAGTATTTTCGAGGTACTTTATTTGCCTTTTACCGCGTAATAACCTCAGGCGAAACGATGGGCAATGGCTAGAGTCGTGGCTTCTTAATTTTGCGTCCCGTGTCGAATTCCATTATTACTTTTATTCTTGTTTTCCATTTATATATCCATGTCTGTAGAAGATTACTACAGGGATATTTACCTGCGTATACTGATATAACATTGTCTGTATTCGCCCACTAACTGTATGTCAGCTGAATGAATATTAAAAAATGACAAAATTATTTGAAATTGTTTTATATGAGATTCCTGTAGTCTATCGTGATTCAAAATCAACTGCAAAGGCTAGTTTTCGGAAAAGTGATCCGTTATGCATGGTCTGCCGCGAAATCGTTACCAAAGCGCGATACCTTCAGCACTGTTAACGACGTTTCCCTCCCGACTAAGACTCATACGAAGAAATATCGATATGGTAAACCTGCCTTGCGCGGTGCTCGTGGTGTTCGGAATATCTGCCTTTCGAATATTTCTACGATCAGTGTCATCCAAGGCGCCCGCATGCCTAGTCGTGCGGTCTAACGCTCTGCTTCCCGAGCACAAATCGACCCAGTGGATTAATGTCGAGGTCCGGTGTGTCGGCCAGCCTGTGGGTGGTTTTTAAGGCGGTTTTCCATCTGCCTCGGCGAATGCCGGCTGGTTCCCCTTATTCCGCCTCAGTTAAAATGTGTCGGCGATTGCTGCGCAAACAGCGTTCCCATGTACGCTTACACTATAATTATTCTACCACGCAAACATTTTTGGGTTACACACGTCCGGGGGGTCCACTGGGAGCCGAACCGCGCAATAACCCTGGGTTCGGTGTAGGGTGACGGTAGGGTGGGTGGACTGCTTTGGCCTGTTGTGGAGTTGTGAACCACTGAGGACTCTCCGTCGTTTCTAGGTCCCAGGTTTAATGTAATATATACATCATCCAAGGCAAAGTGAAAAATAAAAATAAAATAAATAAAAACAATTGTAGGGTTTTGAACAGGGGGCGCAAAATATGAAGACGCAATGCTAACCACTGAGTCATCATTTCGTCTGGTGACGTCACTTGGTAAAAGTCACATGAAGTACGTCGAAAATACCTCGAAAACTTTGATCGTCGTTTTTTCAGAAACGGTCGAGCAGCTGCGGAAAACCCGAGGCACATGTTCGCTTAAAATACTTCAAATGGCTCTGAGCACTATGGGACTTAACATTTGAGGTCATCAGCCACCTATAACTTAGAATTACTTAAACCTAACTAACCTAAGGACATCACACACATGGGACTTAACATTTGAGGTCATCAGCCACCTATAACTTAGAATTACTTAAACCTAACTAACCTAAGGACATCACACACATCCACGCCCGAGGCAGCATTCGAACCTGCCACCTTAGCGGTCACGTGGTTCCAGACTGAAGTGCCTAGAACCGCACGGCCACACCGGCCGGCTCATGTTCGCTCATTTTGACTCTTCTGTGACTGTACGAAGTTCTTGGAAATGGGGTGATGGTGCTTGCCCTGTTCTTCTCGTCAGTATTCTGTTTTAGCTACACCTCACACATTTGGAAACTGTTCCATTAGTGCCATTATAAAAACTTCATTCATACAGTCTCTAAAGGACTCAGTCTGTGATTTATTTTTGGAACTTTGTTTATTTGAGTGTTAACTCACTAAATAAAAGATTCTTTGTGTTTTCTTTTTCTTGAGAAGTTAGTTATTATGTTAATACCATATCTGAGACGTTATTTCTTGTGTTGCAAATAATGCTATCTAGTGCTCTACCTGGTGAACCTTTGGTGTAATAATAGTAAGGGACGTATCGGAGTGACTCTCCCGCTCCCTGATAGGGAAAAGGTCTTTTCATCTCAGCCGCTCCTGGCGTGTTTACAGCCACAAACGACGTAACACCCGTAACAACAAGCCGATAAAACTCCATCCGATACAAACTAAATCACTGCGCACAAAACGTGGCAGAAATGATCTGAAATAAACGAAAATACCCTCCACGACATTCGCAAACGAAACTCTTTGTGGTTCATTTAATAACTGACAACAGCGACCAGGGAAAAATGAACAGAACATCACGAACGGCGAGGATAGTCTGGAGTGACAGCCGTCATAAATTTGCGCAATACCAAACTCCGGTTTCCCATTCGAAGAGTTGATCCAATTCCGTTGGCTATGACGTAACAGACAGGTCATTCGTAACGGAATTAGCATGCCCACGTCCGCCCGCGCACATCCGCTGAACGGTGGATCTGCTGCACCCGACAAACCGACTAAAAAAGCGTAGGGCTGCGCTACGACGCTTTATGGCGCTCTTTTATCGACGTGTGACATTTTCGCTGACGGGCGAGTAAAAATAGGCGGCGCCCGTGCTAGTGCGGCGTCACAGCGGGCGGCGCCGCGGTTTCTGAATGAACGCGCCCACGCAGCCGCCGAAGCAGACACAGGTGCGCACCCAGCCACCGCTGCTGCTGGCGGAAACTCCGCCGGCGGTCGGCCTGCTGCTGCGGAATTGAATGACAGCCGGAAGCACTGCAGTCGATACCCGATAGTGAAAAGTACAAAGGAGCAAGCAAAATATGCCAGTAAATAAGGGGACGTTACGGCGAAATTTCATCCCGGTCCCAATGTGCTGAAAATTTATTTCACAACGTTCTGGGGGTGCTGAATTCAATGGGTAAGTCTAGTATGCTAAACAAATTTATCCTTTTTCAATTTTTGAGTTTTGAAAAAATCATTATTTTTTCAAATCCATGCGAGGAGTTGTTGGTTATCACACAGTTTTGTACACAAATATTTCTTGTGCCAAAAATTTTATGAGCTGACAGAATTATCATTTATTCGTTCTGGCCGTTTTGATTTTTTTTCAGAGAAACTGAAGTATAGTTACCTTTATAGCACTATATACATACGAAAAGTATAAATCAACTATAAAAATTGTGTACTTGTAATATATAACAAGAATCTAGCGTAAAATAAAATTGCTGCTATATTATACAATCTATGGACCATTATGAAGAAAATAAATGGCTTGATTGTTTGAAAATTGTATCCTATGTTTTCAGTTTGTATATTACACTACTGGCCATTAAAATTGCTACATCGTGAAGATGACGTGTCACAGATGCGAAATTTAACCGACAGGAAGAAGATGGTGTGATATGCAAATGATTAGCTTTTCAGAGCATTCACGCAAGTTTGGCGCCGGTGGCGACACCTACAACGTGCTGACATGAGGAAAGTTTCCAATCCATTTCTCATTCACAAACAGCAGTTGACCAGCGTTGCCTGGTGAAACGTTGTTGTGATGCCTCGTGTAAGGAGGAGAAATGCGTACCATCACGTTTCCGACTTTGATAAAGGTCGGATTGTAGCCTATCGCGATTGCGGCTTATCGTATCGCGACATTGCTGCTCGCGTTGGTCGAGATCCAATGATTATCAGCAGAATATGTTATCGGTGGGTTCAGGAGGGTAATACGGAACGCCGTGCTGGATCCCAACGGCCTCGTATCACTAGCAGTCGAGATGACAGGCACCTTATCCGCATGGCTGTAACGGATCATGCAGCCACGTCTCGATCCCTGAGTCTACAGATCGGGACGTTTGCAAGACAACAACTATCTGCAGTTCGACGACGTTTGCAGCAGCATGGACTATCAGCTCAGAGACCATGGCTGCGGTTACCCTTGACGGTGCATCACAGACAGGAGCGCCTCCGATGGTGTACTCGACGACGAACCTGGATGCAAGAATGGCAAAACGTCATTTTTTCGGATGAATCCAGGTTCTGTTTACAGCATCATGATGGTCGCATCCGTGTTTGGTGACATCGCAGTGGACGCACATTGGAAGCGGGTATTCGTCATCGCCATACTGGTGTATCACCCGGCGCGATGGTATGGAGTGCTATTGGTTACACGTCTCGATCACCTCTTGTTCGCATTGACGGCACTTTGAACAGTGTACGTTACATTTCAGATGTGTTACAACCCGTGGCTCTACCCTTCATTCGATCCCTGCGAAACCCTACATTTCTACATCTACATCTACATCTATACTCCGCGAGCCACCTTACGGTGTGTGGCGGAGGGTACTTATTGTACCACTATCTGATCCCCCCTTCCCTGTTCCATTCACGAATTGTGCGTGGGAAGAACGACTGCTTGTAAGTCTCCGTATTTGCTCTAATTTCTCACGGACTTCGAACGTGGTCAGGTGATTGGATGTCACTTGTGTCATACGTCTGTACACGATATTTCCATACTCATAAACATTCCTAGGTTCACTGTTTCCGATGTGATAGTGAAGTCGAAAGGTGAACACGTACACCACAAAAGCGTAGTGGCCGACCACGTCTGTTGACTGACAGAGACCGCCGGCAGTTGAAGAGGGAAGCGATGCTTAATAGGCAGACATCTATCGAGACCATCACACAGGATTTCCAGATTGCATCAGAATCCACTACTACAGTTAGGTGGGAGGTGAGAAAACTTGGATTTCATGGTAGAGCGGCTGCTCATAAGCCACACATCACGCCGGTAAATGCCAAACGACGCCTCGCTTGGTGTACGCAGCGTAAGCATTGGACGAAAAACGTTGTGTGGATTGACGAATGACGGTACACAATGTGGCGATCAATGGCCGGGTGTGAGTATAGCGAATTCCCGGTGAATGTCATCCGTCAGCGTGTGTAGTGTCGATAGTAGAATTCGGAGGCGGTGCTGTTACGGTGTGGTCATGTTTTTAATGGAGGGGGCTTGCACCCACTTGTTGTTCTGCGTGGCACTATGACACAAAAGGCCTACATTGATGTTTTAAGCACCTTCATGGTCCCCACTGTTGAAGATCAATTCAGGGAAGGCGATTGCATCTTTCAACACTATGGAGCACCTGTTCAAATTCACGGCTTGAGGCAGAGTGGTTACACGACAGTAACATCCCTGTAATGGACTGGCCTGCGCAGAATCCTAACCTGGATCCCATAGAACACCTTTGGGATGTTTTGGAACGCCGACTTCTTGCCAGGCCTCACCGACCGGCATCGATACCTCACCTCAGTGCAGCACTCCGTGACGAATGGGCTGCCATCCCCCAAGAAACCTACCAGTACCTGATTGAACGTATGTCTGCGAGTGTGGAAGCTGTCATCAAGGTTAAGGGTGGGCCAACACCATACTGAATTACAGCATTATGGATGGAGGGCGCCACGAACTTTTAAGTTAATTTCAGACAGGTGTCCGGATGCTTTTGATCACATAGTGTAGTCTTCCTTCCCTACTGTTGAACCTGTGCATCGAGGACGAAATGACAGATATAAAAGACAGATTCAAGACTGGGATTAAAATTCATGATGAAAAGATATCAATGATAATATTCGCTGAAGACATTTATACCCTCAGTGAAAGTGGAGAATTATGTGATCTCCTGAATGGAGTCAAGAGCGTAATGGGTACATCATAAGGACTGAGACTAAACCGAAGAAAGAGAAAGTAATGAGGTGTAGCAGAAATGAGAACAGCAAGAAACTTAAGATCGAAGTTGAAGACAGCGAAGTGGACGAAGTGAAGTTTTGCTACATTGGAAGCGAAATAAGACTTAATGGCAAAAGCAAGGAGGATAAAAAGCAGATTAGCACAGGTAAAGAGGGTATTTCTGAGCAAGTATCGCCGGCCGCGGTGGTCTAGCGGTTCTAGGCGCTCAGTCCGGAGCCGCGCGACTGCTACGGTTGCAGGTTTGAATCCTGCCTCGGGCATGGATGTGTGTGATGTCCTTAGGTTAGTTAGGTTTAAGTAGTCCTAAGTTCTAGGGGACTGATGACCACAGATGTTAAGTCCCATAGTGCTCAGAGCCTGCAAGTATCAAACATAGCCTTAATTTTCTGAGAATGTTCTTACCGAGAACAGAAATGTGTGTTGGTGAATCGTGGACTGTGGCAAAACCGCAAGAGAAGAGATTGAAACCTTTGAGATGTGGTGCCATAGACCGATGTTGAACGATAGGTGACTGATCAGATAAGGAATGTAGAGACGCTCCGCAGAATCGACGAAGACAGTATCATATGGAAAAGAACAACAAGAAGGAGCAGGATGACAGGATATATGTTACGACATCGGGGAATAATATTCATTATACGAGAAGGAGCTCCAGAGGGCAAAAACTGTAGGGGAAGGAAGGGATTGGAATGCATCCAACAAATTATAGAGAACATAGGGCGCAAGAGCTAGTCTCAGATGAAGTGGTTGGCACAAGAGAGGAATTTGTGGCGGGCTGCAGCAAACCAGCCAGAAGGCTGACATAGAAAAAAAAAAAAAGAAAAAGAGAAGGCTGAGTGAAGTATAACTCGTTTATTTCTCCTGGAATACTGCCACAGTTTGATTCTCAGACCACTGCAGATGTGAGTGACATAAATGTTAGTACGAAATTACAATGAAATGAATACCCGTAGCTGCATACAGGCGTTGATATAAGTCAACGCGCACAGTTGAGAATGTGTAATCCCAAGCGGGACTCGAACCCGGGATCTCCTGCTTAATGGCAGGCGCTCTATGCATCTTAGCGACCGAGGACACAGAGAATAGTGCGACTGCAGGGACTTATCTCTGGCACGCCTTCCGTAACACCCACATTCGCAACTTATTGTCCCGCACTATATCGACAGTGCCCCTGCCGGCCGCGGTGGTCTAGCGGTACTAGGCGCGCAGTCCGGAACCGCGCGACTGCTACGGTCGCAGGTACGAATCCTGCCTCAGGCATGGATGTGTGTGATGTCCTTAAGTTAGTTAGGTTTAAGTAGTTCTAAGTTCTAGGGGACTGATGACCACAGATGTTAAGTCCCATAGTGCTGAGAGCCATTTTTGACAGTGCCCGTGCCCATTATACCCATTACTCGTGGCTTTACTGCCGATTCCCGTAAGAGTTCGGGCACTGTTTGTGCATCCGCACAGAAGAAGATGGTCAAATGGCCGGTGAGCCTTAACTATATCTTCAAATATATATATATATATATATATATATATATATATATATATATATATATATATATATATATATATATGTATATGTTAGTGTCTGTGATGTTTAGAAACACCTGAAATCGCTAAAACTGAAGAAAGCCACTGGATACGATGTAATCCCTGCAAGAATTTGGGACTGGTTAGCTACTCTTCTCACTAAATTTTACAGTAGTTCCGTCGAATAGAACTCTTCGGCCTGTGGTTTGTAAAACGTACAGGCCACACCTGTCTCAGCCGGCCGAAGTGGCCGCGCGGTTCTGGCGCTGCAGTCTGGAACCGCGAGACTGCTACGGTCGCAGGTTCGAATCCTGCCTCGGGCATGGATGTGTGTGATGTCCTTAGGTTAGTTAGGTTTAACTAGTTCTAAGTTCTAGGGGACTAATGACCTCAGCAGTTGAGTCCCATAGTGCTCGGAGCCATTTGAACCATTTTGAACACCTGTCTCCAAGAATGGTAACATAAATGATCCACAAAACACCGTCCAACATAATTGACGTCCAGGTGTTGTTGAGTCTTTGAATATACAGGTTGTTAGGAGTATAATTGAGCATACTGTGACTATTGATATTTAAGACATACTTCAGTGCGTTAGTTGTTCCTTCTGTGCGTGTAACAGTTTTCCTGCAAACACGTCACACAATTTGCTAGGTGATGTTTTCCATACGATCGTAACTGCACCACTAATTAACTATGCATCTCAGTATGGGACATCCGATTTACATCTCCATGTCCACACTTCAGCATCTGACTGCTGCCCAAGAGAAAACAAACATTAGTGACTTGCATTTGTCACATGTGATTGAAGGTACAAACCAACCTAAGAACACACTACTGCCAATAGCTGTAAGTATTAGCGTGGGGTGTAATGTCGTTCAGTACAATGTTCTCAGTCAACACTAAATATATCTGTACTTATATCCTCTATCTGCCTGATACTGAACTTCGGTATTTCGAACAGAATGACCTCTTCCATGACAAGAAGCATGGACTCTATATACATCGCTTACACAATATTCATTTGTACTAATATCACATGACAACCTGGAAGTCATGGATGAAGGCAGCCTGCTAGGCGCAGTTATAAAAACTATCTGACTTGATACCATAGTAACAGCTATTACTGAAAATAGGATTACATGGGCTTGAAATAAAATTTGTTACTGCAATGGGGCTTTCTTGGCAGCGAGGAGACATGCTCACTAATGCAAAGAAATCGACAAATGCGGAAGTAACTTGAGGCGTTCCAGAGAGAAGTGTGTTGGTTTCTTTGTTGTTCAAGTTCTATATCAAGGACCTTCACAGGCAGTATTAACTCGAAGCTCAGACTTTTTGCAGATAATGTGATTACCTATAATGAAGTACCATACGGGAAGAGCTGTTCAAATATGCAGTCAGGTGTTACTAAGACATCTGAAGTATTGCAAAGATTGTAACTTTGCTTGAAATAGACACAAGTTTAGTAGTACGTATTTAACAAAGAAGTACCATATCAATGGCTCACAGATTCAATTATTGAAATCTTACAAATACCTGGATGCAGCAACTTGTGAGGATAAGAAATGGAATGAAAACATAGACTCATCCGTAGGTAAATGAGAAGCACATATCACTCCATTATGGACTGTGCGGCTGGTCCCGGCGGAGGTTCGAGTCCTCCCTCGGGCATAGGTGTGTGTGTTGTCCTTAGGATAATTTAGCTTAAGTAGTGTGTAAGCTTAGGGACTGATGACTTTAGCAGTTATGTCCCATAAGATTTCACACACATTTGAACATTTTTTCACTCCATTGATAATAACTAGGCAAGCGTACTCAGTATAGAAAGGAGATCGATTTCGAAACACTTGTAGGGTTCATCCCAGAATACAGCTGGACTGTGTGAACCTATATCGAATAGATAATAGTAATTAACACTAGGCTGACGTTTGACTAACCAGGAAAGATCAATGCAAAAATACGTGGGATACGGAAGAATTAAGGAATGAAATACGCTAGAAGTTCTCTGACGCTATAAAGACTGCGATAAGGAACAACTCAGTAGGCCGTTTAGTTAAAGAGGAATTGACATCTCTAAAAAGGGCAACCACAGAAGTTGGAAAGAGAACCATCGGTTCAAAGAAGATAACTGCGAAGAAACCTTGGGCAACAGAAGAAATACTTCAGTTGACCGATGAAAGAAGGAAGTACAAAAATGTTAAGGAAAATTCAGGTATGCAGAAATACCAGTTGCTGAGAAATGAAATAAATAGAAAATACAGCGAAGGTAAGACGAAATGGCTGCATGAAAAATGTGAAGAAATCGAAAAGGAAATGATTGTTGGAAGGACCGACTCAGGATATAGAGAAGTAAAAAAACAACTTGCAATTAAAAGCAAGAGTGGTAACATCAAGAGTGCAACGGAAGCGCAGAGAGGTGCAAAGACCACCTGGGAGGTTTGTGTGTGAGTTAGTGTGCGTGGGGGGGGGGGGGGGGGGGGGGGTGGAGACTAGAAACCGGAGTCTATATGGAAGGGAGAGGTGATCCAGTGTTGGAGTCAGAATTCAAAAGAGCTTTGGAAGACTTAAGATCAAATAAGGCATAAGGTATAGTTAACACTCCATGAGAATTTATAAAAGTGGCAATACAACGACTATTCACGTTAGTGTGTAGAAAATGATTCTGGCGATGTATCATCTGACTCTAGGAAAACATCAATCACACGATTCCGAAGATTTCAATAGCCGACAAGTGCGAGAATTATCGCACAATAATCTTAAGAGCTCTTGCATGCAAGTTGCTTACAAGAAAAGTATACAGAAGAATGGAAAAGGAAATTGAAGATGTGTTAAATGATGATCAGTTTGGCTTAGGGAAAGGTACAGGCGCCAGAGAGGCAGTTTTGATGGAGCAGTTGATGATGGAAGCAAGACTGAAGAAAAATAGAGATACATTCATGAGATTTGTCGACCCGTAAAAAGCGTTCGATAACGCAAAATGATCTAAGATCCAGAATGAGATTTCCACTCTGCAGCGGAGTGTGCGCTGATATGAAACATCCTGGCAGATTAAAACTGTGTGCCGGAACGAGACTCGAACTCGGGACCTTTGCCTCTCTGGCAAGTGCTCTACCACTGAGCTACCCAAGCACGATTCACGCCCCGTCGTCACAGTTTGAAAGGTAGGTGACGAGGTACTGGCAGAACTAAAGCTGTGAGGACGGGGCGTGAATCGTGCTTGGGTAGCTCAGTTGGTAGAGAGCACTTGCCCGCGAAAGGCAAAGGTCCCGAGTTCGAGCCGGCCGGAGTGGCCGAGCGTTTCTAGGCGCTACAGTCTGGAACCACGCGACCGCTACGGTCGCAGGTTCGAATCCTACCTTGGGCAAGGATGTGTGTAATGTCCTTAGGTTAGTTAGGTTTAAGTAGTTCTAAGTTCTAGGGGACTGATGACCTCAGAAGTTTAGTCCCATAGTGCTCAGAGCCATTTGAACTATTTGAACCCGAGTTCGAGTCTCGGTCCGGCACACCGTTTTAATCTGCCAGGAAGTTTCATGTTCTAAGATGTGCAAAATTACGAGAAAAATAGGGTTAAAGTATAGGGAGGAGATTAGTGTTTAACGTCCCGTCGACAACGAAGTGATTATAGACGGAGCACAAGCTCGGATTAGGGAAGGAACTATCCCTGCAGTTGCCTGATGCGATTTAAGGAAATCACGGAAAATGTAAATCAGGACGGCCGGACCGTCGTCCAGTGTGCTAAGCAGTGCGCCACCTCGCTCGGTTAAGCTATATGGAAAAACGGGTAATATATAATATGTCCAAGTAATAAGAGGATACAATAGACCAAGAACAAAAGGTGTAACACAGGGATGTATGTAGTTTCTCGACCATACTATTCAGTCTTTACATCGAAAAAGCAATGACGAAAATAAAAGAAAGGTCCAAAAGTGGAATTTTAATTCAAGGTGAAACAACATCATTGATAATATTCACTGTTGATATTGCTGTCCTCAGTGAAAGTGAAGAAGAATTACAGCATATTCAGAATGTAATGAACAGTCTAATGTGTACAGTATATGGATTGAGAGTACATCGAACGAAGATGAAAGTAATGAGACGTAGCAGGAATGAGAACAGCGAGGCACTTTACATCAGGGTTAGTGATCACGAAGTAGATGAAGTTAAGGAATTCTGCTACCTGGGAGCAAAATAACCCATGATCGATGGGGCGAGAAGGACATCGAAAGCAGACTGCATTATATACACTCCTGGAAATGGAAAAAAGAACACATTGACACCGGTGTGTCAGACCCACCATACTGGCTCCGGACACTGCGAGAGGGCTGTACAAGCAATGATCACACGCACGGCACAGCGGACACACCAGGAACCGCGGTGTTGGCCATCGAATGGCGCTAGCTGCGCAGCATTTGTACACCGCCGCCGTCAGTGTCAGCCAGTTTGCCGTGGCATACGGAGCTCCATCGCAGTCTTTAACACTGGTAGCATGCCACGACAGCGTGGACGTGAACCGTATGTGCAGTTGACGGACTTTGAGCGAGGGCGTATAGTGGGCATGCGGGAGGCCGGGTGGACGTACCGCCGAATTGCTCAACACGTGGGGCGTGAGGTCTCCACAGTACATCGATGTTGTCGCCAGTGGTCGGCGGAAAGTGCACGTGCCCGTCGACCTGGGACCGGACCGCAGCGACGCACGGATGCACGCCAAGACCGTAGGATCCTACGCAGTGCCGTAGGGGACCGCACCGCCACTTCCCAGCAAATTAGGGACACTGTTGCTCCTGGGGTATCGGCGAGGACCATTCGCAACCGTCTCCATGAAGCTGGGCTACGGTCCCGCACACCGTTAGGCCGTCTTCCGCTCACGCCCCAACATCGTGCAGCCCGCCTCCAGTGGTGTCGCGACAGGCGTGAATGGAGGGACGAATGGAGACGTGTCGTCTCCAGCGATGAGAGTCGCTTCTGCCTTGGTGCCAATGATGGTCGTATGCGTGTTTGGCGCCGTGCAGGTGAGCGCCACAATCAGGACTGCATACGACCGAGGCACACAGGGCCAACACCCGGCATCATGGTGTGGGGAGCGATCTCCTACACTGGCCGTACACCACTGGTGATCGTCGAGGGGACACTGAATAGTGCACGGTACATCCAAACCGTCATCGAACCCATCGTTCTACCATTCCTAGACCGGCAAGGGAACTTGCTGTTCCAACAGGACAATGCACGTCCGCATGTATCCCGTGCCACCCAACGTGCTCTAGAAGGTGTAAGTCAACTACCCTGGCCAGCAAGATCTCCGGATCTGTCCCCCATTGAGCATGTTTGGGACTGGATGAAGCGTCGTCTCACGCGGTCTGCACGTCCAGCACGAACGCTGGTCCAACTGAGGCGCCAGGTGGAAATGGCATGGCAAGCCGTTCCACAGGACAACATCCAGCATCTCTACGATCGTCTCCATGGGAGAATAGCAACCTGCATTGCTGCGAAAGGTGGATATACACTGTACTAGTGCCGACATTGTGCATGCTCTGTTGCCTGTCTCTATGTGCCTGTGGTTCTGTCAGTGTGATCATGTGATGTATCTGACCCCAGGAATGTGTCAATAAAGTTTCCCCTTCCTGGGACAATGAATTCACGGTGTTCTTATTTCAATTTCCAGGAGTGTATAAGGGACGAGTAAGGTCTCTAGCTTATTTTTGGTAGTTGCTGAGACTGATGAGTTTTCTCTTGATTCGATGAGTCATATTTCGCACTTGTATACTGGATATTTCTTCAATATTCGATATGTTACACCGAACGAATGTCTGTCTGAGTACAAGCAATGTGATGTTTGGTTGTCAGCTGTTTGTCGTTGTCAGTGTAGCGTTAGAGTTCACGTATTGACAAGGTTTGATGTCGATCACGCTGCTGAGCGGTTTGGGAAAGTAACTAGGAGAACACAGAGGTGCAGACGCAGAAGATGATGGCTGTGGAAACATGGATTTGTAAAGACTGATTCCAGAAGTGTGATAATGATGATGCTGCTGCTGCATTTCTTGTTCGCGCGTAATTTATGATGACTGAGAAAGGCATATTGTCGGAATGATTTTTCTTTATTTATTAGGATCAATCGGTTTGATTGTCTGTTCACTTGACATGGACTCATAGTCATAGATTAACTAACCCGTTACCATTTCATGAACGAGTTACAAGGCAAACTTATATTTTTTTTATCAGAAGCGAACTTTGTAAAGATTGTCGTAATCGTTTAAAGTAAGTTTGGTAGTACAGTTCTTTGAACGCGGGTATCTTCTGTATCATTCAGTAGGTTCAATTTCTTTGTCCGTCCCATTTCTGAAGTGGTATATTGTAATCGAGTGTCATCACGTTGCAGTTAGGGAAACACATTTGCTTGAAACTTAAAGTATGATGTGCTTTCCGTATTTGCTTCTTATAGCATTACACTTGTTTAGGCGGTTTTCTGCTGCGCTGCATTGTAACACCCACCATTTTCGAGCAGTATCGAAATGTCGTTACCACAAGGTAAATCACGGTAGTTTGTTAGGCTTAGCTTAAGATCACTGTTTGGACATAGTAAGATCATAGTAAGATCATTTGCAGTTAAGTATTGCATTACAAATTCTCATCAGGATTAGTTCAACTGAAGTTTAGCGAAGATATCATTTCTTTGCCAGACATTCTTACTCTTTTAGTTCTGTGTTACATGTTTGCTTTTGTGCCAGTCAGTGTTCGGAATTTTAATTCGTCAGTTTGGGTACGTAAATTTACAGATCATTTTAAAAGAGGCATTTTGGGCATTTATTCTTTCGAAGTGGAGTTTGTAATTTTATGCAGGATTTTTACTCTGTTAGCTTTGTGTGTTAAACTTGCTAAATACGTAGTGTGGTGGCACGAATTGTGAAACTGTTCACAGCGCTGCATAACATAGAGTTTAACATGACAGCTTCTTTAGTATACAATTTAATGTTTTTTAATTATTTTTAGTAAAAGAGCACTGAAATACAGTCACGCCGGCCGGTGTGGCCGAGTGGTTCTAGACGCTTCAGTTTGGAACCGCGCGACCGCTACGATCGCAGGTTCGAATCCTGCTTCGGGCATGGATGTGTGTGATGTCCTTAGGTTAGTTTAGTTAGGTTTAAGTAGTTCTAAGTTCTAGGGGACTGATGACCTCAGATGTTAAGTGCCATAGTGCTCAGAGCCATTTGAACCATTTGAAATACAGTCACGCAGTTTCAGATGGATTGGGCGACTGTTTTCATCAGGTAGTGTTTACGTAAACATACCACTTGTGTTGCTTAGTTCATAGAACCTTCAGATTACAATTCATACACACACGAAAATTAAGAATAGGAGACTTTTACACAAAACAAACCATATAAAGCAGGTACACTATCAGATGACATAAACATATGAAGGTAAGGGGGGGCACAAATGGTAACAAGCATGTCTGGTCTACGGGAATTTTTCTAGGAGCATAGATTATAAAAGGCAGCAAAAAAGGGATCCACATTTGTCTTTCAGTTTGTCCTCTGTTATGTGGAACCAACGTAGCTTTCGCGTGCTAAAAGTCGTCCCTGATATAAAGAGAAATCCAGAAAGTGAGAATCGACGTCGGAAATTTTCAACACACGCGTCCGCAAATAGAATTGTGTGTGTTCCTCTCGCAAATATCTAGACAACACCGTATCAGGCATTACACCCGTTCCAGCTTTCGTACCTACTTTAGAGGTAAATAAATTTGGCCCTTCTATTATCCCGGTGCTCTGTTTCTGCACTATTCCGCCACAGGGTACTGCGGACTGATTCAACGGAGAAGCTTTTCTATCCCCATTTCCCCGTCGTCGGCGCACTTTTGCTCTCCCAACTCCCGCGGCGGCACTCTGCGGGCCCTTAATGCAATATCGCTGCTAAACACGTCGTCTCCGGCGAAATGAAAATACAGCAGCCAAGTCGCTACCTCCTGCTGGAAACGACCAGTGCGCGTACCGGTTTAACTAGAGACGAGGCACTACAGACGCGTTCTCTTAATACACATAAAGGTAAAGCAGTGTTCAATTCGAATCTTGCTTTGAACAGCATAGAGCTTTCCTGTGCATGGTGCTATAGGAGGTGTAACGCGTTGACTTGCTTCGCCCTTTGAACATTATAGGGAAACCTATAATTTAACGTGGATTCCGAACCATGGAGCATCTCGACGATTTTCACATCAAGAAACATTGCCAGAATTTAAAGACTTAATACAAGAATGGAATACAAGTCGGTAGATGTGATGTGCACGTAAAGACAAACAAATTATTACAATTTCAGGAAAATTGGATGATTTATTCAAGGGAAAGGGCTTCACAAATCGAAGTAGTCAAAAACACGTAGGTCTATCTCTGGTCCTTACGCAAGCAGTTATTCGTATTGGCACTGATTGATAGAACTTTTTGATTGCCTCATGAGGAATATCGTGCCACATTCTGGCCAACCGGAGCTTCAGATTCTCAAAATCCCATAATGCTCCAAACGTTCTCCCTTGGGGAAAGATCGGGCGACCGCGCTGGCCAAGGTAGGATTTGGCAAGCCCGAAGACATGCAGTAGACACTCTCACCGTGCGCGGGCGAATATTATCTTGCTGAAATGTAAGCCATGGGTGGTCTGCCACGAAGGTTAACAAATCAAGACGCAGAATTCGTCCACGTACCACTGTACTATAAGGGTAACGCGTTGACTTGCTTCGCCCTTTGAACATTATAGGGAAACCTACTATACAGCCTACTATGAAAAGAAATCGCACCCAGTTCGACACATATGGTTATCGGGCCGTATAGCAGACAACGTTAGGTTCATATAAAATTACTCTTTCGATATTAAAACTTTGACTGATGGACCCTGTGTTGAAAATAGCTGTGCACAAGTAATAACGAATCGCAATGGAAAATTGAACTGTCGTAATAAGAAGGCAAGTGTTTAAAACTGGTAAAGTGAGTAATCTGGCTGCAAGTATTTTGAACAGTTTAAATTGCCTGAATAATGAACTCTGACATAAAACCTACGATCATTATTTGCAAAACTGCTTACAGAACTAAAACTGATACACAACACCGAAGAATCTGTCTCTGAATGACATAAGTTGGCTCTGATTGAATAAAAAAAACCAAAGTATTTAGTCCTTGCTTCAATTCTGTGCAGATCTGGATAACGGGTAACAGTACTGCTCTGTCTTGCGCGCCGCTATGTTAAACCTGTGAATTACTATATCTACAATGAGTTCTCTGTTACTTGCAAATCGAAGTATTTTCGTAACACACTTGGTTTATTTTCTAGTTTTGAAAAGAACCAAGATCAATTAAAAAATGTGAGAGGAAGACAGGTGAAAAATAGCGCTGCAATAATTGAGTGGCTTCAAAAAAAGTTACCTTATAATTCCTCTTCATGTAAATAAAAAATTCCATTATACTTCCTCCTTCTCAAATCAGTTACTATAACAAAATCATCTGAATTAAACACATGGATAAAATGAGACTTCACATTACAAACATTACAACTTCTTCCTCACTTTAACACAATTAAATCACTATCTGCTACTGCGCCTACGCGCACACCAAAGATGATAAACTAACCCTGCTGTATCTTACAACATCGCTGCTCACTCACATGTAACAGCTCCAGAGCAAAGGTATGACATTACTGCACAATCGATTAATACTCAAATGACACCTATCCGGTATCCCACCGTTCTTTGGTGCGTCTCCAGACACGCCTTCGCTGCTCATTGGGACTCAGTTTAAAGCAGAACTCATCACTGAAGACAATTCTGCTAAAGTCAACCAGATTCCAGGTCGAAGACGTCTCTGGAGACGCCCTGGACACTGGTAGGACACCAACCTGACTGTCATCTGTCATACAGCATACAACTACGAGTGATGATCTGGGGGGCGATTTCTTTTCATAGCAGGACCGCTCTGGTAGTCATTGCCGGCACTTACAGCACAGCAGTACATCGACCATATTCTATGCCCAGTCTTGTTGCTCTTCATGGGAAGCTATCCTAGGCTTACATTTCAGCAAGGTAATGCCCACCTGCACACGGCGAAAGTTTCTAGTACTTGTCTTCATGCTTGGCAAACCCTACTTTGCCACCAAGATCGCCTGATCTCTCCCCAGTTAAGAATATTTGGAACATTAAGGGCAAAGTCCTCCAACCATCTCGAGATTTTGAAGATCTAACGCGCCAGTTGGGCAGAATTTGGCACGGTATCCCTCAGGAGGATTTCCACCAATTCTGTCAATCAGTGCCAAGCCGAATAACTGCTTGCATAAGGGCCAGAGATGGAACAACGTGTAGCCGGCCGGGGTGGCCGAGCGGCTCTAGGCGCTACAGTCTGGTACCGCGCGACCACTACGGTCGCAGATTCGAATCCTTCCTCGGGCATGGATGTGTGTGATGTCCTTAGGTTAGTTAGGTTTAAGTAGTTCTAAGTTCTAGGGGACTGATGACCTCAGATGTTAAGTCCCACAGTGCTCAGAGCCATTTGAACCATTTTTTGGAACAACGTGTTATTGACTTCTTCAATTTGTGAAGCTCTTTCTCTTCAATAAATCATCCAAGTTTTCTGAAAATGGAGTCATTTGTTTCTCTGTACACGTACATCGTACCCACCGATTTCTGTTCCATTCGGATAATTCCTTCATGGTGCAACCTTTTTTTGTCGTAGAGTGTAAATCACAGACAAAAATCCTAGTGCTGACCAGGTGTCGAGCTCGAAATCTTTGAAACCATAGTCCGTCACTTTACTGCTGAGCCACTTTTTTAATTAATATGTTTTATTGTGTGGCTCGGTGGTTCAGTGTGGCCGGCACAATAGCTCATCTTGTATGGTCAGGGAAGTGACCAGCTACTCCAATAAAAAAAACTGAGCGAAGTTTTCTATTGGTGGAATAAAATATATGACAACCGACATCTACACTTAACTGCTAACGGAAAATGACGAAGAAATAGATAGATAAGCATGGGAATAAAAGAAAAAAGTGGTGAAGTGCCAGACTGCTAATCCAAAGATGTCCGATCCCCGGTCAATCCTAAGATGTTTATCTGTCATTTATCACTTCTAGCACCTCTGGCAATGTTTATTAATGTAAAAAATGGCATGTTGCGCCGTGGTTCGGATTCACTGTAGGCCCCCAGTAACTGGCTTCCCAATAAAATTAATTTCAAGACGCTGAAGCTCTACCATCACGTCCTTCAAATTGCAACATTAAGCTAGGAGTTAATGAAAAAATTGAATAAGAAAATAGGAAAACAAGGGGGGAAGTACCAGTGTATATTTAGGTCGACAAGAAGATATCTTTTTTAAACAACATAAACAGATTTCTACTTCTTCCTGCATATTTCCTCTCTTTTATGTTGATGTATTTTTTGAACTGCTTTCAGAGGTAATAGAAAAATTTGACATCAGAATTGTAAGGTAATAGAATAACTGTTCTTCCCTTCACTAAAAATTGCACATGTATTACAAAAAAGTGAACATATATTTATATTGATGATACAATGTATATGTTTAGTTTTGTTGTAGATGGAAGCTATTTGCACAAAAACGGTGATTCTGGCATTTGACGGGTGGTCACATTACTGTGTTGACAATGAAGCAGCTCAATTTTAAAAACTACAGTTTTTCATTCTTATCTCTATTTGTAAATCAACATCTCGCAAATGATTCAATATTAAAGCATTAATGAAATTATTTTATATTGTTAGTTATATACCAACATACGTACATTGATACTTTATAAGCTATGATATTCCAGGTAATTAAACTTCCAACAAATAATAACATAACTGCGAGACACATTTGTTTTCGTGGTATACAAACTATACAAAAACAGAAATTGTACCTTCCCCAGAATATTGTAGGAATGGGATCTAAAAACTTAATACAGGTGTAATTTTAACGTAACTTTTTACTGTATTATACTGCTATTTACGTGTATATAGTATCATGGACAATTATTGGTGTTTGCATAACTTATTATCTAATTTGTATAAATAAAAACGAAATAAACACTATATAACAGAGGAAGGGAGCTAAACACTTCTGAGTAAGTTAAGTGAGATACCGTGAGGCCAGCTGAAATAAATATCCAGTTTATCTACTACGACAGTAGATTAAACAATTGAAAGATACAATGGCACTCACGTGTTGTTAATATATTTCGGAGAAAAAAAACTCGGAACGCACAAATTTCAGTGTATAGTATTTAATCTGACTGTGTTTTACCGAAATTTTTATGCAGTAAAGTCACAAGAAACAGCATCTAAGAAAAATCTGATTTATTATTGAACAGTTAATTCTTCCAGTTTATTTCTCTGAAATGTTTAAGGCAAGAATTCTGCATGTAATCTAAAATTTATAGCAACACAAATGTACTTTTTGTCAACGAAGTTCAATACAATTGAGGATCAAAACCAACAACAAAGTCTTCATTTACGAAAGAGAAAACTTGGTGGGTACGATTAACGAGCATGGAAATATTGTTTTTGAGAAAATGACGTGATTCTGAAAAAAGCATTAATTACGCGGGTAATGAGGGATTCCCCTCTCAGTCTCTGATTACTGTTTGCGGATAAGCTAGGGGAGAGCCGCCCTCTATTCACTGGACAGTCGCTTTTGTCGCGTGTGATCAGACCATATTTGCGTAATTACTTCAAGCTGCGCATCAGTTTCACTGAATTTAAGTCTAATGCTCTTATTGTCGCCTCAGCAGCGTGGTTTTTCGCTAATTTCGTGTCACTTTGACGTGATCAAAATTAGATGCCACTTTGCATACCTCTTATTAAGTAACGGCTTTATATAAGCTCTTTTAATTGGATACATCTTGCATCACTGAAATTACGTGTATAATTTCCCCAATGTACATGATGCGGGCAATGAAAAGTATTTGGGGTGAACCAATGTCTTTGGTGATTTATATCGTTTTCGATTTTCTGATTTTTCTGTACCAAATGTAGCCTTTTAGTAATTTTCTACTGAATTTAGATTGTAATTTAGAAATATTTTCCTGTCATTTAAATTATGTTTGGGCGTAGTGATTATGTTTAACGACCTATTGGTTATGCTCCACTGATTGATTAACCACAAACCATTCAACATCCTTCAAAACACAAACCCGAGCAACACTTTTGCATGCATCGCACATGCTTCACCTGTTCATTTTCCCGAATTTACAGACAAGGAGCCAGTCGCTTCCCCATATAACTATCCAGTCGCGGAATGTGTACAAGTAGATGCTCAGAAATGGTATTTAACACTTCTAATTGCACTAACTAATTATAATGGACGTGCGCCGGTGAACCTTGAACATACGACGCCTTCCAGTTAATCCAGCCACTTTCACCATTTCTCTCGGTGAAATGATTTAGAAACGTTTAGTTATCCGTCGATGTCGAGTTAAAGAATTGCAATTCCTCTTCCTCCTTTTCTTCATTATAGGAGTGAATGTTGGCCCATCCCAAACGCAAAGGAGTTACACAGAACCTTTGTCACCATCTCTTTACTGGTCGTGCTGTACCACGTCTTCCAGTTTGGCAACGTCTTCCAGTTTGGTTAAAATGTAATGCTTTCCATGGCAGGCGCTCAGGTGAAAATTTTTTGACTTTATCGTATGACTGCCCCGCGAGGTAGCCGTGCAGTCTAGGGAGTCTTGTCACGGTTCGCGCGGCTCCACCCGTCAGAAGTTCGAGTCCTCCCTCGGGCATGGGTGTATGTGTTATCCTTAGCGTAACATAGTTTAACTTAGATTAAGTAGTGCGTAAGCCTAGGGACCGATGACCTCAGCAGTTTGGTCCCATAGTCCTTACCACAAATTTCCAGTTTACCGTATGATTATTTTTGGTAGTGTCAAATCTCTTCTATCGTAGTTTTTATCATCTCTAGTTTCTAAGGTTCCATTTCGCACTCTGTTTCTTAACTTTAGTCTAAGAATTGTACTCAGAAACCTCATCTTAGTTGCTTCAGTTCCTTGTTCGTCTTCTTTTCTTACAATCCAGTTTTCACTAACATACATAAGGGCAAGCTCAACCGCTACGTTACTGCTGTGTTAGTGCTATCCCTTTGCTCATAGTTCAGTCAGAGTAGGCACCTGTACAATCACGTACAGGGTGGTCCATTGATAGTGACCGGGCCTAATATCTCGCGAAATAAGCATCAAACGAAAAAACTTCAAAGAACGAAACTCGTCTAGCTTGAAGGGGGCAACCAGATGGCGCTATGGTTGGCCCGCTAGATGACGCTGACATAGGTCAAACGGATATCAACTGCGTTTTTTTAAATAGGAACCCCCATTTTTTATTACATATTCGTGTAGTTCGTAATGAAATATGTTTTAGTTGGACCACTTTTTTCTCTTTGTGATAGATGGCGCTGTAATAGTCACATACATATAAGTACGTGGTATCTCGTAACATTCCGCCTGTGCGGTTGGTATTTGCTTCGTGATACATTACCCGTCTTAAAATGGACCGCTTACCAACTGCGGGAAAGGTTGATATCGTGTTGATGTATGGCTATTGTGATCAAAATGCCCAACGGGCGTGTGCTTTGTTTGCTGTTCGCTATCCTGGACGACATCATCCAAGTGTCCGGACCGTTCGCCGGACAGTTACGTTATTTAAGGAAATAGAAAGTGTTCAGCCACATGTGAAACGTCAGCCACGAGCTGCAACAAATTATGACGCCCAAGTAGGTGTTTTAGCTACTGTCGTGGTTAATCCGCATATCAGTAGCAGACAAATTGCGCGAGAATTGGGAATCTCAAAGACGTCGGTGTTGAGAATGCTACATCAACTTCGATTTCACCCGTACCATATTTATACCAGCAGGAATTGCATGGCGCCGACTTTGAACGTCATGTAACGTCCTGTCACTGGGCACAAGAGAAATTACAAGACGATGACGGATTCTTTGCAAGCGTTCTATTTGGCGACGAAGCGTCATTCACCAAGAGCGGTAACGTAAACCGGCATAATATGCACTATTGGGCAACGGAGAATCCACGATGGCTGCGACAAGTGGAACATCAGCAACCTTGGCGGGTTAATGTATGGTGCGTCATTATGGGAGGATGGATAATTGGCCCCCATTTTATAAATGGCAATCTAAATGATGCAATGTATGCTGATTTCCTACGTAATGTTCTACCGATGTTTCTACAAGATGTTTCACTGCATGACAGAATGGCGATGTACTTCCAACATGATGGATGTCCGGCACGTAGCTCGCTTGCGGTTGAAGCGGTATTGAATAGCATATTTCATGTCAGGTGGATTGGTCGTCGAAGCACCATACCATGGCCCGCACGTTCACCGGATGTGACGTCCCCGGACTTCTTTCTGTGGGGAAAGTTGAGGGATATTTGCTATCGTGATCCACCGACAACCCCTGACAACATGCGTCAGCGCATTGTCAATGCATGTGCGAACATTACGGAAGGCGAACTACTCGTTGTTGAGAGGAATGTCGTTACACGTATTGCCAAATGGATTGAGTTTTACGGACATCATTTTGAGCATTTATTGCATTAATGTGGTATTTACAGGTAATCACGCTGTAACAGCATGCGTTCTCAGAAATGATTAAGTTCACAAAGGTACATGTATCACACTGGAACAACCGAAATAAAATGTTCAAACGTACCTACGTTCTGTATTTTAATTTAAAAAACCGACCTGTTACCAACCGTTCGTGTAAAATCGTGAGCCATATGTTTGTGAATATTACAGCGCCATCTATCACAAAGCGAAAAAAGTGGTCCAACTAAAACATTCATATTTCTTTACGTAGTACACGAATATGTAATAAAAAGTGGGGGTTCCAATTTATAAAACCGCAGTTGATATTCCGTTTGACCTATGGCAGCGCCATCTAGCAGGCCAACCATAGCGCCATCTGGTTTCCCCTTTCAAGCTAGACAAGTTTCGT